>NC_134230.1:12977142-14224285 GCF_965140235.1 Caretta caretta
GAGCATTTGCTCTAGTTAATTGAGATCCCCACGTTCAGTGCCTTTCATTAGCACAAAGCTCTGGCACAGAATACTCACGGCTAATGATCAGGGCAAGACCAAAAGGGCATTTACTGAAGTGCATAATGTGACTTGGAGCTGGGAGAATGTCACCAAACACTCAGATTCACCGGCACAGGGCTGGATTCTGCTCCCAGGGACAGTGGGATCAATCTGAAGTAACTCATCTGAAGTGAAGGAGGCTCCTCTGGATTTGCACCAGAATCCTGGCCCCAAGGAGTCAAGAATTCACACGCCGGAACCACACATACTGGAAGGTGCTTATATCTGATGGTAATGAGGGGGGTCTGAGAAGCTGTATAGAATAGAACAGAACACAGACTTGGGCCCAATCTTGCTCCATTGAAGACAGAAGGTGTTCTTCAAGAAGCAGGATTGGGCCCTTTTCATCAGAGACAGGGAGGGCCCACTCACAAACACACCTGTGTAATTAACTTTCAGGGGGCGCCCTGTCACCCATAGGAGAACCAGTGATGCTCTTTATCCTCCTGAAGCGGCTGGGTCACATAGAGGTTGATGAGTTTGCTTCAGACAATGAACTGCCAGAGCTGGTCCTTCAGCGCCAGCAGGAGCTGCTTCTGCTTTCAAAGGCCCTGGTCCAAGCCCTGCTGATGTCCCAGCCACGGGGATGTCCTTACAGTAAGAGGCAGAGATTTGGCTCCCGCCTGTCTCTAGGTGGCAGTGGAATATTTCACTCCTTGTTGAGTGGTCAGGGATGGGAAAGGCCAGTCGGGGGCTGCCCTTTGGTCACAGCAGGATCGGTTTCCACAGAGCACCTTCAAGCGGGGTGAAATCAGAGGTAAGCCACAGCCTATCCTGGGATAGGCAAAATCCTCCTCCTCTTCCCCGGGGTGGGTGTTGGACAGTCATCGCTGGAGATGAGCTTGGTCCAAACTGTGGGGGAGGTTGGACTGGAGCTACATGGGTTTGTGGGGCTGCCTCTGCCATTCAGACAGAGGTCCTCAGGCCAGGACTTCTCAAGAGAAGTGTGACCTTGGGTGCCCATCTTGCAATACCTTACAGGGGGGCTGATTTTCTGAGGGGCTCCGTGCTGTTTGCAAATGAGGCCTCTTTAATAAAGGTGTCTCCAGTGAAGCACCCGAAATCTCGAGTCAGTTGTTAAAACATAGCCTGTTCATTGCCGAAGGGGGTGGTGGGGAGGAGTCGTACGTCACAGGCTCTGAGTCTCCACTGCTTTGCGTCCTTCCCTGCTGCTCACACCCCATGCAAACCCTTCCCTCTGTACAACTGGAGCGTTCAGATTTGTCAGTATTTTTGCACCCACAGGGTGCAACTTGACAGGGTGTGAGGCCACGGAGGCTAAAGCCTCTGGTGAGTGCGGCGGAGGGTGTGCACGATGCAGTGGGTGGGCGGGGGGATAGGCCCAGAGAGGCAAGGTTCCTCTCTCCCTGTCCATATAAATATGTGGGCAGTGGGGGGCTCAGAGCACGTGTCTAATGTGACATTGTCGGCTAAACTTTTCCTGAATCAGGACCGCAGTGCGGCTCTGGTGTCATTATCCACCTGGTCCTCTCTTTCTCAGTTGGCACTCGCTGCTGCGCTGGCTTCCCCGTCTCACCCAGACGGCAGGAGTCTAATAAAACAGGGCCACGCGTTACAAAATCAATTTCCTCTCTGTTAATTTTAGTCTCTTAAGATTTATCATTGTCTTTCATCACCAGATCAAAAGCAATTGGCAAAGTCTCAAATAACCTTTTAATTCCAAGATGGGAGCCAAGATCCGAGGTGTGAATAGCTGTCACCCTGGCGTGGGGGGCTGGCAGCTGTACACCTGCACCACAGCACAGCCTGCAAAATGCCATGCTGGGGTTGCGATCGGTTCTGTACCTGGCTCCCCCACCCAGCTGTGTCCTCACCCTCTGTCCTGCCGTCTGAGGATGATAACCATTCTTGATGGAATTAATTAAACTTCGGGGTTTTTTTCTCCAGCTGGAGCCTGTGCTTTGATATTTACGCTCCCAGTCACGGGATGTGTCCATGATTCATTAAGATTTGCATAGTAATTGTTTTCTTCTAACAATCTGGGAGGATCACACTGCAGAGAAACTCTGTCCCACAAACACACGTGGAATTTGAACGTCCAATTTCCATTGCTCAGCAACGCAAAGCAACCTCCTTAGCCAGCTTCTCTCGCACCAGTGACCAATTCTGGGTAAAGTGGTTCTGAAATAGGGCAGAGAGATTCCCCATCCTCCCCTTCCTTCATCTTATTTTGTACCGTAATCTGAGACACGCTCCTCCCCTACACTGAATACCTGACTCAGTCCCTGGGGTTTGGCAGGACCAGGGCAGGGATATGTAGGGCCAGATTCCCCATTGTCCTGCCCCTTGGTAACATTTTGCATCCATGTTGCACTGAGATCAATGATTACACAGTATTGGGCAATGGAGAATCAAGCCCAGTCAAGACTTCTGGGGTCTGTTCCCAGCTCTGCCACTGGTTTCCTGTGTGATCTTATGTCACTATGCCTCAGCTTGCCCCATCAGTAAAATGGGTAAATGCTGACTATGCTTAAGAGGGGATGAAGGCTCACTAGGTGCTCTGTGTTAGTATTAAAGCTGGGTGGGAATTTTCAGTGAAGTGTTTCTTCACCGTAAAATGCCAGTTCGTTGGAACTGAAACTTTTGGCCAGAAAGGGCCAGCTTTGATAGTGTTTCTCGACTTTGAAAAGCCCCACCAAAGTTTCAAAATTGCCAACATGTTTTGTTTTGACTTTTCTAAAAGAAAGATTCCAGGTTTCCACAGTTCAAACCAACTTTTCTCTTGAAATGTGTGCTAAATAGAATTTAAACAAATTAAGAAATGGTGAAAATCAAAATGTTTTGAAATTATCGAAACAAACCATCTCAACTGACCCAAATGGATGGTTCTCCTCCAGTTCTCAGAAATCTTGAAAGATTTCTGCTCTTCATCCTGATTTAGGATGGGATTTCCTTTTTTAAACTTTTGCAATTTTTGTGGGACTGGAAAACCCTTTCCCACCCAGTACTAGTGTGTGCAGAGCCAAGCGCCACAATCCTGGTCCACGACTGGGGCTCCTAGACATTACTGCAGTACAACTAACAAATTATAATTAGAATAACGATTTAGGGCCTGGCCTGTGGATCGGGAGAGCTACATTCAAGCGCCAATTTCTCCGCTGACTTGCTGGGTGATGTCGGGCATGTCTGCACTTGGAGCTGGGAGAGCGATTCCCAGTTTGAGCAGAAATACTAAGCTAGCTTACTAAAAAATGGTGTTGCCATGGCAGCAGAGGGGTCGGATGGGTATGGAGTACATACTCATGCAAGGTCCTTGGCATGGATTCAGGACAGGTAAACCCTCCTGCTGCTTGCGCCTCTTTGGCTATCCTCTGTTGCCCTAGCTCAAAGAGAATCACAGATGTGTTGTGTGGCCAGGCCTATTAGATTTTGAAACCATCCCTGGAGGACCTGCCTATTGCTTGTTTACCTGTGTCAATCCAGGACATCTTTATGAGATGTTTTTTGTCTGCAATAGATTGAAGGTCAAGTTGCTCCCTTATCAAGTAGGGAAATGCCATGCACTAAATTTTACTGGGAATAATGAACACTGGGAGTTTTGGAAACAGCCTTAAAGGGCATGGCGGCATTTTGTTTAGCTCTATTTCTCCCTTATGTGCACACAGCTGTCACCTGAGCCACCCCATGCCCTACGACCTCAATGAGGACCCGTGCCATGGTCTCCCCTGGTTCCGATTACTGGGTGAGTTAGCAGGGAGGTTGCTTTCTGGGCAACTTCTTGCCTGAAATTCTACTGAGCTGGCCACCAAGTGGGGGAATTCATGTGCAGCTGTCCCCCCCGAAAAGTGCCATATGCAATCAGCGGTCAGCACCTATCATGCGGTGGTAGCACGCATTCAGCCACCACTGCCTGCCTGCGACTCCCTCACACAGATCGGCCTCCGGGTAAATGCCAGTTACACACTGCCCGCATCTGTGCCATCGCCCATCGTGCACCCCTTCCCTCTCACCTCCGGCACGAGCACCCGTTATATACTTGTGTATAGTATAGTATAGCACAGTTACGTACCCTCTGCCTTGTCAGCGGTGCTGCTCTGCATCGTTGATCCCAGTGCTTAGCACCAGCCATGCACGTTCCACCCAGATCTTAGCCCCCGATGCTATTTGTGCTGGTTCCCCTTCTGCGCTACATGCCTGCGCCCATTCGGCACTGCTCCCCGCAGCACAAATGCCTGCCACTCTGCATACTAGTGCTTGCTCGACCCAGGCACTTGATGCCTGCTATGCATAGACCACTTTAGTGCCCTTTATACACCATTTGCTCCAGCATTTGCACCTGTTATGGACCATTCAGCTTCGCGTTTCATGCCTCTGGTGCACCATCTTCGTTCCGCTTCTGCGCCATCTGCCACGGGGCTTTGTACCTAACCGGTACCATGCAAACTGGTGCCCAGTGGCTCTTGTGCCTCCATCATCCTGGCTCTGAACATCTGCTAGGCATCTTCAGCCCTAGGGTTGGAACCTATTACGAACCCTCCATCCTGACTCTTAATGCCTGTTACCCATCTTCTGCCCCAGCATTAGCATCCTTATATTCCACCTGCCTTGCTACTGAGTGTGATGCATGGAAGTGGAAGGAAATTATCTGGGCTAAATTCTGTTCTCAGCCACCTGGATGCAGTCTCAGCTGTGTTTGCACTAGACTCTCTCATACTTGAGTTACTGGTTCAGCTCCATGGTGGAGTGCTAATGTGGACTGGGACTCGAGGTGGTCACCAGCATTTTCACCACTGTTGTCTAATGCAGCAGGTCTAGACAACGTGATGGCTTCTGAAGTAGTGTCCTGGCTACATTAGGGCTCCCACGCTTGTTACTGCTGCTTGAGTTGCACTGATGGTGTCAACAGTAGAATTTTTTTGGTCAGGAAAAGCCTAGTGTAGACACAGTCTCCGTGACTTGACTGGAGCTGAGCCAGGGTCAGTGATCATGGCCCATCCTGGCTTATTAAGATACATTAGCCTTGTCTTTGACTCTGAAGCTTGCACAGATGGCAAATATCAGGAAAAAGACACACTTCCATTGATAACCATCATCATCTTGGAATGTAGGGCATCCCCTACTTTGGACTCCAAATCACAATGAGGCTGGACAGAGCCCAGCTCCATCAAGACCCCAGACTCACTCACTCTTGGGCTTAGCTCCTCCTTTCTAGATAGACTCTCCCTCCCTGTCCCCTTACCCTGAATGGACTCTTATCTTGATTCTGCACCTCAGTCCTTGCCCTGCCTCCCAGAGGAGCCTAGCAGGCTGCAATGAGTTGTAAACTGAACCACCACCTGCTGCCCAGATCCTGCCTCTCTGCTGTACTCAAACTCCGTCCGGCCCCAGGGCCTGAGTCCCCAAGGCTCCTGAGGCTGTCTGGCCCATATGGACCTGGTTATGTTACCCGGCGTCAGAAACACCCATTATCAGATGGGGGAGGATGGGAAACATGATGATGCTAAAGAAACAAATCCCAGCTGATTACAAACCACCTCATCTACCAGGCTATTTTGCCAAGCTGCGATCTTCATGCTGTGGGTGCACCATACACACACACCCGCGTGCACGTGTGTTTGGTTGAGGAAATCAACACACAAAATGTCTGTTTCACCGCCAAGGCCAGGCATGGAAATTGCGCCCCCTGTATGTAGTTATTCTTCGATTCGATTATACCAAAGGATGCTGAATGTCACGGAGCGGAGCGATGTGTTGCTGGCAGCTTGGCTGTATCTGCAGAGCAACAGTCACAGGCCCCCAGACTCCTGGGGGGAAGAGATGGGAAGGCAGTTGACATCAGGAGCAGTTCACTGGGCGTGATTCTCCATCTGTTCTGAGCATCCCCCTGAGTCTCGCAGGCCAGTAAATAGTTCCAGGGAATGCCTGGGTTCCTCTTCCCAAGGCACTGTCACATTTACTTTGCCTGGGGGACTTGTAACCTTGGCAAATATGGAACTTTTATAGACTTGTGTATTCTTGACTTAACTGCTTGGCATCCAATGAGCAAGGACAATTCTTTGCTCAACAGAGCTCGCTTCCTTATTTAAAAACAAAACCAAAATCCCTCCAAAGATTGCAGAGGCTCAAAGAGCTGTGGTGACTTCATGGGAAAATGCAAAGAAACACATTCTCTGCGAACTGTTTGGCTACTGTCCTGGATTTGCTAGTCACCCTCCCCTCTCGCTTCCCTCATTCCTTATTAGATTTTATGCTCATGTAACATCTGGAGGGTGGTAGCGGCTAGGAGCGTCAACTGAGATCAGGGCTCCATTGTGCTAGGCACTGTACATACATGTAGTGGGAGACAGTTCCAACCCTAAAGTGCTTATAGTCTAAAAGATAAGACAAAAAAGCAAGCCAGGGAGGAGGATGGGGAATAAGGTAAGAAAATTAAAAGGATGTTTACAATTCTTAGCTGTTTAGGAACAGAGAGTACAACACACTACAGCTGTCTAGCTGCTATCAGATGGCAGCTCTCTGTGTGCACGGGACGCATGACAAGGAGATCTGAGATGGGCCAAAGCCAAAGCCCCATCTCCACTTGAACCCCACAACCGTGCTCATGGGCATAAAGTCCCAGATCCTCAAAAGGTATTTAGGCTCCTAACTTCCATTGATTTCAAAGCTAGTTAGGGGCCTAAATACCTTCAGGGATCCGGGTCTTTATGCCCATGAGCACGGTTGTGGGGTTACAAGTCCCCCAGGCAAAGTTACCGACACACATCAGTATTTGACTGGGATGAAAAAAAATTAACCTTACCTGTACAGCATTCACATCATTTTCAAGCTGAGCCTACATGTCCTGTGCAAGTTGGGGTGCGGATGTGAGAGAGGGAGAGAATACGGTAGACAATGGAACTCTGGTAGCAGCCTTGACCACCAGGGTGAGCAACACCCATTATCAAGGGGATTTTTAATGACACAAGATCCTGAAGGATCTGCCACAGTCTGGCCCTTTCCATAGGACGGGTGTGATTCCTCCTAGACTGCTGATGATGACCCTACCCAGAGGTGCGGTGTTACGCTACCAAATCAAAGCCATTTTACATCCACTTTGCACTGGTGTAAGTGACTGCAAAGCCGTGGCACATCTCCAGCCCTTGCAACATTTTCCTGGTTGTCCCCATTAATTTCTGAAGCTGATGGACGCGCCGCCTGGCCTTTTAAATTGTCCATGAGATCTGATTGCTCCCAACTCTCCAGAGGGTGATTTGATACATGCAGTTTAACACTATCTGATCGCTGCTAAAGGTTTTAAAAAAGGACTCAGAGAATGACGGTCTTTGGGAGCTTGATAGAGAGGCTCTCGGACCTCAGTCCATCTCCAGTCGGTCCCCACTACCTTGATCCCTCCGGATCATTCAAGCCATGTCTGTTTTAAAGCCAGGAAATGCTTGCTGTGGAGAGCAACATGACGCTCATGCCCTTATATGGTGCTGAGAGAAAGGGGCCCTGATTCTCAGTTGCCCGGCACCTTGTGCTGTCGTTCACACTAGTGCAATGTGGGTGTGAAATGCTCCTGTACCCCACAATCATTCAGGGTCCCCCACCAGTGGTGTCTGGGCAATAGATAGTGGTTGTGGAGCCTGCTGCAGCCTTGGCTAACTGAGCTGGGTGTTTTAGCTGAGCAATTGAAGTTCAGATCTGCAGGTCCCAGATTCAACCCCTGCTGCTGCTGACCCCCCCCAAGAGGCGTGATGTTACTCTACCAAATCAAAGCAGTACCATTTTACAACCACTTGGCACCGGGGTGGAGTGACTGCACAGGGTGAAAGGTGGCAGAGGATCAGGCTTCCCCCTGTGTTTTGAAAAAAAATCACTCGTTTTACATGCTTGATACCCTCCTTGTTGGCAGCGACACCTGTTAAACCCGCAGGGGGACCCTGAGAAGTGAAGAACTTACACACCCTGATTGAGAACGGAGCCTCCCCTATAAATTCGATCAAGACTCAGATGGTTTTCGCATCTAGCTCAAACAGAAGCTACGTAGGTGAGGTGCTTTGGCCTGTCTCCTGCAGGGAGTCAGGTTAGATTATTGTAATGAACCCCGCCGGCCATAAACTCTATGACCAACGCCTACCCTAGCACAACCCAACCACCCATTCTCCAAAGAGATGCCCCTAGCCCAGCACTAACCCAGCTTTGCAAGTTAAAGCTTGCCACTTATTTCCCCCAAATCCCAGAGGAAAGGGTTGAAGTACAGGACTGGGTCAGCAGAAAGGCCCCTAACCTATGTGTATGAACACAAGATGGTGAGGTCTAGTGGTAAGACTAGGGGAGTGGCAGTCACGACTCCTGGGTTCCCTTCCCTTTTCTCATGCCGCCTTGTGACCATGGTCACATCACTTAGCCCAACATTTTCGAAAGTGGCCACTGATTTTAGCTGTGTCTGTTTTCGGGCACCTGACTTGAATCACTCTGGAGCTGCTTTTCAGGGAGTGTTGAGCATCGGCCACTCCGCTGGAAGTCCATGGGAACTGCTTTGACAGCTCTCCACAGTCTCAGCGCTTGTTCTCCTGACCCGTGCTGCTCTCTGAACGGTTGTGGGTTCATCCCTCACCACCATGGCTCTGATTGGTGTAGGGCTGCGCCAGCAACACTCCCAGCCTCCTTTGACACCAAAAGAGAAGAGTCATCTAAGACCTGGTTTTGGGTCTAGGATGCTGCCGCTTCAGTGACACTGGCAGAGCTAAACCCCAATCTCTCCAATAACAGCAGCACGATTGCAATTCTAGTCACCAGCATCCTGATGCTGGTTCCTCGGGAAAACACTAACACGCAGGAGTGATTTATGGGAAGAAAAGGCCAATGTTTGTAACTGAGTCCTACTTCCATGCTCCTGGTCAATTTCTTCCTCCGGCTGCCACTACCTGCCTAATTAAAAGAGTTATATGGATGGAGGTAGGGAAGAGAGAAAAATAGGGGCAGTCAGGGGAAAAACAACAAATTGGAGGCTTGGAAATTTGTTGCCTCCACAGCTTGGTTTGTCATCGGGAGCTCAGGGCCATGAGAACAAATCAAGATAAAAGTGGGGAGAGAGGGGGAAAAAAAAGCACACCGAAGGTAGCACTGAGGGTCTAATTTATACACACAAAGGGGAGGCAATTCCGAGCTCAGGCAGAAATTGAGTCCTTAATGTACCCAGCTGCGCCTGCAAATTGCCATGAGTGCTGGAAACAGAATGGCCGGTAGCAGATGTGTACCAATTTCCAGACACAAGGGCACTCGGGAAGGTCAGGATGTGGGTCTTAAACTTGAATCTCCTTGCTTTCAGGGCCCTACCCAAGGTCATCCGGGCCAAATTCTCAGTTCCTGGTAGGCAGCTCCTGATGGCTTCAGTGGAGTGATTGTGCAGATCGGCGGGGTCAGTCCTGCAAGACCCAGCGTATTCTCACCATGATCGAGGAAAGGTCTTCAGCACATATTCAGCTTAAAGCACGTGAGTCACCATTGTCAGCACCATTGTCTGCACCATTGTCTGCACCTTGTGCAGTTGTTCACACCCGTGCAAAGGGGATGCAAAATGCTACTCAATCCTAGCGGTCTAATCACGTGCCTGCTTGGTACTAGTGGGCAAGGCTGTACGAGTGCAGGGGAGTGGAGAATCTGGCCCGTTGACTTCATTGGAAACACTCATTGGCTTAGAGTTAAGCATGTGTTGCATTGGGAACAGAATGCTCAGCCAGTCAGGATCAAGCCCTTAGGGTCTGCCTCTGTTCCCAGAGAAGTCAATAGCACACCTCCCATTCACTTCCATAATGGAGGATCAGGCACCTACAGGTGTAGCTGAGAGCAGAATGTAACCCTCCCATTCCTTCTTTTGATATGATGTACCTGACTTTTGGAATGTAAAGATTTAGACTCTTGGGATAGGCAGTGTACTTCTTAAAGCCCCAGCTCCTGGATTCCTGGGATTAGATGAGAATCTCTATTTTCATGGGGAAAAAAAGGGAAAGTTTCTACCCCTCCAGGATACAGTGAAGGCTGAAAAATTGACCAAAATGCACCCAAAAGCAAGGCAAATCAAAAGCACCCAAAATGTATTGTTTGTATAAAATTTCAAGAGTTTTAAGCCAATCTCATGATTTTTGGGTGGTTGGGATTGACAAGACTGTCACCATATAATGAACTTTCAAATACTAAATCAGTCCTATATGTTTTGTAGGTGAAGCGTCACAGAGCATACAAGTGTGTGCGTAGGGTGTAGGTTAGCCTCGTCCCATTGACTTCAAGAGTTTGAAGTTTGAGTTTCAAGAGTTTGACTGCATTACTCATGAGTCCACAACCATGAATGGGTTAGTCTCATGACTGCCCATCCTCATACACTCCCCTCTAGCCCTGCCCCCATGATAGCCTCTCCTGTAGAGATGACTTTTGTTTGTTTTTCCTTAATCTGAAATAAAAATCTATTCAAACTGAAAGCGTATGGTTAGTCCTTGGGTATGGAAAAGCAGAGCAAACACCCAAAGCTTACTACCATTGACATTCTCTGAAAGCTGGTGCTGAAGAAGGGAACATTTAAGCAGTATCGCATTATGCTGAAGTGAGGGATAGGGTGAAGCTGCATTGACTTAGATGAGTCAAGTCATTTTAGCCCTGGGTTGGAGGCACAGTTTGCTTGGGTTTTGGTGAGAGTCAGCCCCAAGATGAGCCAGACTTTCCCACGCTGTGGTGTTTGGATCTGGGGTTTTGGTTCAGGCTACTGTAGACCCAGGGGCTCAGTGGCAATGTTTGGATCTAGGTTTGCGGTTTCCCAAAGTGCCACGTGAGCCCATGTGTGTGCTGACGTGGGCACCACCTCTAGTTCAGATAGGAGGAGCTTAAAGGAAGTAAGGGCGACGTTCAGTTTTCTGCAGCCAGCTAACATAGATCCAGGTACCACTTGGGTCCTTCTCTGGGAGAATTTCACCCATCACAGAGAAAGGATGGAGCCTGGTCTCTTTGGAAATCCCCTTTCAGCCTGTGGTAGGGCCTCTGTCCTCAGAAATGAAGGAAGAGCTTTCAGAGGCCGGTGACAAAGCTGGTGGGTGTGCGTTCGGGCGCTGTGTGATTGCGTATGCACAGCTGCAATGAGACAGAGTTAACGCAATGCGCCAACAATGCTTTGCGGCTCTAAAGGGCTGAGGCCGAGGAGGCCAGAAGAAAACAGCTGCGCAGCTTTGAACCGACAAGATGAAACCATTTAAATCCAAAGCAAAGGTTAACGCTGTCCGGACAGTGCTGGAGGGTTCAGAGTTTCTCCTCCCACCAGGGCAGGAGAAGGAAATTTCACTAGACTGACAGTCCCGAGGGCTGGAGCCAGCAGGGATGGTGCTGGGTTAGTGCATAAAAATACACTGGGGACAGTGATCGTATTTCAAGTGACAAATAAAAAGGTTATGTGCTCATGACAGATGGTGATTTGTATCTTTTTTTTAAAATAGAAAGTAATTGTGTTGGCTCGGCAGGGTAAAGGGCAGCCATTTTAAAGGGACAGGCACATCCGTCAACGGGGACAGTTTAGGTTTGCTTCATTTATTTACATTCAGGCTGCTTTGCACTGCTCTGGGCATGCAAAGGGGTGTGAGTTACACTCATATTCGCTTTAAGGCTCTTTCTCACTGTCAGAGCTGTGTAAAGCAGCCCCCTGTAGAACTGAGAACCAGCCCCTGCATGTCTGATTCTCAGCTCCTCCATTCCTGAGCTAAGGCAGGTACAGAGTGGCAGCTTAAGCCACCTTTTCATTCCCTGTATTCTGGGACCATGTTGAAGGCCTGTCAATTCCTGTTGTAAATCAGGGCAGCTTGGGGGCTGCTCTAGCTTATGTTCAGCTTCCCATGGCCCCTTCTGGGAGCTGGGAAGCAGAGAATAGGCATATTGGGGTCAGAATCTGGTCCTTAGACTCACACCCATAGAACGTACATCTACGGCATACAGGTGAACTCCGAGTTCGGCCTCTTGGGGCTACCACAGTCTCAGGGAGGTTAAGATGGTAACTCTGACACCAAAGAGTCGGAAGTGAGTAGTGGAACCCAGAAAGGAACACCCTCCTGTAAGTAAGAAGGGGCAAGGGGGTTAAAGTAGGTGGTCCGCTATTCGTTACACCTTTTCCTATGCCTTTGATTGTCAATGACACCCACTGAGACTCTTACTCATTGGTCAGGGGGTGGGAGTCTGAGTGCAAATGTAACATCCCCCTCCCATCTCAACATTTTGGCCCACCCCATCAGACGGTAATTAAACATAAAACAATAACCGAGTATCCATTCCAGTCCCTGTGCCACGTTGCAAGCTCTTCCTGTTGGCTCTGCAGCAGTCACCGGCTGACATCCTTTCGACCCTTAGCTTGTAGCCATATTGCCTACAGAACTCATTAGTGATGTCTCCTGGAGTTCTATGGTCTCTATGGATGGCTGCCAGGTCAAGCCTATTATTCCCAAGAGCAGAGCTGATCAAAATTTTTCCACCAGAAAGTTCCCCCTTCTCTACGCAGAAGATATAATTTTGTTAAAAATCAATTGTTGTAGGAAAATGTAGATGTGGACGAGATTTAGTCCAGAAGAGACCATTGGATTCTAGGCCATATAATTTCATTGAAACAAGAAAGACTTTGCTGAGGTGGGATTAGAAGTCACAGACAGAGCACAACCAATTAGCAGGCCCAGCCCTTAACCATTCAGCCACCTCCTCTCACTTATGTGATGTGTCTGACAACCAGGAGAATCAAAACAAAGCATTTCATTTTGAATCTGGCAAGGAGGGCCTGGTTCTATGTAACCCTGCCTCAGCATGGGATTGGGGGGGTAGGGGGGGAGGCACGGACGGGGAGGGGGGGAAGAGGGAGGGATGAGCTAGGTAGCCTCTTGAGGGCCCTTCCAGCCCTACATTTTTACGAGTCTATGTTGAAATGTTTTGTTTCAATCAACAACGTCACCACTTTTCAGTTGGGTACTTCCAAACTGAAACTTTAAAACAGGTTTAAAAACAAAAGAAAAAAGTATTTTTTCCACACAATGCAGAGTCAATCTGTGGAACTCCTTGCCAGAGGATGTTGTGAGACTATAACAGGGTTCAAAAAAGAACTAGATAAGTTCATGCAGGATAGGTCCATTGATGGCTATTAGCCAGGATGGGCAGGGATGGTGTCCCTAGCCTCTATTTGCCAGAAGCTGGGAATGGGCGACAGGGGATGGATCACTTGATGATGACCTGTTCCGTTCATTCCCTCTGGGGAGCCTCGCATTGGCCACTGTTAGAAGACAGGATACTGGGCTAGATGGACCTTTGGTCTGATCCAGTGTGGCCATTTTTAAACTCTTCCCAGTTATCTTGTTTTGTGAAAATTTTCACTAGTTCAATGCCTTGTTTCAACACAGAAGGGAAAGTGATTGCAAAACGGTGCAATTTCCTCCAGAAGGAAAATCCTATTTTTCAAACAGCTCCACTTAAGGGTTCTGCTGCAGGCTACCAGGATGTGCAGGTCCTGGCATCTGTACGGTGGCTTCCTGTATACATTTCTTTGTAGCAGCATGGGCAAAACAGATTCTCATCAATATAAGGACACAGCAGCTGGAGGTTAGCAACAAACTCCTCCTTTATTAAGTTGCTTGCGTCTGCAGAGAAGCTGAAGGTGGCTGCTGTGTTCCTATAATTTTAAGTAGATGGTTAAATTGGGTCTCATCCGACGCAAAGCAGCACAGCATATCAATTCACAAGGGTTTGTTTTCACAGATTTCAAATTCAGAATGGACCATTCTGATCATTTAGTCTGATCATCTAGTCTGACCAGAGAACTGCCCCCTTAACTCAAGCATCTAGTTTAACAGCCTCTGGCTGAGCTAGAGCAGATTGCTTGGAAAGATAGCCAGTCTTAGTGAAGCCTCCTTCACTTGGAGGCTTTTGAGCTCCCATGGTAATCTGTCCCAAGGGTTAATTACCTTCACTGTTAAATCTTTGTACCTATTTCCAGTTTGATCTCTGCTGATTTCAACTTCCAGCCATCAGATCTTGTTTCCTGAGGACTTTTTTTTGGTAAATGTGGCATAAAGAGGTGTTGGGGGGGGGGGGGGGGAAGGGGTTAAGACCCCCTGCGCTTCTCAGGAGTATTTCCATCTTCCAGGAACTGAAATCCCTTGGAAGAAGTGTAACAATCCCCACCACACATTATTTTGGCTCCTATGAATTGCTAAGTCCCTCCCACCCCCACAACAGAGAAGTACGGACAGACTCCAAGATAATGTGGAATAGTATTCACAGCCCTAATGCTGAGAAGTACATCATCGCCAGGGATGGAAACAAGTGGTGCGACTCCCTCCCCTTTTATATCAGGGTGACTCCATTGACTTCAATGGAATTGCTCCCGATTTACACTGGAGCTAAAGAGAGGAATATGAGGTCCACGGACTTTGTTTCAGGGAAGGGAGGAGAGAAATCAGTGTTTGCAAAGGACTTTGCTATTTCTAAGCTCCTGAGAGAGTATTTCCCATAGGGGAAATGAGTTGAGAATAGTGAAGGGGGTTCTCCTACGGGCAATGGGAAATGCCATGGGTCTGGTGCCAGGTAATGAGCCACTCACCTTGAATAAGTTGTCCTCCTTTTGGGCTCGGACTTCGTTTGGAGGACTCATGGTACCCCAGTGGGCACTTTGGCTCAATTGATACAATCTGCTGCAAGGAAAAGGGAGTTTTGGAAACTCCCTTTATGATGGCCAAGCTACAAGAACAGTTTCCAAAAGCAAGGACACTCAGCGGACAGCCAGACTCCTTGCACCAACACAAAAGCAAGGACACTCAGCGGACAGCCAGACTCCTTGCACCAACACAAAAGTTCATAATAGCCTCCCAGCACGACACGCACACTTGTGCGCGCTGCGAAGTGCTCATGTAAAGAGCAGCACAGAGCAAGGCGTTTGCAATGCACGCAACGGTGAGTTTTAGGGGTTCTACGAAAACCCAAGAGCTACACCAAGTGTTTCTGAGCACCATCTCCTGGCCCCTTGACTAATTATTCACATATATACAGCTTTAGAGCATGCCTGTAACATGTGCAGGTGACTGATATTAACGACTCAGGGCTGGGCCTAAAGTGAGTGCAGTTGATTAGCTACTGTTCTAGCTGAAGGCAATTTCCCTTAGCTCTGGTGGCAGGGACCTGTGTAGATATAGAACCAAGTGATGAAGCTTCTAATCCTAGTTCCCTAAGAGAGGGTGTATGATTATGCAGTAGTTGTACCCTTTATCTGCACCAGATGCACTGGTTACAATCTTTTCTAGGTCTCTGTGGGTTATTATTGGTATTGCAGTAGTGCCAGGGAGCCCCAGGCATAGACCAGTTGGCCATTGCGCCAGGTGCTGTACAAATGCAGAACAGAAATGCTTACAGTCAAAGCACAGCAGAGCCTTGGAGTTACAAACAACCTCTATGCCCGAGCTGTTAGCAACTCTGAAATGTTCGTAACTCTCAACAAAACATGGTTCTTTCAAAAAGTCACAACTCAACATTGACTTTACTATGCAGAAGAAAAATGCTGCTTTCCTGTTTTTTTTTAGTACTTTACATTTAACACAGTACTGTATTTGCTTTTTTTTTGTCTCTGCTGCTGCCTGATTGCGTACTTCCAGTTCCAAATGAGGTGTGTGATTGACTGGTCAGTTCGTAACGCTGGTGTTCATAACTCTGAGGTTCTACTGTATAAGGGAAAAGAGTCCACAGGCGAAGACAGAACCATCACAAGAAAACACTGGTCAGCATGATCAGAACCCCAGCTACCTAATGGTTGCCAAGCTTTCTGTAGGCACCGTGGATTAACTTTACCTCCTCCCCCTCCTCTCCCATCCACTTCTGTTCCTCCCTGGGCTCAGTTAGGAGAGACCCCTCATGAACCCTGATAAGAGTAGGGGGTTGGGAACTTCCATAGGAAGATGAGTCAGCTGCTTTGTAACTTGATGTCCACTCCATGCTGCCAAACGGGCTGAGGCCTTGCTCATTTCCTTCCTGATTCTTTTGCTTTGGAATAACACTTTATACACAAATATGACAGAGGGCAGATTCCACCTGCCTGAGCAAGGTCTGGGTCAACCAGGCTTTGTGCAAGGGACCCACTTAGAGTTGGGAGGGATGGGATTCACCCCCTGGCTCACATGGGCCACCCTCCGGGGCAGCTGTTAATTCCCAGCCACACCCTTACCCCTTTCCCCTGTTGAGTAGTACCGTTGCCCCACTAATAAATCCATTGAGTCTAATGGAATAAACTGCTGTCCATGTGTGTTTTCATAGCATTTAAGGCCAGGAGGGACCATTAGATCTAGCCTGACCTATATTTCACAGGCCATTCAATTTCACCAGATACCTCTCTATTGAGCAGGATAACTTGCATTTGACTAAAGCCTGGGTAGGAGAATGTAGCCATTTAAGATCCTTGGATGAAAGTACTGGGGGTGAATTTAATCCATGGCAGAGTACCTTACACCCCATACTTAATTTGTAATGAAAGAGGTGCCAGGGCTCCAGATTTTTTTTTTTTTTTTAAACTTTCATAATGGATGTGACAAGCCCAGAGGTGCTGGGGTTACGAACTGCCAAGAATAGAGGTGCCGGGGCTCAGCCTTGCCCTGGCACAAATTAAGCACTGCTTACCTCTGATGATCCCAGAATTAAAAGGGATGAGAATGCCAAAGCGATCTAAGGGAATTTGGTGCCCAGCTCCCTCCGACTTTCAACAGGAATTGGATGCCTCAGTCCCTTGTGCCATTTTGGACACCCCAGTCTCAATTCATATGGTTGCACCGCTCACCCCTGGAGTTGCTATTTCTCCTCCATTTTACAGATGGGGAAACTGAGGCACAGAACAATTAAGTGATTTGTTCAGGGCAGGGGAGTGGGTATATCACAGCAAGTTGGCAGCAGGGCTGGGAAAGGAAGCCAGGAGCCCTGAGTATTTCATGGCCCATATGCTGGGTAACATGAAAGGACTCCAAGTTTGTAAAACTAAATTGGCTCTTTATCAAGAGGGTTATTTACAGAGATGCTTCAATTGCAGCCATGTGCACATACAGTGCCTTCCAGGTGCCTCCTCTAAACGCTTCCCTTCTGCAACCTGTGCCCGTCCCTCCAAGTTCCAGGTAGATTGCTTCCCTGAATCCCAGTCTTCTGATTTGACCAGAAGACCTCATTCCCTCTTTCATCTTGAGTTGACCTCCAGTGAAAACACAGCAAAAAATCTGCAGCTAGAATTATCCTCCAGAACGTAACTATCAGCATCATTATATGGTGAAGCAAAAGCATCCAAGCGGTGAATAGAAATTTGGAGCACTGAGCAAGGAAGCCCATATACCACAATTCACAGTTTGCAACTTATTAGCCTCATCCTCATTTCTAATAAACAGTCTATACGGTCAGAGTGGACTCACCGCTGGCAGCTGAGTGTGGTGTAGCTGGTTCTCTTCACCGAGCGCCCCAGCCAAGAGCCACTCTGGCCCTGCGCGTGGTCTGCCTCTTCTTATGGCTTAGCTGTGGGCCAGGTCCCTTATAGCTCCCCCCGCTTTTGGGGTAACAGAGTGCCAGCAACAGCAGTCCAGTGTCCTTACATCAGGTCTTCAGCCCCTGACCCTGGGCCCCATAGCCCAGAGACAAGAGATTATAAGGACTTTCTACAGTCTCCTTATATCATGACAGCTTCACACCACCTTCCCCAGTGGTGGATAGGGGAACCCAGGCACTCCCTCACCTCCAGAGTCCAGCCCTGTAACGAGTCGGCTGGGCCTGTCTCGTCAGATCACCCGCTGCTGCCTCTCTGGGCTTCTTCCTGCCTCAGCCTAACCAGAGATTTCTCAGCTCATTCCTAGTCCCGCTGCGCCTCACTATTCTCCTCAGCCCTCTACCTTCCCAGGCTGCTGGATGCTCACCCTTCGTTCGGGGCTGGGTCTCACAGGGCTTCCCCCAGAGCAGGGGTAGGCAAACTACGGCCCACCAGCCGTTTTAATCCAGCCCTCGAGCTCCCGCTGCGGAGCGGAGTCCGGGGCTTGCCCAGCTCCAGCCGGGGCGCAGGGTCGGGGGCCGCTCCACGCAGGTCCCGGAAGCAGTGGGAGAGGCAGCAGGGGCATCTGCTCCGCACGCTGCCCCCACCCCAAGCACCACCCCTGCAGCTCCCATTAGCCGGGAGCTGCAGGGGCGGTGCCTGCAGACAGGGCGACGTGCAGAGCCGCCAGAACGCACCTTGCGTAGGAGCCAGAGAAGGGACGTGTCATTGCTTCCAGGAGCCACTTGAGGTAAGCGCTGCCCGGAGCCTGCGCCCCTGAGCCTCTCCCTATGCCCCAACCCCTGATCCTTCTCCTGCCCTCTGAACCCCTCAATCCCAGCCCAGCACCTTCCTGCATCCCAAACCCCTCACCCCCACCCCAGTGCCTGCACCTCCAGCCAGAGCCCTCACTCCCCCACCCCCGGCACCTCTGTCCCTCATCCCTCTCCCCCACCCCGGATCCCCCTCCTGCACCCTGAACTCCTCATTTCTGGCCAGAGCCCACACTCCCAACCAAAGCCCACACCCCCTCCCGCACCCCAGCCCCAATTGCATGAGCATCCATGGCCTGCCATACAATTTCTATTCTCAGATGTGGCCCTTGGGCCAGAAGGTTTGCCCACCCCTGCCCTAGAGTCCCATCCCCCAAACAAAAACATCAACTGAAACCACTTCCGCCTTCTTTAGGCTTGAGCTTTCACCCCTGTTCCATTCCCCCAGTGTGCCACTCCGCACTTGAGTGCCTCCCTGGAGGCTAGGGTCCTACCCTTTTGTCAAGGCTCACCCCCAGAGCTTGCCCTAACCCCAAAGCTTCTCCCTGTCTCTCTTCCTCTCACTATTAACAAGAGAAGAATTTCAGAACTCCTCCCCTGCCTCCAATCTACTCCTACTCTGGGCTTCCTAGTACGCACCCAACTCCTTCCCCAGCTGGGCCTCCCCTGCCCCCTTTAATTGGGCTTGGCCCATTCTCCAGGTGCAACCAGGTGCATTAATTAAGCTATCCCGCTCCCTTACCCTTTCAGAGCCAGTGGGGATTTATACCCCCCCCCCCCACATATCTCTATCTCTATATAGAGCAGTGGGGCTCAACTTTTTTTTACTGGCGACCCCTTTCACACAGCAAGACTCTGAGTGCAACCCCCCTAATCAATTAAACACACTTTTTAATATATTTAACACCATTATAGATGCTGGAGGCAAGCGGGGTTTGGGGTGGAGGTTGACAGCTCGTGACCCCCCGCCCATGTAATTACCTCATGACTCCCTGAGGGGTCCCGACCCCCAGTCTGAGAACCCCTCATATAGAGATATATAGGCATACAGAGACAGATATAAAAGAAAATGTTATAGCCGTGTTCAGACATGCCTCAGTTTGAATGTAGTTACAGGGCATTAATTTGCACTTATAGGCTTTGGTGACATCAGATGAGATGCCTAACGCCACGTGAAGTGTCAATTAATACAGGATCATTCACACTTTTGTCTTGACGTATTATTTACAAGCCCTGAATGAAAAGGATCCATTGCTCATAGAAAGAGAACACCTGACAAGAATGCAAGGCCATTGCCAAAATGGGGGGCCTGCTGGGGGAGCAAGGTTTTATGCCCCTCCCAGGCTGGCTAGCTCTTTGTGGCAAGCGGGTTCAGCCTTGCCTGTGACCAGACATCTATCCATCAGCTGAGTATGATGAGTCATTACAGTGACTGACCCCAGCTGCGAGGGATCCGTGGGAGGGCGACTGACAGAGCTGTGAACTCTGGGGAGGTGACGTGGAACCGAGGAGCTGTCTGCCTGTGATCCACCCAGAAGGAGCAGGCAGATCCCTGACAAAAGCTGTCTGAGGAGGGGATGCAATGAGGGGGAACCTGCAGGGAGGAAGCAGTTGTAGGAGAAGCTCTGCAGGGCCTGAGAATGGTGGCCAAGAAGCAGGGGACTTTAGGCCGTCCAGGTCAAGTCCCCTTGTCCCTACCCCAGAGGATGCTGCATCAAACTCACCCCTGTGCAGAGAAGAGCGGGGGCTACACTGTGACCAGTTTTCATGCTGAGCTTTGCAGACTGGATTAAATGCAGTTTTGCTGTGTAGGTAGCGACTCCCCCCTGCCCTCAGTTGGCAGACAGGAGCAGGAGACAGGTTTAAATCACATCTGAGGGAAGAGGAAAGCATCCATCAAATAAGACATGAAGACGCTATTTACTATTGTTCTCCAGTTACAGGTACTTTCTAGTCATGTCAGCCCCCCTCGGGCCTTTTCCCTAGAGCCGGTTGCCAGCGTTGTCTCTTAGCCTTAATTAAAGGTGTGGACGCAGCGCTTTGTGGTTTCTTAAGCTACCCCCGACCACTCTCAGCTGGGACCAGAGCAAAATGCCTGCTCTTTGAAAGGACCACAACAAAGGATGTACAGCGACTTTGAAACCTACAATGCATCGTCACCTAGAATAACTAATGTTGAAACGTTTGCTGGTAAACAGTGCAGAGCTGGAGTTTTCCCGGCTTCTTGGTGCATTGTGGACCTGGAGCACAGAGAAGACGGGAGTTCTGGGTCCCTATTAGAGAAACTGCGGCAGCTAGGGACACCACTTAGAAGACATAAGTTCTGTTTTCCTTCTGTGTCCTCTCTGGCGGGGGAAAGCAAAGGGTGGTTGTTATGTTTTGTCCATAATAATAATCCTCAGCGACTCATGTGAATTGCTTTTTATCCTGAGATCTCAAAACACTTTGCAAAGGTGGGCAAGTATGCTGCATTATCCCAGCTTTGGGGATGGGGAAACTGAGGCAAGGAGTGAGGTAAAAGGGACCTTGTGTCTGAAAATGTTTTAAGTGTGGTTACAAATAACAACTCTAGTGACTGGAAATGAAAGGAAATGAAATTAGAGGGGAAAAAGAGGTTTTTTTCTTTATTTATTTTTTTTCACTCTGTTCTACTCCCTGCAAATCTCCCCTTCTCACATGTGGGACAAATACAATGTTTACCCAAGAAGCATTTGATCACTATAGGAATACAGGTTTCAGAGTAGCAGCCGTGTTAGTCTGCATTCGCAAAAAGAACAGGAGGACTTGTGGCACCTTAGAGACTAACCAATTTATTTGAGCATAAGCTTTCGTGAGCTACAGCTCACTTCATCGGATGCATTCAGTGGAAAATACGGTGAGGAGATTTATATGCACACAGAACATGAAACAATGGGTGTTATCATACACACTGTAAGGAGAGTGATCACTTAAGATGAGCTATTACCAGCAGGAAAGGGGGGGGGGAGAAAACCTTTTGTAGTGATAATCAAGGTGGGCCATTGCCAGCAGTTAACAAGAACGTCTGAGGAACAGTGGGGGGAGGGGGGAATAAACATGGGGAAATAGTTTTACTTTGTGTAATGACCCATCCGCTCCCAGTCTCTATTCAAGCCTAAATTAATTGTATCCAGTTTGCAAATTAATTCCAATTCAGCAGTCTCTCATTGGTGTCTGGTTTTGAAGTCTTTTTGTTGTAATATTGCGACGTTTAGGTCTGTAATCGAGTGACCAGAGAGATTGAAGTGTTCTCCGATTGGTTTATGAATGTTATAATTCTGTCCTACAAGGCTGCACACACAAACCCACTCTCCTGTTGGTAATAACTTATCTAAAGTGACCACTCTCCTTACAATGTGTATGATAATCAAGGTGGGCCATTTCCAGCACAAATCCAGGGTTTAATTATCATACACATTGTAAGGAGAGTGGTCACTTTAGATAAGCTATTACCAACAGGAGAGTGGGGTTGAGGGGGGGGGGAATCAAGTTGGGCCATTTCCAGAACAAATCAAGGTTTTCTCCCCCCCCCCCCCCCAACCCCACTCTCCTGTTGGTAATAGCTTATCTAAAGTGACCACTCTCCTTACAATGTGTATGATAATTAAACCCTGGATTTGTGCTGGAAATGGCCCACCTTGATCACTTTAGATAAGCTATTACCAGCAGGAGAGTGGGGTGGGGGGAGGTATTTTTTCATGCTTTGTGTGTATAAAAGATCTTCTGCAGTTTCCACAGTATGCATCCGATGAAGTGAGCTGTAGCTCACGAAAGCTTATGCTCAAATAAATTGGTTAGTCTCTAAGGTGCCACAAGTGCTCCTTTTCTTTTTGCGAATACAGACTAACACGGCTGTTACTCTGAAACCTAGCATTATGTAACAATCTCTCAGCTGTTTTCACAGTTGATTCGACCTTACCACCACACTGTGAGTATCCTGGGATGAAGGTGTCCTGGTCAAACTCTCATCTGCATGCACATTCCTTGAATGCATCCGTTGTTGGTAAATACAGTGCCTGGAGCGCCATATCTTGCAGCGTGGCCCTCACTTTGACAAACACTGACTTGCTTCTTGTATCAGACAAGGCATTGACCTCCCAAATGCTTGAGCAGTAGCGCATTATCATCAAGCGCTGCTTTTCCTTGAAGGCAAATAAGCCCACTCCCTCCTTTACCCATGGTTGGGTGGGTAGCTAATGTGATTATCACATGACCGGCAAGAATTTGGAGGGTGTAAAGCCACACTTGCCCCAACCCCAGGGTTGTGCCTCCTGGAGATACAGCAGAGAATTGTACCTACTGTAATAAATTCCAGTCACCAAGGATTTCAGGTTTCAGAGTAGCAGCCGTGTTAGTCTGTATCCACAAAAAGAAAAGGAGGACTTGTGGCACCTTAGAGACTAACCAATTTATTTGAGCGTAAGCTTTCATGAGCTACAGCTCAAATAAATTTGTTAGTCTCTAAGGTGCCACAAGTACTCCTGTTCTTTTCAAGGATTTCAGGTTGTTACACAGCTGCAGAACAGCAGAACTCAAATGCTCTGGCTCCAAAAGCCCAGGATTCTGCCACAGAAGCTAAAGAATTGCAGTTACCAGTATGAGGCCTATGGCACGCGGCTGAGCAGTTCTGGTCTCATGCAGTAGGGGGCAGTGATATACCCCCTCCCCCCAAGTTAATTACAATATGATAATGCTGATAACTGTATTTATCTTTTTAAAAATTAAAGTTCCAAGTATTTCTGACAACAACTTTCTCCATTTGGAACAGAGAGAGTGACCTGCCCTGTCCCTGCAGTCCTCTGTATTCTGCCTAACCTGCACATGCACTAGTATTTTAATAGGTATTTTAATAGGTCAAGAGATCTTTGCTGGGTGCTTCTAATGCAAATCGATAGAAATTACATGGTGAGCGTGTAGAGCATCAAATCAGTGTGCAAATTAGTGTGCAGGAGAATGAGTGCAGAGAGGCGGCTTGTCTCGCCATTCAAGCTCAGAACCCCAGGAGAGCTGGGATCTGTTCCCCGACCCTGCCTCAGTTTCCCCAACCATAAAACGGGGATGATGACACTGACCCACCACTGGAAAGAGTTTGAGATCCATAGATTCAAGGGGCTGTATAAAGGCTCAATCCTGCAAGAGGATGAGCATTCTGGCCCAATCCAGCAAAGAATTTAAAGCATGTGCTTAACTTTAAACACCTGAGTAGCTCTGTTGAAGAGAATAGATCTTCATAAGCACTTAAGGTTCAGCACATACTCAAGGGCTTTGCTGGACAGGGCCAGAGTGCTGGGTGCCTTACAGCCTTGGGCTGCAAATGGACGGTGGAGTGGACAGATGGTCTGGTTTGCATCACCACTACTAGGATTTTGTGAGTCCCTGAGAAGTTCTCCCATGGCTGATGCTTATGTCATCACAGCATGTGTTAAAACAGTGTGCGAGGATGCCGCACAGTTGCGTCGTGGCACAGCATCATCACAAACTGATGCCACATCACAACGCAGCATGCACTGCATGCACTTTTTGCATGGCCCTTGAATTTTGCAGTGACCTCAGCTTGGAGGGCGGAAGCAGAAGAATCATAATTTTTCTGTGGATTGCAGAACTGGTGGCAAGGGGGAGTGGGCATTGCAAGTCACTAAGGCTCTGGCAGCAAGCAGATTATACATTTAGGCAAATAGCAGAATACAGATTATATGGTTAGTGTGCAGACAGTGTCTAGTTTATCAGTTGATTCGGATTCTTAGGGGCATGAGGGAAATCAGGTTAGTACACTGAGGATAGTGGGCAGATTAGCATGCAGATCACACCCGAGCAGCGGGTAGGTAGCCTAGTGATTATAGCTCTCTGGGGAGTTTGCTTGGGCGCAAGTGCCTCACCTGCTTTCCTTAAGTTTGAAAAAGATTCTAGCCCTGATTCTATGGCCCTGTACCTTACGCATGCCTTTACCCCAGGGCAAAGTGAGTGTAAAGGAAATCGGATTGGTAATATCTTCCACCCGCTTTGCACATCGCTTGCATTGGCGTACACGAGCAGACAAAGTACAGAGGAACCGAGAATCGAGCCCTCTGCATTATCACACCAAGAGCGCATGATAGACCTGCTTTAGTAAGGTCTCTCCAGGCTTACAAGCCAGCACCAAAACGTCACCCAGGGTAGGTCCACAGTGCAATTAAACAGCTACTAAAATCTACTTTCTTACAAAACGACAGAACGAGGAGTAATGGTCTCAAGTTGCAGTGGGGGAGGTTTAGATTGGATATTAGGAAAAACTTTTTCACTATGAGGGTGGTGAAACACTGGAATGCGTTACCTAGGGAGGTGGTAGAATCTCCTTCCTTAGAGGTTTTTAAGGTCAGGCTTGACAAAGCCCTGGCTGGGATGATTTAACTGGGAATTGGTCCTGCTTCGAGCAGGGGGTTGGACTAGATGACCTTCTGGGGTCCCTTCCAACCCTGATATTCTCTGAGTCTATGAAAATCAGATCTAAAAATACAAAAGTGTCACAGTGCTGAAAAATGGCCGCCTTGCTCATTTTTACCATATAATTATAAAATAAATCAATGGGAACACGAATATCATACTTATTTTCAGTATAAAGAAGTCATTGTCTGGAAGACATTTTAGTTCATACTGACTTCACTGGTGCTTTTTATGTCACCTGTTGTACAGCTAGGCAAATAGCTCGATGAGTTGATGGACCCCCTGGAAGACCTCTGTGTACCCGCAGGGGTGCACGTACCCCTGGTTGAGAACCACGGCCATAAGGGACTGGGGTTTCTCCAAACAGCATGCTGGCGTGAGCTGCTCAGCCAGCGCCAACTTTCTAAAACCAGCTGTGTTGGCAGCCCTTGTAAGCTGTGGCTCATGCAGGACCTTGAGCTCCGAACCTGGGAGGGGAACGGTCTTCGGAGCCTGACGTCAAAGTACAGCACCGTCTATACGGCTGTGTTTAGAGCGTTTGCCCGAGCCCCCCTAGTTCGAGTCTGTCCGTTCAGGCTCCAAAATGCCGTGTAGACGTACCCCCTTGAGTCCCAACCCAGTTTTCCAGGAGCCGGCAAACTCCTGGGGGGACGGGAGGTTACGCGAATGTCTGTGGAGTTTCTAAGGGAAAATAGCTGTGTGAGCTGGTGCTATCGGGAAATTAACAAAGAAGTCACTCCTAACAAGGGCCTGATCCTCTGAGGAGCTGAGTGCTCTCAAATCCCCCTGGTTTCACTGGGAGATGAGGGTGCTGAGCGCTTTGCAGAGTCAAGCCTGATGTCGTCTCTGCATACTGGTTCCACTGAAATCAAGGGGGAGTTTGGCTGCTGAATTCCAGGGCAGCGGGATTGGGGCTGCAATGCCAAAAGCTGGGCCTACCCACAGTGATTCCATTGGCACTGTGCATCCCAACGAGCACCACGCCCTGTGCTAAATGGGGTATTTTTCATACTTCCTGATAGATTCCTTTATTGCAGTCGCTCGATGGTATGTAAACCATCACCATAGTGACTCAGTCACGAAGGCATTTACTCTCACAGCAGCCCAATCAGGCAGGGAAGTACCATTAACCTCACTTTACACATGGGAAAACTCAGACACAGAGGGATTAAGTCCCAGATCCTCAGAGGGATTAGGCGCCTAACTCCCATTGTGATAAAGTGATTTGTCCAAGGCTACCCAGGCATACCAGAGCAGAGCCGGGAATTGAGGCCAGCTCTCCTGAATCCCAGCCTTAACCATCCTGCTTCTTCCATTCTGCTTTCAGGATTGGGCCTTCAATTTGGCCCTCACACCTGCTCCCCATGGAAGTCAACGGGATATTTGCCATCAACCTCAGTGGAAGCTTGTATTCCCTCAGGGAGAGTCCTCCACCCTGGCAAATGTTACTTTTGCTGATGGCTCGGAAGCGGGAGATTCACAGGGCAGGGGGAATGGTACTTTACTGGGGATGCTATTCCAGGAGTGGTGAGAAAAACCTTGAAGATGGCAGGGGTCCTATTTATAGCAGCTCATTGGCACCTCCGTAGTAGTCAAGTCTATGCCTGCTTTCGCCGGTCCACACTCACTCCCCTATTATCTGCTATTACCAGCAGGAGAGTGAGTTTGTGTGTGTAAGGGGGTGGGGGGGATGTGAGAAAACCTGGATTTATGCAGGAAATAGCCCGACTTGATTATGTAAAGAGTTGTCACTTTGGATGGGCTAGCACCAGCAGGAGAGTGAATTTGTGTGGGGGGTGGAGGGTGAGAAAACCTGGATTTGTGCTGGAAATGGCCCACCTGATGATCACTTTAGATAAGCTATTACCAGCAGGACAGTGGGGTGGGAGGAGGTATTGTTTCATATTCTCTGTGTATATATAAAGTCTGCTGCAGTTTCCACGGTATGCATCTGATGAAGTGAGCTGTAGCTCACGAAAGCTCATGCTCAAATAAATTGGTTAGTCTCTAAGGTGCCACAAGTACTCCTTTTCTTTCACTCCCCTCTGTTAGTCTTAGGGGGTTGGTCATTTGGCTGTAGCATTTCAGCCTGGGCAGAAGTTTGGCATCTGAAAAAGCTGTGAGAACAGGACCGACGGCTTTTGCTGTTTGAAGATGGGAAAGGATCTCAGCGTAGTCCAAATATAAGGGATGCCAGTGCAAGTCTGTGCCTGGTGGATTGCTTTTAAAACAATCAGCTGGCAGATAAAAATACACAGAAGCCTATAAAGCGCGTCGTCTGCTGCTTTTAGGACTTGGGAAAGGAGGGAAAAAAAGGCAAAGAAAGAAGACTTCAATATTTCTATTTGTTCTTATCCAAATAAATTGAGATGTATTTGTGGAAGTGTCAGAGAAGCCCTCAGGAACGAAACTATAAAATAACACAGCTGCTTCATGAGGCTATGACAGACAGCATAGATTAATGTACCAGCGTTTTTATGGTCTGTTAACAACTGATATGGGTTTTAAATATATTATCTCCCATTGTATTGTCTGTCATTTAAAAAACTGCTCATGTCTATTGTGTTTGCTTTTAAGAGGTGCTTATGGAACAATCAGCCAGTCAGCCTCCTAATCTCTCTCTCTCTTTTTTCATTCCATAGATAAATCACCATATTTTTTCCCCCAGATAGGTTTTCCCCAGCACTTTCATGGGCAATTTACTCCAAAACCTATCGAAAACCCTCCTGTTCCTTAATTCCGGGAGCTTTAACATGCTTTTCTACCTTCACACTGGGTTATCTTTGAAATGTGAGAGAGCGGAGAGAGGTCAGGGGGAAAAGCTTGGGACCAGTTGGAGGGGCTGGGAATTGGGGTGGGAGTGGACAGGGCAGGGAGGGTGTGGGAGTGGAGCAACGGGAGACAAGTTGTTTTGTTGTTCTCAGTTCTGACATGGTTGAGTCAGCACCCGCAGCTAACCCTGACTTTGATAGGAGTGGAAAGTGCTTTGCACCTGGCCGGATTGCCCCATAAGAGGAGAGGAGGAGCGAAAAAGACAGGAGAGAGGATGGATAGATTTGAGAACTCACCAGAAAGGCAGGCTGCGAATAGCCCAGTGTCGCTGCTCCAGGAAGATTAGAGCCACAGAGATCACAGTGAGAGGATTGCTCTGACTTTAACTGTAACTGGCATTTTGCGACAAGTCTTTCCGTTTTTGCTTGTGGCTAAAAAGGAGCTGGGGAGCCAGGACTCTTGGGTTCTAAGCCTGGCCCCTAGGAAGGAGCGTGGTCAGGTAGTTTTGAACAAGAACAGGGCAGCTCGGACTCCTCAGTTCTATTTTTCTGGCTGTAGAAACACGTGGTCTAGTGGTTAGAACAGGACGCCTGGCTTCTATTCTGAGTGCTAGGAAGGAGTGTGGATTAGGAGTTACAATAAGAGCCAGCAGGGCTCCTGGGTTCTATGCTTGCTTATAGGAAGGAGTGCAGTCTAATGATTAAAACAGGAGGGGCTCCATATGTGTTTGGATGAAGTCAGGGATATTTTCGTTTGCAGTGTTCACCCAGTTCTAGAAAATATCGAATTACACTCCGAGACGTATCAGTATAAATCTGGAGTGACTCCACTGATATAATAGTGCTTACTCTGGGTTAGGGTGACCAGACGTCCTTATATTATCGGGACCATCTTGATATTAGGGGCTTTGTCTTATGTAAGCAACTGTACCCCCTCTCCTCCCCCCCAGAAAAAGTGCCCCAATTTTTCACACTTGCTCTCTGGTCACCCTGCTCTGGGTCTGCATTGGTATCACGGCGAGCAGAATTTTGTTCTGTGATTTCATAAGCTGGAAAGGGCGCTAAGCATTCTGGATGTAGCAGCTGTGATTCCTTCTGGGTACCAACAGGTATCACTGTACCAGTGGCAGGGCTGCTGGATTGACTGGCCGTAAGTGGCACGGGGGTGGCCTGCGAAGCAGAGGTTGCCAGCCAGCCGGCAAAGACTGTGCACCACTTCAGCCTTCACTGTAAGAGCCAATCTAGCCCCTGTTGAAGTGAATGGGAGACTTTCTATTGGATGGGGGCCTATTGGATGGAGGGGAATAGAAGTGAATAGATATGCTGGGGTAGATGCATGGGGTGTGTGTGAATTGGGATGTGTGTTCTGTGAGCTAGGGGGAGACAGGTGTGTGTGTGTGTGTGCATGCATTGGGGTGTGCGTTGTGCTGGCTAGGGGGAGATGTGTCGTGTGTGTGAGCAATTTGGGGTGTGCATTGTGCTGGCTGGGGGGAGAGAGGGATGTGTGTGTATGTGTGTGCATGTGTGATGGGGGGTGTTGTGCTGTCTAGGGGGAGAGAGGAGTGTGTGCGGATGTGCAATTTGGAGTGTGTGTTGTGCTGGCTAGTGGGAGAGAAGGGTGTGTATGTGCGTGTACGATTTGGGTTGTGTGTTGTGCTGGCTAGTAGGAGAGAGGGGTGTGTGTGTGCGTGCGATTTGGGGTGTGTGTTGGGGCTAATAGGAGAGAGGGGTTTGTATTTTCTGCTCAGTAGAGGCCTGATCCAAAGCTCCTTGACATCAATGAGAATTTTTCCAGTGATTTCACTGAGCTTTAAATTAAGTCCTAGGGGCAGACAGTCACCAGGATGAGGCCTATACACCATGTTACGGCCCCTTTCCCCCTGGCCCCCCACAATATGGCTGAAGTGGGACTTGAGTATTGCAGAAGCCTTGTGCTGGCCGTGCTGCACCAGGGTGAATTTCATCTGAGGCAGCGGCAGAGAGCCACACGTGTGTCCCGGGGGCTTTGTGGGGTGTCCAGCAGGTGCAGAGAACATCCTGCCCCTATAACATCAAAGGACCCAACACTGGAACAACGTGAGCCCATGGCCTGGGAAAGCAGCCTCAGATGAGTCTGATCTGGCGAATCCTTTCCCCGAGGATACATCCCCAGTGAAAACACTGTCAGAAACCCTAGTCCTCCTCTGCTTCCTCCAGCTCCTCTTGGCTTCCTGCCTTGCTCCCTTTTCTGTCTGCAACGAAAGATCTGACCATCCCTGTGCCAGTGTGGGAATGGCAGCTACACTTTGAAAGGGAGCTCCCCTCCCAGCCAGGCTGGCTGGCTCTCCCTGCTTCTCCATGCTGCGTAGATCAACACTAGCTGTTTTCTCTGCCCTCTCTCCGTCCTCACCCCCAGCTCCTGGCCCATGCGTAGCTGCCTCTCTTAGTGTTGAAGACAAAATGAGATCAATTACTCCAGAAGGCTTCTACACAGATGTAGTGGGGGTGAAACATCTGGACAATCTTGCAGGCATCTGGCATGGAGCTGCATTTCAAACAGAGTGCAGTGACATTAGCGGAAGAAAAACTGTCCAATGCCAGCTCCTGGTTTGTGCCATCTGTTGTCCCCACAAGCTCCTCCCAGCGGACCTTGCTTGGATTGAGGCAATTGCTTGGTCCTGGATGTGGGGATCAGAACAAATCAGGAGTTGAGGGGGTTGTAAAGGTGTCCTCTGTTCTCTCCACGAGGTTCCCCGGCCACCAGGTGGAAGTGAGTTTCTCTTTGCAGAGGGGCTCAAGAATCTGGTATATGTTTTGGGTGGATGCTTTGGGCTTCCCTCCAATGGAAGGCTTTGTTGGGTAATTTTGTTCTGTGGTTCCTTTAGCATGTGGGGAGAATGGAAACCCTGGGATAATGCACTTACATGAAAGCAAGTGAAGTTCAGTTTTACTGGCCGTGGAATCTCTTTGGAATCAGGGATGGAGCCCAAACTGAGGTTGTGATCAAGCAAATGAGATGTGATTACATGTTTGGCTGATCTGAGTGGGGCCTGACACCTTGAATCCAAATGCTCCTGGCTACTGCTGAAGTTCAAATGTGCGTCCAAAGTTTGCAGCTTGTGTCCATGTTCATTTGTCGCCTTCGCCCCAGATGGACATGAACAAATGTGAGAGACACAGGATGGGTGAGGCAATAACTTGTATTGGACCAACTTCTGTTGGTGAAGGAGACAAGCTTTTGAGTGACACAGAGCTCTTCTTCAGGTATCTTCTTTCCAGGTGGGCCTGCGTTACAAAGCCAAGATGCAGATCAAAACTTCCCCCATATTTGGGTTTTGATGCAGGCTCATCTCTGTTCTTTCCCAAAGCCACATGCACTTGAGTGGTCTGCAGAAACCACTAGCCTGACATCAGCCTGCACCTGCCCTAAGCATCGGATAGATCATGGTGGGAGTCAGACTGGATTTTCCATTGCTTTGGACGAGACTGTGCTTGACATGGATGGCTTTCCGGAGCCTGGATGGTCATGGGCCACATTGTCTGTGATCATCCTGGTCCAATAATGCCCCCTCTATGTCATACAGAGCCGATCTGCTTCTGGAGATGCCTGCCAGCAGGAAGGCCCCCGCTGTATCAGAGCCAGTTCCATCTATGTCGGAGACATCACCAATCTGGGACAAAGATCTGCTCGGGCCAATTTAAGCCTTGTCCAGACCCGCCACTCCAGTGGGGACTAGCCCCCACCGGGATAAAGGTTTCAGACGTAAAGCGTGTCAGGGGATAAGCCTGACTGATGGGACAAACTGAATATTTGTAAGATGTCTCTTCCTTCTGCCAGGAAGGGAACTCCGGTCATTATGGCTGTGGACCTTCTCAGGGTTAGTTGTTCTGCTGCTGGAAGAAGGTCCCCGGTAGAACCTTGCTAGGGGGCTAGCTGGATCTTTTGCTACTACAGACCCGAGGGCCCGATTTTCAGTTGCACTAAGGCCCTTTTGCAAAGCAGAGAGGTGTACAAGGGCTGTGGTGGAAATGAGAATCAGGCCCCATAGATTCCCCTCTCCCAGTCCTATGCTGATGTCACTTCTCTCGCTGCAGAAGGGCTACTCCCAATCTAGGCCAGTGTATGGGGGAAGGGATTCAGGCCTGTGGCATCCCAGCATTGCATCTATCGGAGCTTTACCGCGTGAAACACAGTTCAGATTAGGGAGCTGAGGCTTCACAAAGCAACTGGCTAATCCTCAGTCCAGTAAAACTCTCCCTGAAGCCCATGGGCCAAACCCCAATGCCCTTACTTGGTGCTAACTCCTATCAGGTTCAGACTGAGCCAGGACATCAGGATATTCCCCCCTTATGCAGGAAAGAGAACAGAGCTCCTGGCTGGATGATCATTTCTGACTAATTTTTGCAGGGATGTGGAGGGGAAGATGTGGGTCCCCTTTCCCCTGCCCCATCCTGCCAGTTCCTACACTCAGCCCACAGAGTCTCTGCCCATCCCTCAGCATGGGCTATATGGAGAAGTCGCCGCAGGTGATGGTGTTATGGAAGCAGCTAAGCTCCCATTTTGCATGGGGTCTCCCCGCCGTGCCCAGATCTAGGGGGCACGACTTGACCCCAAATCAATAATATCATTGGCAATTACGCTGACGGATGCCACCCTCAGCTGCAGCCAACTCTTGCTTCACATGATATTAATTCAGGGCTGCTTGATTCCAGTATAACACTGTAGGGTGTGTGTCCCGTGGAGGGGCATTGCACTTCTGAGGTAGTTGTAGCACTCAGCCATTGGCCTGGGTCCTAACATTACAGCCATGGAGTGGCTATATCCCAGGACAACACCCACACCTTGCCTGTCTTCAGTTAAAACACTTGCCAATTTGTTTGCAGTAGCCTTTATACATTTGGCTGGATCTAACAGAGGCGTGTGTGTCTGTGGGGGGGCGGTAATGGATGTGTGTTTGCGTACATAATTTTCTCAAAAGGCTTGAATTGCTATATTCTAAATTACATTAGATTGCAAGAACAAAGATGCCCTTTTTGATGCTCCGGAGCCATGTAGGAGATGATGAAAGGGAAAGGGAGCCTGATAAGGATGAAAGATAGCTTCCCCGGACAGATAAAGTGCTTCCCAGATGAAGAGATTTTAGAATAAAAAGCCCCATAAAAGTAAAACAGAGTAAACACGGAGAGATGTCACTCTAACAAGATAAAATTACGCTGTGAAGAGGAGACAAACAGGACAATAAAGACAGGTTTCAGAGTAGCAACCGTGTTAGTCTGTATTCGCAAAAAGAAGAGCTCAAATAAATTTGTTAGTCTCTAAGATGCCACAAGTACTCCTTTTCTTTTTAGGACAATAAAGAGAAGCTCTCAAGGTAAAGGGGAGAATGAGAGGAAGAATTTGGGATAAATAAAGACAGGAGGGTAGAGGTGCTGTAAATATCTACAAGGAAAAGTCGGGGAGGGGTGGGGGGTTATAGAGGTGTTGCAGCTGAGGGTACTTCAACACATTGAGCTGGAGGTGGTATCTGCAACTCATGTACACGGAAGTATGCACACTAGCTCTGGCCGAGCTAGCATGCTCAAAACGGCTCGATCAGGGCTAGTGTGGGTATGTCTGTCTGATCTGGAAATTACACTTGCAGCTCGAAGGGGAACTCTACTCAGAGAGCAATGTGGTCCATTGTGGTCCAATGGTCCAGAGTGGGACTCCAGAGACCTAGGTTCTGTTCCGTGCTCTGGTACATGAGTAAAACTATGTTCCTCCTCCTGTCACTTATCTGTGTAGCTTGCAGCTGCATGGGGCAGGGACTGTCTCTTCCTATTTGTATATACACAAATGGGTAGCACAATGGACCCCTCATCTCTGTTGGAGTCTCTAGGTGCCATTGTAATACAGATGATCAACAAAAAGATCTGAGTGCCGGATCCTTAGCAGGTGTCAATCAGTGCAGCTCCTTTGACTTCAAGGATCTGGCCACTGAGTTTCTGCTTTCTGCCATGAGCAGGCAGAAGGGAGAGAGGCGATTAATGCCCAAAGATGAAGTCCCATCTGGTCAAAGTTTTCAGTTGTGATCCGTAACTGGCTGACAAATCTATCTCAGCATCTGACCCAGTAGTTGCCTTTCCCCAAGACAGGAAGTGGAGCATCAATCAGGTAGGAGCCCTGCGTGGCTTCCTGGACAGTAGGAAATCATCACTCGGGGAAGAGCCAGGTGTGGTGTTGTGGAGAATAACATCTTGTGGCAGGGGAATAGTGCCCGGATAGAAACAAAGCATCCTCTTGGTGACAGCTTTGCCTGGTGTGTCATGGAGAGGAACAGATTTAGCTGTGGGTAGCAGCTCTGCACAGCCACTTGGATGGAGAATGGGTCCTGCTCTGACCCACTACCTGATGTGATTCCTTAACCACTTATAGGGTGGCATGCTCATCTCTTCCCCTTTGGTGCCACCTGGCGATGGTGATGAAGGGAAGGAGGAAGGGGTTGATAGAATGGAAAGGTGCTGTCACGTGATGGACCGAGGCTCATAGTTTCTCATGGACTTTAAGGCCAGAACGGTCTATCATGATCATAGAATCAGAGGTCATCTGGTCCAGCCCCCTGCACTCATGGCAGGATTAGACCATCCCTGACAGGTGTTTGTCTAACCTGCTCTTAAAAATCTCCAATGAGGGAGATTCCACAACCTCCCTAGGCAATTTATTCCAGTCCTTAACCACCCTGACAGTTAGGAAGTTTTTCCTAATGTCCAGCCTAAACTTCCCTTGCTGAAATTTAAGCCCATTGCTTCTTGTCCTGTCCTCAGAGGTTAAGAAGAACAATTCTTCTCCCTCCTCCTTGTAACAATCTGTTATGTTCCCTTTCAGTCTTTTCTTTTCCAGACTAAACAAACCCATTTTTTTTCAATCTTCCCTCATAGATCATGTTTTCTAGATCTGTGATAGTTTTTGTTGCTCTTTTCTGGACTTTCTCCAATTTGTCCACCTCTTTCCTGAAATGGGGTGCCCAGAACTGGACACAGCACTCCAGTTGAGCCCTAACCAGCATGGAGTAGAGCGGAAGAATTGCTTCTCATGTCTTGCTTACAACACTCCTGCTGATACATCCCAGAACGACGTTCGCTTTTTTTTTTTTTTGCAACAGTGTTACACTGTTGACTCATATTTAGCTTTCTGCAGTACTCCTTCCTAGGCAGTCATTTCCCATGATCGTCTAGTCTGACCTCCTGCACATCGCAGGCCACAGAACCTCATCCACCCACTCCTGTAATAGACCCTCTAACCTCTTTCATGCTTCCTCTCAGGATAGGTAGGCAGTGAATAATACTCAGAGCTCAGTGGGGGCTAGTGCTGTATGGGTAGGCAGGGGAATGGTAGCAGGAGCCTCTCCTTGGCCTGAATGCACCCTACTGCAGGAGTGAGGTAGAATGTGCCTTTAGCTCTGCCTGGACCAGATGCTCATCAGGGTAAATCAGAATATGGCCACCCTGCCCAGCCTATGTGTAACCCACTGTAGCTCAGGCTTTTCAACCGGGAGGTTCGCCAGTTCAATCCCAGTATGTCAGCCCAAATGGGGCTCTAATGCAGGCACAACCAGTATCTTATGACCATCAGCTATTCTGGGGTATATGAAAGGGCAATGGAGACTGTGTACCTTCAGGGTTCACCCTGCTGCCTGCCACCGTATCTGAATTCCTTCCATGTAAAGTCAATAACCATAGCGAAGTCTCTGGTGGACTTCAGGGTGCCTTTGGCATGTCTCCCTTTTTGGGGTTGCAACTCTGCAATCAAATCACATTTTATTCTACTCCACCCACTGCTTCTAAATGTGGGTCGAAGAACTTAGAGGAGTGTAAATGTGTAGGGAGGAAAGTTGGACCCAGTAGTATTTTAAGAGGATTATTTAAATAGCAAGCACCATCTCTAGCATGGTTTATCACACCCCATATGGCTGACCTTTTCTCTGCCTATCTTGGCCTTTTCCTGTGCATATGTTAAGTGTGTGTTAATCATACACATATACATATGGGGTAAGAACACTTTGCACCGAACCTGAGCCTTCTGTCTAAGTATCTCAAACTGCCTCACAAGCATGAAGAACCAGATCCTGAAACTAATAGTGTTACTTTGGAATCACTGGTGTAATTGACAGCAGGAGTGAGCCACTATGGTGCATCTAGCTCACGCCTAGAATTTTTTCAAATTGGCATCCCGGGTTTTCTAATTGCAATCCAAATGTTTCAGCTTGTGGGATCCTATAGCGATTGGGGTCCTAAATAGAGGAGGGTGGGAAGCAGTTTTCCAACCTTGCAAGAGTTTTCCTGTCTCGAATCAGAATCAAACTTTGAGATCTCAAAATTTTTCATGAAAAACGTTTCATATCAGGTCAATCAAAATATTTCTTTTAGATAATTTCAAAATGTTTTATTTCTGTTTTGACCTCTTGTTATTTTTTTAACCTTTGGGTATAAAATAACTAAAATTTTGAAACAAAACGTCAAACTGAAAAAGGAAACTTTTCATTTAGAAAATGTCTAAAAGTCCCATTTTGACAATTCAGAAACTTTTTTTAACAAAATTGTTTCGAATCAGAACAGTCCAACCTGACCCGTTTCCTTAAACCATTTCGATTTTGACAAATTGGAATTTTCCAGTGAAAAAGTGTCTAGTCTGAAAACTTCAGCCGGATCTAGGCCTGATGTCTGTCACTGATTAGCAAAGCACCGAGCTCTGTCTGCTATGAAAAGCCTGTGAAACTTGCCAGTGTATTGTCCTCTCTGTTGCTGCCATGGCAACAGAGCTCAGGTTGACAACAAGGAGATGCACAACCACTGTTTAAAAAACAAGACCAAAGAAGTCCCTCCCTCTACAACCTCTCCCCCGCCCCGTCCCCCTTTTTCTGTCTCTTTGGGCCAACTTTTAAGAAGCTGAATTTCATTTTTCATCTTTCATTTAGTAGGTGTAAATAACTGAAGGCATAATTGGTGTCACTTAGACAGCTAGCTAACCAACCAAGCCTGCGTGTTAGGCGGGGGTGTGTGTGGGGTGCCTCCATACAACTGGTTTCTTGTCCATGTGCTGTACCTTTACATTGCAGTATCCAGCAGCCATTTTGTTCTCCGAGTGGCTGCAGCTTGTTGCAGAAGAGATGCACTCTGTGTTCTCGTTTTTAAAACGATTTAAGGGACAAGAGGCTCCTTGGGCGAGGGGGGAGGACTGCAGCATGGCACAGAGACAGAACTCCTCCTTTCTATGCGTACAGCTTCCCTCTGCATCACCAGGCTGCCTGTAGTGTGCAAAGTACTTTGGGGTCCATCAAAGGGAAGGTGCTTCATCCATAGAAAATAGTTATATTGACCTTTCTGTGGGATGCAATGCAGTTACTTGCACATACAGGTATATGCATGTGCAAATATGGGGGGGGTGCATTTTCAGGGGTGTCATGGGCTGGCAGGCCCTTTTAAGGGGACCCAGGGCTCAGTCTACTTGCCACAGGCTTCTGTAGGGAGAGTGAGCCCATTGTGGCCCCCCTGGAAATAATTAGCTGATTGGCAGCTAATTGGGGAATGAGCACCTGGACCTGCTAAGAGACCATCAGAGCAGGATTTGGGTGAGGCTAAGGAGACAAGCTTCCAGGGAGGCCTAGATAGCTGCAGGAGGCCCAGCCTGTAAGGAGCTGTCTGTTGTTAGGGAACCTGAGGGGACACAAGCTGACAGGAAGAGGTACAAGAAGCCAGACCCTCCAGAGAGCGCACTGGAGGGAGTCGCTCTGCGAAAGAGACCTGGAGGCAGAGGAAGGTAGCTAGTGGCGCAGGGAACCAGCGTGGAGTCTGAGGAAGCAGCCCTTAGTTTCTCAATACGGAGTCCCTGGACCAGAGCCCAGAGTAGAGGAAGGGCCTGGGGTCCCCAGCTGACCCCCACGGAAGGCGATGTAAACCCCTTCCCCCCCATGCAAGGAGGGACAAGGACTGTCGAGTCCAGCGTGAGGCTGAAGGCCGGCGGCAAGGGCGCCGGAGCGGAAGAGGCTGCTGCACCATGCCTGGCCACGAGGGAGTGCACTGGCCGGTGAGTGACCCCTCTGCCGTTGGGCATGTGAAACTGATGGGCACTAGCTGCCTATCCCAGCATAGAGGGGAGGGGGGGTGTTGTGGCTGATGCCCAGGACACGGAGTCAGGATGCCTGGGTTTTTTCTCTGACTATCGCTGACTCCTGGTTCTTGGGAGCCCAGCCTTAGATCCTTGGGGCTTGATGTTTCAGAGGAGCTGAGCACCTGTAGCTCCCATCGCCTTCAGATGGAGGGGTGGGTGCTCGGCCCTTGTGAAAATCAGGCCCTGGGTGTCTAAATGTGGGCATCCGAAACTGAGACACAAATTTAGAGGCCACTGTTGAATATTTGGGCCTTACCCTCTGCGTCTCCATTTTCCATCCATAAAGTGCAGATAGATATTATCTCGAAGTGTGGTGAAGCTTAATTCAGTAATGTTGAAAAAGTACTTTGAGTCTCAGATGCTATAGAAATGTAAATGATTCTTATTCTTCTAGTTGGATTTACCAACTATCATCCCTTTTTGGATAGCTGACGGTATGGAGTATAAATATTATGAACTGAAGTTGAGATCTGTAGTAGAAAACTATTGTTCTGTGGAATGGAGAATAACAATAATTTAATACCTAACACTTCTGAGAGACCAGCAATGGGTTATAATATCCAGATTACAGGGAGGGGACCTTGTTGCACATCTGAGTTTACTTTTTCAACCTGACAGATGTAAACTTTCCTTATAAACTAAAAGACTTCCATTCTGCCTGTATTTGATTGTTACATAGAGAGGAGAAATACTGTAGTCTGATTGGCTAAGTTATACTACTGGCCTCAGTGGAGGTACCTGAGAGTGAGACTTTAGCCAATCAGATTACACCTGCAGATGGTGCCTCCTGAATGTCTGCAGTTAACTACTTAATTATTCACTTTCCATGGGGTTAGGTAGTCAGTATTTCTTTTTTTGGCTGTCCTTTCAAAGTATTTGTTTCGAAGGAAAACCTGTGACACTGTGATGAAGAACAATTGTCCAGTGATTTTTGGATTGGAGTCAGAAATGTTCAGATTTCAGCTGGAGTTCTGTGTGGGCAGCCCCCTGTGGGTTTGATGGAGGCTGCATGTGCATATCTGAGGGGAAGATTTAGCCCAGTCTCTGTGTTAATACATTATTGACTTCTTGGATTTTGTGTATATTAAGATTTACTCCCCCCACCCCCCGGGGAAAATATTGGTCTTGGCTTCACCTCAGTCAACACCTGCAGTTGAGTTAAAATGCTGGCTCAATCAAAGTCAATAGCTGTTTATTATAGTCTTTAATGCTAGTCTTGATCAGATTCTGCAGTGCTAGGACCATTGGCTCTCTGCCTCCCTGCCTCTCCACGGTGCCTGACTCCCAAACCTGCTCTGGCGTCATGGTACGTGGGGCTGGCTCTGTGCTTCTATTGGTTGGCTCCCCAGCTGATGTATGGGAATGCTGCTCTTCAAGCAGTAGCTTGATACACTGTCCTGAAAGGGAACCATGTAGAGCATCTGTCCACTGTAGGGTTGCCAACATTGATGGGGTTGGGGCTCCTAATTGCCACGTGGTCAACGCTGCCCCTCTCTCCCCGCTGGCTGGACAGGAATCAGCTGCAGCAGCAGCCTGGGGCAGAGCTGAGCCTGGAGCGAGTTGGGCCCCAATCCCTGCCCCAGGCCAGGCAGGGCCCAACCCGCTGGAACCACATGGTTCATCTCTCTGACCATGGGTGAGACAACCCCAGGCCTAGCATGATGGCCCACTCCCCCTTTGGGATGGAATTGGCCTGCTAACCCCCCACAAGCAGCTGCCTGCTTCCTCCTCCCTGTGATTTCCACAGGGCCTGGAAATATGGGCTAAAGGGCGTCCCATCCTGATTTAGTACAGACAGTTTTTTATTTAAATAAGGGATGTCCCATATAAAAGGGGCTGTTGGCAACCCTCGTCCACTGCAGTGTGGCCATCCAGTCCTGCAAACGGGCTGAGGACTCTGGCCCCCATCCAGCAAAGCACTTGAGCATGTGCTTAACGTTAAGTACGTACGTAGACTCCAATGGGACTAACCATCTGTTTACACATAAGCCAACAGGTTCAGGGCCAGAGTGCTCCTCCCGGGGAGCTAGAGTGAACCACAGGGTTTGTCTGAGTTTAAGGAATCCGTCTCATATTCATTATGACCAAGGCCTGGCTCTTTTCCATTGGGAGGAGCCCAAGGTCTCCCGTCTCTGCTTGGTTACGTTCTTCCATCCTTAGTTGATGCTCAGAATTTGCAGAACACAGGAACTGCTGTCATGGTCATGGTCAACTCCTGCAGAATTCAGTAGAGATTAAAATAATATGAATGACGCTCTAGTCTAAGGAATCATGGCAGGTCCATATGAAAAAATAATGGAAATCCTGTAAATTTTAATAAGGTGTCTATAGACACTACTCTCTAGGAAAGCACAACAGATCCCTGTGGGAAATGTGTCTACAGAAATACTGAGGGGATCTCTAGTATTTAATTAAGTATTTTTAAATACCTTAAAACCTGCTTAGTGATGTCAATATAGAGAACCTGCCTTTAACTGAGCGCGTCTTTGAAAATGAAGGTAAAATAACATTGCAACAAAGTAGGACATGACTTCATAGCTCTGTGCTTTCTGAAAGGAAAGATGGGCTTGAGATTAAATTGCTACACTGGGATGCAGCAGATCCTTGTTTGAAGCATGGGTCTATTGCAGGTTTCTTGGGCAAATGGCTGAATCTCTGGACCCTTCCTCATCAGTCAAATGAAGATAATACTCCTTACTTTGTCTATTTAGATGGTAAGCTCTTTAGGATAGAGACCATCTCAGCATGTTATCCTCCATTTTATAGCACCATTTGAGGCCCACCCCGTAAGCACTGCATGCGGGCGGACTCATGTGTTTTGTGGGGGCCATCTTGTAATTATTGCACCATTCTACATAGAATCATAGAATCATAGAATATAAGGGTTGGAAGGGACCCCAGAAGGTCATCTAGTCCAACCCCCTGCTCGAAGCAAGACCAATTCCCAGTTAAATCATCCCAGCCAGGGCTTTGTCAAGCCTGACCTTAAAAACCTCTAAGGAAGGAGATTCTACCACCTCCCTAGGTAACGCATTCCAGTGTTTCACCACCCTCTTAGTGAAAAAGTTTTTCCTAATATCCAATCTAAACCTCCCCCACTGCAGCTTGAGACCATTACTCCTCGTTCTGTCATCTGCTACCATTGAGAACAGTCTAGAGCCATCCTCTTTGGAACCCCCTTTCAGGTAGTTGAAAGCAGCTATCAAATCCCCCCTCATTCTTCTCTTCTGCAGGCTAAACAATCCCAGCTCCCTCAGCCTCTCCTCATAACTCATGTGTTCCAGACCCCTAATCATTTTTGTTGCCCTTCGCTGGACTCTCTCCAATTTATCCACATCCTTCTTGAAGTGTGGGGCCCGAAACTGGACACAGTACTCCAGATGAGGCCTCACCAATGTCGAATAGAGGGGAACGATCACGTCCCTCGATCTGCTCGCTATGCCCCTACTTATACATCCCAAAATGCCATTGGCCTTCTTGGCAACAAGGGCACACTGCTGACTCATATCCAGCTTCTCGTCCACTGTCACCCTTAGGTCCTTTTCCGCAGAACTGCTGCCTAGCCATTCGGTCCCTCGTCTGTAGCTGTGCATTGGGTTCTTCCGTCCTAAGTGCAGGACCCTGCACTTATCCTTATTGAACCTCATCAGATTTCTTTTGGCCCAATCCTCCAATTTGTCTAGGTCCTTCTGTATCCTATCCCTCCCCTCCAGTGTATCTACCACTCCTCCCAGTTTAGTATCATCCGCAAATTTGCTGAGAGTGCAATCCACACCATCCTCCAGATCATTTATGAAGATATTGAACAAAACCAGCCCCAGGACCGACCCTTGGGGCACTCCACTTGATACCTGCTGCCAACTAGACATGGAGCCATTGATCACTACCCGTTGAGCCCGACAATCTAGCCAGCTTTTACCCACCTTGTAGTGCATTCATCCAGCCCATACTTCCTTAACTTGCTGACAAGAATACTGTGGGAGACCGTGTCAAAAGCTTTGCTAAAGTCAAGAAACAATACATCCACTGCTTTCCCTTCATCCACAGAACCAGTAATCTCATCATAGAAGGCGATTAGATTAGTCAGGCATGACCTTCCCTTGGTGAATCCATGCTGGCTGTTCCTGATCACTTTCCTCTCATGCAAGTGCTTCAGGATTGATTCTTTGAGGACCTGCTCCATGATTTTTCCAGGGACTGAAGTGAGGCTGACTGGCCTGTAGTTCCCAGGATCCTCCTTCTTCCCTTTTTTAAAGATTGGGACTACATTAGCCTTTTTCCAGTCATCCGGGACTTCCCCAGTTCGCCACGAGTTTTCAAAGATAATGGCCAATGGCTCTGCAATCACAGCCGCCAGTTCCTTCAGCACTCTCGGATGCAACTCGTCCGGCCCCATGGACTTGTGCACGTCCAGCTTTTCTAAATAGTCCCTAACCACCTCTATCTCCACAGAGGGCTGTCCATCTCTTCCCCATTTTGTGATGCCCAGCGTAGCAGTCTGGGAGCTGACCTTGTTAGTGAAAACAGAGGCAAAAAAAGCATTGAGTACATTAACTTTTTCCACATCCTCTGTCACTAGTTTGCCTCCCTCATTCAGTAAGGGGCCCACACATTCCTTGGCTTTCTTCTTGTTGCCAACATACCTGAAGAAACCCTTCTTGTTACTCTTGACATCTCTGGCTAGCTGCAGCTCCAGGTGCGATTTGGCCCTCCTGATAACATTCCTACATGCCCGAGCAATATTTTTATACTCTTCCCTGGTCATATGTCCAACCTTCCACTTCTTGTAAGCTTCTTTTTTATGTTTAAGATCCGCTAAGATTTCACCATTAAGCCAAGCTGGTCGCCTGCCATATTTACTATTCTTTCGACTCATTGGGATGGTTTGTCCCTGTAACCTCAAGAGGGATTCCTTGAAATACAGCCAGCTCTCCTGGACTCCTTTCCCCTTCAAGTTAGTCCCCCAGGGGATCCTGGCCATCCGTTCCCTGAGGGAGTCGAAGTCTGCTTTCCTGAAGTCCAGGGTCCGTATTGTGCTGCTTACCTTTCTTCCCTGTGTCAGGATCCTGAACTCAACCAACTCATGGTCACTGCCTCCCAGATTCCCATCCACTTTTGCTTCCCCCACTAATTCTACCCGGTTTGTGAGCAGCAGGTCAAGAAAAGCGCCCCCCCTAGTTGGCTCCTCTAGCACTTGCGCCAGGAAATTGTCCCCTACGCTTTCCAAAAACTTCCTGGATTGTCTATGCACCGCTGTATTGCTCTCCCAGCAGATATCAGGAAAATTAAAGTCACCCATGAGAATCAGGGCATGCGATCCAGTAGCTTCCGTGAGCTGCCGGAAGAAAGCCTCATCTACCTCATCCCCCTGGTCCGGTGGTCTATAGCAGACTCCCACCACTACATCACTCTTGTTGCACACACTTCTAAACTTAATCCAGAGACACTCAGGTTTTTCTGCAGTTTCGTACCGGAGCTCTGAGCAGTCATACTGCTCCCTTACATACAGTGCTACTCCCCCACCTTTTCTGCCCTGCCTGTCCTTCCTGAACAGTTTATAACCATCCATGACAGTACTCCAGTCATGTGAGTTATCCCACCAAGTCTCTGTTATTCCGATCACGTCATAGTTCTTTGACATCACCAGGACCTCCAGTTCTCCCTGCTTGTTTCCAAGGCTTTGTGCATTTGTATATAAGCACTTGAGATAACCTGTTGATCGCCCCTCATTCCCAGTATGAGGCAGGAGCCCTCCCCTCACAGACATTCCTGCCTGTGCTTCCTCCCGGTATCCCGCTTTCCCACTTACCTCAGGGCTTTGGTCTCCTTCCCCCGGTGAACCTAGTTTAAAGCCCTCCTCACTAGGTTAGCCAGCCTGCTCACGAAGATGCTCTTCCCTCTCTTCGTTAAGTGGAGCCCGTCTCTGCCTAGCACTCCTTCTTGGAACACCATCCCATGGTTGAAGAATCCAAAGCCTTCTCTCCGACACCACCTGCGTAGCCATTCGTTGACTTCCACGATTCGACGCTCCCTACCTAGGCCTTTTCCTTCCACGGGGAGGATGGACGAGAACACCACTTGCGCCTCCAACTCCTTTATCCTTCACCCAACCGAGGGAACCAGTTGGGCCTTATTGTTTGGTAACAGACAGTGTCTGACTGAAACACCCCACTCTGGTGGCAGGTGTGGATCTTGCCATGTAACTCTTATGTAGGTTCCACTGAGTCAGGTGACTTGTTAATCAGCCTAGATCTGAGGGAGGTGGGAAGGGATCTCTGGAGAGAGAGGACTTAGGGCGTGTGCTGTGCAGTCCTGCAGGAGGAACCCTAGGAGCAGGCAAGCCTGGGGGAGAAAGAGTTCAGATTATTTTATTGAATAAAGCCAAACCCCAGGAAGGGGGTGAGTTTGGACTCTAGGCCGTGTGTTCACTTTGCTGAAGAGAAGGTTGGAAAAGAGGCCTGCTCCTGAGACATCATGATTATTATTTGGTAAATGCAGACAACACTCTCAGTGCTGTTCAGAGCACAAACCAAAGACCATCCCCGCTCCAAGGAGCTTACAGTCTCCACCACAGACAAGGGCGGACGCACTGCAAAGCCCAGAATGGGAAGAACTTGGGGTGGTGTTTGGATTTTATTTTTTTAAAATGGAGTAAATCACTTCTTGAAGGTGATCAGGATTGAGTTTCGAGGAGCGTGAGGGGACTTGGAGGAACAAGATGTGGTGGGCGCTGCAAGGAAAATGCCTCTCTGTGCAGAGGCTCATCATGGGACCAAGATGTCATTAAGCCCCACTTCAGCCCTCTGGGCCTAGGCCTTGTAGGGTGTAAGTGGAATTTAAATAGTGTCTGGGCCTCATGCTGGCTCCTGAATAGCCCCTAGAATGCATTGGGAGTAGGGAGCCGGGGGAGGAAAGGTGCAGATATGGGGCTAAATTGGGTGTCAATATTTGCAGGGTTGGGAGAGCAGGCAGGATTATCCAATGGTTGGCAATCGCTTAGGATTTGGGAGCCCTGGGTTCAAGTCCTTGCTCAACCACAGACTTCTTCTGTGACATTGAGAAAGTTACGTCTCTTTCCTGTGCCTCTATTTTACAGATGGGGAACAGGGAAAAATAACACTGCCCTACTTCACAGGGGTATTGCAAGGATAAATATACTAAAGATTGTGAAGTGTTCAGATATGGCCGTGGTGGGGGCTAGATAAATACCCATGATAGATAGGGACTTTCTAAAAGACCATTTCTGAGGTGTTTATAGTTTAATAATTTGAACTCCCTGTTAAATATTTAACACCAGCAAACAATTCATTGTATTTTCTCACATGCCAGCAATGCCTTCCACAGCACAGGATCTAAAACTGTCCTTATCTATGTCTGAAATCTGCCGTCAGTCATTTCACGCCTCAATCCAAAGCAAACAGCTATGTTGCTCTCTGCTAGCTCAGGACTAACATGCCATGCTGCCAGACACCTAATGAATTCACTGGTTGCATCCTCATTCTGACGCCACCTGCGAACTGCATGGCTGGACAACATCCTGTTTGGGATGGGAAGTGCTGCCGGACGTGGGTTTCACGGGATGTTCTACGTGAGGATAATGGGGAATGGCTTTGCTTCTCCATTCAGATTATTACAGGGTTTCCTAGTGTAACCCACACACCTCCTGGGTGTGGTGTCCTGTGCTGTCTAGTGACATCGAGACCACTTTAGAGATTAATGAGTCTGCTACAGCCTTAGCTAAGAGCCATGTGGTATTTAGCTCCAGAGGTTCCAAGTTCGATCCTGCCCACCAACGACTGGGATCTGTTGGTGTTACACTAGCACAGCTCACTCAGGGCAGAAAGAGACCTAAACAGCTGCTGCAAACTTTCAGATCTGAATGCAGATTTCCTGGGTTAGGGCTACATTCCTAATGGGTCAGAGCTTCACTGAAGTTTGAACTTGGTGTGCTGGTCTAATTGGGATCCAAACTCTGTGGCTTAGGCCCGTCCTTACGGGTTCCCCTTTTCCTTGGGAATAACAGAGCATATTTACCATACAAATCACATTTAGCTGTCAGCAGTATAGGACCTATGACACATGGATAAGCACTTCTGATTCCATCCAGTAGAAGGGAGTGGAATGTATAGGCAGCACATTACTCTATGAAAATGCACTGTCAGAAGCTTCCCCTTGGTCTTCAGACCTACAACTTATTATTAGAGGAATTGTCATAACCAGACCAGGCCCATGCTCCATCTAAACCGGTATCCTGTCTCTGGCAGGGCCCAGTACCAGCTGCCTCAGGAGACTGGACAAAAAGCCCCTTCAGAATGATTTTCAGCAAGAGGCAGCATCTTGGAAGAATGGTGATGCAGTTAAAGAGCTGCCCTGTGACTCCGGGGATTCCGTGTGGGTACTTAGGCTGCTTAACTTCTCTGGGTAAAATTTTCAAAAGCACCTAAGTCCCATCAGCATCCAAGTCCAACTGGGCAAGGAAGGATGGTTCAGGGGTTGGGCCCCTGTTCTAGGATGCTGGAGACGTGAATTCAATTCCCTGCGCTGCCTGTGTGTCCCTGCCTGTGCCTCAGTTCCCCATCTGTGAACTGAGGATAATAATGGTCACAGGGTTTTATGACGATCAATATATTCAAGACGGTGAAGCGCTTCGAGATCTACTGATGAGAAGTGCTACGTAAGAGAGGCATTCGCATCTTCCACTAGAACATAGACTCCATCACTCACAGACTTTTGAAAATTTGACTCCGCCTACCTTTCCCATCTGTAGAATGGAACGACAATCCGTCCTTTGCCTTTGTTTACATCAACTGTAAGCTCTTCGGGCATGCGCTGCCTTGCTGCGTGAACAGCTCCCAGTGCAATGGGCCCCTGCTCTCAAGTGCTTCCTTGATTTCCAGATAGTTGCCATTTCTCAGCGACACTATGATTACGCATGGTGACAACTTCCCCTAAGCTCCCCTCCATGTGTGCAAAGCCAGACCTATTTAATTATGACAGAAAGGAGAATCCTAATGTGCGCTACGAATACTTAAGGTGATTTGAAACGTGAAGCCGCATACAGTTTTTGAGATTTGAGTTCCCAATCTGTTCGGGCTTGTTTAGACAGTTTCTGTGGTTTATTCCCTCTGTGTTTTTTTATCTGCTTTCTAGCACTTGGGGACATCAGAAAGACAGGTATAAAAAATAATTGTGAAAGGGTTTTGACAACTTCATTCTGTTCAGTGCACAGAAAAAAAACCCTTTACTAATGTCCAAAGCGCAGGTTTAGGTGAGGAGGGGAAATGGATGTGGGGGGGATCCAATTAGCTCTCTGTGCGGCCACTTGTCAATCCCTTTTCTCATGTTTTCATTTATTTCTCTCCATCTCTCACCTCTCTGGCTTTTATTGGTTCTATTTTAAGGAGCGTGTCTTTTCCTCTGGTGTTGGATAAAGTCGTTTCTGCTCATGGTGGATTCAGTCCCTTCGGTGTAGTGGAAGCTTCAGTGCGAAATACAGATAAACCCAAAATAAAACCCGCAGCTGTGACATCCCAGCCTCCCCCCGCCCCCCTCCACTCCACATCTCAGTCTGCATCTGGATCCAAACTGTAACTGTTCCCTTATCTTTAGAATGAGCCAAACCAAAAGGCAGGATTCAAACAACCTTGAACTTTGGGAAAGATTGGCTCGAGATCTGAACTCTGCTGTTTAGGTCCATCTTTTAGGACAAAATTTGCTCCTGGGCAGATCAAGCATAAATGGTGCATAGATCTATTTTGAGGGCTATATGCTGCAGAAACCTGGGGCTAATTCTGTGCACAGGAGTGAATATCTCCCTATGTCACAGTATTGGCTTGATTCCGCTCTCCCTTATGCTGTGTAAATCAAGGGGCTCTGATCCCTGTACAGAGTCCTTAGGTATTACTGCAGTAGAAGATAAATGGGAATCTGTACCCTCTTGTGCCACAGGAGAATTGGCCACTACAATCCAATTTTAGAGCTAGTCAAATTTCACCTGTACAACTTCCCCTGCTCCCCCCACCCTCAAAGCGGTGGGGTGACACTGGTGTTTGAGAAGGCCTCCTGTAATAGGTTGCATATGTTGGGCAGCGGCACTTTTGTTGCTGGTGATGCTGATCAAGAAGACTGCCTGGGATCTGAGAGTCAAGCTGAGGCCGTCTTCCTTTCATCTAACTTGTACAGTGAGCACAGTAGAGGCAGAAATCATTGTGAGGCAATAAACATGGAACCCTACTGTGTCATACTTAGGGTCACTTTTAGGGCACAACCACAGTCTAATCCTCTACCCTTACAGAGACTGTGCTTAATGTACTGGCTGGAAACACAGAAAAATGAGACTGTGGTTAAAGCACTGGGTGAGCACTAAGAAAGGTTCGGCTCAATTCCCAGCTGTACCACAGACTTTCTGTGTGACCTTCGGCAAGTCCCGTTCTCTTTCAGTTCCTCGGTTCTCTATCTGTAAAGTGGGGATAATACTTCCAATACCCATCTTTGCTTAGCCTGTAGAAGCTCAGTGAGGCGGGTGCTCTCTCTTACCATATGCATGTATAGCACCTAGCACAGAGATCTTGGTGGGGGCCTCTAGGCGCTACTGCAAAACAATAAGAAAAGGCATTATTTTAACCCAGGCAAGGAAAGCGTGTGTGTGTTTTTTAAAGAACACGGTTTGTTTTACCTTGGAAGCGTTTAAATGACAACCAAAGATAGCAGAAGGAGCTGTGCGTGGGTCACTGCTCATCCTTCGGAGCCCAGACTCCGAGGAGCCAGCACCTGAGGCTCTGAGCAATATGCCGCTTCCCGTTTGGTTCAGAACGCTGACATTCAGTGGCATGGCAAGGAGCTGTCCTTTATGTCGTGTAAGTTCACTGACACCTCAGAAGACTCCTGGTTCCTTTTATTTGCTGCTGTTTCTTCTCATACCCCAGCTGGGGCCTATTGTGCTACCCGGGTGCTTGCTAGCAAGGTTACGCTGGTAGGCGGAAGGCAGGGATGCCAGCGTTTCAAGTCTAACTTGGGAGGACACTTTGTTTCGAGCAGAGGCTCGGCCTGCCCGGCGTAGTGCACAGAATGGAGCTGCCTGTCTTCGGGAAGAATGAAGGACACTTTTATAGAGAGGCTGCCAGCCCCTTTTCTCCTCCCTAGGAAGTCCTCGAGTTTCTGCCTTTCAGCTCATTAACTGAAGGCAAGAGGAGCCGCTTTGTGGGTTTGTGTGTGTTCAGGATTAAAGCCCAAACGTCACGTCTCAAGGCGTTTCGTCTCGCCACTTGAATTTTTTTTTTTTTTTTTTTAAGAGAGTGTTTCTCAGACCTCCCTGGAGTGGTTTAAAAGCCGATTCCAACTTTTGAACTCGGTGCGTTTCAGGCAAGCTCTCTGATAATGGCCTCATCTGATCTGCTAGATAGAGGGGGAGGAGAGAAGAAGGCAAGGAGCACTGGAAACTGCTCCCATCTAACCAAAGGCAAGCAGTAGAGACGGTTGCTTCTCTCCCATTCGCTGCTGCTGCTACTGGGAGGTTTGGCACATGAACCGGCCCGCGGGGTCATTGTGGCATAGGTGCCAACTCAGTGGGTGCTCTGGGGCTGGAGCACCCCCAGAAAAAAATAGCGGATGCTCAGCCCCCACCGGCCGATTAGCTGCTCGGTGGGCCCGGTGGATGGGAGGAGCAGGGGTGGGAAGAGGTGCAGCAAGGGTGGGGTTTTGGGGGAAGGGGGAGAGCAGAGGCGGGGCCTCAGGGCAGACTGGGGGTGGAGCACCCACCCGGAAAGAAGGAAGTCGGCGCCTGTGCATTATGGTACTGTATGTACTCATCTATAGGATGACCATGCTGTCATGAGTTCCGTATAAGCAGACTCCCTTCATTTATTCTTAAAAATTAAGAGGATTGACCAGCCCTCTGTCCTAAAACACTCTCTTCCCCACAGTCTGTCATTTATGCAGCTTTGAATAGGAAAGATGGTCTGGTGATTTAAGGCATTGGACAGGGGCTCAGGAGATCTGGGGTCAGTTCCCAGCTGACCCACCAACTCCCTGCATGACTTTTTGGTAAGCTGTTTGATCTCTCCAGGCCACTGTTTCCCATCTGGCTTGATGCATCCTTTCACTCACCTTTTGTCTTGTCTATTCAGATTGTGAGCCCTTTGGGGTAGGGGTCTCTCCCACACATACATGCCGTATGTGTCTGTGCAGCAGATCCTGATCCAGGTGAAGATGTCATTGTAATTTAAGTAATAATGCAGACCTAAGACTTTGACCTACCTCTGCTCAGACACTGCTTCATGTCCTTTTATGGCTCCCAGTGCTGCTTCCCTGAGCCTGTCCAGATGTCACGTGGCTTCACATTCTCCCTTGTTTCTCCTACACCCTCCCCTTTTTCGTCTCATCCCAGTCATAGTATTGAACCCACAAAACTGACCCCACCTCTGAACTGGACTCCCTTGCTAACCCTGACCTAGACATGCTAGCATAAACGTTTCTTCTTATACATGGGTATATATGGTAATTCATTTAGGGGAAGAGTCCTCCACACATGCACATGGGATTTTCATTGATAAAAATGGGGATGCTTTCATGAGAAAATGTCAGAGTGATTTCACTGAATGGGAAATCAATAGCACTCCAATATTAGCTACAGTGTCTGCAATGGAGGTGACCATTTAAATAAAGCTGAATGAAGCTTTTCATTGTGCATCTGGTTTGGGATTCCTCTCAGCTCTTGGTGCCTGTTGATGGAGGGAGGGAGGTTAAAAAAAACCATCTCCCCTTTCACAGCTACTGGTTCTTTCCCCCCTCTCTTTATCTGGGAGATGTGCTTTAAGGGCTGCCCTCGCTTCCAGAGAGAGCAGGCAGAAACATGCCATGTGTTGGTGAAGGTCATGCATACTGCAGGTTTAAGATTAGGTGGCCTCCTGGGAGTAAACAAAAATTAACCTTAAATTAAAAACGGTTGTAATCTTTGATTACCCGACTGGTTTCGCAATGTGCCAAAGCCCATTTCATTTCTGGTTTCCTTGGAGACTTCATCCTCCCCGGCTACGTTCATTATTACTACTTTTTTTTTTTAAGCAGGTTTAAAAACAGCTATTAGCAGAGCCTGTTAATCATCTGCACCAGCCTGCTAACAGCACTCTGGCCATGGTTAATCATGGTGAGCTGGAGAGATGCTGAAACTGCTTTTAGCAGATGTAATCTCCCCCACACCCCCCTTTTTGGCAGGCAATTCTCTTAGATCCCGGTGGAGATCTTTAAATGCCTGATGTTTTTTTTTTCTACATTGACTTCTCTTGCGATGACACCTCTGTGCAATCAGGGAAGGGCTGTGCCACACAGAGCCCAATTTGCATGGCAGTTGAAAAACAACATCGCTTTTTATCTCGGGTTGTATGGTGCAGGAGAGAGAGATTCTGGAGCTTAGGCCCATGTACCTGGAAGTGGCAGGCATGAGCCCCTGAATAAAGGATTCTCGGGAGCCTTTCTAATTCCAGGCTGAGCCTCCGAACTGATGCAACCTCCTTCTTTATTTAGTATTGCAAGAGCTTCCTTTTATTCATCGATGTCCTTTTGTTTCAGCTCTGCGTTCAATAAAGCCGCATGCTTGCCGGAAAATAAATGGCGGGGGGCAATCTTGAAATAGCACTCACGTCCCTGGGCCAGATTCGTTCCCAGCGTAACGCCACCGACTTCTGTGGCATCTCTCCAGGTTTGTGCTGATGTAGGTTTAGGCAGGATTTAGCTCCAAGGCCCAATTCAGCAAAGCCCATCAATGGGACTTAAGCGCCCCCCCCCATTTTTAACCATTGAAAAGACGCTTCTGTGCTTTGCTGAATGGGGCCTAAATGTGCAAATCAGGTGTGATTTACATGCTAAGAGAGCAGATGGAACTGGAGTTTGGGGAGGAAGGTTGTCTCAGTAAAAGCAACTAATTGGATTGTGCTCCTTCAAATCCATCTTTAAAACTCTCCTTTGCCATGGTGACTACATAAACCTTGACAACGGTTAGGCTTGTGGGGACCAATGGTAAGAATGAGAACACTGGTCAGCATGGTGGTCTTGTGCTTCTCCGTCTGTTGGTCTGTACACGCCTCTGGTCTTATACTTAGAAGCTCTTTAGGCCAGCGACCATCTTTTCGTTCTGTGTTTTTGCAACGCCGAGCCCAATGGGGTCCAGGTTCATGCCTGGGACTCCTAGGTCCCATGTGTGACACCTAAGAGCATCCCTGTGCCAGAAGGCTAGGGACTGATATCCAGAAATGAGTTTCAGCTGACCTGACCCGCTCAGTGTACCCCAGCTCACTATAATCTGTATCCAGGGTGGATAAAAATCAATAATTAAAAAGAAATTGGATTTTTTTTAATTTAAATTGGATTTTTTTTTGATAAAACGCTTTTTGAGGAAAAAACCTATCTAAAGATACACTATAGCTCAAAGAGATCTCATCATGGAATAGGGATTATAAATTCTAATTCTATAGTATGAGACAATATATTCATGTAATGTTTAAGAAAAGTTTTGTAAACGAGTTCCAAAAGTTCATGGATTAGAGACCCAATCTTATGGGGGTTTCAGGGCCTTCTGAATAGATTACCTAGGGAGGTGGTAGAATCTCCTTCCTTAGAAGTTTTTAAGGTCAGGCTTGACAAAGCCCTGGCTGGGATGATTTAGTTGAGGATTGGTCCTGCTTTGAGCAGGAGGTTGGACTAGATGACCTCCCGAGGTCCCTTCCAACCCTGATATTCTATGATTCTATTTAGATTAATCTTTCTATCTACCCAATGGGACTCGGTGCTCAGTCTAGAAGATACCATGATACCAGAGATGCTTAGTTTTGCAGTTCTCAAACTGTGGATTTTTGTCTCCAGAGATAACATGCTTGTTATCATGTTTTAAGATAAATAAATAAATAGAGAAATAATAGACCTCAGCCCTATTGTCCCTCTGTAAATTTGTGTACACAGAGTCAATCCCTTACCTCTCTCTAAAAGTGCAAAGTTTCAGAAAGGTCAGTGAATAGAAGATTGTTGGGGGCGGAATAGATCTGGACAAGGAGAAGAAGTCTGGAGATAAATGTGAGAAGGGAGGGACAGGCAATAGAAACAAAAGTGAAACTGTTTGAGCAGCACATTCCAGAATGCACTTTTATGTAGAAATCCATTATTAAACCGAGTCTTCCTGACTAGTGATTTAAATCAATCAATTTGATTTATATCAAATCCACCCTGTCTGTATCTAAAAGGTGTCCCATAATATGTCTTTGTAAGACTAATAACTCACCAATCATAGAATGCTTGCACGATGTATTCATGGTCAGTACACAGAGGTTTATACAGATATGCTGGAGTTGTGATTGAAATGTGTTTAAACCAGGCATGTCAGGGGAAGTTCATACAGTTTTTTTTTCTGGACAAAGGACTGTGGTTCCACCTCCTTGAATATGTCTCCCATGTAAACTGAGCAAGCTGTGACTAAAGAGAAGCATATTTGCACACCAGGCGCAAACAGCCATCAGGAGAGCAAGCCCTGGTCTACATGAGGAAACTAGGTCGGTGTATAACTGTTTCTCAGGGTGCCCACACCCCTGAGCAGTGCTTATTTTGTAATGAAAGAGGTGCCAGGGCTCAAGCAATTTCTTACATTCATAACTGATGCAGCAAGCCCAGAGTTGCCGGGCCCGGCTCAGGCCTGGCAATCCCTGGCACAAATTAAACACTGCCCCTGAGTGACGCAGTTGAACCAACCTGGTGTAGACAGCACTAGGTCAACAGGAGAATGCTCCCGTCAACCTGGCTACTGCCTCTTGTGGCGGGAGAGTACCTACGCCAATGGGAGAACCCCTCCTGTTGGCACAGGCAGCCTCTTCACTGAAGCACAACAGCTGCGCCACGGCAGTGTTTTAAAGGTAGACGAGCCCCAAGTGTGTGTGTGTGTGTGTGTGTGGTAATCACTTAATAATCTCAATGGTGGATGATGACAGCACCTTCAGGAAGCCTTCTTGCCTCTTGAAGCATAGTCAATGGACTTTGAGAGAGACTTTTTCAAGGCTTTACTGAAGTATAAAGGGAGGGGCAGAGAACCCCTATGTTATCCATCTTCTGAGGAACCAAAAAAAACCCACCAGCACCTTGGACTCTGCCGGGATCCTGAACAATCAGCCATTGCTGGAAAAGGACGACTGGTGAGGAAACTACTTTGAACAAAGACTGCAGCTTGTTAAGTTAGGTCTTCCTCTTTAGAAAGGGTATTTTTACTCTTGTTTGTTTGTAACCCTTTCTATCCCTAACCCTCATACCTGAACTCAATTAAAGCCTCTCTCTTTTTAATTGAACAGCCTTGTTTTACTTTTTAGGTAAACCAACCCAGTGCTCTGATGGAATTGAAGTGTTTGTTAACTCTGGTCAAGATAACAAGCTGCAGTTTCTGTCTCTAAGTGCGCTGCTCCTTTAAAACTTACAGGGGAGGGCTGCAGGGAGACCACATTATGGAAATTCAGGACTTGAGGGTGCGTGGGTGCTGGAGTCACTCTGCAAATGGGAACTGGGCAGGGGAAGCCAGAGGGTGACCTGTGTGCAGGTCTGCTGGCTGTTGGTGTCCGGGCTGTGAGCTACAGCATCTAAGGAACCCAGAGTTGCAGGGCAGGTGATGACACAAACCCTCCGTGGTCTGGGTTGACCCCCAAAAGTCACACTATGGCAATCCAAATTAATAATAATAAAGCAGACTCCTCCCTACTTTAACTTCTGTCACATCATCCTCAGAGCTCCTGGTTTTAAATGCAGTTCTGGCCTAAGCGTAGTGAACTCTATGGGAATGATATTGTCCTGTGCAATGGATTGAACCTGAGCTCACTGCATATCAAACTCTACTTATTTTGCATTCCTCCCACTGGATAAAAAATCGGTGCAAGTTACACAACTCTACCTCACTCCATTCTCTTGCACTCGACAGGTCTGATCCTCCTCTGCCTTGCACTTAGTGTCACTGTTTACACACCTGTGGAAGGTGAGTGCAAGCAGCTTCCAGATCAGAATTCTGTTCTCCCTTACATCAGTGCTTTCATTTTCCACCCTCTTTGCATAGATGGAAATGAGGACACTGGGTGTGATTCAGTGGAGCGTCAACCTCAATGTGTGACTTGCGCCATCATTTGTGTGTCTGCTGCGTTTAGCCAGAGAGACGGGGCGTGATTCTGCTCACACACACTGGTGTAAATCGGGAGCCATCCATTTAAGCCAATGGAGCAACACCAGTGTAAAATCACGGTAAGCCAAAGAAATATCAGACCCTGGGTTTAACTTATGTTGCAGGGGGCTTCCTTCCTGTCCAAGGTGCTGAAATCCAAGGGCGTGTTCATGGTTGTTTCATGGAGCCTGGACAGCTGCTGTGCTCATCTTGTACTCTTATATGGTGATCCCATTTAGAGGCATTTTAACAAGGCCACCCACCTGCATGTGTGTTAATTGTCGTTCTGGCTGTTGTTGTTGAAATGACAGATAGGGGAGAATTCTGCTGGTTGACAATAATTGTTCTCCTAATTACAGCAGTGACATTTGCTGGAAAGCCGCTGCAGTCCCATTATCTTCTTATGCTCAGATCTGTGACTTTAAAATTACATTCTCTCTCTCCATTCTGCTTGTGCTGCACCCTCCGCACAGAGGTTTACTAGATTTCTAATCCAGCACCGTAATGTACAGCATCATCATGCCCTGCAAGAGCAGACTATTTACGTAGGACTGGACTTTTACGTAGGACTGGAAGGGATCTCCTGGCTCACTGAGGCCAGTCACCGGCTATTGTAAGTGCCTCCATTTTTTTGCTGTGATCCAAATTCATAAAGCCCCATTTTCCTCTCACTGATACTCTTGAATTTATACCAATAACTCCACTCTCTGAGGAGTTATCACTGGTGTAAAAGCCATTGAGAAACCAGCTCAGATCTTCAATAAGCACCATATTATGGGAGTGTGCCAGACTCTGCTCTCATTTACACTCATGTAAATCTGGAGTCACTACACAGAAGGGAATGGAGTGACTCCAGATTTACCTTTGTCACCGAGAGCAGAATCTGGCACACCACCATACTCCTCCTTCTTCGGTGATCCCTCAAAGTGAGGATGATGTCTGCCAAAGGGGTTCATTGGTGAGTTTTTAGGTGCCTGAGGAGCCCAGTTCTTGCCCTGCAGATTTTCCCACAGAAGTGACCGGTGTAATCTTGGAGGAGACGTAGTTGTTGGCTGGAGTGTTGTGCCCTTTCTTTCCTCCTTTGTTGCTTCTCTGTCTCATGAGCCCGTCTGCCCTCCTCAAAGTGAGCTGTGGCTTGGTATATGGTGTGGCGCCACGGTGTTCTGTTCCGCACCAAGTCCTCCCAGTTTGTTGGGTTGATGCCTCCCTTTTTAAGATGTACTTTCAGTATGTCTTGGAAATGCTTCTGTTGCCCTCCATGAGCCCTTCTTCCCTGACTTAACTGAGAGAAGAGTACTTACTTTGGGTGGTGAGTGTCAGGCATATGTACCCAGTGGCCAGCCCAGCGGAGTTGGCGTTTCATGACCTGCGCTTCTCTACTGCTGATGTTGGCTGCAGAGAGAATACTGATGTTAGTGCGTCGGTCTTCCCAGCTGATCCTGAGAATCCTCCTGAGGCAGCTCTGTTGGAACCACTCCAGCTGCTTGAGATGTTGTCCGTAGCTTACCCAGGTCTCACACTCACAGAGAAGGAGGGGGATGGCAATTGCCTTGTAAACCAAGATCTTGGTACCTGTTTGCAGATCCCTATCACTGAAGACTCATTTGAGTAGTCTTCCAAAAGATGTGCTGGCACAGTGGATCCTGTACTCAATTTCTGTGTCAATGCTGGTGGCTGCCAAGGTATGGAAAATGGTCCACATTTTCTAGGGGTTCTCCACTGATGGTGATTTGTGGCGTACGAAGAGTAGTTTGTGCAGGTGAGGACTGGTAGAGTACCTTGGTTTTCCCAATATTGAGAGAGACCCAGGCTGTGATAGGCATCTGCAAAAAGATTTAGGGTGCTTTGCAGGTCGGCCTGTGTGTGTGTGTGCAACAATGACACAGTCATCTGCATAGTGAAGGTCAGTGATGCCAATTCTCATGATCTGAGATTTTGTTTGGAGACGTTGAAGGAGTTGGCCATCCATATGATACTCAATCCCGATTCTGTCAGGAAGGCAGTCGCGAGTGAAAATCAGAATCTCGGGAAGGTAAATGGATAAGAGTGTTGGAGCAGTGACACAGCCCTGCTTGATACCGGCGTGAGCGGTTTGGTCTCTGAGCCATTGCACAAAATGGTGGCAGTCATCCCATCATGAAGTGGTCTGATGATGGAAATGAATTTCTGTGGACAGCCAAACCTATAGGGCATCATGGTTGATAGAGTCAAAGGCCTGGGTTAGTCAATGAATGCCATGAACAGTTCCTGGTGTTGCTCTCTGCACATCTCCTGAATCTGTTGTGCCACAAAGCTCATGTTGGTTGTGCCTGAAGCCACACTGTGATTCGGGGGGAGGGGGGGGGAGTTCCTCGGCAAAGAGGAGGAGGCGATTTAGTAGGATCCGGGCAAGAATCTTCCCTGCGATGGAGAGGAGAGCAATACCTCTGTCGTTCCCGCACAAAGATTTGTTCCCTTTCTTGAATATTGTAACAATGTTGGCGTTCTTAAAGTCAGGTGGAATTTCTTTGCAGGTCCAGATTTTGTCGAGGATTTGGCAAAGTTTGTGCTGGAGCATTGTTCCACCAGCTTTAAAAACCTCAGCTGGGATACCGTCTGGGCCTGGTGCCTTGTGGTGATTTTTTGTTTTTTGTCTGAATGATGTCACACTAGACTTCCTCAGAAGATGGGGGATCAGCAAGGTTTCCATTGCTGAGCGTTGTGGAATAAACTCAATGGCATCTTCAGAGACCGTGGATTCACGGTTTAGTAGGCTCTCAAAGTGCTCCTTCCAGCCTTGTTTAATGGCTGCATTGTCCTTGAGGAGGGTGAAGCCATCTTGAGAACATAAGGGGTTTGGGCCTTTGGAGTTTGGCTCAAGCTTTTGTTGCTTGAAAAAAGCTTCTCATGTCATCCTGGTCTACAAAACCCTGGATCTCAGAGGCCTTCTCTTGCCATGTAGCTGACTTTAGCTTTAAGCAGGTGATAGGCCTCGTTCTTATTTGTTAGAGGAATCATTTTGCCGGTTACAAAATGCATTTCTCTTCTGTTGAATTAATGCTAGGATTTCCTCGTTGTTTCCATCAAACTAGTCTTGGTTCCGATAAGTGGAATACCCTATGGTTTCAGCACATGCATTGTGAATGGTGTTTTTAAGTTGATCCCAGTGCTCTTGAATGTCAGTGATGTTGTCAAGCAGGCTAGAGAGTTTCTCCACAGATGTTGCTGGAATGTCTCGCAGCTGGCTTGGTCTTGAAGTGCTTTGACATATAGCTTTCGCTTAGCCTTTGTGTGTTTGCGGTGTGGTGGAGCAAGCTTCAGGCACCTGATTGATCTTACTAATCAATGGTCTGTCCAATAGCGATTGGTACCTCTCATAGCTCATGTTACACGGATGTCGGTGTAGTCTCTGCCTCTGACATAGTCAAGGGGGTGCCAGTGATTGGACTGAGGATGTTTCCAGGTAGTCTTAAATTTGTTACTCTGCCTAAAGATGGTATTTGTGATGAGCAGGTCATGCTCCACACATTTGCTGAGGAGGAGAATACCACTGGGGTTTACATTTCCCACCTCTTCTTGCCGATTGTGCCTTTCCAAAGTTGGGAATCCCGTCCAGCTCTGGCATTGAAATCTCCCAGGAGGATGAGTTTGTCTGCCTCACATGTGGTTGTGAGGACTGCATCAAGAGTTCTATAAAACTGCTCCTTATTGTTTTCCTCATCAAGTATTGGGGTGTATGCGCTAATGATGGTGGCATGTTGGTTGTTGATAAGCTTGAGCCAGAGCATCATGAGACACTCGTTGATCCCCAAGGGAAGCTCCAAAAGCTGACTGGCAATCTTATTTTTGATGGCAAAGCCAAACCTGTGACTGTGTCTCTCTTCAGGTGGATTTCCTTTCCCAAAGAAGGTGTAGCCACCTCCATCCTCTTTTAATTGACACTCATCGGCCTGGCAGGTCTCACTAAGAGCTGCAGTGTCAATGTTCACTCTTGCCAGTTCTCTGGCAATTACGGCAGTTCTTCTTTCTGGGCATTCACCATACTGAGAGTCCATAAGGGTGCGGGCATTCCAGATGGTGAATTTGTTGTCTTATAGCTCTTGTTTCGGCCGCGGAGTTGAGTGATCCCACTGGATACGGCCATCCCGTTGGAAGAGTGTGAGACAGCCTATGTTTGGGACACCTTTTCTAGACCCTTCCCCATTTGGGGTGAGCAGAGGGGATCCCCAAAAGGCCTACTCAGTCACAGCCGCTGCGGCTGAAATGCACTTCTGTCTCACTGAGCACAAGATGACCGTCACATGGCTGCCACCTGCATGCAGATTTGTGACTGAAGACTCCCAGAGATTACTGCTCCTGTCTTCCCCGTGACTCATCTGTCACCGCAGGACTTTGCATGGGTGCGAACCCTTTGGCAGAGGTCTGCACGTGAAATCTTTTAACCTGGGGAAACCGGTGCACAGGCAGTAACCACATGAAACTTGACAGGAGGAAAACCCTGACCCAGTGGCAAGGAGATCCAAGACAACCAGGGGTCTCCCTTCTGCTGCAGCCCTCATCTGCCTTCACAGTCCCAGAATACTAGAAGGTCCTCTGTATCCGCCCAATCCACCATTGGGGTCTTTTGAAGTTTGGACCATGGTTAGTCCGGAGCCTCGCCTCAGACCTGCTCACCAAGGGGGACCCTACTAGGAGTATAAAAGCTCCGGACAATATAGTTCTGAGGGTCTTTAGCCCATACAAGCCTCTCTACCATGACAAGGTTGCGGTGCATCAGAGGACTTCCATACTATGGTGGTTATGGAAGATATGAGCTGATTTCTCAATGGGTTTTACACCAGTGACAACTTGTTTTGGAGACTTGAGTTACTCCAATTTCTCAACCATGTGAGAGGAGAATCAGGGCCTTTGGTTTGCCAGCTGGGAACTGAGGGAACCCAGCTAACAGCAAACCCTCTAACTTTCTCTCTGGCTGCCGAGGAGCAAGACTTGCTGCATTTCCACTGTCTGTGTGGGAGAAGGATTGGAGAAGACTGCAGAGGAGGGGTATACTCTGTATGCACTATAGAACCCAACTTTGGATATGCCACCATACAATGGGGATTTGTGGGAAAGGCAGGAGAGCGTCCAGTTGACACCATTATCTGGATCCCTTTTCCCCTTCCTTGGCTTAAGCTGTGGCAAGTCCAGGCCTTAGGCTGGAGAAATAGCCGTGATCCACTGATATCCACAGTATCCACTGATACTCCAAGACTTGGCTGGCATGGGGAGGAAGGAGGATCCTTCATCCGTAACCTGCAGGACTTCCTCGTGTACAATTTGGCTCCTTAGGCTGCGCAGTGGGACCTAGAGTTTGACCCTAGTCTTTAGCTCTGGTTAACACATGAGGTGATGAAGGCTCCAATTTGTGCTGATTTAAGGGCTGGATTGTGATACCCTGATTTGTGCAGAGGAGTGGCTTACTCCGCAGAGCTTCCATTGACTGCATGCAGATCCAACATGGCTAGGGTGTCCAAACCTGGCCCTTAGTTCATGGGTGGCAACAGGGCCTTGATCCTGTCCTGGGAACTTTGGCTATGGCTGCATGGCTTAGGTGGGTGATTGGTACCTCTGTTAGCCTAGCCTGGGGGTGAGCATCTGCTGGGTTACTGAGTCCTCACTGTTCCTACCCCCTCTGTGTGCCAGGGGACATGTGCACTAGGATTCTTTCCCTGTCAGCTCTGGGAGAATTCGGGGGAATTGTGGAAGGCACTGAATAGTTTAGCTTGCATCCTCACTGCAAAGGGAGCAGGTGCCAGCCTGAATTAAAACAGAGCCCAGGTCTAACCCACACCTCCAGCCAGGTAAGCTATCCTTGGCTTAAAGCACCTCCAAACCCAGGTAAAAGGGCTTTCTGTGGACAGGAGCGTGTTTAAGGCTAGAGCTGAGGTTAACTCTGCAGTGTAGACATGAAGTTTGGCTAGGTAGGTGTTACTGAAACAAGTTGTGAGGCTGAAAACCTCCACAAGCAGCCTTTCAGGTACAAGACTAAAAAGGCCAACCCATGTGAATGGCTCATTGAGGAAATGCACACAAGCACAAGGATTACTCCAGGAACTGTGTACAATAGAAAACTCTCAGAGATAGCTCTACACCATGGGAACTGTTTTGACCCAGGTCACAGCAAAAGAGTTTTCCAGCAACTGGGAAGCAGATATAAAAGGGGGAATATGACATCATGATGATACCTCACTCTTCCTACAACAACATACTTGGAAACACCTGAGGAACAAAGACTGAACAGGGGGGAAGTGATGGTTCCAGGCTAAGGGATTTCTAGCCTGTGTATGAAAACCTGGGAAAGCCAAGCTGCTAGGCCAAGGCAGTTGGTGCCTTAAGAATCTGCCGGCCTGTTTGTCACTCAGAGTGAGAATTTGCTAATTTATATCCTACCTATCTAGTGTGTTTACCTTAGTAAATAAACAAACTCAGTTTATGATTTTATCTGCTTTGATCTGTTTGCTGTCATTTATAATCACTTAAAATCTACCTTTTGCAGTTAATAAACTTGTTTTTGTTTTGTCTGAAATCAGTGTGTGGCAATTATAACTTGGGACAGAAAGCTGTTGCATATCTTTCTCCACGTTGAGGAGGGGGTGAATTTTATGAGCTTATGCTGTGCAGTTCCCTGTACAGTGCAAGATGGTACAATTTTGGGTTTATCCTCCAAAGGGGGCTGCATACCTTAAGAACTGGGAGGTGCCTTAGCTGTGCCTTCCTATGTAGGGGCTGGTTGAAGAATCTGTGTGCGTAGTGCTGCAGCTGGGTATATCCCTACTTGTGTGTATGCTGGTGAAAGAACAAGCTTGGAGGGCATAGCAACTTGTCTCAGTAGCACAGTGTGAGAGGGAGCCTAGGCTGGTGGGTCAGGCGGGCTCAGTAGTACCCCAGTTCCAGGAAGCACCTGTGGGGGGGCGGGGAGGAGGACCCATCACAGATGGGGCTCTGCTCTTGGTTGGGGCCTCTGAGGGTTGGCATAATAAGGGGTTGGAACAGGGCTACCAGCAGTTTAAATAATTAAGGTTGGACAGTTTCTCCTCTCCCAGTGGTGGCATCAGGAGTAACGCCAGTGCAGTGAGGGTAATAGAGAGCCAGAAGGCCGCTCCTCGGGATGAATGGATGGAGCTAGGTGTCGCACCCTGCACTCCAGTTCTTTGCAGGGCTCTGTACAGAGTAAGCTGCCCACTGCTCCCGGCAGACTTATGTCGCACACTTTGGTGTGGGAGTGCTTGGTGATTTGGCAGGTGGGGATGATTCACATTAGGGGATGTAGAGATTTATTTTTTAGCAGCTGGGGGAGAAGGATCATGTCTGTGATGGGGAGTCAGAAGGGTTTCCTCTGCTAGGAGAGGGTTTGACAAATGGGAGTGGATAAAACCCCACAGTTCCACCTTTTAGGAGGGTTTGAGGGGTGTGTAATGAGGTGCGGGCCTTTTAAGGGAGACTGAATAGGGCCTTAAAAGGTGCATAGACCTTGTGCTGGCCCTCTGCACGGGGCTGAACTTCACCAGCCTGCCTAGCTGTTCTGGCCGCATTAGAAGCGGAGAGATTGATAGAAGAGGGGTCGACGGAAAGCCACTGGAGAGACAGCATGCTCCTGCCTCCATGATTTGGAGAAGACTTGAAGTCAAAGAAATTGGCCCATTTCCCAGAGACACAGAGAGGAGCAGAGGCACCATATCCTTTTTGAATTATATTCTTACTGGAGGTGGGGGAAGAGCATCTCTCTCTCTCTCTCTCTCTCTCTCTCCAGGGCAAATGCTGGTGATTATTTTTCTTTGAGACACGGAGGCTCCCTTTTAAAACGGGTGGAGAAATAATGTCATTTTTCAGTGCGAGTCATTTCTCCTCTGTACAGGGAAAACATGGCAAGCGCGGCTTTTGGAAAATCTAAATGGAAAGTAAATAGCAAGCGGGCAATTCTTAGTGATAAACCCTCCCATTCTGTCGATTCCTGGTACAGTCTTTATTTTGTCCTCTTTAATAACATACAGAAACAGCCCTTGCAGTTATAAAGTAATTCATTTGCTTAACCTGCACTTAAATTCCCTCCTAACCTTCCCTGATTGTACATCTCACTGCTGCATGCTCTCAGCCTGCTGGTCTCAGCTGGACAATTATATTAACTACTTCTATTTGCAATTACTATGAATCATAAAGCTGGTCTGAATGGATTGTTTTTCTTTATTGAAAATGTTTAAACTTAATGCATTGAAAATGTCACAGCCATGGGGCTGCTCCTTCACCCTTTGGGAAGTGACTGGGTGCCTTGGGTTGATTTCAGTGGAGAATTAAGGATGAAGGCTGCTACTTCCCTTCCTCTTGCAGCACAAAGACTGAGTAATCAGTGTAGGGAGCTTCATGAAGATCTGGGTGTGGTTGGGAGAATGATCCCACCACTCCCAAACCGCAGGGAAGCACCGTGGTTGTGACATAGCCAGTCTGCACATGCTTATCCAGACTATAGGCTGGAATAGGGCCTGCAGTCCTTCTGTACCCCCGTGTGGGGAATTTAGCCCCCTGGGTCTACATGAATGTTGATCTAGAAATGCTAGTGCAGGGATTCTCAAACCGGGGGGGGGGGGTTGGACCCCTCAGGGGGTTATGAGGTTATTATGTGGGGGGCCGCGAGCTGTCAGCTTCCACCTCAAACCCCGCTTTGCCGCCAACATTTATAATAGTGTTAAGTATATTAAAAATGTGTTTAATTTATAAGGGGGGTTGCACTCAGAGGCTTGCTATGTGAAAGGGGTCACCAGTACAAAAGTTTGAGAATCACTGCCCTAGTGGATCCATTACATTTTGTTACATGATTTATATTTTCTATGGATAGGCTGGTGCTGGGGTCAAGCAGCATGGAGGAGAGTGAACCAGTGGACCCAGAAGCCCTTTTGTTAACCCACCCCATAGCCTGCTCCCAATGCACCCCTCTGCACTGATGTATCTATTGGTAATATAATTAGGTCCATAATACTAACTTATTCAATGGATCCACTAAGGTGGAGAGGGAGTGGGAGTGTAGCAGCAACAGAGGTTTCTGGCTGCTCCTGTCGTCCGTTCCCTCCACAGGATTCTGCAGGTCTCCCCAACCTGCAGCTGGTTCATTTGGATTGTTTGCTGAGTGGGGATTATTTTGTCCCTTTTTTTTACAAAGCATGGAGCAAATGCAGGGCCGCCAAGAGGAGACCTGTATGTGATACAAACTGGTGACAGAGAAAATCCTTGGAAGAGGGTTGCCCAAAAACTATTTTGTGCAGGTTTTCTTTTTTCTCCCTTAAAAAAGATGTGCATAGGATAAAACCCTCATGGTAGCTATAAGTGAGTTATGATGAGGGTAGCAGTATTTTCTGCTGGGTAGGGCACTGGACCAGGATTCAGGAGTCCTGGGTTCAGTTCCCAGCACTAGTTTGCTGGGTGACTGTAGACAAGTCACTTCCCCCTCCCATGCCTCAGTTTTCTCCATCTGTGTGAGGGTGATAATGATAGTGGCCTCTTTTGTGAAGCACTTTGAGATCTATGGATTAAAGGCACAGTCTATGTAGGAATCATAGAATCATAGAATCATAGAATATCAGGGTTGGAAGGGACCTCAGGAGGTCATCTAGTCCAACCCCCTGCTCAAAGCAGGACCAATCCCCAATTAAATCATCCCAGCCAGGGCTTTGTTGAGCCTGACCTTAAAAACTTCTAAGGAAGGATATTCTACCACCTCCCTAGGAAACGCATTCCAGTGTTTCACCACCCTCCTAGTGAAAAAGTTTTTCCTCATATCCAACCTAAACCTCCCCCACTGCAACTTGAGACCATTACTCCTTGTCCTGTCCTCTTCTTCCTCTGAGAATAGTCTAGAACCATCCTCTCTGGAACCACCTCTCAGGTAGTTGAAAGCAGCTATCAAATCCCCCCTCATTCTTCTCTTCCGCAGACTAAACAATCCCAGTTCCCTCAGCCTCTCCTCATAAGTCATGTGTTCCAGACCCCTAATCATTTTTGTTGCCCTTCGCTGGACTCTCTCCAATTTATCCACATCCTTTTTGTAGTGTGGGGCCCAAAACTGGACACAGTACTCCAGATGAGGCCTCACCAATGTCGAATAGAGGGGAACGATCACGTCCCTCAATGTGCTCGCTATGCCCCTACTTATACATCCCAAAATGCCATTGGCCTTCTTGGCAACAAGGGCACACTGCTGACTCATATCCAGCTTCTCGTCCACTGTCACCCCTAGGTCCTTTTCTGCAGAACTGCTGCCTAGCCATTCGGTCCCTAGTCTGTAGCTGTGCATTGGATTCTTCCATCCTAAGTGCAGGACCCTGCACTTATCCTTATTGAACCTCATCAGATTTCTTTTGGCCCAATCCTCCAATTTGTCTAGGTCCCTCTGTATCCTATCCCTACCCTCCAGCGTATCTACCACTCCTCCCAGTTTAGTATCATCCGCAAATTTGCTGAGAGTGCAATCCACACCATCCTCCAGATCATTTATGAAGATATTGAACAAAACCGGCCCCAGTACCGACCCCTGGGGCACTCCACTTGACACCGGCTGCCAACTAGACATGGAGCCATTGATCACTACCCGTTGAGCCCGACAATCTAGCCAACTTTCTAGCCACCTTATAGTCCATTCATCCAGCCCATACTTCTTTAACTTGCTGGCAAGAATACTGTGGGAGACCGTGTCAAAAGCTTTGCTAAAGTCAAGAAACAATACATCCACTGCTTTCCCTTCATCCACAGAACCAGTAATCTCATCATAGAAGGCGATTAGATTAGTCAGGCATGACCTTCCCTTGGTGAATCCATGCTGACTGTTCCTGATCACTTTCCTCTCATGTAAGTGCTTCAGGATTGATTCTTTGAGGACCTGCTCCATGATTTTTCCGGGGACTGAGGTGAGGCTGACTGGCCTGTAGTTCCCAGGATCCTCCTTCTTCCCTTTTTTAAAGATGGGCACTACATTAGCCTTTGACACTACATTAACCCTAGGAGCTATGTATGTTTAAAACCCAGCTAGCCATGGCTGCAGAGCCCTGGGAGCTGTAGCCCTTCACGCCCAGAATAGGGACTGGGCATTCTTCCCCACCAATATGCCTCCATCTTGACCTGACTTCTATAGGGGAGTGAAGACTCTAAGTTTCCTGTTATCCCTGACTTCTCTGCTGGGCCTGCCAACAAAGAGGCCAGTAAAATGCCAATTGGGATGATGAATTTTTGTCTAGTAGAAATTGGATTGTGTCCCACCAAGCAATCTCACCTCAGTAACTCATCTTACAGTCTGCAGCTGTACCTTGCCTTTCTGAACCCAACTGGGATAAATTCTCCCCTTACACTGGCATAATTCAGTAGTTTTCTCTGGAGTTGCACTTGTGTAACAGGGACTTTAAATGCCATGTAGAGTCACGAGAGAGCCACAGATTTGACGAAACAGAGGCATATATAGTGATGGCAAGGCAGAAAGAGAGTGCGGGAAGAGCAGCCGGGAAAACTCATACTGGATATTTGTGATTGGAAGCAGGCAGGTTGTGTCAGTCACAGTGATTGACAGGTAGCTGCGATTGGAGAACTTTCTAAATTAGACTAATATATTTTGATTTCTTAGTTAATTAATATGGTTTAAATTCATTGCAAGGTGGTTTGTGCAAGTTTTATGATGTAGCTGGTGAATTTATTCAGGATGGCCCTGACCTGAAATCTGGCATCTAGGTACGCTAGGAACTCTGGGAAAGTTTGGATCTGGCTTAAGAAACCTGACTGGAGCCCATCTCTGGGTTGTTCTTTCATTACTGTTTTTTTAGAGTGTACATCTATTAACAGCAGGGCAATTTCTGTTACTTCTCCATGGATGTAACAGTCCCCTCTGGCCAGGTAGAGGCAATGGTACTCTAAGCTCCACCCACAAAATAAGCCCCACCTCCTTGAGATACCAATATGAGACCTTACTCTCAGTAGAGTCCCCGGGGTGGGGAGGGATAGCTCAGTGGTTTGAGCATTGGCCTGCTAAACCCAGAGTTGTGAGTTCAATCCTTGATGGGGCCATTTAGGGATCCGGGGCAAAAATTGGGGATTGTGGTTGGACTAGATGACCTCCTGAGGTCCCTTCCAACCCTGATATTCTATGATGTGCAAGATAGGAGATGTGGGAGCTGCAAAGATGGTGGAAAGCCCCTCCACGGCATGGACCCAATGTTCTCCCACTCCACAGAGGAGCATGTTAAGACTCATGGCTAAAGTGATGACCCCAGAGAATCTTTGCAGCCACTCTGTGGCAGACAGGGAAGGATTCAGAACTTGATGCTATCTATAAGTAATATAAGATTTTTGACACACTGCAAGGCATTCACACACATGGTGGGCTTAAGTCAGGCTGGAGCATCCCCAAAGTTCCCTGTTCGGATTCGCTAGGTCTGATCATATTCTTGTTTACACAGGCTTAAAGTGAGAGTAACTCCATGAAACTGGGCAGTGGAATAGCCCCAGTGTAAAACTGGTGTGAGTGACAACACAAAAGCAGGTTTTGCTCCCAGTGCTCTGGCTCATCCGTAGAGAAAGCCATTTGATCTGTGAAGTTCAGATCTAGAGCGGTGCCCTGGTTCAGCTCAAACTGCTCCACCCTCTTGAGTTTATGAATCTTCAAATGTTCCCTAATAAGATGTGTATCTTGACTCATTTGTTCCAAGACTGTTCTTAACACGTCCAAAATGGTGACACTTTACATCCCATAATAGCTGCATTTTTGAAGAATTAGATGCTGTTTGTTTGTTTGTAAATGACTTCTCAGGTTCAGGCTGTGCCAGATAGATGGAATTGATGGACTATAGCAACTGTATAGATGAAATCAATAGCTCGCAGAATTGATCAAAAATTACCCAGGCTTAATAAACTTCATGCTTGGCTCCCTATTGAAGCTGTATATCAAAAAGAAAACAAATATAGATGCTGCCCGGAGAGCCAGCCACTGGAAGTTGCTGCTGTTTGAAATGAGATGTCTATTGAAGGGGTAACAGATGAGGCAGGTTTTATCTTTTCAGGTAAAGGGGGACTTCTGTGGTTTTATTTTTCTTATATCCTCTTATTAAGTTCCCAACTAGCAATATCTTGTGTCTTGGTCTCAGCTTTGCCTTCAGAGTCCCGATAGGAATTGCTATAGTCCCAGGTGTCCATTTGCCCACTTAATGTATTGCCCACTATTGCCTTTCTCTGCATACATATACTCTGTTCACACAGTGGACCAAATTATCACAACAGAGGAGCTCCAAGAACATCTCTGGAATTACTCCAGTCTTATACCAGTATAATAGAGAGGAGAATTTGCCCCATAACATGCAGTCTGCATGGGTGTAAGTGAGCAGAATTTGACCCAGAAGCTGTATTTTGCATCCATATCTCTACCAGCTTCTTACTGAGCATACCCCAGTTTTATACCATAGACTTCAATCTAACTATTCCAGATTTCCACCTATGTTCTCCAAATTTGGCTTCTTTATGTAAACATACATATGTGAAGGCATATGCATGTGAATTTACAAACATCCATAACCATTTATGTCCTTATTAGCAAGGAAAATATGGTGAAACATTTTTTGTGACCATTCGTGGACATTTCAAAAGCATTTGGTGATTTAGGAGCGCAAGTCCCATTGAAAGACAATGACAGCTGTTCTCCGAGTGACTTAGGTGCTTCTGAAAATTTTACCTACTATTTTAAAGATTGTATTAGCTTCAGCTGGGCTCCCTCTTCACTGGGGCATGCAGCCCACAAATATTCCAGTGAACAAGGCAAGAGCATTTGACAGAAACGGAACATTTTAAAGCAAATATTTGTGGAAATTCAATTTTGTATTCATTCCTGTGAATCATGGCACCAGGATCTAAGGATCCATCTTCACTGGAGAAGCAGGTGTAATTTCCATCTCAGAGACAGACTAGCTCTTTTTGAGCTAGCATGCTAAAAGTAGCAGTGTAACCATAGCAGTGTGGGTAGCCGGACAGGCTAGCCGCCTGAGTAAGTATCTAGTGTCCTGGGTAGGATTGTACTCAGGGCAGCTAGCTCATGCCACTTTGGCTACACTTCTATTTTGAGTGCACTATCTGAATCAGATTGATGGTACTATGTGTACATCTACCTGAGTTGGAAATCACACTCATAAGACTCATCCAGTAGGGGAACAGGAATGATGCCGCGTGGTCTATGCATTCAATCCAAACTTACTCAGCTTGAATACTGAATATCGAATGCACCCGATTAACTGTTTGGGTAAGTGAGTAAGGGGGTCAAACCTCATTTGAAGAAATCAATTGGGGAAAAACATTGAATAACAAATACATTCAAGGAAGTTGTAATTTTCTTGTGAATTATTTCTCAGTAGGAAAAGAGATGAAATTCACTGAATAAATTATTCAGCAAGAATGATTTGCTCCAATTAGTGCATGCATTTTTATGGACAAAATTTTTCCCTTATTTAGAGACCCACAATGGGAGAAAGTTGCTAATGGTGGTAACCATGATAGGTAAGGACAGACAGACATAGCTCACGTAGTATGGCTCAGGGCCCCTGCAGGAAATATATGCTGGGTACACCTTGGTAGAGTTTCCAAACAGGGATATGTGCTTCCCACTTAAACTTCAAACCAGGTAAACACTTAAACCCTTGCTTAAGTGCCTGTAGTTTTGTATAGTGCATTGACTTTGTTGTTTTGCAAGGTTGTAAGTGAGAGTGAACATTACTCTGCTGGTATGTATGCAATGTGGGTATGTGTCACTTTCTGTAAGGCTGGTGGATGACTAGGAGAGTTGGCACTGGGCAGAAAGAATTATAAATGTGCTTTATACTTGATCCTGGGGCCATTTCCCAGGAGATGGAAAATACAAACGCAATAAAAGGAAGTTGTTCAGGTTGTCAGTGGTTGACTGGGGGTAGACAAGACTGAGGGAAGATGTTGCAAACAGACATGCCAGAGAGCTTCTTGATTTGCAGCCGCTGCTAAGCTCTGTTAGGAATTACCACCCCTATCTGCAACATGAACACTAAGAAACAGACGTGAAAAACAGAGGGGCGAACTGCTATATTATTCCTGCAGGCCACTCTTGTATGGTTCATGCTGCTGGAGTCAGTGGGGCAACCCACATGAGGAAGGGCAGCAGGATTGGGCCCCCCTCAAGGGAGATTTGGAGGCAATCAACATACAAAGCCAATTAAAAAAATAATCACAGATTGGCAGCAAAGGAAAAAGCATAAAAAGTGGGACTCGCTTTATGGCAAGGAATGAGGCTGTAAAACCAAGAGCAATTAGACCACAAAGACAATTACAGCGTTTTCATAAGGCTCAGTGAAATTTATTTACTTCTTACTTTTACTTGGTGGGAAATGGGGCTAACAGAGGGTCTGGCAGCCGGCATTTATTTTCCCCAGACTTTCATTATGCATTTCTGTGGCTTGATTAAAGTTGTTTCTTCACCCTGAGATGTACCTGCATCAGAGGCTTTCATTAAAGGACAGAGCGGATGGCACATAAGGTGACCAGTGTCAAGGCTTTCTCCAACCTGTCCCTCTGCTAGGAACTTTAGATGAGAAGACCCTGACGCTGTTGTTGGAGTGATCAGTCCTTATGCAGGGCTACCAAAGAAATGCAGTCTGGGGTCAAGGGTGACTTTTTTTTGGTGGGGAGGCAGGCAACTCATTGGGGCCTGGCTTCATATCAACCCGTTGCAGACTGAGTGGCTACCAGCTGATAGCCACAACACCAGAGTTCCTCCTAAGGCGCATGACTGGGAGTCCGGAGATGTGGGTTTATTTCCTGGCTCTGCCACAAATTCACTATGTTGGGCAAGTCATTTAATCTTTGTCCGAGTTGTCTCTGTAAAAAGGGGATGATTCTTCCTTATCTAACAGGGTGCTGTGGGGTTAAATCCATAAATACCTGAGGAGTGCTTAACCATTATAGTGATGGGAGCCATATGTACATACATATGTGCACCTAACAAATGCTTCACCCAACTGCTCTGTAAGACAGCAGGGTCTAATGGTCATCAGAGAAGTCAAAACTCCTGGATTCTCTTCCCAGCTCTGTGACTGACTCACTCTGTGTTCCTGGGAAAGTCAAGTAGGACAAGATTTTCACACCTGGGGGGTTAAAATTCAGCAACTAAATAAATATTCAGACCCCCTAAATAAGTGGCCTATTTATGTTTTTGGACATCCACAACTCGACATCCACAACACACGAATGCCAGTAAAGGATGTAGGATGCTCATCACCTCTGGAAAATCAGAACCACACATTGAGTTTCCTAAATACTGATTCAGGAGCTTAACTTTAAACATTTGAAAATGTTGGGTGGGGGAGGGTGTCTTGCCTCTCTGTTCCTCAGTTTCCTCATTATAGAATGGGTAGGATGATGCCTCCTTCTTATCGTGAGGCTCAGTTATTGTTTATAGACTGCTTTAAGAGCTTTAGTACAGAATGCTTTATTATAATAATAAGATTCCCCTTTCATCTAAGTCAGAAGATTGCAATGAATGTTAATGCAAAATGGGCAGCATATCGCCTCCTCTTTTAGTGTTGTCAAAACCTGCCCTCTGCAGCATATACTTGATTTATTGACTTTGGCAACGCTTGTACACAGCGCCTTTCCTTGCTAATAAAGTTATTGAAATTGAAAATGGAGAAACGGAACGGAGAAGCCTGTGAGCCTTTCCTGGGTGTTTTCTTAACCATACATAGAAGGCCTGATTCTCCTCTCTCTCACACCAGTTTTACTGCGGTGTAACTCCATCAGGCCAGATTCTCAGCTAGCATAAATTGGCACAGGCCCATGCCAGGTAAGCCTAGCTGAGAATCTGATATTCTAGAGCTGAGCTGGTCAAATTGTTTGTTTGTTTGTGAATCCCTCCTGACTTCTCGGAATGTTTTCATTGTTCGTAAGGATTTGCCAATTAGTTTATGAGCAGCCCACAGGCTGGAATTTAGTCTCATATTGCTCTCTCCAGTTATTAGCTGTTCTTTTCCATGCAGTCTCACAGGTCCTCCAATCCCAAGGCATTGTTCCTGCTTCTGAACCGGATGAATGACACATTCCCCCCCACCCCAAGCCGAAATGAATGAATGATGAACTGCTCATTTTCCAGTGCAAATTTCTGGATGAAGAATCAACTGTTTGTGCTTAAAATTCACAAATTTAGGCATTTAGGGCATCTACAAGGATTTTTGTGACTCCCCCGGGGCTGGCTGACTCTCAAATAACACAGTGTGACCCTCCACTTTATTGGCCAGAATATTTGCAAATGGCTTTTTTTGTGGCCTCAACCAGCCCTGCTCTGAAGCCTGGAGAAGGAAGCTCTGAAACCTTCCTGAGGTATTCTCCAGTTGTGGGGAGAGAAGTGATAACGACATACCCTGAAGTCCCCTGTTTCTAATTGATTGGAGATTCCACTTGCTGTCCAGGAGCCAGTTTGCTTCCCATCACCTGCTCTCTGCTGCTGCTGAACTGATGTGCCTGCGGCTCTTGGTAGCAACGCTGAGTTGTCACCTGCCAGCTCTTGTACTGGGATTTGTGGATCATTTCCCCATGTCTACACGTTTCCTTATTTTGCTCCCATGATAGGGCTTGTTACTGAAAACGTCTCAAATAGGCCTCTGTGGGTCTTGAGTGTCGGTTACATCCGGACTGGATCAAGATAGGGTTATTCATTCCTTGATTCTGCACCGTTCCCATTGAAATCAGCCCCTCAGTCCAACCTTAGGGACCCGTTCGTTCTGCAGTTTTCATTTACCTCGAGAAGCACTGACTTCAGTGAGCCTTCTCATGCCAGCCACTAGCACAAGTCAACGCTACTCAACATGAGTAAAGGTTGCAGAAGAGTAGAGTTTTGTAGAGTATCTTTCAGTGATATCTTGTAGTACTTGAGAGTCAAATAATCATTGAATCATAGAACTGGAAGGGACCTTGAGAGGTCATCTAGTCCAGTTCCCTGCATTCAAGGCAGGACTAAGTATTATCTAAACCATCCCTGACAGGTGTTTGTCCAACCTACTCTTAAAAATCCCCAATAATGGAGATTCTACAACCCCCCTAATAGCAGAGGAGAGTGGAATTAAGAAGTGGAACTGTCACCTACACAAGAATAATGTGGGTCTGTGTCCCCCGCTAGTGTCTAGCCCACATAAGAGGATAAGAGCCTACTACAGCTGGTGGATTTACACTCTTTGCTATGGTGATAGCGGCTTGTTCCTTTAGCACTGAAGGCCTGGGAATCAAGCCCCACCCCATTGATGATGCAACCTGGGGAGTATCATTGTCTAAGCAGGTGAGAAAAGAGATGCTTTCAGTAGAGGCTTTGAAGAGACACAGGAAGATACAGGAAGGCTTGTGCCAGCTAGTAGTGGCTGAAGAGGAGAAGGTTCTTGTGCCATCCGTGGTCAGATTGTAGGAAGGCACTGGAGAAAGCCCTCATCTTATCTTTTTGGAATTCCTTTTGGGAACACTTCTTCATTGCTTTCTAGGGAGAGAGCCAGTTTAAGAAGAGGGAAGGAAAAAGTGGGAAGAGAACAGGAAAGAAAGTGTAGGTAAGAAATCTGCATACCCATCAAAGGAAAGAGAGCAGCAACCTACATATTGGGCAGATATGTAGGAAAGTGACCTATATTTCTCTATATCCAGGTATGTACGTAGCTATACACAGGGACAGGGATATTTGTTTCCTCTTAAATTTAAAGGGAGGATAGAGGAAAGAGACCTAGATAACTGACCTGGTTTAAGCCACTTTGTGGGTCTCTCCGGATTTAAGAAACTTCAGCTTAAGTTTTACCACACACAGTTCCAGCAAATTTGAACCTCACCAGGTAACTTCATTTGGTTTCTTTAATGAAGGCTTCACAGCAGGGTTAATTCTTCTTTCTATGTAAAAAGATTAAGTAGTAGTTGGGTAAAACACTTCATCACCGAAGTGATTTTCGGAATGTGCTCGCTCCGAAGGCACAGATGTAATACCTGCTTTTAAATTCAATTAGCTCTGACTCAGTTGTGTTGCCTGAATACATTACCACAGCTTGAGACAGTCAGTGTTATTCTTTAAAGCTGAAAAACTATTTGGAGATTTCCCTAAATGTGTTTTAATTCCCTCAATATGTCATGCGCCTTAACAGCTCCTGACACTCACAGCCCAGACTTCCCCAATTCCAGGTAGGATTTCTCTTGCTTTCTGGGAACTCCAAGCCAAGCTGCAAATCAAAACAACAGACGGTCCTGTTTTCAGCCATCGACCAGCAGCAGGCGGGGGAGGATGAGCTGGTTTTGTTGAGGGGCACACAATGTGGGAGAACATGTTTGATCCAAAATGAAGGCCACTGCTGTTCAGTCATGATGACACGCTCATCTGAAAGTGGTGAAGTGGGTGAAGCAGGGAACTGACTCAGGATTCTTGGGTTCTGAGTCAGAATTCTTGGGGTCTGTTCCCAGCTCGAGGTAGGGAGTGTGGTACCGAGGCTGAAGGAGGGGTTTGAAAGCCAGGATTCCTCTGTTCTCTTTCCAGCTCTCTCACTGACTTGCTGGGTGACCTTAGGAAACTCATTTAAGTCCACATATTTCAAGTATCCACTCTTTCTGGGATCCCTCTATTCTCTGGAGGCCCAAGGGAGACAACTAGGGGCTGATTTTCACACTGTGTGGAGCACCAAGCACCCAGACGAAGTCAATGAGCAGCATGGATGACCAGCAACTCTGAAAATCAGGACCTGTTTGTTTTCATCTTAAACTCTTCACAGCAGGGACTGCATGTTCCTGTGTGCTTGTACCCCCCCCTAGCCCAATGGGACCCTGATCCTAACTGAAGCCTCTGGATGCTGCTGCAACATAAATAAGATAGGGACAGGGTGTTCTGCTGGTTTGAGTAGGCAAAGCAGAATCAGGACTCCTGGGTTCTCTTTCTGACTCTGTCACTCACCTGCTGCATGACCTTGAACAGATCATTCTCTTTCCATGCTACCATCTGCCCATTTGTAAAATGATTCTGCTACACAGTTACATCAGAGGGAAAGGGTTGTTAAAAGCTAAATTAATTAATGCTTGTAAAGCACTTTGAGATCCTTGGATGAAAGGTGCAATTTATTTTATAATTATTGCGCCAACACTGAAAGACAATTAGACACCATCAGTTGAGGTTTTTTAAAGTTAAAGTTGAGACCGAAATAATAAAGGGACTAGATTCCCCTGGAGCCCCATAGTACTTAAAAAGGCACCCCCAGAAAGAAGCAAATAGACACAGAAATGATCTATTGACCAAATGTCCCATTTTTCCCAGGATGGTCCCATTTTCCAGTGGCTTGTCATGGAGTTGGACACCTGTGTGCTGTGCTAGCTGCTCCCCTCATTCCTCCTCTCTAGCAGGAGGTGCTGCTGGAGGCTCTGGACCAGCCATTAAAGTGCTTCTAGGCCATGGCTGGTGGTGGTACCAGGTTGGTACTGTGACTTGGTTACCAGCACCTGGCTGGCCAGATTGGTACCACCAGGCTGGTAGGAATGGGACCTGGCTGGTGATGGTTACAGACATCACCAGGCTGGTAGGAATGGGGTGGCACCAGCCCAGGAGGTGAGAACAGGCGGTGAGGGTGGGAAACAAGTTCTCCACTGGGAGGGGAGAGATGCCCCAACTCTCCCCTGATCAGGGAGAGAGGTAGAAGGGGAGAGAGCAGGCCACTCCTCACTAATTGGGGAAGGTATGGCGAGTGGGGATGCTGTTGGAGAGAGAGCTGAGCCCCTCCCCCCCACTAAGGAACAGAGGGGGTAGAAAGAGGCTCATCCCCCTCGAATGAGAAGGTGGTTGGGAACTGGCCCCAGCTCTCCAAGTTTGTGGAAGGGGAAGAGGGAGGCCAATTGATTTATGAATGAAAAATTCTGGGCTGAAGGGGTTATTCAAACAATTTTAGGCTTTTTTTTTTAAAAAAAGACCATTTATGGTCTGAATATTTCATTGTGACTTTTAAACCGTCTGTTGTATGTTTTAAATAGGGGAAGCGTATGAATATTGTTCTGGTTACGGTGTTTCTGGCGTATTCATCTCATGAGGCTTTTGAGGAGCCTGACTCACGAGGTTTGAACTCTCGGGATCGGCCGTAGTAGAACACAGGGATCCTGGCTCCCTGCTCTAACCACTAGCCTGCACACACCCCCTCTGGGCTGGGCTGGGAGAGCCATATCTAAAGGAAGGGATGCAAATTAATTCTTCATGTAGTAAAAACAACCCTTCCCCTCCCCACTGCGTTGTCCTGCCTCCCTATTCTGGTCAGAACTGAACATTGGGATCATAGTTATCAGCCGTTCTGCATGTAGCATTCATGGTACCTGCTAGGAACTGAATTTGTGACTTGCTCCAGTGTAAACAGGCCTGTACCTAGCAAGACCAAGGATACACTGGGGAGACAGTTAAGCGAGCTCTTCCAGATGCAACTGTTTGAAATCTGCAGAAAATGCTCATATTCCATACTGCGAGGGCAGCGCTTCACATACACCCACAAGCCAGGACTTTGCAAGAAACTCCTCCTGTGCGTGACATACTTTGGGTTCTGTATCTAATGCAGGCATGGGGAGCCATAGGCTTGCAGATATCTCCAGTGCAGAACTCTGATAACCCGCTGATGTGCTTCTCGAACGACTGGCATTGGCTCCTTCGTCCATTTCCTCCTTCCCAATGCATGTACCGTGCGTGGTCATGGGGCTGCACAGTGCAACGTGATGTTAGAGCAAATGGGAGCTGTACAGCTCATGGCAGGTTTTCATAAGCGCTCAGAACCCACAACCGGGAGCCAGATTTCTGCAAAGAACTTGGCGCATTGGGGGCTGAGCTCACTTGAAAGTCTAGCCCTAGCGGTGGGTGCTGAACACATGAAAGTCTGGCTCTTGAACTCCCAGATGAGCAGTCTCATGACATGCCTCTAAAATTTACGAGCCGGAGTCATTCAGACTTAGGCTGAATGAAAACCAAAGGTAAAATTCTGGCCTCATTGAAGCCAAGGGGAGATTTGCCACTGACTTCAGTGAGCCCAGGATTTCACCCTAAGTTTATTTTTTTTCCTCCTTAAGTTTGACAGGCCCACTTGCATTTCTCTGACTTGCCCTATTATGCTGGAACCACTGCATGTTTGGTGCATTGTAGGGAACTGGCATCTGTTTACCCCAATCTGTGAGGCTGGCGTTCAAATCCTACTGCCAGCTGTATAGGTTCCATTCTGTGCCAGTCCTGGTCCCGGCTCATTCCCATTGAAAGCTTAGGAAGCTGTCAGCTCTTGGTGTTTGTCAGGTGCTGACTGACAGCTGGGGAAGCGGCTTTGGAATGACAGGTCATTCTTTCATCTCCTTGGCCGTGTTTGTATAATGATGAGTTTGTCTTCATATTCATTGGATTGGAGCTGACAGTTAAAGTGGCTTTTAGCTCCTCGGGGACCCAATGTACCATGATTAAAGCACTGGAATTTAAAAATTATATTTCTGCATGTAGCTAATCCCACTCATCCCTCTCCCCCAAAGAGCTCACAAGCCAAAAGGGCTGCAGCACAGAGAGGTGGGCAATTCAGGTATGTATATTCCTGATGCATTATTGATAAACGGGGAAGTTAAGGATACACTGCCTTATCACGATGCTGATCTAACAGGCACTCTTGGCGTAGCAGATTTCTCCTCCCACCAGCTGTGATGTTTCAATACTCTCTTGGTGCAGCTTTGGCAATCAAGCGCTGAGCTGCCGCTTCTCTGTTCATGACGGGGGTGGAATTGGGTGGTGGATGTGAAATGAGTTCACAGGGCTGGGTGCAGTCTTTTGAGAGCAATACCCTGGCCAGCAACAGGCATGGGTGCTGGGGGCCTCCCTGAGGGCTGGATTCAGCTCCCATTGAAATCAGTGGGAGTCTTTCCAGTGACTTCAATAGAAATTGGATCCTGAATGAGCCTGCGCTGCTTGGAGATTTAGACACTAACCTGCATGTTCCTCTGCATTAGAATGTGCAAATCAGATGGTTGCCCATGCAAATACCAAGTTGGTTGCGTAAATGGGCACTTCCTAGCACAATTATCTGTTTCCCACACAGCTATGGTCTTTTGCAAATGCAAACAACTGTGCCCACAAAGAGCACAGGGTCATTACAAGAAGCTACCTTTTTGGCAGGCCATAATACATTCAGCATTTAATTGCATATAAACTGTACACTAACCCAAGCTGCTGGAACAATTTTTATAGTGGGGATGCTGAGAGCTATTGAACCAAACTGTAAACCCGGCATATAATGGAAACCACTTCAAGACATGGGGTGTGACAGGTCTAGCACCTAGATCCTAGCCTGCTTTTCAGTATTGAAACTGGCAAGACAACATCCGAATTTATAGAGGATACAGCGATTAAACACTGTTGCAGAAGGGCTGTCTGGTGGAGTGGCTAAGGGTGGAGGGGGAAGCAAGTACCTTTTTTGAACTCAGCCCTGAGGACAGATGGGGCGTAGATGAGGCAGAGAAGTACTTCAGGCGTTGGTCTCAAAGGCAGGTGCTATGCTGGAGAAGGCTCTTGTACTGAACCTGGTGAGATGGTCACCGAGGAGAAGGAAACACTTTCTAAACAAAGACATGGAAGGAGAAGCAGAGGATTGAGAGAGACCAGTTCCGTGAGGCAGGCTGGGACAAATTCAAGAAGGAATTTGAAACCATAAAGAGCTCTTCTAAAGTGGCTTCTGATGGTAACTGGGCAAACTTTAAACAACTGATATGAAGGGGTGTGTGTGTGTATATTTAGAATATTTATTATAGAAACATAGGGCCAGATCCTTAGCTGGTGCAAGTAGCCATAGCTCCATTGACTCAAATAGAATGATGCTGATTTAAGCCAGCTGATTTAAAAGGAAGTTAGGAACCTAAATACCTGTTCAGTCTCTGCACCTTGGCCTCTTTACAAGAGCTATTTCCCCCATGATTACCTGCAATAATCACCCTGAGCCTTCCATTAGTTCTTCGAGGGGAAATTTCCCAGCATGCTCTTCAGTTATGTGGGTCTTTAAACCTGGGAGAGGCAGCCAGCTGAAACATTAAGGTGGCCATTTTGTATGTGACTGCTGCAGGTCCATCTAGCTGGTACTTATTTTTAGTTCCCAGTATGTGTTCTGGTTTTCCCCTTTCTTTTATTCGTGAGGAGGTTGCACTCCTCTCACTGGGTTATGATTTGGTGGAATTGACCCACTGCTCTAGGGCCTGGAAATCAGTGGAATTGCTGGTTTGGGTATGAACTGGATTCTTCAAGAGGGCAAAGAAGGACGCAGTGCTACCAGCATCTCCTTAAAACTTCCTTTAACGAAGCAAAGACAATAGTGGTTGGTGGCTGTGGTTATGCAGTCTATGGTGACGGCTGTTATAATATAGGTGGGTTTTTGGTGTTTGTTTTTTTGTTTTTTTTTTGAAATAGGGGTTTTCTCTGGCAATCCTTATCTCTAACCACCTGTGGACTTTGAGGAAATCTGCTTTCAGATCTGGACTTCTAAACTTCCTGCTGTTTCTGGTTGTTTACATTCCCCCACAGCTTTTCCTTTCAGGCAGCCTGGTCTGTGGCAGAAGAAAATATCCGTTATTAATGTCAATCATAGAATATCAGGGTTGGAAGGGACCTCAGGAGGTCATCTAGTCCAACCCCCTGATCAAAGCAGGACCAATCTCCAATTTTTGCCCCAGATCCCTAAATGGCCCCCTCAAGGATTGAACTCACAATCCTGGGTTTAGCCGGCCAATGCTCAAACCACTGAGCTATCCCTCCCCCCCCAATCCTTTACATGCTCCGTCTACACAAGGGAGATAATTATCTATCACTCATTTAGCACTGACTTTGTGATTGGCGTCAGACAATATGCAAATGTAATCACAGTAGCTGCTTCAGTAGATGTTCTAGTCCAGACATTCTCAAATTGGGGGGAGTGTAATATATTCTGGGGGTGTGAGAAGCTTTAGGGGGAAAAAAACCTTCCTGTGTCCATTCAGAGCTGGGTGGCCAGAGACCAGTGGCTGCTGGCCGGGCAACCAGCTCTGAAGGCAGGACTGTGGCCAGCAGCAGCGGAGAAGTAAGGGTTGCATTGTTGATGCCACTCTCTGCTCTGCCTTCAGAGCTGGGTGGCTGGAGAGCGGTGGGCTGGGTGCCCAGACGGGGTGGGGGTGGGGGATAAATTGCGGACACAAAGAAGGTGGATGTGATCAAATAAGTTTGAGAACCTATGTTCTAGTGTAATGGACACACTGGAAAACTTTGTGACATACAGAGGAAACAAGGGGGACAGGAGGTACGGAAAGAAAGGGCTTTGTGGTTATGCCATATCAACTATTTAATTGTAATTTGATGGGAATCTAGTTTTCCACGTCTGCAAGAAGTGAAATGAAAATAATTACTCATTGATCTGGCAGCTGTTAGTCAATCAGTTTTCAAAAGGGGAACACTAGCAAAGACTCTAGGCTAGTGGCTAGTTGCATTAATGATGACCCTGTCACCTATAGGGATCTAGGCTTGCAACAGGTCTACGGAAGATGAGCAGATTATACAATTCTAGCAGGGAAGTGGTGGTACAAAAAGATATCTGGGACCAAAGGGAAAAGCTGGAGTGTTTGGAGGAAATTAATAAGTTGAGAGGGGGATTGAAGTGTCTGAGGCCCTTAGTAAGGGAGACTGGAGTTATGAGCAGGCTGAGGAAAAGGAAAGGAGAGGGTTACATATTTAGGAGGAGACTGGGCTGGGGAAACTGCAAATCATAAGGGGCTAGGAGGGGATTAAGAAGCAGGACAGCAGGGAATCACAAGGAGATGGTAAAGAAAATGAAGGCTATGGTTCAGGGGAAACAGGCAACTGAGTGTAGTCTTTGCATTATACAGGGATTTCCTAAGGTCCCTACTTGAGAGGCACAGTATAACATGGTGTGACTTAGCACCGCACAGGCCAGCTTGGCACTGTATTAGCAGAGCATATATACTCCTGGGAATGGACAGCAAACTCCCCACGGCAGATCCATGAAATGGGAGAGGGCAGAAGGGAAGCAGCAGCCCAAGGGTGACTTCTCTCCGTCCAATCCTCCCTCCAAGCGGGGAAGGGTTCCTTTACAGGGCTGAATTTTTCTCCCTGCGCTCCTGAAAGGATAAAGAGAGAATAGGCCTTAAATCTTTCCTTCCCATGGAAGAAGAGGGTGTGTAAGGGGTTTTTCCCAGCCTTATCCTTTTCCACCACCCCTCACCAAGAGGAAATACAGGCTGGAGCAGTTTTTCCTAATCTCACTCTTCTCCTCAAAGAGGAGAAACAAAGTTTTCAACCCACCAGTACAGAATCTCAAAATCCCTCCTCAAGAGCTATTTTCTTAGTGTGCCCAGCAGAGGAAGTCAATGTTTTCTACCATTGAGGCTGTAGATAAGTCAGACCATGCTGCAGCTAACGGCACCAGATAGTTCATCTTCCATCCAACCCTTTCTGATGGAGATTTTTAGTAAATCTCTAACAGCTAGAGATTTTTAATACAAGTGTCCCCCACTAACCCACCTTTCAACACATTTCTGAATTGTGTCTGTCTCGAAGACACAAACATCTCCCCATGGTGGGGGTATTCAAGCCCACATCTTCAAATGCACATGCACTAATGTTGGGTGCTTCAAGTCCAACTTCAGACATCTTGGGCCCAACTTTTGAAAAGTGGCTTCTGATTTTTGGTGCCCCCATTTTTATTTATGTATTGATTCATTTGTGTTTGTTTTTTGGTGGTTTGCTGGATGTGACTTCTCAGTCTGGGGCCTGACTTCTCAGAAGTGCTGAGCACTTGTAATTCCAACTGAAGGCCCCGGGTGTCTAAAGTGCCCATTCAAAGGGTGGCCACTTTTGAACATGTTGGCCTAGAAGTATTCTGAGAAGAAGTTGATGGCTCAAGTGGGAAACCTAGGTGAGACTTTCAGAAAAGAATTGTTCTGGTGGGGGTTTTCCGTTATGGTATTTGAAGGGTTTTCTGTTATGGTATTTGGGAAGGCGAAAGCTCCTTTTCATTTCCCTGCCAAAGAAGGATGGTTTAGCACTGCAGCCCTGTATGTGAAGCAGAGACTTCTTGGGACTACAGGTTAAAATTCTGCTAGTGACAACGCTGCTGCAACCTCTGACTGATGAACTGAGGTCCATTATGTTTGCTTTGTGTGTCTTTCAAAGGAGCCCTTAAAAACAGAGCTTCTATCTTCTCTGCTGTGACTTTAAAGATTCCCTAGCTCCATTGTCTTTAGCCAAAAGTTCCCCTACCCTCTGTTGTCATGTACACTGTCCACCCCATAGCTAGGGATCGCTGCAGTCAGTGCTAGAATGAGTTAGCTAGAAAACAGCATGCAGCAGTGCTATGAAAGGGGCTTGATGAAGAATATCCTATCCATCTGAACTAACAAGGGAAAGTTAGGTAGGCAGAATGTAATTACCAAAACTGGATTTCAGCCAAGAAACAGACAAGCTTCTGTATTCTCATGTGAGAGATCACAAGTGGTCAGAAATTTTGGTTTATGATTCATCCTAAAGTCAGCAGGTTCTGATTCTGATCTTGCTTTACACAGGCGTGACCCTGCTGAGCCTGATTCCCCATTGCCTTGCACTTTGGACAGTCATTAACATCTGTGAAATTAGTGTAAAACGCTCCCTTTCTGAGCTGTTCGCATGCTACCTCCACTCTGTGCAGCTCTAAAGGACAGCACAAGGCAATGGAAAATCAGGCCCGTTGACGTCATTGCAGTTACTTTTGATTCCCACTGACCTGGGAGCAGAACCGGACCCATAAAGGGGATTCTTTTATTTGGGCTGCTGCTTATTCTGCAGTCTCCAGCACAGTGGAAGCGTGCCACTTCCTGCATCACCAACATCACTTCCTGCAGCAGCCTAGGTATACCTTGAAGGTCTCCCATCCAAGGTAACAAAGTTCCTCTCTTTGGGGATTAACCCTGCGTAGTTAGTGAGAGACGGGCTGAACACAGCCCCGAATGGTGTAGCTACATACTTACAACATCCCCTCTGACTACCACCAGGAGCTGGGGAGGGGAAACTATGGTCCAAACACCCAGCCATTGTGGGGTTGTTCCTTACGGCATATGTAAAGGGCTTTGTTTAGATTTAATTCTTTAAGCAATAGGGCTTCCGGGACCTCCTCAGGCTCCTACATGTGTAGCACCTTTGGAACAGAAGTATTTTCTTGTTTGGGTGGGTGGATGGATGGATGGATGGATATAGCCTCTGGGTGTCCCCGTAATGTTATAAAAAATATAAAAACATTACAGGGACGCCCAGAGGCTACAACTAGGAGCAGAAGTCTGTTGTGTTGGGTGCTGTACAAATATATACTGGGAGATTCCTTGCCCCAAAGGAGGCATCATGTGACTTGCCCAAGGTCACAGAGGAAGCCTGTGGCAGAAGCAGCTGTGGAAACCAAGTGTCCTAACCTAGAAGCTTAATTGCAACAAGACCCTTTCTTCACTCTCTGGGCTTAAACCCCATGACACAAACTCCACCTACATCTGGAAGGGAGGAAGTGATTGAAGAAGCCAATCTCTCTTCCCATTATCACTTAATTTCTCTGGGCTCCTTCCTGCCAGAGACAGCAGGATTTCTGGCTGCTGTGTCTTGGCTGGAGGAATTCTGATTAAAACTATTTTAATAGCATGTTATTTTTGAAAGCCTTATGGGCTCTACACGCTGCATAACAGATCAGAGCAAGGGCAGGGCTTCCTGCCGTGAAAAAGGGGAATGGCAGGGCTGGAGAGAGAGAGACTCAGTAAATCCAGCCAGAAGTGCTGCTTCTCCTAATGAGTCTCCCTGGGTTTTCTGGCTCTGAGAAACCTACAGAACTAATGACGAAGCCAGAGACCCTGGTAGCTGTACTTATCTTAGCAGCAGGCACATTGGCGCATTGATTTAATGCAGCTTTGCTTCATAGATCTTTTTATTTGTAGCTGGTGCGGGTCAGTCAGGGAAAGCGCAAGGTAACGACGCTGTCCCGTTTGGAGAGTGAGCGAGTGGGTAAAGATGAGGGCTAAGTGCTACTTTCAGTGGAGTACCAGCTAGCTAGTCCCTGTTCCGTGCGGCTGTGAGGAGTCCGGATGGATCTTTTAGGGAGGATCTTTTAGGGCCCCATAAACAAGGGCAAGAGTGCGGGGGAATGAGAGTTGGTCAGCCAAACATCTTCCAGGCATGTTCCCATCAGCCCTGTTGGAGAGGCTCATTGTACGCTTCCTGTTCTACCCTCTGAAAACCGCAGGCTCAGTGCTGCGTGCATGAGCTCTCATACCTACTTCGGGGAAACTAGTAATCAAGTATGGATGTTGGGTGGGAACATGGGGAAGCAGTGCAGGCTTTGGCCCCAGTCCTGCCATCAGATCCACTAGAGTGGAGCTCTAAGTCAGTGGGACTCCACACGGGTTCAGGGGTCTGTGCTAAAATCTGATTGCAGGATCAGGCTTTATAACTGGAAAGGGAAGAACTCAGATCATCAGTAGAGTGCTAAGTTTCAGAGTGGTAGCCGTGTTAGTCTGTATCAGTAAAAACAATGAGGAGTCCTTGTGGCACCTTAGAGACTAACACATTTATTTGGGCATAAGCTTTTATGGGCTAGAACCCACTTCATCAGATGCATGGTGTGGAAAATACAGGAACAGGTATAAATACATGAAAAGATGGGAGTTGCCTTACCAAATATGAGGTCAGTCTAATGAGACAATTCAATTAACAGTAGGGTACCAAGGGAGGAAAAATAACTTTTGTAGTGGTAATGAGTGGCCCATTTCAAACAGTTGACAGAAGGTGTGAGTAACAGTAGGAAGAAATTAGTGTGGGGGAAATTAGATTTTGGTTTTGTAATAACCCAACCACTCCCAGTCTTTATTCGGGCCAAATGTGCAGTTTGCAAATTAACTCCAGTTCTGCAGTTTCACATTGGAGTCTGTTTTTTGCAAACTGGACACCATCACATGCGTCTGATGAAGAGGGTTCTAGCTCATGAAAGCTTATGCCCAAATAAATTTGTTAGTCTCTAAGGTGTCACAAGGACTCCTCGTTTTTTTTAATAGTCCTAGAGGATCCAACTTCGGAACCAGGAGACTGTGCGTCACAGCATTGGGATGAGATAAGAGAGCATTGGGTATATGGACGGGGGCAGCTGGTGACCATACAGGACACACACCCTTTGGGGGTCTCAGTTTGCTCATACATGAGATCTCCTTACTTCTGCGAAGGCTACCCGCAGAAATTGCTAAATCAGTGGCTGCAACCTTCAGCTGCCACACTCCTAAATCAAGAGCTACAATCACAGGTAGGGACTGAGTGAATGACAAAGAGAGAGAAATGTAGCCCCTTTCTCTGCTTGAGCAAATTGTCCAATGAGCAGCTTTTGATTGTCTCAGATACATTCTTTATTCCCAGTTATTTGCTGATTGGAACTGGAAGTCCCCTAGTATCGGCCCTGTTTCCTACCTGGAGAAGCATAGCTATTAGAATTGGGCTCCTTGTGCAAATCTATTTATGTATATGGCACTCATCACTGTAGTATCTGGGTGCTTCATAAATATTAATGAATTTATCTCCACAAAACCCAGGTGATGTATCATTTTACAGAGGGGGAAACTGAGGCACAGAAAGGTGAAGTGACTGGGCCAGGGTCACCCTGCGGCAGCGAGTCTCAGAGCCGAAGCCTGGCTGTAGGCGGGGGCTCTGCACCTTGGTCAATGCAGCGTGGCTCTCCTCACGTGGACTCTGTGCCAGAGCTGAGAATGGAACCCAGGCGTCCCCGTGTCCCGCTCTTTGTGAATGAATATTCAATAGTCACTTGACATTTTGCATTTTAAAATTTGCATAAACCTTCCTGCCAGCCAGCGTGTTTGCCAGAAGCTTGTGCAGAGAATGAACACGACGGAGGGTGCAAACAATGCTGGGGCAAGTGGAGCTTTTCACGTGAATGAAGGCTTGCAGCAGATTTGTTCTGAATGTATCACCTTCTGTATGGAGGAAGCACCCCCCTGGGAATTGAAAGGACTGCCAAGGTAGAGCAGAGAATCATGGGGGGATATTCTCTAACTGTTCAAAACCTACAGATCCCCCTCCCCCTTTGTCATCTCAGATAGCAGTAAAACTAGGGCATGGATCCACACGGAGCATAGAATAGCATGAGTAATCTCCCCCAGCCCGCCTCCTCTCTGGGACAGCTACTGTTAAGTGCTTTAGAACAGGTTTGCTCCAGTATGCACATGCAGGTTGGGATTATTGCACTCCAGAAACAAAGCTCTGAGAGAATGTCATATAAGATACTTAACCTATGCTCCGTCAGAGTATTTCTCTGGCTGGGAAAGTTCATTGCAGAGCAGAACGTTGCCATGTTCGAGCTCCGCGGTATTGCCCTTTTTTTCCAGGCTGGAGGTCCCAAGATGAGCTCAGAAAAGTGTGTGGGTAAAGTGGGAACAGGCTGCCATTTGCAAGATCCTGCAAATTCACCCTTTAAAAGAAGGGGGTGGGTGGAGGCTGCTGATGTGATTATCCAATGAGAGTTTATTTTGATGACACAGTACTGCTACCTACATATGTCATTGGTGGGGGGTGCTGTGACTGGTTCTTCTGCTGGGGGTGGAGTTTGCTGGGAGTTAAAACAGCTTTCTGTCCACCATGGAATCCAGTGACGCTCTTGTTAAACGTAGGGATCCCCCCCGCCCCTTTAATTTGCTTCCAGATTCTTAGGCTCAGATTTTCTAAAGGAGCTTCTAATATTGGGTTCCTGCACCCCGGGGCTGGGGGGAGAGAAGCTATTTATTTAGGTGCCTAAATATGGGTTTGGGTGCATAATTTTAGGCATGCCAGTTTGAAAGTGTTGGCCGCTCCCAATGGAAGTACCCAGAACGAAAGGCCGCTGCTGGGATGTGGGTGGCAGCAGCTTTTCTGATCACAGCAGGCTCCTTTCTCCTTAGCCTGCCCGGGCTGAGGAGTCTGTAGAAGCCAGCCCTGGATTTTTAATATTGATGGGCTAGGGAGAGAGCGAGCTCGGCAGCCAAAAGAACGTGTCAGCTGGAAGCAAGGGCATTTTGGGAGCAAAGAATCGACCCACCCTTTTGATTACAACAATATTTTGCCCTTGTTTGGGAGCTTTCCTCTGAACGCCGTGAAGAAAATGTTACCCTTGACAATACGCCTGTGAGGCAGGCAAGTATCAGCAGAGCCTGGGGAGATGAAATGCCCTGCCAAAGCTAAGCCAGCAAACAGGTGGCAGTGTTTGAGGAGAATCCAGGAGTCCTGGATCCCAGTCTCCTGCTGTCATCATTAACCGCGCTCTCCGGCTCCCGCAGTCTGAGGGAGAAGGTTGCTGTAGCCAGGGCTTTGGCCTGGAAGCTGAATACTCCCAAATATGATACCATAATGGAGGCAGAGGTCACTTTGAAATAGGAAGTTGCCCCGGACCGTGCTAAAGGAGAAGCTTGTGCCTTAGCTCGTAGTGTTCGAATGTTTGAACCAAGCTCCTGCCATTTTTATCTCTGATCGTGCTGTTCAGAGAGGAAAATTTTGGCCCAGTCCCTGCTGGCCAGAACTGAGTGTCCCTGAGTGTCTGTTCCTTACTGAGCTAATGTAACTGTTTAAACCAAGGCAGCCACTGCTGGAACTTCATACAGAGGCATGTTTGATTTATAATATGAGTCAATTACGCTGCTCTGCCAAAATGCATAAAAGGTACAAGCTGATGACTCAAAGGCAGCTCTCTATTTACATAATGGATTTGTTTCCTAGAGTGGGGGAGGGACGTCTCTGTTAACCTCCATGGACCGAGCCAAAGATGTCACCTCGGAGGAAAGGGCTGGAGTTTCAAATGCAGAGTGGGAGGCACTATACTGCTGCTGTTTTTTTGAGGTTCACAAATGGTACCTGTCCAAATCTGCCCCTTAGATATCAAATGCCACCCAAGAAAACTGATGGGATGGAGTGTGTGTGTGTGTGTGTGTGTGTGTGGAGCTGTGTCAAAAAGAGCATTTTGATTTTTTTTTTTATTTAAAAGCAACATGTTTAGAAACACTACCGGACTATGGTTTTCTGATCTAAGCCAGTACCTCCAATGACCCTGTTCAGTAATTCTCTGATGCTGACCCCGTATTGATCTGCAGATATACACAGCATAAATCCTTGTAGACTCTAGCAAGGTTTCATCTTCTGAAAATTAATTATTCCTCACATTTCCCACCCCGCCCTGTGAAATAGGCATTCGCCTCCATTTTAGGTATGGGGAACCTGAGGCACAGTGGTTAGGAAGTCATTGCCGGAGTTGGTATTAGATCTTGGGAGTTCCTAATTCCAAGCCCTTTGCTTATTTCACAACATCATGTTTCTCTCTGATACCTGACATTCCTGCTCTGATGTGGTCCGTGGAATAGAAGTTAAGAGGCAATAACAGACCTGGAACATTCACCTGTATTGTATGCATCCGATGAAGTGAGCTGTAGCTCACCAAAGCTTATATTCAAATAAATTGGTTAGTCTCTAAGGTGCCACAAGTCCTCCTGTTCTTTTTGCGAATACAGATGAACATGGCTGCAACTCTGAAACCTGTATTGTATAGATTCAGTTCTTGTGCTTTCAAGGGCCTAGAGTGGAGTGGAGAGTCAATACAAGGCCTGTGTACCACTTCAGTCCTCAAAATAAGGTTTAAGTGGGACTTTAATTTGTTGGCCTATTCTGATCCTCTCCAGGGGGTGGACTTTACCCTGGGGGTGAGACATCTGCTGGTGTCTGTCTTGCATGGCACAGAGCAATATAATTTTTAGGTGGAGAGACAATACAAGATCAATCCTTGATTATGTGTTTTGAGAGTGATGATCTGTTTTCTATTTAATGCAGCATTCCAGCTCACCGATTACGTCACCCCGCCAAAGACTGAAAAGTGTGAGGACCTTTGAATAACGTGACTTTGCAAAGAAGGTAAGTTTAAGTTCAGCCGGAGCAGATGTTTCTCCAGTTACACTGAATTTCCCTAGTGCATCGTATTAGGTGCAGCTCTGAAATACAGTGCAGGTTCCGATACGTAGCTAGGGGAGTTTTAACAGTGGTGCTATCATAGAAACTCATGTGAAATAACCTCGGTATAATATAAAACATATGCAATTCAAAAGTGTCTTTTAATAAACTGTTCTCTAGACTAGAATATGTGATGAATTAGAAGGCACTCACAAACCTGTGCTATAATGTAAACCTCTGTCTTCACGAACAAGGTCAGCTCCCAGACTGCTGCACTGGGCAGCAAAGCGTGGGGAGGAGGTGACCAGCCCTCTGTGGAGAAAGAAGTGGTTCGGGACTATTTAGAAAAGCTGGATGAGCACAAGTCCATGGGGCCGGATGCGCTGCATCCGAGAGTGCTAAAGGAGTTGGCGGATGTGATTGCAGAGCCATTGGCCATTATCTTTGAAAACTCATGGCGATCGGGGGAAGTGCTGGAGGACTGGAAAAAGGCTAATGTAGTGCCCATCTTTAAAAAAGGGAAAAAGGAGGATCCTGGGAACTACAGGCCAGTCAGCCTCACCTCAGTCCCTGGAAAAATCATGGAGCAGGTGCTCAAGGAATCAATTCTGAAGCACTTAGAGGAGAGGAAAGTGATCAGGAACAGTCAACATGGATTCACCAAGGGCAAGTCATGCCTGACTAATCTAATAGCCTTCTATGACGAGATAACTGGCTCTGTGGATGAGGGGAAAGCAGTGGACGTGTTATTCCTTGACTTCAGCAAAGCTTTTGACACGGTCTCCCACAGTATTCTTGCCAGCAAGTTAAAGAAGTATGGGCTGGATGAATGGACTATAAGGTGGCTAGAAAGTTGGCTAGATTGTCGGGCTCAACGGGTAGTGATCAATGGCTCCATGTCTAGTTGGCAGCCGGTATCAAGTGGAGTGCCCCAAGGGTCGGTCCTGGGGCCGGTTTTGTTCAATATCTTCATCAATGATCTGGAGGATGGTGTGGATTGCACCCTCAGCAAGTTTGCAGATGACACTAAACTGGGAGGAGAGGTAGATACACTGGAGGGTAGGGATAGGATACAGAGGGCCCTAGACAAATTAGAGGATTGGGCCAAAAGAAATCTGATGAGGTTCAACAAGGACAAGTGCAGAGTCCTGCATTTAGGACGGAAGAATCCCATGCACCGCTACAGACGAGGGACCAAATGGCTCGGCAGCAGTTCTGCAGAAAAGGACCTAGGGGTTACAGTGGACGAGAAGCTGGATCTGAGACAACAGTGTGCCCTTGTTGCCAAGAAGGCCAATGGCATTTTGGGATGTATAAGTAGGGGCATTGCCAGCAGATCGAGGGACGTGATCGTTCCCCTCTATTCGACATTGGTGAGGCCTCATCTGGAGTACTGTGTCCAGTTTTGGGCCCCACACTACAAGAAGGATGTGGAAAAATTGGAAAGAGTTCAGCGGAGGGCAACAAAAATGATTAGGGGACTGGAACACATGACTTATGAGGAGAGGCTGAGGGAACTGGGATTGTTTAGTCTGCGGAAGAGAAGAATGAGGGGGGATTTGATAGCTGCTTTCAGCTACCTGAAAGGTGGTAACAAAGAGGATGGCTCTAGACTGTTCTCAGTGGTAGCAGATGACAGAACAAGGAGTAATGGTCTCAAGTTGCAGTGGGGGAGGTTTAGGTTGGATATGAGGAAAAGCTTTTTCACTAGGAGGGTGGTGAAACACTAGAATGCGTTACCTAGGGAGGTGGTGGAATCTCCTTCCTTAGAAGTTTTTAAGGTCAGGCATGACAAAGCCCTGGCTGGGATGATTTAGTTGGGGATTGGTTCTGCTTTTAGCAGGGGGTTGGACTAGATGACCTCCTGAGGTCCCTTCCAACCCTGATATTCTATGATTCTGTGACACCTAATCTCTTGGGAGTCTATTGATCATTTTGTATTACAGTGGTTCCTAGACTGCCCCCTCTCCCCAAAAATGAGATTAAGGACTTATTGTGCAAATTGCTTTACTTACATATTGAAAGAGACCATCCATGCCCTGAAGAGCTTACAATCAAGCTAGACCAAGGTGGTGGGGAGGAAATATTATCATTCCCACCCCCACCCTCCCAGGTTGGGAAATGAGACACAGAAAGGTTGAGTGACTCGCCCAAGGTCACAGAAGAAGTCTGTTGCAGAGGTAGGCCACCCTCCATCTGTTCCTATGGCAATATCCTCTCTAAGGCAGTCTACTTGAGCAGTAAGGTGAAGGGAAGCCTCTCCCAGGCCATACTTTGACACAGTATCCTCTAAACATGAACAGAGTTTCCTCTCAGCCTAGTGCACTCTAGGGCAAATACGCCACACAGTAGAAACATAGCCATGACCCATCCCCAATCCTGTAGCAACACAGTGACCCACCCTTATAACACAATCTGGGCTGATATATCCCCTCCTGGATGGGTGAGGATGAGCCTTGCAGGGCATTCGGGCTGTGTGGAGTTTTCCAGGTGTCTTCACACAGTGAGATGAATTGCAGTTTGCAGAGAGAGAACTGTTCACAGAAAGGCATCGGTCGTGCCCCTGAAGGACACAACTGACTTCCCCTGCCATTGCTTTTTTATTTCTGGGTTACAGGAACCAAAAGACTTGTGTTCCATAATCAGTGCAGGAAGGTTGAGTTGAAAGATCATTTGCAAATGAAGAAAAGTGTGTGTGGCTTTTCTTGGATAGGTTTTATTTCATCCATATGTCAATCAAGGCGGTTGATTCCGTGTGGTTTTTTTTTTTTTTTCTTCTCTCACTAGGATTCTTCTGGTGTAGCTTGGCTCATTTTTTTTAAATGTTGGGGAAGTTATTGTGCTAATGGGAATCTAATGTGTATTTTTCCTTTTGCTTGTCATTGGCAAATGAGAGACCAAAATTTTGATGGGAGAGCGCAGTGTGTGTGTCTCCTCAGAAACATGCTGCATCAACTCCAGGCTGACTTCTGCTGACACACAGACAGGCTCCTTAGGAATTTAAAGACGCAGTACAGAGAAAAATCATAAGTTTTGTAGCAATGTACATTACTATGAGGTCTGATGCAAACATTTTTGCACAGGTCTGTTTAACAGCAGGGATGAGGCTGAATCAAAATCCCAGCTCCAAATAGCTCCCGATAGTGCCCCATACCAAAAACAAATAAACAAACAAACCCCACAACCACTTTGTGGAGCTAGGTTTGTTGTGGGGCTTGGGTTAACCCTGTTGTTGCTCTTGTGCAATAGTTTGAGCCCCAGATATATGATGCGGTGGGGAAGGAAGCAAGCTAGAAGTACCAGGAAATGTTGATTTCACGTTTGGTGGGGACAGTTTCTTGGGAACCCCTTGCTCTAATGACCCCCAATTTGGACAACCAACCCTCCCCCACACGCTGATGATGCACAGGTGTTTTCAAGGCAATCTAAGTATGCATGTGGATTTCAGAGCACTTGACAAAACTGGCTGTTAATAGTAAGCTAGTCTGAACCTTAACTAGACTGGTGCTACTGGCTCTCTGTAATACTGCAGACAGGGCATAGAGGCCCCAGTCAACAGTCAGGCCCACTACATCTTGTAGAGAAGGTTCCTGTTCCATAGGCACCGACTCTGTGGGTGCTCCGGGGCTGGAGCACCCATGAAAAAAAACAGTGGATGTTCAGCACCTGTCGGTGGCCCCTCAGATCAGCTCCTCCTTCTCTCGCCCACAGCGCCTCCCACCCACCAGCGATCAGCTGTTCAGCTATGTGAATTAGGCACTGGGGGAGAGCAGGAGGAGCAGGACAGGAGAGGCCAAGCACGGGCAGGGCGTGCTTGGGGGAGGGGGCGGAAATGGGCAGGAAGAGGCGTGGCAGGGGTGAGAAGAGGCAGGGTCTTGGTGGAAGGGTGGAGTGGGGGTGGGGCCTAGGGCAGAGCAGGGGTCAAGCACCCCTGGGGAAATGTGGGGTGAAATCCTGGCCCCATTCAATGGTTTTGCCAGAAGAGTTTTAATGCCAGAAAAGATTTGGGTTTTAAGCAGAGCTGGTCAGAAACCAAAATTGCTATTCCCTGGGAAATCCTGAAAGTAAACAGAAAAAAAATCCATTCCAAACGGGAGTTTTCCAATTTCCAGTGGGATGAAAGTTCCAAAAAAGGTTGATTTGGAACAACGTGGATTGTTTTAGTAACGGCGAAACCGTTTGGTGAGGCTTTTATATTAAAATATAATCGTAAATAGAACTATAAATATGAATATTTACATACAATATGCAGCTGAAGTGAAATGTTCAGACATTACTGAAATGCAACGAGAAAGTGAAAGCGGAGTGTCAACGTTTCCCATCGAAAATGTTGTTGGAATCCTCACATTCCCCACTCGCCGTTTTCATTCGGCTGAAATTGAATTTTTCTGACAGAAAACTATTCCATCAATTATTTTGACAGGCTCTATTTTTAAAGTCTCCTCCATGGTATACTTTAACCCCCCCCCCCCCGTCTATCAAAAAGATGAAGGGCCGGCTTGACCCCAGCAGGGTTTGAATACATTTGGCAGGTAGCCTAGGTCTTTCCAATCCAATGCTTCAGATGAGTGGAGCCTACAAAGATGCTGTCAATGGCCAAGTCCCCAAGGCCTGCAGGTTTCAGCACAGCTGCATTTCAGTTTTATTAACAAAAAGCATTCGGTGCCCTTCGCGATCCACACACAGAGCCGAGCCTTTGCACGCTGCAGCTGAGGTCGATTGTTGCTCTTCGGTGGTTTATGACCTTGCCACGGGACTAATAATTAACATCCTGCATCTCCTGCTTGGAGGCTGGGAAGCAGAAAGGTGTGTGTTTAATTTTTTTCCTTCCTTTCTCCCTTTTCTCTCTCTCTCTCTCCTTTTTTTTTTTTAAAGAAAAAGTTCTAATGATTTACTCCCTGGCACGGGGGTCGAGGCCTGCGGGCAACAGCCAATCAGCTGCCAGACGCGAGTCCATTTGGAGTAATGCCATGGAAACCAGGGTGTTATTGCTGTTGTCAGAGGAAGACAACAGCACAGTGCTGCAAAGGCCTTGCAGCAGAGGGAGGACCAGATCTCTGGAGCTCAGACTGGGGGATCAGATCGTTGTGAACCTGGCCCCTTTAGCCTGGACGCTCTACCCGGCAGCACAGGGTGGTGTTGGACCAGCAGCAGTGACATGAGTTATGAGTTCTAATATTGTTGGTCAGGGCCTGGCTCAATTTGTGCATCCTTCCGAGCAATCTCCAGCGCACAATTTCAGTCCAGGTTAGAGGACTGGGACGATGAGTCAGCATAGCACAGGGCTATGGTATTGCCAGTGTGTCCCAGTTTAGAAATGGGGTGTGCCAATGAGTCCTGTCCTTGATTCTGTAGCCACAACTGCCTTGTCCAGGCCGGGAGTTAGGGAGACCTTGTGTGATGACATTAGGAGCTCGAGAGAACCACAGGGTCTATCTGTGTCCAGCAGTCTCAGGAGTGAATTCCCCCCTCTATGGTCATGGCAACACAGTCCTGTCTCTTTACAGAGGAGAGGCAGTATGGCCTAATGGATACAGCATGGCCTAGCACTCCAGCTCTTTTTATTGTTTGTAGCCCATTTCATGACTTTAATGTGCAATTTGCATGCATGATTTATCCCTGTCATATAAGACGATACATATGCACGCTAGGGTCTGTACAACAAAAACGGCACCCTCCCTCCCCGAAGCCCAGCACCCCAAGCTGTTGTCTGGGTCGCCTGCCCCTAAATCTGGCCCTACTCACTAAACCAGGGACTGCAGTTCAGCGATGGATGGGATGATCCCCGTGTGATTACCATCAAAGGCTGTATAGAAATGTAAGACGCTATTGTGACCAAAGTGTTCAGCTTGCATTCTGGGAGAGCTGAGCCCGGCAGTGGGCAGGGCAAGGGTTAATTAATGCTCAGCATCGTAATTCTCCTGGGTGAAGCTGTGCTGGAGGAAACAGACACTGATTTATTTTTTATATATTTTGCTTTAAAAAAAAAAAGAAAACAAGCCCCCAAATAATAATCTATAGATCAAAAAAATGAGTGCTTTCAGGAGAAAGCCGAGGGTTGTGCATTGGGCGAGATGCCAGCCTCTGCCACCCTTTGGAAATGAATCTAATTGTCAAGACTTACCTTGAGCTTTTGACCTCTTCCAGAGGTGAGAAAGGGCCCACTTCCCAGAGCCACACGGCCGGGTAAGATATTGAGCGTGATGCTTGTTAACATGAGAGACTGAGAGAGACACAAGCCTGTATTTTTTTTTTTTTATGCTCTCAGTAGATTTTGTGACTGTGCGTGTGTATGTGAATCATAACCCCTCGCTGCCCTCAGACATCAATAGCTGTAACTCAGGGAGACATTCAGAAACCTGGGAGCAATGAGGAAACATCAGACCTTCCCTGCATCCTCCTCTGTTTCTCTCACCCCCCTGTGTAGCTGGCAGCGCAGCAAGGACAAAGTATGGATGTTGAGAGAGGCCCCTGGGACCACTTGGAGGGAGATCTGATTAAACCATTAGGGAGAGGCAGGGAAGAGGGAGAACATCATTTTCCTTTCTGGGGGATGATTATTGGGTGTCTGCACTGTAGTAGCATGTAGAGACCCTCGCCAAGATCAGGGCCCTGTTGTGCAAAGTGCTGTATGGACACATCGCAATGATACAAAAAGTGATCTATAATATCAGAAACGCTATTTCACTAGGAGGGTGGTGAAGCACCAGAATGGGTTACCTAGGGAGGCGGTGGAATCTCCATCCTTAGAGGTTTTTAAGGCCCGGCTTGACAAAGCCTTGACTGGGATGATTTAGTTGGTGTTAGTCCTGCTTTGAGCGGGGGGTTGGACTAGATGACCTTCTGAGGTCTCTTCCAACCCTAATCTATGATTCTATCATCTCGTCCACCCCCACCTGCGCTGAGGCAGAACCCAAGTCCACCTGGACCATCCCTGACCGATGTTTGTCTGTGGCAACGTTTCCACAAATTTCGACAGTTTCCTGATGTTGACAGCGAAGGATGATTCGCCCTGGGTGCATGGTGTTTATTGGTTACAGTTGTTGTTCTCCCAGGTGGATCGATACCCAGTGTTTACTGCCCTGTTGTCATGCAATGGTTAAGGTAAAGCTTTCCATTTAGTTCAAATTTCAAAGGAAACCACAGGAGGAAAAGATCGGCCACATTTTTGTGACTCTTTCTCCACATCACACAGACTTTTTTTTTTTTAAATAAGTTTTGAACCCTTTGTAGCTCTGGGGTCAGAAAATAAAGATTGGTCTCTTACCACTACTCCCGTACATCATCATTACACCAGCCAAAATGTTTATCACCCAGTCAAGGACCAGAGCTATACCATGTGGACTTAAATGCCTTAGTCGGATGCCAGGAGAACTGGGTTCTTTCCCTAGCTCTGCCACTGATCTACTGATGGAGCTTGGGCAAGTTGCCGGACCTCTCCAAGGACCAAACAGCTGCTGAGACAGAACAATCCATTTGTCAGCAGTGGGGAATCCCCCCAGGATCAGGTGCAAGGGGGCATGCAGGCAGATGCCAGAGTCTATGGGAAGCTTGCTCAGCTGCTGCCTGGGCTGTTCCTGTTCTGTCCTCCACCCTTAACTTCCCCCCAAATATTCTGTGCATTCAACAGAAATTAGACAGAGAAGGCCCAGTGAGTCTCCCATCTACTCCGACCTCTCCTGCCTGGCATTGGTAGGTACCAGAAATAAGCATTGGGGTTGAAATCCTACCTGCCCAATGCCTGCTTCCCAGTCTTCCCTTCTCGGAAGGACTGAAACACTCTCTCTCTCTCTCTCTCTCTCTCTCTCTGCTTCTTCCTTCCCCGTCAATCCAGCTCTTTTCCCCACCTGAATCTGGCTTCAAAGCTGCTCACTGTTTCCTTCCTGACCCTGCTCCAAGGACCAGCCTTCCACTCGCTCCTTCCCTTGCTTGGGTCTGGCAGGCGGGCATCAGGGTAGGTGTCAGCTAGCCCACACTTGACTCTGAGTCCCCTTCATAGCATGTGCAGCAGCAGCCCGAGCCCTGCAGTGGAGCAGGTACTGAGGGGGCATTTCAGGTGAAAATTCCTCCATGTGACCAAGCCATGTACTCGGCCTCTGAAGGGACTAGTATAAAATTAGCTCTGTGGAGTTCTGACCTGACCTGCATGTATACTGTGCGGAGCTGGGCCCTGAAGGAGTCATGACTTACTACTCTTGAGCTCTGAGGCCCTTATCAGAACTGGGGCCTCATCGTGCAAGGTGCTGTACATACACAGAGCAAGATGCTGTCCCTGCCCAGAAGAACATCCCTTCTCATCTGGAAGAGATGTGAATTCATGTCTCTGGAGGAAAGGGCTTGTGTGGGGAGACACAAATGGTAGGAGCAGAAGGAAGATAAACAGAACACAGTTCCATGTGTGGACATGTGTAAGGCTGTAAAAGCTGCAGTGTAAGAATCATAGAATCATAGAATATAAGGGTTGGAAGGGACCCCAGAAGGTCATCTAGTCCAACCCCCTGCTCGAAGCAGGACCAATTCCCAGTTAAATCATCCCAGCCAGGGCTTTGTCAAGCCTGACCTTAAAAACCTCTAAGGAAGGAGATTCTACCACCTCCCTAGGTAACGCATTCCAGTGTTTCACCACCCTCTTAGTGAAAAAGTTTTTCCTAATATCCAATCTAAACCTCCCCCACTGCAGCTTGAGACTGATGTAAGGGTCGGGGGGTGGTAACAAGGGAAAATGAGAAAAGAATTTGGCTTTTAATGCTGTAATGAACTGGCTAGTGTCTGAGTGGCATCACTGCCCTCTGTTGAATGGAACCAGAACAGCTGTGCTGTGTGTCATAAGCCCTGATCTTCTAATAGAGATTCTCCATCAGTTCAGGTGGTGGTGGAATTGCCACATGGTTCTGCAACAGAGAAGAGCCATGTTTGAAGTATGCTGGGTTTCCCTTTCATTCTGTCACAATATATTGTGTGTATGGTGCCAGAAGACAGGCAAACTTTCCCCCCTAGTCTCTGCTGCAAGATGGAGACCGTAGCATGAACCTACCTCAGAAGACTGATGTGAGGTTTACATGCTCTAAGATCTTTGAGTGAAAGCAGATGGGCAAAGCACTGGGGGCCAGATCTGAGGTCAGTGGCTGCAGCTTTTCTGATATTAGTGGAGTTCAAAATCTTACGCTGCCTTTAAAGCTTGCCATGTTAATGTCAAAATATTGTGGAGCATCACAGAGTGTGCCGGTGCTGATTGGCAGCCGCATCTGTGCTTGTGCGTGGGCGTTAGTGTGTGTGTTTGTGCACACCCGTGAGCATTTCTCCACGTGTGGACAAACGTACCTTGAGCATGTTGGGGGTGTGTGTGCACATGTGTGCAAGTTTGCATGTGACCGTGTACTTAAGTGAGTACTAGTGTGTGCAAATGTACGTGTGGGTGTGAATGTTGATTGTGCAACTGGCTTTTGGTAGGCATGTCCCCACAAACATATAAACACGATCTGTGCACATGATAGCATGCCCCAGGCAAGCATAGGTATGGTCACAGACATGCTTGGCTATCTGCCCATCTGTGACACTACCCTTCACGTATGGGTGAGAGCATCTGTAGATTCGGGGATCTATGTTCAGCAGCAAAATCAGACCCAGGATTTCAGAGCTCACAAGCCCACAGCTAATTTGTAAAGCAGAACAGGGAAGCAGTCCAGGTGGGACCTCTTTGATAAAACCCCGCTCATCTTAACTGGGTCACATGCAAATTTTAGTTCCGATCTGTATCCACAGTGGAGTCTGGGCTTGGGTCAATATTGTTGCCTGTTGAAGGGAAGGCAGACTTGTCTCTGTAATTCTCATGGCTCAGGCAGTAGTTAAAGTGTGGAGGAAAAGAGATTTAGATCTTATTCCCTGTCAGGTTTGCTCAGTGCTGAGAAGCCATTTTCTTTTAGTGAGCTCTCAGCCATCCAAGTTACCCTGAGCTCTCTGTTCTGCTTGTTTTTTCTGGCTCTCTTTGCAAATCCCTTTCTCCCCCCCCCCCCCCCCCCGCCTCCCTCTCCAATTTAGGTAGCAGTGAGAGAGCAAAGCTTTTCCATAGGCTGTTATGTGTCAGGAGTTAACATCTTGTAGCAGCTTCAGCAGTCTCAAGTGGGACCAGATCACAGCTGTCAGTATCTAATTAAATCTTAACAAGTAGAGCTGGAGTCATTCATGCCAGTCTCTCGACTTCAGCCAATAGCCTGAAGATCCTTGATCCTACTGGGATGTGCATTAGCCCATGAAAAACTCAAATCCACCAGAATGCATTCCCATTATGGGCCAAATTCTGCCCTAATTGATATCCCGTGGAATTGCACTGACTTCAAAGTGCCATAATTCAGGGCAGGATTTGGCCCTATGGGCCATATCCAGTTTGGAGTAAAATGGGAACGTAGCATTCTCACCACAGCTTATCAGCAGGGTTTGAGCATTGGGCTTTCTGCACTGCAGCGCAGACCTCTGCTATGTGAGCTAAAGGAGTCATTCCTTTGGGGCGGGGGAATCAGTAGTAGGTTGTTTTCTATATGGAATAGGTACTAGGGCCACATAGGACAAACTTTACTAAGTGTATCTCTCATGGAAGGCGGAGTCATAGTCAGTAGAATTGGTTGGGAATTTTCCAGCAGAATGTATTTTGTTGGAAAATGCTGATTTAGTTTAAACTGAAACTGTTCGCAGGAAAGAGTCAGTTTCAACGAATTTCCCTATTCGAAACAAAGTTGAATTTTTTTTTTAAATTGTTGACATGTCCCGTTTTTATATTTTGAGAATAATAATTTTTTAGAAAAAATAAATAAATAAAATAAATAATAAATAATAAATAATAATAATAAAATAAATAAATTTTTGAGAAAAATATATTTTGCTTTTCAGTTCAAAATGGTTCTTTGCTTTGAAATTTTAATTAATTTATACTAAAAAAAATTGAAAAAAAAATGAAATCAAACCTAAAATGTTTAGGAATTATTGAAATGAAACATTTTGATTGACCTGATTCCCAATTGTCGTTCAGATTAACAGTTTGAGAAAATTTTTGAGATTCTGACTCTATGTCCTGATTTGGGCTGGGGCAGTTTTTGGAAATCTCAAATTCTCATGGGATGGGAAACCCCTTTCCTGACCAGCTCTAACAGTCATTAAGGCCCAAGGCCCAAGAGATGGTGCAAATGACATGTTCATGTTGCAAATCCCCCAAATGTCCATCTTGTGCAAGGTGCACCCGTTTATCACTCTCATACGACTGGGTATGGGTCAGGTGCGGGAGGGGGTGTGGCAGAGGGCAGACCTGCCTCTTGGCCATTCTGTACCTCTACAGTGTCCCATACTGGCCCCTGCAGCTTCTAAATAGCTGGGGAGAGACACAAGCTGCACAAGGCTGAATCTGTCTCAGTGGGCCTGGTAATTTACACCACTGCTGAACTTGTTTCAAAGACTCCCAAGGGGGTCTCACCTGCTTCCCCTAGCCTAGATTTTAGCCCAGCGGGGCTGTGTCTGCTGCCATGGCCAGCAAAGATGCCTTCCCACTGTACATACAGGGAATGTTTCTTATATCGGTTGGGCTCAGATCTGGATCAACCAATATATTCAGCTGGGTGAGATTTTCATAGCCAGGCAGAACACATTGGCTGGGTCCAATGTAAAGTTTTGTGGTGCAGCATGACTGTTCTGTACCTGTGTAACACGTCTTGCTGGAAAATCACAAAAACCCTTTCAACCAAGAACAAATAAAGTCTTGGCTAGAATCACAGGAATTGTCAGTCTGGATCAGACCCAAGGTCCAGTAGCCCATTTTCCTGTCCCTGTCTTTTTTGTTTAGATTTTTTAGTATAAATTAATTAACATTTCAAAACAAAGAACCATTTTGAACTGAAAAGCACCAGATGCTTTGGGTGAAGGTGTGTAAGAACCTCACGGGAGGCAGATGTGACATAATCTGTCCCTCGCATTAGGTCTTATTTAATTCCTGATCTCTTTAATAGTTAGAGACTGGCTTACGGCCTGAAGCCTGAGACTGAATATCCCTTACGATATGTTTTTTATAATTAATTATGTAGTGTGACAAAGTTCCTGCTCTACCTTGGTGGGTCTTGTGCTTATTGGCGGATTTGCTCGCCTTGGAGCTCACGGCAGCCGTCAGCTTGGCCGTTTTTCTGAATTCACAGTCCAGGTCGACTCCTCCTGTGTCTGACCAGGAGTTGGGAGGAGTTGGGAGGAGCCCGGGCCCGCCCTCTACTCCGGGTTCCAGCCCAGGGCCCTGTGGCATGCAGCTGTCGAGTGCCTCCTGGAACAGCTGTGTGACAGCTACAACTCCCTGGGCTACTTCCCCATGGCCTCCTCCCAACCCCTTCTTTATCCTCACCATAGGACCTTCCTCCTGGTGTCTGATAATGCTTGTATGCCTCAGTCCTCCAACAGTCCGCGTTCTCACTCTCAGCTCCTAGTGCCTCTTGCTCCCAGCTCCTCACATGCAAACCACAAACTGAAGTGAACTCCTTTTTAAAACCCAGGTGCCCTGATTAGTCTGCCTTAATTGATTCTAGCAGCTTCTTGATTGGCTGCAGGTGTTCTAATCAGCCTGTCTTAATTGTCTCCAGAAGGTTCCAGATTGTTCTGGAACCTTCCCTGTTACCTTACCCAGGGAAAAGGGACCTACTTAGCCTGGGGCTAATATATCTGCCTTCTGTTACTCTCCTATAGCCATCTGGCCCAACCCTGTCACAGTAGGCAGTGTAGTTGTAGCTGTGTCAGTCCCAGGATTTTAGAGCTGAAGAAGAGCTCTGTGTGGCTCAAAAGCGTGTCTCTCTCACCAACAGAAGTTGCTCCAATGAAACATATTACCTCACCTACATTGTCTCTATAATTAATTATGGTAACTTTGGATAAACTTGATATAAATTTCCAATCCCTTTCCTATTCTCATTCAACTTTGTTTTCATTCCATAAATTTCACAGTTGTTTTTGCAAAATGCTACAAAGTTTCCTGTAGTTATAATTTTTAATTAAAAAAAACAACTACTAACTTTTTCTCATGACGAAAAGAAAACAAGCAAGTGAAAGAGAGCCAAGCAAAACACCACCGGCAAAAAACTTGTGAAAATTCATAACCAACTGGGCATTCTCCTTGCATGTTACGGGCCAGATTTTACTCTTACTTCTACCTGTGTAAATCTATTCTATTGCAAACATCATGGGTTAATTGAAATTTAATCCAATGCGAGTTGGATCGTGCTGCTGAAATTGAAAGCAGAATCTGTCCTGTAGATTCTGAAGTGAGGCATTCTGTGCTTGCTGGACGCACTGCATTTCCAAGTTGGTGGGTTGCTTTGGACACATTTTTCTTGTTTTAAAACCAAGGCACAGAGAAATCTAACATCCACTTTCTCGCCATTTTCCACTCCCTTTCCCCTTCAAATGGCTTATTAAACAGTCCTGAGCCGGATGGAGTGAAGATGCGTCTTATTCCTTGCCTTGCTGTCATCATGCCTGGTTGCTCATAATAAATCACCAGCAGCCACAGGAAAGTGGGGGTTAACAATGCATGACTCTGTCTTCTATCTCCCTACCCAAGAGGGACTGAGGAGTGAGGAATGACCGAGGTTTTGCTGTTTAAAAAGGAGGTGCCCGGACTATGACATGTAATTTTTGAAATAATACAGATGCCCCAACGTTGCTGGGAAGAACTTGGTTCTGAACTAACAATACAGAAGAATGGTGCTATTAGGAGTTAGTACTGGGATGTATGTTGAATATGAATGGATTTGTGCACAATGGGTTGCCTTATTGAAGTTTTGATGGCCCCTCTGGCAAGATGATCTGAGAAAAAGGAGAGAGTAGAGACTGCACACAAATTCTAGTGAATGAGTTATCCAGAAAAGAAGTAGAGAGAACAAGAGACAGTTATAGAAGGAAGCAGGGACATGATTTTCCTATGTAATTTCAGTCACCTAGAACAGTCTACCTGGCCCCGTAAGAGAATTCTTATTTGAAAAAGCTAACTGAGGGGATCAGATATATGTTTCTGCTGCTTTTATTATCAAAAGAGTTTGTATTAGCTCAGTTTTCACTCGGAATTCAAGAAGTAAATGTTTCCTTCCTAGCAATTTTATATATTCATCCCTTTGGCTAGGGCCTTTGATGCCAAAAAGTGCAATTAGCAAGTGTCGGATGTGCAGTTTGACTTCTAACAAGCGAAACTCCCATTGTAAATGAAAAGTGGTGCTTTTATAAAAAGCAACGTTCCCTCACCCTGTTTCTCCATAATTTATTCTGACTGATATATACAGGAGCCAGCATGCAGGCACACACACGGGTATATAATATAACATCGATTTTGTCATCCATAGACCTTAAAGCACTTTACAAAGGAAAGGTAAGCGGCGTGATTTATAGAACCATGGAATCACAGTTTTGCTTAAACAGGAGGCATTTATTGAACAAAACAGCTACAACTACAGACATAGACAAATGGGTGTCCACGCAGCTTGAGTTCCAACTCAGTATGGCTTTATTTACCAATGACCAGCCCCTGTATGGAATTCAATACTGCACACAGAGAAATCTAGTGGCTGAATAATATAACTACAAGTAAACATAATTGCAGTAAGTTGTTGTTCCCATTTTATAGATGGAGACACTGAAGAACAGAGAAGGGGTGTGGCTTACACAGGAGTTAATGGCATAGCTGGAACTAGAACCCATGTCTCTGCCCTACTGATTAGATCGCACTACCTCTCATAAATACAAACATCCAAACGGGCTGACGTAACTATGTCATTGCGCAGCAGCAGACAGGCGGAGATGCTACTGGAGATGGGCAAATATATAGGAGGGTTTTGGTTCTGAAGAAGAGACAAACTGAGCATTTTGGTTCAGATCCAAGAACACTCCAAAGTGTGAAGGGCTTTGACAGTTATTCCTTTTTTGGCTCTCTCAGTGTACAACCCTGATTCTGCTCTTGGATTTCATAGGTGTAAATTCGGAATAACTCTATTGTTGTTAGTGGAATTTCTCAGGGTTTACAATGGTGTAACTGAGATCAAAACCTGGCTCTATAGCTTCAGGGGCTTTCCCTATTCTTTGTCATTCTACTGGGCAGAACTAGGGGTGAGATTCCTAGTCACCCCACTTCCTCGTTTCCTTTATGAGCAGTTGGGAAAGAACCTAATTATTCATTTCTCTGGCATTGATGGAGTCATTTATCCCACTGAATGACTATGTGGTCCCGATTCATCTCTTACACTAGTGTCAATCAGAAGTAACTCCACTGAAGTCAATAGAGTCACATGGGGATAAACCCACTGTAAGCAAAATCAGAATTTTGACCTCAGTGACTCTCCCAAAATATTTTTCTCTTGTTTTAGGCAATGGGCCAGAAACTCAGTTGGTATAAATCTGGCATAACCCCACTGGCAACAGAGGAGTTATGCTGATTTACACCAATTGAAGATTTGGCCCATTGTCTTTATCGGAGTCCTTAGACAAACGAATGCATGCAGTTGTATATCCATGCACATCAGCCCATGTAGTCAGAGGCAGGGAGTTGGAGGAGATCAGTCATCCTCTTGATGCAATCCCACAATGCACTGGGCACTGCTTAGGTGGTCTGCGTGGTCTACTTTTTGCACTCTTCTGCACAGGGATTAAGTTACCTACTGTGCTTTGAGCAGATCTCGACGGTGGTTAAAAAAAAGACATCCCCTTATCTATACTAGTGTGCCCAATATTGCTCTCACTGGTGGAGCTGCGTCAATCCTAAAGCAACAGTGGGAAATTCGAAAAGTAGGCTTAGTACAGACACAGCACCATAGTGCCCCAATTAAGTAGGAGTGTGACAGTTGTACCAAGTCGGGTGTTAGAACCATTGCGTGACCTGTGTTGCAAATCATCCAGCAGGAATCTATCTATCTACCTGTTGCTTCAAAAGAGCTAATTTCCCAAAGTGGATGAAAATTGTGAGTGACATGGATTGAGAGAATCATAGAATCATAGAATATCAGGGTTGGAAGGAACCCCAGAAGGTCATCTAGTCCAACCCCCTGCTCGAAGCAGGACCAATTCCCAGTTAAATCATCCCAGCCAGGGCTTTGTCAAGCCTGACCTTAAAAACCTCTAAGGAAGGAGATTCTACCACCTCCCTAGGTAACGCATTCCAGTGTTTCACCACCCTCTTAGTGAAAAAGTTTTTCCTAATATCCAATCTAAACCTCCCCCACTGCAACTTGAGACCATTACTCCTCGTTCTGTCATCTACTACCATTGAGAACAGTCTAGAGCCATCCTCTTTGGAACCCCCTTTCAGGTAGTTGAAAGCAGCTATCAAATCCCCCCTCATTCTTCTCTTCTGCAGGCTAAACAATCCCAGCTCCCTCAGCCTCTCCTCATAAGTCATGTGTTCTAGACCCCTAATCATTTTTGTTGCCCTTCTCTGGACTCTCTCCAATTTATCCACATCCTTCTTGTAGTGTGGGGCCCAAAACTGGACACAGTACTCCAGATGAGGCCTCACCAATGTCGAATAGAGGGGAACGATCACGTCCCTCGATCTGCTCGCTATGCCCCTACTTATACATCCCAAAATGCCATTGGCCTTCTTGGCAACAAGGGCACACTGCTGACTCATATCCAGCTTCTCGTCCACTGTCACCCCTAGGTCCTTTTCCGCAGAATTGCTGCCTAGCCATTCGGTCCCTCATCTGTAGCGGTGCATGGGATTCTTCCATCCTAAGTGCAGGACCCTGCACTTATCCTTGTTGAACCTCATCAGATTTCTTTTGGCCCAATCCTCCAATTTGTCTAGGTCCTTCTGTATCCTATCCCTCCCCTCCAGCGTATCTACCACTCCTCCCAGTTTAGTATCATCCGCAAATTTGCTGAGAGTGCAATCCACACCATCCTCCAGATCATTTATGAAGATATTGAACAAAACCGGCCCCAGGACCGACCCTTGGGGCACTCCACTTGATACCGGCTGCCAACTAGACATGGAGCCATTGATCACTACCCGTTGAGCCCGACAATCTAGCCAGCTTTCTACCCACCTTGTAGTGCATCCATCCAGCCCATACTTCTTTAACTTGCTGACAAGAATACTGAGAGGAAACGTTAGACAGAAAATTGTGAATGAAAATTGGGTGTACTTTAAGAAGAGTTTATTAGATGGCCCAAATCCCATGATTCCACAATCAAGAAGATGAACCACATTGGCTAAAAGCCTATCCTGGTTCAGTGGCAACGTGAAGGCAGCAATTAGAAATAAAAAATAACAAAATATATCAAATGGAAAAAAGGAAATGGATTGCAGCCAATGTAAATTAGAATTTATGAAGTGTTGAAAATTGATAAGGGAAGCTAAAGACAACAGGGAAAAATCTATGGCTCACACAGGTGTGGACAATCAGAAGGAGTTTTTTAAATTATATTTGTAATAAAATAAATTTTAGCAATAGTAGAGACCCATCACTCGATGGGGATGGTAAAATTGTCAGTAATGGTACAGTAAAGGGAGAAGTATTAAATAAATATTTATTTTCTGTATTTGGAAAGAGGAAAGTACTTCATTCTCATGTGTACTCATATCACATGAAAATGATTAAGTACTTTCCTGTACAGTAGTAACTAAAGAGGATGTTAAACAACATCTACTAGGAATAAACATCTTTAAACCAGCAAGCCTCAATAACTCGCATCCAAGAGTCCTAAAAGAGTTGGCCGAAGAAATTTATGGCCCTCTGATGTTAAATTTTAATAAAATTTGGTATATCCATGAAATTCTAGATGACGAGTGGGATGGCTTAGGTAACTATAGGCTGATTAGCCTGACATCAGTCCTGGGCAAAATAATAGAAAAGTTGATATAGGCTTTAATTAATAAAGAATTAATTGATTGGCATTAATTATATTCCTATCAACATGACATTATGGAAAATAGGTCTTATCAAATAAGCATGATTACATTCTTTGAAGAAATAAAAAGTTTGGTTGATAAAGGTAGCAGCATAGATGCAATATATATGGACTTTTGTAAGGCATTTGACTTAGTGCCGCATAACATTCTGATCTAAAAATGACCACTATGCAGTGTCAATGAAGCACACGTTAAATGGGTTAAAAGGCTCCAGAGGTGACCCTGGTAATTACAGGCCAGTAAGCCTAACTTCAGTACCAGGCAAATTGGTTGAAACTATAGTAAAGAACAGACTTATCAGACCCATAGATAAACACTATATGTTAGGGGAGAGTCAACATGCTCTTGTAAAGGGAATTCGTGCCTCACCAATCTATTAGAATTCTTTGAGAGTGACAACGAATGGGTGAACAAGGGAGATCCAGTGGATATGGTGTACTTGGACTTCCAGAAAGCCTTTGACAAGGTCCCTCACCAAAGGCTCTTAAGCAAAGCAAGCTGTCATGGGATAAGAAGGAAGGTCCTCTCATGGATCAGTAACTGCTTAAAAGATAGGAAACAAAGGGTAGGAATAAATGGTCAGTTTTCATAGTGGAGAGGTAAATAGTGGTGTTCTCCAAGGATCTGTACTGGGACCAGTGCTGTTCAACATATACATAAATGGTTTGGAAAAAGGTGGTAAACAGTAAGGTGGCAAAGTTTGCAGATGATACAAAATTACTCAAAAATAGTTAAGTCCAAAGCAAATTGTGGAAAGTTACAAAGGGATCTCACAAAACTGGGTGACTGGGCAACAAAATGGCCGATGAAAGTCAACTTTGATAAGTGCAAAGTAATGCACATTGGAAAACATAATTCCAACAATACATACAAAATGATGGGGTCTAAATTAGCTGTTACCACTCAAGAAAGAGATCTTGGAGTCATCATGGATAGTTCTCTGAAAACATTTGCTCAATGTGCAGAGGCAGTCAAAAAAGGTAACAGAATATTAGGAACCATTAAGAAAGGGATAGATAATAAGACAGAAAATATCATAATGCTATATATAAATTCATGATATCTTAAATACTGTGTGCAGTTCTGGTCACCCCATCTCAAAAAAGAGATATACATAAATATATCAGAAAATACAGAAAAGGGCAACAAAAATGATTAGGGGTATGGAACAACTTCCATATGAGGAGAGATGAATAAGACTGGGATTGTTCAGCCTGGAAAAGAGATGACTAAGGGGGGATATGATAGAAGTCTATAAAATCATGACTGGTGTGAAGAAAGTAAATAAGTAAGTAAGTGCTACTTACTCCTTTACATAACACAAGAACCAGGGGTCACCCAATGAAATTAACAGGCAGTATTTCTTCACACAATGCACAGTCAACCTGTGGAACTCCTTGCCCAGTGGATGTTGTGAAGTCCAAAAGAATAATTGTGTTCAAAAGAGAATGAGATAAATTCATGGAGGGCAGGTCCATCAGTGGCTGTTGGCCAAGATAGTCAGGATGCAACCCCATGCTCATGGTGTCCCTAAACCTCTGACTGCCAGAGGCTGGGATTGGATGACCCAGAATGGATCACTCAATAATTGTCCTGTTCTTTTAATTCCCTCTGAAGCATCTGGTACCAGCCACTATCAGAAGGATACTGGGCTGGATGGACCATTTGTCAGATCCAGTATAGCCATTCTTATATTCATAGATAGTTTTGTTGTCCTCATTTTAAAAAAGAATGTTGAAAAATTGGAGAGGATGCAGAAAAGACCCACAAAAATGATTCAAGGGCTGGACAAAATACCTTGCAGTGAGACACTTAAAAAGGTCAATCTGTGTAGCTTGTCAGAAAGAAGACTGAAAAGTGACTTGACAAGTATGTGTATATGTACAAGTATGAGGAGAAAATACCAGGTACTAAACGGCTCTATATTCTAGCAGAGAAAGGCATAACAGGAACCAAAGGCTAGAAGCTGGAGCCAGACAAATTCAAATGAATAAGAAGTTATGAATTTTTAACAGGGAGGGTCATTAGCCATTGGAGTGAACTACCAAGGAAATTGATGGATGTCTTCCCTTCTGGAAGACATGCTTCAGCCAAACATGAGTTGTTGGGCTCAATATAGGGGTAACTGGGTGAAATGTAAGGGCCTATGATATACAAGAGGTCAGACAAGATGATCTAATGGTCCCTTCTGGCCTTAAGCTCTATGAATATATTTAGCCATTATTAGAGCAGCCGATGCATGACGCTTGGGTAGTTTTAGTCTCTATTGCAAAGTCTTTAAGTTGTTTTCTGTCAACTCTGTCATCTTGTATTGTGATGTTAGCAAATTGTTCTGAATCTGCCTAGAGGGTCAAATCCTGTCATCTCATCTGCTCTGTGCAGTTTCTATGACAGCTGCCACTTTGGTAGCTAAATGCTGAAGAGTTTTACTTCGGTTTTATTTGGTATCCAGGTACAACTTTTGTTGCCTTGAGAAAGGATGTCAGAGGCCGAGACGGACACATCTTGCATAAATCCCTCTGTGAACGGTGTATGAACTTTTTTAAGTCGGCAAAATCCCCTTAAGTGAGATTTACATGGGGATTGGCCCAGCACAGAGGTGTATTTTACCCTCCAGGCACAAGTATTTACCTGCTCACCAATGTACAATTGCATATGTAGGCCCTCCCTTATCACACTCACATGCAAAACCCAGGTTAATGTTTCCCCTGTGATTAGCACGATGGATACATCACCGTGCAGGTTGGGTTTAGTGTCCGTCGTCAGCTGGGCAAGAATATTAGTGAATGGATTCAGACAGTGCCATTGGACGGCCTGCGTGTCATGTACTGCTGCATAGGGTTTGACTGGGTGGCTGAGAATGGGGATTGCTGCTATACAGCATACAGACGCTAGTGCATCATTCATACTGGCATAGCTGTGAGGCCAAGGTAGATGTTACCGTGCAAGTCCTGTTTGCACTGCTGTATGGTAGAGATGGTTGTTATATGTTTGTTAGGTAATGGGATATTTCTAACATACGATCATTTTCATGGGTGCTTTTGTTGTCAGTGCATTGATTGGGAAATGATCCTGGATTAATCCAGTGAATGTTTTCCAGCACCATGCACAAGCAATCGTGCGGGCAAAAGACCTATCTGGCTTTAAGATTAAACTCAGTAAGTTTATGGAGGAGATGGTATGATAGGATAACATGATTTTGGCAATTAATTGATCGTTAAATATTCATGGTAAATAGGCCCAATGGCCTGTGGTGGGATGTTAGATGGGGTGGGATCTGAGTTACGACAGAGAATTCTTTCCTGGGTATCTGGCTGGTGAATCTTGCCCACATGCTCAGGGTTCAGCTGATCACCATATTTGGGGTCGGGAAGGAATTTTCCTCTAAGGCAGATTGGAAGAGGCCCTGGAGGTTTTTTGCCTTCCTCTGTAGCATGGGGGTCACTTGCTGGAGGATCCTCTGCTCCTGGACTTCTTTAAACCATGATTTGAAGACTTCAATAGCTCAGACATAGGTGAGAGGTTTATCGTAGGAGTGGGTGAGTGAGATTCTGTGGCCTGCATTGTGCAGGAGGTCAGACTAGATGATCATAATGGTCCCTTCTGACCTTAATATCTATGAATCTATAAAACATGGACCTAACAAACCCCACATTTCTTTTCTATTACTGCAAGATGCTTTATTGAATCACACTGATGCTCATACATCCTGCAATCTATCTTCCCAATCGTAGCCTAGTGAAGAGATGGCCCTGGGCTGAAATGCAACCGCTGGGGTACAATCAAAATGCAACCATGCAACTCATAGCACCAACAGAATGCCACTTGGTAAATGGGTACCCTAATTTGTCTTGTACTCCGAAGAGGCTACAAAGAGCCCTGCCTGAGTTTGCCCCATATATTGTTCGATCAGCATTCAACAGTGCTGCCATCTCACAAAGGGAGAAACAACACGGAAATTTGAGAAGGAGCTGGAGATACAAGGGAAGCAGTGAGTAGGAAAACATGCTGTTTCTTAATTGAGCCGGAGGTGGTGGGGGAAGACAGATGACAGAGCCTGCAGCTCTTAGCTTAGGAGAGCTCCGAGGGATCTATCTCTTTCTCTCTCTGCATCAGGTGGGAGTTTGGGTGCCGCCTCTCATTGACTGTCATGCAGGAATGATGGATTGATAGGCAAGTACAAGAGCAAAAGCACGATATGTGTATATATTGCCTTTGCCTCCCCCCTGCACTGCACATCTTAGGCAGTGTGAGGTGTCACCTCTTGATTGTGCTATGGGGGTTGGGTTTTTTTACAAGATCCCACCCTCTTCATTTACCCTGAGCAAAGGAACTGGCATGTGGAACAAAGGGCCGGCGGTGACAAATGTGCTGGGCATGTGTGGGCACAGAGGGGCTTCTAGTGTGTCTTTGTTCACTAGCCAGCTAAAAGCCAAACTCTTTGGGAGTTGGCTTTGGGGTAAGGGGGAAGAGTATCTTAACGGTCTGATTCTGTTCTTACTCCTACAGCTGTAAATCAGGAGTAACTCTATTGAAGTTTCAGAGTGGTAGCCGTGTTAGTCTGTATCAGCAAAAAACAATGAGGAGTCCTTGTGGCAACTTAGAGACTAACAAATTTATTAGGGCATAAGCTTTCGTGGGTACGCTAGGGTGAGAGGCCCTCGTTTTGTTGCAAGGCCATGGTATTAAATGAACTTCTCTTCACTTTGCAACAGCAGATGCTGCTTCGCTACTCTTTCTTTACACATACAGATGCATGCATTGTCTCTCTTCTACAACTGGGCAGGGGTGGGGGGAATGAGATGCATGAGGTGGGACCATGCACTCTGAATTCTCTCAGTCTTGGTGCTACACCACCTTGTTGTTTGCAGACTAAAACCACTGAGCCAGTGTGAGAGAGGGGCAGAGAGGAGTCTTCTGTGCTTCTCAGTTGCACAGCTGTTTCCCTCAGTTTGGCAATTGGCAGCGGGGGTGGGGAGAATGAAGTAGGGAAATGAATTTTGCCCAAGTGAGATGACTTGCCTGGATAGGTATGGTGGTTTAGTGGGTTAGATGCCAAACTATGAGCTACTAATCCTGAGTTTTAATCCTAGTACTAGATGACCTTGGGTGAGTCTCAGTTTATGTCTACACTGCAATCAGATATGTGACTGCATCACCTATAGATATACCTGAGCTAGCTTTGCTCTAGCTAGATTTAATACCATGGCAGCATGGGCTAGCATACACAAGTCCAGGGTCGCAGGTGGACTTGTGCAGCCCATGCTGCTGCTGCTTTGGTGCTATTGTCATTCAAGATAGTCTAGAGCTTGCTAGATCAAAGCTAGGTCCGGTATGTTTACGCGTGCTCCATTCACACTTTGGATTGCAGTGTGAGTCACAATTTCTGCTTCTGTAAAATGAGGATAGTTGTTGCGGTTCAAATACAAGACAGAACAAGGCTTTAAGCAAGCAAGCAGGCTGGTCTGCCAACGGGCTGGTCTCCTGTCAGCTTTCCACCCTCTCTTTTATTCTTTCTCTCCCCCCGTGCATTACATACTCCAACAGATAAAAGGAATACACTGGCTTTGTTTAATATTCTTATTTACCAATATCTATCTACCGCATTCCTTGCTCTCGGGCCTTGAGCCCAGTCCTGGGAGGCTTCCCACGGTTCATATCATCTGGGCAAGATTCCAAGGTTCATGCCCTTGAGAGGAGCCGTGTGTGCACTGCTCCTACACAACACTCCGGTGTGCCCTGAATGTTGCCAAGTGCATGAACCTTGCATGAATGCTACAGATAGTGATAGTTACCTAGTTCATAACATTTGGCTTTGGAGTGGGAGAGATGGGACTAGCACTTTAAAAGCCCTTTTTACCAACTCTGGATTAATCTACTTGAGCAGTCAGTATGGATGCAGATAGCATACATATCTAATTGTATCTCTCTCCTCCACTGCCCATATGCCACTTGTATTCTTAGGCCTCGAGGCCACTATGGAATCTGTGTCGGTGGTCCCTTTTGCCCCTGGACAGCTCCACTGAAGTCAATGGGACTCCACCCAGGTATAGAAATCTGCTCGCTCTGTTGTGATTGCAAGCTCAGACCTGATGAGGGTATTGGCTTGGTTACAGTTAAGCAAATGTGGAAATCTTTGCAGGAATGAAGCCTTAGATTGTAAACTCTTTGAGGGAGGAAGCATGTCTTCATATATTTGTACAGCATGTAGCTTAATTGGGCCTGATCCAGATTGGAGCCCCTGGGCACTATTGTAGTACAAATATTTAATAAATACATTGCTAATGTAAAACCTGTGAGATTTTTGGATGAAAGAGGATCTAGAAGTGTAAAGTGCTGGTTAAGAACTAATGCTCAATTCTGCACTCCATCCTAGGTCCATTTAACAATGGAAGAGAGTCCACCTTCATGGGGAATTCTCCACTGGCTAGCTGCGGCCACTTTAAGTGTTGCACTGCTTTCATGGTGGAAGGTGGCCTTAGCAAACCAGCGAATCCAGGCCTTGTTCAAATAAATAAATAAATTAAATTAAATAATATATCTATAGATATAGCTGGCAACCCGCATGTTAGATGCAATCACATGTGAGTGGGCAAACATGGTCCTTGCCCCAAAACATCTCTCTCTCTCTCTTTTTCTCTGTGTCATATGCATATAAAATATTTCTCTTCCATACTCAGTGACAAAGGTTGTCTCTCAGATGCATCTGATTTTAAAACATAACCTTACCGAATTGTCATCATCTAGAGCTGGACATGAAATGATTTTCCCAGTCTGTGAGAATTTTTGAGATTTTGAAAATTTCTCCTGTCTTGACTTGCCACAAAAAGTCAAAATCTCAAAAAAATTTGAGAACCAATAATTTGAAATTTGTGTGTGTGTGATTCGGTTAATTGAAACGTTTTGTTTCAAATTTGATCTCTTTTTCTGTTTTAACTATTTTTTGTAATGAAAATTAACTAAAATTTCAAACCAAAAAGTCATTTTGAACTGAAAAATGAATCTTTCCATTTCGAGAATGCCAAAACAAGAAGGGTTTCTTCAGGTACGTTAGCAACAAGAAGAAAGCCAAGGAAAGTGTAGGCCCCTTTCTGAATGCGGGAGGCAACCTAGTGACAGAGGATGTGGAAAAAGCTAATGTACTCAATGCTTTTTTTGCCTCTGTCTTCACGAACAAGGTCAGCCCCCAGACTGCTGCACTGGGCAGCACAGCATGGAGAGGAGGTGACCAGCCCTCTGTGGAGAAAGAAGTGGTTCGGGACTATTTAGAAAAGCTGGATGAGCACAAGTCCACGGGGCCAGATGCGTTGCATCCGAGAGTGCTAAAGGAGTTGGCGGATGTGATTGCAGAGCCATTGGCCATTATCTTTGAAAACTCATGGTGATCGGGGGAAGTCCTGGACGACTGGAAAAAGGCTAATGTAGTGCCCATCTTTAAAAAAGGGAAGAAGGAGGATCCTGGGAACTACAGGCCAGTCAGCCTCACCTCAGTCCCTGGAAAAATCATGGAGCAGGTGCTCAAGGAATCAATTCTGAAGCACTTAGAGGAGAGGAAAGTGATCAGGAACAGTCAGCATGGATTCACCAAGGGCAAGTCATGCCTGACTAATCTAATTGCCTTCTATGATGAGATAACTGGCTCTGTGGATGAGGGGAAAGCTGTGGACGTGTTGTTCCTTGACTTCAGCAAAGCTTTTGACACGGTCTCCCACAGTATTCTTGCCAGCAAGTTAAAGAAGTATGGGCTGGATGAATGGACTATAAGGTGGCTAGAAAGTTGGCTAGATTGTCGGGCTCAACGGGTAGTGATCAATGGCTCCATGTCTAGTTGGCAGCCGGTATCAAGTGGAGTGCCCCAAGGGTCGATCCTGGGGCCAGTTTTGTTCAATATCTTCATTAATGATCTGGAGGATGGTGTGGATTGCACCCTCAGCAAGTTTGCAGATGACACTAAACTGGGAGGAGAGGTAGATACACTGGAGGGTAGGGATAGGATACAGAGGGCCCTAGACAAATTAGAGGATTGGGCCAAAAGAAATCTGATGAGGTTCAACAAGGACAAGTGCAGAGTCCTGCATTTAGGACGGAAGAATCCCATGCATCGCTACAGACTAGAGACCGAATGGCTCGGCAGCAGTTCTGCAGAAAAGAACCTAGGGGTTACAGTGGACGAGAAGCTGGGTCTGAGTCAACAGTGTACCCTTGTTGCCAAGAAGGCCAGTGGCATTTTGGGATGTATAAGTAGGAGCATTGCCAGCAGATTGAGGGACGTGATCGTTCCCCTCTATTCGACATTGGTGAGGCCTCATCTGGAGTACTGTGTCCAGTTTTGGGCCCCACACTACAAGAAGGATGTGGAAAAATTGGAAAGAGTCCAGCGGAGGGCAACAAAAATGATTAGGGGACTGGAACACATGACTTATGAGGGGAGGCTGAGGGAACTGGGATTGTTTAGTCTGCGGAAGAGAAGAATGAGGGGGGATTTGATAGCTGATTTCAACTACCTGAAAGGGGGTTCCAAAGAGGATGAATCTAGACTGTTCTCAGTGGTAGCAGATGACAGAACAGGGAGTAATGGTCTCAAGTTGCAGTGGGGGAGGTTTAGGTTGGATGTGAGGAAAAACTTTTTCACTAGGAGGGTGGTGAAACACTGGAATGCGTTACCTAGGGAGGTTGTGGAATCTCCTTCCTTAGAAGTTTTTAAGGTCAGGCATGACAAAGCACTGGGTAGGATGATTTAGTTGGGGATTGGTCCTGCTTTGAGCAGTGGGTTGGACTAGATGACCTCCTGAGGTCCCTTCCAACCCTGATTTTTCTATGATTCTATGAAAACATCCCGTTTCAACAAGTTCTAAACTTCTTTTCTTCCAAAAAATTTTCGAGTTGGAAGATTTCTCCAAACAGACACTTTCCGTTAAACAGTTTTGGTTTTGGGACTAATTAGCATTTTCTGACAAAGAAACATTTAATTGGAAAATTCCCAGCCGCCACTACTTTCATCTGCTTCTCAGGGTGTTTTGCTACCTTTGCTGATCACAGGAAGAACTTTATACGTAAGCCTCATGTGAGTGGGAACCAAAGTGCTAAGCCAAAAACCTGGCTTGTTGAGAAAGTAAGGGACTACTTTCAGAGAGCAAGACTGAGATCTGTGAGCCTGTCATAACCTGTGAAAGGTGGTAGAGACAAATATACTTTTAACGCTTTCACTGCTGGTTGCAATGTGCAGTCCAAAGTTCCCATCCACAGGGATGCCCTGCATACAGAGGGACATGCACCTTTTGTGTTCAAAGGTACCCGGTGAGTTAGTCCATCTGTAATATACCTATGCAGGGAGGAGCAGTACATCTGCTTTTCCAGCCTGCGCTTTGATCTCCTGGCTATTCCCTCCCCCGTCTCCTGTCTCCCCTCCTCCCCATGCCCCCTTCTTCCTTTAATTACATTGTAGAAAAGTCTCACAACTCAGCGATTCAAGGTGGCATTTGAGAGAAATGATTCCCTTTAGCATTGCTGACAGCTAATTTGTGTAAAGTTTAATTACAGCTAGCATTAATTAACTGGCAGTGTGTTGCGATACTAAAGCGAGACCATCTGTTCTTAACACCGCCTCCCCCAATTTTCAACCCCTAATAATTTTGTTGCTGTGGAGGTTGTTACATTGGACACAATGCAACTGCCGCCACTCTAGGAGGAGTTCATCCTTCACTTTATATAGAGGGCCAAATGCCGTGGATGATTCCTGGAGCTGCTATCACATAGCAATCAGCGTTTGATAACATGGATTCGTTACACTTCTTACAGTCCTCTCCAATGTTAATTCAGGAAAGTTCTCCTGCAGTATCATCCATCATGTATTATCCATTTGTTTGTATGCTTGTGTGGGATTCTCTTTAATTGTCTTACACTGTTTGGACACAAGCAGTAGATGAACCGCCAAAGATCTATATAGTTTACTTAACTGTGCACTGCACCTTTATATCTCAGACTTGGTCTACAGAGACAGACAGCCATTTTGTGTTCAGCTGAGTGCAGACTGTTACAGAAGAGACACATCTGACCCTATCTGTGATGCTCCCTTTGCAAGACCCAGCATAGAGGGCATGCAAGATGTGGGCCTGTAGCACACAGAGCTCCAGGGATTCTAGCATGCAGGGACAAAACTAGTCCTAGGAGTTGTTTACACTGGAAATCCAGGCACTTGTAGAGCTGCACCGGTGCAGATCTCTAGTGTAGACATGGCTTATACCAGTGCAAATCACACTGCACAGATAGTGTCTACTCTAGGGGGTCTCACTCCCCATTACTCTGAATCTTGTGCAGCCAGCCTGGGACAGGCTGGTGCATATTGTAGTAGCCAGGGGCTGAAATAATCTAATATCTGGAGGGTGCAAAAGTGGCATCAATGTGACTTTGCCCCCTTTCTCTTGGGGGTTGCATTTCCTAGAGATGCACCACAAAATCCAATCCTGGGATAGCTCTTTTGGTGCAGATCCCTTGGTCCTGATTCTCCATTGCCTGTGCAAAAGGGAATCAGAATGGTGGTATTTTACACCCACTTTACAGTGATGTAAATGGCTGCCCAAGATCCAGAGTAATGGGAAATCAGGTCCCCTATTATTATTATTTTATTAGACACAGTGCAGCATGGTTTACACTCGGGTAAGTCACATCTTCACTAGAGATTTGCACTGGTGCAGCTATCCTTGTAGTGGGACTAATTTTGTCTCGTAACATGGGCTCAAGACACAAAATTTGTATTTGGATTTCAAAACTCTCCAGTGTTTGGGTAGATTGTGGATCCAGAGCTACAAAGGTAGGGACCAGATCAAAACTTCTGCTCAGCAGCTAAATTCAGGTTTTGGGGCACTCCAAAGGTGACTGAGGTTTGTTTTGGTTGGGGACAGTTTCTAATTATAAAGAAGCCGCTCATTTCTCTAGCGCAGAGGAATTATTCTTGGATTCCAGCTTCTCCATTCAAGTCACCCACTTTTTAGTCATTTTCTTTCTTCCTAGCTTTTAAGTTTTATTTTGTTTTCTGCAATTTCTTTAAGGCTCAGTCCTACCCTCTCTTGTGCTGTGTCCGGGTACAAGCATGTGTGTGTGAGAGGGGAAGATGAGGGTAAGGAACCTTTTCTACCCCCTTCAATCAGAAAAGTACAATTCTTCTGTAATGCTCAAGACCCCATTCGTGAGCTGGCCTGGGCACCACATCCCTGGCTTGTATGATCCACTGGCTGGAGGCATATTTAGCCCCCACTGCGGTTTGCACACAGGCTGCTCTCTAATTACGATGCAATGGGCTAAGAAGAACAAACAAAATCTAGCCCTCCTCCCCACCAGTGGGGGTGAAACAGAGAAGGGGGCCAAGCTGTTTAAGCCAACCTCCCTCCCCCAATAAATAAACCCTGTCTAACCGCAGAGTACAGCTGCTTTGATCTTTTCATCTACATCCAGCATAAAATAAAAACATGCCCAGCAGAGAGAGAATCCAGACCCGCAGGCTCCTGGCCAAGCCCCCAGCTTGAGGGCTTTGAACTGTGTTACGTGGCTGCTGGTGGGAGGGAATTCCTCTGGTCAGAATAATCTCTCCCACCTCATCCCAGCTGCTGGCTTTCAGAACCTGACAGGGTTTAATAGATCCCAGCATCCCGAACTATGAGGGAGATTGGGCGTCAAGCTCTGCTTGCAGCTCTGGGATGTACCTGATGGGGGCTTCTTAATGTTTCTTGTGCAGGATCTGGGATGCCTTGCTGGGTCGTTCTCCTACCTGCCCCACAGGTGCAGAAGTTCTGGCTGTTGCTGGTGGAGTTTCTGATTCCCCAGGGACTGGCCCTGCTCCTGGGGGTTCATTTACCGTTGGCCCACCTGGCTGGCTGGGGTCTGCTGTGGGGCCTTCTCTCTGAAAAAGCGCTCTGCAAATGTAGCCTGCTGTTCAGTGCTTGTTATGTATCCCCTGCTAGGAGTGACTGGGCCACAGCAGGTCAGAGTCTACGGCAGCTTCCCACTCAAGGAGTTGCTCCTTTGGCTCATCCTTTTAGTGCAGGGGTTCAATTCCCAGTGACAATCCGTGATGACAGCCATTGTGCCTATTACTATTTAACAATAACAGTCGCTGGGACTCCACTTCGCACACCAAGCAGGGTTACCTTAATCCCTGCCCTGCATCCAACAGGAGCTACATGAATCTGAATCCTAACCTTTTACACACACACATATACACAGAGAGAGTCTGGACTATTCATTAAAATCGGGAATTCCAGCTGCAAAGTACCTGTTCAGCTCCGCCAGTGGTGGGAGCTCCGGCCAAAGTACCGAAGTCTATTACCTCCAGGGTTGGACGGCACAGTGGCAAAAACACCAATGGCCAAATGGAGGCCTACCTGGGCCAGCATTCCCACTGGGTGAGTTGAACTGCTAGTAGCAACCATGGGAAGATTTTGTCAAAGAAGCATAATGCTGATGTAGCTCTCAAAAAATAATCTGCTTCCACCCTAGGTCATTAGCTATCATTTAGCCTTGCACTACACGCTTAATCTTTCCCAGAAGACACTCCTACTTGCTTCTTAATCATTTTTGGGGCTCTTTCCTCAACTCCTTCCACTTTGTTTACATTGTTCTGGTAGCGAGATGTCCAGAATAAAACACAGCATCCCAGTTGCTTCTCTCTTGGCTTAGTCCACTGTAGATTCCCTAGATGTATTACACAATGCTTCCCCAAGCTGGGAGAAGGAAAGGCACTTTGGATCCAACTCTGCAACGGTCAGGAGAGCCTGGTTACAACCCAATTCCAGTTAGCCCATTTTGGGGGACTGTGGTTACGTTTCCACATGTAGGAGCTGTGTAACATGGTCAGGACAGCTGTTTCACAGAAGTTGCAACTGTGTCTCCAACTACTCTATAAAAATAACTAGAAATTGGAGTTAAAACTGGCAATGGGGGGGAAAGGTCATTTATTTTCCTATTTTGTTTTTTCCCCTGATTAAAAATATTGACAAATTTGATCTGAATTTGAAAAATTACAACCAGATCTGAAGATAATGATGTTTAAATAGGACCGTGCAGCCAGTCAGTGTCGTAACTCATTTTGGTTTTGCCAACGAGGACAGAATAAATCAGACACTACCCAGGTTATAATCAAATTAGGGAACCATGCTTTACTCCTGGGAGATAGCCAGGGTGAAATGCTGGCTCCAGTTAAGTCAATGGGAGGTTCACTATTGACTCCAGTGCGGCCAGGATGTCACCAAGTTGTCGAAAATGGAGCATTTTTGCACGTTAAGTACCATTCTCAGCTCCGTCATGCTGAGTGTCCGCGGGCAGGTCTAGAGGCGGCTGTGTACTTTTTCTGCTTGCCCGGCTGCCAGTAAATCTGTTACATTTATTCTAAGTCGAGATGGTCAGGAGTTTTTAGGTAAAAACATTTATTTGGGCAAAGCATGCCGATTTCTCGAAATGGAAACACTTTGGTTTTGACCAAAATTTTGTCAGGAAGGTTTTTCAGGTCCAGGATCAAATTTCTGCAGGAAAATCCCAGAACAGTTAATAGCCCAATGGGCAGGCTACTTCCATGGAAATTCAGGGACCCATGTTCAAATCCCTACTCTGCCTGATTTGGAGCAGTAACCTGGCCCTGGGTTTCCCATCTCCCAGGTGAGTGCCTTAGCTGCTGGGTTTTTGGCTGTTCTAGGATCTCAATCTTTCTCATGTTTTGTCATGAAACATTTCTAAAGGTCAAGATTTTCATTCTGACATGGAATGAAAACAAAGATCGAAACTTTGAAAGTTTTTGTGAGATGGAATTCTCGTTTTCCAGCCAGCCCTAGGTCTATGCACAGGCTGGCTTTTAATGTCCTAATGCAGGAATGATCTAGTTTGTACCTTACAATGAATACTTCTTCCATTGTCCCACAATGCACTGTAACTCCCACAAACCAGTATAACAACTGTGTTGGGCAAATACAGTTGCAGTGCTTTGCTATACTGCTGTGCATAGCCATAGGGAATCAACACAACTGAAATAAGATTGCTGGTGTGGGTGCCACAAACCAACGACACATGCGCCAGCCCTATCTTGATTACATACAGTGCAATTCTCCATTGGAGAGGAGGCTACACAAGCCCAGATGCCTTCTGGTGTTGGAGGAAATATCAGCCAGAGGGTACCACTTCCTTGGCTTTACTCCTAATAACTCCCCACCTTTCTGCCCCTGCTTAAAGGTTAGTGAGCATCAGACTCCAGCAAGAGGTGTCCCTTCATTAGAACTCAACGAGGCTCTCCCAGCCAAGGCATCGGGGTGAGGGGATTGTGGGAAGAATTCTGGCAAGTGAGAGTATTAATTAAACACACGCTCACTGGTGTATTAGGTGCTTTTATGTGAAACAGCCTAGCAGAAGGTTGTATTTCTACATTAACTGTGTCTTGTTATTACTGTAATAAGTAGGAGCTGCAGAGATGGAGGAGGAAGGGCAGGTACAGCTGCCGTGCAGGTTAATGACAGAGGAAGAGCTCAGCTAAGCAGGCTTTATAGCAGACGGAATGAATAGGACAGGGGGATTGGGTTCTGATTCTGGCTACTCCATTGAATCACTGTGTGTGGCTTTGGGTCAGTCACTCAAATACTCTGAGCTTCGGTTCACCCAGCTGTGAAATGGGGGTAGATAATACTCCCCTCTCTGGGGTATAATTAATGTGCATAAGGCACTTTGAAGTTGTAAAGCACTATGTGAGTGCTAGGTATTATTACTGCCATGAACTGGGTAGTGTGTAAGTGTCACCACTGCCCCCTGTTGGACAGAACCAGAACTAATCTACTCTGTGTCATAATCCCCATACTTCTCGCTGATCAGAGATTCTCCTTTAGTTCAACTGATTTATGGAGCACAGGGAATCTGAGTTCTGTCCCTGCTGCTCTTATGGAGTTCTGAAAGGCCACAGCAAGCAGCATAGTGACACATGTGGAGTCCTAAGGTTGTCACAGGGTTGATAACATTAATGTAGAAAAATACTGCACCCAGTAAAAATGTGCAGGGTTAGAGGAAGACACTTGCAGACACAAGAACCAAATCTGGCTGGCTTACTTTTCCATGTTAACTGTGTTATTGAGCTCTGCAAAGACAAGGCGGAACATGGAGTTTGAATGAACTGTGCAATAGAAAATACAGCTGGATTGTGAGACTACCACAGACGCAAAACATGGGGAGGGAGGGTGGGTGGGATGAGACAGACCGAAAGAGCAGGCTGGATCAGGGGAGATAGAGCCTTGTTGGCAGAGAGCTCAGAGAAACCCAAACGTATAACCTTTGCATAGCTTCCAGTGCTTCTGCAGTCTTGCAGAGGAACGGTTTTGCTCCATGAGGAGGAGAGGGAGAGGGAGTGAGACATTGTTTTTTGTATGATGGTAGCCCCAGCTGAGATTAGGACCCCTTTGTGCTAGGTGCTGTACATAGATACAGTGAAGGTCCCCACCCCAAAGAGCCTGCAGTCTAAACAGACAAGACCACAAACTGTGAGAGAAAGGAAAGATTTGTTCTATCCATTTTACCCATGGGGATCAGAGATACTGAGAGATTCAGTGACTCACCCAAGGTCACACAGGGCAGAGCCAGAAACTAAATGCAGCTCTTCAAAGTCCCAGTCCAATGCCTTAACCATTAGGACACTCTCTTTTTCATAGGGCCAGATCCTTGGTTACATGGCTGTAAATCCAGAGGAAACCTGACAGAAGTTGGTGGGAGTTGAGTGCGCTCAGCACCTTTGAAAATCAGGCCTTTGGTGTCTCAAGTTTGAAAATATTAGGCTTTAACCTCTTGTCTGCCTCAGTTTTTCCACCTGGAAAATGGGGATGATATTTACCTAGTTCAGAGCTGCTCAGATTTAATTTCCTTGTACAAAGGCTTTGAGATCCTCAGATTGAAAGGGCTTGCTTAGAACAACTGAGTGCTAAAGGCCTGAGCCAAACCCAAGTGACAGTCTTTCCACTGACGTCAATGAACTAAAGGTCAGGCCCTGCGTTTCAAGGAATAAAAGTCAGTATCACCACTACTTATAGATTCATAGATTCATAGATAAAACCCTAAACTGAGCTTAACATACTAGATAGGTAGGATATGAATTAGCAAATTCTCACACTCAATGGTGATCATTGCTAGGACAAAGCTGGAAGCATTTCCATTTTCACAGGGATCTTGGAATCGATGTGACACGTTTTTCTTAAATTCTATGCACCCCCCCTCCCATTTTTCACATATTAAAGCTGCTTTGGGCGTGCCCAGCATCAAACAGGCATGGAGAAGGCAGCTCCTGCACGTGCTAATGAGGGCAGGCTGCTGTTTCAAAGCTCCGAGCCCCTGGCCAGGCGGGAGGGTTTCCCACACCATTCAGAACGGTGATGGCTGCACCCTGGGGCTGTTAGCTCAGTGGAAAATATCGGCAGGCCACTGTGTTCCTTTTGTGTGTCAGTCTGATTTGGGGCAAGCTGTCGTTGTGCCCTAAAAACAGCAGGAGCAGGGACGAAGGTGGGCCAAGCCATGATGGCTCAAAGCCATGGGAAAGCTGTGGAGCTGATACCTTGCGGGCCCCAGCAGTCCCTCTGCCAGCTGCAGCATGAACTGTACTGTGTGCTACGCTGCAATGCACAGAGGACTGGCCATTAAAGGACAGACTCCTGGCCTGGGAGACTGACCGAAGGGTCAGTCCCTTTCCAGGACTGCAGGACTCCAAGCTGCAATGCCCCTCACAGGAGGGAAGAGACAGGGCTCGGCTGTATTTCACGCAAATGGGATTTGTTACGGAGGCTGCCTGCTGGACGCAGACAAATCCCGGGGGTCTCTCTGGCTCTTGAGCCCCGCAGCCTGTGCTGCCTGGGGTCACCACACAGGGTCTCCCTAAATCCTGGCCTGGATTTTGCCATCTTGGGAGGCACTGCTGAATATGGCCTGGATATGTTGCTGGGCACCCAAGGCTGCCTGAAGCGGTTGAGGTGAGAATTTTACGTGGATCCCCCTTTTTACGCTTCTGCGGCTGCCAAGCTGTTCTGTCTCCCTGCTGGTCTGGGGTCCCCTGGAGGAGCGCTCTGTGTGCACTGTGCTGGCTGCCTCCCCGATGACCAAGCTGTTGGTGGCACCCAGGCTTGGGGATGAAAATAAATTCACTTGACTTTGAAGAAGTCGCTCTTGCCCTTTTTTGGAGTGAGCCCAATGCTCAGCGGCCCCCCTCGTGGGCTCGGTCAGGACATCGGCAGGGTCAGGGCTGGGGATATGCACGAGGCACCCCCTCGCCTGTGCTGGTTTTTCTTTTTTGGGTGGCCGGGAAGCAGCATCAGGATAGCAAGTCCCACCCCAAGGGACTTGGTACTGCCGCCCCCAGGGCACTGATGTACTTGATGCACAAACCCACAGCACTGGATCTCAGTCTGCCCAGCTGTCTAAGGAAACTTCCCCTTGCATTTGCCACAGCAGACTCCTGTCTCTTCTGCTGCCTGCCAGATGGCTTCAGAGCCCCAGAGAGGGGAATGATGTCACAGGCCCTGGTAATGACCCAGCAGTGCTGTGTCCTCCCCCCTTCTTCCCCCCAGTGTACTGCTGGGAATGTTCTCGAGCCCACTTCATTCACAAAGCGGATGTACTTGCCTCTGCTTGTAAGCGTCTGATTAAATGTGGGAGGTGCCCACTGGCTGACCCTGGGAGGACGCCAGCCCAATGGAGATAAAAGGCTTTTCAGAGCGTGGATTCCATGTGGGTTTTGAACTCTTTCCCGGGACCTGGGAAAGGAGGGTTCTCTTATCTATGACTGCTCTGGAGACTGGGCAAGCTGAGCGGGACTGCAAGCTGAATGGATGCCAGAGGGGAAGAAAGAGTCCAAGAGCGTTCTGGCCAGCCCAGCACACCACGTACTTTACCTAATGAGATTCCCCTACCCCAGCAGAGTCTGAAAGGCAGAGCTGCGGGGGAAGCCTGCAGCAAGAGAGAGGAAGAGAGCTCAGGGCTGCCAATAGGGGTGGGTTGCATGGGCTACTGTCACCTCTCTACCAGCTGGGACAGTTTTGGCCTCTTGTAGGATGCCCCCGCCCCACGTGTTTAGGGAACAGCCGCCAAAGGCACCAGAATGTCTAGCATCAGCCCTGGCAAAGAGCCTCCCTGACGTGTTTTCAAAATCGACGTCTTTTCCCCCTGCGGGGGCTGGCCAATCCCAAAGCCTGTTGGGAACTTAAAACGGAATCATGTCATTTCACCTAGAACTACTGCAGGGATGCACTGTCCAGAAGGCAGAGGGAAATCTTCTGGGGTAGGCCACTTGTCTTCACTTTCAAGGGCCATCCTGGCCTATTTCCCCCCCACCACCCATCATCTCTCTAGATGTTGACTCCTGCCTCTGATCCAGCCAGGGTGCAGCCTACATCGTCCATTTGTTACATTTTCAAACAAGCACCTTCGTGCTTTCCCTCTGCTTTCCTTTCCCCCTGCGCCCCCCTTATCCACCCCAGGCCAACGCATGGGAAGAGCTCCCAGTCAGCATCCACAAAGCCACATTGTCCTCCTGGAAATCCCTTCTTAAAACTCCCCTTTTCTGTGATGCCTTCAAGAAAAATTGGCAATGGTTAGCTGAGAGCACTGGCCATCCACCTGACCAATATAGGTCCCTCGTTTCCTTGTGCTCCCTGCCTGTCTGTTGTCTCCTGTCTAGACTGTAAGCTCTTTGGGGGCAGGGACCGTCTTTTTGCTCTGTATTTGTACAGTACCAAGCACTGTGGGGTCCTGGTCCATGATTGCATCTCCTAGGTGTTACCATAATACACCTAATAAATAATAACAACGTTGTAACTTCTTGGCCTTAAGAATGCCGATCAACCTAACTTGTCCGAGGTACTAGATGCACTGTATATCCATTGTGACAGGTTTCAGAGTAGCAGCCGTGTTAGTCTGTATTCGCAAAAAGAAAAGGAGTACTTGTGGCACCTTAGAGACTAACAAATTTATCTGAGCTACAGCTCACTTCATCGGATGCATTCAGTGGAAAATACTGTATTTTCCACTGAATGCATCCGATGAAGTGAGCTGTAGCTCACGAAAGCTTATGCTCAAATAAATGTGTTCGTCTCTAAGGTGCCACAAGTACTCCTTTTCTTTTTGTATATCCATTGTTAGTGGTGGATTAGAGAAATTCTGTTGGCTCAAGTTCTGTGTTGGGTTCTAGCCCTCCTATCCAAGGAGGAAATGCGTTAATGTTTCAGGACATAGGCCAAACGCTAAGTAATGGGGGTAGAAAGAAAGTTTCTGGGGGGACAGATTGTTCCATAATTGTCCATGGTGGCGTTTCTTGCCTTAGTTAGCCCTGGCCACGGCTGGAGGCAAGATGCTCGCGTGGATAGATCATTGAGCTGATCTGGTACGGAAGATCTTGAATGGGAAAAGAGTAGGGAGGTTTGAGGATGACCTTGAAGAGTAGGGAGCACAGTGGCTGAGAAAATGAAGGTGCTAAAGTATTAACATCTCCCAGAAAGCTAAACAATGGAACTTGGAATTGCCTTTTTTTCCCCCCTCAGTGCAAGGAGGAGGCAGCTGGAATGCTGGGGAATGTAATAAACGATTACCTGGCTTTGAGCTAGCAGCTGGGTGAATGCTCTCATCCCACGCTGTCTATGTTCTTGCGCTCCTGTCATCTGCTTATGAGGGCTAATGGAAATGAAACGACCTGAGACCGGATTTCCAGGTGTGGATCTGTTTTGCCAAATGTAGTTCTTAACACGCTGTCACGGGGCTAGAAAGGAGAAGCCCTGGAACCCAATCCCTCCATTGAAGTCAATGGAATTACAGCCAGATCCTTGGGCAAGCAGGAAACAGTTTGTTTGAACTCTTGTAGCAAAGAAACATGGCATCATCGAGGCATCAGGAATCCTTCACCTTGGAGAGGCATGAGAAATGCATGGCTTTTGTCTGAGAATGAAATTTCTCTGACACTGGCTGTGACAAATTGTTTTGCAGTGTCTGTGCCCTGGGCTGCAAGGACCTTGGGCGAGGAGTGGGGGCGGGCATGGCATTTTGCCTTTCAGTCCTTTTAAAGACTTGAATAAATGTTTACACAATGACACTTCTTAGGCGCTGCACACCTGCTCTAATTAAAAGCAATTTGTTTCCTGGAGCTCTTTATTATTCCTGCCGTGGGAGCCCCTGTTGCTTTCTCAGAGGCAAGACTCCAACTAATCTCCGTCCAATTCTGCCTGCACACTGCTCCTGCTTTTCCAGCAAAAGCCCCCAAGACAGGACGGTAAATAATCTTTAAGGCCACATTGGGAAGGGAAGCTAGGAAGGTTCAGTAAAATACTTGGGCTATACGTCTCCTCCGGAAGGGGGTGAAGGCTAAAAGGAATAGCTTGTCAGTAACGGTTCCTTGCGATTGTGTCTCCTTCCATGGAGAATCCCTGAAAGTTTAAGAAATATTTGATCAGGAAAAAAAATCCCTTTGAAGAGGAAACCAATGAATTCTGCCCATGGTCTGTGCAAGCGTTTACTAGGGAGAAGGTTATGGAGCTGTGTATTAGCCTCCTCCCCTTTGTATTTAAAGACAGCAGGTGGGCTTAGTATTAGCCTGACTCTGTAACACTCCCACTGATTTGAGTGGGAGCAAAGTTAGGGTGGTGTGCGTGCTTCTGGAAATCCCACCCAGCATAGGGTGGAAGCGAACACGGTTTGGGCAATTCCCAGTGCTCCTCCTCCTACAAAAGGCTGAGTACCACCTGCATGGGGCGGACCATTCTCAGCGCCCATTGGGCACCAGTTCACTGTTTGCTTGTGTGGTCATGTAGCCCAGTGTGGCATGGATGCAAAACACTACCATTCTGAGTGGTTAGCATTTTCCACTCCTTTTGATTTTGCAAGGTTGAAGGGAAAGATGTACTGAGCTCATTGACTTCAGCAAGAATGGAGGAGAGCCAGGGAGTGACCAGATTTTCCATTTTGTGGCGAATTCTGCCCTTCCAAAAATTTTTTCCAGTCTGAAACAGAATGAATAAAAACAAGCAAATGAAAAAGAAAGTTTTCTGAAAAAAAGTTTGTTTCGGGTCAATCAAAATATTTCCTTTTGATTTTGACCTTTAAAAATGTTTAAAATAATTTTTTATTAAAAAAAAACAATGAATTTTGTTTTGAAAAGTCATTTCAAAAAATGAAAAATCAAAACATTCCATTCTGAAAAAGTCAAAACCGGATGATGTTTCTACATTATCAAAGCACTTTGAGGGTTTTTTTTAAAATGAAACTTCATCAAAACTGACACCTTTTTCAAAACATGTAGATGAAAATGGTATTTTTTGTTGAAGAAACATTTGGACAAAAATGTTTTGACCAGCTCAAGAGTTGAGGGTGCTTAGCAACTGGCAGGAGGCATTCAGTGCCTTGCAAGACCAGCCCCAGTCACTCAATACGACTTGCAACCTAGCTTTTGGGGTTGACTATCATCCCAGTACAGCTTGGCCCCTCTAGGTGAGGCATAGCATGGTGAAAAGGCTCAACACTGAATGGATACAAAGCTTGAATTCTCTGCCCATAGTAAGAAGTAGCTCAAAGTTGGAAATTCTTGAGGCAGGAGTGTAAGAAGCCAAGAATCAGATGAGCATGGAGGCTTAATGGAAAGAGAATCAGTGCTGATGTGCATTGGTGAAGCAAATGCGGGGAAGTTCAGCTGCTTGGAATGGTGTGAGGCAAGGGACAGCTGACTGCAAACTAACACAGTATTTAGAAGGCAATGTTCATAAGAGAGGTCAGGTTTTGTACAGGCTTTTATGTATGTTTCATTGACCAAAGCCAAAGCATCTCTTATTCTAATTAAATGCATGTCATTCAGCCAGCGCCACTGCTGTGACGGATGCTGGCAATTAAATCAACAGTATGTCTCTCCTTTTTATATTCATCCTTTCGCTCGGCAATCCTTATCAGAGCCGAAGTGGTGGGTATTTAAGGTCATTTTTTGCTTTGGGAGACATTCAAAGCAGAATAAAGCCAGAGCTAATAGTTAACAGGTTTTACAAATTTGATGGGGAAAATGATTGGAGTCCCTCCCATTCAGACCTGAAGTTTTCTAGAGTGGCCCTCAGTGGAGAATTCCAATCTTCCTTCAAGTGATTTTCTTTCCCTTAATCAAGATCTTCATCTTGTGACTTCCAACAAGATTTGCAACCTGCCTCAAATCTCCCCATTCCATTCTATGTAATGACCTTTAATTTAGATCCCCAGACTGTCCCCATTACATGCCTAGAAGGAAGTGGTTCTCCTTCAATCCCATCATGGAGACGGGCTGAAATTAGCAGGACCTTGTCAAGATGGCTTTCTAATTTGTTTTGATTAAGTCAAATTGTGCTGCAGCAGCAAATTTGTAGTGTAATAAGGACAAACCCTCTGAGGGATAAATTTTACTGTAGAAGGTGGAATCTTGATCTTGTAAGATCTTTGAGGGGAAAAAATATATAATGGAAGCAGAAAGATGATGAAGCTTAATCATTTAAAGAGGTATATTAAATGCAGCATTTGCACAGTGGGAATTCAAACCATGTTGATAAATCATTTTAAACAAGCCCTGTGCCTGCTAATGGTGAGCTGGCTTGATAACGCAGTGAGTTGGTCTGTCTATCCATGTAAACGTTCTGTTGAAGGATGGTAACATAGCTATGTAACAAAATCAAGCAGGACTCTAGTTAATCAGGGCAGTTAGGCCAACTGGGTTGGCTTTTCCCCACGCTTGTGGTATGTAGACAGAGATAGAGACAATTTAAATACAAAAGATGCATAGATCCTTGTACTCAGATGGTAGAAACCAAGATGGCTCCAATAAAGTCTATGAAGCCACACTGATTTACAACAGCAGAAAATTAGGGTCAGCAGAAGAACAAAAGGAAGAATGATTGCAAAAGAAGCACAGTGAGAGACAAATAAACAGGGAACCTTGGACATGTCACTTCCCGTCTCTGTGCCTCTGTTTCCCCACATCTAAAATGGGGATAATGATACTGAACTTCCTAGGTAAAATCCTTTGAGATCTATGGTTGGAAAGGACCCCAGTAATTGTTATCATTATTACCACGAGAGTGCAAAGTATAATTAATATTAATAATAAATCTTTTGTTGTTTATTATTATTATTGTCCTCGTTGTTTGTTGTTACTAGATTTTTGGTCCATTTGAGGAGTTGCAGTAGGAGATGGTGGTGCGCCATCTAAACAGAGATGCTCACAGTAATGGGGTGATTTCTGATGCATTTTATTTTTACCCAATCTAACAAGTTTTTACATCTTGCCAGCTGATCTCATTTAACCAAACCCAAACTGGTGCTAGAAATTACCCAGAAAAATCTGTGTGAAATAAACAACCTGCAGAGTGTGAGGCATGTGCGGGAAGATGGTTGTTAGGGAGAACTTGAGGAAAAGCAGAGGATCTGGAGGTGGCTTCAAGCCACTCTTCCTCATCATTTGACAGCTGATATTGCAGGCCACTGCTGGATGTTCTGGTAGCCAGACCTGGTGTGACTCCAGTTGACTTCAGCAGAGTTTCACCTTCCTAAAACCAGCTTGGATTCAACCTGCTGCCCAAGATAAGCAGAGCAAAGGAAGTGCATTCGGTGTTCCACTGCTCATCGCCGTCTGCCTCCGCTGCTCTTCCCTTCCCATGTCTTTCTGGGTCCATGCTGAGCTAAAATGATTCCCAATAAACTTTGGCCAGAGCTAGAGTGGAGAGGGAGGATGGAAGGGGAAGCTGAGAGTATGGGGGAGTCTGCGTTTGGCAGAACTATGTTAGTCAGATTTCGGTTTGGCCGTCCATTACTGCCGCTCCCTGTTGTGTCCATCTTCCTCCTCCTCCTGGCTGCCCTCATCCCCCTCCTCCTCTATACATCCCTCTATGTACAAGTCAGGACTTTCTTCTGCCACAGTCACCCTCTGCATGCAGAGAGGGCAGGTCTTATTCCAGGTCTGGGTTAAGAGCCATTGGTCTATGCATTTGCTGTGATAGGCATGGGAGCAAGACAGGATCTTCAGCATGTCTCCCTTTTCATATGTCTCCAGGCAGATGGCACATTCTGTGTACTTGGTGCCTCTGTTAAACGTGTTGGTGGGGGACTTCTTCCCCTGCTCCTCTCTTCGTGGGTTCCTCCTCTTCCTCCAGATGTGGTACCCCATTATGTATTTCACAATGAGCAGGGTGCCTGTCACTGCGGCCACCAGGATGCTAATTGCCCTGCAGACTGGAAGAATCGGGACATGGGAGCAGTGTCCCAGCAGCTGTAGCCGGCACCTGCAAGCACGCGGGCAGGCGTTCCCGGCATCCTCCTCCCAGGCGAAGTGATAGTATTCAGGGACAAGGATGACGTGAGCTCCTTCCTCAGAGCGGCAAACCTTTCTCAAGAGCTCGGAGGTTGCTTCCCCAGTGAAGACAGAAGGTATCTCGATCCGCTGCCCAATCTCTTCCATGCCAATTGCCATATCCACAAGGGCTTGTGAGTTCACGTTGTGCACGATGGCAGCTCGGTACCCGGCTTGCTGAGCATGTCGGACCTTGGCACCAAAAGTGCAGTCGTAGCGGCGGATGAGCACGATAAAGGCCATGGAGGAGTTGCGGGGCGCTGGCGGGCTTTCGATAGGGTGACAGGCGTTGGCAGGCATCGCCTCGATCAGATAACCTGTCAGTCCCTTGCTGGGGAGTGGAGGCCCAAAGAGTGCAGGGAGAGCACTGAAATCTTGGCTGGTGGAGTTACGGTTGTAAATTGCACGGATAAAGGCTTTGCCGTTGGGCACCAGGAAGAGCAGGACTACAGTGGCCATATGGAAAGGAGACGGGAGCAGTGGCCGCATGCTGGTTGCTAGTGGAGAACTCTCTGTACCGGTGCTGGCTTGGGTCTTGTCTAAGAGGAATCTCTGGCTTCAGAGGCCTTTATGGGGAACAGTGGACTGAAGGTGACTACTGGATCTTCCATGTGTCAGAACAGACTGGACCCTTCCCGCCGGGCAGTGATAGCAGCAGGACTCGACAAGATGTAGTGGGTGTTGGGTTATACCCAAGCCTTCAAGCTTCTGGTTGCAGCTTCCTTTGCTTGTCAAGCTGGTCTGTTTGCTCCCAACTGATTCTTAGCTTCTGCTTCCAGCTGCCAAGCAACCTTCCAGAACCTTCTCCCCAGGTCCTTATGACCTCACTGCCCAGCTGTCCTGCAGCTGCGGACATTTCTCCTTTCTCTCTCCCTGGTGACTCTTCTCCTGGGCAGGCTGGAGTCACCTCCACCTTTGCCCTCTGTGCCTGCTATCCCCTCTTGCCTCCCTGATCCTTCCGTTCTCTGCCTCCCTCTGTTCTCCTCCCCTCTCGAGCTTCCCTCTCTTCCCCAGTAACTTCCTCTTTCCCGTTCTTGGTTCCACCCCACCTTTGTTTCCGTGTCTCCTCCACGTCTCTCTCCATGGCTCACCCCTTGGCCCTCTCTCCTGCACTGTCTCTTATTTAGGGTCTGCCCCTTACCTGGCTTTTCCTTTGGTCCCACTTTGCCCTGTCACCTCTCTGGCTCTTTCCTGAGTCCTCTGCTCCCTATCTGCCCCTGGTTCCCCCTCTCTCTCCCTCCGCCCCCGCCCCAACACACTTGTCTGGTTTCCAATCTCTTCCTGAGGAGAGGCATATAAATGATCAAACCCACCACTGAAGCTCTGCCAGAAATGGCTTGGATGAATGGTAGCTTTTCTTCCCTGGTTAGGGCTGGCTCTCGGCAGACCCTTTGGCCTTGTCCTCTGCACCATAACCGTGGCATGGGTCATATTGCAGCACGACATGTACCTGTTGTGGCTTAGTGCTGTAGAATAGACTTCTCGCCCGGCCTGGGTTACATCACTGCTTCACTGCCTTGTCCAGTCTCTCTCTCTCTTTCTCACGTCCACCCCAGCCCTTACACCATATTTTTCCCTCCCATCCTGTTTGCAAGTCTCTTATTACAAGTTCCCATTCTTTGGCAGGGCTTGAGGCATTTTTAATGGGAATCCCCTGAAGAGGGAAGAGGGGGAATCTGTTGGGTCATCCCCATCCACTCAGGAATGCAGATCCCGGCTCATTTTGTAGTGTAGAGGTAATTCCCTGCTCCATCTGTGGGCTTGGAAGGGCTGCATTTCTTATTATTGTTTCCATCTATGCCACGTACCCAGTTCCAAGACAAATCATAGGGGATGACTTGTGACTAGTAGTTATTTTTATCACAGTAGCACCTACAGGGCCCCAGCCAAGATCAGGGCCCATTGTGCTTGGGGCTTTTGGCACCAGGGGGCTATTACCTCTGAAGCGGATCTTTAATGGCTCCCAATGGGGCAGATTACTGTCATACCAGTGAAAAAGGTCCACAGTAATTAACTTGCACACACTGCAGTTCATTCGAGAAGGAATTCGAGAAACAAGCGGTAAAGGGTTACATTAAGCACATAACTCCTATGTTAGACATTTAAGAACTATACATTAAGAGCTATACATTCCTCTTAGCGAGCCTCTATTTCACAAACATACACAAGCAGGCCCTGTGCTAGCCTCACACAGTTCCTGCTTGGCAAACAGAGAAGGTGGTTACCAATTATATGGATGACTTCTTCTCTCAAGGTCTGTCTCCGCAGTTCTCTGGTCTGTCTCGGATTCCCTTGAGGCCAGGCCTTGGCTGCCTGGAAACCCCTCTGGTCACAGTCCTACTCGAGCCCACAGAGCAGAGTTTTGGCTACTCTGTCTAGCAGCTTCTTCAAGCGTCAATTAAGGAATCCCCGCTCTCTCTCTGATAGTAATTTACTTTGCTTGATTCTTACACTCTTTTTCCTCAGAGGAGTCACATGTCTCAAAAGCATGCCCAGTGAACGTGTGGTTATTACTTTTGTCTGATTAGTATTTTAGAAGGGGCTGTGTGTGTGTGGGATGGGGGGTACCGAACAAAGACCACTCCATGTTTACTCACTCATCAATCATTCACTCTGGCTCTCTGCATGGTGTCCTTGCTGTAGGGTCACTATAACCAGGTCGGCCTGTGCTCCATGCTGGAACTGTGTGCATGTGATATTTACTTTTGCACAGGCCCATATTTGCCAACCAATAGGTTCATTATCAATCGCACACGCAGGATTTGTCCGTCCTTTATCACATCTGCTTCTGCTTAAAGGGAGCCTGCTCCCAGGATCCTCTGCAGTTCTTCAGCCATGTTTAAGTCGTGTCAAGTTGTGCTCACACCATTCATTCAGTACGGCACCATCCCAACAGGTGCTGTACATACAAGAGAAACAGTCCCTACCCTGAAAAGTTTGCAATCTAAATAGGTAAGAGTAGGAGGGGAAACAGAGGCACGTGACTTGCTTGGGATTGTGCAGCAGGGTAAGGGAGGAGCAGGAGCCAGGAATAGAAAGCTATCTCACAAGGTGCTGTGAGGATAAATGCATGAAAAAAGATTTGAGACGTGTTCAGGGCTAGCCCAGGAGATGGGATGGGAGGAGGTGGCTTAGTAACTAATCTTCATCTTTTACAGTGGGTGTAAAATCAGTCCTTATAGTTAACTGGTTGAGAATAAATAGTTTGAAGCTAGTTAGATTTGCTATTGGCTCAGCTCACCATTGCAAATAGAACTGGAATACTTGGATGTTGGCTTTCCGAATACGTATGTGGCTCTAAAGTACTGAACAGCAGGCAGTTCCAGTGCAAAGGTAGGACACGAAGTAAGAGGAAGGTCCTATCCAGAGATGGTGGAGAAAAGTGGTCAATAGGATTTATAGCTGCAATTGTATAGCCAAATTCTGCTCCAAGTTACACTGGCATAAGTGGTCAATAGAATTTATAGCTGCAATTGTATAGCCAAATTCTGCTCCAAGTTACACTGGCATAAACCCAAAATAACTTTGGCTGTCCATAAACGACAAAGTGCATCAGGGACCTTAATTTTCCATGTTTTTTTCAGTGTTACAAAGTGTGGCAAGGGGTTAGTGGGTCTTGAAAATCACCCAAACATGTGTTACTTAATTTATGGACAGGCCCTGGAGTTCAGTGGAGTGACTCTGGATTTACACCCATATAAATGAAAGCAGGACTTGGCCCATAGAGTGGACTTTGGATCATCAGCAGGACTAACACTACTGCCAGCTATGAGCAAATGCACTGGAGCACATCAGAGTGTGACATCTAGGACCACACAAGAGCTATGAGAAGTGGATTTTGTGAGCCAAACTATTTTTTTTTTCCAAAGCACTGATTCCATTTCCCTGTGTTCTTAAGCAGCTTCAATCCATCTTACTGCATTACAGAAACTGTGTTGGTTGTTCTACTGTAGTGAGTAATAACAACTTGTACTTTACAGATTACCCCAGAGAACTATATCCACGGCTTAGCTGTACCACACATTAATGAGTGCAAAGACACCTTGATTTGTGACAATGCATAAAAACTTCTCTGAGAGCAGAGAGAGAGAAGTGGTGCGGATGTAAAAAGGCAGAGGAGTGGGTTAGAAAGAGGGGGATTTGGAGGCAGAGAAAGAGAGGAAAGGAGAAAGGGGTGTGGATTGACTCAGTACAAATTTCAACAGTGGAAGAATGGGTTCTGGAAATTCAGGAACAGAGTTGGAGGAGAAGGGAAAAAAGAAAAAGAAATGGGGTCTTGTTGAGGGCAAAGAGAGATGGAGCAGGAGATAAGCCTTAGGGAGAACAGGGGAAACACAAGTTGTATGTTTTCATACATACAAAGTGTATGGGTGACAACCAGAGGTTTTGTTCATGAAATTATCTGTCTAAGTCTCCCTTTCTCTTGCCCTTGCACTCCCAATAAAGAAGCCCTGCTCAATACAATGAAATCGGAGTTGTCAATGCTAGCAATCCCTGGCCCCAAACCCAGTCATGACAAAGGGAATTGGTGACTGCATCCAGAAGGTAAAGCTGGATTGGTTCGCACTGACCCCAGGTTGAACCTCTTTTGTTCGTACAAAGTACGCAGGGCTGAGGGTTGCCTTCCCAATCTGTCTATGCAGGTGTAAGCTTATATGAAGGGAGGTCACATAGGACTTAATTGTGACTCAGATTGGTGATGCTTGGAGAATCCATACCAGTCACGAGGAAGAGAGAGAATCTCTAGAGAGGCCACTGAGAATGAAATGGAGAGTAGGGAGGGGCACTGAGGCTTGATCGAGCATCATTCCCCAAGTAGTTAAATTCTGCTCCAGTTTCCAAGGTCTTTCCTTTTACTTTCACCTCTCCCCATTCATGTGGACTTATAACCAATAGAGCTAGTTGGAAAATGCCATTTCAACAAAACTGTTTGGGTTTTTTTTTTTTTTTTGAGAAACTGTATTGATTTTGACAAAATTTCATTTAGGAAAAAAATGGAAAACTTCAAAAGTGTCAAACTGTCTTGTTTTTTGAAGTTTTCAGAACAAAAATTTTGATTTTTTTTTGCTTTGAAATTGTCTCTGTTTCATTTATAAATAAATAAAGGGTTGAAATCAAAATGAAATGTTTCAAATTTAGCTAAATTAAATGTTTTAATTAACCCTATCCTAAATTATTTTTGGAATTTTGTTTTGCTTTCCATCTCGATTCAGGACCAAAAAAAAAAAAAAACGGTTGACATCTTACAAAGTTCCCTGGGATGGAAATTCTGTTTTCTGACCATGTCTAATAATCAGTGAGCAGGAAGGGTGAAGAAAGGATCTAACCAGAAGGATCCAGTCACCAGCGGAGATGGATTGCATCCTGTTTGCAGTTGCTTCCATGGAAGAAATCACATTGGTCCTATTCTTATTGAAGTCATCGGGCGCAGGAGTGGACTCTAGGAGCTAAAACCCACCCTGCACGATGATGGATGCCCCGGGCATGTAGGCAAAATCCCCATATTGCAGGAGGGACTCCAAGCTCCATACAGCCTTGGTGAAGAGTAGGAGTCGCTGGTTCTGCGGCCCAAGTTGATTCTCTCCTTCCCCATCCCTCCTCCCCCAGTGGGTTATTAGGGATGCAAGGCAAAATTCTCGGCTGGTGTAATTCCACTGAAGTCACTAGAGTTCTGCCGGTGGGGCATGTGGCAAATCCCCTTTAACTATAGTAGATATTATATGTCAGTCTTCAAGGCTGAAATTCACTCCTGTGCATCAGCCATCACAAGACCTATCCATCACTTATGTCCCACTTAAACCCTGAGAGTAGTTCCTTTCTTAGTGTTGGCTCTTTGCACAGGGATGAGTTTCATCCTTACTGAAAGGTTGCATTTAGGTGGCTGATTACCCTGTATGTAGCCTGAATTGCTCCCTGTGATCTATAGTGCTGACGCTTTCTGGTTGTCTAAGTGCGATAGTTCTCTGCACTGGGTCAGGTCATCAGCATTTTCTTCTGTGGGTCTGGTAAAACTCCTAGCAATATAAAAAACTGCACGCACACACGCGTGTGCACACACACGCACATAAGCCCTTCAATAAAATGCATGAGAAAAATGACAAAAATAAAGCTCTCACCAATGAGATCTATAAATCATTCTTTGGTTCTGTGCTTGAGTCTGGTTATTGCTTAATAGAATATGCGCGGTGAAGCTTGGTTTATGGGAGCAGGGAATATGCCAAAGGGGGCAACAGGGCTCTTTGACAGGCAGTTGAAAATATTGTAGAGCCTTCTGACTGGATCCCATCTATATCTCACTTAGCAAGATTCTATTTGTCTCTGACTGGATCTTTTGGAACTGATCGCCTTCCAATCTCTTTCTGCCTGGGAATATTTCCAACAGGATTCCTCTTTAGCTCTGCTTCTCATTGGAGCTGCAGCTGGGAGGGAAACGGTTTTCCTATCCCACAAAAAGTTTTTGAGATTTTGATAAATGTTCCTGTCTCAGATCAGGACAAAATGTCAAAATATTGATGTTTTTCTCAAACCAAAAGTCTGAAAAAGAAATGGTTTGGGTAGGTCGCAACATTTTGTTTCAATGTTGATCATTTTAAAAACATTTTTTTTATCATAATTGGCTTTGTTTTCAAAACAAAGCATCATTTTGAACCAGAAAACTGGAAATTTTCATTTCAGGAGTTGACAAAAAAAAATCCTCAAAATTTTATCCAGTAGAAAAATTTGTCAAAACCACCCGTTTCCCATGCAAAGTTTCAGTTTCAACCAATTGACATTTTCCAAAAATAAAACAAAAATACCCGTTTTGATGAAAAACTCAGGACCAGCTTTCTGATGGGATCTTTCCTGTCTCCCCACTGATTACAGGATCCCTCGCTATTGTTTCTGGTTGGCTCCAGAACACCTCTGTCATTCTGCTTCTACGCTGGGCCCTTGTTTCAAATATTTTCAGGTTGTTGTGGCCTTTTTGGTATGGAAGGTGTTAGAAGTCAGTTAAATGTAGAGGTAAAAATGGTCTCTTGCTTGCCTCTACTTCGGTTCTCAGTTCAAGTGGTGAAATGGGGACTCCTTCCTGGTAATTGCTCTGCTCTCTCTTAAAATTGCTGACTCCCCTGTGTGGCTTGCTGACATTTAAATTAACAGCAATTATACCAAGCCAGCAGATTGCATGGATTTCAAGGAAAAGAGGAGAGAGCACGTCCAGAAGATGCTGTAATATAGCTGCCTGCCTCTCTGTACTCTCCACATAAGCCTTGCCCCTCCTTTTCCAGCCCCTCCTCTAACCATGCTCTCCCCAACTTTGCTCCTAACCGATGATTAAACCAGAACATTAATTGAACTTGGTTTCACTGTCATGCTGGCCAGATCCTAAGCCAGGGTAAATCTGAAGACAGACAATGGAGTTTCACCGATTTACTCAAACTGAGACTCTAGCTTCTCCATATTTTTCTCTGGTGCATTCTTTCTACAATTTATCCTACATACTGGTTGTAACTTGGATAAAGCAATCTCTAAAGAAGTTACTAATAATCAACCTGTGGCAAATAGGAGCACGTCCCATCCCAGCAATAAGCCAACCTGGCTCTGCAGACAGTTATTCATATTTGATGGAGGGTGGCAGATCAGACAGCTACAGTGCAGGAGGTCAAGGCATCTGTGGCAGACGCTTTAGATTTACAGTGTGATAGTCTTTGATAATGGTAAGCAGAGTGGAGAACCCATCTCTTCCTTTTGTGTCCAGATCTTGCTTCTCTTGAAGCATTTTGTGCCAGTTCAATATCCCGAAATAAAACATTTCCGTTTTAGGAATGTCAGAATATTTCCCTTCAAACGAAAATGTTGAAACGAAACCTTTCAGCGTTTTCCAAATTGAAATTTTTCAGAACTTCCATTCCATGAAAAAATTCAGCATTTCAACATTTCATCCTATTTGGGATGAAAACAAAAGTGGGAATTTTCGGTGGGATGGAAATTCCAAATTTTGTTCAGCTCTAGTTATGACTTTTCCACTCAGCTAAACACCTCACTGCATTTATCCATGCGTTACTCAGCTGGATTACTGCAATGTGTCATACCTTGCGACACCCTGAAGCTTCAAACAATGTAGAATACAGCAGGATATTTTCCTGCTTTCCATATCACAGCACACCTGTGCTCTGTAGGTCGCACTAGCTCGCTGGTTACTTTTGGGTGCAATTCAGGATGTTGGCTCTCATCTATACAGTGCTACAGGGACTAGGCTCTGACTAGCTTTGAACCCCTGCGAAAATCTTACAAAGTCCTTAGTGATTGTGAGTGCCAAACTTGAGACATGGGCTTAATTTTCCGACTGCGTTTTCTGAAAATCAAGCCCTTTTAGTTGTCTCAAAATAAACACCCAAAGTCACTAGCCTCTTTGGAAAAGGCCACAGACCTTCATTCCTCCATGTGACCCTGATGGTTGAGATCTCTCAACAGCCCAATGACCTGAATGCTGACAACTGGTAGAGGGATATTCACACCCAGTGAAGAGCCCTTGGCTCTGGTACTGGTGTAACAGTGTCTGTTGATCTCTCAGTCCTGGTATGTCAGGCCAGACTCTTTTGCATGAAGGGTGTTAATGCATAAAGAGTTTCTATGCTTTATTTTTTAGTGTGAGATTGGGGGCTGATGATGATCAGGAGAGTGTCTCTACATGACCGGCTAGCGTAGCTGGTCATAGGGTATTAATTGACTGTGGTCTGAATCCTTTGCTGGTCTGCGGCTTTTTCAAACTGAACAGGAGATGCACTCAGAGGGTCTCCAAAATGAACAAATTGCTCTTCCTGTAACCAAGAGAGAGAGGAGAAGAATATCTGATTTGGGGCATGTTAGTACATAAATCCTGCCCTTCTAACGGTGTTTAGAAATGCTTGGAAAAATGACCTGAAAAACCCTGGAGAGCAGGAGCTTACATGTACCTGTCATGTCTGCCTCTGCTGAGTGCATAGAGTGATCAGCCAGCCTTCAAAATGCAGCCGATTGTGCAGCCCTTGGAAATGTTTTGTATCTTTTCTCTCTGCCCACCTGCATGGAGTAAATCCTATTTGAATGATTTTCACCTCCAGTCGTCACCACGCCCTGTCTTAAGGGACCATTTTAAAGTATCCTCAGAGTACCCCTGTACAGTTCAGCTGCACCTGTTGCTACAGACTAACCTGTACTCTGCAAGGAATTGTTACTGGGCTCTTGAGTTGCTGCCAAAGGGTAGCTCAGGTGAGGCAGCGTGGTTCAGGGGACAGAACGCTGGCCTGGAAGCTAGGAGAACTACGTTCTAATCCCAGTTCTCCAACTGATCTGCATCAGTCACTTCAGCCAACAGTCAGGTTCTGTTTCCCTGTTGTTCTCTTTAGGTTGGAGCTTGTCATGACAGCCAATGGCTCGCTATGTCTACACAGCATCCCACAAATGGGACTCCAGGCTCAGGTGGGGCCTCTATGCACTGCCACAATGCAATTCCTTAAACTAAGATTCACTGCATGTATTTGTGTATGTCTGTTCCAGCTAGACAAAAGCAATAGGAAATGTGAGTGGATGGGGACCAGAAATTCCCAGGAACTCAATGGTATCAAATGCATTTAATTTCCCCCAGCCTAAGGAGAGTTACATTTGCAGCAGACATTTTATGCCTTTTATTGTGGGGAGTGAGAGAAAGGAGCCAAAACAGAACTGAGCTAAATGCTTCTCAATAGACAGACTGGAGCTAGTGATGGGCAAAAGCTGGGGGCCGTGTGGCTTGGGCTGATATTGGTTTGAGTCTATTACTCAATGAGGGTCATTCTCCAGCTCATCAGACCCTTCCTCAGTGTCCGCACTTTGGTCGTCTTCTTCCTCTCCCTCAATATACTCGTCATCATGACCATCTTCGTCTTCCCCATCCTCTGCATGGTCCTCCTCTCCTGCCGCTTGCTCCTGTGGGTTCCTCCCTCCGTGCAGACTGACATCCTGGGCTTCAGCTGTCACCTGCCTCTTGCAAAAGGGGCAGGTTTTATTCCTGGGCTGGGTGTGAAGCCAGGTGTCGATACACGTGCAGTGATAGGCATGAGAACAAGGGAGGATCTTCAGCTGGTCTCCTTCTTCGTACTCAGCCATGCAGATCACACACGTCTCATACCGGTCTCCCCTTTTGAAGGTGCACAGGGTTATCTTCCGGCCCTTCGTGCACCATCGCGTGCAGACCACAAGCGGGATGGTGCAAATGATCACGTTGATCATGAACCCAAACTCCTGGAGGACATAAAGAATGACGTGGTATGCGGAATATTTAAACATGCGTGGCCAGTGCTGCTTAGCAGTAGCCCACATGGAGGGCGTAGCAGCATCCTGGCAAGAGTTATGAGGATCTTTGGGTGCCACCAGGGTGACATAAGCACCTTTTGCATAACGTGAAGCCCTTCTCAGATGCCTGTAGGCTGATTCCCCTGTGAAGACAGACTGGATCGCAATCTGCTGCCTGATTTCTTTGTCATCAGTTACCATGTTCACCAGATGCTCTGTATTCACATTGTGCACGACAGCGGCTTGGTACCCGGCTTGCTGTGCGTGAAGGACCTTGACACCAAAGGGGCAGTCAGACCGACGGATGAGTGCGATGAAAGCCTCAGAGGAGTTGGAGGATCCCGGCGGGCCTTCTATAGGATCACAGGCGTTTGCAGGCATGGCCTCGATCAAGTACCCCATCAGCCCTTCACTTGGGAGGGGTGGTCCAAAGCAAGCAGGCAGTGCATTGTAACCTACGCAGGTGGAGCCGTGGTCGTAAACCACACGTCCGAAGGCCTCCACGACGGCAACGTCCACGAGCAGGAGCGCGGCGACCACACGGAGAGGGAGAGGGAGAGGGAGCGGGGGCCTCATGCTGAACGCTGATGGGTATCTCTCTGTGCAAGTGCCCGGGCTGGGCAATGAGGAAAGGCGTAACTGTGAAGGATCTTAGGAGGCAAACACACACTTATCAGCCTGTCTGAGTGGTATCAACATAACGTTCCTGGAGTCTTTGCAGAAGACAGAAGCAGCAGCAGGATGATAACTATACCCCACCTCTTCCCTGGAAGCTTCTGCAAAAGGCTTCCTTCAGTTCACCATGCTGGTGTGCTCGTTCCCTGGGCTCCACCCTCTCTCTCTCTTTCTCTGTTGCTCCTTGTCTCCAGCTGCTAGGCAACCTTTCCTCCCCACCTCCCCAGGGCTTTGTGACATCACCCAGTGACTGCTGCACTTCCCCAGGACTTGGTCTCTGTAACATCACTGCCAATCTGCCTTGCACCTTTCTCTCCTCCTCTCTTCCCTAGTTCTCTCCTGGCCACCACTCTTCCATCTTTCTTGGACCCAGTTCTGTCCCAGTCCAACCTCTGGTAAGTTATCAGTATTTCCTGCTGCACTCAAGGGGAGTTGCTCACATCCTTCTGAGGGATAAATGCCCTTTCTCTTGACAGTCCTCCCACTGCAAATGGAAATTCTTCACCTTGGGTATGGACGTGATGCCTGGAGAACACTGCACAATAGGAACGATCTGTTAGGATCATCCTCTCCCATGCGGGAGGGGAGATATCAGCCCAGGTTGGTTGACTGAATTTGCTTTCTGCTTTAAAAACGAAAAGCCCCACCTTTTTCTTTCTACGAGTGTGATCCTCTAGTGGACATCAAAGCACCTAGAGCTACAAGGCCTGAGCTTTTTGTCATTAGATAATGGAAATAAATAATCTAAACAAGTTAATCATCATTCAAAATAAAACCAGCAGAACTTGAAATGACATCCATCTGTCCATCCACGCAGAGTGAAAAAACCCGATACACTATTGTCGAGACTCGCAGAAGCACGTAGGTTCCATTTAAGGAACCAAAACAAGGGGTCAGATTTTCCAAGTGCGCAGAACACTGGATTCATGCTGGGTGTTGACTGAGCTTTTCTGAAATTGTGGCCTCGGGTCACAATGGGAGCTGCTGGCCACCAAAAGATCTGGCAGTGCTGCCAATTCTCGTGATTTTATTGCAAGCCTCATGCTATTTGTTGTTTACCTCAAAGCTCCAACTGCTGGAGTCAGGGGATTGAAAGAGAATCTCAGCTTTCATTTAAATTTCTAGCCCTCATGGGGGCAGAGAAAGATTTAAAATGTGTCCCTAAAGGCTCAGAAACTGGAAGGCGAATAAGAAGATCCCAAACATTTATTACTCAGAAAAGTCTCATGATCTGTAAGCCAACCTCATGACTTTTGGGTGTGTTCTGACACATGAATTTTGAAAGTGTAGGGCTAACAGTGCTGCTGGCTCTGCTGTGGGAATGGAGCACTTGAAATTCTGGCTTTGAGCTCTTTGGAATACCTGCCTACATGAGCCTGATATCCAGAGGTTCTCAGTCTCCCACTGAATTCAGCTGGTGCTGTGGATGCTCAGAGTCTCTTGCACTCGGTCCCTAAAGAGCTGCACCTTCAGTGGGCAACTCCTCGCTGAACTATCCCCTTTAAAGTATCCCCAGTGGTCCAATATGGCTTTGTTAGCCCTGTAGTTAATTAAAGACTCACCTGTACTAGGCAACTGATTGTTACTGGCCCCATGGGCTCTGTGTAAAACAGGTTTCATTGTATATATTTTCCTCCTGGAGAAAACCACAGGAAACGTTAGTGATCTGTGTGTGTGTGTGTGTGTGTGTACACCAGAGACTTCCAGCAGCTGTGATCTCAAACTCATTTTATTTTCCCTCATCTAAAACGTTTTACACTTGCAGAGGGACATTTCAATGCATGTCCATGTCCAAAGGTCTATTTGGCAACAGTCACTTGCTGTTTGCAAATTGGACAAGTCTTACATTGGGGCTGGATGAGGAGCCATGAGTCTATGCACGTGCCATGATAGACATGAGAACAAGGGAGGATCTTCAGCTGGTCTCCTTCTTCATACTCGGCCATGCAGATCACACATGTAACATATTTGTCTCCCGATTTGAACGTGCTCATGGTTATCTTCTGCCTCTTCCGACACCACCTCATGCAGCCCACAACTAGCAGGGTGCACACGATCATGCCGATTGCCATGCCAAACTCCTGGATGAAAAGAGAAATCATGTGTTTGGAGCAATATCCAAACTGGAGATCCCAGTAGTGCCTAGCAGTGTCCCCGATGGAGAACTTTGCATTGTCCCAGCAGGGATTATGATAATGTTCAGGTACCACTAGAGTAACATGAATGACTTTTTCAGAGTCCATAACCCTTCTTAGCTGCTTGGCGGCTGATTCCCCAGTAAAGACGGAAGGAATTCCAACCTTCTGCCTGATCTCTTCAACATTAGTCACCATTGTCACCAGTTTCTCTGAGTTCACATTGTGGACAATAGCAGCTTGATAGCCAGCTTGCTGAGCATGAAGGATCTTAACCCCCAGCGGGCAGTCATGCCTACTTATGAGTGCGATGAAGGCTGTCGAGGAATTGCTGCCTGCTGGTGGCCCTCTGATAGGGTGACAGGCATTTGCAGGTGCCGCCTCAATCAGATAACCCCTCAGGCCCTCTCTTGGGACAGGAGGCCCCAGGCATGCAGATAACGCTCTAAAATCTATGCAGGTGGAGTTCTGCTTGTAGACCACGTAAACAAAGACTTCAGCCATGGGCGCCTCTAAGAGCAGGAATACAGTGATCAGGCAGAGAGGCATCCACAGCAGAGACCACATGCTGGCAGCTGCTGGTGGTCTCTCAGTGTGCTGACCTAGTTCCTATCTAATCGCAGCCGCTGGCTTCAGAGGACTCTATGGGGAACAGCAGGAGAACTCAGCTCTGCTCATCTTCTTTGATGTCATCAGTGAGACATGCTGAAGCCTTCTAAGGCAATAACAACGACAGGACAAGGCGGGTGATTGTCTCCCAGTCCCTTCCCTTAGAGCTACTGTTAGCAGCTTCTTTCACTGCATAGTCCAGCTGGGTGGCTCCCAGCTGATGCCTCCCTTTCTCATTAGCTGCATGCAGCTGCCCAAGTCTTTGTGACATCACTCACTGTCTGCTCTGCTTTTCCCAGACCCTGTCTCTGGGCCCCAGTAAGAGACAAGGCTTTTGTGCAAGGGAGTGGGAGAGAGAGAGAGAAGGGAAATTCGGAAGTGCCGAAAGCAGAGAAGTGAGAAGACTGAGATGAGATGCCATCCAGCCCTGACGGTGGAAGAAGGTAGTAGCAACCCAGCATTCCTTAGTTCTAGACGATGACAGGAAGCCGCAGGAACCAGAGCCTCTTAGAGGGCATGGGCTAGTTGTGAGGTGGACCCCTGTGAGGCTGGACAGACACCGTAGTGATGGGTGCTCTTATAAAAAGCCTAGGCAGCAGGGTGGTCTTGTGGGAACATCTGAAGGACTAAATAGGCCTCTAAGCTTTTGGGTGAGTTTATTCTAAAACCTGGAACCTTCCTTCATTTCTCATATGACTATTTGCCCGTTTGTGCATATTTTTACATGCTTGTGCCGGGTTTGAGGCATATTCCGGTGCGTGTTTTTGCAATATTGACGCTGGGTTGGGTGACATCATCTTGTATTACAGTAGCACCTTGCGATGCCAACCAAGGTCAAGGCCCCATTATGCCAGAGGTTGTACAGACACACAGTCAGAGAGAGAGAGTCCCTAGCAGCCTCCCCCATTCTCCAATTCATCTGTGATCAGATTGGCAGAGGGTCTGGAGAGTTCAGATGCAACTGCAGGCAAGGAGCGAAGCTTCGTTCCACATATAATCCTGCAATCGAGGAGAGAAGCATGCAGCACAGAGACCAAATGGCTCATCGGATTTCAAGGAGTTTATTTTATTCTGTTTTCCTTAATACTACCCTGATATTACTTTTTGAGGTCTCCAAGCTCCATAGGTGTTACAGTCACGGCATGCATGTAAGACAGGGAGGCTGAGCTGCAATTAGGGCCATGAGTGGATTTGTCTTTAGAAATGATCATTCTTATTGCTTCATATTAGAGTAATGTGTCTGGTATGTTTACACAGCCCGTGACAGCGAGCCTCCCAGCCTGGGCCGATCAGAAGTGACCTTCCCAAGGCCACACAGCAGAGCCAGCAATAGTCCCAGTCCTGTTCCCTAAGTGCTGGCCTGCACGCCCTCCCCTATAGAGTGGTCTATAATAGGAATAACTGGGTTAGGAAACCTGATAGATCTTTCCAGTTTCTATGACATCTGTTGCAACAACAACTGTTGCACAGAGAAGTTGTTACACCAGGGTGGCATCATAGGTTGGGTAACTAGTGCCATTAGCAGGAAGGTTTTTGGCACTAAGAAGTCTGGTTGGATTAGAGTCTAACTATAAAGAGGGGATCTGGGAGCAGAAGGGGGAGTGGGGAAGGGACTGAAGCAGAGAGGAGGCCAGCGTTTGGGGGAAATGGACACAGGGCATGGAGCAGCAAGTGTAAGGCTGGAGGGACAAGCGTCAGAGAGGAGGGATCTTTTCTGGAAGGCAAAGGAGAAGTGGCTGGAGAGCAGGAGTGAGAGAGAGGGGAAATGAGGCCAGGGTTAGCGTATGGAGAAGGGAGGGTCTAGGGGAGTGAGGAAAGGGAACAGAGACTGATATTTTCAATGGAGCTGAAGGGAGTTAGGCACCGAAATCCCATTGAAATTCACTGATGCACAAGGTTTGCAAGAGAAACCGCTCGAGGAACATGCTGTATTCCTTACAACCAGCATTTAGGATAAACTGTATCTCCTCAAACCCGCCCCACCCCCCCCGCACTCCCAGATATACTCAGTGAAAATCTGCGTGAGTCATGCATGCATGTGTTAAATATGTTACAGCCACTCCTGGATGTGTCCTCTACCCATATCCTCTGGGGTCTGTGCAATCTACTTCCTCAGTATAATTGCGACTTATTTAAATGTCAACAAGCCACATATGGGAGGCAGCAGTTATGTGAGAGAGCAGAGCAATTACAGGGAACAGGTCCCATTTCACCACTCGAACAAAGATCCAAACTAGAGGAAAGGAAGAGACCATTTACCTCTCTATTAACCGATCACTTACACTTCCTATACTATTCTCTTACAATCCACTGTTGGGCTGGAACCCTCTGTAGAAGCCGAAACCCAAGACCAGATATTGCTTTAACTTATCCCAGTGGAAATCCTGAGAGACTCCTGTGAAGTCCAGGGAGTTACTCTGGATTTACACCAGTGTAATTGCCACCAGCATCTAGTTCACAGGAGACTGGTCCTGCCAGGAAGACTCAATCAGCAACTGAGATATCGAGGTGACTGGCACTGTCATATGGACATCGCTGTAACTCTAGCAAAGATTGTATTTCTGGCCTCAGATCTAACGTCAATTAGAGCTGCTTCAACGGTGAAATAGATCTGGATGTTTTATTCAAAGGCTTTTGCAGCACTAGAAAAGCAGCCCAGCCAGGTGTGTGATGTGGGTTCATAACTAATGTGTCTCATTGTTCTTTATTATTTGCATTATGGTTGTATTTAGCATCCCAGCGGGGTGCATATGTATTAGGTCCATTATCCTACATTCTGGACTATGCTAGTTCTCTGTGTTTATACTGAGCTCATAACGCTAGTGGCGAGAGCTGATACACTGGAATAAAATGACTGACATTCTCCTGGCTTTCTGGGGACTTCCCTATTCCTCACTCCCTGCGCTCATAAACCTAAATTCACTGCATGTATTATATCCACCAACAGCCAGCTTCCAATGCAGACTCATAGCTAGGGCTGACTGGAAAACAAGAATTCCATTTCACACACACATACACGAAAATTGAGTATTGGGCCTTTGTTTTCATTCTGCATTGGAACGAAATCTAGGCCTATTGAATGTTTTATTTTTGCAAACAAAGAAAAAAAAACAGCAAGAGACCTAGCTCAGGATAGCTAATTGGTTTAGGGTGCTTACCTGGAACGTGTGAGAGTCTGGTTCAAGTCCCTGCTGTGCCTGATCTGGGGCCCTGTCTCTCAATCTCACCTGTTGGTGCTGTTTCACTTTGTATAAATAAATGTTAATTGGGGAAGAGAGTGTAGCCAAGTGGTTAAGGCACCTACATGGGATGTGAGAGATCCAGATTCAAGTCTCTGCTCTAAATCAGACAGTGGCTTCTGGCTATTCTGGGGTTTCTCTCTCTCTCTCTCCATCCTGGACCTGAGAAACTTTCTCAACAAATTGGCATTTTCTGAGGAAAAAACATTTGTCAAAAATAATTCCTGACCACCTCTCCCTATAGGTCTCTTTTAGCAAGAGGTGGGGTGTGTGTAGTATTTCATAGATAAAATATATATTTTTACTATTCAGTGGGATGGTTTTTAGGATTATGATGATTTGTCATACAGGGCTGGGGGGGGGGGGCTTTTGATGATCTCCTGGTGAATCATAGAATCATAGAATCATAGAATATCAGGGTTGGAAGGGACCTCAGGAGGTCATCCGGTCCAACCCCCTGCTCAAAGCAGGACCGATCCCCAATTAAATCATCCCAGCTAGGGCTTTGTCAAGCCTGACCTTAAAAACTTCTAAGGAAGGAGATTCCACCACCTCCCTAGGTAACGCATTCCAGTGTTTCACCACCCTCCTAGTGAAAAAGTTTTTCCTAATATCCAACCTAAATCTCCCTCACTGCAACTTGAGACCGTTACTCCTTGTTCTGTCATCCGCTACCACTGAGAACAGTCTAGAGCCATCCTCTTTGGAACCACCTTTCAGGTAGTTGAAAGCAGCTATCAAATCTCCCCTCATTCTTCTCTTCCGCAGACTAAACAATTCCAGTTCCCTCAGCCTCTCCTCGTAAGTCATGGGTTCCAGTCCCCTAATCATTTTTGTTGCCCTCCACTGGACTCTTTCCAATTTTTCCACATTCTTCTTGTAGTGTGGGGCCCATAACTGGACACAGTACTCCAGATGAGGCCTCACCAATGTCGAATAGAGGGGAATGATCACGTCCCTCAATCTGCTGACAGTACCCCTACTTATACATCTCAAAATGCCATTGGCCTTCTTGGCAACAAGGGCACACTGTTGACTCATATCCAGCTTCTCGTCCACTGTAACCCCTAGGTCCTTTTCTGCAGAACTGCTGCCGAGCCATTCGGTCCCTAGTCTGTAGCGGTGCATTGGATTCTTCTGTCCTAAGTGCAGGAGACTGCACTTGTCCTTGTTGAACCTCATCAGATTTCTTTTGGCCCAATCCTCCAATTTGTCTAGGTCCCTCTGTATCCTATCCCTACCTCCAGCGTATCTACCACTCCTCCCAGTTTAGTGTCTTTTGCAAACCTGCTGAGGGTGCAATCCACACCATCCTCCAGATCATTAATGAAGATATTGAACAAAACCGGCCCCAGGACTGACCCTTGGGGCACACCGCTTGATACCGGCTGCCAACCAGACATGGAGCCATTGATCACTACCCATTGAGCCCGACAATCTAGCCAATTTTCTACCCGCCTTATAGTGCATTCATCCAGCCCATACTTCTTTAACTTGCTGACAAGAATACTGTGGGAGACGGTGTCAAAAGCTTTGCTAAAGTCAAGGAACACCACGTCCACGTGAAAGCCGTGGCATTATAGTGCTAACAACAGTTGCATCAGCGGGTGTAACTCACCCCACAGGGCAGTCAATAGGCAGACCGTGGGCCAAATCTGCACTGCCAGAGGCTCTTGAACAGACCCCAAAATCTTTTTATTTACTTATTATTGTAACGATTGTTATTAGTTTTTAATTATTTTTTCTGGAGTCTGGACCTTGATTATACCTTGGCCAAGAAATCTGGACTGTGACAAAGAATAATTGACTACTCCTGCCCACACACTGACTAATCTTCTCCCTGTCCTGTAGCAAGCTTCTCCTGGGTGGAGTCCTGCAGAACCCCACTGAGGTCAATGGGGTTCTGCAGAAACATAAGGTTCTGAATGGAGGGACTCCACTGTAGGATCGGGGGTTGAGTTATTTTGTCCATCTAAAGAGTGAGGCTTGGATATAGATTAATAGATTTTCCGACAGGAAGGGACCATTGTGGTCAACTAGCCTATAACTCACCAGACCACTTCTGCACAGATGTTCACTTTCACTGTAGTGCGGTGAAAGGTGTCACGCCAGGTTCTCAGCTAGTGCAAGTCGTTGTAGCTAGATGGACTTCAGTGAAACGATGTTGCGTTACGTCAGCTGAAGATCTGGCCCTCTATCTCAAATATCCATTAGAGGGAGAGAGAGAGAGAGATTGTGGGATATTTACGCTCATATACACCAGCGTAAATCAGGAATAACATCACTGAAACCATTGGATTTACCCTGTTGGGAAGGAGACCAGAATCAAGCTCAGAGAAAGAAAGTAAGATTTCCTTGTGAGCTACAGTCCCTGTTAACTTGGTTACGCCTCCCCGCCCAGCAATCCCGCTCACTTCCCTCCCCACAGCACATGCACAAACAGGGGTTTCCCCTGCCTCTGGCTCTTTTCTGCATTTCCCGTGGGAGGAGACAAAATCCCCCTTCCAGGTTATTACAGAGTTACACACATGATTATCTTGTCTCTAAATGAGACAGCGGATTACATGACGGTCACTTCTGGACCTGCTCACATGTACCACTGATCTGCAGAGATGTCTCTTAAGGGTACAGTTAAGAAGTGAGTAGCCCACTGCGCCAAACTCAGAGGTGCTCTGCTGAAGTCAGTTGCACTGAACATAATTTGAGCTCCCACGTCCGGCAACTGGACTCCTGTGATATCAGTGTACTCTGTAACCAGTGTCACCAGAGAGTGCCACTGAGGGGGTTCTTTTTTCTTGATGATATTTGTACTGGAGAGAAATAATATCTTGCCCTTATGCTATACATCCCAGGATCTCAGACCAGTTTGGATGGCAAGTATCCTCCCTATTTAACAGATGGGAAATTGAGGCATGGAGAAGGGACGTGACCTGCCGACATTCACACACTGAGTCAGTGGCAGAGATGGGAGTAGAACTCCAGGAACCTGAGTCCAGCAACCCCCCCATCTTACACTGCCTTTCCCTACCACTACACATCTCAGCACCTGTGCATCAGGGTTTGGGGAGAAATAACTAAACATGATAGGGATCACAGACCTTTGAAATTCAATTTGACTAAGTCTTAAACTGCTTCAGTCCATTGCTTCAACCAATGGTTTATATTATGGCTCGCTATTCCATTGACTATCATTCCAGCCTCTTGCAGGCTTTCTTTTCCAGGAGGGAGAGTTTATTGACTGATGGGAAAGCTTGGGGTGCATGGAAGCATAAATCTTCTTAGCAATCTCTGATTTCCCCTCCCCTCTTTGGTCTAGATGCCCCATTTCTCATCCCCCTCTCACTACTTGTCTGCTTGCCACTGCCTCATCTGTCTCTCCACACACAGGGTCAAGTGCTCCCCAGTGATGTGGGAGTTATTCGCACCCTGCTGCTGGAGAATTGGGCCCCTAGAATCCTTTCACTGGCTTTTCTCCCCCTCCTTGCTCCTTGCCAAAGTCCTGTCCCCTTCTTCCTTCTCTGCCTTCAAGGCTCCTTCCCTGTGCAGCCAATCCTCCTCTCTATCTCCTTTTGTTCCTGCTCCCTCATCCCCCTCCCTTCCCACTGAGAAGCTCTCTGCATTGTTGTGACAAATCAAATTACCCCGTTGTGTGCGTGCCCTCCTGAATACATGGTGCAGCTAAACTGTGAATACAGTTCCCTGGGGTAATCTGGAAAGTACAAGTTGTTATTACTCAGTACAGTAGAACAATCAACACAGATTCTGTAATGCAGTAAGATGGATTGAAGCTGTTTAAGACCAGAGGAAAATGGAATAGCTGCTTTCTGAAAGGAGTTTAGCCCACACAATCCAATTCTAATGAGAAAGGAGGCCAGAGCTAAAGCCTGGATCTGAAAATCATCTAATTTGGGAAGTGGGTGTGCATACGGGAATCGAGACCCAGATCTAGATTTTGCATTGCCAGATGCCAAATGCCCCTTGTAGTCACACCAGTTCAGCAAAGTACTTAAGCACATGACTAATTTGAAGCATATGAGCAATTGCACTGATTTCAATTACACCACTCAAGTGCTGAAAGTCAAACATGTGCTTAAATCCCTTGCTGAATCGGGGTGATAACGGGAAGAGACAAAACCTTGGATATGAGAACCCCAGACTTTGAGTTTCTCAGCTATGAGGCTGCAGATCTGTACTTTATGGCTGTGGTCCATATTTAGACCTAACACTGTGTGTGTGCGTTTATTTTCTGACGTAAAGCTTCAGCGATGTTCCGAGCCCTTAGGTGGCCCCAGAAGCCATGAACTGTCTTACCTGATGGAGGACAAGTGCTCATAGCTGGGTGGGACAATGCTAGTCCTGCAAAGTGAACCAAAGAGTAAGCCCAATCTGGCTATATAAAGTGCTGGTCATCTTTCTTCCATCTGCTGTAGGCCTTGGGAAGCAGAGAAAAGCCATAACGCACTGTGCTGTTGCCATTCATGATCTCCTGAGGGAGAGCCCCTTCATCTCTGAACCTGGCTGGGAGGAGGGAGCGCGGCTGTCAGCTCAGAGAGCTTGGCAGTGGCCACCAGGATATACAGCGCTGTTCCACAGGACCAGGGAGCAGTGTTGCTTGAATGCATATGCATGTATTGGATCCAAAGCCTTTCTGGGTAGGAGAGAAGCAGAGAATGCTAAAGTCTTCAGTGCCCCCGTGTTTAATTGACAGTCACTGTAGGTTACAGGCGCAACCTCCTGCACAGAGCTGTAACTAGGCATTTTTTACTGTCCGGGGCGAGCAAGCATATTTGCGCCCCCAATCTTTTTTTTCCAGTCGTTTTCCACCCCTTTTTTCATCCCCTGTGTCTTTGCACCCTGGGCAGCTGCCCCGCTTGCCCCGTCCTGGTTATGGCCCTGGTCTTGCAAGTTATAGCTGAACTGCAGGGCCCTCCTCCGCTGAGCGGTGTAGAATTTCCAGGCTGATGGAGTGGCCGCGTGTGCAGTCTCCCATTGCCCAAGGATTAATGCGGTCTCTGCTTTGGTCTCTTGCTCACAGGAAAGAGATCACAGACAACAATATTTCAGTAGCCAGAGGCTTTCACCTGTGCCGCGCTGGGTCTGACCTGCCATAACACGTCATTGTCGATTTTAAAGCATGGCCTGCACTCTTTGGGCCTTCTCTCCCGGGAGATGGACCAATCAATTATTTGATCAGGGCCGAGCCTGAAACATGTGTCTCCCTGTAGAAGGTCCACTTGGCATCCAGCAACTCTGCCTTCATTGCACTCGTCCATAGGTATGACTGCCCATTGGGTGCCAACCACTAACAGCCTGGAATGAAGAAGACACTTCCACTGCAGGTCAGTTATTCCATAATTAGGCATTGTGGCATTTCCTACACGTGTCTCTGAAACATCTCACACTGGCCAATACCAGAGGCAGGATACTAGCAATTTCTGTGTTCCAAGCTGTCCCTAGGATTTTCCACCCAGCGTCTCCTCTGTCCTAGTTTCCTCTGGACCAAAAGACACACTGTCCCCCCCTCCATATCTGGGTTGGGGCTGATTGGACCCATTCACCAGGGTGGCTTAGCAGTGGCTTGAATCTTAATTTAGGTTTTTAGCACCTGAAACTAGAATGACTCAGCAGAGGAGTCTTGCATGTGACTACAGGACGTAAGTTCTGGTCTACACACAGGGTTGCTCCAATTTAACTATAGGTGTGTTTTTAAACCAATTTGGGTAAACTGGTGACAATTTGTTGTATGGATGCCCCAATATCAGTTGAAACTTGCCGTCTATCGGTTTAGCTTGAACCTGTACACTAGGACTGGTCTACACCCAAACTGGAACCAAACTCATGAAATCATTTTGAACTCAAACCTCTTTTGATCTTGGCCAAAGTCTGTTTTTACTCACTTAAGTTCAATCAAAGTAGGACACATGTTGCCCAAAATCAGAGTGACCACCCAGATTTGCACCAAAATAGCTTATGGTGCAGGTACAAATGTTGGAATGTTACTTAAGAATGATGAATGCTGTGTTTGGATTTGTTACTCAGGTGCTATTTTTGTACTGTATAGTGGTCTGACTAGGTAGTAGAGCATAGCCACCTAATAGCCTTTCTAACAGAGAGACAAGATGGGGGAGGTAATATCTTTCATTGGACCAACTTCTGTTGGTGACAGAGACAAGTTTTCAAGCTACATAGAGCTCTTCTTCAGGTCAGAATGAGTAACCTTTATGCCTCTAGTGGCTCATGGGGTTCACCAACACCAATCTGAACAGAGTTGGTCAGCCTGGGAGAACCAGATAAGTCACACACCGACATTCAAGAGACTGCGCTGCCTAGAAGTTGGATCTTTTCTGCTCCTGTAATTTAGGAGGAAAGCCTAGCTTGTCGTGAAAAGTAAGCTCAGATGAGTCTAAAGATCCGTGTAGGCTGTGTGTTATTTTAAAATTCTTTTTTCTCCGATGCTTGGTTCCAACTGCTAAATAAATAGACTTTGTTTCAAGAAGGCCGTTGGTTAAACTCATAGGTCACAGATTCCTGAAGGGAAGAAACATAGATGCCCGAAGCCCAGTTTGGGCCTGCAGGATGGCAAGAAGTCGGTATAAATGAGATAGGGTTCGCAGGCCGCGTCTGCGCTGCAATCAGAGGTGTGACTGCCAAAGCTTTGATATAGCTAGTGTGAATAACAATAGCAGTGTACAAGCCTGCAGGGCCTTACACTTAAATCACTACAGCGACACTGCTGTAGCCCTTCAGTGTAGAGACTTATTACAGTGACAGGAAGGGTTCTCCCCTTGCTGTAGTTAATCCACCTCCCGGAGAGGCGATAGCTCGGTCGATGGAAGAATTCTTGTCCTAGCTCTGTCTATACCAAGGGTTAGGTTGGCAGATTTTTCACACCCCTGTGTGATATAGCTGGGTTGGCCTAACTTTTTTGAGTAGACCTGGCCTGGGTGCCTAGGCTGTGCACCTACAGCTTCACTGCTACCGTTATTTGAGCTAGCTAGATAAAAGCTAGCTTGCGTGTGGCTACACCTGCTGCATTCACACCTCTGATTGCAGTGGAGACATACCTTTTATACATCCCCTAAAGCTGACTACATGGAGCCAGTCCTGGTCAAATTCCATCAGGCACAGCGCACTGTTCTGCATCATTACCCTGGGAAGCCAACCCGTGGATTCCCTACGTGAGTTCTGGGAGCGAGCATCTGCAATCAGAAAGCATCACCTTCATTAGCAAAGGTCCGTCTCCTCCCCTTTCCCATTTCACCCGCTGCTGTTGATTAAGTTTCTCTTTGCTGCTCTTCCAGGAAGCCACAGGCCTGTTGTTTTGGAGATAGCCTTAATTTGTTTACTCGGGCATATGTTCTGTCTTGTACGATGATGCTTCACAGCTGGTCTCAAGCAGCCCACGGCAGAGGAGCACCAGCGGATTAAGTTTAAAGCAAGGAAGTCTATCAAAGCCACCCTGACGTGCTAATCCAAGTGTGAGCGCTATGATATTGATGGGGCAAAGCGTGTTGCCCTATTATTGCAGATAAGCATCTTTACGCTTGTTGCCATCCCCCTCGCAAGATAGGCACGCTCAGGGTTTGTTTGTACAGCGTATCATTTAACCATGAAGATTTAAAGATTCAAAAAATGAAAAGAAAAAAAAAAACCCTCTAGTTTACAATGCAAAAGCTTTGAGAAAGCAAGAGAATCAGCTGTTTACTTTGGAATGTTAACTAGAAGGCCACCCAGACTGCTATTGTTCAATCACACTATCAAAGGATAGATGTGCCCCTTCACAGTGTATCGGCCTGCCAGTGTCAGCCATGTTTGTGGGCGTGCAAACGGCACTGGTAGGCAAATCCAAGTGATCAGGCGCCCCTGCGTTGGAGCTGGTTCCCTGCCGCCTTACAGTTTGCTCATCATTTACACCAGGGTGTGCTGCCGGATGGACATTTGGTGGCCAGATTTTCCCAATCACTCGGCACCCAACAAGCCGAGCTCTTTTGAAAACCCTCTCGCTTCTTTTGGTACCTAATGGGAGCTGGCGTCTGCCGAGACGTAGCAGAACTCTCCCACTGCGGGAAGCCGGCTCCCTATGTCTGCTCCTGAGCGCATCTCCCTGGAGCTGCGCTCTGCCAAGCCTGGGGAATGTGCGCATGCCAGGGACTTCGCTGACACAGGTCCATATTATGTAGGAAGGCATCTGCCGGTGCCACCTTCCCCAACACCCACGAATAGCTGGGTGTAGCCCAGTCGCTTGGATGCTTCTGACATAGGTTCTGTCTTGATGGTACGGATTCCCTCCCTCAGCTCTCTCGCAGGCTCTGTAAGCAAAGCCCTTTGACTTTGGCTCTTTTGTGAGCTTGGGACGGGCCCACAGGGTGCTGTGTGCCCTTTGGACTGGGGGATCTGAGCCACACAGTTCAAACTCAGACTGCCCCAAGGCTCAGGGTGTTTGGAGCTGGGGATGTGGTTTAGGCTCACCGTGTCATTACCCCAGATGTGGATGTTATGAGCCAGATTGTGCTGGATGGACGTGGCCCAGAACTGACAGGCATGATGGAGTTGCATCTCGGGATCCCCAGGTGGCATCGGGATTGAAGGAGATACAGAGTCTCTCGGGGATCCCAGGCAGTGACCCACTGATACTCCCCTTAGAACGATGCAGCGTGTGCCCAGCCAGCTGTGCCATCTTTCTCCCTGGGGGCGGGGGTGCAGTGGCTCCTTGTGCTCAGTCGAATGTAGGGAGGGGGCATGAGAGAGAAAGCAAGCTCCTTTTGTCCTCCCCTTCCTTGTGCATCCATCCCGGAGACAGGCATAATCTAGCCCTAGATGTGCTCAGAAAGGCCATTTAGATGCTTCAGATCCATTGTCAAGCTGTTTTCTCTTTTTTAAAAAAGTGATCCTGGTTTAATTTGCCTGTTTGCAAATGGCTCCTAAATAACACGCTTGTCTTTGGCCAATTGATCAAAAGGATTCTCCTTGTGCATCCAAACTGTGACATTTGCCTCCTGGATTAGCTGCATTTCTGGGGCATTAGTTGCCCTTTTTGTTTTTAAATGATTTTTTTTTCAGGTTGAAGCCGAGCCACATAACTATAGGGATGGAATCAATAGTTCACAGAACTGATAAAAAAAGTTCATGCCTGGCTTCCTATCGCCGCTGTATATCAACAGGAAAACAACTATATTGACTGGTTCTCCTTCGAATAACAGTGATACGTCACTCTGTGAAATAACCCTGTTGTTCTGATGGTTATGAGAGCCAGTATGGATTAGAGCTACCAGGGACAAAAATCAGGACTTCTGGGTACTCTCCTCAGCTCTGCCATGAGTGACCTTGAAGACGTCAGTTAGGCAAAAATTTTCAAAAGTGGTCACTCATCTTATTGTGCCTTAGTTTTTAGGTGCCCAGTTTGAGACACCAAGGGCCTGATTTCCATGGGAGCTGAGCACCCACAAGTCCACTTGCAGTCAATGGGTGCTGTGGGTGCTCAGCAGCTCTGAAAGCCAGGTCCTAAGTCTCTCAAGAAGGGAACCCAAATTCACTTTTGAAAATGTCACTTCTCCCAGAGCTTGTGGGAGGATTACTTACATGATGTTTGTAAAGTGCATGAAGCTCCTTGGATGAAAAGAGATAGAGAAATGTTATTGGAGGACAGGGTTAGTCCTTATTTTTGTTTTATGAGGATGGCCAGGGCCCATTTCTCAACTTTTAAAATCTTTACCCAAATCTTAGATGACCTGATTTTTGTATCTGCCTCTGAATTAAGTTAGATTGGGGGATACGGAGTGAAAATCTGACTAAGTATCAATTTGCCCTGTGGAAATTTTCCCTTCTGATGCTTCTCGTAATCCTGGCCTCCTTGCAGTAAGTAAATAGAGGCATATGGAGCATCTAAACTTACTTAATCAATGTTTTCATTCGTCTTCATTTGCTCCGGCCGTAATGGACAATGGACACATGATTGTCCTTTGAAAATTACTGGTGCACGACCGTAACTGCTGCTCCATCGACGCTCCATCTTTCTGGAGTGGAGAAAGAGTTACACCTAATTGTACATGGTTCGAGCATGTGGCATCCAGTTCTGCGTGCAGCCGACAACAAGGGCATCTGGCACACACAGGTCTGAGAACGTAGCGAGCTGGGTGTGGACGCAGAGGGCCCTGCAGTGCGACGTGCGGTAAGGGAGAGATAGGACTCAGCTGCAGTGAACATAAAGGGGATTTGTTATCGAGGCAGCTGCCCACAGATAGACCCTGAGGTTCTCGCTTCCTGTATCACCCAGACTGACTAATGCAGCCTGTGGTGGTTAGTGTCAGGATTTCCCTATGTCCCGGCACGGAAGCAGCAATCATGGCCTAAGTTGCTGATTGCACTCCACAGGTGCGCTATAGATCAAAGGGCCTAATTTCCTATTGGCCTGTACCATGAGCATCCATTAACACCAGTGCAAAGGGAATCCGAAGGGGAGCACTTTACGCTCACTTTGCACTGATGTAAATGGCTGCACAAAGGCCACAGGGCATCAGGTCCAGGGCAGGCTCCAGGCACCAGCGAACCAAGCAGGTGCCTGGGGGGCAGCCAATGTAAAGGGGCGGCAGGACGTCGGGCTCTGGGGCGGCAATCTGCCCTCGGCGGCGGCGGGAATTCGGCAGCCGCGCCGTCAGAGCGCGTTTCGTGCTCGTCGGCAGTTTGGCGGTGGGGACGCGGCTCTTCTTCAATTCAGCGGCCGCACCATCACTCCGCCTCCATGTTCGGCGGGCAGGATTCCGCCTCCCCTTTCGGCGGCAAGTTTTGGGTTTTTTTGGATCGGGCCCCCAGCCTTTGAAGAAGGCTTTCTACGGGAAAGTTGGGCACCAGAGACTCCAGTCTCCCATACAACTCCCACGGCAAGCCCTGGCTCAGGGACCCATCGTGGGGCGGAGCTTGGAGTGATAGGGGGCGGGCCCAAGGCACATAGCACTACATAGGCCATTCGGGGTAGCGAAGCAGCACTCATCAGATGATTGTAAAGCAGACTCTCTGTTTTGGTTCACACTAGGGTTCATTTAGGCCCCTGGAGCAGCCCAGAAGCCAGAGGACCAAAATGTACCTTAAAGCTACCTGTATCTTCCATCCTTCCTTCCTGTTTCTTCGCTGCACCTCCAGGAGGCAGAGGACTGTACCTGAGCCAGAAGTTTTCATAGATATACTCACTTGGATCCATAGTTATTCTCCTAGCTGAGGCGCTCGCTGGACCATTAATGTTGATTTTCAATAAGTCTTGGGACACTGGAGAAGTTCCAGAAGACTGGAAAACAGCTAACGTTGTGCCAATTTTTAAAAAGGGGAAAAGGGATGACCCAGGTAATTATAGGCTTGTCAACCTGACATTGATCCTAGGCAAGATAATGGAGTGGCTGATACAGGACTCGATTAATAAAGAATTAAAGGAGGGTAATGTAATTAATGAAAATCATCATGGGTTTATGGGAAATAGATCCTGTCAAACTAACTTGATATCTTTGTTTAATGAGAGTACAAGTTTGGTTGAAAAAGGCAATAGTGTTGATATAATAGACTTCTGTTAGGTATTTGACTTGCTAGAGCATGACACTTGAATTAAAAAAATGGAACAATATTCAATTAACAGGGCACACAATAAATGGATCCACAGCTGGCTAACTGACAGGTCTCCAAATGTAATTGTAAACAAGGAATCATCATTGAGTGACATGTTTCTAGTGGGGTCTCAGGGGGATTGGCTCTTGGCCATACAATATTTAACATTTTCATTAGTCACCTGGAAGGAAGCATAAAATCATCTTTTGGTAACGTTTGCAAATAGGGGGGAATAGTAAATAACGGGGAGGACAGGTCACTGATCCAGAGCGATCTAGTTCGCTTGGTAAACTGGGCTCAAGCAAACAATATGCAATTTAATATGGCTAAATGTAAATGTATACATCAAGGAACACAGAATGTCGGCCATACTTAGAGGATGGGGGACTCTATCCGGGGAAACAGGGACTCTTCAAAAAATGTGGGGGTTGGTGGATAATAACTTGACCATGAGCTCCCAGGGTGACTCTGTGGCCAAAAGAGCTAATGTGATCCTGGGATGCACAAACATGGGAATCTTGAGTAGGAACAGAGAGGTTATTTTACCTCTGGATTTGGTTCAGTGCGAATGCTGCTGGAATCCTGTGTCCAGTTCTGGTGCCCCAATTCAAGAAGGATGTTGGTAAATTGGAGCAGAGAAGAGCCATGAAAATTATGAAAGGATTAGAAAATCTGCCTTATAGTGGTAGACTCAAAGAGCTCAATCTAGTTAGTTTAACAAAGAGAAGGTTACGGGATTATAGACTTGATTACAGTCTACAGTATACGCGAAAAGAAAAGGAGTACTTGTGGTACCTTAGAGACTAACCAATTTATTTGAGCATGAGCTTTCAATTGGTTAGTCTCTAAGGTGCCACAAGTACTCCTTTTCTTTTTGCGAATACAGACTAACACGGCTGTTCCTCTGAAACCAGTCTACAGTATATATTTGTGAGGAATAAATATTTAATAATGGGCTCTTTCATCTAGGAGAGAAAGGTCTGACACCATCCAATGGCTGGAAATTGAAGCTAGACAAATTCAGACTGGGAATAAGGCATAAATTGTTAGTGGTGAGAGTAATTAACCATTGGAACAATTTACCAAGGGTCGTGGTGGATTCTCCATCACTGACAACTTTCAAATCAAGATGGGAGGTTTTTCTAAAAAATCTGCTCTGGGAATTATTTGGGGCAGTTCTCTGGCCGGTGCTGTACAGGAGGTGAGACTAGATGATCACAGTGGCCTTGAAATCTGTGAACCCATTTCTGTGTATACTGCTGTGGTTAGGAGAGGGGCATTTTTGTGAATGGGAAGTGCCATAAGAATCATGAGGCTATGCTCCCTGCACATCTGGCTTGGAGCTCACCCAGGAGTTTAGGGTTAGGAAAAAAAAAAAAGATTCCATCCCTGGGCAAATCCAGATTGAATGTTTCTCTTTTGGGCTAAGGCCATTCACACCTAGGACATAGGGAGTCAGGCTCCCTGGGGCTGGCAGATGTTGCTCTGAAAGCAGTTTGATGTAAAAGGAAGAGAAAAGAGGAGGCATGGAGCTTGTATTGGCTGAGGGATATTCAAGGAAATGTCAGTAAGACCCAGCAAATGCCCATCATGCCTGTTCCTGATTATGCTGGGTATGAGTCGAGTTCCTCCAGATTTACACCAGTGTAACTAAAAGCAGAATCAGGCCCAATGGCAACATTTCTGCTCCCTTCCAGGTGAATACTCTCGGGTGGTCCATGGAGATCTTGGGTCTGCCTCTACCTTGCCCTGCACCTTGTGTGGGCGCTGACTCCAGTGCAAAGGGGGTGCCCTCTGGTTTGACGCCCACCATGCCCAGCCCTCAGTGACTGCACGAGGAGCAGGGAATGGAAAATTGGGCCTAATGAACGAGACCCCTGGGAGTGCTGCTGAGTAGCTTTGACTCTCTGTAATGACTTCTCCTTTGGCGTCTCTGCCACTTCCCTGTAATTTCTGCCTCGGGTCTGATTTCACTTCAGATTCCCCCACCAGCTCCCACGCTGCTTCTGGGGTCAGACCCTCCCAGCGGGTGTAAATCAGAATAGCGCCATTGACTTCAGCAGATAGACCCCCACTGAGGATCTAGCACCTGCTCTTTGAATGATCAACGGTCGTCTTTCCATGGGTTATTTAATGGCTGTAGCCCCTTCTTGCCCGTAATGAGGTGAGAGGGAAGGAGCAGCTTTCCCAGCCATGCATCTGGAAAGAGAAAATAAATGGAGGGTGAGCAAGTCCTGGGTGGGTGTTATTGGCGGGGACATTAAGCATATAACATAATTTATCACTTAAGTAACCTTGAAACAGCTTTCATTGTGATGGAGGAACCAGACTGGCACAGCAGTGGGCAGAGAGAAAAGAGACCTCTCCTCGTATGATTCACTTCAGTGTGTACCTGTCATAATTCATCATCTGGTTAACCCCGAAGCAAACACCACCGTATTTTCCAATTTTTTCCTTCCTCTCTTTTCCATACTCCCCACCTTCTCCCATCCCACTTGCCACCACCAGAAATCAACATCTAGAATCCTCTTGGACAGCTGGGTAAGACATCGCTGGGGATCTGAAATGCAGGACCGGAAACAGAGACATTGGTGAGCGACTGGAGTGGCTCTGTGTGTGTGTGTGTCTGCAGGGAAAGTGTAATAAAGACCAGAAGGGTGTTTGTGTGTGCCTGTGTGGGTGTATGCTTATGTGTGCGGGAAAAGTGCAACCAGAGATCAGAAGAGAACGTGGGAGAATGTAACATAGACCAAAAGTGTGTGTGTGTATACGCGCATTAAAGATGTGTCAGATGGGGGTGGGACCCAGATGAATATAGAATAAGAGCTAGCATAAAATTTAGGGAGTGGGTGTGCATAAAATACACCGGAGGCTCCTGCAGGTTAGTGTATAATAGTGACAAGTGGGTGTGTGTGTATATATTGATATAGCTTTATGGAGGTCGTACAACACAATAAAGAGCAAAGAGTGTGACCGTAGGTGTATATGCCATTGTTATAATAAAGTTTGGGGGGGCCAATAAAGTATGCGTGTGAGCTCGTTCTGAAAAAATAAGACTCCTCCAGTTCTCCTACAAACGTTTGCCCGTTTCTGGATCCGGATTTGAGCCAAGCCTGTTTTACACCACTCAAATAAATGTGTTTTTTCCTTTTCCCTCCTGACTTTGCACTTCCTGGACAGCCTGGCAGCAGAAATGCTTATGGAACAGGTGAAAAAGTCAGTTCCCAGGATTTATCCAGCTCAGCTTCACAGGCCCAAACTGCATCTGAACTTTCAAACCACTTCTACAAAGCGAACCACAAACTCTGTTTCGATCGTAAGCATTGTGGGGCAGGGACTGTCTCTCACTATGTCTCTGTACAGTACCTAGAACAATGGGGCCCTGATCTCGGTTGTGCTCCTGGATAATAATAAGAAATCATCATAATGACTGAAATGTTTGAGGTTTCCCCAGCACTAATGAAGATCAAAAGGAAGGTTATATGTCTGCATGTGGAATGGTAACTAGCATTAAGTTTGATATATGTATTTACACAATATGTGTGTGGTAGGTTGCCATGGGTTTTGTTGTACTAGAAATATGTAGGTGGATAGAATCAACAGAAGAGGATTTCTGTGTGCGTGTGCGTGTTTGCAGGTGTAGGGGATTTTGCACAATATTGTGTGAGTAATAATTAGAGCTGGGTGAGAATGTTCCAACGAAAGGTGTTTTCCGCGAGAAAACTGACACCGTTATGGGAAATGGCTGGTTTCGATGAATCTCCCAGTTCAAACAAATTTTGAAAAAAGATGTTTCAAAATTGTTGAAATGTCCTGCTTTGACATTTTCAAAATGAAAAGTTTTGAATTTTGGTTCAAAACAAGATTTAGGTTTACAATTTTAGTTAATTTATTATAAAATAAAGTGGGCTTTTTATTTTTTTATTTTTTTTTAAGAAACAGAAGGTTGGAATTGAAATGAAACCTTTCAAAATTATCCAAACAAAGCATTTACATTGACCCCAATCTGATATGTTTTCAGATGGTTGGTTCATGACATTTTTCAAGATTTTGACTTTTTGTTCCGATTTGGGGATGTGAAAAACTTTTCAAATCTCCAGAATTCTCATGGAGAAGGAAAACCATTTCCTTCCCGGCTCTCCTGTGCACAGTAAGGTGTGAGAAACAACACCTCGCTTGTGCTCACCAGGAAGTGTGACTACCTGTATGTGGTTGATGGGAAATGAAAACATTCAATACTGATTTCAAACACAGTTTCGATAAAAAAGTCTCTTTAAAAATGTTGTAGAAATTTTAGCAAAAAAATGGATCCGTTTTGAACCCTGCAAAATGGGAACAGGTTCAAAAATCTCTCTAGAAACTATTGTACCACCAGCTCTAGCAACAATCTTGGATACTCAGGCTATGTTCTGGCAAAGGGTGTGGGTGGGACTGTCCCTCCTTCCTCAGGGTCCCGAATTAACTCCTAATGAAGTCAGTGGTGGTTGGGTCAGGTCCCTGTAATGCGTGAATCTGATGCAAGGCACTGTGGACAGTGGCAGGATGGTCGGCCCCTTTGAGGCAGCATCTTTAATCTCCTGGGGTGGTCCTTTAGCCATAGCTCTTCACCCCTCAGCTCAACCCCTCTCTCCAACCAGGTGTTCGCTGATCCCATTGTCTCATCCAGCGGGGGGATCTGTTCCATTCTCCATGCTCACAACACACAGTCCTTCTGTGCTGATTAAAAGTCCTCTCGCCGGCTGGTCTTTTCCCAAGGGATAATCCAAATCTCATGGGGTTTCCATTGTAATAAAACATATCTCGCTCCCTGCGTGGTTCTCATTCTGGGGGCACACCTGCCATTGGTGCAACCTGCCACCAACTCCTGGCGACAAACGGTTCTTTCACTGGTGCTCACTAGACAGCAAGGGCCAAAGCTTCCCTCTTTGTGAAGCATTTCCCCAGTGCTGAGCTCTGCAGCTGAAACAAAGAACTCCTGCCCCCCCTCCCCGCCCCGCAATCAGGTGCATCCCCAGCAAAGTGGCTGGAGAAGCCCTGCCTTTGTCTGATGCTTCCCACGGTAAAGCTACGTTGGACACCTCTGAGGCGATCACTCAGTGTCACACATACCATGGTCAATAGGGTCCATCTACATAGCAAGCAGCAGCAGCCTGCAGCAGTGAGTGTCAGAGGCCGGGTCAACAGACATGAGCTCACAGGGCTCTACGAACAGCTGGGTGGATGTTCGGGTTTGGGCTGAAGTGTGGGCTCTGAAGCCCACCTCCCTCTCTAGGTGTCAGAGCCTGAGCTCCAGCCCAAGCCTGGACATCGACACAGCTATTCTTAATGCCCTAGTGCGTGCCCTGCAAGCTTTAGTGTGTAGGCCTGGGCTCTGAGACTGGCCTCTTGAGGGTGCTTGCATGCTGTGTAGATGTACCCTAAGAACCCTATTAGCTCAGCTATTGCATGCAGCTTTGACCTGTATGTTGAGTTCAATCCCTCTGTCTCCAAATAGAGCCAGCTGTCTGGAGGAAGCCTTGAAGAGCCAATTAAGGAAGCATCTGATCCCCCAAAAAAGTCTCTGTTTAACGCAAAGCAGAGAAGCCAAGGGGATTGTTGATCCAAAGCTGATATACAGAGATCAAGGGCTTCTCTGCTGTTTCGCTGGCCCTCAAAGCTAACTGATAGGTCTTAAAATGTAATTGGAAATGGGGGGCCTTCATTGAGCAGGTTTGTTTCCAGTGGGGTCCCACATGGATCAGTCCCTGGCTCTATGCTCGTTAACATTTTCATGAATGACATGGAAGGAAACATAAAATGATCACTGATAAAGTTTACACGACGCTTGCGGAAGTGATAAATAATGAAGAGGACGGGTCACTGACACAGAGTGATCTGAATTGCCTGATAGACTGGGCACAATCAAACAATATGCATTTCAATATGGTCAAATGTAACTTCTTGTCGAGCGATCCAAATGTCTAATGTGATCCTTAGATGTATCAACAGGGGAATATCTAATAGGAGCAGAGAAGTTATATTACCTCTGTATTTGGTATTGATACAACAGCTACTGGGATAGTGTCCAATTCTGGTGGCCACAATTCAAGAGGACGTTGATAAATTGGAGGGGATTCAGAGAAGAGCCATGAGAATGATGGCAGAATTGGAAAACATGCCATAAAATACTCAAGGAGCTCAAGCTATTTAGCCAACAAGCAGAAGGTTAAGAGGGGACTTCATCACAGTCTATAAGTACCTGCATGGGGAAGAGAAATTTCATAACAGGAGGCTCTTAAATCTAGTGTACAAAGGTCTAACAAGATCCAATGGGTGGAAGTTGAAACTAGACGAATTTAGACTTGAAATAAGGTGCAAATGTTTAACAGTGATGGTAATTAACGGTGAGGAAAAACCTGTCAAGGGTTGTCATAGAGTGTCCATCGTTGGCAACTTTTACATCAAGACTGGAAAGGTTTCTAAAAGGTATGCTCTAGTTCCAACAGGAATTAATTCAGGATAGTTCTGAATCACAGTGGTCCCTTCTGGCCTTGAAATCTATGAAAGTTAAGAGCATGGAGATCTAGATATTACAGGAACTATGGCATTAGATGTAATTGAGCCATTTGAAAAGATGCTTTCAAGCCCAGCTATGGTCTTTTCCAGGGGTTCTGGTCTTTGTGCAACTTGGACTTGGTGAGGGGGGAGGGAAGGGTTTACATGGTGTGCAGCATAGGTGGCGTGTGGGTAGGGCTACAGGGGGATCAGCTGCCCAAATGTATCTCTGAGCCACCTTTCACCCATGCTCAGTCTCAGCAGAGACAGGAGCCGCTGCTATGGGGTGAGTACGGGGCGGGCTCGCTCTCCAAACCCCCCTACTCCCGTTAGGGCCTCGTCTCCACACCGCCTGGGTTAGAGACAGCGAACCGCCAACCCACACTGGAGAGTGAGCCCTGCCACCCTCCCTGCCAAGAGCTATTAAGTTTTGCTCAGCCCCCACAAATAATATTTTCACCAGTCACCTATGATGGCAGGAGTCAGGTGAACCAGGGGCTTTTTCCTGGCTTTACCACTAATAATCTCAACTGCCAAACTCCCCAGCTGAGAGGCAATGTTGTCCATTTTACAGGCTGCTGGCTTAAAAACCCAGGCTATGTCTACACTTAAAATACTACGGCGACAGTATTGCTGTAGTACTTGAGTGTAGACACTTATTACAGCAACAGGAGGAATTCTCCCCTTGTTGTAGTTTATCTACCTCCCCGAGAGGCTCAATGGAAGAATTCTTGCATCTGCCTAATGCTGTCTACATGGAGACTTAGGTTGGCTTAACTGCGTCGCTCAGGGGCTTGGATTTTTCACGTCCCTGAGCGACATAGCTGGGTTGATCTAATTTTCTGGAAAAGATCAGCTCCAAGAGACCTGGGTTCTATTCCCTGCTCTGCCACTAACCCGTTAGGTGACCTTGAGCAAAACTCTTCCCTTTTTTGGTCCCCTCCCTTTTGTTTGATTAGACCAGGGGTTCTCAAACTGTGGGTCAGGACCCCACTTTAATGGGGTCACCAAGGCTGGTTTTAGACTTGCTGGGACCCAAGGCCGAAGCCGGAGCCCCACTGTCCGGGGGTGAAACCGAAGTCTAAGCCCCACCACCCAGGACTGAAGCCGAAGCCCGAGGGCTTCATCCTTGGGCAGGGGGACTAAGGTTACATGCCCCTGGCCCAGGGCAGGAGCCCTGGGGCAGCTTGGTCTCCCTGCCTGAGGCAGTGAGGTTTGGGCGGGCTTGGGCTTCAGTCCCCCCTCCTGGGGTCGTGTAGTAATTTTTGTTGTCAGAAGGGGGTCACGGGGCAATGAAGTTTGAGAACTGCTGGATTAGACCATAAGCTCTTCAGGGCCAGGTTTTCCCTTCCTATATTTGTAGTACAGCACCCAGTACAACAGGGCCGTGCACTCAGCCTCTGTTTGCCATTACTGCCAGGGCAGGGACGGTCACCTTACACTGGGAGTATGTCTTCCATCAACAACAAAAGTTTTCCCAAGAGGCGTTCAGCTTCTTATTTCTTGACAAACTTCTGCTTCCAGATCTGCATGGCAGCTCTCAGCACAGATTCTGGTCCAAGCTCCCAGGAGGAGGAAACCTGGGAACGGCGGTTACTAGAAATGGAAACAGGGCTGAGGAGCGAAGCACTCCCATCCCTCCCAGCCAGGGGCCAGGATTGGCTTTTCCAAGCTCTGCCTGCCATCCTGCATTGTACACACATAAAGGGAAGAGAACAACCTGGTAACTCTGTGAACAGCACTTTGTATCTCACAGCCTTGCGTTATGGTATAATGGAGTACGGTGAGGTGTACTTAGTGTTGGTGAGGCCTCATCTGGAGTACAGTGACCAGTTTTGGGCCCCACACTACAAGAAGGATGTAGAAAAATTGGAAAGAGTCCAGCGGAGGGCAACAAAAATGGTTAGGGTGCTGAAGCATATGACTTATGAGGAGAAGCTGAGGGAATTGGGATTATTTAGTCTGCAGAAGAGAAGAATATGGGGGGATTTGATAGCTGCTTTCAACTACCTGAAAGGTGGTTCCAAAGAGGATGGATCTAGACTGTTCTCAGTGGTAGCAGATGACAGAACAAGGAGTAATGGTCTCAAGTTGCAGTGGTGGAGGTCTAGGTTGGATATGAGGAAAAACTTTTTCACTAGGAGGGTGGTGAAACACTGGAATGCGTTACCTAGGGAGGTAGTGGAATCTCCTTCCTTACAGGCTTTTAAAGTCAGGCTTGACAAAGCCCTGGCTGGGATGATTTAGTTGGGGATTGGTCCTGCTTTGAGCAGGGGGTTGGACTAGATGACCTCCTGAGGTCCCTTCCAACCCTGACATTCTATGATTCTATGAATCCTCGGCAGTATCCATGGTGGTTACCCAGGGAAGGCTACTGGACCACAGGGAAGCGCTGCTCCAGCGTGGAAGGCTGGATGATTTAGTATTATTGCAAGTGCTTTGAAGGCGGTTCCACTGTATCTGCTGGGTGCACTTTACACCAGTTTAATAAGAATTAATACTCTACCACCTTTCCATAGCAGAGTTGGAGCGTAAGACAGGATGTGGCTATAAGCGATCAATCAAAAGGGGATTCTTGGACTGCTGGACAAAACCAAAAAGTTTTAGGTGGAACTGTAAACAGTGGTTTTCAAAAATTTCAGTGAATCGAAAAGTAAAGATAAACCCATTTAGTTTGGGTCAAACAAAACATTTTGCTTTAACAGAATCGACAAGTTTCATTTAGATTTTGACCATTTTACAATGATTTTGATTGTTTTTTAAAATAAAATTAAAGGCAATTTTTTAAGCAAAAAGTCGTTTCACAGACTTTTCACAGACTTGAAAGAGTGAAACGTTTCATTTAGAAAAGGTCAGCAGAAAATGTTTTGATGGGGGGGCGGGATTTTTTAAAAGTTTTGTTCAACTAAAACAATTTGGTGAAACGGACGCAAATTTGCAGGGAGTTTTGGTGTCACTGAATCTGCATTTTTCACCACAAAAAGTTTCGGCTGAAAAATTTGACCCAGCTGTACTCCTGGTTTCTATTTCCAACTCTGCCATGTGTCCTTGGGCCCGTCACCTTCACCTCTACGTTCTGCTTTATCCCCTTCTGTAGAATTATTGTTGAATCAGATAGCGGTAGCTCCCCACATGTACAAGGTATTTGTCAAACACAGAGGAAGACAGGCCCTAGGTTTGCAAAAGTGCTCCACCCAAACCAGCTCCCCTGTGAACACTAATGACCAGATTCTCAAAAGAGCTCAGCAGCCAACTTTTGAAACTTTGTCCCTTTCTTTTGGGTGCCTAAATGACTACTTAGCTCTTTTGAAAATCTGGCCCTGATTGCAGAGGCTGAGCAATTGAAAATCAGGCCTTATAATCCATTACGATGCCCTGAGTCATCTAATCACCTTAGACCATCTTCAGGTCTGTGTAATATCTGCAAGCGATTTCCCCACACTCCAAGATGAAAAATATTAACGAGCCAACCAGAGCCTGGCAAGACGCCAACTCTGCTGGTGTACAAAGCAGACACAGCTGTATGTGTTCCGCAGCTGTTTGTCTGCAGAACACACACCACAGAGCCTGACTTGGTTGGGCTGAGAGGTGGATCCAATTTGGGAGAGAAACAAAGTCAGCAGCAGAGACTTAAGAAGCGGCCATGAATCCATCGTTATCCCCAGTGCTTTTCAAGGCAGAACAAACGGCCGTATTTTCAAAAGTGTTCAGCATGCACAATTGGCAGTAGATTTTCAAAAGAGCTCAGCTCCCATTTAGTCTAAATAAGGGCCAGATTTTCATTTTAATAGAAATATTTTTCTGCTGAAAAAGAGGGAGATTGAAGTTTGCTTGGACTGGCCCTGCCCCAGAGATGGACAGCCACATGGTCTGTGGGCTGATCCAAAGCCCAATGACTTCCATGCCTTTTGACTCAGGTCCTACAACGCTAAACAAAATCACACAGCTTACTGGTTGGTGCGGGAGCTGGTCTGAAGGTGAAATTTCCTTCAGCACAATTATTGAGGTGCCTCCTCTTTTGGTTTCAGATGCACTTGGGTGTTCCTTTCTCTGCGAAAGGCACAAGTGTCAGAGATGTGAGAGGCAACACAAAGCTTCTGATTGTGGCATGAGGGCTGGCTTCCCGCATAGGCCTTTCAAATTGGTGGATGATGTTTGCTAAAATAGGGAACACATTCTGAAGGGTTGAGGTAAGGACAACAGCTGCCTTTGCGATCTCGTTCTTGCCAGCTTTGCTTTCCACCGTTTTTTGTTGCTCCAGCAGCCTCTTGGGCATTTAGTATGTTGAGTTCCTGTAAACTGGATCTTTCTGCTTGAAGTGATATTATTTTGGCAAGTCATTTTCTTCCTGGAGCTGGGTTAGGAAATGTCTGGCCTTGATGGAATTGGCATATAGGGCCTTATACACCACCTGTAACATATTTTCCGTATCACAGTAACTATGCTCAGCATGTATTAGAGATAGACTCTGCTGTGTTTATCCATACATGAAGAGTGGAGAGATAGTTTAGCCCTGGTCTCGCTCTGTTGTCACTCTCTTGACTTCAGTGTAGTTACTCCTGATTTAGCACCCAGGTAAGTGGGTGAAGAATCAGATCCTTTTGATCTAAAACAGCCTTTATTTTAGATTAAGAACACAACAATACAAGAGGAGACCAAAGGAATGTCTGCCTGACTGAGAGAGAGCACCCAGTGTGCACCTCTTCCAGCAGTCTGCCCTTAGCTCTGAGGACAAGATGGCGGCTGAACTCTGCACATAGGGGGCGTGTGTTCAGATTAGGTCATATCAGAATGTGATCTTGAGGCATCACGTTAACTAACACTGATAAATATGACATGGTTGACAAGGATAAGTCAAGTTTAACACCATGTCAGCTGACCGCGGTTGACTATACTGCACCCATGCAGGGTCATAGTGACCAGTTGAGATGATGTTAAACATGACTTGTCTGTGTCTCCACTGACTGCAAATCTTCCTAACATCACATTAGCTAACAGGATTCCTCTTCTGTAATGACCTAAATTTCTTGTGAAGACAAGCCCAAGGATACTGCTTAGAAATGTAAAGGTGCACTACCCAAAACCCCCCCAAAGGCACCACAATTCCAGAGCTACACCACAGAATATGTGATGTCCAGATACTAAGGTGATGGGCGTGGTACAAATGCTTAGACGGATGGAACCAAAATGCTAGTGCTATAAGCCTGAACTTTGGGATAAGTTTGGATGCAGATTTATGCGGAGCCCAGCTGTTCTCGGGTTGGCAGCCAGTGCTGCTCCTTAAATGTGTTAACTTTGCTCTGCCTTAGAAGGCAAGTCTGTGGAGGCTTGAATGATTTAGGCTGGGACCCACAAAAGTACTTATGGGCCTGCATCCTGTTTTTAGGCACCCAAGCCCCATTCTTCGGTGCTAGTGTAATCCACAAAATTCACACTCGGCTTCTGCCTGACCCTGTGGGCACCTAAACTCATTTAAGGCCTTCAGTTTTTGCAGTAAAATTTCCCTTGCAGCCTACGTTCCTGCCTCTGGGCATCGGCATGTCTGCCTCACTCTAGGGTGTCCAGATGCCCATCTCCTGCCTGAGCCCCAGAACGATCCATGAACCGGGGGAAGATAGGTTTGGCTGCCTAAGTCACGTGAAAGGCTTGATCCAGTAGGGGTGCTAAGAGGCCACCTAACCCCACAAAACGCCTAGGGAAAGGTGGTTTGTGATTTGCTGGCAGAGATAGGTGCTCCCTGCAGCCCGGACTTAGGCACTGAACTCTGAAAAAGGGGTAGGGCTTAGCACACCCTACTCTTGCTGGCACCTTCCATTGGCTAGCTTAGGTGGCTCCCCACCTAGTGTGCTGGCTTTGTGGATCTCATTCTAAGGCGTGTATCTCTATCCCCATTCACTGCACAGGAGCCTACGCACCTAGCTCAGGCTCCGTGGATCGCAGGGTTAGTCCTGTGATTTTCTAGGAGCCTAAGTCCTTTTTCAGAGTAGCAGCCGTGTTAGTCTGTATTCGCAAAAAGAAAAGAGGACTTGTGGCACCTTAGAGACTAACAAATTTATTTAAGCATAAGCTTTCGTGAGCTACAGCTCACTTCATCGGATTCATTAAGCTCACGAAAGCTTATGCTCAAATAAATTTGTTAGTCTCTAAGGTGCCACAAGTACTCCTTTTCTTTTTAAGTCTTTTTGTGGCTCTGGGCCCTTGTACTTAGAGCAGGGGTCTGGGAGCCAGAGTTGCATTCATCACTCCATCACTGTGACTCACTGGCTGAGCATTCCATTAAAATGCTCCATGCCTCAGTTTACCCCTTCACCAACAAAGATGATAAGACTTACTGACATCACCAGGGCAGTCTGAGAATTAATTAACCCTTGGTAACGTATACGGAGATCGCTGGATGAAGGGCTGCTAGCGATATGCAAAACAGCATCATTGTGCATGGATCAAATGTAGAACCGAAGCAAAGAAAGTGCTTAAACAAATGCATCCAAGGGTGCGTTAAGGCATGGGAGTATCCCAGGGGAATCTGGAGGCCAGCAGGGTTCTGAGGAGGGTGTTGAACTGAAGAGACAAGCTCTGTAATAAAACACATACAACAAACAGAAGAGAAAGTGAAAAGAAAGAAGAAGGAAAACAGTAGCTTCCTGAAGTTTTGTACACACACACGTACACACACACACACAAAAGCAGCATCAGCCTGAAAAGGAGCCAAAATCCGGTTTTAAATTACGGATGCGTTTTTCTTTCTTTGGAGGCAGAATTAGTTCGAAAAAGATTCTCGAGATATGAAAAAAATCGCTGGGGAGGGACAAACTCCATCAGCTAATTAAACATGTAACAGAGGGACATTATTCCTGATTCATTAGAAACCTGTGCTCCCAATTCTAATTGCTGATGGTTTCTTTGTGTGTGTACGTGTGTTTGTACAGATTAATTGTATTCATTGGTTAGCAGATAATGTAATGTTTGAATTTGGGGGGGTTAATTATCTTTGATTATATTTGTTTCAAATTAGGGTGAGTTGGTGGGACTGGCTGTACACGGAAGGCCTGTGTACTGCCCTGGAGTTTAGAGACCAGCGGGGAGTTAGAAAAACAATAACTACGTTTATTTAGGCATTTAACTCCACTGCCTTATTATTTATTTGTATTATCATAGTGCCTAGGAGCTGCAGTCCTGGATCCCATTGTGTTAGGTGCTGTACAAACCTGTATTGCAAAGAAAATCCTGTTATATTCTACTCCATCCTCAAACTCTGCAGCAGGATGTTAGAGATGGGACTCAATCGCAAATCAGCGATTCCTCCTCTCACAACACAGGAAGCACTTACAAAGTCAGCCACCTCTGAGGTGTTTAACAGTGAGAGGAAGGATAGTTTTGTGGTTAAGGTACTAGCCTAATGCTGAGAAGACTTTGGCTCTATTCCCAGCTGTGCTATACATTTTCTTGAGACTATCATCTCACCTCTTCGTGACCCACCCGCAAAATGAAGGTTGTGACACATCCTTTCTCTGTGTTGTCTGTTTACAGTGTAACTTCTTCAAGGACTGGCCTTGTGTTTTGTGTGGGCAGCACCTGGCACAGTGGGGCCCAACGCTTGGTCAGAGCCTCTAGAATCGACTGTCATAAATGTAAGCAGTGTCAGGATGAGCTCCACCCTGACATCTGGTGGTGAGGTGTGGCAAATTGTGGAAAAGAACTTCAGGGGCCGATCTCATTTGCATAGGCACACCCACCCCGCCTAGAATGAGACCATAGCTGCCCAAATGGTCACTTTGGCTGCTGTGGGATCCCCAGTGTCTCTGTTATTGGGGCAGGAAGAATAAATTGTTATTACCCTGATTATGGGAACTGTGCTTGGAACTGTATGTGGCCTTTTGTTATGATGGAGGGATTCACCATCAACTAAGTAGCACTTGCTAGGCAAGGGTCATGGGTTCCAAAACTGTGTGAATGGAGAGAGGCTGGGGACAAGTATTAATACTTGGTGGCATGGGCCCCTTGGTGAGGGCCTTACATGCTAATTGCACTTCCTCCTCTCTCCACTGTGGAATATCAGAGCTAATTTTGATTTCATTAGAAGTCTAGTTATAGGCTGCTGAGCTCACTTTGGGCTGACAGTGCACCAGCACTGGGGCTCCCCTACTACAAGCTGAATTCACCTAAGAGCTGAAATCACTGAGTGTTGTGTTAAGTAGTGGGGGAGCCTGAAGATATATTGTGGAGCAGTTTGCGGGACGGCTGGTGAAGCAGTTCGACGCGGAGCAGTGTGTGGATGGCAGGAGCGGCTTGTGGGCCGTGGAGCTGAGCGAAGGAGTTCGTGGGGCGGCTGGCGGAGCAGAGCGCAGCTGAGTGAAGGAGTTTGTGGGGCGGCTGGCGGAGCGGAGTGCAGCTGAGCGAAGGAGTTTGTGGGGCGGCTGGCGGAGCGGAGTGCTGCTATGGAGCTATGGGGCGGTCAGCTTCAGATCACGTAAGGTGCCTCTTACCCCCGTCCCATTTCCACCCAGGTTGGGAGGTAAAGCTCCGCAGATAAACTTTCGAACTCTGGGGCTGCCCTGACCAGGGTCAGAGACTTTTGGGGCATTGGACTTTTGGGACTTTGGGTGATTTGGGGTTGCTGGACTCAAGAACCAAAGGGAAAAGGGCATGCCCCAATTTGCCTGGGGTGGGTTCTTTTTTTTTGCTCATGGGTTGTGTTATGAATCCTGTTGGTGGTGTTTCCCCAACATAATGCCACATTGTTTCTCTCTGTTATTAAAAGGCTTTTGCTACACTCAGACCATGTGCTTGCGAGAGGGGAAGTATTGCCTCTTGGAGGCGCCCAGCGGGGGTGGTATATATTTGTCCCAGGTCACTGGGTGGGGGCTCGAGCCGGTTTGCATTGTGTTATTGGAATGGAACCCCTAGATATTGAACCCGGCCCTTGTTGCTGCCAACTCTGACGGGCAGAAGGGTTACATTTTTGGGGGCTCGTCCGGGATCGCCTGGGTCAGTACCCCTCGCAAGCACCTGTTGAGTGATCCACTACATTGGGAAACAATTTATATTTTTTTGTTTGTGCTTATATTTTGAGGAAATTACTGTTTGAATAATGGCTAATATGTCAGGTTTGTTGAGCCCTGGCTCAGCAGCTTCTAGCTCAGAGGCTGCAGCCTCGGCTGATGATTGGACAAAAGCTCTGGGGCAAATATTGGAAAAGGTTGTGCTGCCCCATGCTGAGTCAGACTCTTGTCGTAAGTTAAGATTATTTGCTGGGGAGGAGGAGTTTGAACCCTGGTTAGAGCATACCACTGAAATGCTGCAAGAGTGGGCCGTACCAGATGCAGAAAAGCGAAGATGCCTTATAGAGAGCCTTGGCGGCCCAGCATTAGATGTGATTCGCACCCTGAAGCTCATTGACCCTGGGGTCAGTGTGAAGGACTGCCTAGAGGCCCTTGAACACAACTTTGGGAGCGTAGAGGGCCCTGAAGACAGCTACTGTAAGTTCCTTAATTCCCGACAACAAAAGGGCGAGAAGGCTTCAGCCTACATACAGAGACTGGAGAGACTGCTTCAGAGAGCTGTCATGAGGGGAGCAGTGACTGCTGAGCAGATGGATCAGACCAGACTGGCTCAAATTGTAAGAGGAACTCAGTATCAGAACCCGATTCTACTTCATCTCCAGCTAAGAGAACGACGGGAACATCCCCCAAGTTACTCCCAGCTGATAAAAGAGGTCCGAGAGGAGGAAGAAAGGCAGGCTGCCAGTGAGTTTTGGGAAGCCCAAACATCGGATCCAGCCAGCGCAACACCACTGCAAACGGCCAGTGTACTGATGGTGAGCACCAGAGAGGAACTTGCCCAACAAATGCAGGTCCTGACGGAACGGATAGCTGAGCTGCAAAGTACCGTTGACCGAGTTAAGACTTCCAGGAATAAGAAGCCTCAAACTGTGGCGATTGAGAAGCCCGCACTTAGAGCCACCATCCCCCCCAGGCGAAGGGGGAAAGGTCAATTCTTCTGCTACCGATGTGGTCAGGATGGACACAGTGCTGCCAAGTGCCGTAATGAAGAAAACCCCTCCTTAGTGTATGGAAAGCTGAGGATCAGTTGGGAGAGATCCGGTAGCTGCCAAAGGGTCTGGGGACGGGGACCCCCCAGGTCTGCAGGATTTGAAGATTCCCCCAGAAAAGACTGTCCAGCTGGGATCCCTGCAGGACTGATAGGGCCTCGAGCAGAGGTCAAGGTGAGGATCGAAGGGGTGGAGTGTAAAGCAGTGCTTGACACTGGATCTCAAGTGACTATTATATTTCAGTCATTCTACCAACAGATGCTTAGGCACCTGCCTATACAGCCACTGACTGGCCTTGGCCTGTGTGGCCTCAGCATGGATGAATACCCCTACCAAGGGTATGTCATAGTGCACCTGGAATTCCCAGAGGAGGTTGCTGGGGTAAGAGAAGAGGTAGACACAGCTGCCTTAATATGCCCTGACCCTAAAGGGACTTCTGATGTGTCTGTGCTGATAGGGACCAACTCCAGTCTCTTCAAGGTACTGGCGGATTACTGCAGAAGGCGGGCTGGGGACCAGTACCTGAATACCCTGATGATCCATACGCTTTGTGCTGAAGCCTATAGGAAAATTGAGAGCGCTAAAAGGGACACATCTGAGCTACCACTTGGGGCACTGAAGTACGCGGGCACAACCCCCTTAGTAGTGCCTGCAAGGACGGAGCAAGAAGTGCTTGTCATGAGTACCTGTCTGAAAGGCAGTAAAGGGACGTTAGCAATGATAGAGCAGCCGATGGGAGGAGAGCTCCCTGAAGGAGTGCTGGTCCCCAGTGGAGTCATAACCCTACCTGCTGACACCCAGGAAAGGGTGACTATACTGATTGCTAATGAAACGAGTCGTGATATTTTTGTGAAGCAAGGACAAAAGATAGCAGACCTCTTTGAGCCTGAGTCGATTGTAAAACCCCAGTGTGAAACTCAAGTTCCGACAATAGACCCAGCAAAGTTTGACTTTGGAGATTCACCAGTGTCCGAGGACTGGAAAGATCGCCTGAGGAAGAAACTTTGTGAAAGATCCAAGGTGTTCTCACTGCATGAGTGGGATGTGGGATGTGCAAAAGGAGTAGAGCACAATATCAGACTACATGACTCTCGACCTTTCAGGGAGAGATCTAGGAAGATTGCTCTCTCTGAGATGGAAGATGTGCGACATCATCTTCAGGAGCTGGCTGCGAATGGCATCATAACAGAGTCCCGCAGCCCATACGCCTCACCCATTGTGGTAGTCCGCAAAAAGAATGGGAAAATCCGGATGTGTATTGACTACCGCACCCTAAACAGCCGTACTGTGGTCGACCAGTACACTATGCCTCGAGTGCAAGACGCCTTAGACTGTTTGCTGGGAAGCCAGTGGTTCTCTGTGTTGGATCTTCGAAGTGGATACTACCAGATCCCTCTGGGAGAAGAAGATAAGGAGAAGACAGCCTTCATCTGCCCATTAGGGTTTTATCAGTTCGAACGCATGCCCCAAGGGATTTCTGGAGCACCTGCCACCTTTCAACGTCTCATGGAGAAAGTTGTGGGAGACATGAATTTACTGCAAGTGTTAGTTTATTTGGATGACCTGATTGTGTTTGGAAGAACCTTAGAGGAGCATGAAGAAAGACTTCTTAAAGTGCTTGATAGGTTGGAGGATTATGGTCTGAAGCTTTCAATTGACAAATGCCAGTTCTGCAGAACCTCAGTGAAGTATGTGGGTCACATTGTGTCCCAAGAAGGTGTGAGTACTGATCCTGATAAAATAGAAGCACTCACTACATGGCCACGTCCAAGTAACTACAGAGAACTCAAGACCTTCCTTGGATTTAGTGGCTACTACCGCAGATTTGTGAAAAACTATGCTACGATTGTAAAGCCTCTGAATGATCTTACCAGGGGACATCAGTCCAGCAAGAACAAATCTAAGTCCAAGAATAAGGGGAGGTCCCCAAAGCCTCCTGTGCAGAGACACAATGGCCCCTTTGCACCATTTGGGCCACGGTGGGATGAGAGATGTGAAAGGGCTTTTCGAGAAATCATTACTTGCCTAACTCATGCTCCAGTCCTAGTTTTTGCTGACCCAAGCAAACCATTTATCCTGCATACTGATGCCAGTTTGGAGGGTCTGGGAGCAGTCCTGTACCAGGAAGTGGAAGGCAAATGTAAACCTGTAGCCTTTGCCAGCCGAGGATTGTCTGATAGTGAAACTCGCTATCCCACCCACAAGCTGGAATTTTTGGCCTTGAAATGGGCCATCACTGAGAAATTTCGAGACTACTTGTATGGTGCTCAGTTCCAGGTGTGGACAGACAACAATCCACTGACTTATGTGTTAACAAGTGCTAAGCTGGATGCTACAGGGCAGAGATGGGTGGCCGCCTTGGCTAGCTATGAGTTCAGCATTCAGTACCGATCAGGGAGAAGCAATGTAGATGCAGATGCATTGTCCAGGCGTCCGCAGGCTCCAGAAGTTGCTGTGATACCCACAGATGGAGTGAGAGCTATTTGCAGTGTGAGTCGCCGAGAGCCAGAGGCCCGTGAGGGCTTTCAGGGATGTGTTGCAGAAGCTTTGGGCCTGCCCCCTGAATGCATGCCTTCTGCTTCGGTGAACTATATTGCATTAGACCAATCTCCTTTGCCCATGCTCAATGCGGCTGACTGGCAAGAAGCCCAGCGGCAAGATATTGACATTCGTGATACACTACTTGCCAAAAGGGAGGGGCGAAGCCCAGCTGCGGTTGTCCCACCTAACCCGGAGGGTAAACTACTATTGAGAGAATGGACCAAACTAAAACTGATTCAGGGAGTGCTACACCGAATGACCACTGACCCTTTACAAAAACAACGAGCACAACTAGTACTGCCAAAAAAGTACAGAGCCCTGGCCATGAGGGCCCTTCATGATGACTTTGGGCATTTAGGGATGGAGAGGACCTTGGAACTTATTCGTAGTAGGTTCTATTGGCCCCGAATGGCTGAAGATGTTCGCAGGAAATGTGAGACTTGCGCTCGATGTGTTCAAAGGAAAACTCTGCCCACGAGGGCTGCATATCTCAAGAACATCACCAGCAACAAACCTTTGGAGTTGGTATGCATTGATTTCTTGTCTGTAGAGGTAGACAAGAGGAATGTTGGAAACATTCTAGTAGTGACTGACCATTTTACACGGTATGCACAAGCATATCCCACACGTGATCAGAGGGCCACCACCGTTGCTCGAGTATTGTGGGACAAATATTTCTCAGTCTATGGATTCCCGGCTCGGATACACTCTGATCAGGGGCGGGATTTTGAGAGTCACCTTCTGAAGGAGGTGCTGAAGATAGCAGGAATTAAAAAGTCTAGGACAACGCCTTATCACCCCCAAGGTGATCCTCAGCCAGAGAGGTTCAATCGAACCCTATTAGATATGTTGGGAACTTTGCGACCAGAGCAGAAGGCAACCTGGAGCCAGCATGTCGCATTTCTGGTGCATGCCTACAATGCCACAAAGAACGATGCTACGGGAGTCACCCCATATCTCTTGATGTTTGGGCGAGAACCAAGATTACCCATAGACTTGTGCTTTGGTGTATCAGAGGATGGAGATAGCTATGAAACTCATCAGCGATATGTATCCCGACTAAGAGAAAAGCTGCGGGATGCTTATCGCTTAGCTACCGCTGCGGCTCGGAAGAACGCAGACCGCAACAAACATCGATATGATGCTAGAGTGCGTTCGCAGGAGCTCCAGCCGGGGGACAGAGTCCTGCTGCGAAATTTGGGTATTGCTGGCAAACACAAGATAGCTGACAGATGGAAGGCAATACCTTACCTGGTGATGGAAAAGCTGGGAGATCTGCCGGTCTACAAGATCAAACCTGAAGACGGTCCAGGGCAAATAAAGACGGTGCATAGAAACCTTTTGCTCCCTGTGGGGGAATTGGTAAGCACCCCTTGTGAGATGGGCCACGGCAGGGCCGCCGGGCAGAACAGAGGTGCTAGACCAAAGCCGCCATCCAACACAGACAGTGGGCCCCCTGCAGCTAACTTATCCCTATTCTGCACATCTGAGAGTGAGTCTGAGGAGGAAGACACAACCCTGGTGTATCCTGGGATGGAGACAAGATTTCAGTCTCGATCAGCTGAACCAAACGAGAGTTTTCCCTCTTCCGCCCTAAACCCAATGGCGGAACTATTTAGGCCCCTTTCTGATACCCCGGTGCTGCTGATGAGACCCCCCTGTGATGACACACACAGGTTATTGGACAATGGGGACGGACAGGTAGAGGATGTCCTGGGCACCTTGGACCCTCCAGCGTTAGAACTAGGAGTGCAGGGGCCTACGCCAGTAGCCGAGGGACCCTCCAGGGAAGCCTCTCCATCCGTCACTCAAGAGGATGTTCCCCCTACCTCGACAACAGAGATTCTCAATAGACGAGACAGGGTGATAAGACCAGTGAAACGGTTAACTTATGATGCACCTGGGGTGACTAGTGAGGAGCCAATACATTTAGCACACAGGCTTGTGGAAGCTAAAGTGGGCTTCCTGAGGCCCTTTGGAGGAAACCAATGAGTTGGTATAAAGGGAGTGTGATTTGTCGGGACGACAAAGTCTCGGCTGGGGGGAGGATGTAAGCAGTGTCAGGATGAGCTCCACCCTGACATCTGGTGGTGAGGTGTGGCAAATTGTGGAAAAGAACTTCAGGGGCCGATCTCATTTGCATAGGCACACCCACCCCGCCTAGAATGAGACCATAGCTGCCCAAATGGTCACTTTGGCTGCTGTGGGATCCCCAGTGTCTCTGTTATTGGGGCAGGAAGAATAAATTGTTATTACCCTGATTATGGGAACTGTGCTTGGAACTGTATGTGGCCTTTTGTTATGATGGAGGGATTCACCATCAACTAAGTAGCACTTGCTAGGCAAGGGTCATGGGTTCCAAAACTGTGTGAATGGAGAGAGGCTGGGGACAAGTATTAATACTTGGTGGCATGGGCCCCTTGGTGAGGGTTCCAAAACTGTGTGAATGGAGAGAGGCTGGGGACAAGTATTAATACTTGGTGGCATGGGCCCCTTGGTGAGGGCCTTACATGCTAATTGCACTTCCTCCTCTCTCCACTGTGGAATATCAGAGCTAATTTTGATTTCATTAGAAGTCTAGTTATAGGCTGCTGAGCTCACTTTGGGCTGACAGTGCACCAGCACTGGGGCTCCCCTACTACAAGCTGAATTCACCTAAGAGCTGAAATCACTGAGTGTTGTGTTAAGTAGTGGGGGAGCCTGAAGATATATTGTGGAGCAGTTTGCGGGACGGCTGGTGAAGCAGTTCGACGCGGAGCAGTGTGTGGATGGCAGGAGCGGCTTGTGGGCCGTGGAGCTGAGCGAAGGAGTTCGTGGGGCGGCTGGCGGAGCAGAGCGCAGCTGAGTGAAGGAGTTTGTGGGGCGGCTGGCGGAGCGGAGTGCAGCTGAGCGAAGGAGTTTGTGGGGCGGCTGGCGGAGCGGAGTGCTGCTATGGAGCTATGGGGCGGTCAGCTTCAGATCACGTAAGGTGCCTCTTACCCCCGTCCCATTTCCACCCAGGTTGGGAGGTAAAGCTCCGCAGATAAACTTTCGAACTCTGGGGCTGCCCTGACCAGGGTCAGAGACTTTTGGGGCATTGGACTTTTGGGACTTTGGGTGATTTGGGGTTGCTGGACTCAAGAACCAAAGGGAAAAGGGCATGCCCCAATTTGCCTGGGGTGGGTTCTTTTTTTTTGCTCATGGGTTGTGTTATGAATCCTGTTGGTGGTGTTTCCCCAACATAATGCCACATTGTTTCTCTCTGTTATTAAAAGGCTTTTGCTACACTCAGACCATGTGCTTGCGAGAGGGGAAGTATTGCCTCTTGGAGGCGCCCAGCGGGGGTGGTATATATTTGTCCCAGGTCACTGGGTGGGGGCTCGAGCCGGTTTGCATTGTGTTATTGGAATGGAACCCCTAGATATTGAACCCGGCCCTTGTTGCTGCCAACTCTGACGGGCAGAAGGGTTACATAAATAATAGTAAACCTGCAGAACACTACGTCGCATTGTGGGACCGGAAGTGAAGATGCATCCCCTAGGCCACTGTAATTACAAGTGAGAATTGAAGTCAAGAAGCCACTCAAAGTGGAGTTTGGCCCTGACATCAGGGCTAACACCACTACTTGTGTTCAAGTGCCCTGGAGGCAGGGGGTCTTTAATGACTGCAAATGGTCCGGCCTGGGTTTCCCATCCCATCCAGAACTTCCTGTTGTATATCTGCTCTGAGGACTGCCTCTCAAGGTACTTCATAAAAATTAAAGCACACGAGGCAAGCTCAGAGTATACATGATAGAAAGAAGCAGTAGAAAGACAAAAAGAAAAGGAGTACTTGTGGCACCTTAGAGACTAACCAATTTATTTGAGCATGAGCTTTCGTGAGCTACAGCTCACTTCATCAGATGCATACCGTGGAAACTGCAGCAGACTTTATATATACACAGAGAATATGAAACAATACTTTCTCCCACCCCACTGTCCTGCTGGTAATAGCTTATCTAAAGTGATCATCAGGTGGGCCATTTCCAGCAGTGAGTTGGAGTCTGATCTCATTCACACTGCTATAAAACTGGAGTGACTTCCCCCCAACTTAACACGAAGAGCAGATGCTAGCCCACTGTACGCCAATTAAAGTATTTGGACATGAGGACAGTGGTAGGGGGAGATGGTGAAATTAAAAGGTACTGCTCTAGGCAAGGGAGAAAAGAGGAGTTGATTATACAAGACCAATTTGACAGGAGCCTAGAGATAAGTCACACCCCAGAGTTGCAGAGGAGAAGGCTCTCCCACCCACAACAGCAACATTTGGCTCCCCCTGGCTGCCAGTCAGCAGCCAGGGAGGAGGAAGCTGGTTGGGCATCAAATGGGCAGCCGTGCTCTGCAGCAGGAGCAGTTCCCCCTCTTTCCCGGAGTTATGGCCGTTGCTTCTGGATGCTCTCTGGATTCTCGCTGGCAAGAGAAAGTCAGGGGTGGAGTTTGCAATTCAAAACCAGGGCCCCCTCCCATACACTACTGAATGGATCAGAGGGCTTCCCTGTCCCTTTAGCCTTTGCCTGACTGTGGCAGCAGCCTGCTTTCTGTTGTGTGGGATGAAATCACCTCTCCCATCCATCTCCCTCCATTTCTGCTTCTCAAGCCTCTCTCCCCCCGGTCTCTCCCAGGCTGGGTCCTTGCTTGCAATGTGACAGTGGCAAACACTGCCAATGTCTCCTCACTGCTGCTGCTGTCCCGTCCCCCCCGCCCCCCGGGATTTTAGGCAAGGGATTGAGGCGAGCTGAGCCTGGTCCAGGAGCAGCATGTGTGCGGAGTGGATAAGAAGCAGAATCCACTGGCCTGTAAGAAAACGTGGCCAATGCCTGTGCTGAAACTGTCCTAGTTAGATGGATAAACCAGCATGTGCCAAGTAGCAGGGGGGACAGGGACATGCGATGCTCCCCCAACCCACACACCTAGGCATTCAGATGGGCGGTGCTTAGACAGCTGGGCTTGGGAGCAGGTTGTCTTATCTCCTTTCATGCCATCTCTGCTGCACCCCTTCTCTTCTTTTCTCCCCTCCCTTCTTTTTCTGGTCCAACCACTCCATACTCTGACTCGCTATTCCTGTGTGCTCCCAACTTCCTCTCTGGTCTCCTCTCATTCTCTTCATCCGTTCCCTTCCCTGCTCTTCTCCTGGTCCTCCCTTCAGCCTGCTCCTCTCTGCCCTGCAGCCAGAGCGCAGGGCCAGCCGTGTTCACGGGTGTGGCTGGAAGCAGGTGTGTTGGTGTGTGTGTATGGGGAGGGGGAAGGCGTTGAGATGGCTGGGCACCTTTTTTTCAAGTTTTAGCTTTCAGTATCATTACAATTAAATTTGGGAGACAGGAATCTGTTTCCCGGGAGCGGCAGCCCCTGACACAACCGCTCAATCTGCAATATGTTATGAACCCTGCGCACTTGAGTGCCTTTATCAATGGCTTGATGGAGTTGCTGCCTGGCCTCATACCAGGGGCCGGCCTGTAGACTGCCTGGACGAGCAGCAGATCTCCATGGGAGAGGGGGGCGCGTGCGTGCAGAGGGGGGCCTATTTGCTGGGGAAGGGTGCAGGTTAACAATTAAGACTCTGGGCGTGATCCAGCTCCGTGTTGACTCTGATGTGAGCTGAAAGGAAACGTGGCTAGCTGGAAAGGAAATGCACGGGTGGAGCAGGTGCTTTGTATCCCGAGGTTCCGAAGAGCAGGAGCGGTGGCACGGTCAGCGGTGCCAACAAACAGCAGGCCCAGATGCTACCAATTTCCCTTCATCTCCGTGTATCAAGCAGCCCGGGCCCAGCAGTGACGGTGATGATGAGGGTGATAATTTACACTTCTCTCGCCCCTCCCCTCCGAAGATCGCAAGGCATTTTACCGACATTAATTAGCTAAACCCTCACACCAGCTCCTCTGAGAGAGCTAGCCTGGCTCCCTCCCTTTCTTTTATTTTTAACAAATGGGGAAATGGAGGAACAGAAAGTAGAAGTGACTTGAGCAAGGTCACAAAGTGAGTCAGGGGTTGAGCCAAGCTTAGAACTGAAGAGTCAGGAATCCCAGTCACAAAGGTGTACCCACTAGACAACATTGCCCTCCCAGAGTCCAAAATAGAACCCAGGGTCCCCACTGTTTAACCAGTCAATCCCAGCACCCGCACTTAACTGGTATACCACATTCCCTTCCATGATGCTGTCTGGACAAAACCTGTCAAAAGCTGATTTCTGTAGCATCCAAACAAATCCCAGGGCCAACCCGAGGCTAGTGGCTTCCTCCCGACACAGAGAGTGCAAGCTTGCTGAATACTATAGTGCAGTGTTTTATTCGGGGTGTGTCGAGCTGGTTGTGATGTAATGTCCATTACTGAATACTAAAGGCAACCCACAGTGGCTGACACAATTCACCTTTGTAAGTACCCAGGCAGGTCCATAATTGGTACTTTCAAGAGCTGCCCAGAAAGGGAATGGAAACTTTCAGAAGTGGCCAGCTGATTTCGCGGGCCCAAATTGAGACCTGATTTTTCCAAATTACTGATCAGCCGCTGGTGGAGTTGGAGTCAGCAAGAGCTGCTGGTGCTCCGCGCCTCTGAAAATCTGGGTTCAGGGGTCTCAGGTCGAGCTGGTCAAAAAAGTTCTGGTGAAACTTTTTTCTGACAAAAAATGCCATTTCATTTTGCAGGATTGGTTTAGGTGGCAATTTCGGCAGGAAGGAGTCTCAGGTCTGGGATGGAATTTCATGTGAGAGAAAGAGAAAGAGCGAGCCAGAGCTTTCAGAAGCCCCTCGTGATAGGGTCCTTACCTGGGAAGGGGGAGACCCAGCTTTGAGTCTCTGCACTGATGTGGAAGGAAAATAAATTTCACAATCTCCACATTTTTCATGAAACGAAATCCTTGTTTTCCAGCCAGCCCTAGTCTCAGGTTGAGCGCCCAAAATGGGGGCAGCCAGAAGTATGAAAATTTAGGCCAGTGACTTTACCTAACTGCCTTACCATGATGGAGGAAGTTTCCACCCATTATACCATGAGACAGGGTGATGTCACACCTAAGGCATCGCTGGAAAGGGACCCAGCGCAGATGCAGAGACCAGATGGACGTGCAAATGAATGCATGCGGACTGATTTTCTGCTCCGTCACACCAATTTGATGCTGGTGTGACTCTGGAATTAGTGGAATAAAACTGGATTAATAGAGTGTTGGATCAGAACCATGGTGTGTGGTAGTATAAAGGTGTCATTGGCACTTGTTTGAGATAGTCTCATTACCTCTCCCACCTTTGGTCTGTCTTGTCTAGTTAGATTGTACGCACTTCTGGTCAGGGATGCTCTCTGACTCTGTGTATGTACAGCACCTAGCATAATGGGCCTCAAGCTCAGCTGAGGCTTCTAGGTGCTACTGGAATACTAATAGATATGTCTTATGAAGTTTTGCCCAAGCTGCTAGCAATGAAACCCTCTTCCCCCAGCCATGCACCATGTGTATGGTTTTTTTAATGCTGTAGTTTAAAGAAAAATGATTTTCAGATTCCATATTTATCGGTGCTACTGTATGTTTCGAACCCATCTGTCTGTGGAGCTGAGTTACCGTGGTTACCGTGTCCAGGTCTCCAAGTGACAGAAAAAATAGAATAAAATAAAAGTAAAAAAAGCCTCCACAAAATGATTTAAAATAACTTTTCTGCAAGTCACAGGTTTTCAATATTAGGGTCAAGTTCTTTGAGACCTATTGGGGCTAGGGATGGATGCTTTGCATCCTTGCACTGGAAAAGTGTGGAAAGTGTTTCATGCATTGTGTGCTGGGTAATAACCTGAGAGGCCTTCATGGTTCTTTACTGGTTCTGTATTAACAGAACTATTTGCAGAGGTGCAGCAACTTCAGCTGGCATTCCAGCCATGTGCACACAGACTGACTTTGTGGTGCCTCCTCCAAACTCTTCCCTCCTTCAACCTGTGCTCCTTTCTCCAAGTTCCATGCAGGTTGCTGCAGGGGGAAAATCCAGTTCGTCAGTGGGATAAAGCAGGGGTTATGAGTTACGTTATCTAACACTGGAGCTGAAGCATGTCATTAGCCCAGGAGTGATATAACTAGTTTGGGGCTGCTGATCAGTGCTATTTTTCAATCTCTACTTTTACCCAACCCGCATTTTCAGGGAAAGAAGGGAATATTTTCATGGGAGCCTCATTAAAAAAACAAGACAACAAACGACTGTTTGGTATGTTACTAATAGTCCTAACAGAGATGGGTCAATGGGCGCAGTGCAGGTGAGATGGATCTAAGTGCAGGTGAGATGGGTCTGTGCAGAGTGCAGGTGAGACAAGTTAGAATGCAGGTGAGACAGGTCGAAGGACAGGTGAGATGAGTTGATGGGCAGAGTGCAGGTGAGATAGGTCTGTGGGCAGAGTACAGGGTGCATTATCAATGCAGTTTACTGCATGTGTGTGCAGAAATAGAGGAGTTTATCCCATGAGCCCAGATTACCCCCTGGGGTTCCAGGTGTGGCCAGGGACACCCGCATGCATCCTCCTCTTCGTGCGGGATGATTAGCCAATACTGCCTTTGTAGTGCATGTTGGTGTGGCTCTCAAAAATTCAATCGTGCTGGGAGGCTCAATGGGTTTCAATGGCAGGAGAAAAGGCTGCATGTTTTGCAGAAATCCCAACTCCACTGTGAGATGCCTGGCAAGTCCCGACCTCTGTCCCAGGTGCGTTTGTTACTTCCCGTGTCTTTGCTGTTAACATGAAAATTGGGCCGGGTGACCATACAAACCAACGCAACTTGCGCGGGCTGCAGTTTTCTCAGCCCCGTCTGTCAGAGCCCTCTGTGTGTCACAGAGGAAGGGGGCTCGCTCTGTCGAACAGATGGGAGCAAAGATGGAATGCCGGCAGCCAACTGGAGTGCAAAGTCTCCCATGGTGCCATGCTCAGCAGCTGCCCAGTGAGCCCTGCCAGGGGGAGAAGAGAGCGGACCGGACACCTAAGGCTTCTCTGCTGACTAACCTCTCCAATGATCTGCCCTACACTGCAGCAAGGAATGGGTTCAGCTGCACATCATGGGAGATCTGGAGCACTGAGATGGGGCTAGTGTGGCCAATACACACATGTATGAATGGGGAGGGAGGATTTGCATGGTCCGCATTCAGAAAAGTCCAGTCACTGGGATCAGAAGCTGGCCATGTGCTGGGAGAAGCTGCCAGCCCTTCGGCTTGCAGAGATTGATCTTCTTTCAACAGGTCCTCAGAGAAGGTGCTGTCACTCTTTTTTGCCCAGAAGAACTTGGGGTACTTCGCAGGAGCTCCGTGCTCAGGGGGAGATGGTGCTGGAGGAATCCTAGTTTAATAGGTATGGCTGGGGAAAAAAATATCTGTATCTCCCTCTTGATACACACACATCATTCCCATTAGCAGCAACAGGAGCTAGCCAGGCATCTCCAGGAGGCAACGTTTCGCTCTCCGTCACCACCTTTGTGCAAAGACAGCAGCAAGTGGATTCTGCTCAGTGTAATATTTCCAACCCTGCCTTCCTTTGTAACTCTGGAGTGACATCTCTAGGCAAAAGCACAGGAACTCCATGTATATTGCCATGGTTTCCCAGAGCACTTGGCTTTGTGGTATCAAACGATGCGAGCTGAGAATCGGAGTGAAGAGATCTTTTTCGCCATAGGAGGCACCATGATTTTTCATGTTCCATTAGGCAGCAAAAAAAAAAAAGGAAAGAAAAGCAGCATGTTTTTCCACCCCTACATCTGCACTCATGAATTGGGCTCTACAGAATTCTGTATAGGAGAGTCTATTCCTCCTTCACTTGATCTCCTTTCATTCCCGAGACCGTTTTTCTCATCAAAGCTCCCAGTTTTCCGACACACCATACGATATTTTTAATCATCTTCTGTCACGAAGTTTTCAAGTGAAAGGTGCCTTTGCCACACAGAGAAATGTCTATTTATTCTCTCCCGTTTGAAATAGCCTGGCAGTCATTTTAATTACAGCACCATTTCCCTACACCGCTCAGGCTGAGCTAACACGTTTACACGATTCACAATAAAAGGAGGATTTTTTTTCCCACACCTCCGTGTGTGTGTTACGTGCATATCAGAATTCAAGAGATAAATATTACCAGGATCAATAAGGGCAAGGTACATTTGCAAGTCTGAGGCTAATTTAATAAAGGATGGCAGAGGCTTTAAAACATGTCTGCTTTTCAAAAGAACACAACACTGATTCCTGTAAGGAGCAGCAACATGGGCTACATCTTTTAAAGGCTTTAAATGAAGCGTTCCTCTGCTAACAGTTTGACAGTTACAATCCTCCAGAGCTCGTTTTTGTTTGGCCTCATCAGAACAGATTTAAACTGAACCCGCGACTTAAACCAAACAGGCCACAAGCTGCTGGGCTAGGATGTGAAGTTCTCCGGCTTGTGCGGTGAAGGAAGTTCCACTAGATTAGTGCGTCTCAGTCTTTGGCCACCCTTTATTCTCAGTGTGTCTCTGCACGCCAAGCAGTTCAGCTGGAGCTGCTGTAGTGTGGACACTTACTGCAGTGATGGAAGGGGTTTTTCTGTTGTTAATCCATCCCCTTGAAAAGTGGGAGCAGCTGTCTCTAGGGTGGGGGTTGAGTCACAGGGTGTGAAATTTGTCATAGCCCTCAGCAAGGTAGCCAGGTCGACCTAAATTTCAGGCATAGGCTGGGCCTAAGATTAAAAAATGTAGTAATGTTAAGCCTGTTGCCTGTCATTTATTGGTGTGTGTGTGTGTGTGTGTGTACTGGGAGCTTGGCACAGAACACTTGACTTTGAAGGGTCAAGGAATCTGGGGCCTGGAGGGTGCAGATTTTCTTTGCAGTAGATTTCATGAAATATCCATTTCCCTTGTGATTCCCCCCAATTGCATTTTGTGACGCTTCCCTGGAGGGTCAAAACCCTTTGGTTGAGAAACCCTTCACCAGATGATTACACGATTCTGACCTAAAACTCTACCTAATCTATAAGATGTTATTTAAAAAAATGTCATTATGTTATTCCTCTAATCTCAGTTGATTTGCTGCTTATGAGAGTTTTCATAAACAGATCACTTTTAATCAGGGATTACTTCCTGCAAACTACGGCATTGGCTGGATATGTCCTGTTAGGGACCAGCTGAGTTGAATCAGAGCTACCTGGATGGCACGAGTAAATCAGGTGAAGATTATTATTAATAATAAATTAATAAATGTATTACTTATATGTATTGTCATTACAATTAATATTTAGTACTTGTATCATATTATTTATATGATTGAGCTATTATTATTTTATATAATTTAAAAATTTAGTACTCTTGATCCTTAAATCTCACAGTGTTTTACAAAGGAAGATAACTTCCATTACAGAGGGGGAAACAGGCACAGAGCAGTGAAGAGACTTGCCTAAGATCAATGGTGTCAATGGAAGAGCCAGGAATAGACCATAGGGCTTTGGTGACACCTACCCTGATGGCCTGAGTGCCAGTATGTAGAATGGGCACATGTCGCTGGGGTAAAGTTCACCCCTCTGCAAAAAATCTAGGCATCACTTACCTCTTTCTTATGGCTCTGAGGTAAGTAGGGCAGAGGTCTTTTGCTGACCCACTGCACAGGGGTGAATTTCACTCTTGGGGAACTGCATTAGGATTAGAGTAAAAGATGAACGTTCGGCTGTTTAGCTGGTGACAGTGTTGTCTATTAATGTACGGGGTCGTGGATTTGTTAATGTAGCTGATAAAATTGCTGAGGACAGGCAATACGATACTGGGCTATCCCCAAGGGCTTGCATTGTGCCATCCTAGAAATTATTTGCCTGTCATCTCATTGCTGTTCACCATACAGGGGGGATATTACATGGGCCATCTGCTGATGTAACACCCGAGGCTATTATCCTGTCACATGAATTCATACTAGAGATCATTAACATACAGAGACAGAGAGAGATACATGGTAGAGTTTGAGCATGGCCCTGGGAGCTGAGGCTCTTGAGTCGAATCTCAGCTTTGACCCCGAGTTGCTCTGTGGTTTTGGGACAAGTCACTTTCCCACTGTGCTTCAGTTTCTCTCTCTGTAAAATGGGGATCATGATGTTGTAATGAACTGGTTTGTGTATGTGGCATGCCTGCCCTCCACTGTGGTGATTCCGAATCAGATTAGGATTTTGAACCTACAGTTAGGAATTGTAAGGGACCAGGGCAGACACAGCTGGGCTGAGGTCTGCCTACCAGGGACTGGAGTGGCTGGGCAGGAGTTGGGGGAATCGCAAGGCTGGTTCCTGTAAACAAGAGTCAGGCTCAGAGTCAGGTCGGGGTTGGAGACTGGAGGCCAGAGGCAGTACCAGGCTAGAAGTGAGAGGCAGGAATCGGGGTCAGAGCCAGGTGGGAGTTGGAGACCGGAAATCAGGAGACAAGATGAAGTCTGTGTGGCTGCCCAGACATTTCCAGGGGCAACCCCGAGAGTTAAGTAGGGGCTCTTGGCCAATCAGAGGGCTGCAGGGTGCTGTCACTCTGGGTCTCTTGGGCGGTACTTCCTGCGGCGCCTACTCTCCGCACTGCTCACTGGCTGTGCCTCGGCATGGCCGCCCGGTGGGAATCTCTGGGAATTCTAGTCCCCAGGTCCTGACAGGAATGTCCCATTCTAGAAGCCGTGTTTGGCTGTTTAAAAGCCCACCTGGATCCAGTTTTGGAATCCAAACACCCTGAAATCCAGACTCGCGGCTCTGGTGGTTCTGGTCTGGGGCCCATTTCATCAATCAGTGCGAAGCAATAGATTCACCACTGCAGGTTGGTTTGCTGATGCTTCCTGGCAGTGAAAACGGGAGCGAAAAATTTCCCTGCACAAGGCTCAGCTGTCAGGCTCCACTTAAACTACTCTGCCAGCTTGTGAGCGCATAAAACCAATGATGGTCTCGTGGAGATTATTCTGATACCACATGGCAAAAACGCTGTCCCCGTCTGTCCTCCCGCTGCAGCTCCGTTTCCTTCCCCATCTCTGTCTTTTCGCGTCCAAACAACACTCACCCCTGCTGTGGGACAGCTCCACAGCCAGGGGTGGAATAGGTGAAAGGTTTCTGGCCTGTCCGATGAAAGACCGAGCCGTGGATGCAGCCACCATGTTAGGGTACGTCTGTCTCCTGAACCACCTAGGATAGAATCTCATGCTTTGCGCCATTAGAAAGCTGTCCGGAGATGCAGAGAGATGTTTTGTTGTGTGACCAGACGTGCTTGTATCCCCCGCTGCAGACGAGACGGAGCTGCTGCTTGCTGATGGAGCGAGTGCTCTAGCCCAGCACTGTAGGCCCCAGGGTCCATTCCTGTGGATGACCCACATGCATGTTATTAGGATTATATTCCCCACGTGCCCCCTGCCCCGCACGTTAATTTGCCTGAATGGTTATTGACAGCTGCCATCCTGCTGTCTCCAACAACTCTAGTTCTGCCATCCTGCCCCCAACAACTCTAGTTCTCCTGCTTCCCTCCCTCCCACTCTTAAAAGCCGACAGAATCCTGAACTGTTTCGCTCCATGTGCAATTTCCAGCCCAGAGTCTTCACTCAGCAGGGTGTGATTCATTCAAAGCTCTGGCTGAAGTTTGGTTTTTTGTGGGGGGGAGGGAGGTGTGAATAAGTCCTGTTTTGTGCACACTTGTCCGCAACCACCACAGCACCCCCACTTCTCTCACATCGTGTCTGGGCACACTGTGTTCCACCACAGGGAGACCTTCCCGTGCCACTACCTAAAACAATGTAGCTTCTCTTCATTTGTTTGGGGGGGGGGCAGAGGGGAAAGGGTAGAGAAAAATTAAAAAAAGCTTTAGCTGGAAGAGGAAATGCAGCTAGATCTTCAGTTGGTGCAAATGAGTGTAACTCCCTTTGAGTCAATGGAGTTGTGCTGATTTACACCAGCTGGGGACCCGGCCCATAGGCTTTTTTTTTTCTCGCATTGCAGTCCAAGACCGTAGAATGAACTCCCCCAGGAACTCAGGAGCATCACATTCCTCCCAGTCTTCCTTTCCAAGCAGGCAGCCCACTGCTCCGACCTGCCTCCTCTAATAAAAGCCGACTTACTAGTGCTAGCTCTGATCAGGCTAGAGGGCTAAAAATTAACAGTATAGTCATGGCTGCATGATGTGCTAGCTACCCCGAGTACAAGCCTATCTGAAACCCTAGCAGCATACTCAGGGCAGCTACCCGTCCTGCCACCCGTGCACCTGTGGCTATGTTGCTATTTTTAGTGCACTAACTTGATCAAACCTGGTACAGGGATGTATGCCCAAGCTGGAATTTATACATTCAGCTCCAGAGGATACATACCCATAATACACTAGTGGAAGGCAGTCAGACGCCATGTTGTTGAGGGCAGTATAAGAACCGGTACCGGATAGTATCTCAGATATACACTCGGATTCTATTCTATCTCAAGTGATTTTGCATTGTCTTTTCTCCTCTTTCCCCAAATAGAATCCCTAACATACCAAAGGGAGGGTTGAAACTTTAACAATGAATGTTTTTTCTCAAGTGTTTCTCAGGTGTTTCCATTAAATATATGTTAAAATAAAAAGGGCTATAAAATAAAAGTAAATAAAAATCACTTCTCTCAGTTAGGAAGGACACCTTTATCACACTGGCAAGCATTTTCTAATCCCATTAACTTCATTGGCACTATTTGTAGAAAGGGATGCTGAGCTATCTGAGTCAGGGGGCTGGCCCTTAATTAGGTTTCGTTTGCAGCCCAGTATACTTGGGGGCTGGCTTAGTAAATATACCAAAGAAAATCATGATATTTGCAGGGATGCTCCATAAATGGAAAAAGAGGTGAAATTCGCCCAGTACACATTTATTCCTTCTGGGCTCTACCCTGAATAACTAGTAGAGCTGGTTGGAACAGTTTCCACTTCATGAAATGTTGTGGAAATATGCCATTTCATCAAAGCCAAAACCTTTTGTGGAGATGGAGTGGTTTCAATGAAATTTTCGTCTGGAAGGGGTTTTTTTGGGGGGTAATTTCTGTCCGGGGATGGGTGGAAAACCCAAATCGTAAAGCTCAGGTTTTTCAATCCAAGTACAAATGTTCTAACACAATTCTGTTCTGTGAACTGGTGGAAATGTTTTATTTTTGTTCCGATGAGGAACAAAGCCAAATTTCTGAGCCTCAAAAATAGCCGTGGAATGGAATTGTTGTCTACCAGACAGCTCTCAGGATCAGGGCCAGGACACAGGTGCCGTTTGCATGCTCTTCTTAAAGTTCTCGGGTCAGTTTCCCAAGAATGACCTTTCCTCCAGGCATTTTTGTGCAGCCACTTCTGGGGTCAGATTGTAGCCCCATGTGCAGCAGAGTAATGGTGTTCTGGACATGTGGTGATGGTGGGTAAGGTAAAGCCTTAGGAGAGAACCCTGTGGAGACTGAGGTTGCTCTGTGTATGTCTACACTGCAATGGAAGCCCAGAGTTAGATGAACTCTAGTTAGCAGGCTCTGGGTTTGTTAATCTAGGCTTGAGTGTCTACACACATTTGTAACCCCAAGTTAGGAATTGATGAATATTGGATCCTAACCAGCATCTACACTGAATTATGTGGTCCTGGGTCGAACCACCCATATCCCAAACTTCCTAGTGCCCTTCCAAAATTCGGCCGCTCTAGCCCTTTGTTCATGATGCGCTTGGGGAAAACTTGATTGTTCACCAAACTTGACTGTCCAGAGGACTAAGAAACCCTAAGAAAGTCCCGCAGGACTAAGGAAGTTGTCCTGCGGGATTGTGGGATACCTTTGGTGGACTCCTAGAGAATCAGTCCAGTGGGGCTATGTCTACACTGCAAAGCAATATGGCTTGACTCAGGCTTGGACCGTCTACCCCAAAGGGGTCCTAGGTCCGAGCCCTGGGTTAGCGCGATTTGTGTGTAAATGGTAAGGGGTTAGCCTTGGGCCTGAGTTCGAACCCTGGACTTTCCTTGCAGTGTAGGCACACCCTCGTGGGCTACACTGCAGGATATAATACAGTATCTCCCGGGGAAATCCATATGAATGGGTTGTGCTCTGAAGAAATGGCCGTCCTCAGGAGGAAGACAATGGGTGAAGCCAACGCGGAAGGTGAATCCATGACATTGCACTGTTCAGAACCTGCGGACAGCTGCTGATCCCTGCAACAGGGAGGCCTGAGGAGGGGGGTCTCTGCAGGAAATAGCTGAGGCTGCTGCTGGGTCAGCAGCAGCACATGCCGAAAATCTCAGCCCGGTGCGTGTGTGCTCAGACCACCCTCCCTTGGCATGCTTCCTCTCGTAGCACTGCCCACAGCTCAGGCCGGTCTGGCAGTTGAGTAGCACGCACCTGCTCGGGGAGCTTGTGCAGCCGGGACATACTGCTCTAGCCGAAGCCCGTTGAAGTCAGTGGAAAGGACTCTGTGATCTCTGGGTTAGGCCAATAATAAAAAGGAGACAGACCCATGCCTAGTGTCTCTCCCACCATCACTGCCCCTTATCATGCATACTCCTGCCTGCTTCTAGCAGGATTCCTGACCCTTGGGCTTTGGAACAATGGACTTCTCTTGTCTGCACTCAGAGGCACTGACTTTCTAATTTCCCCAGGGGTGCTCGACCCCTGCTCCGCCCCAGGGCCCACCCCCACTACACCCCTTCCCCCAAGGCCCCAACCCACCTCTTCCTGCCCCCACTCCGCCCCCTCCCCTGAGTGTGCCCCATCCCCGCCCCGCCTCTTCCTGCCCCTGCTCCTTCCCCCCAGTGCCTCCTGCATGCTTCTGAACAGCTGATCACTGGTGAGTGGGAGGTGCTGGCGGGTAGGGGGAGGAGCTGATCGGCGGGGCCCGCTGGTGGGTGCTGAGCACCCACTATTTTTTCCCCGTGGGTGCTCCCACCCCGGAGCACCCACAGAGTCAGCGCCTATGTCTGCACTTTATGAGCTCTTTGGCGGTGCAGGTGGGGGCCACTGAGGTTGTTTCAGAATCTGCTTTGTGGTAGGAAGGAGGGATCCAGGCCCTACTAATATCTGCAACTTCCTTGCTGCGCTTGTCTGGGGTGAATTCTATCATTTCTTGTCTATGGTCTATGGTGCCAATCAGGTTTTAGGGGCTTTTGCAGGCACGAACGAAGAGCCCTAGGCCTTGCCATGGAAGAGTAAATCAGGAGCACCTGGGCTGGAGCTATGAACCAGTGTGAGATGAAACTCGGGCCCAAGGTCCCCCAGCTTTGCTGTGAATTTTTGCTCACAAGACAGATGTTCTGAGTCTTTGGTCCTCGCTGGAAACTAGGCGCACACGGGGGGAAGGGATTGTGTCAAAATGTTTCAGAGGCATGAAAAGAAAAATCAGTCTTGGTCCATAGCTGGTGTAAATTGCTGGAACTCTGTTGAAGTCAATGGAGCTACATTAATTTGCACCCGCTGAGAATCTGGTGCATCAGCTCTAGAAATGAGCTCAGGTTCAGGGAGACAGTTTGAATTCTCCCACGAACCAGTCTGATTTTCCCACATAAGACCCTGATCTCAAACAGAGCCTACCCTCGTACTCCCATTGAAATAAATGCTGTTCCTACATAGTTCTCTTTGCAGCACTGGGGCTTAGGAGAGCAGTCCAGGATTCACCCCCATCCAGTCCTTGCCAATGAGGAGGCCATGTTTTGTGACGTGGACCCCCCATTTCCCCCCCGCCAGTCTGCTAGGAATGGGCAGGGAGACTATCACATCATTTCCCACAAAGACCATAAAGATTTCCAACTCCTAATGACTTGAGCCAGATCCAAACCAGTGACCTATGGGTGAAAGGCCCTGTGCAACTTCCTATCAATCCCTGGGGTGAGCTGGTCTCCTCTAATAAGACGGAGTCTTCTGCAGAAGTCATATCTCCTTTGGAAATGCTGCTTGACGTGTTTGTCATGGGCTCTAGACTGCTAGCTGCTAGTGGAGATTCTGCTGCATCTCAGATGGCAGGGCCTGTGCTGTCTGAGCTGGAGAATCTAAGTCCTACTGAGGTTCCAAGCAGCTGCCATGTGCAGCATTGTGAGAGCTGTGACGGAACCTTAAATGTTACGTTATTTTATGAACTCGAAACCAAGCGATTCAACCCAGAGCAGAAAGTGTGCCATTCCTCAGCCGGGTAATCCCACTGCTGTCGATGGGAGGAGCCAGCTGGCCTCTCTGAGCCAATCAGAATGCCTGCTGTTCCATCAGGCTGGGAGGAGGCGTGGCCATTCTTCGGCATCAGCAGACAAAAGCAAGCGAGGCTCTCTGCGTACCTTATCAGAAATAGTCATCCCAGCAGAACTCTGTCAGAAGATCAGGGCCCCTGGGAGGTCTTGGGCTTCCCCCCCCCCATCTTGTCATTTATCTAGCAGCAGGAGACCATTATCCTGTGACAACATTCTCTTCCTGTGGACTTTATCTCTTAAATAAATGCTTCCCTGCAAGTGATAGGCTCGTAGCTGTCTATGACACTTATCCAGCACCTATTATTACAGTATCTGAGGAGCTCACAATATCCCCATGAGAAGGACAGGGCTTTTATCCCTGTTTTACAGGTGGGAAACTGAGGCATGAAGTCACGTAGGAGTCATGGTTTGCCAAGCGGCAAGCTGGCCTCCTGAATCCCAGGCTTACTCCATCACCATTGGTCCACCCTTCCTCTCCCACTGCAGCCTTCTTCTCTTCTTTCGTAACTTCCTCTGGTGTTTGCGTGCCTCCATGCTGCATGGGGGCGGCTCCCTCACAAAGGAATTTCACTGCAGCCTTTCACAGCTGCTCCAGATTCTACTCCCAGCCCTCCAGAGGCTGCAGCTGTGTCACTGAGAAGAGAATTTGCCCCACCTGCTGGAAGTTGCTCCCAGCCTGGCTCACACGGATTGGCATAGAAATTAGTCTGCACATAGGGAACGCACTGTAGCCAAGTGGACAGAGCATTAAACTCAGGTTCAGAAGGCCTCAATTCAGCCCCTGACTCTACCACTGCTTTGCTGGGTGACCTTGGTCAAGTCCTGTCCTGCTCAGTGCCTCAGTTTCCCCATCTGTAAAATGGGATAATGACACTGACCTGCTTTATAAAGCGCTTTGAGATGGAAAATACAATGTAAGATCAAGGGATTGTTATTATTTGTCTGGGTCCTTTAAGTAGCTCTGTAAATTGAGTCCCACTTTTATCATTCCACGTCCCCCTTCTGCTCAGGGAGACAGAACCATCCTGTTTTTATCAGCTTTTTCTTTTCCTGCTCTGTTCTGGCAGCCTTTGCTGTTTGCTGGAGCTGCCCTTCCTGCTTTTTGCTTCTCTAATCTGATCTAGATAATAACCCCACACGGTGAAATCAGCGCAGGAGAGCTGCCTGCCTCCTTTGCCGGTTCACATCCACCGGATCCACTTTCAGATAGGACACAGTCTCTTGGAAGCTTTGCTGTTGTCAGGAAGGGTGAAATCCTCTTGTAGTCTCCTCTCCTTTCCACACTGATGTGGGCCAGGGTCCAAAGCTGAGTCACTCCTTAGGAACGTTTTTAACTCTCTGCACAGCATAAAGTGAGCTCAGTGCTGGCTCGGAGACTGGAGTCCTGTTTATTCACAGACCAGGTGCTAGAAGGGCAGCTGCAGCATTCTCCTCTGCTACCCTGCCAGTGGGCAGCAGGCCTGACCCAGAGTGGTCACGTCTTGGCGGTTGAGAAGACTTTGATTTCTTTGGCCCGGTCATGCCTTTCTCCCAAGAGTGTCACCGAGGGGGCCAGTGGCAGTGGTGCTTTTGTGGGACACTTTGCCCACTGGGACCCAGGCTGAGATCCATCCAACTTGTTACACCCATGGGCACTATAGCGCTGAGCTTTCACTGTGGGAAAAAAGACGAGTATGGGAAGCTTCTTCATTTACCGTCATGCTACCAGACTGGTGGGGCCTGAGTCTCAGCTCTTCCATTTCTGTGTTGGGGGGGTGGGGGTGCAGGGACTGGGTGTGAGTGCATTTAATGTGACCTTCTGGCCCCCTGATGTAAATTAGAGCAGCCATAGGGCTGCTGCGACTTACACTCTGCATCACATGGGCCCCTCTGTGGCCTGGCAAGCAGAGAATTATCACTGTGCAGCAACTCCAGCCCTGCCTCTGATCCACCCCCACAGTGGGGACTCAGCGTATGACCAGTGTAGACCCATAACTAGACAGGGAAGTCCTGGGGGGTATTTCCAGGGGGATGTTTCCATCCCCTATATGCTGCCAGAGTGGAGTCAAGGGGCCTCATTTATCATGCAGGCGCTTTCTGCGCAGAAGTCTCCTGGCTCTCCCCCGATCACTGTGTGTGGCTCTGCCATAACTGAATTCTGGAGTTAAATGAATGCGCAGCCCTGGGGACCTACATGCAGTGAGGAGAGATTAAAAGCCCAATCAGTGTCTTCTTAACTACTCTTTTAATAACTCCTGTGATCACAGTGACCCACTGATTAGATATTTCCCTCCCCCTTCCCCCCCCCCCGGCCTCCTCTCCTCCCCTTCCCCACCCTCTAAGGCCCTGTGAGAGCTGTTGATATATTATTATTGATCTCTTTTATTTAAAGCTCATCCTTGTCATTCACTTGCGAGTAATAACCAGGTCTCTTTGTTCAATAGCACAATAGACTGTCCCTGGACGGCTCCAGGTGGGAGGCTGGGAGTTGCTTTGAAAGGTTAACGTCTCTGTTAGAGAGAGGAAAGTCTCAGAAGCCGTCTGCTGTCACTTGTGGGAGCTTTTAAACAGTTACTTGGATTCCTTAACTATTAACTGATCCTGAAATGAAACCCACCTAATCCCTCCCCCACAGCTTCTCTGCTGTTTAAATATTTGGATGTCTAAATTGAGTCAGCTCAGAGCTCTGCCGCCCTGGTGCCAGGGGCGAGATGGAGATTCCTGGATTCTTTTGCTCCTGACACCTGCCTCCCACAGCCCTTAGCTCCAAGGTGAGGACAGAGGGACTTTGCCCCTGCTGGAGAAGCTCAAGGCCAGCAGTGGGAATCTACTACCGACCACCTGACCAGGCTGGTGACGGTGATTGTGAAATGTTCAGGGAGATTAGAGAGGCTCCAAAGGCAATAATAAAGGGGAATTTCAACTATCCTCATATTGAGGATATGTCACCTCAGGATGGGATTCAGAGATAAAATTTATAGACATCCTAAATGACCGATTCTCATAATAGCTTGTCATGGACGCCACAAGGGAAGAAGCACTTCTTCATTTAGTCCCAAGTGGAGCACAGGATCTGGTCCAAGGGGTGAATATAGCTGAACTGCTTGGTAATAGTGACCGTAATGTAATTAGATTAACACCCTTGTAGGGGGGGAAATGCCAAAGAAACCCATCACAGTAGCATTTAACTTCAAAAAGGGGAAAGACACAAACATGAGGAAGCTAATTAAATGGAAATTAAAAAGAACAGTCACAAGGGTGAAATGCCTGCAAACTGCATGGAAATTATTCAAAAACACCACAATAGAGGCTCAAACTAAAGGTATACCCCAAATAAAAAGAACAGTAAGAGGACCAAAAAATGCCACCATGGCTAAACAGCAGAGTAAAAAAGGTGGTGATAGGGCTGCCCATTCTCACTTTCAATGACTCACTCCTCACAAGTCCATGTTGAAAATTATCTGTGTTTCAGAAATGGGCTTGAGCTGCCATATTTGGAAGGGACCTGGTTCAACTGTCTCCGAAGTTCAGAGGTGGTGAGATCTAGAGTTTTAATTTGGCCCAGGCCCCGGGCCCTGCAGGGGCCCCCACAGGAGTTTTTGGTGGCAATTTGGCGGCGGGGGGGAGGGTCTTTCAGTGCCACCGAACACACCTGGAGTAAAGGACCTGCCGCCGCTTCTTTTGCTCTGGGTCTTCAGCGGCCATTCAGCAGCGGGGGGGTCCTTCCACTTCATGTCTTCAGCGAAGTGCACCGAAGACCCGGAGCGGAAGAACCCCCGCTGCCGAAGACCCCAGGCCCCCTGAATCCTCTGGGTGGCCTTGGGTGGTTAGAATCAAAACATTAAAACATGGAAGTCACATCCTACTGAAAAAAATAGACAGGAGCACAAACTCTGGCAAGTCAAGACTACAAGTGGAATGAGGCAGGCCAAGAAAGGATGTGAAGAGCAACTAGCGAAGGGCACAAAGACTAACAAGAATTATTTTTAAGTACATCAGAAGCAGGATACCTGCCAAAGAGTCAGTGAGCGCTCAAGGAAGACCAGGCCATTGCAGAGAAGCTAAATGGATTCTTTATATTAGTCTTCACTGCAGAGGGAAGGCGGGGGATCTGGCGCTCCCCACAGCAGCCTGGGCTTCTTTGGTGGCTCTTACCACGGCCCAGCTCTGGCTTCTGGCCTGGGCAGGGAGCAGGGCCTTGGGGGAGGGGGGTGTGAAGAGGAGAAGAGAGGGGTGGGAGCTCAGGTGATGAAGAGGGTCAGGGACGGGGTCTCGGGAGAAGAGGAGGGTGGGGCCACAGAGTGGGCGGGACTCCTGCAGGTGTCCCACTTTTGCCTTTTGAAAAGGTGGTCACCCTCGCCTCTAGGCACCACCACAATGCAAAAGATCATGGTTACCTGGGTGGCTCCTTATCATAGTGTCTTTACAGGGGATGCCCTAGAATATGAATGACCTGCTACCATATAACAGACCTCTCGTCTTACTGACCAGTTGGCGGTTTATCTGTTGCAGATGTTGGGCCCAATTCACCATCGCCTTGTCATTGACAGCTGGGCTAAGTGGGTGTAAAATGCTACCATTCTGAAGGGCACTCACTTTGCACCAATGTAAAACAGTGCTCCGGGTTCTAGGGCAAGGAATCAAGAGGCGTCGTGATTTCCTTTCATGAGCCTGAGCTGGAAATCTATCGCTTCCTCTTTTCAGTGTGCAGGAAAGGTTCTTCCCTATGACCCTGTGCAGACCATGGGATCCAGCCTCCCGGTCAGCAGGAAAACGTCTCTGTGAAAAGGACAGGCAGGAAGCAGTCAGAGTACTGGACTTGTGCCGCGGATCCCCTGGGTGATCCTGAGCAAGTCGCTTCACTTCTCTTTGCGTCGGTTTCCCCACCTGTACAGTGCCTACCTACCTCCTCAGGATGTGCTGGAACTGAATGCAGTAATATTTGTACAGCACTTCAGGCTCCTCAGAGGCAAGGTACGAGAGAAGGGCATAGTATTAATGCCAATCATTTAGTTCATTTTATCCCGCCCTTTGCCACTGACAGTGTGTGATTTGGGCAACTCATTTCACCTTTCCGTGACTCAGTTTACCCAACTGTCTTTGCTCTGGGAAAGTGGGGCCTAGTGGTTAGAATGGGGGTGGGGAAGGGAAGAGTCAGGACTCCTGTGTTCTGGATCTGGGAGAGAGTACTGTTAAGTGTTGAGACCAGGGGGACCAGGAGTCAGGACTCCTGGGTTCTAAGCCCATGGCTGTAGGTTGACTTCTTGTGGGACTCAGTTTTTCCTCATCTGTAAAATGGGGACTATGATACCCTTCTCAGCCGAGTGCTGGGAGAGTCTACATTTGTCTATTCACGCTGTAAGGGTCCATCTCTGGTACAGCCCCTAGCAAAATGGGGATCTGATCTCAGCTGGGGCTACTTGATGCTACTGTAATCTATGTAATAGACCTAATAAAAGCACTGTGGGATCCGTAGCCAGAATGTGTGGTCTAAATCCAACATATTTAAGTTGCCTTGTATTCCAAGAACCCCAATGGCTGTGTGAGATGATTTTATTTCTCCACCAGCAGTGGCTCCCTCTGCCCTCTTGGGGCTATTATATTTACATCTGGATTTGGAAGGAGATTTTTTTTTAACCCTTTGATCCCCCGAGAGGAATTCCCAGGAGATCAGGAGGGCTTCCCCTCTGCCAGTCCACACCTTCTGAGGAGCACCAGGTTATCTGTAGTGAGTTTCTCTGGTGCTCAAGATTCCCACAGTGATGCAGAAACGTCTGGCCTCATTACTGCAAAAAGAGCCAGAAAGGTTAAATTAGAAGCAGGTCGTGGCGTGGTTTGTTTGAAAACCACTGAATTGTGCCCTACCTTGACAATGAGAAACAATCCCCTCATCCCCTCCCCCCCAAAAAACCTCTGGTCCCCGGGCTCCCAGATGTAGCTTGTTGAAATGCTAACAAGTTTGCTTCCAAATGGTCACATATATTTTTGTGATATTCTTGGATGAGTTGAATTCTAATTCAGTCATCTTCGGGGGACGGCAGACAGCTGCTTTAATGAGTTTACAGTAGGGTTTAAAATAACCAGCATCTGTTCTTTGTGTGATCCAGGGCTCTGCCACCAGAGCACTGATTTCAAAACAAAACCATGCCCGGGAGCTGGCTGCACTGATGCTGCTCTCTGATGTTTGCACTGCTCTGCTCTCTTGCTCCTCTGCGGCTGCGGGGGGTTTACTAGACAGAGGGGATGGGCCCGCGCTCGCTGCCCTCCTCTGGAGTCCCCGTCTGTGAAATCCTCCCTGTTCCTACGCGTTTCAGAGTAGCAGCCGTGTTAGTCTGCAAAAAGAAGTACTTGGGGCACCTTTGAGACTAACAAATTTATTTGAGCATGGGATCCACTGCAAATGAGGCTCTTTGGATGCTGCCTGGGGTTTCCCCCTGTGACCCTGGCCTCCGGGAAATGTCCTCGTTAGTATAACCAGAGTAACAATCTTTCAGGGACTCCATCTTGACCTCTATGTCTTTGACTCGTCTGCATGTGACAGATGGGACTGGCAGAAAAAAAGCTAAAGCTCGATGGGTGCTTTGCACTCCCAAAGGTGCCTTCCAAAAAGCCACCGAAAGAAGGCCTTGGTGTGCATGTGCTTTTAATTAGTGGGGGCACTGGGAGGAGTGCAAATGAACATGGCAGGGGACAGAATCCCAAAGTGTGTCATGCACCGCTGGGTCCAGGCAAGGCATTAGGGAGACCCCGAGTGGTGAGTCTGGGCACCACATGCTGCTTTGGTCAGTCTGGGAACCTGTGTCCAGCAGCCTTATTAATAAACCCTCTTTCTATACTCTGCAGCCTTGTGTCTTCTCCACAAAGTGTGATAAATGGGTCCTAATGGAAGATGGAAACCCTTACATCACTCAACCAGTCCTCATTACAGGTCTCTAAATATACCGCATTTACGTATGAAGAGCCTGTGACATCTACAGAATTAACTCCGCTTCAAGCCACCAAAAATACACAGCTTGGGAAGGAAGTGGCGCTCTTCCAAATACGATTGCACTGATGTTATTTAAAGCGTTCTTTAAAATGGGGATGGGGCTGAGCCGCTGGGTTTGGGAACCAGAGCCAGACCTCAGTCCAAACGGCTCCAGAGTTTGGTGGGAGTCATTCAGATGTGGGGCGGGATTTCCCAGTGAGCTTGGCTTGACTCTGCTGTGACAGAAGTCAATGGGAATCGTACCCGTTGGCTTCCATGGGAGCAGAGGGAGTGCTCTGGAAAGTCCTACGTTTGGGTTTCCCATGGTGATGCTCAGATCCAGATCTTTGTGCAGGGGAAGGGGATTCAGAGCCGGGATTCTGGGTCACAGTTAGACTCACTGTCGGTTCATGCCACACATATGTTTAAATAACAAATCAGGCAAACCTTTACTTTGCGCTGTGTAGCTTTGGATAAGTCCATGGAAAATGACAGGTTTCAGAGTAGCAGCTGTGTTAGTCTGTATCCGCAAAAAGAAAAGGAGGACTTGTGGCACCTTAGAGACTAACCAATTTATTTGAGCATGAGCTTTTGTGAGCTACAGCTCACTTCATCGGATGCGTCAATGAAGTGAGCTGTAGCTCATGATCGCTTATGCTCAAATAAATTGGTTAGTCTCTAAGGTGACACAAGTACCCCTTTTCTTTCCATAAAAAATGTCTATCTTTTCCAGATGGGAAATGTTCAGAGCTGACTTCCTCCAATAGTGCCCTCATGCACAGAGATTAATTTGTTAAAAGAACAAAATCACAAGCAGACAAACCCCTAAGCTTAGCGGAGAAAGACGAGAGAGAGAGAGAGAGAGAGAGAGAGAGACCATTGTCATCTGCTAAGTAATGGGAAGTGCTCAGATACGATAGTGATGAGGGAGACATATAAGTACCTGGATGGATGGACAGAGTGAAAAAGCGACCACATGGCCTAAGAGATAAGGCATCTTGCATTTACATCAGAGCGCTGAGGGGCCATGTCCCTCCATGGTCAGAGTTGACCAGGCCTTGGATTAGCTGAAAGCTCAACTTCCTCCTAACCAGAAAACTATAGGTGGGAGTAGTATGGCCTAGTGGGTAGAGTGTGGGGACCTGGGCTCTCTCTCGGGTTCTGCCACTGCTTTGCTGGGTGACCTTAGGCAAGTCATTTCATTGCCCTGTGCCTCAGTTTCCCCATCTGTAAAATGAGGATAATAAGACTGACCTCCTTTGCAAGGTGCTTTGAGTTATTCTGGATGAAAAGCGCTAGATAAGAGGTAGGTACCATTATCACTGTCTCTTCTGGGAGATGAGATGTCTGGGGAAGCTCTTGGTTGGGGCTGGTGGTGATGATAAATGAAATAATGTGCTTTCCTGTTGTTCTGATCGTTTTCTCTGCGGTGAGCATGAACCGGCGATAGAGTTAATGGACCAGATTCAGAGACCGGATATTAGGAAACACTATTTCACTAGGAGGGTGGTGAAGCACTGGAATGGGTTCCCTAGGGAGGTGGTGGAATCTCCATCCTTAGAGGTTTTTAAGGCCCGGCTTGACAAAGCCCTGGCTGGGATGATTTAGTTGGTGTTAGTCCTACTTTGAGCAGGGGATTGGACTAGACGACCTCCTGAGGTCTCTTCCAACCCTAATATTCTATGATTCTATCACTGGCAGAGATGGGTGAATACCAGCACCAAAAGAGCCAGGGATTTCCCTGTTGTCAACCCGGTTGAGTGTGGAACCCACTGGTCCTGCCTGCCAGGCCTCTGAGCAAACCCCTAGACCCCGCTCCCTCCTGCAGTTTTATGTGGCCACTTTTTTGAGAATGCACATTCTCGCGACGCCTCCGCACACCACAAAATTAATGAACATCAGGCAAGTGGAATGCCATTAACCTTGCTGAAATCTGGCCAAGACGGGAGTTGACATTCCTTGCTCTTGCAAAAAGCCACGTGAGAGCTTTAATGATCAGGACCTTGCTTTGTCTGTACATCTCACCACCCAGGAGGCTCTGACTGGCATATCCTTCTGGGTGTAACTCCGACCCCCCTCTGCCCTATTGGGCCATAGGAAACCACAGGCTCCGATCACTGCTTAGCCCCTTCCAGCTACAGTGCCTGATTCCCATTTCAGTCTCTGTTGCTGCTGCCTTTCTTTCCCAGCCCGTAACAGGGGGTGAGGGACATGCTGCTAGCAGCAGGGCCGCCGTGCATTGGGCAAAAGCCTCCGCAGAAGTAATCAAGCGGGAGACGACGATGGCACTTCAAGGCCTGAGCGGATGGATTTTATTTATTGCTGCCACTCGCTGAGAAAATGGACTTAGGAAGAGATTCCCTGGGCCGCGGCTGCAGGAGGAGGCGGGCAGCTTCTGTTTCAGTTAAATAGAGCATCGCCTGACAGAGCTGTGATTTAGCCGCGGCTATTTAAAGGGACCCGGAGGCAGCTGACGCTGAGCATCTGCAGGCGAGAGAGCCAGCTTCAGTGTTCAGCTGCATTAAAAAAATAGAAACACACGCACCCAATGGGAACCTGTGAGAGCCAAGCGGAGGAGGAGGGATTTGTGCTTTAGAGGGGCTTCAGCAGTGCCTGAGTACTGAGCTAGCTCCACATCCCACCCTTGGAAAAATCAGCCTTTGCTTCTGGGCTCCCTCCTCCGGGGCTGTTCGCTGGGCTATGTAATGCATCACCTGCTCTTGTTTTACCCCATTTATTTTCCGTGCTGCCCATCTGCCATTCCTGACATGCGTGATGGCCTCATAACCAGCCCCCCGGGCCGTGTGCCGTTATCTGAGTCCTTTCGTTTGTTTCGGAAGGAAGATTAAAGCCCAGATGTCTTGGAATAATAAACAAGGCTATAAATTTACATGGTGCTTGCGGTATTTACCAATCTGCAAGCTGGCACTTGGCTGGAAACCACACTGTGGTCTGTTTTGCGTTCCCCCCTCCCCGGTCCATGGTTACCCTCCCATCTAGCAGGGAGTTGGAATTGAGCTGTTGAGACAGATCATGTTGCTCTACCTTAATTCCTGATCAGTCTCCACTCTCTGCTCCCTACATGGCCCAAACCATGGGTCTGGAATGTGCACTAGGGGTTGGCTCAGCTCCGCTTTGTCCCAAATAGCATAGCGCAGCATCTCCCTCCTCCCTGCCGAGCCCTCTCGTGGACTGTGACAAACATTCATTAATGCAGGCAGTGTTGTTGTAGCCTTGTGGGTCCCAGGATATTAGAGAGACGGGGGTGGTGAGATAAGACTAACTCCTGCTGGAGAGAGACACGCTTGCGAGCTACGCAGCACTGATGAAGGCCTCTGACCGGAAGAAGAGCTCTGTGGAGACACAATAGCTTCTCTCTCTCCCCAACAGGAGCTGGACCAATAAAAGATCCGACCTCACCCCCCTTGTCTCGCCGTATGTTCATTAACTCATCCTCACAACGCTCCCAGGAGAGGGGACATGTGGACTGCAGCTCATGAGTCTTTGCGTTTCAGATCTGCAGGGTCAAATGGACACATGTAGAATCCGATCCATTTACAAGCGGGAAGGAGAGCAAGGGGGTTGAAGGATGGAGATCTGAAATGTGGGGTCATGGGGTCGAATTTACCAAAGTGATCAGCAATGGCTAAGCTCAGCCTGGCCCCCCTCTCCTCCTCCCACCCCCAAGTCCATGGGAAAAGTCTCACTGACTTCAGTGGGAGGCGAGTTAGGCTAATGATGAGAGCTTTAGGAGGCAACTGACCTGTAACTACTAACACACAGCGTCCCAGCGGTGGCTGCACTTCAGTGGGGGGTTAAAACCTGATTTTACCGAGCTCCTCCTCAGGTCATGCTCCCATCAAACATGTAAAATGGTAATGGCCAGGGCATGTTTGGCATGATAGGTCCATCTGCACCATGAACCAAAGCCACGCTCTGTCCGTTGATGCGAGTTATGGATCATATTAGCATTCCCTGTCTTGGTGAGAGAAGAGAGCCCAGGTGTCCTGACTCCCAGCCCTATGGTTTTAACCATGCCATGGTTTTAACCACACCATTTTCTTGTCCTTTGTCTAATAAAATTCTTTGTTTGGTGTTGATGCTGAAGCAACTCTGTGATTCTCTCGGTAACGCAGAGAACATATGAGGTTGTTCTCATGCTTTATTATAGACCAATATTTCTTCGAAAGCAATTTTGAGATATTATTGCTTATTTTATTTATAGGCTTTTTTCCAGGGGCCTCGTCACTGCCGGGCATGAGGGCCTCATATGCATTAATGGAACGAGCTTCATGACACCCTCTGCAAGGTAGGGATGTATTGTCCCCCTGGGGAATTGAGGCATCCCGTGTGAAATTGACCTCTGTGCAGAGGGCCAGCTCTGTATAGTGCATAAGTGGGGTATAGATATTGTGGGATCTGTTTCACCCAGGGAGACTGACACAGATTCTAACCCCTACGTGCTGCTCCAGAAGCATATGGGCCATGCAGGGGCCACAACTGGCCAAGGTAGAACTCCCCCCATGCAGAACTTCTGTAAATGGCTCTATGCTGCCCCATCGAAAACCTCTGGCACGGGAGGGCAAGAGAGTGTGGACTGAGGACTGTGCATAGGGCAAGGAGCATTCTGGGCTGGGCCTTTGGCAAGCCGGGATGGGCTGCTCTAACTTCCACCAGGGGCTGTCTCAGGTGCCAAATCAGCCCAGGATTCAAGCGGCAGAAAGCCGACCCTAAGCCATTTGCCCGAGATCACAAAGGGAGCCAATAATGCAACCAGGAACGGACCTCTGGCCTTTTTGAAGCCTAATCAAGGGCCCCCTTAATCCCAAACCATCCTTCCAAGGTTCCCAGGATCAAGCTCAGAGTGCAGTTGCACCCCTCTCCTCAGTCCCAGAGGAGTGTGGGGCCCGTGAGATGTCAGCTCTGGAAAATCCAGCGAGCTGTCAGATCCTGGAGTAATTTTTTTTATGTTCTGCTCTCCACCAACAAGACACAAGATTAATTACAGCCATAAAAACGTTAGGCGCTTTCTAAATATTTTATAGGAATAAGCACACACAATATGCGGTTTTACTTTTCCCATTTCCGTAAAGGACATTTTGTTTGCAATAACTGAGAAATTGACGGGTGATTTTTAATTCTCCCATCCACTCTGAGGGATTTTGCGGGGAGGAGGGGTAGATGCGAGTGTGTGAATAAAATCATTATTAGTGGCACTTCCTTGGGGGAGCGGGGGAGAGGAAATGCACCAGGAGAATTCAATCCGAAAAAATAAAATGGTCTTAAATTGCTGTTAGAATTCAGGACACCGCATCTGCACTCCAGCTTGACGTGTGTTAGCAACAACATGGCAGGAAGCAGTTGGCAGGCGGGGCATGCTTGGTGGCTGTTGTTTCGATCACAGTGGTTGCTAACGTGGCTGTAGCAGGGGCAGGTTCCTGCTACGGGTTCCTTCTCCCTACACAGCCAGAATGGGAGGTCAGGGTGCACAACCAATCCTCCCTACACACCCTGTGTGAGCAGGACGCCCTGTGCTTTGGCAACACTCAGCCAAACACTCAGCCAACACTCAGCCAACACTCAGCACCATTACTGCTGGGGTAACAGAGCAGCCCTCAGGGGAGGGGGGACTGAGGATCTAGCCCAGGGACCCTACTCGTTAAAGGGCCAGGTTTTGCTCTCAGTTACCCCTATCGACTTGCTTTGGCTTTCCATCAATGTAACTGACACCAGAATCTGGCCCATACAGTCTATTCATATCGTGAAGGGTTCCCCTTGGAGTTCTGCAGATTGCTTGGGAGACAGCATACGTTTTGCAGCATACGTTTGTTCCCCATTCCTGAGCTGCCTTCACGCCAGGCAGTGCAGGGAAGCTCCAGATTTGGACCTCCAGCGGCTGTAGTGGAATACACTCCTTCCCTGATCCTCACTGAGTGTCTTTAGCTACCACAGCAGCTCCTCCAATTTACCAGCGTCACTGCAGCGGTGCAAGGCAGGAAACCATTAGCGATCAGGTTTCACTGTGTCTCATTCCCAGTTTAAATATTGAAGAGGCTGAGAAACACCTCTTCATCGTAGCAGTTGACCTGAACTGGTATCTCTCGCCTTGTGCATCTGTTATTTTTTGTGAGCTGTCACGGTGTCTGATTGTGGAGTGAGGAGATGCAGCGCTCCTGAGCCCTGACACGCAGCAAGACTCAGAGTTGTGCTGAATATTTCATGCAGACAGAAACACCAGCCTGTTTTCAATTCAGATTTTTTTTCCCCCTGCTCCTCGAGCTGCATAAATGACGCATATTGTTTAAGCTTCCTGAGTTGGGACTGATGCAAGCCTTTGCAGCCAGTTGGTCGGTTGCCACTAGGAATGGCAGCCTTCTAGGAAGTGGACCCAGTGGATTCTGTTTCCTGCCTGAAAGAGAGCAAGCGAGCTCCTGACCCATGCTCCCTGTGTGGTAGAACCCCTAACTTATGAGGTGTGTGTTCTGTTCTCTGGCTGTGGAATTCCCTTCTGATTCTCCAGGTAACACTGGACGCTGAAGAAGCATCACTGGTTTACAGGGCTGATTTTGCTCAAAGCAGCTTCCTAGTGAGAGAAGCTCCAAGCAGTTCAAAAAAGGGGAAGTTCCCCTTTTTTTCCCCACTAACTAGCTCCACCAGAACTGTCCTGACTGAAGCTGTGGCCACCGACATGTTTAGACGACATCCCCAGAGAGTCCAACCTGGTATTAGTGATAGCATGGACCAGGATCCGATGGTGCTAGGGGCTCTACAAACGTAGAACAGAAATACAGTCGCTGCTCCAAAGAATTTACAATCTGAGTAAAAGACAGCTGGTGGATACAGTCAGATGGAGCACAAAGAAACAATGGGTGAGGCTATGATTTTTGCATGGACATCACAACGTTTACAGTAATCATGAATTGGAATAAAGTCCATGACAAGCCCGCCCCCGCACCCACCTACCCACCCACCTGCAATGGAAGCGTATGTCCTGGGGGCTGGGCATGACTGCCAGCTCCCCCTGACTTTCTGTTTATTTCCCGCACCTTGGCTGTGAAATTTACTAAAAATTTCCATGCCAAAACCATAGCCGCAACAATGAGGCAATCATAGTCAGCATGGTGAGCAGTGGCCTTAGCACACTAGCCGTTGTCCTGCCTAACCGTTGTCACCTGATTACTGGGAGTCGGGGTGTGACCGTTGTTATGGTTGAACGGTGCCCGTGGGGGGGCTTGCTTAACACCATGTCATCTGAGGGTAATTATTTGGTTGGTTCAGCCTTTTAATGCTTTATCGTGCGATCTAAACACTGCAGCTTTCGTGGGCATTAATCTTCATTTGGCAGCTTCAAGTGAAATACCAGGTGATTTCAGTGAACCCACGAATAGGAGATTAGGGCCAGATTTCTAAAGGTATTTAGGTACTTAAAGATGAAGATAGGTGCTCTTGAAAATCCCACTAGGCTACTATTTTCATCTCTAGGTGCCTAAATACCACTTAGTCTAATAACCTGTGGCTAATGCCAGATACTTCAGAAGAGGGTGTATGTCCCCTGTCATGCACCTAATCGATAGGGTACCATGAGGTAAGCTTCCTTCCTGACCCTGGCTAGTGACCAGTTTATGCCCTGAAATATGAGGATTGCCAACCCTTTTAATTTTACTGGCGCTTTGGTAGCATAAACTCAACTGCTATTCTTGTTCCCAGGCTGTAGAGGTCTTTTGATATGCATGGGCTAGTCCCATTGAAGTGTGTGGTTGTTGAACACATGTACCCAAGGGGCAGGATTTATCTATAAATGCCCAGTCCTGTTTTGAATTTTACTGCCCCCCCAATTCCTGTAACAATGAGTTTCACTGGTTAATTGCAATGGAATTCAGAATTGGCTATCACTGCAGAGAGACGAGGATGAGTTGGCCATAAAGATCGCTTTCACATGATCAAAAGCCTCTGCTCATTATTTGTGCCCATATAGCAGGGTCACTCTATAGTTACTAAGGGCCAGCCAACCTGTGGTTCTAAAACTCACCTTTCTGAAGGTGTTTAGAGGCTAATTAGAGCCAACTGTAGCATGCAATCAAGCCTGTACTAATTGTAATAGATGTCAGCCAGGTGCACTCTGAGCATCTGTCGAGGAACAAGACAGTTCAGTTCCCTACCAGAGTAAATCGTCTTTTAACTGCTTTGCTGTAAGCCACCAGAGGGTCCCAAAACAGAGCAGGACCTGTTACAGACTTCCAGATCTGATTGCAGTCAAGCCACAGTCACCAGGGTAAGGACAACAACTGGTCCTTCTCTTTTTCACAGGACAAATTGTCGAAAAGACCTTACCTTAAACACGTTACCTTCTCTGAAGCGTAGTAATGATCCTCAACTAATGATCCTCAATTAAACCCGAGCATGGCTCTGTGAGCTAATATGACTAACAGAAGAGACGGATGCCCCAACACTTCAGTTTTGGTTCTGTTCTTGAACCCAACTTGCAAAAGGAAGAGCTGATTTTGGGATGCCCAACCCAGAGACACGCTGGGGCCTGATTTTTGGTGGTTCCTTTCAACGTCAGCTGGGGTTGTTGGTGCTCAGCTCTCCGACAGCCAGCCTGAGCTTCGTGCGCTCAAATCAATGGTCAGTTCTGAAATCTGCAGGGCAACGAAGGGGAAGCGACCTGCCTGAGGTCAAGGAGCAGAGCCAGGATTAGAACCCAGGGTATGTCTGCAGTGCAAAAAAACCACCTAGAATGTCATGTCTCCGTGCCCACATTGGAGGCAGGCCACCAGATGCAGGTGGGATCGAGTAGTGTGGAGAGTGTCGGTGAATTCATCTACCTAGGCTACAAGCAGAGTTGAAGCAGTCGCAGCAAACCGGACTTTCTGTGGCGAGTAGGTCTTGCTGCCTCCTGCTTGAAGCAGTGTAGACGTCCCTGTCCGGGCTGGAGCCTGGGCTCTGATACCCGGGAAGGGTCTCGGAATGTCTGCACTGCTATTTTTAGCTCGAGAGCCTGAATAATTTGCCGCAGGCTCTGAAACTTGCCACCGCAGGTTTTTCTTTGCTGTGTAGACGTCCCTTAGGTTTCCTGTTGCCAACGTCGAGTGACTTGCTCACTAGACCGCACTGCCTCTGCATGTGTGCACCCACACACCCATGCATTTTGAAGGAACATTTGTGGATGCCTGTTGTGAATCTGTTTTTTAAAGGGCTAGATTTTTCAGATTCCAAGCAATTCACCTCTGCTGGGCAGGAGCATAGTGCATGCCTGCTTCCAGTTTGGGTAGATCCTCTGCCCATTTAAACTCCCCATTGCTTTAACCGGACGAGATATTCTGCACTGCCTATCCTAATTTGTATTGTAGTCTTGTTGGCCACACTACAGTAGCTTCCACACCAGAAGTGGCTGCATTTTTCACTGGTAGGGAAAATGGAGTAATGCCTCTGAGTGTATAATTTGCTATTCTGCAAAAGGCTTTGAGGTTTTTATGGGTTTTTTTTGTTTTTTTGCAAAAGATACTGTATAGAAATCTGTCAATAATAATCAGCCATTCAGGTACAGCACAAAGAGTAATGGGAACTCTGTTTTTCTCTGCAGCCCCATGAGATATCATCACCCGATACTTACAAAGGTTTCCTTTAAATGCAAACCCCTCCAGGCATTTTAGCAGCTGAAAATGAGTGATTAGAGGAATTCCTGGTGTAATTTCTACACTCTTCTTTGTAAGGTTTTTTTCCATGAATGGAAGCTGCCCACCTCATTTCTCTTTTACAAATGACCCATGATTGATGGTGCAAAGAAACCTGTCATGAAATTGTAAAAAATGGCTGCCTGTTAGAGCAACTCTTTAACTAAAAGATCAAACAAAAATGATAATGAAAACCACGGGGTGTACTTCTAAGTGGTGGCTGAAGGCAGGGGCTCCTGTATTGGTTACTTGGGTGGCTTTTACTGTGTTGGTAGCTCTGCACAGGGATGAATAATGGATGGACAACCTCACATTTGTCTGTCTCTGAACCCATTCAAATAAGAAAATAAGAATGGCCCTCCTGGGTCAGACCAAGGGTCCATCTAGCCCAGTGTCCCGTCTTCCCACAGTGGCCAGTGCCAGGTGCCCCAGAGGGAATGAACAGAACAGGGAATCATCAAGTGATCCATTCCCTGTCACTCATTCCCAGCTTCTATGGGCTAGAAGATACTGCTGGCTTCATTGCTCCAAGACTGAAGCTAGCTCATGTATATCTACCTCTCACCACTCACATACACACTCAGAGTCTACTAAGGTCCACTGTGCCAGCCAGAGGGACCATGGGTGTCGCACCAGGTGTTGTGTAGCAAAGGGCCCAGATCTGGCTCAATCCTACGAATCCACGTATCTCTACGGCAGCCCTGCAGGCGGCTCTGGGTAGGATCAGGACATGCACCCCTTTGCACATCAGTGGAGTGCTTGAACGCACGGTGTGCATGATGTCCTAGCGATATGGCTGAAGAGCCAGCAATGCTGCTTTGGGATGTGATGGGCGACTGAAGGAAGGCCGGATCTCATCAGGATCGTGACGCGTTGCACAACATCAAACGACTTTCTACTCAGGGTTTGGCACTGCTGGTGCATGTGGAGTGCAAGGAGCTGCTCCAATCTGCCGGTCAGAGGGTCCGGGTTTCTGACCTGTAGAGTGACACAGGTCGTTCACAGGCTTGATAGATCCTGAACTCTGTCTCAGCTCAAAGGCATTTCTGCACCCATAAATGAGACATGGACTTCATGGAGGAGGCAACAAGACCTATTCACCGAAGAACATTTGGTTTGCTATGACCCTTTGAACTCTGCTTGCAGCCTAGATAGATGAACTCCGCATTCTCCAGGGTACTCGATCCCACCTGCACCCGGGAGTTCTGGTGGCCCAGCTCCAAGCTTCTGGACCTTGGTCCTCTGCCATGAGATAGTAAACTCCATAGGCAGCTGGGTTCCTCTACTTGAGCTGCAGTCACACCTGTGATTGCAGGACAGACATAACCTTTAGATCCGCGGTTCTCAAACAGTGGGTCAGGACCCCAAAGTGGGTTGCGACCCTGTTTTAATGGGGTCACCAAGGGCTGGCATTAGCCTTTCTGGGGCCCAGGGCCAAAGCCCGAGACCCACTGCCTGGGGCTGAAGCCCTTGGGCTTCAGTCCCAGGGTGTGTGTGGAGGGGGGGGCGCTCAGGTTACATGCCCTCCTGGGGCTGAAGCCCTTCAGCTTCAGCTTGGCTATTAAGATGTCTTCTTCTGTGATAGATTGTGCAAAGGGGTGCATCTCCTGATCCTACCCGGAGCCGCCTGCAGGGCTGCCGTAGAGATTCAGAGTGGTGGGGCTCTGATTTTGGCTTTGGCCCTGGCCCCCCTGCCTTGGGCTGTGGGGCTCAGGCTTCGGTCCCCCGTCCTGAGGTCATGTAGCAATTTTTGTTGTCAGAAGGGGGTCGTGGTGCAATGAAGTTTGACAACCCCTTCATTATAGATTCAAGGAGCTCAATCTGTTTATCTTAAGGGGTGACTTGATCATAGTCTATAAGTATGTACATGGTGAACAAAAATTTGACAATAAAGGGCTCTTCAATTTAGCAGTCAAAGGTCCAACATCTTCCCAAAGGTCTAACAACCCCACAGATTTTTAACAGTGAGGGTAATTAACCGTTGGAACAAGTTACCAAGTGTTATAGTGGGTACTCCATCACTTCAGAAATTTTAAAATCACAGTGAGAAGCTTTACTGAAAGATATGCTCTAGATCAAAGAGGAATTAGTCAGGGACATCCTATATCTTGTATTGCATACAGTATGTCAGACTACATGATCACAATGAGCATCTCTGGCTTTATGATCTATGGAAAATGGCTTTTTTATTAATGAAACACCATTTTTGAGTGGGAATTTTTTTCAGCTGGGAGATTCTGACCAACTCGACTCTGAAGTCTCGGGTAGTGACCACTAATCAGAGGCAGGAACCTGGGCTAGATGGACCATCATGGTGTGACGGGGTATGGCACCAAAAGAACAGGCAGATCTTTAACACCGTTTTCAACGTGAAATTCTTCATCTTGAAATGACCTTGATCCTTTACTTTGCACAGAAGGCTCGATTGGAGACAGAGGAGGAGGGGAAAAAATCAGACACTTTTCTTTTCCCTCTTGCTGAACGTGTTTTGAATCATTTCAATGCTAAACGACCTCATTCAATTTTAATCCTCCAAAACAAAATCTTTATGTCCACACAGCTGCCAGTCCTAGAGTACTCATGGCTCCCATTCGTTCCATGACACTGCACGAGCTGAAGGACTGACTTTCACACACTCATAGAAAGGAAGGGCTGGAAGGGACTCCAGAGACCATCTAGTCCAGCCCTGTCACTAAGGCAGGAGCAAGTAAATATAGACCATCCCTGACAGGGAGGGAGAGAAGATTTCAATGTAAAAAAAGGGGAGAAGCAGAATGAGAATCAGATAAGCTCATGAAGGATGGGTCCATCAACAGCAGTTGGCCAAGATGGTTTGGGATGCAACCCCATGCTCCAGGTGTCCCTAAACCTCCAACTGCCAAAAGCTGGGATGGGGTGACAGGGGATGGATTATTTGAAATTGCTCTGTTCTGTTCATTCCCTCTGAAGCATCTGGCCACTGTTGGATACTGTTGGATAATACTGGGTTAGATCCAGTGGCAGATTAGCCACTGGGCCAGCAGGGCCCGAGGCCAGGGACCCTGGCCAATTGGGGGGCCCCAGGAAAAATGGGTGCCCCGTGCCCCAACATGCTCCTCCCACCCAGCATTCCTGCCGGGGAGCATGGGGGGCCCCTGTGCCCCAACCCCGCTCTTCGGCAGCAGTGCTGGGGGCACCGGGGGGCGTGGACTGCAGGCAGAAAAGGTGGAGGTGTGGGGAGGGGTCCCCCTTTGCTGTGGCTCAGAGCCCCACAAACCCCTAATCCGCCTCTGGCTAGATGGACCATTGGTCTGACCCACTATGGCCGTTCTTACGTTCTTACAAATATAGTGGAGGAAAGTGAATAGAGTGGAGAGGAGTGTGGTGTAATGGGTAGGAATGTGGATTGGGAGTTAGGAAACGGGGCCAGTTATAATCCCAGTTTGGCCACAGACTAAATCCTTTCGTCTCTCGGTGCCTGAGCTTCAGCCTTTGTCTCTTCAATCCGTAAACCCTTTGGTCGCAGAGACCGTCTCTCGCCATGTATCTGTTCAGTGCATCCAGCGCAACTGTCCTCCGATGGGATCTCTTGGTGTCACAGTAATAATAACAAAGAAGGCACTTTAAGTTCATGCAATTGTAGTGTGTGTGTGTGTGTGTGTGTGTGTGTGTCTGTCGGGGCTGGGAGAGCATAAGCTATTGGCCTGACCCAAAGTCCATTGGAGTCAATAGAAAATCTCCACTGGGTTTTGGATCAGGCCCTTGGTAAGAAGAAGTTGATAAACAGGGTTTCTGAGGGATCCCGGTGGGGTGAAAGAGGACAAATAGTGACAAGTACAGTATAAAAAAGAAGAACGCAGAGTTCAAAGCCCCAGCTCAAATGGAGCTGGCATTACAATATCAAAGCTTTTGGGAGCCCCGGGAAGTATCACACCTCAAGTTGACACTTTTTGGGGGAGAAAAAAAATTCCCCCAGCTTTTTCCTGTGCAATAAATAAATAAATAAATAAATAACTGGTGGATCAAAAAGCATGTGTAGTGTCTTCTCCATTCCCAGAGAGAGTAGGGAGAGTGAAACCCAGTCAGTAATTCAAACAGCACAGCAGATAAATAGCCAGATCTTTTGGATTCTGGGCATGAAATCAGGAAAGTGGAGAGTGAAATCGTTCCAGAAAGGAGAGACACCAAGACACATGCCTACGAAGGTGCATGCACGAACACCTAGATACACAGAGACAGGCAGACACATGCCCAGGCATGCATGCTGCAGGTTTTCATTGCAATGGAGAACCAGTGTTGGGGGAAGAAAATGGAAGCAGTGAGGGAAAGCGCCAAGAATTGCCTCCTTCCCAAACAATAGCTCCTGAAAAGAAACAAATCTGACCTCACTGTGGAAAGGATTTGTAGGTTCCAGGGAGTGTTGTGATCATCTGTCTGGCCTCCTGCATAACACAGGCCAGAGAACCTCACCTCCTTCCATCAGGTGAAAGTCCTTTGCTGATCAGACTAAGCCATCTGTTGGCTCGAGGGGAGCTCCCCGAGTTTCCTTGTCCAAATGTCAAAGTGCCCTAGGACTAGGATATTGGAGTCAGAGGAACCAAGGTGATAGAAGGCCCAGCCCAAACTTTTGCCTCACAATGAACCTCTGTGACTTTCTGAAGGTCTAGAGATGGCCAGGGGTCGAATCCAAATCTACATTCCTCCTGCCATCTGCTCCCATTCTCAACCCAAACCTGGGCCCGATCCCAGTTTTTCCCAGAGACGTTTCCTACCTAAATCCTAACGAGGCCCTAGTCCATTTAGCCTAGTGAGGCAGAATTTGATCCCAGCTCGGGGTGGCCTGATGGCTGCAGGCTGCATTACCCTCCTATTGAGTTCTTAAGAAGTGATTCACTTGCTACTTGGCCTTGAACTGGACAATAAGTGCCTTCGTCTCAGGGAAGTGTGTCTGATGTCCAAAGATCTGGCTCTCAAGCATGAGGAAAATGTGCCCTCAATGGCCCCAGTTTCTTTCTGGGCATTATGGAGAGCATTTGCTTCTCAGGGATATAAACACTGAACATCTAAGAGGGGAATGGGGAACGCCTATAGAGAGAGACACAAAGCACTGTTGGAAGGCATATTCCAATGACTCCCATCTCCTAACGCAGTCCCTGCACGTGAGGTTCTGAATTTCAGAAAACTTCCCTCTTTTCTGCCTTCAGTGTCTGTCCAAAATTCATCTTCCTGGAATATAAATTAAGTTCTATGGTTATTATTGATGTTAATGGAGGGAGAAATCTGCCCTCTGAAGGCTCAATTAATTTCCACATCTGATGCTTCTGCATTGTCTGAATACTTGTTTCTTTATTTAAAAAAAAAAGAAGAATGAATTTTTAAAAAGTAATCAAGCAAGTTTTGGCTCCATAGCCAAGGAAGAAGGGTCGTGGGGGTCCCATTCTAGACTAGGAAAATAAATTGTGTTTACAGTCGTGTCAGCTAACATGCTTTAAAACACTGACCTACTCTGGGCTCGCTCAACACCCTTAAGAACATGTTAGCTAGTCATGATCAACCCTACGGAGGAACTTATACTTGACCTCAGCCAGCTGACACATTTTTAATCACTCGCCTCCTAGTGTAGCTGAACACGTCCACAAACTTGTTTTAAAACACTGCTCATTTGCCTAATCTAGACAAAAGGCCTATGATCTGAATAAGAGGCCGTAGACATTCACCCAGGAAGTAGATGTCTACACTTGGAACTTGTCTACATGTTTCCTTAGTCCGCATCAGCTGGGGTGTAAATTCTAATGTGCACGAGTATGTTGCACGCAAACTGGCCCTTGTGACCCTGCTGGCACGTACTACAAGTTCTCCAGTGGACATTAATGTAGCACTTGGGACTCCATGAACTCGCTCTAGTAAACTTTTAGGATACAACATGTTAGTGTGCAATATGCTGGTGCATGTATGAATTTACCCCCCAGCTGGCGCGGACTAAGGCCGCATGTAGACAGGTTCCAAGTGTAGCCATATACTTACTCTCAGAAAAGCAGAGGTGCCCTATAATCCATGATCAATTTGGGCTTCAGTGACTTTCCCAGGATCACAGTGAGAGCCAGTGTTAAAACCAGGAGAAGAATTTAGGAGTCTTTGATCCTAGACTACTGGAGCGAACACCTCTCTCTACCTCAGCTACCTTGCTAAGGTGCAGTGAAGGGGAAGGAATTATTTTTGGAAGAATGTGTGCACGCAGCATCAATCAGAACCCAGTCCTGGAGCTAAGATCTATTGCTGAGCCACAGGTTAAAGAGAAGAGGCCAAAAGACCAATCCAGAGGCTGACAGGGGATGAGGAAGGGTAACAGGCTGCTATCTGGGCAGTTGAATGGCCTAATTTCTCTGCACTCCGAGGCCCAGAGGGACAGAGAGAACCTAATGTCCTTTTGTTTCGAAATACAAATAGGCTGGTATCTCACTTCTCCAGACATGCCGGGGCTCAGAGTGTCTCTTTTTTGACTCAAGAGTAAATGTACCAGGAAAAATATGGAGAATAACAAGGGACCATGTGCAGGCAGCTCCAGCCAGGCTGGTGTTTTCAAATTTGTAGGCATCCACTTGCCATCGTTAAATCAGAGCCTTAGCAAATGACCTCAGTTTAGTCCCTGTCAGGTACCAGTCACAGAGACTAAATCATCTCTATAGTTGAGCACAGTTGGCCAGTCTCCTCCCTGGGAGGCCCTGAATGAAAGGTTTGTGGCTGGAAATGGCCAGTGGGAGGTCCATCTTTCAGATTTGTTGCCATGACAAACCTATAGGAGGCTGTCGCCTGCTCTACAGGGCTGAGCTCTTGCCACCGTGTCCTGCATTTGCAGCGTCAACCTGAGTCGGGTTGGTAAGTTTCCACAGTCGCTCTGACTAAGTGAGGCTGGCCGCTATATCCTTGCAAATCAGCTTCCTCCATGGACTTGCCAGCAAAACCTGCCAGGGTTTAGGGTACGGCTGATCCATCAGTCCCCACAGCATCTCCTAACAGCTTCCCACCGTCACCACTTATACTCTGCCTCCCCCCACCATCGGCTTCACTCTTCTGTTACTGACACGTATGTCATAGATCAGCGATTCTCAAACTTTTGCAACCCGAGGACCCCAATTTTGATTTAAAATTGGAAACCTTAACGCATGTCCCTTTCTAATGCTCTTGGAGAGTATAGGAGGGAATGGGAGGAAAGGAGAGAGAAGGTGGGGTGAGGGCAATGTCTGATTTTGCACACACTGAAATGACTTCAAATGGAGCAAGGGAAGGTCTTATTTCATGGAAGAACATTTAGGGCCAGCTGAACAAATCAGTAGCAGCACAAGCCACGTTGTACAGGCTTGGAGACAGGTCCAAACTTGGTTGTTCACCCCTAAGTGCACTGCAGAGGCTGCACAATGATCCAGACCCTTATCTCAGGTCCAAAGCTCTAGAGTAGACAGGCCATGCAGGGGGACCTATATGGCAAGAGGGGTGAGGGCAGACTCCTTCCCAGACAGGACCCCTGCACAACTAAAGATGCTTTTGCGAGGGAGGGAGGATGGTGAGTGAGTTCTGTGTGCTTTTGGGGCTCTGCTCCCTCCACAGCCCCCAAACAGACATCCAGAGAGTTAGCTTGGCTCAATACAAGGTCAGGGACCAGGTGGTATGGGTGAGGTGATGTGTGATTGCTTGGAATGGGAGTTTGCCTGCGCTAAGCCTGAATGAGGCCCTCATGATTGAAGGGGGTGGAGGGTGGGGAAAGGAACCCTTCACGAGCCAGTGTCGACTAGCAGACTCAGCTTTCCCCTCCATCATCCTCACTGAAATGGCTGAGGCCATCCCAAGGACATCTCGTTGCTCCAACCCTGTGGCACGGCAGTGTCTCTTCCAGCTGCTTTCATTCCAGGCTGTTCCTTCAGGTTCTCTCTTCCCCAGCCCACTCAAGGTTAAAGGTGCCGGTTTTCTCCTACCTAATGAGCTTTGCATTGTGTCGCAGCACTAGCCTGGTCCCCGCCTCCGTGGAGAATTCAGAAGCGTGGCTTGTCACTCTGCCCCATGTGGCTTTCAAGCCGTGCCCAGCGATGGGAACGGCTTAAGAAGATTCCCTTCCAAAAATATATTCGCAAGCGCCTTTCCCCGCTCTTCTGTGCCGGGTCCGAATCGCAGAGGGCAAGGAACAGAAGGTGCTGCACCGGGGGAGCACACAAAGCAAAAATGTTGGAGATGCTTTGTGATGCTGGTGTTTAAATCGCTATCACCGCTGAGTCTGGGGTCTAGAGAAGTATCCTGTGGCTTTCCCTATCTCGGGGCTGGCAGCGTAGGATACTCATGACAATAGCTTGCATTTCTCACCTACATAGAGTTTAAGCTGCCTTCGAAACCTTGGTGATTCTAGGTGCTACCCAGTCCTGCAAGTGGCGCTGTGCACTGAGCCTGTACAGAGACACTTTGCCAGACTGAGGCCTTCTGCCTCGCCACATCCCTACATGGTGAATGGTATTAGTACTAACTTGATAGGGCCTAGAAATCCAGAGTGGGGCCTTGTGCTTGGCACTGTAGGTGTACAATGAAAAGATGGTCAGTGTTCCGAAGAGCTTACCAGGATTGTCCCCTTGGTTTTGGAGTGGAGGAAGACATTAAGTGATTTGATCAAGGGCATACAGTGAGTCCATGGCAGAGCCAGGAATCCCGACTCACAGCCCTCTGCTGTAACCACTAGACAACATTCCTCTCCCATGTTGCCGCTAATTGTCCACATTTTACCGACGGGGAAAGTGAGGTGCAGCAAGATCAAGTGACATGAAATCAATGACCTGAAAATCAAAAAGGAATCTTTTAAAAAGTGGAAACATGGACAAATTACTAAGGAGGAGTAAAGAGTGTTTGTGTCTTGCCAAGACCTGGCCCTGAAGAGCAGGTATGGTGATCAGACCTCCTTTACCATCCCGAAATGACAGGCCCTTCCCCTGATTCAGACACATGGTCATCTGAACTGGATAGGAAAAGCCAACGGCTGGGGCTGCAGTTTCTCTTGGACGCATGTCTAGAGTCACCCCTTGCTGCTTGGACTTGCTTCTGGCCAGTTCGGGGTGACTAAGCAGCACAGGAGATTCATCCTCCTTGATGCAATCTCTGGCCCATCTCTCCGGTAGCTGATGTCTGCAAGCATCAATTGCTGCCATCTCCTTCCCTCCTGTTTCTGATGGAGGAGCACCCATACGGTTTACACTAGGTACACAGCCCTTTTCATTACGCGGAGGCCTTGAAGGACCCGCTAGGTGCAAACAACATTGGTGGCCCTGGATGCTTTGGAGGAAGGGCAGCAAACAGAGTGTGTCCCTCCCTTTAGCCCCCAAAGCGGGAAAGACCCCTTCCGGTCAACATGCTGTCACGGAGTGTGGGGGAGTCCAGGCCCTGCACCCCTCTTCCTGGGATTCACTGAGACTCTCAGCCAGCCAGTAAAACAGAAGGTTTATTGGACAACAGGAACACAGTCCAAAACAGAGCTTGTGGGTACACCCAGGACCCCTCAGTCAAGTCCTTCTGGGGGAGCAGGGAGCTTAGACCCCTGCCCTGGGGTTCCCTGTGTTCCTCCACCCAGCCCCAAACTGAAAATAAACCCCCCCAGCAGGTTCCCTGCTGCAGCCTCAGTCCACATTCCTGGGCAGAGGTGTTACCTCCCCCGCCCCCTCCTGGCTCAGGTGACAGGCTCTCAGGTCTCCCATCCCCAGGTCACATTCCCAGGTCAACACTCCCCCCTCCCTGCTGCGTCACATCGTCACACATGCCCACCTCTGAATTGTCAAATAACTGGAACACACAATCCCTCTATAGTGCTTTTCATCTGGGCATGTCTTATCTGCTCATGGATTTGGCCTCACTGCACCCCTTGATGTAGGAAATTATTATTCTCTCCCATTTGTAGACGGGGCAATTTGTGGCAGAGAGCCGTCGAGCAGATGTCCCCAAGAGCATGGTGGGCCAGATTCTCCATTAACCTGCACCTTGTGTGGTCACTGACACCTGTGCAGAGTGTAAGTAAAGCACTGTGATGTCTGAATGGTAATGATGTGCGCTGGTGTAACTGACCATGCGAGAGAGCGGGACAATACAGTCCACTGAGTTCATGGCAGAGCCCCTTGATTCCCCAGTCCTTGTTCTAACCCCAAAAACAGCTACAGCCGTAGCCACTTCCTTCTAAAAAGCTGCTTACCCTTGGAATCCAGCCTGAGATTAGCCTTTTCATTGGCATTACTGGTAGCTGGTGAAATAAAATCCGTCTCTCCTTTCCTCTGGGAAATATTCCAACCCCTCTGTTCATTGCAGCTTTCCAGAATGCCTTTAAAAGAACAAAAAGTCAAACTTTAAGTTAGCAGCAAGGCTGCTCCAAAAAACACAGGAGACAGAAAAAATAAACAAACCCAGATTTTAAAAAAAAAAAAATCTTTGCTTTAAAGCTCATTCTGCATTTGCTGGTGAGGTGAGAGCACTTCATCCTAAACAACTGTTCTTCTTAATGACAAACACAGACTTCGAGTGTGTCTGCAAAACAAAACAAAACAAAAAAACCCAACAACCCTGTTCGGTATAAATCTAATCACCAGTCTGAAAGTAGACATTAAAATTACAATATAGCTCTTGACTTTTGGTAATTAAAAGCATTTTGTGATGACTTGCTTGATTAAAACGAGATCAGCCATTTAAAATGAAAATTCAGAATGAAAATGGCTTTTGTTGCACCGATTATTCTATTTTAAAACTCCTTGCTGTTATCACACTAATAAAAAGCTGTCATTTCTTCTGTCATGTAATTCACAACACAAGCCATTTGCATTTCTTCCTGACTCTTGTTTATTTCAGTAATTACAAATGGATTCTTCTCCTAACAGCGCCCTCCACCCTCCCTCCCACCTAAGCCCTCACTTCTCCCATTCCTTGGGCGGTGAGGATGATAGCTCAGCTGGGTCCAGGTGACCTTGGGCCCTGCAGGCCAAGCTGCACCTGATGCCTGGGTGTGTGGGGAAGGGGGAATCCAGGACTAGATTTCTCTTAGCAACCAAAATGTTACAGTATTCCACAGCCAGGAGCCCAAGCCATGCATCATCACTGTTTATTTGGGGCCTGATCCAATTCCCAGTGAAGACAATGGAAAAACTCCCACTGATCGCAATGGGCATTGAACTGGTCCCGCGCGTTCTTGCTGCAGCATTTGACTAACTGGGGGGTCTCCGCGGCTCCTTACTGCCACAGACGACTCCCACTTGCAGTTCAGAAGAGCTGGGAAAGATGCAAGCTGGCTTCAGTAAATGTGTATGATTAGCCCATCTCTGCCATGCGGCCGGTGTCCTAAGACTGGCACAAAGTGGGAGGTGGAAGGGCCCCCCTCTGGGGAATATGCCCAGGCATAGAGCCAGCTCTGGACACAGGAGGCATTCTAGGGATGGATTAGAGGAGGGGGTGGAGCACAGATGGGAGGGGGTGTGGCCAGGGTAGCGATTCTGCCCCCTTGCAAGATTCCCCAGGAACCACGGAAGCAGACACTGCTGGCTGCCCTTTGCAGAATCAGGGGACCACAATTCCTGACTAGGAGAGGCACAAGCCAGCCACGCTCAGTCTCTCTGGCAACATGGGCATGAATGCAGCCCAAAGTATTTAGGGAGGGGAACCCCCCCAGGCAAGATTCACACTCTCTTTGTTAAAAATGCAGCAGTGGGTTGGATACCTAGTCCCTGTGAGGCATCAGTTCTCCAAGCCCGTCTGCCTCGCTCATGCACCGGGAGAAGCTGCATAGTAGAAGCGTCTTGTCTCATGGCTGTGTGTAATGGGAGAGGGTGGTTTTTTGTTACAGTCTGTCTGTCTGTCTGTCTGTCTGTCTGTGCTGAACAGAATGATACTTCTCCAGCATGAATTGAAATGTTCACTGAATAGATTGAACAGATAACGATCAAAGTCAGTTTCACTTAAAGATCCTGGGCTAGATTGGTGTTATTTCTAAATGGGGGAAGTTAGCACCAAGGATGGGAAATGATTTCATTCGCACCCCAGTCCTCTGACCTTTCCCCACCGTGACGTGCTAACTTGCAACCCTCCAAGTGGGAAACTGGCCCCCACCAGGACCCCTTCCCCAAGTCCCACGCATGCCCCTTTCTTCAGAATGGCTGCCTGGCATCTGATAGGCCACTCATTGGGTCTGAGCCCAGTGGGGGCCGAGCCAGCCTAGAAATGGGTCATTTCTATTACCCCCACCGCGCAGCCCAGAAGCGGTTTTTAAAGGGGACTGTGGGACCAGTTTAGTTCAATCAAAGGGAGATGAGGCAAATGGAGGAGTTAATTGAAACAGAGAGTTAATTAAATGGCAGTTAAAGTAGGAATGCGGCCCTCGCTGTCACTAGCAAGGGGGGCCCCTGCGGGGAGTGGAACGTGCCCACCTCTGCATGCAGCTCTATCACTTCCCCTGTTCCTCTCTGGTTCCAGTTCAATACAACCCTCCGTGCTCTCTTCAGACACTTACTCCAGCTAATCGCTCATTGCTCCAACACCTCCACCCAGCACGGGCTCCTTGTCTCTTCCTCTGCACCCAGTGACTCATCTTCTGTCCCCAGATACTCTGACAGTCACCTGTCTGGAATCGAGCAAGATGGGAAAGGCAGGGAGGGAACCCGTGCACTACACATTCTTGCCACTACCTGTGGTGTCCTAAAAATTGTTTAAATGACCAGCTGTCACTTTAAATTTCAAGGAGTTTCCTGGTCCTGCTTGCAGGGTAGGGGGTTCGGAGGGTAGCATGCAATCTGTTTCCTCAGTGTTCAGTCTGCAAAAGGCCAGCTAGAGCAAGATGGGGGGAATTGTGCCTTTTGGCCCTAGGGAGCAGTCTGCTTTCTCTCTCTCTGTTTTTGGTTCTTGTGCATTCGGCTTCTGGAGTGTAAGAAATGAAGAGGTGTCACACTACAATGTTCCAGAAAGCTGCACCCCACTCCAAACGTTCCTCCATGCCCTCCTAGGGGAGTACACCCCACAGTTTGGAGACCTCTGTGGTGAGCATGTACATAGACTGTCCTCTCTGTGTGTGTTATATATAGAGAGAGTGTAGTTTGTATGTGTATTGTACTCTGTGTGTATGTATTTTGCCTGCTCTGTGTTTCTATATAGTAATATAGAGTATACTGTGTGTATATATTTATATATAGTATGTACATAGCTTGTACTCTCTGTATATGTATGTACATATGTAGATACACTGTACTCTGTGTGTGTGTGTGTTTGTGTTGCGCAGTTTCATGTTTTCCCATTAGAAAGCCATCTCATGCCTACAGCAAGACATTAAAGCATCCGACAAACTGCTCTCTCTCTTTTTTATCTGCTCTTCTATAGGCAGCCTCTCTCTCTCTCTCTCTCTTTAATACCTGACAGCACCAGTACACAAGTCCGTATTCCAGGGCTGAGGTTTTTCAATTTATCTGCACCAAGCATTTGTGCTTAATCTGGAATGCACTGGGACATTAGCTCCGCTTCATTCAGGCAGCGGCTAGAGACAAACGAGGCTGAAAAGAGGCAGAGGGAATCCTAACAGCTTTCTGCTTCATTTATTTTTTTTTCTTCCCTTTTGGATAAATTTGAGCCAAGAGCTTAAAGAAAAAAAAAAAAAGAAAGAAAGAAAGAAAAAGAAAAAAGCAAATCTAAGGGGAACGGGGGGACATTTTCTTCCTTTTGGTCTATTTCACTCTCTCTCTTCCTCTCTTGTTCTAACAACCAAAGGCTGCACCAGCCTCACAAGCACTGCATCGCCCGCCTCCTCTGCTCCCCACCTCCCTCCATCCATGTCTGTTCTAGCAGCAGAAACAGCTTGCAAAGCTCTACTCTCGGTGGGAAGACTGAAGCCATCAACGCCCCCACCCTCTCAAAAACTCCCATGAGTTGGCTGTGCACTGGGATCAACACCCATCTCCACTGGCCTGCCCTGGGAGTTTGCCGGGATGGGGGCGGGTGAGACTGGGTTTGTCAGCAAAGTAGCCACCGAGCAATATGTATACTGGGGAGGGGCACCAGCCGCCCCCAGGTCTGATGATGGATCATGGGAGAAGGGACTTTGGGCATGAATTATTTCTGTGCTGAAGACGTGGGGACACATTTTGCCCTTGCTCACATGGCTATAAAAATGGAGCAACTTCCCCAGCTGTGGTGGAGATAGTCCGTATTTACACTGGTCCGTATTTACCATATTTACACTAGTCCGTATTTACACAAGGCATCTGGCCCTTGGTCTGGATCTGTGCAGAGGGAAGGCTGCAGCTTGTGCCAGGAGGCATGCTAGGAGGGGCAAGATGGGGTTGCACTGCAGCTTATTCAGCCAGAATTCTTCATGTGGCTCCAGGTGACCTGGTGCCCGTAGTAACCCCACCACATGCAGGGAAGGTGCAGCGTGTACTCCAAGCTGGGAACTGCAGAACAGAGTGGAGGGGGGTAGTGGGGTCATGGCTCCGCTCTCAATCTGCTCCCAGCCCAAGAGAAGGACTGGAGGCATGACGTTTGCCTCTGGATCCAAACTACCCCAAAGTTCAAGGAGATTTGGCTCCAGTGTTCTGATCAGAATCTATCTTCCCAGCCACGAAGCTCAGACCTGGATCGGGATTAGGAATGGATCTCCCCCAAGATCTGTAGAGGTTTGGCTCTGGTCTCCATTCCAGGCTTATCTCCATCAGGATCTTTGCATTATAGAACCCAAAGCCATAGAGTCATAGAATCAAAGAAATGCAGGGTTGGAAGGACCTTGAAAGGTCACCTAGTCCAGCCCCCTGCGCTGAGGCAGGACCAAGTAACCCTAGACTGTCCCTGACAGGTGTTTGTCCAACCTGTTCTTAAAAACCTAGTATGACGGGGATTCTACAACCTCCCTTGGGAGCCTGTTCTAGAGCTTAACCACCCTGAGAGTTAGAAAGTTTTTCCTAATAGGTAACCTAAATTTCCCTTGCTGCAGATTAAGCCCATTACTTCTGGTTTTACCTTCACTGGACATGGAGACAACTGGTCACAGTCCTCTTTATAACAGTCCTTAACACATCTGAAGACTGTTACCAGGTCTCCCCTCAGTCTTCTTTCTTCAAGATTAAACATACCCAGCTTTTTAACCATTCTGCACAGGTCAGGTTTTCCTAAAGTGGACTCATATTCAATTTGTGATCCACGCTCACCCCCGGATCCTTTTCAGCAGCACTACCCACGTTTAAACCAGATATTCCTCATTTTGTAGTTGTGCATTTGATTTTTTCTTCCTAAGTGTAGTACTTTGCACTTGTCTCTACTGAATGTCATCTCATTGGTTTCAGGCCATTTCTCCAATTTGTCAAGGTCGTTTTGAATTCTAATCCTGTCCTCCAAATTGCTTGCAATCCTCCCCAGCTTCGTGTCATATGTCAATGTTATAGGCATCCTCTCCACTACATTATCCAAGTCGTTAATGAAAATATTGAATAGTAACAGACCAAGAACTGACCTCTGAGATACTCTACTAGATATATGCCCCCAGTATGACAGTGAACCATTGATAACTACTCTTTGAGTATGGACTTTCAACCAGTTCTAAATTACCACCTTATAGTAATTTCATCTAGATCATATTTCCCTAGTTTTCTTATGAGAATATCACGTGGGACTTGTGTCCAAGCCTTACTAAAATCAGGATATATCACATCTACAGGTCCCCCATCCACTGGGCTAGTAACACTGTCAGAAAGGGAAATCAGGTTGGTTTAGCATAATTCATTCTTGATAAATCCACGCTGGTTATTCCTGGTAACTCTGTTGTCCTGTAGGTGCTTACAAATTGGTTGTTTAATAATTTATTCCAGTACGTTTCCATATATAAAATTAGGTTGACTGGTTTGTAATTCCCCAGGTCCTGTTGGTTTCTCTTTTTAAAGAAAGATACTCAAAGATAATTGCTAACAGTTCCGAAATTGCTTCAGCTAGTTTCTTAAGTATCCTAAGTATCTAAATATTCTTTAACCCATTCTTATCCTATTATAACTTGTGTTCCTGCCCCTTGTTATTAATACTAATTGTGTTAAGTGTCTCAGCACAATTAACCGTTTTAGAGAAGACTGAAGCAAAATAGGTATTAAACACCTCCACCTTCCTGGTGTCATCAGTCATTAGCTCACTTTCCTCGCTAAGCAGTGGGCCTACACTTTCCTTATCTTTTTCTTGCTTCTAATGTTTTTATTGAACCTCTTCTTATTGCCTTTTAGGTCCCTTGCTAGGTGTAACTTATTTTGTGCCTTAGCCTTTCTGATTTTGTCCCTACAAGCTTGTGCTGTTCTTTTGTGCTCCTCCCTAGCAATTTGTCCGCGTTTCCACTTTTTTCAGGATTCCTTTTTGATTTTCAGGTCAATACAGAGCTCCTGATGGAGCTATATTGGCCTCTTATTATTCTTCCGATCTTTCCTTCACACTGGGATAGTTTGTTGTTGTGGCTTTAATACTGTCTCTTTGAGAAACTGCCAGCTCTCCTCAACTCCTTGTTCCCTTAGATTTTTCTCACATGGGCTGCGACCTAATATTTCTCTGAGGTAAAGTCTGATTTTTTTGAATTGCAATAGTCTTATTCCGAGAGTTCAGGTCATAGAGTTTAAGGCCAGAAGGAATCTCCGAATCATCTGACCTCTGTATGTCACAGGCCACCAACACCAGCCAGGCAGCCTCCACACACTGAACCCAACAACTGGAATTAGACCAAAGTATTAATGGCCTCAGGATACTAAACAGTTGTGTGCCCCAGGCAGAGAACAAGAGGGATCAAGGTCTGTCAAAGCCCGAGGCCCCTGCCATAACAAACCTTTAGGATGAACCAGGGCTGAGGTTTGACTGAAGCCTTCTCTGAGTATTGTGGGAAGGGATTTCTAGTTTCATTTAGAACAAGGTGAAACTCATTTGATTTGGGTGAATTTGGTTGAATTACTTAGACTGGGGCTCTGGTCCATGACCGCCTGTAATGCAAATAATAAAAAATATTAAAAACAATGGAATTTCATTTAGTGGTTAAATTTGGGGGGGGTCCAACCTCAAACTGAAAGAAAAATAGGAAACCAATCAAAGTGCCCTCCTCCACTCCAGTGAAGACCCATGTGAATGGAAACTGACGAGCTTCAGCCCAGATCATGGGACAACTGGCTGCTTCAGGGAAGGTGAACCTTACTGCAAACTTCCCTCGTCTCCCTCCACGTCCCCTCTTCATTGGTACGGGCAGCCAGAGCTCGTGTGTTTTCATGAATCCGAATTCTGTTCTGTGGCAATTCTCTCATTGGTGACAGGTTTCAGAGTAACAGCCGTGTTAGTCTGTATTCGCAAAAAGAAAAGGAGTACTTGTGGCACCTTTGAGACTAACCAATTTATCTGAGCATAAGCTTTCGTGAGCTACAGCTCACTTCGTCGGATGCATACTGTGGAAAGTATAGAAGATCTTTTTATACACACAAAGCATGAAAAAATGGATGTTTACCACTACAAAAGGTTTTCTCTCCCCCCCCCCACCCCACTCTCCTGCTGGTAATAGCTTATCTAAAGTGATCACTCTCCTTACAATGTGTATGATAATCAAGGTGCGCCATTTCCAGCACAAATCCAGGGTTTAACAAGAACGTCGGGGGGGGGGGTAAGGAAAAAACAAGGGGAAATAGGTTACCTTGCATAATGACTTAGCCACTCCCAGTCTCTATTCAAGCCTAAGTTAATTGTATCCAATTTGCAAATGAATTCCAATTCAACAGTCTCTCGCTGGAGTCTGGATTTGAAGTTTTTTTGTTGTAATATCGCAACTTTCATGTCTGTAATCGCGTGACCAGAGAGATTGAAATGTTCTCCGACAGGTTTATGAATGTTATAATTCTTGACATCTGATTTGTGTCCATTTATTCTTTTACGTAGAGATTGTCCAGTTTGACCAATGTACATGGCAGAGGGGCATTGCTGGCACATGATGGCATATATCACATTGGTGGATGTGCAGGTGAACGAGCCTCTGATAGTGTGGCTGACGTTATTAGGCCCTGTGATGGTGTCCCCTGAATAGATATGTGGGCACAGTTGGCAACGGGCTTTGTTGCAAAGATAGGTTCCTGGGTTAGTGGTTCTGTTGTGTGGTATGTGGTTGTTGGTGAGTATTTGCTTCAGGTTGGGTGGCTGTCTGTAGGCAAGGACTGGCCTGTCTCCCAAGATTTGTGAGAGTGTTGGGTCATCTTTCAGGATAGGTTGTAGATCCTTAATAATGCATTGGAGGGGTTTTAGTTGGGGGCTGAAGGTGACGGCTAGTGGCGTTCTGTTATTTTCTTTGTTAGGCCTGTCCTGTAGTAGGTGACTTCTGGGAACTCTTCTGGCTCTATCAATCTGTTTCTTCACTTCCGCAGGTGGGTATTGTAGTTGTAAGAATGCTTGATAGAGATCTTGTAGGTGTTTGTCTCTGTCTGAGGGGTTGGAGCAAATGCGGTTGTATCGCAGAGCTTGGCTGTAGAGAATGGATCGTGTGGTGTGGTCAGGGTGAAAGCTGGAGGCATGTAGGTAGGAATAGTGGTCAGTAGGTTTCCGGTATAGGGTGGTGTTTATGTGACCATCACTTATTAGCACCATAGTGTTCAAGAAGTGGATCTCTTGTGTGGACTGGACCAGGCTGAGGTTGATGGTGGGATGGAAATTGTTGAAATCATGGTGGAATTCCTCAAGGGCTTCTTTTCCATGGGTCCAGATGATGAAGATGTCATCAATATAGCGCAAGTAGAGTGGGGGCGTTAGGTGACGAGAGCTGAGGAAGCGTTGTTCTAAGTCAGCCATAAAAATGTTTGCATACTGTGGGGCCATGCGGGTACCCATAGCGGTGCCGCTGATTTGAAGGTATACATTGTCCCCAAATGTGAAATAGTTATTAGTGAGGAAAAAGTCACAAAGTTCAGCCACCAGGTTAGCCGTGACATTATCAGGGATCGTGTTCTTGACGGCTTGTAGTCCATCTTTGTGTGGAATGTTGGTGTAGAGGGCTTCTACATCCATAGTGGCCAGGATGGTGTTTTCAGGAAGATCACCGATGGATTGTAGTTTCCTCAGGAAGTCAGTGGTGTCTTGAAGATAGCTGGGAGTGCTGGTAGCGTAGGGCCTGAGGAGGGAGTCTACATAGCCAGACAATCCTGCTGTCAGGGTGCCAATGCCTGAGATGATGGGACATCCAGGATTTCCAGGTTTATGGATCTTGGGTAGTAGATAGAATATCCCAGGTCGGGGTTCCAGGGGTGTGACTGTGCAGATTTGATCTTGTGCTTTTTCAGGGAGTTTCTTGAGCAAATGATATAGTTTCTTTTGGTAACGCTCAGTGGGATCAGAGGGTAATGGCTTGTAGAAAGTGGTGTTGGAGAGCTGCCTAGCAGCCTCTTGTTCATATTCCGACCTATTCATGATGACAACAGCACCTCCTTTGTCAGCCTTTTTGATTATGATGTCAGAATTGTTTCTGAGGCTGTGGATGGCATTGTGTTCCGCACGGCTGAGGTTATGGGGCAAGTGATGCTGCTTTTCCACAATTTCAGCCCGTGCACATTGGCGGAAGCACTCTATGTAGAAGTCCAGTCTGCTGTCTTGACCTTCAGGAGGAGTCCACCTAGAATCCTTCTTTTTGTAGTGTTGGTAGGGAGGTCTCTGTGGATTAGTATGTTGTTCAGAGGTGTGTTGGAAATATTCCTTGAGTCGGAGATGTCGAAAATAGGATTCTAGGTCACCACAGAACTGTATCATGTTTGTGGGGGTGGAGGGGCAGAAGGAGAGGCCCCGAGATAGGACAGCTGCTTCTGCTGGGCTAAGAGTATAGTTGGATAGGTTAACAATATTGCTGGGTGGGTTGAGGGAACCATTGCTGTGGCCCCTTGTGGCATGTAGTAGTTTAGAAAGTTTAGTGTCCTTTTTCTTTTGTAGAGAAGCAAAGTGTGCGTTGTAAATGGCTTGTCTAGTTTTAGTAAAGTCCAGCCACGAGGAAGTTTGTGTTGAAGGTTGTTTTTTTATGAGAGTAACCATTTTTGAGAGCTCATTCTTTATCTTTCCCTGTTTGCTGTAGAGGATGTTGATCAGGTGATTCCGCAGTTTCTTTGAGAGCGTGTGGCACAAGCTGTCGGCATAGCCTGTGTGGTATGTAGATTGTAATGGATTTTTTACCTTCTGTCCTTTTGGTACGATGTCCATCTGTTTGCATTTGGAAAGGAAGATGATATCTGTCTGTATCTGTACAAGTTTTTTCATGCAGTTGATAGATTTCCACTCCATACGGCTAAATGCAGTGCCTTGCATAATGACTGATTTCAGAGTAACAGCCGTGTTAGTCTGTATTCGCAAAAAGAACAGGAGGACTTGTGGCACCTTAGAGACTAACCAATTTATTTGAGCATCAGCTTTCGTGAGCTACAGCTCACTTCATCGGATGCATACTGTGGAAAGTATAGAAGATCTTTTTATACACACAAAGCATGAAAAACTTAAAACGTAAAAGAATAAATGGACACAAATCAGATGTCAAGAATTATAACATTCATAAACCAGTTGGAGAACACTTCAATCTCTCTGGTCACGCCATTACAGACATGAAAGTTGCGATATTACAACAAAAAAACTTCAAAACCAGACTCCAGCGAGAGACTGTTGAATTGGAATTCATTTGCAAATTGGATACAATTAACTTAGGCTTGAATAGAGACCGGGAGTGGCTAAGTCATTATGCAAGGTGACCTATTTCCCCTTGTTTTTTCCTACCCCCCCCAGACGTTCTTGTTAAACCCTGGTTTTGTGCCGGAAATGGCCCAACTTGATTATCATACACATTGTAAGGAGAGTGATCACTTTAGATAAGCTATTACCAGCAGGAGAGTGGGGTGGGGGGAGAGAAAACCTTTTGTAGTGGTAAACATCCATTTTTTCATGCTTTGTGTGTATAAAAAGATCCTCTGTGCTTTCCACAGTATGCATCCGACGAAGTGAGCTTATGCTCAAATAAATTGGTTAGTCTCTAAGGTGCCACAAGTACTAACGCCTTCTATGATGAGATTACTGGTTCTGTGGATGAAGGGAAAGCAGTGGATGTATTGTTTCTTGACTTTAGCAAAGCTTTTGACACGGTCTCCCACAGTATTCTTGTCAGCAAGTTAAGGAAGTATGGGCTGGATGAATGCACTACAAGGTGGGTAGAAAGCTGGCTAGATTGTCGGGCTCAACGGGTAGTGATCAATGGCTCCATGTCTAGTTGGCAGCCGGTATCAAGTGGAGTGCCCCAAGGGTCGGTCCTGGGGCCGGTTTTGTTCAATATCTTCATAAATGATCTGGAGGATGGTGTGGATTGCACTCTCAGCAAATTTGCGGATGATACTAAACTGGGAGGAGTGGTAGATACGCTGGAGGGGAGGGATAGGATACAGAAGGACCTAGACAAATTGGAGGATTGGGCCAAAAGAAATCTGATGAGGTTCAATAAGGATAAGTGCAGGGTCCTGCACTTAGGACGGAAGAACCCAATGCACAGCTACAGACTAGGGACCGAATGGCTAGGCAGCAGTTCTGCGGAAAAGGACCTAGGGGTGACAGTGGACGAGAAGCTGGATATGAGTCAGCAGTGTGCCCTTGTTGCCAAGAAGGCCAATGGCATTTTGGGATGTATAAGTAGGGGCATAGCGAGCAGATCGAGGGACGTGATCGTTCCCCTCTATTCAACATTGGTGAGGCCTCATCTGGAGTACTGTGTCCAGTTTTGGGCCCCACACTTCAAGAAGGATGTGGATAAATTGGAGAGAGTCCAGCGAAGGGCAACAAAAATGATTAGGGGTCTGGAACACATGAGTTATGAGGAGAGGCTGGGGGAGCTGGGATTGTTTAGCCTGCAGAAGAGAAGAATGAGGGGGGATTTGATAGCTGTTTTCAACTACCTGAAAGGGGGTTCCAAAGAGGATGGCTCTAGAATGTTCTCAATGGTATCAGATGACAGAACGAGGAGTAATGGTCTCAAGCTGCAGTGGGGGAGGTTTAGATTGGATATTAGGAAAAACTTTTTCACTATGAGGGTGGTGAAACACTGGAATGCGTTACCTAGGGAGGTGGTAGAATCTCCTTCCTTAGAGGTTTTTAAGGTCAGGCTTGACAAAGCCCTGGCTGGGATGATTTAACTGGGAATTGGTCCTGCTTTGAGCAGGGGGTTGGACTAGATGACCTTCTGGGGTCCCTTCCAACCCTTATATTCTATGATTCTATGATTCTATGATTCTACTCCTTTTCTCATTGGTGAACAATTCCTATTGTGTTCTTTTTGGGAAAGCAGCATGAAGAGAGGGCGCCATCACCAGTGCTGGGCAGAGAATTATTCTGCCTGTGTTCATTTGAATGCCAAAGCTCATTCTGGATTGACCAGGTTCGTTCATTTTCATCAAAAGTCCAAGCGCTGAACTTTACTCTTGTGAATGCTGATTGGTTATGTAAGTCACACAACATTGTTTCTGTTCCCTCCTTGGAGAACTTTATGTATCTCCCCTAACCAATGCAGAACAAATTACAACTCTGACAATCGAGTTGAAACTTCCAACTGTGTTGGTTATGCTTCGTATCTGCTTGCTCAGACCCACACCGGGGGCTCTATAGGAAGTTGCAGAGTGTCTGAGTTGACAATGACGGACTCTTATTTTGGGGGAAATCTCCCACCGTTGCACTAGCATCAGTGAAGGAGCAACGGTCGGGATGCTCTGGAAGACGGAGCACACGCGTCACTATCAGGTCTGCACTCGCGCTCACACTGGGTGCAAAGAGAACCCTGGGAGTCGACACTGGGAGTCAATCTTTAATGCCCTGCACTGGGATGCAGGAGGTCTGCAATTCAATTCAATTCTGCCTCTGCCACATGTGTTGGGACTGATCCTTCATTGCCACAAATCACTTGTCCTCCTTTACACCCACGAAAAGTGGTTGACTGTTCTGATTTGCTAGTGTGCTGCAGGCCTTTTGCACTGCTGTGTGTGAGGACACAAGGTGTAGGGCTGTAGAGAATCATCCCGCTTGCATGATCTTGGGCTAGGCACGTATCTCTCTGGGTCTCAGATCCTCATGTGTAAAATGGGGATGATCATCCTTTCTTTCTTCCTCCCTTGGTCTGATTTGTCTCTATCACAGACTTCCTGTGTGACCACGGGCAAGTCCCTTGATCTCCCTGTGCCTCATCTGAAAAAAGGGGAGAACAATCCTTCCTTTCTCCATTTTAGCTACTGAGATTGTAAGCTCTCCTGGCGTCTGTACAGCATCTAGCACATGATCTTGGCTGGGGCCTCAAGAAAATACTGCAGTAATAATCCCAACAAACACCCTTAGCTGTTTGCTATGTGCAGGCTCGGTACACTCAATGCAAAAGACTGGATAAGGGTAAAGATTTTAAAGGGTCCTTTGATGGACAAGTAAGACTAATTGCAAGTGCTTTGGGGTAGTGACCATCTGCTACTATGTGTTTGTATAGAACCTAGCATGATGGGGCCCCATTTTTGGTTGGCCCTTTGGCATTACGGTAATGAACATGGTTAATAACAGTAATAAATGAGAAAGAAAGAGCTAAGAATGGAAATACAATCCTGCAATTTTGGAGGAAATTGGAACAGGTTAACAAAGTGAATCCAATATGGACGCATAGGGAAGTTGCTGCTGTGTTTTATCTAATTCCCTTCTGCGAGATGCTTGTCCTGCTAAAACCCTGCTTTTCCACCTCCTCAGCATGTAACCGGCGCCAATTGACACTCGCTGACATGTAGCTTATGGTGCCCGTGCGTCAGCTTTGAATTCAGTCTTCAGTGTCTTCCACCACTCCCACCTCTGCACTTGGTGAGCCTGAGACGGGCTTAATCAAAGCCAAGGAAAACATGTGAATGAAGCACTGAAATGTGTCGTTTCTTTCCCTGTCTCGCTCTCTCTCCTCTGAAAAATTGACACCACAGCTTGCAGAGCCATTCACGAAAATGTGTCCGGTCTTGAACCCAGCCTGGGCTGAAATCAAACAGCACTAGCTCCCAGGAAAGAAAGGTTTAGCAGGGCTGGTGGGAGGAGACAAAGGTTGGATAGCTGACTTTGCTGGCTGAGTTAGTCTGGCCTGCGTAGCCGGTAGATGTGGCCCATTCAGAACCCTGGTTCGGTATTCTGCTTGCTCTACAGGGCATGTGGATTGAAGCCCAAAGGGAACTCATTCCAGAACTCCTCGGCCAGCAAGTAGGATACAAAACCTTGAGGGTGATAATTTTGATGGCTGAATGTATAATTTTTATTGCAAAAGTCCTGCAGGAAGGGAAATAAAGAGCCATATTTTCTTTGCCTCCAAGGGTGGGATTGTTGAGAGGGATGAGAACTGCAGCAGAGCAGAGGCGGTATGTAAAAGAGAGAGCTGCCGAGGTGTGAGATGGTGCTTGGAAACTGCAGAGGAATGAAAACGAAACGCTCTCTGTTGGCTAAATTGCCAGGTTTGGATGGAACCATAGCATGGTACGTGCCTGAGGTCATGGTGCCCTCTAGTGGCTGGGATAAAAGCCTGACAATTCCTCATAATGAACAGGCTGATGCCTTTCGTTTGGACTTATGGTGGGAAAGGTCACAGGTTCAACTCCCAAGGGTGGCTGATGGCAGGTCCATTATGGAAATGTGCTATGGCAAATCTGGAGGTGTAAATTGTTATTCTTTTTTATGAGTGAAGACACTGAGACATAAGGGGGATAAATGGCTTGTCCCTGGTTGCACAGCAAGTCAGTAGTATTGCTGGGAATACACCCCACCTCTACTGGTTCCCCAGTCCTGTGCTTACTATTAAATCATGTTACCACTGGATCATCGGTGGGCAAATAGGGGGAATGAAATATCCATGTGAATCTGGAAGAGCTGCTCCATGGATGGAAGCCAGGTTCATGTAGCAATTTCAAACCCTGGCATCCCTGGGCAGCATAAAAGGTGGTTGGTTCCATTTCACTTGCCTGTTGGCTGAAGTCTCCTTTTACAGGATATTGGTGACTGGATGGAAAAAAGACTGGTTCTGGGGCCAGCAATCCAGAGCCTCTTCTATACACCACCTGCTATCTTGAGCCCAAATTGTTCTGGTTGCTCCAGAAGGTAGGGAAGATAAGTACTTCTTGGGGTGCTTTTTGCCCGAGAAGCAATATGGTCTGGAGGATAGGACACTGGTGTACATTCGCTTGATCTTGGAGCTCTTCCTGACTTTGCCATAACTTGATTTGAGAAAAGCACTTTGATGGAAAATTGTTGACCAACTCTGCTAAGTATTCTACTTACAGTAGTGTAAATCAAGGGTAACTTCACTGGAGTCTGTGCCAGCATGAGATCAGAATCACTTGCTGTCTGCTTCTCGGGGAATGCAGTGGCTGTGATTGTGTGTTTACATGGGGGGAGTTCCATCAACTGCACTGGAGTGACTTCCAGTTCACACTGGGGACACTGCCAACCCCAAGTGTTCCCAAAAACATGAGACTGGCTGAAAAAATCATGAGATTTTTTAAAAAGTAACAATTTTGGATTCACTTTCTTTCCTTCTTGTTTTTGAACCTTTAGGCCACACCCAAGACACATTTTCAGGCTTGTCTTTGCAACCAGGCGGGCTAGAAACTTATTTTTATTTTGAAATGACAACTGAAAGTCTCACCTATTCCCATGACTCCAAGAGTTGGGACTAAATAATCATGAGACTCACAATACCATCACGGGTGTGGGTAGTCACGGGAGGAAGAGGGAGAAGAACCAGGCCTCGAATGTAGGTTGGTTTATAGATTAAATCCCAGAAACAACCTCTAATAACTGAAAAAATAGCAGGAGGACTTGTGGCACCTTAGAGACTAACAAATTGATTAGAACACAAGTTTTCGTGGGGCTACAGCCCACTTCATCGGATGCATAGAATGGAACATATAGTAAGAAGATATATATATACATACAAATAATTTGGAAGTTGCCATACAAACTGTGAGAGGCTAATTAGTTAAGATGAGCTATTTTCAGCAGGAGAAAAAACCTTTTGTAGTGATAATCAAGATGGTCCATTTAGACAGTTGACAAGAAGGTGTGAGGATACTTAATTTAGGGAAATAGATTCAGTTTGTGTAATGACCCAGCCACTCCCAGTCTCTATTCAAACCCAAGTTAATGGTATCTATTATGACAGATTTCAGAGTAGCAGCTGTGTTAGTCTGTATTCGCAAAAAGAAAAGGAATATTTGTGGCACTTTAGAGACTAACAAATTTATGTGAGCATAAGCTTTCGTGAGCTACAGCTCACTTCATCAGATGCATTCAGTGGACTATCTATTATATATATCTTCTTACTATATGTTCCATTCTATGCATCCAATGACCAAAGACCGAGGGCCACGAAAGCTTATGCTCAAATAAATTGGTTAGTCTCTAAGGTGCCACAAGTCCTCCTGTTCTTTTTGCAGATACAGATTAGCACGGCTGCTACTCTGAAACCTCTAATAACTGACTCCTCCTGCTCATGTCAGGAAAGCTGCTGTTGTTCCAGAAATAGCCTGGAATGGTCAGAATGCAACGGTGTTAAGAGCAGGGCAGTGAGGTGAGGAATTGGTTCTCTGATAAGAGAAATTAAGGAGCGGTTTAGTCCTTTCCCTCCTCTGACCTGGCAGATTCAAGGTAAAGGCGGCTTCCTTTAAATCCAGGGATAAATCCTTTGCTGAAGAGGAAGTAGTTTTCAGATCTTCCAAGTGGTTTGCAGAGGTTGATTAATAGGGAATCAATTAATGGTTTCCTTGCCCTGCGCGTTCTCTTTCGTTCATTTGGAGGAGTTCCCTTTTTGAGATTAATGCTAAAAATAATCTGGTTTTACAGAAGCTAATTAAATGTGGCACCATCTTTCCCTGGCCTGGCGCTCTCCACGGCCCCATCCTGCATGCACAGCACATTTCAAGCTTTGACTCTCCCTCGACTGCTCCTCTGCTGTCATCCATTGGTGCAAGGGAAAGAATGTGGCCCTGATCCTATGCTGCACGGCTCAAGCAGGAAAGGGAGGTGGGTTTAAACCACCTTTAGGTCTCTAGATTATGAGGCTAACCCCTGGTGCAATGCAGCGAAGTGGAGGAGGGATGCCCAACACATGCACCCATCAGGAGGATTTCCCAGTGGGTAGAGCCGCTCAGATTCCAGCATCCCGCAGAGACCTGAATGCAACCCAGAATCACGGCCTCTGTGTCAAGGATAATTCTGCCCACCAATTCTCATCTTTCAAAGGGTTAATTGGTTCGGGCTCAGTCATTGTCCCTTGCACACAGACTGGATGCACTGGAATCAGGATTCTTCCCCGCAGCTGCAGGCGGCCAGTGGCACAGTTGTGATTGCAGCCCAGGGCCCCTCGCACCAAACTCTTGCCCTGGTGCTCCCCCTACCAGGGGGCAGTGTAGATGTGTGAAGAATGGTAAACTATTACTGCTGTTGCTCTGCCCAGCGCAATGCACCGTGCAGATTTTGAGCCTTCCTCTGAGGAGTCCAGTCTCAGGCCCCATACAGATTCGATGGGTGTTTGGTATATTCTGATGGGGCAGTTCCTACAGACCTTGAGTCTTTGTTCATCTTTGTCCAGGTAATCAATCTAGCCCCTGTTGGGGGTAAAGACAATGGGCTTAATCCCACATCCTATACCTGATGGAACACCATTGATTTCAACCGAGTTCCTGATTGGCACTGGAGCGGGGAAGATCAAGCGCCAAAGGAGAGAAGAATCTGACCCAATACCTGGCCCTGTCGCAGCAGCACTCAAGCTCTCGGTGAAACACGAGGAAGTCAGTAGGCAGGCCATGCTTCATGCTATCGGCTGCATTGGTGCCGGGCCCTGAAACAGAGACACTGAACCAGTAGCAGTGTTTAATCAGCCGCGTGCTTTTATCTCCCATTGGAAATCCTCTGCACCTGGTTGGAGAGTTTTTTGGCTTGTGCCACTCGGCCTAGATTTGGCTCTGATTTATTAGAACAGCTCTGCCTGTTGCCAATGCTCTGGAACAGCAACACCCATCAAAGGTTTAAGAGACTAAATGGGTGTTAATTAGCCCAGCAGGGAAGCTGGAGTTTCAATGAGGTTTATCTTTAAGCTACTATTAAGTTTGACAATGTAAAGAGATAAATTTGGTACTTAATTCAAGCCTCGCCTAATCAAATAGATTATGGTTGTTACCCGTATCTAAAATGTAAATAATCTTTAACTTGGGGGGGGGGGGTTGTTTTATGGAATAGAAACATATTGATACTTGACTCAACACGCGGTTCCCCCATCCCTCTCCCCAAATCCTTCTTAAAAATGTTCCACTTTAAAGGGATTAGAGGGGGGGTGGAAAATGGATTGGGATGGAGTATGAAATCGGTGCCGTGACGTAGTGGTTTAGCACTAATTAGCCGCTCACAGTGAGCGGAAGGCAGGCAAAGAGTCTGTATTGTTGGAAAGACCCCTCTACCCTAGTGATGTTTCATGGCGATAACATTCCACTGAACTCTGATGGCTTATTTCCTTCTGGGCCTGGATATTTGTATCTGTCCGTGTGTAAATGGCGTTATGCCTTTGGCTAAGTATTTTATTGATCCTGATGTTTAAAACATGGTGGCTGGGTCTGTAACAGAGTGTTCGGAGAGGCAGAAAGCATCATTTAGCAGGGAAGAATGCTTCCAAGCAGCCTGGGTTGGTTTGAAACTGACGTGTGACGCTCTGGGCTGCTGCATTGAGCAGAAGGAACCTAGGTCATGTCTGCAGCAGGGATTTCGAGTACGGATGTAGTACAAATACCTAGTGCTCAGGGGCAAAATCGTCCTGCACCACAATTTGCACCAGGGCTTGAAACCAGGATAAACTGCCCCAGTGCCAAAAGCAGCTTCAGACGTCTACGCTAGGAGTTTGCATTGGTCCAGCGACAGTGGTGGGTAGGCAAGACCCTACCGTGAGCTCAGCATGAAAGACCAGCATCGACTCCCCATGCCTGCCACTTCAGGAAACGATCAATCCTATGGAATATGCCCACTTGATCCTAATAGATCAGTCCTGTCCCATGCTTCACAGGAAGGTGAAATTCCCACCTGAGAGAAAATTCCTTCCTGACCCGAAGTCAGGGCCGGGTCTAGGCACCAGCAAACCAAGCCCATGCTTGGGGCAGTGCTTTTCAAGGGGGGGCATTCCACCCCCCCCCCTTTTTTTTTTTTTGCTTCGGCGGCATTCCGCTTGGGGCGGCAAAAAACCTAGAGCTGGCTCTGACTGAAGTTGAGGTCCCGATTCAAGCCCTGAGTTTCGGGTATTTGCAGTAGACCATAGCTCCTCAAACTGCTGCTGGGGCAGGGACGCTTTGGGGAGGGGAGAGGGTAGTTCCCAACTCTCACTAATTTTCTCCCCTGCCTCCCCAAATGCCCAGACTATCTCTGACATCGTGGACCTCATTTAGCAGGGAAGACTGTTTCCAAGCAGCCTGGGTTGGTTTGAAACTGACGTGTGATTCTCTGGGCTGCTGCATTGAGCAGAAGGAACCTAGGCCATGTCTGCACCAGGGATTTCACATCACTGGCGTAAGGATTTCTTTCCCCTGTGATGAGGTGCCCCTGGAAGCCGAGGGCAGGTCCGCGACATCACCTGGAAAGCTCAGCTGGCCGGTCAGATGGCGCTTTGGAGACCTGGGAGTCCGCGTCTTCTCTCCTTCCGCTGGAGACCCTGGAGTTATGCTGGGGTATATCAAGAGTGACATGAGATAGGGCACTATTCATCGTTGGCTTAAGGGGACCCCAGGGAATTCCCTCAGCTTGAGGCACTCCTATGTTCAGGTGCAGAATCGGTTCCACCAGCCTGTACCATCTGTACAGCAGCCCCGGGCCCAGGGGGCAGGGCAAAGACAGAGAAGAGGGGACAGATTGGAGATGGGAAGGACGTAGCCAGGGTGGACCTATGCCCTGGCAAGTCTGAGCCCCTGCAAAGCCCCAAAGGGCTGCTCTAACCTTTGCTGGGAGTTGTACTGCTGTGCCTGGATAAGAGAGATGGTTGAATCTGGCTCCTAGTGTCCCTTAGATCGCGGCACCTGGAACCTGTCTGTGTAGGCTGGGGAAAGCCTGCAAGGCTCAGAGGAAAACACCAGGCAATATAGCCCCTGCACGTACCTTTCACACATTGCACAAAATGGCTTCACTGAAACAAGGGTTTGGGAGTGGGTTTAATGCCCCTTTATTATTAAAGAGAGATTCGACCTGGAAAACAGACACAAGCAGTAGTGTTGAAATCTGCCTAGAGGAACTAGGCATCTAAATTCCTTGGGTAGCAGAACCCTGAGCCACAGTCAGGAACTGGGGTGAAATGGGAGGGGTGGGGCCCCAGCAAACATGATGTACCAGGGGCCAAATTTTCTCTTGATGGGCCTGGCCACATGGCCAGCCAGTGCACCGGATGCGCCTTTGCAGCCCTCAGAATTCTGCTCCGGACACCTTTAAGGAGAGAGGGGATTTTAAAATTATGGAGCATGAAGAAGAAGAAAAAAAAAAAAAAAGCAGATGCTTAAACCCAGCTGAGCCTTTTCTGAGGCTCCCTTTTTATCTCAGAACTTTGCACAAGGGCCCTGTATCGTTGTCTTGCCCGTGAAAGAATTCTCTCTTTGCATGGCTGCATTGTGCCGGAAAGGAAAAGCTGGGTTGCTAAAGCTTTGTTCTTTTCTTTTTTTTCCCCTTCCCCCCCATGTTAATCTAATCCCGTCATCCAGGAAGGAAAAAAAAAAAATAGAATTTACATGCAGTGGGATTTTTGCTGGGACTTTGAGATATTTACAGTGCCTGAAAGAGCCTACTGCAAATAAATAGAATATGGACTTAGAAGCCTGTCTCTTGCATTGTCTGAGTGAATATTGAGATTTTTTTTTAAAAAAAACACCACACCAAATTTATCTTTACAACTCCTAAATTCCCTTTCAGTTGACACTTACTAAACTCCTGCCAAACTCATTATCTAGGTGAATAAAACCCTGAGCTATCAAACAGAAATGGCTTGCAAGGCTGCTGCCAGCACTCAGGGAAAGTTTGATTGTGAACTGCTGAGCTGAAACAAGAGGCTTTAAAAAAAAAAATTTTCTTCCCTTCTAAAATACCAGATCCTGGAGTGTGCCGGAGGGAGTTCCAGGCACAATGCGTGCAAAGAGCATGTCTGGATGAATCAACCGACAAAGATGCAACCCTGAGTCATCAGAAATATTCTGCTGTGATTTGTGGCATCTCTAAAGAAGCTTCTCCAGCCATCTAGTCTGATGTTTGCTGTGCGTTTCTGGGGAAAGCGACATGAGATTTAGAGAAGGGGGTCTTGCAGGAAGGATGGTTCAAACCTGCGATGGGGGCTTTGGAAGACCTGGCGGATTGTATTTTGGTTTTGTAACAGGAAGGGCTGAGTTTGGTCTGGGTTTCGCATGCAGTCCGAAGAAGAAGCACATTTGACTTCCCAAGTAGCTCCCTGTTAATTTGTGACAATTCAATGGAAAGCCACTTCCTTTAGCAAAACGGTACGGTCTGGTGGACTGGAAACTGGGCTGAGACCTGGGTTCAATTCCCGGTTCTGACCTGCTGGGTGATTGTGGGAAAGTTACTTCCCAGCTTTGTGCCTCAGTTTCCCTACCTGCAACAGGGGGATAATGCTGCCTCATTAGTGGGGCAGAACCAGCTCAAGGGTGAGCCCTTGAATGGAAGGACTTTCAAAGAAAGGGGGAAAATTCGGCTTGCTTGGAGAAGGCCCAGCAACTAACCCAAAGCCCTCCATCCACAGCAGAACTTAACCTTTCCCCAGAAGGAGCAAAGATCTCCACTGTTGTGGAGAACAGGGATTCGGTGGTCCTGGATTAGAGGCAGCAGAATCCCTGTTCCCAGCTACAGGGTGATGGGTGAAAAGCCCTTCCTTTAGCTTTCAGCTGCACGCTAACTGAATCTCTGAGCTGCCCAGCAGGGTGAGGGTTCCCTGGGTAAGGCAGCAGCCAGTTAACCCCAGGAAAGGGAGGGGGGTGCACCAGGCATGGCATGGGTCAGGGGAGCTCCCGTGAGTGGCAGGAATGGGAAGAGTAACAGGCAGCGGGCGCATCAAGGAATTGGGGAATCCCTAGTGCCTTGTGCATCCATCCCCCCTTCATCCGCCCTGCGGGATCCCTCTCTTCTCTGCACACCATTGCAGGGCAGCTCTCATAGAAAACAAAGGCAAGTGGCCAGTCTGGGTGGGAGTTGCCCTCCAGTGCCTGAGCCACACAGAAGATAAAGGACCTGCTACTAGGCATCCTGGCCACATGGTCTTCTTTAGCTCAGGGGCTAGAGGCCTGTGTCTTTCAGGGCTGAAGAAGCAGGGGTTCTAACCCTAGCTCACCAAGTGTGTGAGTGTGGTCTGTATAATTGTGTCTATCCCAATTGGGTGTGTGATCTATATAATAGCGGTGTCTTTGTATACTTATTGTGTGAGGGTTTTGTGTAAAATCTATGTCATGTGTGCGCCTCCATATACTAATTCTGTGTGTGATCTGTACGCTAATGGTGTGTGTGATCTAGGTAACAACCGCATCTATATATACTAACTGTGTGGGATCTATATACGAATTGTGCATTTGTGTGTGATTCATAGAATAATAGGCTCCACGTACTTATTGTGTATGTTTGTGTGAGCTATATAATTGTGTTTCTATCTACTAATTGTGTGTGATCTGCACACTAATTGTGTAGGCGTTTGCAATCTATGTGATCATTGTGCTTCTGTCTCCTAATTATGTGTGTGAGCCGTACACTGCTACTCTGAAACCTGTGTAGATGTTTGTGATTTATCTAATAATTGTGATTCTATCTACTAATTGTGTATGTATGTGAGCGATATAGAAATTGTCTCTTGCCTGGACATATTGGAGGAGACACTGGTACAAGCAGAGAATTCCCATGGATTTCCCTTTAGACGATGGGGACGCTTCTCTGGTCCAATGCAAAGCCAGGAGCCAATCTAGGCCGCTCTCAGCAGCTTGAGTCATTAGTTCTCAGCCATGCTTTCCTGGATCCCCCACCCCATTAAGCTCTAACTCTTTAAATTACTTCTTTCATTTCCGCCGTCACTCCCTGAGCTGCCTTGAGCCCCAGAGCTGCAGACAAGCATCAGGCTAATCCTTAGCGAGCACTATTGCCTGGTGGAGCTTCCGAGACAAGGATAGACTCTGAACTTCAGGCAGATTGAGGCACCATCCATCACATCCACTCAAGACGGCTGTCAGCAAAGCTAATCGCCTGCTGCCTAGCTAGGCACAGGAGACGCGGCTCTCCAGGCATCCACCCGGGTCCGGCGACTCCCAGGAGAGGTTGATATTCCGCCGGGTCTTTGAATGGATTCAAGACATTTGCTGGCAGCAGATTATGTGTGGCAGGAAGGGGCACCTGGGGGTGGCGTGTCACAGGTGTGAGAGCAGACCCTGAATTTTTCCCAATCCAGATCTTTCCATCTCTTCCCCTACAGCACCGCAGGGACTGAGCGCCACCCAGGCCAGCTGTCTCTCATGTAACCATGGGAAATTGAGGACATGGCATACACCCACCTGTGGATGATCCCTGCTCAGAGCTCACAGGATGCCCAGGAGAGGGCAGGAAGTCCTGTGCATGAGAGCAAGAATCACAGCAAGTCTCAATTAAGATCTTGCCCAGTATGTAAGACTGCAGGGGACAGGAACTCCCTAAATAACAGGGTGCTGTCACCCCCTTCCCTGGAGGAACCTGCAAACAGGGATGTGGCAGAGGCAGCTGCCATCCTTTCTGTGACAGCAGAGTTCAAGCCGGGCCTGAGGGAGACCCCATGGAGCGACACTAGGCAGTGCAGGCTGGAAGCTGGAGATCCAGGGAGAACCACAAGGTCTGTCTACGTCCAGCAGCCTCAGTGAAGAATGCCCTTGATGGTCACTACATCTGAGTTCTGTTCTCTACCTCGAGGGACCCTACAGGGGAGAAATCCCACTGCCAGGTTTCCTTTGAGTTGTCCTGTTGAAGGGAGGGGTTTATCCCGCGCCCCAAAAAACCTGGGCAGGGGTTTGGGCCCCTCTAAACTTGATGTCTTGAGTGTCTTGAGAACCCCTCTCCATGTGGTCTTCACAGCATTATCATGCAAGGTGACAGCCCAGTGAGTTTGCATGGGGTCAATACCATGCCCTATGGCCTCCCCCTGGTTGGCAGAGCCCCTGCACCAGGAGGCCCCCTGGGATGGACGACTGCAGGATCGCAGAAATTGGGGAGTGTATTGCACACAGCCCGTACTTCCAGTCCCCTTTCGGTGTGAGGGAACCCAGCATGGCTGGGTAGGAGAGGACAGAACCCTGGCTGAAATAGCTTTCTATCATTGCCTCTGGGTGCGAGAGAATCTTAAGCATACATTGAGCCCCTAAGGGGTACTTCATCTCAACTGCCACAAGGTAAATTCCTCCCTGGGGTAACTCGGGATTGCAGCTGCAACCGTCAACCCAAGACACTCTCATCTGAACTAATGGGGCCAGTCTTGTACTAGGACATAGGCAGCAGGGCCCAGGTCCTCAAAGGTAGCACCTGTTAGGAGCCTATATACATTTGAAGATCTGGGCCCAGGGCCTTATCCTTCCTGGAGCCAGCTCTTAGAAAGGAGATACAGTATGATCACACAAACTCAGGCCACAGCCATTGTGGTCTAGCTGAACAGAACTAGGGAACAGGACTCCTGGGGTCTAATCCCAACTGGGCCACTGGCTTGTTTGGCCTTAGGGGGATGAGACGGGAAGATCTGCATCTGTCCGGCCCTATGAAAACACGGTAAGAAACTGCCAGCCTGTCCAGCAAGTTGGTGTAAGTGTGCTGAGCCTCATGAGGGGAGTGGTCCCTTTGCCACACCCCCCTTCTGAAAGAGCTATTGCTGTGTGTTTACAGTAGGGTTTGCTTGTTAATTGCATCTTCCTTTGGTCGCTCACCCTGGCTGCCCTCCTTCCCCCATCCAGGGAGAAAAAAGAGCAATTTGCCCTGAGCTGAACTCGCTTGTGGAGACAGGCAAGAGACGGCTGTGTGCTTAATTCATGTCCTGGCGTTGCTATTTCTGGTGCTTTCAGCTCTCTGTGTTCCAAGGAGCCATCTCGCAGACTCCTCTTCGCTCTTCCACATGCTCCTCTCCTGACAGCTGGGGCGGGCAATGGCCCTGCTTGATGGGCAAGGGGTGAGCTAGGGCCATGGAGTTAGTGACAGGCAAGGACAAGAAGCACCAGAGAGCCCCCAAAGCCACTGGAATGGAGAGAGTGAGGCTTACAGGGTAGTTCTTAACTTAGAATGGGCCTGATCCTGGGAGGTACTGAGGGCCCTTCACTCTGGAGAGCCAGCACGGTGCAGTCTGTCTATCTATGGTACTTATCTGGCACCCATCACCATAGTATCTGAGCACCTCACAACATCCCTGTAAGGGAGGGCAGCGATATCACCCCCATTTTACAGTTGGGGAAACTGAGGGACGGAGCAGCTAAGTGACTTGCTTAAGGGCACACAGGGAGTTGGTGGCAGAGCCAGGAACTGAATCTATGTTTCCTGAGGCTAGGGCCTTAACCCATGGGTGGGTCATGGCCCTGGGACTAAGGAGATCTATGTTCTATTCCTGTTTCTATCTTGTCCTGGACTTGATGTGTGACCTTAGCATGTCCCCTGCATGGAGCCCACCTGGAGATGCTGCTGACAGTCTCTGCTTGATCGCTCACAGGAGACGCTGAAGTCTGTGTCCTTCCTGCGTCCTCTCCCACACTGACCCTCACCAGCAGAACCCTGGGAGCCCTTCCTTGTCTCACATCAGAAGCAGCCTTGAATGCCACCAAGGCTATGTCTACACTTGCAGCTGAAGCGTGATTCCCAGCTTGAGAAGTCATACCCGCGCTAGCTCCGATCGAGCTGGAGCACTGAAAATAGCACTGTAGCTGCAGCAGCGCAAGCAGCAGGAGGCGCTAGCCTCCCCAAGCATGTGTCTAGTGTCTGGGATGGGTACCCACTTGGAGTGGCTAGCCTGTCTTGGTACAGCTACCTTCTAGTTTTAGCGCGCTAGCTCAATCAGAGCTAGCATGGGTACGTCTCTGCAAGCTGGGAAGCACACCCCCAGCTCCAAGTGTAGATGCACCAGAAATACCGAGCCCGCAAGCCTGGGTCCCCACAGACCCAGATTCACAATGCATTGTAGGCACGCCCTCTGGGGCCGCTGAAACAGAGGAGGAAGTTGGAGCTCCCAGCTGCTCCTGAAAAGACGAGGTGCAAACTGCCTCCCTGCCCCATACTTTACTTTCGTTGGCTGTGGCCCACGAGACTCGGCTCGTCTGTAAAGGCAACAGGGAGCAGGGCCCTGACACCTTAGAAATCCCTAGCATAGGCTAGATATGTACCTAGCTCTCTGTTTCGTGGGGCTTTACAATCTCCTCTGAAACCTCTAATATTGGAGGCTGGCCTAGAAGGATCTTCGCTCTATTCTGCTTTGTCAAATCTATGTCCCTAGGGTTCTCATGAGAATTTCTAGGCCTTAGGAGGCATTTTAAGGCTACCTAATGATGATATATATTTCAGTAGCGCCTAGAGGCCGCAATTGAAATCAGGACCCATTGTGCTAGATGCTGTACGGAGAGAGTCCTCACCCCAAAGAATTTACACTCTGGCTATAGAAGACAGACTAAGAGTGGGAGGCGAAACAAACAGAGAGAGGAAGTGACCTGCCCCAGGTGACATGTTGCCAAGAAGGTCAATGGCATATTGGGCTGTATTAGTAGGAGCGTTGCCAGCAGATCGAGGGAAGTGATGATTCCCCTCTATTCGACACTGGTGAGGCCACACCTTGAGTACTGTGACCAGTTTTGGGCCCCCCACTACAGAAGGGATGTGGACAAATTGGAGAGAGTCCAGTGGGGGGCAATGAAAATGATCAGGGGGCTGGGGCACGTGACTGATGAGGAGAGGCTGAGGGAACTGGGATTATTTAGTCTGCAGAAGAGAAGAGTGAGGGGGGATTCGATAGCAGCCTTCAGCTACCTGAAGGTGGGTTCCAAAGAGGATGGAGCTCGGCTGTTCTCAGTGGTGGCAGATGACAGAACAAGGAGCAATGGCCTCAAGTTGCAGTGGGGGAGGTCTAGGTTGGATATTAGGAAACACTATTTCACTAGGAGGGTGGTGAAGCGCTGGAATGGGTTCCCTAGGGAGGTGGTGGAATCTCCATCCTTAGAGGTTTTTAAGGCCCGGCTTGACAAAGCTCTGGCTGGGATGATTTAGTTGGTGTTGGTCCTGCCAACAGGGGATTGGACTTGATACCTCCTGGGGTCTCTTCCAACCCTAATCTTCTATGATTCTTTGATACAGCAGGTTGGTGGCAGAGCCAGGAATAGATTCCACATCCCCTGACTCCCAGCCCAGTGTCCTCACAGCAACATTTGCCTCCCTTTGCCCCAGGCTGTGTCTTCTGTGCTGCACTAGAGATAGCCGGTGATGGTTGCTTTTCTCTCCCTTCGCTGCTAATACATGAGGAAATTCAATAAGGCAGTAAAAGATTTGTTAGGCTTAAAGTCAATAAAAAGTGAAACGGCCATTTGATTTGTTTTATGATTGATTATAGAAAGGGCAGATATTTATTAACAGCCAACAGGATAGCTGTCAAAATGATACTATACCAATAAAAAAACAGAAGGTGAGTCCAATGTTTTCAGCAGTGCAGGAACAAGATTAAACCGAATACAATAAATGAAGCAAACACAGACGTTGATGTTAACAGCTGCTGTATAATTTCAGTTGGTCCATTTCATCAGAAGGGTTTTTTTCCCCCTTTAATTATTTTTTAAGGGAGCACTGCCTGCTGGAAACACATATCAGTTCTTTGGAGCGGGGGCTGCATCGTCTCGTGTTTGTGCAGCACCCGACACATTTTGGAGCATTCATGATATCACTGTCAACGAAAGCGCTGGTGAGATCTAGTGAGCAGGGCAGTGGTTGTGGAATCAGGAGACCTGGATTCTGTTCCTGCCTCAGCTGTGTTCCTTTGGGCAAGTCATCGTGCCTCAGTTTCTCCATTTGTGCAATGGGGAAAGTGCTTCTGTTAACTCAAGCTATGAAAGCTGTGACTGAAAACCCACTGTACGCCTAAGCAAAAGCCTGTTGACATCAACGGGCATCTCTGAGGGTGGGACCTGAATTGCAATTAGAAAAACTGGCTGTTAACTAGTGAGCTCCTGTGGTTCTTGGCCCTTATACAGTGGATCATGAGTGTGGTGGTTCCTGGTGCCATTGACTAGATACCAAAACAGCCATTGTGGTGCCATAATGATTCCTCCTCGTGCCATTGTGATTGCACTAGAAGTGCATGGCAGCAGGGCCTGGATCCTCAAACGTATTTAGGTGTCTAATTCCCATTGGAGTAAGGCACCTAAATACCTTTGATGAGTTGAGTCTAGCTCAGCATACACTGTACAATTCTGGTGCTTGATGACCTGAAAAGAGGCTGCTGGCTGCTGTACTTCACCCCACCCTAATCCCCATTATTCCGATCGCCCTCCACTCAGCTGTGAGCAGAGTTCTCTTAGAACACCGCCGTTAAAATGCAAGGTCTGATTTGATTTCATTTTGATCCTTATCAGGCAAATTAAAGACATCTTTCTTCTTGTGCAAGTACCTGGAGACCTCCAGCTGTTCTCTTCCACGCGGTTGCCCTGAGATCTGCCCTGAGTGGAGCAGGTTGGGTCACCCAGGTGAAATTGGGTCGGATCACTGAGGAGAAACTGAGGCACAGAGGGGACTCTGTGGTGACAGCTGGTGAGGTGACTGCACTGCGTGGCGGCCATGAACTGACTGTCCTGTAACCAATGGACTAGGACCATTGCAGAGAAAGCAGGAAGGGTTGTTGAAGTGGGGCTCAGGGTAAAGCATTGGTTGTATCAGCTGATGAACCCGCTCCAAAAGGGTTTATACAAATGTATAAAGCACTAGGCTGGACTCATAGCTGGGTGCTATGCCTCACTCTCCCACTAGTCTGCTGGGTGACCTCGGGCAAGTAACTGCCCCTCTGTGCCTCAGTTTCCCCTTCTGTAAAATGGGGATAATGCTACTGACCTCCTTTTAAAGTACCTGGAGATCTACTGAAGAGAGGCGCTGTAAAGGGACTAGGTATTATAAAGCAGCAGGTTTGGGAGACTGACATGGCTGATAACCCCTATTGGCCAGGTATGTAACTGACAAAACTACAGCCCTCTCCTCCCCCCCTCCCACCGAGTACATATGTGATTTGCCAACTCTTTGCCTGCACCCTGATGATCTGCTCTTTGGATTCCCAGATATGTCTACACTGTACACTGAGCATGGGCTCTGACTCTGGTTTGAGCCCAAGCCTCCATTTTCTCCACCCACAAATCAGTCTGACTCCCGTCAGCAAGCACTCAGGACCTGGTTCCAAGAAGCCTGTTAGGGGGCCTGGGTCAGAGCCTGAGTCCCCCTGCGACTCAGGTCCTAGCCCGGTCATTTTGCAGTGTGAACGCAGCGCTACCCACAGACCCAAATCAGAAGCTCTGAGTAGTGCAGTCTGGGTGCACGAGCATGACTGTGAGACCTGGGTCCAGCAAGCGTAAAACCAGGTTTACAGTGCAGTGTGGACGCTCAAGCACAGGCTTGGAAACTGAATCCACAAGCCCGGGTCCCACAGAACCAGGCTTAGTGTATAGTGTAGCCACACCCCCAGACCCTCATCTCACCTCCCACTTCAGTCTGCACAAAATACACCTGCCTAAACCACCTGATTTCCTTGCTATCCAAGGGTAGCTTGGATCCATTTCTGAGCATTATTGTTTGTGTGGGCTAGGTTCTGTACACACGCATAGCAAGAGAGAGCCCCTGGCCCCAATCTCAATAGACCCTCCAGAGAAAGGAAGGATTAGTAGCTCCTCTTTTTCAGATGAGGCCAAGCCATCGAGTGACTTGCTCAAGGTCACACAGGAAAGCTGTGGCAGAAGCAGGAACAGTTTCCCTAGCCGCAAGGCCTTGATGTGCCCCGGCCTGGCCTCATACACTGTGTATGTCTACACTGCAATCAAAAGGTTGACTGCAGCACGTGTAGCCATATCTGAGCTAACTTTGATCTAGCTGGTGGTGGGTGAAACCCCGGCAGCGCGGGCGAGCCACTCAAATACATACCCAGGGTCCTGCATAGCCTCTGCTGAAGCCTGTACTGCACTAGCTTTGTATTGTTACTCGAGCTAGCTAGATCAAAGCTAGCTTGGGTCAGTCGATGGACGCTGCAGTCCCACCTCGGCTTGCTGCACAGACATGGACTGAGAATCATAGTAGGGATTCTGAATCTTTCCAGGTTTCAGAGGAACAGCCGTGTTAGTCTGTATTCGCAAAAAGAAAAGGAGTACTTGTGGCACCTTAGAGACTAACCAATTTATTTGAGCATGAGCTTTCGTGAGCTACAGCTCACTTCATCAGATGTATACCGTGGAAACTGCAGCAGACTTTATATACACACAGAGAATATGAAACAATACCTCCTCCCACCCCACTGTCCTGCTGGTAATAGCTTATCTAAAATGATCAACAGGTGGGCCATTTCCAGCACAAATCCAGGTTTTCTCACCCTCCACCCCCCCACACAAATTCACTCTCCTGCTGGTGCTAGCCCATCCAAAGTGACAACTCTTTACATAATCAAGTCGGGCTATTTCCTGCATAGATCAAGGTATTCTCACATCCCCCCCACCCCCATACACACACAAACTCACTCTCCTGCTGGTAATAGCTCATCTAAACTGACCACTCTCCAAGTTTAAATCCAAGTTAAACCAGAACATCTGGGGGGGGGGGGTAGGAAAAAACAAGAGGAAACAGGCTACCTTGCATAATGACTTAGCCACTCCCAGTCTCTATTTAAGCCTAAATTAATAGTATCCAATTTGCAAATGAATTCCAATTCAGCAGTTTCTCGCTGGAGTCTGGATTTGAAGTTTTTTTGTTTTAAGATAGCGACCTTCATGTCTGTGATTGCGTGACCAGAGAGATTGAAGTGTTCTCCGACTGGTTTATGAATGTTATAATTCTTGACATCTGATTTGTGTCCATTTATTCTTTTACGTAGAGACTGTCCAGTTTGACCAATGTACATGGCAGAGGGGCATTGCTGGCACATGATGGCATATATCACATTGGTGGATGTGCAGGTGTCACTTTGGATGGGCTAGCACCAGCAGGAGAGTGAATTTGTGTGGGGGGGTGGAGGGTGAGAAAACCTGGATTTGTGCTGGAAATGGCCCACCTGTTGATCACTTTAGATAAGCTATTACCAGCAGGACAGCGGTGGGAGGAGGTATTGTTTCATATTCTCTGTGTGTATATAAAGTCTGCTGCAGTTTCCACGGTAAACATCCGATGAAGCGAGCTGTAGCTCACGAAAGCTCATGCTCAAATAAATTGGTTAGTCTCTAAGGTGCCACAAGTCCTCCTGTTCTTTTTGAATCTTTCCAGGAGCCCCCCCGACTCCGCCCCCACTTTCTTCTTTTCTGGAGTTCCCTTTCCTTCCTTAGGCGAGCTCAAAAGCCGCAGGTCAATTGCGATCCCACTGGCAGCTGATGGGAGAGCTTCCCAGTGCCATGTGAAACCAGAGGAGGAGGCATCTCCTTTGTACCGGGACCAGCCCTTTCTAAGCAGAAGGGCTGCATCGTGCAAGCTGGTTCTGTTTATACTTTGCCAGTGAGTCACTCGTTGATGTTCTGTCCCATAGGTTACTTTAAAAATGGGAATAATTATACTGCTAATTATCATTTGAATTATTCATTCCCCTCCCCGCCCCTCCTTCTTCTGGAACAAGGAGACATGCTGTCAGTTGTGGCTGCCTGTGTATTGGGTGATTAAAAGCTCACTTTTGTGCCGTGACAGGGAGAAATCTCGTCAAAAATCCGATGCCAAAAATGGAACCGGGACCAAAATTTCACAGATCTGGAAGAGTTCAAAACCTCCCCCCATACACGTATACCCAGAAACCTCTCTCTCTTTGCTGCTGTATAAATAAATCCTTTCCTGGCTGAAGAGGAATTCAATCTCTAATGAGACTTTGCATGTGTGTTTTTCTAATTATATCTTTTCAAATAAGATTAACTGTCCTCTGGAGCTGGACATCTTTCCAATAGGTGAATATCTGAACTCTGGGGCTGACGTTAGCATGAGAAATTCTCTTTGTCATGGGCGGGCAAACAAATGGTGTTATTTTCTCCAGGAAAACACTGCAGTGAAATAACTGTGCCCTGTGATGCTGCTAGAAACAAAGCGAAGGGGAGCCGCTTCGCCTCTCATTCAAACTGGTGTAAATCAGGAGGGACACTGGTGTAAAGGCAGCATGAGTTGTGAATCAGGCCTGCAGTTGTTATTACAATTATTTGTATTACATACAAAAGCACCTAGAAACCTGCCTCCCACAAAAGTCTAGGTCCCATTTGTGCTGGGTGCTGTACAAACAGATTGTAAGAGACAGTCCCTACTACAGTTTACAACTGAAATTGACAAGGCAGAATTATTAGCCCTGCTTTACAGATGGGGAAACTGAGGCACAGAGCAATTTAAGTGACTTGCCCATGGTCACACAGGGCTGGGAATTAAACCCAGAACTCCTAACTCTGAGTCTATCGCCTTGACCATAAGACCACCTTCCTCCATGCAGTCATGGGCTAGGAGCTAGTAATGTAGAACATGGTTGTTCACACATTCGGGTGTTTGGGCCAACCATGGCTGACTGCATCTTCATTGGGAATAATTCAGCCAATTTATTATTAATTATTATTATTATTATTGTGGTATCACCTAAAGGCCTCAACCAGGTCAGGGGGTCATTGTGCTAGGTGCTGTACCTCCATGCAGGAACTGACAGCCCCTGCTGCAAACTTCTTACAGTCTAAGGTGGGGGTCTCAAACACACGGTCCGCGGCCCAGTTATTTCCTGCGGCCTGCCATAGCTCCCCTCACCCCCTGCCTCCGCCTCCCTGAGGGCGCTGTGTCCCCGCTTCTCCGCCTACCTCCAAGTGCTTCCCACCACCAAACAGCTGTTTGGTGGAGCTTAGGACTTTCCGGGAGGGAGGGGGAGGAGTGGGGACACGGTGCCCTCGGGGGAGGAAGCGGAGAAGAGGGGGGGCAGGGGCAGGGCCTCATGGAAGGGGTGGAGCGGGGGCGGGGAAAGGGGTGGAGGTGGAGCTTTTGTATCTTTTTATGAAAAGATGTCAGTGATGCGGCCCTCAGGCCAATATACTAGTCCTCATGTGGCCCTCGTGGTGATTTGAGTTTGGGATCCCTGGTCTAAGGGTACAGCTACACAGCAGCTGGGAGGGAGACTCCCAGCTCGGATAGACAGACCCGCTTGAGCGCTGCTCCAGTTAGCATGCTAGAGATAGCCGTGTGGACCCAGCAACATAGGCAGCAGCTCAGGCTAGTCCACCTGAGTACAATCCCCTCCGACCCCTGGGTTTGTACCCGGGTGAGTCACCGTCTATGCTGCCACTTCTATTTTGAGCACGCTCGCTAGATCAGAGCAAGTGCAGGTATGTCTGCTCAGGCTGGGAATTACCTGCCCCCGCTGCTGTGTAGACCTACCCTATAAGACAAGACAGCAAGTAGATGAGCCAAGCGAGCGGCAGGGACTGGGGACAGAAGACGGGCGAACGGAGGTTTTAGCTCAGCCTTTGAAGAATCTAGCCCCCTTGGGACTGCTTTGGTGCTGAGCACCCGCAGTGCCTATTGACTTCAGGTGGGAGCAACAGATGCTCACGCAGCCTCCTCTGACTCCTGTTACACTCGTGCCATGCCTCCGGCAGACCTGCACACACCTGAAGGTAGATTTGTTTCTGCAAACGTGAGCAGGTATTAGTGCAAGGGGAGGGGATTTGCACGCCTGCATTTATGGTAAAGGTCGTAGTACAATTCTGCTCTCCTCTTAAAGCATAGCCTTAGGATACCTGTTATCTCGAACCAGCCTCTTCCTTTATCAGCTATTCCTTAAGAAGATCGTGGCACCTTGCAAGTGGTGTGCGCTTCGGGAAGCCTTGCTGCACTTCACAGCTTTCTTTGTTCAGCAGGGCTGAGACCTGCTGCGGTATCTATTGCACCGGCAGCCGTTCCAATCAGGCAACAGGTTTGTTCCTTTGTCGCACCTCAATCTAAACAGATTTCACCCTGGAGTATTTGTGGGGGAGATCCACAGTCAGTTTATTCTCCAAATAGCTTTATGTGGATATCATGTAGTTGTTTCACTATATTTAAATCACCAGGGAAAAGGGCACCGACTTTTTACAACATTAGCCTCTGCTGAAACAGAGCCTGAGGAATGCGTCTGGGCAAGGAGGATTGATCATCAGCCAGCAAGCCAACCTTTTCCTTTCATTCTCCTGAGGCACAGGCCCTGATTCTGTTCCGTGTCCCAGCCCCTTTATAGGACTTGCCAGCCTGCATTGGCTCAGTGGTCTATCAAGGCCACTCTCCTGCCTCTGACAGTGGCCAACGCCAGCTGCTTAAGAGGAAGGTGCAGGAAATCCTGCAACAGGCCATTATGAGAAAATCTTCTCACGGGGCATATTTCTTCCTGACCCTGATTACTTAGAGGTTAGTTTATTCCTGAAGCATGAGGATTTATAATCCTTCCAAAGCTCTTGGGACCTGATTCTCCACCTTGTGCAGTCGCTGACACCAGTGCAAAGTGGGATAAACACTATCATGCTGCCTGGGTAATATTTTACACCCACTTTGCACTGGTGTAAGTGACAGCACAAGGTGCAGGGCAATGGGGTATTAGGTCCCTGCTTTTTAAAAATCCTCACTATTAGTGCCCTGGGTGTTCTTGTTCTCTATGTAAATGGACAATATTTTTTTAAATCCTGCTAAGCTAATCTTTTTTTAAATCCCACTAAACTTTTGGCCTAAATAAGCTATCTTGTGGCAGTGAGTTCCACAGGCTAACTGTGTAGCATATGAAAAAGTCTTTCCTACTATGAGTTTTAAATGTGCTGCCTTTCACTATCATTGAATGTCTCAGTACTCTTACACAGAGACATTCTGGTGCAAAGGAGCTGGAAACCAACCACATCTTGCCCCTGGGGAATGTGCCTAGCATAAAGGACACTTTCTGGAGGTGCTGAGCCAATTCAAATGCCCTATATCTTCCCTTCCTCACCTGCAGGGCTTACTGGGGGTGTGGGCAGGGGATGGGCATGTTGGAAGAAGGAGGAGGTGTAGCCAAAGGTATTCTAGGCGGCCAGTTGGTCATAAGTTAGAGCAGCCCCTGTGGAGTGAATGTGAGGGAGAGAAAGCGTGAGAGTGCTAGATGGGTGGAGGGAAAGGATGGTGAAGGTGAAGGGCGGAGAAGTAGGCAGAGGACAGAGAAGAGCTGAGTGAATGATGCAAACAGTTTGCTGTGAATATTCAAATGTAGACAAGAATTTGCTTCAGCCCTATTTAGATTTTATTGTTCTTTGTATTACAGCAGCATCTAACTGAGACCAGGCCCCTGCTGTGCTCGGTGCTGTACATACACCTAGCGGCAGAAGCACAATAGGCAAGACAGGATTTGTATCTTGGTTTCACAGATGGGAAATGGAGGCGCAGAGAGGTGAAGGGACTTGCCCCCAGGTCACCCAAGGAGTCAGTAGCAGAGCAGGGAATTAAACCCAGGGCTCCTGAGTCCCTGTCCAGTGTCTGAACCATGAAACAGGATTGAAGCACACACGCGGGGGATGGGAAAGGTTGGATTGGAGCCCAGATCCTATGCTTATCAGAGCCTTTAGGAGCTACTGCAACACAAAGAAGAAGACTTTCAAGGATCTGAGCCTATGGTAGCACAGACAGCTCCTAGAAGCCCTTACTGGGTCCCATCCTGCACCAAACTGCTCCTAGCCCTGACCTGTCTTACCCCAGGGAGGCGCTTTTATTCTCCCACAGGTTCTCCAACTGGGTCTGCCCAGTGATCAGGTAGGGCGCTTGGTATCAGGCTCTGCTGCTGAGGTGGCTGTGTGGGTTCAGAGAAATCATGGCCCCTCTGTGCCTCAGTTTCCCCACCCTCAGAAGGGGGATCATGATACTGACCTACTGAGGTAAAAATGCTTTCAGAGTCTTGAATGCCTGGTGCTAACAAGGGGGAAAGTATGACAAATATCTGACTAGGTAGGCCCTGACCCACAGCATTTGGATCTGGGTCAAACAGCCCTGAGGTTTGGATCCGTGGTTATGGTCTAGGCTTGCCTCTTCTTTGCAGCGGTCAGTGGTTATCGTGCTGGAGGATCCTGAGGTGGGAGTCTCAGTACTGGGATTTGCCCAGGACTTGTGTCTACTGCATGGTCCTGGTAGTACAGGGCCAAGAATGTGGCTCTTCACAAGAAACCAACCGTCCCTGGTGCAGAAGGGAATTTAGGGAGAAGCAGCTGGGACTTCTGAAAGCCTGGTTGCTTTTTCCCTTAGAGCCAATTTACTGGCAAGATGCCTGCCGGCAACTAGAAGTGTATTCATCCACAAGGATAGAACAGCCACTGGAGAGTAGCCCGAGGGGGACACCCAGGTGTCTCCTGGCACCGAAACAAAGCAGAGTTGGGCACTTGCTACCGAATGGGAACTGGCGCAAGGGCTGGGAAAGGCAGCCCCTGACCAAGCATGCAGATGACCAGAGACATGGAGGGCCGACCTATTATTGGGTTTGATGGGATAAACACGTGACGTATCGGGTGGCCTGTAATTTCCTTTTCAGTCTTGAGGAATGAAGCAAAGGGCAGGCAACCTGTGCAATCATTAACCCTGACCTAGCCAGACCGGGCTGTGATGCGTTGCCCTCCTTGCAAGAACCACACAAGGGAATGCTTTATGGAGTGGCTCCCTGTTTAGTTACAGGGTATTAACCGCACCTTAGCAACAAGCTTGAGAAAAAGCAGCAGCCACAGGATGTTAGGCTATAGGCTTTTGCCCTTCATAGCACCTGTCATCTGTGGATCTCAAAGCACTTTACAGACATTCATGAATTAAGCCTCACAGCCCATCCCCCAGTGAGGCAGGTAAATATATTATTGCACCCATTTTGCAGAGGAAGCAGAGGGTAAACTGAGGCATGAGCAGTTAACCCTGATTGCCTAAGATCACATAAGAGAGTTGCTAGCAAATCTGGGCCTAAACTCCAGGAGTCTCAACTCCTAGGTCTCTGGTCTAACCATTAGACAGCCCTGCCTGGGGAATTGAGACTGGGACAGAGAGAGCTATATTTGCCTTCAAACATGCAGTAGTCACCTGCCAATAAACATACTTTTCTCTGCACTCTAGTTGTTTTCTGCCTCCAACATCCTTTTTACCCTTCAGCTAAGGCCTTTCATTTGAATGATAATTTCCAGGCAGAAATTCCTGCTTCTTCCTAGACCCAGCAAAAATGTAATTTCTTGCCAATATGACACAGCTCTAGCAATATCTGGCAATATTTTAGCATGGCTCTAGCAGAAATAGTACTAACCATCATTCATAATTGTCATGACTACAGCGCTTTACATCCTGAAGGATCCCACCACATATTAACAAAGAATGCGTTGATTCTGCTTTCCTTTCACACCTGAAAACTGGCACTGAATTCAGGATGCTGATTCCATAGGCAATTATGCAGCCACCTTTGAGACCATAATAATAATGCTTAGCACTTTTTATTCATAGAGCTTAAAGTGCTTTACAAAGCGAGGCTTAAGAATCCTGCATTATCCCTGTTTTACAAACGGGGAAACCGAGGCACAGATTGGTGGAGTGACTTGCCCCAAGGCAGATCAGAGGCAGAGCTAGAAGTAGAATGCTGGTCTCTTAAATCCAACCCTAGCACCCTGTTGACTGGATTGGGGCTGGGGAAGCATGAGAAACCAAAGACGATGCACAGCGATCAAGAGGCGAGGTGAAATCGAAAGTACTAAGCTGTCACAGACAATGAGAGCAGGTTAAATGGGAGGACGAGATTTCTGCAGTGAACTTCATGAAGATGCAGCCCCTTGAACAATGTTAAGTGGAAATTGTCCTCTCCATTTTTAAACCATAGCTTAGTTGCTGGGTGACTGAAAGAGACAAAAGCTGCTAGAAATCTTTCTCTTTCTCGCCATTCTTTTTTTCTCTCTCTTTCTGATTTTTCCAAGCATAATTATGAAACTGTCCCATTATCATATTGTGATGCGGAGCCTTTTGAATAATGAAACATGCAAGTGCAGACTTGATTACTTCCCCTGAGAACTGAGACATGATGGGGGGGGGAGATTGGAGAGAAGTTTTATAATAATAATAAAATAAAGAAAAAATTAATCATGGATCCATTAGTGTTAATAGAAATGCTTTGTGAATCACCTCAGTCATTTTACATTATTTAATAACAGAAAATCATTATTTCCTGGGAGAATTAGCGTACAGTCTGGGATGCTGTATGGTGTGTTGTTTTCTTTTAAAGTAACATCCCACCTAACATCATCACCCATTCTTCTTTATTTACGCCTGGTTGCTGGATTTCTTCAGGAGAGAGATAACATGTGGGTTTTGAGGAAGCTGGGCAACTGCTGACGCTAGATCCACTTGGGTTCAATGCCAAGGAAAAGGACCTAGGGGTGACAGTGCATGAGAAGCTGGATATGAGTCAGCAGTGTGCCCTTGTTGCCAAGAAGGCCAATGGCATTTTGGGATGTATAAGTAGGGGCATAGCGAGCAGATCGAGGGACGTGATCGTTCCCCTCTATTCGACATTGGTGAGGCCTCATCTGGAGTACTGTGTCCAGTTTTGGGCCCCACACTTCAAGAAGGATGTGGATAAATTGGAGAGAGTCCAGCGAAGGGCAACAAAAATGATTAGGGGTCTGGAACACATGAGTTATGAGGAGAGGCTGAGGGAGCTGGGATTGTTTAGCCTGCAGAAGAGAAGAATGAGGGGGGATTTGATAGCTGCTTTCAACTACCTGAAAGGGGGTTCCAAAGAGGATGGCTCTAGACTGTTCTCAATGGTAGCAGATGACAGAACGAGGAGTAATGGTCTCAAGCTGCAGTGGGGGAGGTTTAGATTGGATATTAGGAAAAACTTTTTCACTAAGAGGGTGGTGAAACACTGGAATGCGTTACCTAGGGAGGTGGTAGAATCTCCTTCTTTAGAGGTTTTTAAGGTCAGGCTTGACAAAGCCCTGGCTGGGATGATTTAACTGGGAATTGGTCCTGCTTCGAGCAGGGGGTTGGACTAGATGACCTTCTGGGGTCCCTTCCAACCCTTATATTCTATGATTCTAAGGTAACCGTCTCAGCCCACTGGGCAGGAATCAATAGGAGAGATCATAGAATCATAGAATATCAGGGTTGGAAGAGACCTCAGGAAGCCATCTAGTCCAACCCCCTGCTCAAAGCAGGACCAATCCCCAACTAAATAATCCCAGCCAGGTGCTATCCTGCTGACAATTAGTGGGCATTGTGCCTGGGGACTGGATGTGTGGCAAGGAGGAAACCGACCATGCAGAATGGAAGGAAGTTCTGGAGGAGTGTGAGGGCATCAACATCAACACAGCAATAAAAGACCCACTGCAGCAAGGCTCAGAGCCAGGGTCAGCTGACTCCGGCTTGTGGGACTCATGCTGGGGGGGGGGGGGGATCTACTGTAGCATCTAGACGTATCTTACTGTATGTGTAACTTAAACAAAATTGCAGTCGACGTCTAGTGTTTTGACTACTGCACCTTATTTTACATAGAGATTATCCTTCCCTAGTGGATGCAGCCGAGAATCAGAGAGCTATTAACAATATTTATATTAGTTGAGGTGAACTATGAAACCTTATTGCACGTTGAGGGTAAGTCCCATTTTGTGCCACAAAGCAGTGGAAAGGGAACTTAATGTGGGCCAGAATCTGGCCCTCTATTCCTGCCACTGACCTCAATGGGCCGTTATTCAGAATTAAAGTGACCTTACTTGGTCTTATTTTAATTCACTTCACTTCAATTAAACTAAACCAAATTAAGGCCACTTTAATTTTCAATGAAGTTGTTCACACAGGGGTTTAATGGAGTTTAACTAATCCACTTCAAATTCACCCTGTTAGTAAATTTGGATTAATTTCCTGGATGTTCCCATGAATGTTCCCATCAGAGCTGTAAAGGGAATGGAGAGCACACCTACACTGCAAAAAAGACCCCACAGCAGTGAAGTTTACACCCCAAGTTGCTGACTTGGGCTTGCAGGGCTCGCACTACAGAGCTAAAAACAGCAGTGTAGACCTTCCCAGCAAGGGGAGTGGATCTCAGATCCTGGGCTCTATCCCTAGTGCTAGAACATCTACACTGCTATTTTTAGCCCGCTAGCATGAGCTCTATGAGCAGACTCTGAGACTTGCTGCCACGGGGTGTTTTTTTTGCAATGTAGACGTGAGACTACTCTCAAATGGGAACTGGGACAGCATAAGCAGTCGCTTCATGGATATGGCTTCACGCATTGCCTGTGGGACCTGGGCTTGATGTTACCTGGACTCGATGTTTCCAAACCCGTGCTTGAGCATCCACACTGCATTGTACACCTTGGTTTACAACTGCTGGACCCGGGTCTCACAGCTGTGCTAACTCATCCACACTGGACTACGCAGCCCTTCTGACTCAGGTCTGTGGCTCAAGTTGCGTCCACACTGCAAAATGACAGGGCTTGGGCCCGAGTCACAGTGGGACTGTCTCTGACCCACCCCTGTAGCTGAGTCCTAGCACCCAGGTTCCTGAGTGCTTGCTGACCCGAGTCAGATTGATTTGTGTGTGGACAGAAGAGACACTTGGGCTCAAACCTGAGTCAGAGCCTGGGTTTAGTGTGCAGTGTAGACATGCCCTTAAGAGCTCATGCTTTCCTAAACCTCAGAGGCTAGTGGGAGCTGCACATGTGTTTGCTGGAAGGCAGGCTATAAATTGGAGGGTTATACAGTACCTGCACATAACCTGGTGTATTGCAGGTAAAAGGATTACAAATAGTTTAATCTGGAACTCTGGCTCTGTAGAAGATTAAGCTCCAGCTATTTCCTGACTATGAAAGTTCATGTTGGAAGTGCGATGATACTTGTGTTGCCATTTGCTCTTCATTAAGGAGGGTACACGAACATTACCTGCAGCTAAATCCTGAAAGCAGCAGGAATAAGCTACCGTGTGGGAAGGCAGCCTTGCAGACAGTACAGTGGTACATTTACTTACATCATTGTCGGGAAAAGATAGACAAGTCCCAGGGCTATTCGGCTTTTAACCTATGGAATGGACATAGCCCCTCTTAGGGGTTGGGGTGTAAGCCCTTGTCCTTCAAGATAGAAGCCAAACTCTAACTGATGGGGGCTCAGAAAGAATCTGTCCTGGACAGGTATCTGCCTTCTAAGTGGATTCTTGCACCTTCCTCTCAAATATTTTGGCTACTGTCAAAGACAGGACACTAGACCAGCTGGGCCATTGGGCTGATCCAGTGTGGTGATTCCTATCTTCCTTTGGCCTACATCTTTTTTGAATCTGGATCTGGGGTCAAATCCTGGCCTTGCTTAAATCAACGGAAATTCTGCCATTGCCTTCCGTGGGACCCGGATTACCCTTTTGAGTTGAAAACTTCAGTAAAGCATTGAGGAGCCTGCTTGCTAGAGGGAGCAGAAAGTACCACACTTGACTCCTCCCCATCAGCTCAGTAAAAGTCATTACAGGGACAAAGACATGCTGCTAATGCTAACTCAAGCTATCAAGCTGGGAAGGGTTTTGAAGTATTTTAATGATCAGTTATGGCAGTGCCTCGAGGCTCCAACCAAGATCAGGGGCCCCATTGTGCTGGTGCTGTTCATACACGAACGGAGAGATCACCCCCTGCCCCAAAGAGCTTTAGTCTCAATAGACAAGACAGGCAAGTGGTTGATGGGGAGACGACTTGCTCAAGGTCACACAGCAGATCAGTGGCTATAGAACCCAGGTGCCTGTGTTCTCTCCACTGGGCTATACTGCTTCCCACAACAAGCACTGACTTTTTGCACTTTCCTTGGTTCGTACAGTGACGCTGGCTTAATCGGTATCCCCGTCTGTTTGTGCTCAGTCCCTAGCTCTTAGCTAGTGCGTTTCATCAATAGATCTCAAATCACTTTACGAAAGATCATCTGCATATAACAGAGGGGGAAACTGAGGCACAGAGAGGGGCAACCAAGGTCACCAGCAAACCAGTGGCAGAGCTGGGAATTAAGCCCACATCTCCTGACACCTACTCCTGTGCTTTAACCATTACTCCACACTATCTCCCTTGCACTTGTGGGTCTCATGCACAAGCACCACTCGGCAGCGGGGTGCCTTTCATTTCCTGGACAGAGGAAGAGGGCACGGCCTCTTCCTCCTCCACTCTCTAGCCTCACCCCCCAAAGCAAGCCAGACGCACACCACAGCAGTGGATCTACATGAAATTCACAGGGCTGAGGAGCCAGGGCCTTAGGATGCCATAGCCACTAAAATAGTTTTTGTCTCCTTTCATTGGGATCAGCCCTGTAAGAGACAGCAATTTTCTCTGCATTTCTTAAAAGCCTTTCATCTCTCTTGTGTAGACACACGCACCTTTCTTTCTAAAGAGGTGCAACCACCTTTACAGCAGGTAAAAACAATTAGAAACGATTCAGGGCTTCATTCTGCTCCAGCTTGCACTGATGTCCAGTTAGGACAAGTGAGATGAGAATCAGGCTTTCTTGCTCGGCTCTGAACAGCTGGGACACTTCTTAGAGTCTCAGCCACGGCCCTTTATTATATATGCACAAGTCAGTGATGCCGTGCGTGTGGGCTGTAGATTAGGCTGGCGCAATAGAGCCCTGTGGAAGGTTCTCAGAGAACTGGCTGGTCCATGGTTCTGGCTTCTCCCCCCCTTTTTCCAGCTGCTAAATGGCATCAAACCTCTTGTTAACATACACTAGCCCAGATCCTCCGCTGGTTTGATTTGGCCTAGCGCCATATCAGGCCCATCAAACCCAATGGCTTTAAAAGTGGCTGCTGGTTTTGGGCGACCCGTTTGAGTCAGCGTTCTATTCCCAGCTCTGACTCACTGTGTGATCTCCTGTCAGTCACTGCCCCCTCCTTCCGCCTCTCTCTGTGCCTCAGTTTCCCCATCTGTAAAATGGGGCTGCTGATACAAACCCACCTCCGTGAAGTGCTTTGAAAGCTTCAGCTGACACGTGCCTTTAAAAGAGCTACAGTTTGTGGTTATAAATAAATCATTTTCTATCAAAACCTGAAAAAACGGGCACAATTTCCTTCTTCTCTGTCACCCCCTCAGGACTTGCTGTGAGCATAGGGTTGACAACACCTTGAACTGGCCTTCCTTACTGACATTTTTATTTATATTACAAAAGCCCCTAGAGCCCGCAACAGTTATCGGTGCCCCATTGCACTAGGTGCTGTACACGGACATAATAAAGGCCAATCTCTGCCTCAAACAGTTTACAACATAAACAGGATTATTACCCACATTTTATTTTATGGGCAGGGAACTGAAGAACAGAGATGAAGTGAGTCGCCTGAGGTCACACAGGAAGCCTATAGTAGATCCAGGACCTGAGCCCAGGCACCTTCTAATCCAGTGCTTGAAACGTAAGAGTGTCCTTCCTCTCTGGAGAGAGATCAGCTGCTTAATTCAGCCCTGTGAAACCGACAAACTCCTGAGCCGATGCTACACTAGGGAAGTGGGCAGCAAGGGTATGCCAGCTTTGGGGATTTTTAGGAGAGCTTTGTTATTGTAGCTCTGTGTGCCTTCCACAAACGCTTTTGCTGTTTGTTGTGCGAGGCAGCCTGGAAACTGACACAGGCAACCAGGCGGCCCGATTTGCTGTAAAAAGTAAACTTTTCCAATTGCAGTTGAAAGCTTCGTTCTTCTGACCTAATTTCCCACTCCAAGGGTTAACTGCTCTCTGCGGTGTCGCAGCTTCTCCAGTGAGCTGCAGCCAGACAATGCCATTTCAGTGAATGTTCCTAGCCCACAGAAGTCATGGTGATAGTTCCATCTCCCTCGCAGTAGGTGCTACATTAGCTGCTCAAACCATATTCCTGTAAATTAGAGCCAGTCTGATTTAGACAATCACTAGGTCATTCTTTCCTCCAATTCCCAGTTTCACACAGAGATAACTGCAGCTGTGGGGAAGCGGGGAGGTGGACGAATAACAGTTTGCTTGCTTATTAGGGGTTAGAGGCAGTCTCAAGTCTGTGATTTGCCGAACAAGACTGATACCAGCAACAAAAGCCTCAAAGTTAAATGATGCAGTATTTGTTTCAGGTCTAATAAAGATACTTAAACAAACACCAAACACTTTCCTTCAGGGAGGCGAGTAAATACAGGGAAACGGCATTAAAATGTCTTTAAAGACCCATGGCAGACGGGAATTCCGAGATGAATGGCTGCCCCTTCCATGGAGTGGAAGCATGATCCAGTGACTAGCGTACTTGACTAGAAGTCAATTGACCTGGGTTCTGCTCCTAGCTGCGGGACCTTGGGCGAGTTTGTGCTTGTGTCCCATCCCACCCTTTGGCCGTTGCGGTCTCTAAGTGCTACTACAGCATCAATAATAATAATCATGAATATATTATATAAACAGGCCTAGGACATTGCAATGGGTGATTTTCCTTACCTAGGCATAAATGGATAAGAAGGAGGGCGTATAACCCTCCCAAAACTCATGGGTGGCAGGTACAATAGGCCAGGGGAGGCTAAACCTCCCCTAACCCAGGCTGTGGCCCGGCCCATGCTGCACCCCGAGGCCCCGCCCTTGGTTCCCTGAAGCCAGCAGGGGTTTAGCTCAGGCCGGCAGTCTGGAGATTGGGGCTTGGCTGGCCAGCAGCCCACATTGGCTCAAGCCAGTGGGTGGTTCGGGCTGGCCAGCGGGGGGCTGGCTCAGCCCCATGGGTTGGGCTGGCCTGGGGGTCATGGGCGGGGGGCAGCTCAGGGCTCCAGTGGGCAAGGGGGGGAATTGGTGGGGTATGGGTGGTGCCTCAGGTGGAAGGGGTGGGGCCAGGGAACTAGCATCCCCAAACGGGGGGGCTCACCCGCCGCCCATGCCAAAACTCATCTTTACTTTTTATTCATCCTTATTAATATAACTCTGGATGTTCTCATGACCCAAATACATAAGAATATAAGAACGGCCATACTGGGTCAGACCAAAGGTCCTTCCAGCCCAGTATCCTGTCTGCTGACAATGGCCAGTGCCAGGTGCCCCAGAGGGTGTGAACCTAACAGGTAATGATCAGTGATCTCTCTCCTGCCATCCAGCTTCAACCTCTGACAAACAGAGGCTAGGGACACCATTCCTTACCCATCCTGGCTAATAGCCATTAATGGACTTAACCTCCATTAATTTATCCAGTTCTCTTTTAAACCCTATTATAGTCCTAACCTTCACAACCTCCTCAGGCAAGGAGTTCCACAGGTTGACTGTGCGCTGTGTGAAGAAGAACTTCCTTTTATTTATTAACCTGCTGCCCATTAATTTCATTTGGTGGCCCCTAGTTCTTATATTATGGGAACAAGTAAATAACTTTTCCTTATTCACTTTCTCATGATTTTATAGACCTCTATCATATCCCCCCTTAGTCTCCTCTTTTCCAAGCTGAAAAGTCCTAGCCTCTTTAATCTCTCCTCATATGGGACCCGTTCCAAACCCCTAATCATTTTAGTTGCCCTTTTCTGAACCTTTTCTAATGCCAGTATATCTTTTTTGAGATGAGGGGACCACAGCTGTATGCAGTATTCAAGATGTGGGCGTACCGTGAATTTGTATAAGGGCAATAAGATATTCTCCGTCTTATTCTCTATCCCTTTTTTAATGATGCCTAACAACCCGTTTGCTTTTTTGACTGCCGCTGCACACTGCGTGGACGTCTTCAGAGAACTATTCGCGATGACTCCAGGATCTTTCTCCTGATTAGTTGTAGCTAAATTAGCCCCCATCATATTGTATGTATAGTTGGGGTTATTTTTTCCAATGTGCGTTACCTTACATTTATCCACATTAAATTCATTTGCCGTTTTGTTGCCCAGTCACTTAGTTTTGTGAGACCTTTTTGAAGTTCTTCACAGTCTGCTTTGGTCTTGACTATCTTGAGCAGTTTAGTATCGTCTGCAAACTTTGCCACCTCACTGTTTACCCCTTTCTCCAGATCATTTATGAATAAGTTGAATAGGATTGGTCCTAGGACTGACCCTTGGGGAACACCGCTAGTTACCCCTCTCCATTCTGAAAATTTACGTCTAATTCTTTTTCTGCTGAGCCTCCTAAACTCTTGTCGTCAAGGAAATCCTGTGGCAATGAATTCCACAGGCTAAGTGTGCATTGTATGAAAAGTATTTGTACCAGTTTTAAGCCTCCAGTGCAGCAAAGCACAAAGCAGGTGCTTAACTTCAAACATGTGCTTAAGTCCCAGGTTGCAGCACGTGCTTAAAGTTAAGCACCTGCTTAAGTGCTCTCTGAGTTTGTTCCCTTTCCATTCCATTGACTGGCCCCTTGTTCTCTTACCGAGGACCTCCCTGGCACTACGAAATGTGGCACAGACACTTTGAGGAACAGCGGCTGCGGGTGTCCAGTGGCTTCAAAGGATTATCAGGTGGGGGCAGGGGGAAAATGCAGAAGCCATGAACCAAGGTAAGCCCAAAAAGCCAGTTCGGTAGCTCCAGAGGACCAGCCACTGCACCTGAAAATGCCAACATGAGCAGCGTGAGAGATGGTATTTGTGAAGGTGCATCCGAGACTCGGAGCTGTGCTCTGAGCTTGAGGCTGCAACCTGAAAGGGCATGATGGAGATTAAAATAATAATCTATCTAGTGTAAAACGTGACCTGAACCACAGCGCTGTGACCGGTGCTTCTGTAATACACAGAAACCCGCCTAACCGTGGTCACTGATCACACCTGAGATCACTAAGCCTGAAAGAATTTTTAAAAACTGTGTGCAGGGAGATGTTTTGGGATCCAATCTAGTGGTCCCTGGAGGAGAGCATTAGCCCCACCAAGGATGCTAGCAGGCCAGGGCAGGCTCCCCATCCAGGATGAAGGAGGAGGTAGGTGTGGGCATGGCAGATCTCTTGTGATAGAGAGGGATCAAGATTCGGTTGTAACTGGAATTCTGCACTAATGCTGCTGTACACAGACAGACCTTGTGGGTCTCTCTGGTTCTCTAGCTCCCAGCCTGTGCGGCCTGGTGTGGTGTCAACACGTAGGGTCTCCCTGAGCCCTGGCCAGGACGATGCAATCATGGGGCAGGTTGCTAACTATGCAACACCACAATACCAAACCGCCTCCTCGGACTCTGGAGCCAGTGGGGAATTTGCTTTAGTGCTGGAGGAGGAAAGAACAACTCGAACCCAAACCTCAGTCAGCCAAGGCAGTGCCCATCAGTGCCCAGGTGTGAAAAGAGCAAAGGGCGCTGGTCACAGAATCACATTCAAAGGCCTGATTATGAATAACTGTGTGACCAAAGCAGATGAGAAAGGTTCACACTGCTCTCCAGCGAGGTTCCCATTCCAATGACAGCAGGATCAAAAACAGGGGAATACGCCCGAGGCTTGCTCCCTGCCTCTGGGAACATCTGAGTCACTGGTGGAGGTTGCCCTTGACTCAGTGTCCGCTTTGGGGGCGGCAGGATCCTTCCCCTGACAGACCTCCTGATCCCACTTGACAGCTAGGGCTGTGTGTCCTTTAGCTGCATGAGACACCCTTCCCCAGCTCGGGGAGGCAGATTCTGAAATGAACAACAAGGGATCTGGAGGGATTAGAGCAGACAGGAGGGCTCTGGAACACAGACCTGGCCATAACAAAAGGCCAGGACTTATGGCGCTTGGTGCACAGGAGACTGAAGCAGGGGCTTCTGGAGCTAAAGCACCCTGGCTGGGGCTGCCGGGCACAAAGGGGGACCTGCTTCACACACTCCCCAGCGGGTCACACTTGCAGTGTGAATTTCAAGGCCGACATCACAGCGCCCATTATTCACGAGACAGCCCCCTCCAGTCCCCTACACTGACAGCGTTGGAGGCCATTGATAGGACAAGCCACACCAAGCTTCTGTTCTATATCGCAAACTTTGAGAAGCTCTTTCTACATTCAGCACCTACAGTGAGTGATGAACCTCTCACAAACTAAACAGCAGTCTGCTTGTCTCATTACCTGGATGGGTGACTCCCAAGCACTGCCTGCGTGATTCAGACAGCCGCGATCTTCCCGCTGGGTCACTGCTGAACCAATGGCTGAGTGTGGGACTAGGAGGCATCGAAGGCTCCATCTTGCAGATGAGCAGCTGCTAATGCAGGTTGTTGTGGGGTCTTTTATTGAATACAGGGCTTGTGTGTTACGTGGCACCTTATCCTGTCATTCACACAGCACCAAGTGAGAACAAAATGCCACCATTCTGAGCACGTAGCATTTCCCCCTCGCTTTGCACTAGTGTGACTGGCTGCACAGGATACAAGGCATGGCGAATGAGTGATACGCTTCACTTCCTGGGCCAGATCCTCAGCTACTGTGACTAGCATAGCTCCATTTCGGTCGAGGCAGCTACACTGCTGAAGATCTAACCTGGCCTGCATGCAATGTTGATCTGGTTTCATTAAGGCTGCATCTACACTACAAAGCTTGGTTGATTGGCGTTAATTCGGCTTGCAGCCACCGACATTTGTATGATGCTGGAGTGTCTGAACACTTGGCTGCTGGTATCGGTGCTGCATATCACTGCATCAGAAAGGTGACATTTGAAGCAGTTTAGTTAATCCAGTGGAGCTTTATGTGTGGACACACTTATAGCGGTTTAAACTCAGTTTATATCAGTTCAGCTTGCAAGCTAAAACACTATAAGAGCATCCACACATAACATTGCAGCATCTGCTACACCAGTGTCTACACTGACACTGCATCAACCTAACGGCATCAACTTTGACTCTGTGCTGCTCAGAGAGGTGGGGTTATAAAGTCAGTGTAGCGGGGCAGTGTCATTGGCTGGAGTGAAATTTAAGGGTAGACACATCCACAGCTAGGTCGACGTAAGCTGTCTTGTGTTGACTTACCCTTGTAATGTAGACCAGACCCAAGTAAAACAGGGCAACTACTGGGCTTAGCCATGCCCAAACTGTTGCAGAGCGTTCCCATGCTCTGTTAAACAGCTGTCACGTGCCATCAGAGAGAAGGGCTGTGATGTTATCTCTAAGTGAAGGCACTTTGAAAAGTCCTGCCACGTGAAAAGTGATATATAAATGTCTGTTAGTGTTCTTTCATTGCTAGTGGATGAATCTGGGTGACATTGCAGACAACTCGATGAAACCTGTGCTCAGAGCGCAGCTGCGGCCAAAAAAAACGAAGAAGCTGTTAGGATCCACAAGAATGCTCGGGAATATAATATGGGGAATAACATAATGTCTTTATATAAAGTTACAACCTCACCTGCAATACTGTGTGCGTTGCTGGCCACCCCATCTCAAAAAGGATATTACAGATTTAGAGTGGGAGTGAAGAGAAAGGTGATGAACGAGTGCCTAGGAAAGCTCTTGTAGCAAGAGAGATTGAAAAGATTGGGATAGTTACCTTAGAAACAAGACAAATATAATGATAACATCTATAAAATCCTGACTGGTCTAGAGAAGGGAGAGCGGGAATTTCTGTTCTCCCTGGCTCATAACACAAGATCAAGGGGACACGCAATTAAATTAAAAGGTGGGAATTTCAAAACTGATATCAGGCAACACTTTTGAATACCATGCATAATTAGCCTTTGGAACTTGCTGCCACAGGAAGTTGCTGAGGCCAAGAATTTAACAAGATTCAAAAAGAAGTTGGACGTTTGTATGGATAACAGGAACAAATAGAATTATCATAACTAATGATGATCAACATTTTGTAAGGGATATTAAAACTCAGGCTTTGGGGTTTAAACTGATCTCCAACTATTACAGATCAGGGTGAGACCTAATGTGAAGGGCAGATTATTCCACATCTGCTACTGTAGGTTCTTGCATCTTCCACTGGAGCATTTGGTGCCGGTCACTGTCAGAGACGGGCTACTAAGCTAGATGAACCTTGGGCCTGATCCAGCTTGGCCATTCCATTGTTCCTATCAGGGATGGTCTGTTTTTGAGATAAATTTGTGCCTAGGAGCCCCAATCATGGACGAGAACCCACTTGTTCTGGGTGCTGTACAAACACAGAACAGACAATCCCTGCCCCAGAGACCTTACAGTCTAAAGGAATAGCTACACCGCAAGGCGTAATTTCCAGCTCAAGGAGACATTCATCGGCTGACCGAGCTAGCGCAACTGAAAACAGAAGTGCAGCTGCACCAATGCAGGGGGCTAGACACCCCAAATATAATCCCGACCGAGGTGCTAGGTATGGAGTCTCAGCAGCTGGCCCTTCTCACCGTTCGTGTCACCAGGGCTACACTTGTGTTTTTACCTTGCTAACTTGATCAGAGCTAGTGGGGGTATGTCCCTGCAAGATGGGAATTACACCCCCCTCCGCTTGAAGTACAGACTAGCCTAACTACAAGACAAGAGACAACAGATGGATACAGGCAGATGGGGGAGTACAAGAAAACAACGAGATAATGTTGGTCAAGGACCTTAAATACCCAGTCCTTTGGCTGGTACAGAGCTCTTCTATGAGTCAAACAAAGGCTCTGTCACCTTGCTACAGAGGCGAAACAAAGGAATTTGCATATCTTGTAAATAATAAAAGTGGGAGGACAAAGGTGAAACCACATATTCCCCCCCCCCCCCCCCACAAAGATTAATACGTTTCCCAGATTGTTGTTTTTGGTTCACGCGCTGAGGGTTTCTCTCCCTAAGAAGTTTTTACAGTAGATTGAATCGGATCATTGAGAAATTCATCTGGAAAACATGTTAGATGCAAGAGCGAAATGTTTCCCCTCCTCCCCCGGCCCCCCACAATGCTGGCGTCATTTGTTCTTTAGGAATGTTTAATTATTATTTAGCAGCCGGAGGAAGTCTCATGCCTCTGTTATTTCTCGATTAGTCTCCAGAGAACAGGGCTTGGCTTCACATTATCCAGACCCTGGCTGGTAGAGGCTCTTCTTTTCCAGCAAGGGTTAGGCCTTCCCCTGTCAATCATTTTCAGGTCATCTTAATTTCCGGATGGGGCATCTTGAAAACAGATGGTCCTCCATGCAATAGTTGGACATTCCCTTTAATCCTGCTCTGGCAAAATACTGAGGGCCTGGTAGTTTCACAGGAGCACCTTCATGCTTCAGGGCGTAAACTATCTGGTCAGGGGAAACTTCCCTGGGGGCAGCTTAGCCCACAGCTGCCTGCTGTTGGGTTTCTTGCCCTTTCCTCTGAAGCAGCCACTGTTGGGGACAGGATACTGAGCTAGATGGACCACTGGGCTGATCCAGTCGGGCAATTGCTGTGGAGCTGGAGATCCCCAGTGTCTCAGAAAGTACCTTGGGTCCCAAACCCTAAATAAGCAGGAGGGATTAAGGCTTGGGAAAGCAGCAAGGACTGGTGAACTGAACACTGGCAGGCCTCACTCCACTACTTTCTCTTTCTCTCCTCAGCCAAGACGAGGGTGACCAGGTGTCCGGTTTTCGATCTGAACACCCAGTCGAAAAGGGACCCTGGCGGCTCCAGTCAGCACCACTGACCAGGCCGTTAAAAGTCTGGTTGGCATGGGGCTGGCAGGCTCCCTGCCCGGCTCCATGCGGCTCCCGGGAAGCGGCCAGCGTGTCCCTCTGGCTCCTAGGTGAAGGGGTGGCCACAGGGCCTCTGTAGGCTGCCTCCACCCTGAGCACTGGCTCCACAGCTCCCATTGTCTGGGAACCACAGCCAATGGGAGCTGCAGGGGTGGCACCTCTGGGCGGGAGCAGTGCACAGAGCCACCTGGCCATGCCTCCGCCTAGGAGCTGGCCGCTTCCTAGGAGCCACCTGAGGTAGGTGCCACCCAGAGCCCACACTCCTCTCCACCTCCTGCACCCCAAACCCCTGCCCCAGCCCTGAGCCTCCTCCCACACCCAAACTCTCTCCTCGAGCCCACACCCTGCACCCCTCCCATGCCCCAACTCCCTGCCCCAGCCCTGAGCCCCCTCCAGCCCTCCGAATCCCTCAGCCTCAGCACAGAGCCCCCTCTTGCACCTCAAATCCTTCATCCCTAGTCGCACCCCAGAGCCAGAGCCCTCATCCCCCTCCCCACACACCAAGCCCTAGCCCAGAGCCCCCTCGTGCATCCTGAACCCCTCATTTCTGGCCCCACCCCAGAGCTGGAGCCCTCACCCCCCCCGCACCCAACCCCTTGCCTCAGCTCGGAGCCCCTACCACACTCCAAACTCCTCTGCCCCATCCTCCAGCCCGGAGCCCCCTCCAACACAGAGTTTCCGGTGGATTTATGTCTTCCAAACCGTTCTGAGCTCTCTGAGCAGAAATATCCCAGATTCATTTATCTCGGCCCCAAAACCCTGAAGATATGGATAAGAGTTGCTTTATTCTTCTAATGAGGTCTCCTCTAAGGCCCACTGGCGTCAATGGAAAAACTCCTGTTGACTTCAGAGCAGCCCATGGTGCTCCAGGCTTAGCTGCCAGAATCTGGAAATACTGGATGCAAGTTAACAACAGCCACAACCAGCCAAACTAGTTTGTTCCCTTAAGGGTGTCTCTTAATGCAGTGTCCTGAGCCTATAGTACTTGCAGGGAAAGAGCGGGAGCAGTGGGCTTTGAGTCACCACACACATTCAGCCCGACCTATGCCAGTGCAGCACCCATTGTAATCAGTGGGCATTGTATCCACTTACAGCAGGACTCGATTTACTCCACTGATGTTTAGTTGCTTTCAAGCTCATTCACTAATAATAATCACAATTCCTAGCTCTTGTACAAAGAGGTCGGTATCATTATCTCCATTTTACAAATGGGGAAACTGAGGCACAAATCGGTGACCTGACTTAGAATCATAGAATCATAGAATATAAGGGTTGGAAGGGACCCCAGAAGGTCATCTAGTCCAACCCCCTGCTCGAAGCAGGACCAATTCCCAGTTAAATCATCCCAGCCAGGGCTTTGTCAAGCCCGACCTTAAAAACCTCTAAGGAAGGAGATTCTACCACCTCCCTAGGTAACGCATTCCAGTGTTTCACCACCCTCTTAGTGAAAAAGTTTTTCCTAATATCCAATCTAAACCTCCCCCACTGCAGCTTGAGACCATTACTCCTCGTTCTGTCATCTGCTACCATTGAGAACAGTCTAGAGCCATCCTCTTTGGAACCCCCTTTCAGGTAGTTGAAAGCAGCTATCAAATCCCCCCTCATTCTTCTCTTCTGCAGGCTAAACAATCGCAGCTCCCTCAGCCTCTCCTCATAACTCATGTGTTCCAGACCCCTAATCATTTTTGTTGCCCTTCGCTGGACTCTCTCCAATTTATCCACATCCTTCTTGAAGTGTGGGGCCCAAAACTGGACACAGTACTCCAGATGAGGCCTCACCAATGTCGAATAGAGGGGAACGATCACGTCCCTCGATCTGCTCGCTATGCCCCTACTAATACATCCCAAAATGCCATTGGCCTTCTTGGCAACAAGGGCACACTGCTGACTCATATCCAGCTTCTCATCCACTGTCACCCCTAGGTCCTTTTCCGCAGAACTGCTGCCTAGCCATTCGATCCCTAGTCTGTAGCTGTGCATTGGGTTCTTCCGTCCTAAGTGCAGGACCCTGCACTTATCCTTATTGAACCTCATCAGATTTCTTTTGGCCCAATCCTCCAATTTGTCTAGGTCCTTCTGTATCCTATCCCTCCCCTCCAGCGTATCTACCACTCCTCCCAGTTTAGTATCATCCGCAAATTTGCTGAGAGTGCAATCCACACCATCCTCCAGATCATTTATGAAGATATTGAACAAAACCGGCCCCAGGACTGACCCTTGGGGCACTCCACTTGATACCGGCTGCCAACTAGACATGGAGCCATTGATAACTACCCGTTGAGCCCGACAATCTAGCCAGCTTTCTACCCACCTTATAGTGCATTCTTCCAGCCCATACTTCCTTAACTTGCTGACAAGAATACTGTGGGAGACCGTGTCAAAAGCTTTGCTAAAGTCAAGAAACAATACATCCACTGCTTTCCCTTCATCCACAGAACCAGTAATCTCATCATAAAAGGCGATTAGATTAGTCAGGCATGACCTTCCCTTGGTGAATCCATGCTGGCTGTTCCTGATCACTTTCCTCTCATGCAAGTGCTTCAGGATTGATTCTTTGAGGACCTGCTCCATGATTTTTCCAGGGACTGAGGTGAGGCTGACTGGCCTGTAGTTCCCAGGATCCTCCTTCTTGCCGAAGGACAGCCAGCAGGCCAGTGACAGAGCCAGGAGTAGAACCCACATCTTCTGTGTCCCACTCCACTAGGCACCGCTGCCTTTCACGGCGGCATGGGAGTCTCTAACAATCCATACAACAGGTAGCTTATGGGCAGTATAAACACTCATATTGACCTACCACCAGACCTCCACTGGGGCATAGAGACATCACTCAGTTGTTGGCCTTCCTGCTTAGATAACAACTGTGGTTTTAGTTTTGGAATAGGGACACATTTCCACTAGGAAATGGGATGAGAACACAGGCTCACTTCACCTTTCATTTACTACCAACCTGGGCTGGATTTGAACTGGCAGGTGCCTCCGTTGCACTTTATAAATGCCCCCAGCTGAGCAAGTCTCAACCGTGGCCTTTCGTATTAATGCAGCTAGTGACAGATGCACCAGTACTTGGATGTAGTTAGAAAAATGCAAAAATTCACACTCAAACGGAAAGCTGTAACGGGCGTGTTAGCTGAATCTGGGCAGTTTCTGTGCGTCTTCTGGCATTGTTAGGAAGATTTGATCGGATTGAAAATGCTTATCCTACAATTATTGCATATATGTGTCTGATTCTGATCTCATTTACACCAGTTCAGTGAATTCAGTGCCGTTTCTTCCATTATATGCTGGTATAAGTGACAAAACAAAACAGATAAACATACAGGGAACAAGGTGCATATTTCCACTCTTCCAGGGTTCACTGGACCCAAATGGCGCAGAGAGAGTGCAAAAAATGAGAAACTGGTTTTAAAATAAGGGGATCCAAACTGAGTTTGAATGGAAAGGCCTGAACATCCTTTGACTTGCGCCTTGTATCATCATTTACAACCACAGAGAGTTACAATTACTGATATGATGATGAGTACTTGTGGCACCTTAGAGACTAACAAATTTATTTGAGCATAAGCTTTCGTGAGCTACAGCTCACTTGCTTATGCTCAAATAAATTGGTTAGTCTCTAAGGTGCCACAAGTCCTCCTTTTCTTTTTGCAAATACAGACTAACACGGCTGCTGCTCTGAAACCTGATATGATGATGATGATTTGTTTTATAATAGAGGCCCCAGCCAAAATCAGGACCCCACTGTGCTAGGCGCTGTCCCATACACATAGTGAGAGATAATCTCTGCCCCAAAGAGTTTACAATAGACAAGACAGGCAGGGAGGATTATAATCTCCCTGTTACCAATGGGGAATTGAGCCCCACAGAGATTACATGAGTTCCTCAAAGAAAGTGAAGGCAAGGCAGGCGTGAAATTGCTTACTGCAGCATTTTACACCCAGTCTGCACATACTTTGCACAGGTACAAATAACTGCACAAGATACAAGATGGTGAAGAATCAAGCCCACAGGGGGCAAAACAGCAGAGGGGTCAGCCCCACTGGATCAAATTTTGTGCAAAGGATCAGTCAGGGTCTTGTAGGAACATGATCAAAACTAGCACCCAAAGCAAAGCATAGTACGTGTTAAAAATCCTCAGTTCACTGCAGGAAAGTTTAGAGTTAATGTGTGAGGGCTGCCCACTGTCTTCTTTTATCTCTCTACACTGAAAAGATTTGTTATAAATGGATCCATGAAGAATTTATTTCTTTTGTTGCATCTGGGTTCTATATTCCTCTGCTTAACTTGTTTTGAACATATAAGTATATCATTCCTACTTTGTACTATGCTGTCCATCTTCTTCCGGAGGGTTTTTGTTGGTTTGTTTGTTTTTTAAAGCCGTGTGGCTGTTCAGCCTCTCTATAAAATTCCAATCAAATCTCTTCTTTGCTGCATTTCTGAGGGTAGAAAAATTTCTGCCTAATTTTACGAAAATATTGGGGGGAGGGGTGTATATATAATGAACAGTGGGAGAAATAACAACAGACGGAAAAGGGCAGTCTGCCTGGCACCTTTGTAGAGATTAAATGCCCACACCAGCTCACCTTAAAAACAATTTACACCAAGCAATTTTGGTGTGTAAATTTCCTCTGCACAGGAAGGGCCCTAGACAGAAAGCCAGAGACTGCAGCAGTCATTTGGGCTTGATCCCTGGATGGGAAAATAGCCTACTCATTAGAACAACCTGGCTCTGTGCCAGAAGCCCATGCAAAGAAACATATTCAAACTGTCAGGAATAAACAAGAATTTTCAAAGTTTTTTTTCTGCAATTCCAGGCAACGAAAACTGAGCTCTACAGTTATTAAGCTCCCATCTGGTGGCTTCTTTATGACGGAACGATCTTTGCATGTTTCCAGCAGAGAAAAGCTGTTTCTAACTCAGATAAAATGGAACATTTTGCAAAAGGATGTGAAATAGCAGATGACGCCGGTTTAAGCAACTGGGTTGAAGGTTTCGCCAGCTGCCCTTTTAAAAAAAAATTTATCTTTAAGTAACAGGAGCCATTTTTTTAAATATGCCTCCAACTGATTCCCATTTGCTTAGAGGAGGTGAGGAAAAGAAAGAGGTAGGACAGGGTGTGGTATCCGAGGAGGGATTTTGTGTAGCAAAAACTGACCCATATACAATCATATGTTGGGTTTCAGAGTAACAGCCGTGTTAGTCTGTATTCGCAAAAAGAAAAGGAGTACTTGTGGCACCTTAGAGACTAACCAATTTATTTGAGCATAAGCTTTCGTGAGCTACAGCTCACTTCCTTTAGCCCACTGGCTTTGGAGAGTTTTCTCTTTTCCTGTTCCAATGAGGTGTGGGGCCAGCACCAACATCCCAAATTACTGACATGCCAAAAGGCCTGAGTTTTTCTTGTTAGGGTAAATGTAGTTATCGGTAAAGATTCATCGTTGCCGCACTGTGCGTTGCAGGCTGGTGCTTTGTTAATTTTCCGGAGCACACTAGGCAATAGCAGCACGTATTAAGTATAAGGTTTGCGGAGACTGGCTAATTTTGAAATATCCTCTCTGATGACCGTAAAACAGAACGCAGGTCAGGGCTCAGGGGCAACCTTTGAAACCGGACAGCGCGAGCCAAAGCAGCAGAGAGAGACAGACAATGTAAATACAGTTTGGACAACAAGCTAAGCTCAGCCTGTTGGGCACAACAGCCTCAGTGCAAAACAACTGCTTGAGCATCACAGCCAAAAGAGGGGGGAAATAACCACTGACCCTAGCTTGAGTGTAACGCCGCAGGAGGCTAAGCACAAGACTGGAACCCAAATACTAAGCACAATCGCGTAACTGCACAGCAGACACTAGACTACAGTCTAAACTCAGCCCCAGCGCCCACCGAAGAGCTCAACATGATTAGAAAACTGCAGGCAGAACATGCCACCCGAGCGAGGCGAACGGTGTCCCAGCATGTCAGATCCAGCTCATGAGCACAGCGGCTTAAACATACAGAACTCTTGAAGCCCAGCCGCTCCAGTGTGATGACTTCAGAGCACAACTGTACGGTGCATAACGAGCCAGCCTCTGTAGCCTAACCAGGGCAGTATGATTTTAATAACAACCCGTTAGCTCTTCTCAGCCATGGATCGCAAGGCACTTTCCCCAGGAGGTGAGGCGCATCATTCCTTGCTTACAAATGGGGGAAATGAAGCACAGAGAGTCTCCTGTGATGCATCTGGTACTGGGCGTAGGCCAAGACAAAATACTGTGCTCGATGGACCATTATCTACCTCCCTAAGTACTTATATGGCTCACAACACGGTATTAGTAATATTATTTGTATTACCATAGCACCTAGTTACGGACCAGGACCCATCGGTGCTGGAAGTAGGGGAGCTGCCGCCCCCCCTCCTTGGCTTGAAGTGGTTTCCTTCATATACAGGGTTTACAATTTGGTTCAATGGCTCTCAGTACCCCCACTATACAAATTGTTCCAGTGCCCCCGGCAGGACCCCATGGTGCTAGGCGCTGTATAAACACAGAACAAAAAGATGGCCCCTGCCCCAAGGGGCTTCCCATCTAAGTAGCTGAGCGCTTCAAAACCATCAATGGATTTTCTCTTCCTGCAAGGTAGGGAAGCATAATCTCCATTTTGCAGGCAGGGAACACTCAGTGAATGATTGATTCAGTGACTTACCCCATTCACAAGAAAGGACCTGAAATCACACCTCCTGAGCCCCAGCTCAGTGCCTTAGCCACTACATCATCCCACTTGTCAACACCCTCCTCCTCTGTGATGCTCTGGCAATTCCTATGTTCTAGGCACAATCGATGTTTTAATACGACCACTCTGCATCTGTTGTTTAACCTAGATCATTCCTTCTTCCCCCTCTCCCCCTTGGCTAATGCTTGTAACTGTGAGAAGCTAAACTAACACAACCCGTTGACACACAGTCCACAGGCTTCCGTCTCAGATTAAGATGACTGAGCTCTGAAAACGAACGGTGTTCAGCGCCTTGACCAGGTGAACGTTGTTTCAGCTCCACATCTTATTTTCCCCTTCTCCCGCTGATCGACAGTTCTCATCAGCTAAAGTTGTTTCATTTTTACACAGGCTAACAGACCCTGCACTGCTCTGCAGATGATCTTGCAATGTTATGACAATCCAAAGAGCCATTATTCCAAACGCTTGCCAATCACCAGGCTGCTGCCAGTCTGTGTCAAATGAAGCATCCCAGGCCCTGTCAGATTAAATCCAGCAGCTCTTTAGTTTGGAGCAGAGCAGTTTGTTTATTTGTGTGTTGTCAGGTCCCCCCCCCCCGCCCCCGTTCCCCCCGCCCCCGTGCTTGCACACTAGCTATAACCAAGTCAGGGCTCCAGCGAAGCCCTGAGCTCCTTATGTCCACACTGCACTGGGGACCCAGCCTGGGTAGACAGACTGTATGGTGCATTTCAGGCCCTCAAGCCCACTTGAGCCTGAGTGCAGATGCCTATCCTGAGTTTCTACTGGAGCCATAATGGCCAGGCTGTTATTTTTAGCAGGCTAGATCAAGCCCTGCCAGTACACGTCTGTCTACCCAGCTGAGCAGCTCACTCCCAGGCGGCTGCAATGTAGACAGGGTTGACGAGAGGGAGGGGAAGGGGGGGCAACTGTATCAGGGCCCCGAGGTAAGGAGGCCCCCATGGCATCTGTGTAAACAAAGAGAAATGGAAGGGGGTGGGGCCCCAGCGAACACGAGGTATCAGGGCCCCAAATTTCTCTCAACAAGCCTGAGTGTAGAAAGGCCCTTAAAGGGCCAGCTCCGGGCATGGAAAGTGGTTACCCAAGAGTAGCTCTGGGGTTTGTGGGCTCCACACCACTATAAAACTGGTGTAAATGAGAGGAAAAGCATGTAGTGTAGCTGGGACCAAAGAGAGGACCCGATTGTCATTTACAATGGTGAACTCCTCCGGCCTGTGAAGCGAGCATCAGTTCATTTACACTCATCCCAAAGCTCTTTCATGCTGCCCTGTAAAGGGGCTCTCGTCTACATGAGAATTCAGCCCTGTATCTCCATAGTGGGGTTAAAAACCTCAGGGCCAGACACTCCGCTGGCCTGCACTTTGTGCAGCCATTTACCTCAGCATAGGGTGACCAGATAGCAAGTGTGAAAAATCAGGATGGGGGTGGGGTAATAGGAGCCCATATTTTAAAAAAGCCCCAAATATCAGGACTGTCCCTATAAAATCGGGACATCTAGTCACCCTACACCAGGGCAGACGGGGTGTGAAAAGCTACCAATGATAGTGTGCTTCACCCGCTTTGTAGAATCTAAGTGTAGAATCTAAGTGTCTTAGTGTCAATTTCAGGAGTCATGGGAGGAAAAGGGAGCTGTTCGATAGAAAGGAAAGAAAAACAACCAGGCCATGTCTACACTACAAAATGAAGTTGGCCTAACTGACGTCAGCATACAGCCGCTGCAGTAAAGACATTGCTTGTGTGTGTCTACACTTTGCTCCTTGGGTCGGCGTTGCGTGTCCTCACCAGGAGCGCTTGTATCGATTAAACGGTCAGCGTGGGGCATTGTGGGACGGCTCCTGAAAGCCAGTAACAGTCGACATAAGTGATGCAGTGTCTACACTGCACTGTGTCCACTTAACTACATTGACCTTGAGTCTACGCCGCTCTGGGAGGCGAAGTTATTAAGTTGGCGTAGCTGGGCAGTTATATCGGTGGGAGTGAAATTTAAGAGTAGACGCGTCCATAGTTAGGTTGACCTAGGCTGCCTTGCCTGGCCCTAACCCTGTAGGGTAGACCAGCCTGTGATATATTACACTAAGGAACAGCAAGTCACTGGCAGGAGGTAGCAAATAGGCCACTGGCCTGAGCGTATGGAAGCCAGGGTTCTATGCCTGACTGTTCCACTCCCCTGCTGTGTGACCCTCACCACGTCACTGCCTCGCTCGGTGCCTCGGTTTCCCCATCTGTACAATGGGAAGTCATCTTCTTTGCCGAGTAGTACGGCCCTAAGAGTTATGGTTAGATTCTCTTTAGCTCTCTCCCTCTCTCCCAGATAAATTCCTCTCTATGGAAAAGGGCGATCGCCCGCATTTGACTGCTGTGATCATATGGAACCATGACAATGACATTAGCACACCGCATAGTTTCATATGGGAACTGTAAACTTCACTCGCCTCAATTGCTGGCCGTACATACATAGCTGAACATTTCCATGGCCGCTATTATCGTCAAGCAGGGGGCCCCTGAAGGGTCAGCACAGCTGTCTTTGATGATCCCTCTTTGTTCAGCGATGCCCAGTTTTGTAGCTGTTGGGTAGTGAGATTCGAGGAGTGGGGTGGTGAGCCTTTGGCTCATGTTACATGTTCTGTTGAGTGCTTGGGCAGATGTGCACCACTCAGGCATTTGCAAGGGAAATGCACGTGGGGCCTTCATGGAAAGGTCTGGTTGGAAAGGGGAAAAAGAGAAAAAACAACAAACTATTCTGAGGCAGGATTACCTGGAGGCAGCAGTATTCTGCCTACAAAATATCCACCTTCCATCATGTTTAAATCCCCAGGCCATGTCTTCCGAACATAGAGAGATGCAGCCAGAGCCCCACTTTGCTGTAGGTCCATGAGGATTGCTATGCTAGGTTGGGAGAAGGGAAGAAATGATACATTTCTTTATTGCTCTTCTAACTGTATTAACATAAAAAGAAAAGGAGTACTTGTGGCACCTTAGAGACTAACCAATTTATTTGAGCATGAGCTTTCGTGAGCCACAGCTCACTTCATCAGATGTTTACCGTGGAAACTGCAGCAGACTTTATATACACACAGAAATCATGAAACAATACCTCCTCCCACCCCACTGTCCTGCTGGTAATAGCTTATCTAAAGTGATCAACAGGTGGGCCATTTCCAGCACAAATCCAGGTTTTCTCACCCTCCACCCCCCCACACAAATTCACTCTCCTGCTGGTGCTAGCCCATCCAAAGTGACAACTCTTTACATAATCAAGTCGGGCTATTTCCTGCATAGATCAAGGTTTTCTCACATCCCCCCCACCCCCATACACACACAAACTCACTCTCCTGCTGGTAATAGCTCATCTAAACTGACCACTCTCCAGGTTTAAATCCAAGTTAAACCAGAACATCTGGGGGGGGGGGTAGGAAAAAACAAGAGGAAACAGGCTACCTTGCATAATGACTTAGCCACTCCCAGTCTCTATTTAAGCCGAACACTTCAATCTCTCTGGTCACGCAATCACAGACATGAAGGTCGCTATCTTAAAACAAAAAAACTTCAAATCCAGACTCCAGCGAGAAACTGCTGAATTGGAATTCATTTGCAAATTGGATACTATTAATTTAGGCTTAAATAGAGACTGGGAGTGGCTAAGTCATTATGCAAGGTAGCCTGTTTCCTCTTGTTTTTTCCTACCCCCCCCCAGATGTTCTGGTTTAACTTGGATTTAAACCTGGAGAGTGGTCAGTTTAGATGAGCTATTACCAGCAGGAGAGTGAGTTTGTGTGTGTATGGGGGTGGGGGGGATGTGAGAAAACCTTGATCTATGCAGGAAATAGCCCGACTTGATTATGTAAAGAGTTGTCACTTTGGATGGGCTAGCACCAGCAGGAGAGTGAATTTGTGTGGGGGGGTGGAGGGTGAGAAAACCTGGATTTGTGCTGGAAATGGCCCACCTGTTGATCACTTTAGATAAGCTATTACCAGCAGGACAGTGGGGTGGGAGGAGGTATTGTTTCATGATTTCTGTGTGTATATAAAGTCTGCTGCAGTTTCCACGGTAAACATCTGATGAAGTGAGCTGTGGCTCACGAAAGCTCATGCTCAAATAAATTGGTTAGTCTCTAAGGTGCCACAAGTACTCCTTTTCTTTTTGCGAATACAGACTAACACGGCTGTTCCTCTGAAACCTGTATTAACATAGGAGCTTTCTCATTTCTTGCCATTATCTGTCCGGGAGTTTAATTTGCCTTCAGAAGGATTTGAAGGCTGGTTTTATGATTTTTTTCATTACAAGATTTTAAATAAATATTCATTTAAATGACAGCATTCCAGAGCTTCCAATCTTCTTACGAATGATCATTGCAAGCCAATCTAATTGTAACTTTACATCGGGGGGGGGGGGTGAGGGCGGAATACACTTTCCTGTTACTGTTGTCATTTTACATGCCGATGGGATGCTCTCCAATTAAAATCCAATTATTTTAGAAAAATAATTTCCTTACCTTTGTTGTAGCAGCCCCACGGATGATTAAAACCAAGGGACGGTTTTAAAATATTTATTTTTCACTGTTTACTTTTTTGGTGATTTTTTTGTACTTTACTTGGAGAGTGAAAAGAGAAGGGGTGTGTGTGTGTGCAGATATATATATGTACAATGTTTGGGTTGCAAACACAGGGACGTGTTTAAATGCAAATTCTCTCTCTTATAATTTCATCTTTTTTAACTAGCAGTAAAAGTGAAAGAAAGAAATCACAGAAACGTCTACTCAGAAAGAAAGATGGCTCCTTATCTTTGCAAAAGCTTTACAAAACTTGGAGGCATCAATTGCCCTAACAATATCCCTTTAAGAAAGTGTAAATATAAATCTAGCTGCGGATCCTACACGTCTACCAAAGAGTCCAGTGACATCCTCGGCCTTTCATTACATAGAATAGAAATTGACTCATTGGGTGACTCTGCTTTCAGTCAGAAACCACATACAGTAACTGGAAACCCTGGGAGACTCTGCAGTCTCCATGGAGACAGCACACTTACAACTTAATGTGATCAACAGCTGCGGCAATAATCTTGAAGGATGGAGAAAATGTTTCAAACTGTGCATTGTTTATGGTGGTTCGGCTGATGTTGGAATTTGCTCTGTTGCGTCCGGGGCCCGAGTAAATGAATCCTCATAGAAAAATACACAGATGTATAGACTGAGGGAGAAATTTCCTTTTCTAGAGGAGATGGGTGGGCGTGTGGCTAGGGCACAGAACTGGGAATCAGAGGACTGCATTTCTATTCCCCGCTGTAGCATCAGCTTATTTCACATGACCCTGGGCAAGTCACTTCCCCTCTATTTACCCCAGTTTTCCCATCTGCAAAATGGGGGTAATTAAATTTAGCCACCTCACAAGGGGCTTGTGAAGCTAATTTCATTAATGTGCCTAATATATTTTGTGGTCCATGGATGGAAGAATGTATTGAGATGAAACCAGTGGATTTCTATAGGAATGGCTCTAAAAACCTATGGAACTGAATGGAGAATGAGATCCTTTTTATATTCTTTTTTCTGCTCTCCTCAGTTCTATAGCAGTCTATGGCAGAGCTGGGACTTTTACCCAGGTCATCGAAGCCCCTGGCCTATCATCCTACCCACGGGGCCACCTTCTGCCCTGGCCTCAGTTAAATCAGGTTTACCCCAGTGTAACACCTCCTTTGATTTCAGTGGCATTATTCCTGGTAGCAGGCGTGAATCACAGCCCGCTGAAGTCCATGGGAGCCTTTCCACTGGTTTCAATGGGCGTTGGATCAGTGGCGCAAGAGAGGGGTAAAATCAGGACCTAGCACTTCAGTGGGAATATCCCAGCTGCCTCCTCTTTCTTCAACAGCAGCGTCGGGAAGCTGAAGGGAATGGTTGGGGGTGGTTTGTGCCCATGTGGTGTCTCACTTAGTTACACAGAACCCATTGCGGGGTAAAGAGCCCATGTGGGGCCCAGTACATGGTGGGGCAGGAGTTTAGCAGCAGTTTTAAGAAATAAATGGGGATGGAATTCATCACTGTGACAAGAGGGCTAATATCAGTCTTAGGTGGCACTTAAATCCATGTTTGGGCCAGCAAGGCACTGCTGGAACAGATTATTATCACAGTAGCTGCTCGAGGCCCCAGCTGATGCTCCAGGTGCTGCACAGATGCACGGAGCCAGACAGACCCTACTCCAAAGAGGGCAAACGTAAATAGAAAAGACCAGCAAAGGAAGCAGCGTTACCCTCATCGGACACACGGGGGGCATCTTGGGGCGATGTTGCAGCTCGGGCTCTGGAGCTTAGGGAAGCCGGGTGAGCTTCAGAGCCCAAGCCACAGGTTAACAGCACTGTCCACCCAGCTATTTTCAGTTCGGTAGCACAAGCCTGAGTCTGAGCACAAGCCAGGCTCGGAAACTCACCGTTGCATGGCTGTGTAGACACACCCATGGTGACCAGAGGGGCAGAGGACCTGCTTCTCCATTGCCCTGCGCCTTTGCATTTACAGCAGTGCAAAGCAGGTGTGCACCACACAGTGCAAATGACTCCACAACAGAGACCCGGCCCAAATCACACAGCAGAAAATCTATGGCGGACCTGAAATTGCACCCACAGCTCCAGAGCCCAGGGCCAGTCCCTTACCTATGAGCCCAGCCTTCCGGTCCCCAAAAGCCGTACCAACTGTGGGGCCTCTACAGGTCCATTGTGTCGATCCGTTCACATCGGAAAGGTGCAAAATATTATTAACTCCCTCTAGCCACGCAGAGTGGGGAAGGGGTGCTCTACGGGTGGGTCTGGGTTTAGCGGGATAACACCCCAGGAATAACAAGGGATAACACCCCAGCAGAACGGAGCTCCCATGTCATAGTTGGGGTCCATGTTGCTGTAAATGACATGCAAAAGACTGTAACCAACAATATACAGCCATAAATATGAGCAACGATTATTGATTAGGTGCTGTCTCCAAATAATGAAAGGCATACATCTCCCTTTCTAAAAGGACAAGATATCTAATCCAATAAAAGGAATTCCTCGCTGGGGTCCCAGATGAGCTCTTAAAATCAGCCTGATGATTTTTGAAGCCTCCGCTGCTTTGAATAGGACTGGAAATTGAATTAGCTCCAAAAGAGACAGCCCTGGCCAATCACTCAGCGATGCTGAAGGACAGCTTATTGATTTTCATGTTTCAAAAAAATTAAATGATATCCCTTTTTGTTATTTAAAATGCTGCTTAAGCAATTTAGTAATGTAATGTCGGAGGCAAAATTCCAGGGCTCTGAATCGGGGAAAATATTTCCCTTGACAGGAGAGGTAGGTGGAAGGAAGATTTAGTATAATTGCCTTCTCTTCAGAATAATTGATGGTGCTGTGAATATGGCTATATTTTGCCAGCCAGCTCTCCTCCATATAATTTATTAAAGATATAATAATTAATTATGTAAATAGTTGATATATAATCAACAACAGTGGGAGTTAATTGATTTTTTATGTGCCAATTTCTGATGGGGAAATATTGATAAGGTGATTCCGTCTCCCCACAAGTCTGCGGCCAGGCCCGGAGGAGCAGTACTGCTGGGTTATTTGGACTCAGTGCTGGGTTGAAGCCCTTCTCTGTCCCTGAATTGGATTTGCCATTTGCAGAGGCCCCTGGGGTTGTTGTGAGTCCAAGACAGAGAACCCCAACTTCGAGAAAGTCTGACAATAATTCCCGTTCCAGGAAACAATGTTTCTTTCCGTGGGAAATTACTCAAAAATCAACTCCTGCTCAAGGGCTTTAGATGATTGGCCGGAATGCACACGCCCGGGCACAGCACTCTGCCGTGCTTTCTAATTGAGCTTGGGTGCTCACTCATTCACACTCACACACTCACACACACACACACTCCTCTGGTTCTCTCACTCACACACACAGTCTCCCTCCCTTCCCTTTCCCTCCTTCTCTCTCTGTCTCTGTCACACCCACACTTTCGCTCTCACTTTCACAGGCCATCTATCCCCTACTTCCCCAGGGACAGGCCCTTTCTCTCTCCTCTCTCTTCCACAGCATCGTCGCAGGCAGATCTCTCTGAAACGACTCTAAATCAGGTGAATGGGCCATTATAAATAAAAGATTTTTCCCCTCCAATTTTGAACCTGTGCCCAAGCAGCAACTGGGAAACGTTTCAAGTTCCAAAATGGTAATAAGATTCCGTGCCTTGTCACTATTCCCATCTCACAGGCCACCTCCCTAGCCAAGGCACTCGATCAAAATGTCAGCCGCGATCCGGTGACCTAAACACCATGCGCTGGGCTGGGGCACGGGTGCCTTGGCAAACCTGGGTCAGAGTCTGGCATGAGCGCTGCGGACAGCTGGCACATTTCAGCACTAAGTGCAAAAGGGACCGATCAACCCTAAGACCTATCTTCCTTCCCCTTGGATAAAGGAAAGCTCGGGACTGGGTGGGGAGATTACGCCTAACCCAAGGAGCCACAAGCATAATTCACCTAGAGCCATGATCTTACCCCTGGCCTGGGGGAAAAGGCTGCTCATAGATTCATAGATATTAAGGTCAGAAGGGACCATTATGATCATCTAGTGCTAATCCCTCCTCCTTAGCTATCTCTCCGAATGCTTATGGCCCTCGTCCCTGTCCTATCTGAGCGATGCACACATAGACACATGCTTTCATTAACTCAGGGTGACAGTGCCCCTCTGTGCTCCCCACGGCTGTCAGCTTCTTCAAAGACGCGGGGGAGTTGTCTCTCTGCAGACCTGCCACTGCAGAGTCCAGAATCAACCGCAGCACTAGAGAACAGAGCATCCTACAGGCTCTTCGAGGACAAGAGTTATATCCACCGGGCCCAATTCCTCCCTGGTGTGACTCCAGTGGCTTCGCTGGAGTTAGGCCAGCCATAAATCTGCCTCCCCATGTCTGAAGTTCCCTGACCTTCAGCTAGGACTTCAGTCTCCTCTTATCTGGGATGAGTCTGTGCTGCTAATTGGAAATCCAATGCTGGCCGGTGGCCAGGGCAACACTGAGCCAGCACCACTCAGCTCCAAAGGCCAAAGGAGGTAGAGCAGGATATCCTATGCGTCTCTGCGGGAAGTCAGGTCCTTCTGCCCAAGGACAGGGGTATTCTTACAATCAGCTGGATAAAGTTCGCCCCAGGTAAAACGCCAGGGGGGTTACGCCTGGGGTGATTTTGGCCCCATCTCGAACACAAGCCATTTCCTGTGAGAAACCAATGACTGGCAATGCATCAGCGCTGCCAAACTAGGTTTTTCTGTGCGCAGCAAGGGGGCAGTGAGGGTAGTGGCAAATGGAAGCCATAGAGTAGACGGACTAGTGCTGGGAACCTTTGTCTACATGCACGGTTTGCCCGGCATGCCGCAGTCCTGCAACGCCCCCTGCCATTCCGGCCCTGATCCTTTCCTGAACAAAGAATAGTGAGAGTCTGGCATCTTTATGATGCAGGACTAGAGACGTCCACATTTCTGCCCAGAGACTGGGTGGTCTAGTAGTTAGAGCCCAGGACTCTTGGGTTCTAATCCTGACTTGCTGTGTGTGGCCAAGGGAAAAGTCTCTTTCTCGCCTTGTGCCTCACTTTCCCAATTTGTACTTGGTGAAGTATTAATAATGACATCACTATTATTACAATTCGCTGGGGAGCCCAAGGGACTTTGAACCCAGTTCTTTGGGCAGCGGGGGAAATGAACCAGGGCTCTGCTACACAATCTGAATTAGAAAAGGCCCCTCCCTCCCACTGCCTTTACCAAAAGCTGGTCACTCAACCTCCATAGACTCACAGTGTCAGATGCTTTGGAGAAATGGAGAGCCATCTGTGTCTTGGAACACTGTTATCCCACACGCATCGCATAGGAAAAGGACATGATCACAGGTCCCAGACAGGTGGGACTCATTAATTCCTTCCTCAAAATGTGAAAGGACTGTACAGCCACCCTGTCACAAGAGGATGCTGTGTTATGAAGCCTGAGGGGTAAACAAGACACATAGACCACAGTAAACAACCTCTCTGATCCCAGAAGCCTTGTTTATCATAGGCCAGGCATTCAGAAGAGCAATCCTGATTGACAGCTCAGCCTACGTCTGATTGATGCCATGTGTCCAGGGAGAGACACTCCATACACCAAAGAGCGAAGGTGGACAATAGCAAAATACCTCTCCCAGCTCAATGAGGCATCTTCTCCTGCTGCTCATGTTTTCAAAAACTCAGCTGCAAGCTCAGGACATGTTTATACTCCTCCCCGTATCCCCCGTTTCCTGATGCTGGGGACAAAGATACAGCTGAATGCAGAAAGAGAGACAAAGGGGCAGAATGCAGGGAGAGCAGAAGACAACACTGATGAAAAGCAGGTGATAACTAAAGAGAGGCAAAAGCAAAGCTGGAAGGAGACCGTGTGATCTCTCATTTGACCAGTTAAGAGTCTGTTTCCCTTTTCTCTGGCTTATCTAATTAGGTTTTAAGGTCTTTAGGACAGGGACTGTCTTTCACAATGTGTTTGCACAACACCGGAGATGATGGGGCCTGACCTTAGTTAAGGACTTCAGGTGCTGTTTCAATAAAAATAATAATAGAAGCAAAACCACATTGGGCATGGTTTGGTTTGGCAACATTCAAGCCATTGGTAAATTGGATCCAAGTCCCAACTGGGTCCCAACCTTGAGGTTTAGGCTGGTGGAGGGGGTCCGATAAATGGGTCTGGCTTGGGCCCATCTCTGAATTAGTAGAAGTGTCAAAGCAGGGCAAAGAGAGGCCTTGAATTTTAAAAAAAAAAAACAATTATACTAAACTTCAGCAGCAATGAAACAGAAAATACTTCCCCACCCTAGTGCAAAGAGCCTAGAGGCTGTGGCAGCATAAATATTAATGGTGTGAAGAGATAAGAGATGCAAGAAAAAACACACCTTTCATTGGAAAAAAAAAAGATTACGAACAAGTGGGTTCTGCAAGGCCGCTGGTCGACGTAACCTGTGGGGAGCAGGGGTGCAAGCTCTGTTGATGTGCAGGAGCACAGAGCAGCAGGCTGCGGTGTGAGATAGGGGCTGGGAAGCAGGATCTGACAGGCAGGCGCACAGAGGCAGGGAGAAGTGGCCAGATTCAGCCAAGTACCTTTGCCAGGACAAAAGGAAGACAGCTTGGGCCTCTCCTATTCAGGAGGTGTGGGGGTCCCTCTCTTCATGCAGGAGTCCTGAATTGCACGCTTTTCAATGGCCCAGTCCGCACTCCAATCCACCACTCCCTCCAGCCCATCCTGGAACGCTCCATGCACCTGGAGTGCTGCGGAGGTGTCCAGCCTAGCTGGCTTAAAGGGGCATCAGTCAGGACAATGAATTGGGTCCAGGGTGCTGGGATGCAGATTATAGTGATGTGCAGCACAGTGCAATAGGCTGCAGGGAGACAACCCACTGGGGCACAGAGTGTAACCGATGGGCAGCAGCTCAGGCCAACAGGGTGCAGTAAACTGTAGGAAGACAGTGCCTGGTGATGCACATAAGACTGGGAGCATTGTAGCGTGTTGCTCTGTCTTGCAGTGCAGTGCACTTTGCTCTGATTTTCTGCAGCCTGGGGCTACAAGGCGTACAAAAGGAGGGAAACCTGGCTGCCACCGTACCAGCAACAAGCACAGTGCCACGAGAACAGCTGACGAAGGCCACAGTGAAACAGATCTGATCCAGCAGGAGGCAGATTAATACTAAAATGTTTATACAGCGTGTCAGATCAAAGTAGGTTACAAACATTCGTTAATCCTCATAACTTCCCTGGGAGGTGGGCAAGTAAGGTCCCCATTCTACAGAAAGGATACCACTAAGTACAAGGTTTAGGTGATATTCTGAGCCCCCTGCCTATCGGTGGACCAGTACTGTCTGATGTTTCCTTGTGCTGTCTGTCTAAATCCATCTGTTTTCCCTTGTCTTATATGTCGATTGTAAGCGCTCTGGGGCAGGGATTGTTTTTCTGTTCCATGGTTGTACAGCACCTAGCACCATAGAGTTCTGATCCACGACTGGCATTCCAAGGCACACCACAAGAATAGTAATAGTACAATAATGTTGCCTAAGAAGTCACAAATTAGGATTAGAATTCAGGAGTTCTTGGCTCCCTGGTCCTGTGCTCAAACTGATAGACTACTTTGCCTTTTCTAATCCACATGGACTCTGTTAAATCAATAGGACATCACACGGGCTTAACGTTAAGCATGTGACCAGGAGAGGATTTACCATGAAACAAACTGTGTAGTGGCACGGGGCCCCCAATGGCGGCGGGGGGCGGGGCCCAAAATGCAGGACAAATATCTGACAACCTGCCCCCGAGTCCCGGGCGGTGGCGCAGCAGGGCTCAGGCAGGCAGGCTGCTTGGGTGCCGTGGCCGGTGGCCCCATGCCGCTCCCAGAAGCAGCCAGCTGGTGGGGGGGGGGGGGGGGCTGGGGAGGCGGTGGCTGTCCCCCTCCTCCCAAGGGGTGCGCAGAGAGGTGCCAGCAGCAGGGCTACGGCGGCTCCCTGCCCGCTCCGGCTCCCTCCCTCTGCGCCGCTTCGCTCCCAGAAGCAACCGGCATGTCCCTGCGGCCCCTGGGGAGGGGGTGTCTCCCCGCATTGCCCCCACCCTGAGCGCCAACTCCGCAGCTCCCATAGAGAAGGATGGGGTAGGGGATATTGTGAATTTCAGGCAGTTCTAACGATCCATGCAAAGTCCAGATGATCACACTCTGTGAAAGGCAGGCCACATATAGCACCAGTCCACGGCCTCTCATTGGACTTTTGTGCAGAAGCAGAGATCAAGACCAGAATCCTTCCCTCTCCACTCCCAGTGCTACTCAGGCCCTCATTGGCCAGCTGAGAATCCCCTTGGCCTTAGGGAGGTGTCAGGTGGCATAGCCAGCTCCCCCTCAATTGTCCCTTCCCTGAAGGGGGATTTTATCCATCTAGCTTAGGAATTTACATGCCCCTCACCCACTGTAATAAGTGAGGGGCTTCACAATCTTTAATGTAGTTATCCTGACAATACCTGGGCGAGGCTAGGCAGAGCGATTATCCCCATTTTACAGGTGGGAAACTGAGACACAACGAAACCAAGTGAGTTAGCGAAGGTCACACAGGGTGTGGTAGATCGGGGCATAGAATACAGGTGTTCTGAGCCCCAAGCACTCACCCTAACCACTGGGTCATCTGTCCTCTCTTCGGAGCAGAAGAGGTGTAGGTTGAAGTACACCTATGGTCCACCAGTTCTTAACCAGTGTATGGTCCCCTAGGGACCAAAGCCAGCTGCCAGGCATGAGAGCAGCCCCTAAGCTGCTCTAACATCAGTGGCCTTGGGCCTGCACTGATGCACCATGAGACCCAGAGAGATGTAACTTGCTTCCTGCACCAAGGAGAGAATCTGGGCTCTAATTTGCAGGCACCATTCTCCTCTCCCTTTGCAAGTCAGGAGTAACTGCCATCGCTGGTGTATGTGAATGGGGAACCAGGCCCTTTGCAAGCTTTGCTGCGTCGCCTCACAAATCCGGTACACATGTGCAATGAGATTGGAATCTAGGTTCCAGGCACATCCCTGGCAATGAACACCCAGAGAGTAATCAACAACCTCTCTAGCCTCCCGCTTATGGGCGGGCGGAGCTCAAGGTGAGCACCCACATGCTCGCTCATTGAAGTGTGGCGGGAGCAGGGTGTTGATGCAGAGGCGAACCTTGCAGGGAAAGGAGGCATCGGAGTTATTTATGGGTTGTAAGTCTGCAACGCCGGGTAACCACGCAGAGTAAAGTACTTGGGAAGAGCGGGAAGGCCCAGTCGGGAAACTGATTGCTGCTAGATTTGGGATCATGCCCACTAGAGACACCAGCTCTGTCCTGGACACTCTCTTATTACTATTTATTATTTGCATAGAGGTAGCACCTAGGAACCCCCATTATGGCCCAAGACCTGATTGTCCTATGTGTTGAACAAACACAGAACAAATAGAGAGCCCTCAGTCTCAAAGAAAATACAGTCTCAACCCTGCCCTGGCTGGTTCATGGTTCTGCCATTCTTAGTATGACTCTGAAATCAAGGACTGAGGCCTTGTCTAAAAACATTAGTTTAACTTAAACTGGCTTTTAAATTGATTGAATTAAACTGGGGCAACCTCTGTCTGGACACACTTAAATCAGTTTACCACTGGCTGGCAGCCATAATTTGGTAACTCCCTCTCAGACCTATGGGGGTGTAGGGGGTGTTCCTTACAGGTCATAGTCAAGGCTTCTGGTAGCGTGTTGCATGGGATTAGCTTTGCCTCTGCCCACATCATGACTGGATACAGAGTATTTCATGCTCCAGATCTGTGACTCCAGGGCCTTTTGCCAAGCAGTAACATTCCTTTAAAACTTACATAAATGAGTCGAGACAGCCAGATCTTTCAGGAGTCTAATGAAATCACGAACGCTGGATTTTAATTAGCTTCTTACTCTTGCTATATCAAATGATCATCATCACTCATGTCAATGCAAACCCTCATCCTGGGATATAAAAAGTAGAATACCTTTGGACATGGGGATGAAGAATTTAAGCAGAGGAGGCTGATCTAGAGCAGGTTGGCCTTTGGCAGGGAGAAAGAGAGGGACATTGGGAAGGGAATTCCTGCCCCATGTCTCAGTGCTTTGCACATCCTCAAGTGTGAGTCATCAAGCCAAGAGATCCAGGCGAGGAAAAACAGTCAGATTAAGCCATATCCAGCCCTGGTGTAAGCAGATGGCTCTCCCATGGAAATCTCCTGGACACGTTCATTGGTAGCTAAGAGAGCCCTGTAAATTGCACATCATGCCAAATTCTGTTGACAGTTACTCCAGAATGCGGGTTAGCTGAGTTAAGAGCGGACCTTTTTTTTGCAGTGTAGACAGACTCTAAAGTAAGCAGAAAACCAGCTCTCAGTATCAATCTGGAAATGATGGTGGAGCCTGATTCTTTACTGCCCTGCACCTTGTGCGGTCATTTACACCAGACCAGGGTACCACGTGGGCAAAGTAGGTAGGTGTAAAACGCTCCCACTGGCGGGAGCAGAGCACTCTGGTTTGTCAACATTTCTCACCCCACCCCCTTTGCCCAAGTGAAAATGGAGTCACAGGGTCAGACTCCATAGCTGGTGCACATCAACATAGCTCCATTGACTTCAAAGCAGCCAGGTCAGTTTACATCAGCTGAAGATCTGGACCACAAGGTGCAAGGTCCATAGAGGTCATGAGCAGCCGGGTGTGAGTTAGGGCAGGCAGTTCACCCCTCTCCCCGCAGCAGAGCTGAAATCAAGGAGATACACGTTTCCACCTGCCAGTCTCTGCAGTAAGTCAAGCCTCAGTACAGGGAAGAATTAGGCCCCAGGAAGCCAACTGTCCAAGGTCTGGTTTAGATTAGAAAAGTCATGCACCAAATTAAATTAAAACCAATTTAAACAATGGTTAAGTGCCTCTACCTTTGGGGCTCACCCCAGATGGGTTTGGTCACACCAGGGCAACTTGCCTAACCTAGATAAGAGCTGGTCAGAATTTACTTTTTATAAAACATGTGTTGATGAAAAAAATGGCTTTTGGAGCAAAATGAAAACAATGTGTGGAAAAAAATTTCCTTTTGCTGGAAATCATCATAATTGCAGTAGTCCCAAAGAGTGTCAGTCCTGGACCAGAAATTCCCAAAGAAATACATTCCCCCCCCCCTCCCCTCGCCCTGAAATTTTGCAAGAAAAGTAACCAGCATTTCTCAAGCAGCTCTAACCTGAAGGGTGGACGCGACTGAGGTGCTGGGGGATGAAATGCTGGAAAGGCTCAGGCGACAGCAGGAGAGGCAGGATGGGTGAGCGATCAGGATGCTAGCCTCTGTGTTTGGAGGCTTTTGCTCATGTCCCTCCTCCACCATCCACTCCCCGTGCGACCCGGGGTAAGTAAGTTCACCCCTCTCTGCAAAATCAGCCTCCCAGCATGGCTTTGCAGGGGTAGGGTTGCCAATTTTGGTTGGATATATTCCTGGAGGTGTCATCTCTCATTCCTGGCGACTCCCGGACAATCTTGGAGGGTTGGCGTCCCTATGCGGGGCTGTTGCGAGGAGAAACACATTGCAGACTGGGAGGCGCGCAGACCCTATAGTAAGGGAAGTCACAGAAGTGCCTTAGATGGCTGCCACAAATCCAGCCCGTGACCCTACGCGGCACTGAGCATCAAAGGCCGACTGGTCCGCGCCAGCCCGAAACAAGGGATCTCGTGTTTGTTTCATGTGCTGCTTCTCCGCCAAGAAAAGTGCAACTCAGCGCCAAGGGGCTGACTCGGAGCCCTTTCAGAAAGGAGCAGCCGCTTGGCTCCGAGAGCACGACGCCGGCAGCGGGATCTGCCTGGAGCCCGGGCGCTTGACATGTTCAGTGTTAGTAAAGATTTTTTTTTTTAAACATCTCTCTATCCCAAGTGCCTTGATTGACACCCTAATAGCCCCCTCCAGATGCGAGAAGGTCAGATTTGAATGTAATCAGTCTTTTTTCCCCTTCCCGAGGAGATGCATAAACATGGCAGAGCAGCGGGAGGCTGCGGGCGGTGGGGGTGGTGGTGGTGGGGTTCTGATAAGCTTTCCTCTGGCTCCCGTCCAAATCATTTTAATGACAGGCTGCCTAGCTGCATGGTGACCCATCTCTGATTGAGTGCCTATGGAATCATTTACATTTAAACAAAGGAAAACAGCCCCAGTCTACTAGTGATTAAGCAGCCAAACACATGGCGAGATGAAAGCCATCACTTGAAGCAGGGAACCCCCTCTCTCATGCCCAACATACTTTCATCAGCTCAGCACAAGTGGGCTATTTCTTGGCTGGCTGTTAAAGGAGACGCCACAGCTGATTTACTTGTCGATTCCCCGGTCCTTTGCGCTGCCTTAGCTCTCTCTTTGGGGTAGGGCTACATTGCAGCTGGGAGGCCTCTTGAAGTAGAATGCTAAATCCACCAGCGTGGCTGCAGGGGTGGCAGCTTGGGCTAGCCGCTTGAGCACATAGGCAAAGGGGTCAGATGGCCTGCACTCGGGCAGCTAGCCAAGTCACCGCTCACACTGCTGTAGCCACACAGATATTTTGAGCTAGCGCGTGTCTGTCTGCCTGCACTGGGAAGCATGCTCCTGGCTGCAGTGTAGACATGGCCTAAGAGGTTTGAAAAACGATGCCAAAAAGCAAGGACCCCTGGGTCCCGTTCCCAGCTCTTCTGCTGACTCGCTCTGTAATCTTGGAGCCTAAAATTTGGCAGCTGCTTTGCAGGTGTCTCGCAAATCCAGGCACCCAAACTCAGCCGCCGCTTCTGAAAGCGTGGGCCTTAAGCTTTGCACGCCTCGGGTTGCTCCATCTGTTTAACAGGGGTGATGATGCTGGCAAAGCTCAGCTCAGGTTGATTGGAAGGACCACTAGTTTCACTGGAAACTCGGTCCATGTCCACCGTACATCTCACAAACTTCCCCAGCTCTTGAAATAGGGGATGCAACAGGCAAGCAACAGAACTCTATGGAGCATGCTGAGAAGCCAGTGATACATGCTAGATGCTCTGCTGATGGGGTAGCTGCCACCAGACCCTGGGTTGTAATTCCTGAGCCCCTTCTCTCTCCTGAAACCTAACCCACTTTCTCCCCTCCACCTGTCTCATTCTGAATCCTCTCCTCAGAAAGCAGGGGTGGGGCAAGGCCCCCTTGCACACAAAGAGACAGAAAAATGAACAAGGGGAATGCTGCCTAGAGAAGCCCAGTGTTCAAGCCCAAGAAGAGAAAGCCAAGACAATGCAACGTTCTGGTTTTCTCTCATCCTCCAAACATACTTTTCCTCTCCCATCAAGACCCCCTGAAAGCAGAGCTCTCTAAATTCCCATGCATTGCGCTATCCAGACCCATGCTATCTTAGTTCAGCACCCCGTATTGGGAAGCTACCGCAACATGCTAACAAGATAACAGGACGATTTCAGTGACGCTGGTGGTGGAAGCCCAGCACAACTCCCATTGATTTTGAATGCTTTAATCCAGAAGGCATGTGTTTGCAGTGTTGCCAGTTCTCACAAGTCTCAGCATATTTGGTGCTTTTCTTAAAGCCCAAGCTCCTGGAATCATGTGAGACTCAGCTTTAAAAAAAAGTTAAAGTACATTCCTAGCCCTCCTGGTTGCAGAGAAAAACTTGAAAATGTGACCCAAGTGCACCCCGAAAGTTAAAAAACCAGGAGACAAGTGAAAAAAGGAACCTCGACTATATTTTTTAAATAAAATCTCTGGTTGCCCAGATAACGGGGCGCAGGTCTGGGCAGAGGGCGTGTTAGTTGGGAGGAGTTGGGGGACTCCCATGTGAAACACACAGCTCTGTGGCTGCAGGTGGAATAAATGATTTGGGTGGGACTCGATTCATGATTTTTGAACACTTGGGGCTCACTGGTGGTGCTGTGAGGGTGAACACACTCAGAAGCAGGGCTAGCCAAGCGATACGCTCTACGTAGTCGCACCCATTTCCCTAACGTAAGCAGGCCCTCGGTGTTCTCACTGCAAAGGGCAAACCCTTAGCGTATACCCCTTAACACCACACTGGAATCCCGCTGGTGTTTCTTTCTCTCCTCTCCAAACATGTGGGAGCAGAGATGAACTCAGGGTGAGCAGAACTTCGGGGAACACGAACAACTACATAGTCCCGTTGCCCAAAGATTTGGGCTGCCGGGTACAGCTGAAACAGAAGGTGCTGCAAAAACACAGGTTGCCCAGATAACGGGGCGCAGGTCTGGGCACAGGGCTTGTTAGTTGGGAGGAGTGGGGGGACTCCTATTTGAAACACACAGCTCTGTGGCTGCAGGTGGAATAAATGGTCTGCGTGCCCCAGAGGAACCCTACATCCTGCAAACAATAACAGGAACATTTAAATGCCATAAACCCCTTTTTATCAGGGAGATATTTTGCATCAATGGCAGGTGCGCGCGCCTTTCCTCGGAGGGGTCCCTAGCAGATAGCACCGCTTATAAAATTATTAACAAACAAATGAGCTGCTTCTCTCCAATTAAATGATAAGAGCCACAGCAAAGGGGACCGATTTTTATCACCATCAGATTACGGGCCCATATTGTGCCGATAAAAAAGCAGGCACTTGCTAATATGTTACCTGCAAAGTGGCTCTTTAGATCCCTGTTTAGCCGGGAAAGAAATATAAAGGGATAATAATGCTGGAAGCGTCTTTACCGCAGGACACTCTAAGGAACATAATGGAGTAGCATGAAATGACTAACACTGATGACAATGAGGATAATGAGCACAAGAGAGGCAGAAGGGGCTGTGGGGCTATTGCCCAGACTGCCGAGCAGTGTTCCAGAACATCATTGGTTCTGCTAAGGAGATAAACCCTTAATGGGGAGTTCATTTCACTCAGGGCTGCTGTCTTACGAGGCATACAGAAGAGCAAAAATAACCAGGGGAGGAGCAAAGGAATATTAGGAAAACCATGGAATTTTCTGCTACCGGACTTTAGAAAGTAGACGTGAATGGCAGGATTGGCCATACTAGACAGTATAGCCTAGTGGATAGAGCACCAGCTGGGACTCGGTTCAGTCCCCAGCTCTGCTACTGCCCCTGCTGGGTGACCCTGGGCCAGTCACTTCACCGCTCTGTGCCTCAGTTTTCCCAGCTGTAAAATGGGGATAATGATACTCAAGTGCTTTGAGATGATAAGAGCTAGGTGTTATCGCAATCCCTCGCCTCCATTTTACTCTCTCTGTTAGTGGCCAACACCTGGTGCTTCAGGGGACATCAAATATAAACAACGGTGAGCCGGGGCTAACAACTTTGCTAATTGCTCGACATGGGGGGAGAGAGATTTCCTTTCTGACCCCTGAATCATTCATGCTCCGGAGCACCAGAAGGCATTATATTTACCATAGTATTTATGGCTAAAAAGGCAGTTGTTGATGCTAAAGCTATGCAGCTCTTGTGGGCGGGGGGCAGTGTCCAGATACTGTATTTGACTCGATGACTTCCTGCAGCAGTGAGTCCCATTGGCTGTGTGCAGGGCATGAGTCTCATCTCCCCCGGGTATAAAATCAGGAGTGACTGCAGTAGAGTCACTGGGCCAGATCCCCAGCTGGCGTACATCAGTAAACTTTTGCGGAGATCTACCTGTTTATACCAGCTGAGGGTCCGGCCTAACAGAATTACAAGCGCAAAACTGGTGCGGAAGGAGGGTCAAACCAGTTGTATCGGCTTCAAAGCCTGGTGGTCTCAAAGACGAAGATGTGATAATGGCTGAGGGGCGTGGGGACCATCAACATTAATTAGTAGCTATTATTACAGAAGTGTCATGGGGTAGGTCGACATTGCAATTAAACACCCACCGCTGGCCCATGTCAGCTGACTCAGGCTTCTGGGGCTGTAAAATTGCGGTGTAGACAAAATTGCAGTGTGGACCCGCGAGGCGGGAGCGTCGCAGAGCCCGGGCTCCAGCCTGAGCCCCAACATTTACACTGAAGTTTTACAGCCCTGCAGCCTGACCTCCACGAGCCTGAGACAGCTGGCATGTGCCAGCCACGGGTGTTTAATGGCAGGGTAGACCTACCCTTGGAGTCTTCATCCCATTCACATGAAACCTCCCAAAACTCTGGAACTTCTCCAAACTTTCTGAAACTCAAATTTGTAAACCTGGGCTGCAGATCTCCTAGAAACAGGCTTCTGAGGTTTTGAGTTGTTCCTTCTGGGACCTGACATTTCCCAGGGAAGAGCATTTTTTTCATGATAACTTGTGCAATTTGGTTTCCAGGCCTGGCAGGCAGCCAGATGAATAGAACTAGAAAATAACTCAGTGCCATGAAAATGGGAAATAACTCCCACCAAGTTAACCAGATTTCTTCCAGACTCAGGCTATGTTTACACTACTGAGGCCATGACTACACTACAGAGTTATGACGACTTAACTTATGTCGGCATACGGCCACCGCAGTTACTAAATGGCTTGTGTGCGCGCGCGCTTGGCTCCTCGCTTCGGCAGCGCATGCGCTCTCCAGGAGCACTAGTATCGATTGTGCCGTCAGTGTGGGGCAGTGTGGGACAGTTCCTGAAAGCCAGGAACAGTCCACGTAAGCCACGCAGTGTCTACATTATGCAAGGCACTGCATTTAGCCGTATGGATTGGAAATCTATCAACTGCATGAAAAAACTCATGCAGATACAGACAGACATCATCTTCCTTTCCAAATGCAAACAGATGGACATTGTACCAAAAGGACCGAAGGTAAAAAATCCATTACAATCTACGTACCACACAGACTGTGCTGACAGCTTGTGCCACACGCTCTCAAAGAAACTGCGGAACCACCTGATCAACATCCTCTACGGCAAACAGGGAAAGATTAAGAATGAGCTCTCAAAATTGGATACTCTCATAAAAAAACAACCTTCCACACAAACTTCCTCGTAGCTGGACTTTACTAAAACTAGACAAGCCATTTACAAAACACACTTTGCTTCTCTACAAAAGAAAAAGGACACTAAACTATCTAAACTACTGCATGCCACAAGAGGCCACAGCAATGGTTCCCTCAACCCACCCAGCAATATTGTTAATCTATCCAACTATATTCTTAGCCCAGCAGAAGAATCTGTCCAATCTCGAGGCCTCTCCTTCTGCCCCTCCACCCCCAAGAACACGATACAGTTCTGTGGTGACCTAGAATCCTATTTTCGACATCTCCGACTCAAGGAATATTTCCAACACACCTCTGAACAACATACTAATCCACAGAGACCTTCCTACCAACACGACAAAAAGAAGGATTCTCGGTGGACTCCTCCTGAAGGTCGAAACAACAGACTGGACTTCTACATAGAGTGCTTCCGTCGACGTGCACGGGCTGAAATTGTGGAAAAGCAGCATCACTTGCCCCATAACCTCAGTCGTGCAGAACACAATGCCATCCACAGCCTCAGAAACAACTCTGACATCATAATCAAAAAGGCTGACAAAGGAGGTGCTGTTGTCATCATGAATAGGTCGGAATATGAACAAGAGGCTGCTAGGCAGCTCTCCAACACCACTTTCTACAAGCCATTACCCTCTGATCCCACTGAGCGTTACCAAAAGAAACTACAGCATTTGCTCAAGAAACTCCCTGAAAAAGCACAAGAACAAATCTGCACAGACACACCCCTAGAACCCCGACCTGGGATATTCTATCTGCTACCCAAGATCCATAAACCTGGAAATCCTGGACGCCCCATCATCTCAGGCATTGGCACCCTGACAGCAGGATTGTCTGGCTATGTAGACTCCCTCCTCAGGCCCTACGCTACCAGCACTCCCAGCTATCTTCAAGACACCACTGACTTCCTGAGGAAACTACAATCCATCGGTGATCTTCCTGAAAACACCATCCTGGCCTCTACACCAACATTCCACACAAAGATGGACTACAAGCTGTCAAGAACACTATCCCTGATAATGTCATGGCAAACCTGGTGACTGAACTTTGTGACTTTGTCCTTACCCATAACTATTTTACATTTGGGGGCAATGTATACCTTCAGATCAGCGGCACTGCTATGGGTACCCGCATGGCCCCACAGTATGCCAACATTTTTATGGCTGACTTAGAACAACGCTTCCTCAGCTCTCGTCCCCTAATGCCCCATCTCTACTTGCACTATATTGATGACATCTTCATCATCTGGATCCATGGAAAGGAAGCCCTTGAGGAATTCCACCATGATTTCAACAATTTCCATCCCACCATCAACCTCAGCCTGGTCCAGTCCACACAAGAGATCCACTTCTTGGACACTACAGTGCTAATAAACGATGGTCACATAAACACCACCCTATACCGGAAACCTACTGACTGCTATTCCTACCTACATGCCTCCAGCTTTCACCCTGACCACACCACACGATCCATCGTCTACAGCCAAGGTCTAAGATACAACCGCATTGCTCCAACTGCTCAGACAGAGACAAACGCCTACAAGATCTCTATCAAGCATTCTTATAACTACAATACCCACCTGCTGAAGTGAAGAAACAGACTGACAGAGCCAGAAGAGTACCAGAAGTCACCTACTACAGGACAGGCCCAACAAAGAAAATAACAGAACGCCACTAGCCGTCACCTTCAGCCCCCAACTAAAACCGCTCCAGCGCGTCATCAAGGATCTACAATCTATCCTGAAGGACGACCCATCGCTCTCACAAATCTTGGGAGACAGGCCAGTCCTTGCCTACAGACAGCCACCCAACCTGAAGCAAATACTCGCCAGCAACCACACACCACACAACAGAACCACTAACCCAGGAACTTATCCTTGCAACAAAGCCCGTTGCCAACTGTGTCCACATATCTATTCAGGGGACACTGTCATAGGGCCTAATCACATCAGCCACACTATCAGAGGCTTGTTAACCTGCACATCCACCAATGTGATATATGCCATCATGTGCCAGCAATGCCCCTCTGCCATGTCCATTGGTCAAACTGGACAGTCTCTACGTAAAAGAATAAATGGACAGAAATCAGACGTCAAGAATTATAACATTCATAAACCAGTCGGACAACACTTCAATCTCTCTGGTCACTGGATTTCTGACCTAAAAGTGGCTATTCTTCAAAAAAAAAATGACTTCAAAAACAGGCTCCAAGGAGAGACTGATGAATTGGAATTAATTTGCAAATTGGATACAATTAACTTAGGCTTGAATAGAGACTGGGAGTGGTTGAGTCATTACACAAAGTAAAACTATTTCCCCTTGTTTATTTCCCCTCCCCACACTGTTCCTCAGACGTTCTTGTTAACTGCTTGAAATGACCCACCTTGATCATCACTACAAAAGGTTTTCTTGCCCCGCGCCCCCCACTCTCCTGCTGGTAATAGCTCATCTTAAGTGATCACTCTCCTTACAGTGTGCATGGTAACACCCATTTTTTCATGTTCTGTGTGTATATAAATCTCCCCACTGTATTTTCCACTGAATGCATCCGATGAAGTGAGCTGTAGCTCACGAAAGCTTATGCTCAAATAAATTGGTTAGTCTCTAAGGTGCCACAAGTCCTCCTGTTCTTTCAGTGTCTACACTGAGACAGCGTTGACCTAATTACATGGCCCGTGACTCTATACCGCTCGGGGAGGTGGTGTTATTAATTCGGCGTAAAGAGGCACTTACGTCGGCGGAAGCCAAATTTAAGTGAAGATACTTCCACAGCTAGGTCGACGCAAGGCAACTTATGTTGACCTAACCCTGTAGTGTAGACCCGGACAGAGTCTGTGCTTGCATGCTATCTCAGCAGCACCCTCTAGTGTGGATGCAGCCTACACCGACAGAAGGAGTTTTTTTGCCAGTCTAAGAGCACCACCTCCCCAAACGACGGAAACCCTCTTCTGGCAGCCTAGCTGCGTCTACACGGGCGGCCTTGTCAGCATAACTATGTCAGTCCGGAATGTAGGTTTTTTTCACACGTCTGACAGAATTAGCTATGCTGAAGAAAAGTTTTAAGTGTAGGCAGGGGCAATGGATTCTTCCTAAAAGAGGGGGAGCCACAAGGCCCCACCCCCTCTGTGGTCCCGCCCCTGCTGCTCCCCTTACCCCCAAGGCTCCGCCCCCGCACCTGGGCCACTGCACCTACCAAAAACAGCCCCTGGCTCATGTCCCTGCCCCTTGAGCCCCCCATCCAGGGCAGGTGGAGGGCCCGCAGCACCTCACAGCTGCCCGGGCCCCCTGGGCTGCTCTTACCTGGGCCAGGCTCCAACTTCCAGCATGGGAGGGGGGACATCGGGGGCGGGAAGAGGAGGGGCAGGAGGCTGGGCCCATGGCGAAAAATGGGAGGGCAATGGCCTCTTGGACCCCCCTTGTTCTAGCACATCTGAGTATAGACCAAGTCTCCAGGACCAATCTGTGTGCATGTGATCCTGCTTGAACCCCGGTTGCAAGCTCAAGTGCGTCTCGTTACCCATCCCTGCTGATCAGATCATATGATCTCCGGGGGCTAACTCCCATGAATTGATGTAAATCAGTACTCCGTGCACATCGGTGGAGTTTCTCTGGATTGCTTCCCGGTGCCACTGAGCTCAGAATGTTCCTTTGCTTGGATTCAGCCCAGCACTGTTTATGAGCCTTTGCTGATGCTACAAAACCAAGTGACATCGGCTTTCCTGGGCTGAAAAAGGGCCTCTTGAAAGGCTAATTAATATTACCACTGCACCCGCTCAGCAAGGGAAAGGACTGTTTTCTTGTCCCGATGCATCACCAACATGCGGAGATGTATACAGCAACCCACCCTGAGCGCTGCTGATTCTGCTTTCATGTCCCCTTATTTACAGGCCAGCACACACAAAAATGGTGTTTTTCCCATCTCCCACCGCCTTCCTAGGAAGAACTGGGGGGGTGAAGTGCAGAGTCAGCAAAACCTGGAGTGAGAGGGAGAGCTGGTTTCACTGAGAGATATTGAAGCACTGTGCAGTTGAGAGCGACAGGGGCGAATCCAGCTGCCGCATCATTCTGTTCCATGTCCCATCCTTCCCGGCAAGCAGGAACCAGGCCTCTTGTATATAATTTCTATTGAAATCAAATGATGTCTATGTCTGATTAGTTCTGGCTTGAGGCTGTATCAACAAGCTCGCTGTTGGTCCTGCATTTGTAGTCTGGAATGTTTTAGGGCACTTGAGTCTGACAGATTCGTGTTGGGCTCTTCACGAGAGTTTATTACATTAAAGCCGTTTTCTCATTGACTCGCCCGAGTGTTATTCTTCTGGCTGCGGAGAGGCTGTAGAAGCCGCCACATCTGCCCCAAATGCTTAGTATAGGGCCAAATCTTACAGCAGGCAGTGCCCCAGGGGGCCCAGTTGTGATCTCAGTGCCTGATCCTGCAGCCCCCCCGAAGCCAATGGCAAAATCGCCGTGGGAGAAGAATCAGGTGGTTACATTCGTGTAAAATCAGGAGAAACTCCTTCAAAGTCAATGGAATCACACTGATCCAAGATGGTACGAGACAGTCAGCATCGGGCTCATCGTTACATTCTGTAATTAAGAGCCAGAGCCTCAGCCAGGGGAAATCAGCATCGGTGAAAGTAAGTGCACGGATTTACAACAGTGGAGGTTTAAACCAGCCTTGCGTGTGGTGCGGGGGGAAAAGGGAATCAGCCAGCTCAAATCCAAAGAGTGGATCCCACAGCTGGGAGGCACGTCAGAGAGTCCAGTGAAAACATGCCCCTTCCAGACATTTTTCTCTTGGTGGGATCAGCCCCCACCCCTACTCCAGAACAGACTCCAGCTCCCTCTCCAGTAGCTGCATGGCTCCATAATGCTAAACGTCAGCAAAAACTCTGCCCTGTCAGCAGATCTGATGCGCCAGACAAACAGAGAGACAAGTAGGAAAGTGACTTTTATTGGATTATTTTTCCAGAGCCACTTCTCTGAGCACGACTGCACAAACCCAGCAGTGCCCCGATGTCCCTGGGACTCACAACGAGGGGGCAGGAGAGGGCTGGTCACATTTCCCACTTTGAGGGCTTGATTCTGCATTGCACGAAGGCCCTTTGCTCCACTTGGGCAGCATAAAGGGGTCACAAAGGAGATGAAAACTGTTAGCCCCTGCACAGGTGCCCTCCCTGGCTGGTATGAGGGCTCTCAACTGTCCCCACTCCAAGTCCCTGGTCTAGGGGTTCAATTAGGAGCCTGGCCATAGTATGCTTCCCTAGTCCCTTCAGGGGATGCTGTAATTTACACTGGGGGGCAGGCCCCTTTATGTGTCATCCAACCAAGATCAGGGCCCCACTCTGCTAGGTGTTGTACAGACACATAGTGAGAGACAGGCCTTGCCCTGCAGAGTTTACAATCCAGTTAGACAAGCTGAAGGGTGAGAGGATTACTACACCATTTACAGAAGGGGAACTGAGGCACAGAAAGATGAAGTCACCTGCCAAAGGTCACACCAGGAATGGAACCCAGATCTCCTGAGTTCCAGTCCAGTGCCTAATCACAAAACCAGCCTCTTCTATTTGTTTTCATTTCATTTATTTTTAATTGTCTGCACTTTAAAAAAAATGCTTATTTTTATCCCCACACTTTACATTAAACAATCCCCAAGCAGCAGCCTGGTACATTTCCTCCGTTTCACCCCCAACCTCTTCTTAAAGCAACAGTGCAATAAACGGCTGCATACTTTGCACCTCCCGTGAAGCACCTTCTGCCCAAAGCTCCCAGAACACGTCACAAATATTAATAGCAGCCACGCCCTTGTGAGATGGTGGAGTATAAAACACACTAATTTTACAGATGGGGAAAGGGACATGCTGGATGTCACCCAGTGAGTCAATGGCTGACCCAGAAACAGAATACAAAAGCCAATCCCTTGCTCTGGCCACCAGAGAACAGTCTCTCACTGGAAACACAAACAGACAACACTTTTAATCCAGTTAGTTATCTAATCAATCTACACATATGGCCACCGTCACTGTAGTTTCTGAGTTCCTGCTATTGCTTGTATTACGGTAGCACCTAGCGGGCCCCAGCCCAGGGCAGGGCTTCCTTATGCTAAGAACTGAAGAGACACATAGTGAGGGACAGTCCCTGCCCCAGAGAGCTTACAAGCTAAATACGCAAGGCAGATTTCCTCCCGAGATGGAGGGGGCCTTTAGATTTGGTGAGGGTCAGGGGGTCCAAGGATGGGCAGTCCCATGGTGGTAGAGAGTAGAAGATACCATGCCTGAGAGGGTCACGTGCAGGCTGCCCAGGGATGTGTGTGACTGGGCATGTAAAGTGGAAGAAAGGAAATAGTATTATCCCCATTTCACAGATGGGGAACAAAAAGAGAGGAAGTGATCTGTGCACAGTCACAAAGCAGCTCAGTGGCAGAGCCAGGTCTCCTAATTCCCGGCCCCAACACAACCTTCTTGCCCTGTTACAAATTGTCTTTAAATCCAAGCTCTGTTCACAAACACAAGTCACGTGCAAATGTAACGCCAACAGACCCCAGTCGTCAGCGGGCGGGATTGAACCTGGCGCCTCTGGAGTTTAGTGCATGAGCCTCCCACATGAGCTAAAAGCCAGCTGGCTGCTAGCTCAGGCTGTAGAGCAAATGCATTTACTCTCTCTCTAAGTAGTCTCAGTGCCACTAGGCGGGACAGAACCCCACACCCAGGAGGTGTGTGGGTTACACAAATGTCCATTAAAGATCAGACTCAGTAACTGTTTTCAGAGTAATAGCCGTGTTAGTCTGTATTCGCAAAAAGAACAGGAGGACTTGTGGCACCTTAGAGACTAACCAATTTATTTGAGCATGAGCTTTCGTGAGCTACAGCTCACTTCATCGGATGCATACAGTGGAAACTGCAGCAGACTTTATATACACACAGAGAATATGAAACAATACCTCCTCCCACCCCGCTGTCCTGCTGGTAATAGCTTATCTAAAGTGATCATCAGGTGGGCCATTTCCAGCACAAATCCAGGTTTTCTCACCCTCCACCCGCCCACACAAATTCACTCTCCTGCTGGTGCTAGCCCATCCAAAGTGACAACTCTTTACATAATCAAGTTGGGCTATTTCCTGCATAAATCCAGGTTTTCTCACATCCCCCCCACCCCCATACACACACAAACTCACTCTCCTGCTGGTAATAGCTCATCTAAACTGACCACTCTCCAAGTTTAAATCCAAGTTAAACCAGAACATCGGGGAGGGGGGGGTAGGAAAAAACAAGAGGAAACAGGCTACCTTGCATAATGACTTAGCCACTCCCAGTCTCTATTTAAGCCTAAATTAATAGTATCCAATTTGCAAATGAATTCCAATTCAGCAGTTTCTCGCTGGAGTCTGGATTTGAAGTTTTTTTGTTTTAAGATAGCGACCTTCATGTCTGTGATTGCGTGACCAGAGAGATTGAAGTGTTCTCCGACTGGTTTATGAATGTTATAATTCTTGACATCTGATTTGTGTCCATTTATTCTTTTACGTAGAGACTGTCCCGTTTGACCAATGTACATGGCAGAGGGGCATTGCTGGCACATGATGGCATATGTCACATTGGTGGATGTGCAGGTGAACGAGCCTCTGATAGTGTGGCTGATGTTATTAGGCCCTGTGATGGTGTCCCCTGAATAGATATGTGGGCACAATTGGCAACGGGCTTTGTTGCAAGGATAGGTTCCTGGGTTAGTGGTTCTGTCGTGTGGTATGTGGTTGTTGGTGAGTATTTGCTTCAGGTTGCGGGGCTGTCTGTAGGCAAGGACTGGCCTGTCTCCCAAGACTTGTGAGAGTGTTGGGTCCTCCTTCAGGATAGGCTGTAGATCCTTGATAATGCGTTGGAGGGGTGACTGTTTTGCTAACCCATTCTTTGAAGGAACTGGCTGAACAACTGAAATGTATTCGCTCGGGCAACTGACAACACCAAAAGCAGAACTTGGTCTCTAAAGAGCTTTCAGCTTTGTCAAAAAGGAAGCAAATGCCTCTCTGTCTTTCCACAGGATTAATCTTGAAATGTTACACAGGTGACTGGGGGGAGAGGCCATTTGCTACGGGGGGGGGGGAAGGGGGGGGATTAAAAAGGAAGAGCTGTGCAGCTAGCTTGCCACAGGAGGAAATTCCCAACTGCAGGGTTGATACATCGTTTCGTACAGTCACTATATTGGGGTTTGCACTGGAGCAAACCTGAGCAAATAGAATATTTAATGCGAGATTAAACGAGTTCGAGGCTCGTATTTCTCTGTGCTCCCTTCGCTGTTCATGAAGCCTCTTTGATGCTACAGTGAAATTATAATCTTACAGTGGGGAGGGGCTAACATGAATGTGATGATTTTGGGTTCAGTGCACGGTGTATTTAAATTTCTAAGAAACTTCTGTCTACCGAGTCAGCTACCATTGCATTCATGCTGCTTGTTGTGACAAAGGAAACACACACACACACACACACACACACTGCTTCTTTACCTTACCATTGAAATCAGTCACTTGGCCTGATAGAGCATGGATGCGCCTTGTGCATAGAAAGCATAAGATAGTATTATGATTTATTTATTTGTAATGCATGAGTGCCTACAAGCCGTAGTCATGGACCAGGATCCCACTGTGCTAGGCACTGGACAAACACACAACAAAAGGATGCTTCCTGCCCTCAACGAATTTACAATAACTGTGAGGAAACTAAGAAGATCTCAAAGGCCTCCAGGAGCCAAAAAAGGAAATCTAGACCCTACTCTGGGTCCCAGCATGCCTTTTGATTAGCTAAGAAGTACAAGAAGATTATCAAACCAGCAAGGAGCAGATCGCATAGATCAAAAGATACGACAGAGGAGATACCACAAGAAAGCCCTCTGCCTCTCCAAGAAGTATGACGACAGGCTGATCCAGTCGGATGTAGCTTTCCGCATAGGGGGTGCGCCGCAGGAAATTTTGAAATGTTGGAGCAATATGACATCAGACAAGTGGATCTCAGACATAATCGGCCTGGGTTGCTCCTTAGAATAAACTCAACTCCAAATCCAATGAGTATCGGCATCTCCTACTTCCTTCAAGCAACGGAAACACCAGAATATGACGATGGCAACATCTCCTGCTTCATCTTGGGGCAACTGAGTTCCTCAAAAGAAAACTCGGGAATATACTCCATCCTCGCCCTAGTGCTCAAGCACACAGCAGGACTCACCCAGAAGTTCTTGGACAGATTCCTTCAGAAGCCAAAGCTGAGAAAATCCACCACAGAGTATTCTCCCAAGGGGATTTTCTATTTTGGTTGACCTGAAGAAAACCTGTCTGACCTTCCCACAAGAGAAATCTCTGCTTCACGTACAACAAATGCTTCTTTACCCTCTGGCATACCTAGCTCTCTGAGGGCATGGGGAAAGTGTAGTTATCTTTGCAGCGCTGCTGGAACACAGCTCCTTCTAATAATATATTTTTCTCACCTTAAAACAACTTGAATCTGCATGACTAAGTACAAGGCAGGTCGCTCAGGGTTCCTGCCAGCATCTTCCGAGCAGGCAGAGAGATGCGTGTGAGACGTCCAAACACAGGGGCTTTGGGCTGGGGGAATCGCTGTTAATGGCCATGAACATGTTTAGGCTTCTCTCTTAATCTCTTATCACACGATTAGCCAATGGCTACGGAGCCCAGGAGGGATAAAGCAGAAATGGGGAAGAGAAGCATTTCCCGCGGGGGTGTCGAGAAGCCAGCCCAGCTGATTCCAAGGAAATTATTACCTTTCATTCTCCAAGAGCTCTCTGTACAGACAGGCCTGGCTCCCAAGGGCCGTTGGTCAGGGCTTCCATTGACGTCGGTGCGTTTTGGGCTGGGGCTGTAGAGTCCGGAGCGAGGATTTTTAATTCAAGGAGCGCGGATCAGTCTCCCAGGGGAAGGACTCTCCTCACATAGCTCTCCCCCAACCCAGAAGTGGGGAGCTAGAGGGTCATTTGATTCTGCAGCACTGTTCTGACCTTCCCTGCAGACCCAATAGAGCAGGGGTGGGCAAACCTTTTGGCCTGAGGGCCACATCTGGGTATGGAAATTGTATGGTGGGCCATGAATGTTCATGAAATTGGGGTTGGGGGTGTGGGCTCCAAGGTGGGGCCAGAAATGAGGAGTTCAGGGTGAGGGAGGGGGTTCTGGGCTGGGACTGAGGGGTTCAGAGGGCGGGAGGGGGATCAGGGCAGGGGGTTAGGGCACGGGTGGCACTTACATCAAGTGGCTCCCAGAAGCAGCAGCATGTCCCTCCTCTGGTTCCTACGCGGAGGCGCGGACAGGTGGCTCTGCGCGCTGCCCCCATCCGCAGGCGCTGCCCCCATAGCTCCCATTGGCCATGGTTCCCAGCCAATGGGAGCTGCGGGGGGGGGGCGCTTGGGGTGAAGGCAGCATGCGGAGCGGAGCCCCCAGCTGCTCCTATGCGTAGGAGTCGGAAGGTCGACATGCCGCTGCTTTCAGGAGCCCTGCAGAGCGGCCCCCGACCCTGCTCCCTGGATGGACCGCCGGAGTGGGGCAAGCCCCAGACCCTGCTCCCCAGTGGGAGCTCAAGGGTGGGATTAAAACGGCTGGCAGGCCGAATCCGGCCCGTGGGGCGTAGGTTGCACATGCCTATTATAGAGGACTCTCTGCAGGGAAGAGGGATGGGCCAGGATATTAGAGAGACAAGGTGGGGGAGGTAATATTTTTCACTGGACCGACTTCTGTTCGTGAGCGAGAGGAGCTTCCGAGCTACACTGACCTCTTACCCAGGAGATTAGCATGCTGCTCCCTAACACCAGGAAAAGGAATGCTTGGTCTAAGGGGGTCTCTCTCGCCAGAGGTCCAATGTCACATCCAGGGCCTGAAAATGGCAGAGAGACCACCCCTCCTTGGCAGAGGGAGAGAAAGGACGGGTGTGAACTGTCCCTTCCTCCATTCACTAGTCACTAGAAAAGCAGAGGAGAAGAGGCGTCAAGCCAGAGAGCAGCATCTATTCTATTCTACATCCATAGAGCCCAGTTCCTGTGACTCTTTCCTGCAGGGGTAAGGTAAGATCCAGGCCCTGCACTGGGAAGGAACCCAAGGACCTACAGATCTGGAATCTAAGGGAAGGGCCTGATGCCAAAGAGCTGGAGACCTGAGCCTTGTAGAGCAGGAAGTCGCAGTGGGAGATTTTCCATGAGGGCTGTTTGCTGGACTAGGCCTGGGCACCATTTAGGGCAGAGGTGGGCAAACTATGGCCCATGGGCTGGATCTTGCCCGCCAGCCATTTTAATCCTTCCCTCGAGCTCTCACTGAGGAGCGGGGTCTGGGGCTTTCTCTGCTCCGGCGCTCTGTCCGAGGAACAGTGTCGGGGGCGGCTCCACACGGCTCCCAGAAGGAGTGGCATGTCCCCCTTCCCCCTGCGCAAAGGGGCAGCCAGGGGACTCCTCTCCGCACGCTGCCTCCACCCCAAGTGCCGCCCCCGCAGCTCCCATTGGCCTGGAGCCACAGCCGATGGGAGCTGCAGGGGTAGCGCCTGCGGACAGGGCAGTGCGCAGAGCTGCCTGGCCACACCTCTGTGTAGGAGCTGGAGAAGGGACATGCCGCTGCTTCTGGGAGCTGCTTGAGGTAACCCTCTGCACCGCTGAGCCACCCCTCTGCGCCCCAATCCCCTGATTTGACCACCCCTGATTTAGGGCCTGATTCTTCATTGCACTGATGCTTGTGCAATGATTTACGTCATTGCAAAGGGAGCATAAACACTAACCAGACCAGGACAGCTGGGTTTTACACCTCATGTTGCAGTGGCGTAAATGACTGCACAATGTGCAGGGCAATGGGGGATGAGGCCTTTAGCTTTACTCCTTCCTTTCTGGCAGGCAGGAAAAGAGCGCGAGCTAGTGGTTCATAAAGTTTGGACATGGGCAGCAGTCTGGGCCAGGTCTGACCTGTTATGAGATTAGAGATGGACCTGAGCTGCCGAATTTGAATCTAAATCCAAACATCCCCAGTGTTTAGGTGAGCAAGGGGGATATACAGAGGTAGGCCTGAACCCACACCAGTCTTTGGGAAACTTTGGATCCGGGCGTCTTGCTAGCTCAGAGCTTCTCCAAGACGATTGCAGATGGGGAAACTGAGGCACGGAGCATTTCTCTGACTTGCCCAAGTTCAAAGCGAATCAACGGCAGAGCTAGAAACTCAACCCAGCTCATGAGTCCCAAGTCTAAAGTCTTAGCCACAAGACCATCCTGCTTGGATTTGCAAATCCCCGTGGTCCTTACATCCTACCTTAACCCAAGCAAATCTGCCGGCCACTTTGCAACCCACCCTGCTGTTTTAAATGCGGCTAGCTGTGAGTTATTCCTTTCGGGGCTCACTTTATATTACCAGCTACACATTTCATTATCCGCCTGTAATTGTTTTGTCTTCCCTCATCTTTTGTTAGTCAGTGATGAGTTTACAATCAGTTTAGATCTCTTCTGACACAAGCTACGTGTCTTTTGAGCCCTGACTGATTTAAATGGTGTGCCGTCTCCAAGTAAATTGGTTCCATAGAGCTGTCTGTTATTGAGACTCCCTTCCCTCTGTGAATTGCATCTTCCCAGTTGACATGGATCTTTGTGTTTTTGTTGGCACCGTTTTAGCTTCAGAGGTTCGTGGACATGTATATTGCTGGGCTGGTTGAGTTTCTTTTTCATTTTCCAGGACAATTTTTCACTGTAAATATTGGGGCAGATTCTTGCTTTGCCCCAGCCCCTTTGTGCTGCTCTGACTATTACTGATCTGAGTACTAGCCCCTTGGGGCCACAGCCAGCCAATGTACTTTGGAGCAGTCCAAAGGCTGCTCTAAAGTATGCCAAGTATGGAGGCTGGAGTGAAACATAGCCTCAGGATCAAAACTGCAACCGGGTCTTTTGTGCCCCTCCCTCCCATGTAGGGTGACCAGACAGCAAGTGTGAAAAGTCAGGACACCGGGTGGGGGGTAATAGGCGCCTATATAAGACAAAGCCCCAATATCGGGACTGTCCCTATACAAATTGGGACGTCTGGTCACCCTACGCCCACGGGATACTGGGTGCCGCTGAGAACCTGGTCCAAACATTGAGCTAGGTACGTAGATACGCCTCCTTAAATCTCTGTGTTTTACCATGGTGGGTAGGCATCATTACCCCCATTTTATATATGGTGAAAATGAGTTACAGAGACGCGACGTGACCTGCCCAAGGAATCACAGTAAGTCAGCGGTAGAGACGGGTACCAAACCCTGTTCTTTCTATCATGTGTGTCCTATTCGCCAGGCTACACTGCCTCTCGTTACTAATGCTTTCACAGCCGTTTTCATCCACAGATCTCAAAGCACTTAACAAAGGAAGGTCAGCGTCGTTACTCAGTACTTTACAGACAGGGCAACTAAGGCAGAGAAAGGGGAAGTAATTTGTTCAACATCACGTAGTGCCAGGAACAAAACCCAGGTCTCCTGACTCCAAAGCCATTGCATTATCCGTTAGGCCAGACTACCATTCATCTGTGCATTTACCAGCATTAATAAATTAAACTCTGGTTCTGCTGCACTTAAGGGCTTCCGCAACTCTTGTTCGGCTGGGGGGGGGCAGGTCTGGTTAATAAATGTTAATTGCGCTGCACTAGAATTTGCTGGGAAATCTCAATAAATTATTATTACTATTATTATTAAATTAGTGCCACTTAATACACGAAATGATGGTAGAATTAGTGACCGTTTCTTTCAACGAGAGATCCTTTAAAAAAAATTACTTAAAAACCAGCTTAAATTAATGACTGGAGAGAATGATCCTCCAGAGTTAGATAAGGGGTTAAGGACCATTGGTCTTAACGATGACAGCCTCGTTACTAAATTTGATGAGTTATGTTTTGAGTTTAAGGTTTATAACCCAGATATATTGTCTCCGAGATAGTAAAACTAGGTTGACTGACAAAGTAAATGACTCACAAATTGACCTGGAGAATAGCATCTCTCCCCACATCTCCTCGGGTAAATGGTGTTTGGAACCTTCCACTTATGTGACAAATTAAAGAATCTCCCCCATTTGAAAGAGAAGAAATAAAACTGAGCATAATTTGACGCAAGACAACTTTCCAGTTGGGACTGGTCCCTTGACACTAGTGGAAAGACTCCCATTGATTTCAGTGGCTTTGGACCAGCCATCTTTTGGAAATGAGTAATGATGCCCAACTCGACAATGTCAGACTTGATTCTTTGTTCACTTAGGGCCTGACCCAATACCCACTGAGGTCAGACCATGGTCCATCTTGCCCAGTGTCCTGTTTCTGACAGTGTCCTGTTCCAGAGTTTCATGGGGAGCTTACAGAACAGGACAATTATGGAGTGATCCATCCCTGTCTTCCACTCCCAGTCTTATGGCAGTCAGAGGTTTAGGGTCTCCTTGCGTCCTTGACCATCCCTGCATCTCTATCTTGGTTAGTAGCCATTTGTGGACCTATCTTCTGTGGACTTATCCATTTCTTTTTTGGACCCAGTCATACTTTGGGCCAACACAACATCCCATGGCAATGAGTTCCACAGGTGAGTTGGCTGTTATGTGAAAAAGTACTTTCTTTTATTTGTATTAAACCTACTCCCTATTCATGTTGTTGGGTGACCATTGGTTTTGGTATTTTGGGAAGGGTAAATAACACTTCTCTATTCACTTTTTCCACATTGTTCATGATTTTATAGACCTCTATCATATTCCCCCTTAGCCGTCTCTTGTCAACGGTGAACAGCCTTAATCTTTTTAGTCTCTCCCCTTATGGAAGCCGTTCCAGACCCTTGATCATCTTTGTTGCTCTTCTCTTGCAGTTCCTCTATATGCTTTTTGAGACGAGGTGACCAGAACGGGAGACAGTATTCAAGATGGGGGTGCACCAGGGATTGATACAGTGGCATTATGGTATTTGCTGTCTTATTTTCTATCCCTTTCCTACTAGTTCCTACCATTGTTAGCATTCTTGACCACTGCTGCTCCCATTAACTTCAATGGGCAACAGAGCAGGCCTTTACGCTGGGCTTACAAGGTAATTGCAGTGGAGTTACTCTTCATTTGTAAGTGAGAAGAGAATCAGCCGCATGACACAGAACCCCAACAGGCTTGGTTCTGATCCCTGTTTGCACCAGCATAAATCTAGAGTAACTCCATTAAAGCCAACAGAGTCACACTGAATCACAGTAGGAGATGCTGAGCCCAGTTCTCCACTGCCCGGCATTGTGTAGAGTCATTTATACCTGTGTAAATGGCTACTAGCGCAGAATGGTGGCATTTTACACCCTCTTTCCCTCGGTGTAAATGCCTGCACAGGTTGCATGAGAATGAAGGCTCACTTTTCACTGGAATGTTAGAGAGAGGTGAAGCACCTTCCTGAGTTCTTTGAGCTGGCTAGTCACTGCGCTTGGAGGAAACTGACCATCGGCCCTAATTCACCACTGTCCCTGCACCTTCTGCAGTCATTTGCATTAGTACAAAGTGGGCACCACCCTTCTGATTTGCTAACATTTTATACCCACTGTACACTCCAGCACACAGCCAGGGGTGATCTGGCCTTATGTTTTCTTTGGAAACCTTTACGGTTTACAACTTACCATGGAATTGGACATTTTACTATAATTTGGATGCATTTTATTAACCCTACTAAATATAAACCAACTAGGGATTTACTCCATTGCTGACAACGACTGCAAAAACTTTTTATGGACTTATTTTATTTCTGTCAATCTCTATAAATAAAAAGCACTTAGCCCGGGGTTCTAGGTGTCCGAACAAAACTGAACCAGGCTAGTTTCCAGCTTGTGGTTCCTAGCCAAATGCTGCTCCCATGTAGGCAAACCCATTGGCTACTGAAGAAAGGATCCGGCGCTCTGGCTGGGATGGTGGGCTGGTGTGTTGTCAAGATTTAGAAGCAGAGTGTTTTGGTGCTGTGTTTTATCTGGGTTATCAGATGGAAGGACGAAGTTGGGTGTGCCAGCTAGGTGTAGTGGCTAAAGCATGTGCCGGGAGATATAACAGGCAGGGCTCATGGGCTGCATGACTGCAGGGTGCACAGACTGCATACCAGGCGATGAGAGCAATGCAATATCAGCAACAGGGTTTGTCTGGGGGGAAAATGCTTCTGCAGAGAGTCCGACTCCCAGGACTTGTCATAGCACAATTCTCCCAGGCGACAGGCTTGAAATAGTCCGTTCGGTCAGGTGAGAAGGCAGGGAAGCGTGCGTGGAGAGTGGAGGCCTGTTAGCAGCTCGCTGACCAAACGCCAGCGCCTCTGACAGGCGGGAGATAGCAGCTCTTGCTGAATATCCTTCCAGTTGGGTTGCTTTCTGCCTCTAACTCCCCGTGCCTTGTCAACACCTGTCTCTGCTGCATTCCTCACCAACTAGTCCCTGTGTCACAAGGTGATTTGATGAGCAGCAATCACATGGACGACAACCACCTAGGAACAATTTCCTCTCAATACCCTGGGCCAGATCCTGAGCTACCAGCTTAGTTCTTACTCGTGAAAAACACCAAAGGGTTAGCTCAGCATCACCAAGAACCCCTCTCACTTCTTATGTGAAGAGGCCCCGATTCTCTCCTCTCTTGCAATGGCCCCTGTACACCACTCCGGTAGCACAGGCCCCTTGGGGAATTCCCTCCAGGGCAGGAGGTCCTTGTGAAGGTACAGGGGCAGCGTAGATGACTCTACGCCACCCGCCTTCCCAGAATAAGGACATAGTTCTAGCTATTCTGGGCCATAGAGCATCCCATGGGGGCCCCAGACTGCTCTGGATCGCATAGGCGGCTGGCAGGCCAGAATTTGGCAAGTGCCAAGCTGGCATAAAGCCACCTCTGCCCATCCAGACTATGCTGCCTGTTAGATGCAGCAACCACCGCACCAAAAATCTAGCCCTAAGAGGAGCCTCCAGGCAGCTTGTGCACCGTTACTAAACAGACATTGTCACATCTGACGCTCGTGGTGGGGACTTGTTCCCCCATTAGAAGTTTACCAGAGTGAAGCTGATTTCTGTCTAGCTGCGAGCGCCAGTTGCCCTGATGTTTCAGGGAGGAACTGGGAGGTTAAGCTCACCCAAGCCTGGATCAAGGTCAGGAAACCTGCCTTTGATTATAAAAGATTTTAATTAACTTTGCACCACACAGAACCTGGGCATGCTTGAAAGAAATATAGATAAATTTTACATTTAAATATTTGAAGAGTGTCTATATCTTATGGCGGCTGTAAGAGGCCCTGTTCAAGCAAGCTGGGAGAGGAGAGGAGATTTGCATAGCAGAATAATTGGTTTTGCAAATAAATCTGGTTCTTGAAATTTGTAGATTAGCAATAATATGTCTCCAGATGAGAAGGAAAGGTCATGGATGACTAAAGCAACAATTAAACTTTCAGGAGATTATTAAACTAAACACAAACCTGGCTAAATGCATATGAGAGAATGTCAATAAAGGACACGCATGGGCCGGGCAGGACTCGTACGCCCTCCAGGGTGCTAATGTTGGGCTGAGATCCTTTCCCCCCATTGAAGCCGCTCCTCTTGAAGTAACAGCCTTTGCAGATTCTGCCCTAATCTGGACAATCCATTAAATAACCCAGTTAATTTAAACCATTTAAATCCAATAAGGCTGGCGTGTAATGCTATAAAACTCAAAACAAAATCCTTAGAGTATTATAGTATTAACTGTTGCACGACAGGCAGCTAGGCTGGATGAGCAGGCGTCCCAGGATGAGAGATTCATGCACCCCAGGCAGCTCTGAACTGGTGGAATCAAAAGGCTGGCCCAGAGCTGAACACCTCCTATGATTTTTGGATCCACATATAAACTTTGCAGCTCCAGCCTGTCTCTAGATGCAATCTGATCTTCCCAGGGATCGGTGGGACAGCTAATTACCTGCCAAATCTCATTACGAGAGCCCAAATCAAAGCGCCTCGTACCTTCTGAGAGGAAAGATGGTTCTGTGGTTAAGAAACTGGGTTCAGCCACTGTGATTTCTACGCTTAACAATGTCGCTGGTTAAAAAACATAAGAACGGCCAGACTGGGTCAGACCAATGGTCCATCTGGCCCAGTAGCCTGTCTTCCGACAGTGGCCAATACCAAGAGCTTCAGAGGGAATGAACAGAACAGGTCGGGTCATTTGCAAGTTGTGAGTCCCTACTGCTTTGAGTTAAAGGACCAGGCAGCCTGTTAGCTTGGAGGCAGCAGCAGCAGACTCATAACACACCTTACAGCCTTCTACCGCTAGAGGGAGACAAAAAGCCCCCTAAGGTTAATGTGGTTTACAGCCAGGATATGTCTACACAAGCTGCCATTCACAGCCCCAGATGCAGTGTGGACGTTCCCACAGACATGGCGAGAGAGTTCCCACTCATGAAAAGCAATGTGGAGTGGGAGACTGTGGCTCCATGCTTTCTGCAGTGAGGGAAAGGGGGGAGGAGAGCTTTCAGGCTATTTCTTCCCTCCCAGGCAAAGCATGGTTTTATATCCCAGCAGGAAACTGGGGTCAAGACCTGAGTGGGGAACAAACTTCAGTGGGTTGGTCTCATGTATCACTGGATTAAATTGGCTTGGCCCCAGTGAAGTCAGGAGTGCTACCCTGATTGGCACTGTTTGAGGAACTGGCCCTCAATGGGGAGGGGAAAGATGGGAGGGGGAGGTTGCCTTTGAATGTCAGGTTGGAATGAACCTAAACAGCAAAATGTCTACTTTTTGCCAAGTTTCCAGGGCCAAGGTGAGTTTCGTTGCCCTACTTTGTGAAAATAAGAACTACCCTGTACCTCAGTTTCCTTGTCTCCAGCAAGGGGGAAAAATAACACCAACCTTTGCCCCACTCTGAGTTGGCTTGAGAGCTCACCCGGGATTGAGGAGACCAGGGTTCAGTTTGGGGATGTGCCGTTGTCTCTGTGTGATCTTGAATAAGTCGCTTGGTGCCTAAATGCCTTTAAATATCTGGCTCTAACGCTCATCCATGTCAATGGAAGTTAGATCCATGGCTGCCTTTAACCATCTGGCCATTAGTCTCTGTGTGCCTCATTTCCTCCTCTGTAAAATGGGAATAATACCTCCCCCCCACTTATAGGGGTGCTGGGAGGATTAATACATGGAAGATTGAGGTGCTCAGGTACTGTGGTGACAGAGGCCAGGTAAGTAAGGATTAATATTAACTAGCATTGCAATTTCCTGGCTGTTTGCCAGATTAAATAAGCAAGGCCAAACTCTGAGGTCCTAACATCTGCTGTGTATAACTACCCCCACCAAAGTGGGATTGAACCCAAAACCAACCCCCTGACTTTTACCCCTTGAGCTACAGGAGAAACCCCCATCTGCTAACAGCAATAACAAGCTGTTATCCTCCCTCTGTACTAGCCATGGACAGGGGCCGGTGGGGAAGGATGGGCTCACTCTCTCTACACTTAACTCCCCTTGAGTATTGCCTGAGTTAATGACAGAGTAAAACCCAAGTAAGGACCAGTCTTCGCGCGTGAAAAATAGGGTTCCATTTATTTAATTACACATTCCATAAATCAGTGGGGACTGTTTCCCCTGCTCCTTACAAGAGACACATGGCCATGTATAGGGCTGTTCAGGGGGATTCACTCCTTTAAATGATTCATTCGTATGTAAAATCATATTAGCGTTTATTGGCTCTCCCTGTGGACTCTCCCAGCACCGAGATCTAAACCTTGAAGTGCCATTAATCTTCCGAGTGCTTTTGCCCATTCCTTTGCCTGGAGCTTCACTGCCAGTGACCTTCAAGCAGAGGATACTTGCTCTACTCCTTCCCCAGGAGCCTGGGCAGTACCTGCAGCAGCTGGCTGGAAGGTACTAATCTTCCTAATGGGGATTCGTGTGCACGTCGGAGGGAGTGTGTGACAGCTGAATGCTGAGCTATTTTTCTTTGCCTGATGAGATAATAGATGAACAAGCGCCAAAGCTTGACTCAGCTATTGGCCAGGCAAAGCCCCGCTGAAGGAGCGCTAGATTGGATGCTGCGTAGAGTGGAAATTCTCTGAGGTAGGGGTCATTTCCTTGTTCTGTGTTTCCACAGAAACAAGCCCTATGGGGTCCCAGTGTGTGACTGGGGTCCCCACGGTGCTACCATAAACAGTAAACCAACAGGACTGCTAAAGGACAAAGGGATAGGGTGGCTTCATGTCAGGCACTGGCTTGGGACTCGCTAGACCAGAGTTCAATTCCTCACCCTACCAAATACGCACAGGGGCACTTGTTGAGCACCCCCTTGTGGCCAGGGTCACTTTACAGGCACCCTGTCCCATTAGCCTCTTCTAGCACTTCAGAGAGTCTCTATCACAGCTCACCGCACCCCTTTCTGGAGTCAACACAGTCCTTAATGACAAAACAATCCCCAGAGAGCCCCCAACACAAAGTCCATAACCAAAATTCAACAGCTCATACTTCGCTCCAGTCCTTCAGCCACATCCAGAGCTCTTCCTCTGTCCACCTGCTCCACCCAGTGCTGCCAGTTCCAGCACTTTCTAGCTGGAGCACAGCCCTGACTTCCTTCTCCTGCCACAGCTCCCTTCTTTTGAGCCAAAAAGCAGTCTTTATATACTGCCCTCCTGCAGAGAGCTCCTCCTGATTGGCTGGAAGAGAGCCCTGCCCCACCCTACACTCCAGGGGTCCTGAGCCTTGCCCCTTAAAGGAACAGTGTCCTGGAGTTTCCCCCCCTCATCCAACTCCTAATTCCTGGGACCACTTCCTCTCTTCCACCACCAGGCCATTTTCTGGGCCTTCCTTCATTCCAACGCTCTGGAATGGGGTCTTCTGGCCCCCTTTGTTCTTAAAGGGCCAGTACTCTCCATTACTCTGACCTTGGGCAAGTCACTCAGTGCCAGGTTTTCAAAAGAGCACAGCTCCCACTGAGGCACCAGAATAAGTAGCCCTTTCATTTCATACATGCTGGGTGCTGCCCTCTGGAAAATCTGGTCAGAGGTGTCCCAGAGGGAGCTCCTTTGTGCTGAGGCCTCTCGGAAAATTGGCCTTTATTCTCTCTGAGCCTCACTCCCCCCCTTGTAAAATGGACAGGATGGTACTTCCTTTCTCTCACCCTTTTGCCTTTTCTATTTCGGGCCCGTCTAGGCGGCAATTTACTGCTTGGCAGGCCAGGGTGTGAAGCCACATCCTGCCATGCAGCCACGCCCCGTGTGGACACTGCTGCAGTGACAGTCCCGGCGTCCAGGGGTTAGTCAGCCGAGGACTTTCAGTGCACGGTTGCAGCGTCCACACAGGCTGTTACTGCCCGGCAGGCTGGCTTCACACCTGGCTTGCCACGAAGTAACTTGCCATGTGGACAAGCCCTTAGTTGTAAAATCTTCCACATAAGGAGTAAAAAGAAAAGGAGGACTTGTGGCACCTTAGAGACTAACCAATTTATTTGAGCATGAGCTTTCGTGAGCTACAACTCACTTCATCGGATGCATACCGTGGAAACTGCAGCAGACTTTATATACACACAGAGAATATGAAACAATACCTCCTCCCACCCCACTGTCCTGCTGGTAATAGCTTATCTAAAGTGATCATCAAGTTGGGCCATTTCCAGCACAAATCCAGGTTTTCTCACCCTCCACCCCCCCACACAAATTCACTCTCCTGCTGGTGATAGCCCATCCAAAGTGACAACTCTCTACACAATGTGCATGATAATCAAGTTGGGCCACTTGGAGAGTGGTCAGTTTGGATGAGCTATTACCAGCAGGAGAGTGAGTTTGTGTGTGTATGGGGGTGGGGGTGGGGGGTGAGAAAACCTGGATTTGTGCTGGAAATGGCCCACCTTGATTATCATGCACATTGTAGGGAGAGTGGTCACTTTGGATAAGCTATTACCAGCAGGAGAGTGAGTTTGTGTGTGTGGTTTTTGGAGGGGGGTGAGAGAACCTGGATTTGTGCAGGAAATGGCCCACCTTGATTATCATACACATTGTGAAGAGAGTGGTCACTTTGGATGGGCTATTACCAGCAGGAGAGTGAGTTTGGGGGGGGGGGGGGGGCGGAAGGTGAGAAAACCTGGATTTGTGCTGGAAACGGCCCAACTTGATGATCACTTTAGATAAGCTATTACCAGCAGGACAGTGGGGTGGGAGGAGGTATTGTTTTATATTCTCTGTGTGTATATAAAGTCTGCTGCAGTTTCCACGGTATGCATCTGATGAAGTGAGCTGTAGCTCACGAAAGCTCATGCTCAAATAAATTGGTTAGTCTCTAAGGTGCCACAAGTCCTCCTTTTCTTTTTGCGAATACAGACTAACACGGCTGTTCCTCTGAAACCTGTCACATAAGGAGTGTCTCACACTCTGTGTCTGTGCAGCACCCACTGCAACAGGGCCTGAGATCGGCTGGAGTGTCGAGGGGCTACTATAATACAACCCTATCATACTACCTGAAATCAACGGGGGTTAGACTGGGGCAAAGCCATTTCGCTCGTGAGACCCCCAGTGCAAGGTGATGTGAGCTGCAGAACTGTGTAAGGAAATCAGCTTCAGGATTTGCGCTGCTGGAAGAGTCTATCGCCAAAGCATACTGACAAGAAAGAAATTATGTAAATTTGCCTGTAACGCCGACAGACCCCAGTTGTCAGGATTGAACCTGGGACCTCTGGAGCTAAACGCATGAGCCTCTACTGCATGAGCTAAAAGCCACTTGGCACTTAGCTAAGGCTGTAGCAGACTCGTTAATCTCTAAGTGGTCTCGGTGCCGCTAGAGGGGGACAGAGCACCGCACCCAGGTGGTGCGTGGGTTACACCTGCTGTTGGAAAAAGAAAAAAATCCACGTGGTAAGTTACTGATTGAACTGAGAGCAGGTGATGAGGCCCTTTAGAAGGAGAAAATGTTCACAGTTTGATTCTTGACACTCACATCACTTTACTTTATACCACCTCACATTGACGTGTAAAGCAACCTAGGAGAAGTCAGCCCTAGGTCAGCTGGCAGAAGCATCTGACCTCCCAGTTCGTACCCTTATCCACTGGGTCTCACATTCACTGCATCAATTCAAACCTTTGTAGTTGCCAAAGCCCGGGCTCTGTTTGCAGAGAGCGAGCAGCAGGCTGTCTGCTCAAATTACCTTCAAGCCAATATCTCTCTCCATTTTACTCCTGCTGGCTTGATAATTTGTAGGCAGGGGGAGGGATTACATATAGATGGCTCGATTCTACTCTCACTGACATCAGAGAAGATCAGGAGGAACCCCAAGGAAATCAGTGGTGCTACACCAGAGAGAGTGGGAAAAAGTTAGAAGTGGGATTGTATGAGGGGGCTGCTTGTAATGATGCAGAGCAAGGCTCGGCAGCTCTGGGAGCCCCTGCCATTTATGTCCTATGTTCCTAAAGCTCATGCTTCAGGGCTTCAGACAGTCTCCTGCAGGGGGTCAGGAAGGGTTCCCCCACCCAATGTATTCTCAGGGTTTTTTTAGTCTCCTTCCTCTGAAGCACCAGAGATAGCCATGGCTGAACCCTAGATGGGGTGGGCTGGTGCTCTGAGGTGGCACCCAGCTCTCTCTCTCATCTGGCTGGTTCTTGCTCATATCTTCAGGGTCTAACTGATGGCCATATGTGGGGTCAGGAACGAATTTTTCCCTCTTGTCACTCTGGCAGTGTCCAGGGGGATGGGGGCAGGTCATCTTCCTCTACAGCGTGTGAGCGCAGGTCACTTACCAGGATTATCAGGTATATCATTTTCCTCAAGCACTGGTCCCCTCGGCTCCTCCTATTCTCTGCCTGTGGCACAAAATTGTCTAGTCTCCTGGGGGCCGTAATGCTTGGGTTCCTTTCGGCTGTTGGATTTAGTGTGCGGCTGCTGGTGGCATTGGTGGCCTGTGACTTACAGGTGCTCAGATGAGCCGGCAGTGCCTTCTGGCCTTCCGCTCTGTGACAGATTTACACTAATGGAACTAAGGATCGAATCCGGCCTGCTCGGTTAAATGTGTGCCGAAGCAGCAGGGTGAGCCAGCTAAGGGAAACTTTCTGGCTCTGCCTCAAACGCTTGCACTGGTTTGCTGGGAATCCTCTTTCGCAAGTGGGAAAAGCACAGTGCTTCCCTAATAGTTCATTTCCTCTTGCATTATCACCTGCCGTTGGCCTGAGCTCCTGCCGGGGGCACTCTGAAGAGTCTCTAAGGTGCCACAAGTCCTCCTTTTCTTTTTGCGAATACAGACTAAGACGGCTGCTACTCTGAAATCTGAAGAGTTAGTTACTGACTCCAGCTCGTTTGCCCAAACGCTGTTTATTCCCCCTGGCCCCCCACCAGCACCCTCATCTTACGTTAGAATTTGTCTGTAGCCCACCCACCATGGGCTGTGATCTTGTCAGACCGCCCAAGCGAAGCAGGGGGCGGCTTACTCAGTAGATGAATGGGAGACCTGGCACGGAGGAGACTCAGCACTGCAGGAATAGACAGAGATTCTCCTCCTAGAGAGGACACCAAACCACCGCCCTAGCAAGGGGCTAGGGGACACTGTGTTGAAGGCGGTGCTGGCTTTCAGGTGACATGCACCGCCGAGGTTCTGGACCAGCTGTCGTTATTCAGATCGGCCTCAAGCTGGGCACCCAAACTCCGGGGCTGCTTTTGGAAATGTTGGCCTGTGAATCAAGCATCATGTTGCCCTTGCACCAACTGCAAAGCCATATGGAGGGTGCAAACAGCCATGGGCATTTGCACTGGGAAAATCTACTCGGGGGGGCGGGGTGGGGAGCTGCTGTGGAAACCACGGTGACTTGTTAGAGCGCAAGTGTAAAAGGCAGACTGGTCTGTGCGCAGATCTGAGGATGATATCCAGCACCACCTCAGGAAAGGGCTAAAGACCTGGCTAACACTCAACAGGCATTCGGATCTCAGAGACCCAGGAGATGCTGCCGAAGAAGAACACCATTTCCTGAGATGATCATCCCACCTGATTTTCCACTTGCATCACACCTTCTGTTGTCATTTACTCCTGGGTTTGGAAACAATATCAGATCGCACCCACTTTGGCCTGGGCCAAGGGACAACACAAGGTGCAGGGCAGTGGAGAATCCGGCCCTCGGTAACTGCATTTGCATCAGTGAAGCTTCTCCTCCTTTACATCAGTGCAAGAGGACCATCAAGCGCCTACTGCAGATGCTAAGATAACAGCTCCCACTCCACCGCCACCATTTCTCCGCAGGGCTTGAACTCCAGGGGCCTGATTCCCTCCTGCCCTGTGTTTTTTATAATCATTTACACCTTTGCCAAAAAAAAAAAAAAAAAAAAGCCATTTTGATCTGCAGCATTTTACACAGGGCACATGGCCCAGGATTTTCAGCACAGAGCCCTTCCTAGTGAGCTAAAGGAGTGACGATTCCATTCGCTGGCAGGTGTGGCAGGTTGTAATACGCTCTTGTGGACCGGCCACTAGAGGGGGCTGCAATGCACACTTCACCCGTGTATTACACTAGCGCCATGCTCCCTCCAAACAGGGCTCTGAGCTGGCTACCTTGCTGGTGCACCAGAGCAGTTGTTTATAGCCTTTTATTCCATGCTCGGCTGCCGCAGTGCCTTGCGATACGACAAGTCCAGGAACCCAGCTCAACTGAAGCAGCCAGGAGAGCTTGAAGTCAAGCATCATTGTATAATTAGTCAGCCCAACATGCACCGGGGTCATTTTTTCTCTCTGGCCTTTCAGAACACACACAATAATTCCACGAAAATTTGGTAGCCATGGCAACCCTAATACAAATGACGGTTTGTTTCGCTACTGTATGTTTGCGCTGGGTTGCAGGCTCCCGCCCCGGTCTGTGGGTGTGCCGCATGCCTACTCACAGTGGCTGCAGATGCATGCTGCACTGATCTTTTTGCTGCTGCTTCTTTCCTTTCACCTTGCAGATAGGAGGGCGAGGGGGTGAAACGTTGCTTTTAGATCTGCGGCATCTACGGAATTGCCAGCCACGCGTCTCTCCACCAAATTCGGGGTTGGGAGAAGAACTACCTCGTTGTCGGTTTTTTTCCCAGTGACTTTTGAGCTGATCATATTCATGCAACTTTAGGGGCCTTTGGGCAAGTTGCCTGGAGGTTGTTACTTGAGTCAGAACTCTTGGAGCTGCATGAATCGAGGTTTGGGCTCTAGTTGAGCCCTTTCCTAATAAGCCTCTCGTATTTGGAAGCAGCTGTTAGTGGCTTCCCAGTGTTTTGTTAAGAACACAAAAGAGCGGTCTCTTCCCCAAAGCAAGACTGAATGTGATTTTACAAAACAACCCAAACAGATCTCTTCTGAACTAGAACAAAGCTCTCTGTGCCTTAGATTTTGCATCACACTTAATTGCGTGTTGCTGTGAGCACAATAGACGAGAACCACTTGGAGACATGGGAATTGAGTGCCTGACTCTGTCTTGGCGAAGCAGCCAGTGGCCTTTGTTGCCCTGGTCAGCTGGTTTCTGCTTTCCTTTTGTCTGCTTGTGATACTTATCTGGCCCTGGCCATCAAAGTAGCTGAGCACCACACAATTTTTATTGTCCTGAGCCTCAGACCAGCCCCGTGAGGTAGGACAGTGCTATTATCCCCATGTTACAGAATGGAAAACTGAAGTACCAAGCGGCTAAGTGACTTGCCCAAGGGCACAGAGAAGTTCTGTAACAAAGCCGAGACTTGAATGCAGTTCTCCAAAGTCTTAGGCTAGCAACCTAACTGCTGGCCCACCTTCCTCAGGCACTCCATCTTCCTCTGCCCTGCACTGGGGATAACAGAGATGCTAGCAATGCAGCAGTAGGCTCACGGTTTGCATTTCAAACCTTGCCAGTGACTCACTTGGGCAACTCACTGAAAGCTCCAGCCAAACTCCTTTGCCTGTCTGAGACCACAAGCTATTTGGGGCAGGGACTCTCTTGCTTTATATGTGTAACACACCGAGTGCCATGGGGCCCTGGTCATGGCTGGACGTTCCAGATGCAGGTCTTGCTGCAATAATAATAATATATACATGGCAGGTTTCAGAGGCGCCGCTGTGTTAGTCTGTATCCGCAAAAAGAACAGGAGGACTTGTGGCACCTGAAAGACTAACCAATTTATTTGAGCATAAGCATTCGTGGGCTACAGCCCATTCATCGGATGCATTCTGTAACTCACAAAAGTTTATGCTCAAATAAATTGGTTAGTCTCTAAGGAGTCTCTTTTGCAAATACATACATGAATACACTTGGAAGGGTTAGATTTTTATCAGTAAATGTTGATTTCACTGAACACACACAAACGGATGCAAAAATATTTCCATCAGTAATAACAGAAATTTGCAGACAGGCAAAGTCTGAACATTGCTGCATGAGAACGTCTTAGCGTTTGATTTAGGGATATTTACTTTGTGTATTTTGACATGCGATGTTGACAGCTTGAGATTTAATGGTTCTGTCGATTTTGCTTTCCGAATCTCAGTGTCTCGTGTCATTAAATAATTGTCTGACCCCCCTCTCCTAGCTATCCCCCCTGTAATTTCCCCCAAATGTGAAAATGTAAATCATTAAAAATAAAGATAAAATGCTTAAAATGCATCTTTTTGTGCAACTGTGAACATTTAAATTGATACAAATTTTAAAATGCTTAAAAAAACCCACTGCTATTATTTATCGATATTATAAAAACCGAAAAGCGAATTCTGCCCAGCCTGCCCATGTGACTCACCTTTGCGATGTCCTCAGTTCTTCAGCTGGAAGTGCTGCGTCAGCATAAATATTATTTACTGTGATGCACTTCTGTGCACATGGTCAGAATTTGCTGTAGAGGCTCAGATCAGTGGTGCAGCAGCTTCTGCATTCTTGCTTCCACCCAGGGCCTATAGTTGATCATTCATAGGCCGGTGGGGAAAAAACTCACAAGTCCCCTTTCTTGTTCCTTAGGCAATGCTGTTCATAGCTGGATGGGCCTAGCCATGGACCCAGCTGAGATCAAGGCCCAACTGGGCCTGTGCTGTGGCTAGGACTTTTAAATGTGACTGGTGATTTGACTGCCTCCAGTTCTGGGCAAGCAATGAGACTCTGGCAAGGGCCTGGTATTCAGATAGTGGTGACCACCTGCCCTTTGAAAGTCAGCACCTTTTAAGGTGTCTCATGCTGGGCACCCAAAACCCACTAGTTTTGATGTCAGCGTGTGTGATGGGTTCTGGCAGCCATGCTCTTCCCCTCGCGGTGCAAGCCACGGGCTCAGGTTACAAGTTGCAGTCTCCTTGTGCATGCGGAAGAAAAGTAAATATCAATAGTGGAGGCAAGGAGATGCAGCTTCAAATTATTGGAGGGAGATGAAGATGAGGAATCCAAAATCCCCCTGGGAACTGGATACATGTGAGTGGGGGAGAGGGAAGAAGCAGGTAGGGCTATCAACAGGGTCTTGTGAAGTTTGTGGTTGTGGAATTTGCTGCAGTGTTTGCCCCTTGCTACAGATTTCTGCAGCAGAATCTAAGACTGGGCGGGGGGCGGGGGAGACGGACTATTCACGTTTCTAGCCCTTACGTTTGCAAACAAACATCCAATTGTGCACAGAAGGTAACTTGTGTCATCTGGCCCGCTAGCATACAGCCTGAAACAGGAGCTCTCAAATAGATGTGAACTGCCTCACTCATCTCAATGCATGTTAACCCTGAAATCTAGTGATGGTAAATTACAGGGGAACAGTAACTGTTTCACAACTGATCATTTTAGTAGAAGCAAACATCTCATGAGGTTTATCCACCATGCTGGATGCAATGGCAGCTACTGGGATAGGAGGACAGTGGGACAACTGGTTGCTCTCAGGGGACAGGGAACTAGGATTTCAAGCCCTTCCTGAGCACCAGAAACCTCAGCTATCAAAGTCACTGGCTTTCCCCCGACAATTCCCCCGATGCGGTTCTGCATCATCAACACAAAACTCTGTGGCCTGTTGAAATTTTTTTGGGGGGAGCAGCACAACCCAAAATGAATTTAATCCTAAATTAAATGCCACAAGGGATTTGTCATGTTCATGCTTAACTCTACAGCAACCCATCTGCGGGCAGGGGTGACTTCCCCAGCCCTCACTCCTTCTGGATCTGCCTTGATTACGCAAACTATTTCCAAAGCACTCTACAGGCAACCTGAGCCCTTCCCTCAGGCTTGAATCACCAGCCTGTTCCAAACCCTTTCTGAAACTACGCTCATTACTCTCTGCCCACGCTGGGCACATCTGCGCTACAGGCTTACCTGGATTGAGTCCATCTCGATTAAGTCATCTTGACTGAGGCCAGCCCACGGCAGTGTGGCCACCTTGCAAACCAACAGTCTTGTGCCATGGTGATGCTGCACTCCAGTGTTAGCCCTAAAGGCTTGTGGGACATTTCCCATGATTCATAGCCCCACTGCAAGTTGTGCCACTCTGGGAATCCTGTGGGTGGGGATAGGGGGAGACTTTGTCTAGCCTGTCTGGGATTATGGACAGAAGGGTTTAAACGTGGGAATTCCCATAAACCACCTCATTTCAGGATCCAGCCTGCATCCCACCCAGTGTCACGGTGTGGATCCTTCATAGAGCTGTGACTTGCAACCAGGAGTGGCAGTTTTCTTGGAGCTCTTGCCATTTTGGGGAGGCAGTTTTCCACTAGGGCTCTGGGGCATAGAACCACGGAGCCATGGAAAAGCAGGGGATGTTATTCTACCGTGCTCATATATTCAATCATCTCAGTGTAGCGCATCAGTTTAAATAAATGTAAAAGCAACTAACTGAAGTAACTGGAAGATGGTGCTTTTGCAAAGAACTTTATCAGAGGGATGTCACTGCATGGCATGAGAATACACATTTCCTTTTGCAGCTTCTCTGCATTGGGGAGCAGTTCATTGGGGGTGTATGTTATGTGTGGCATATATCGGTACATAGAAAGTCTCTATGTTTATGGCAGCTGGGACAAGTTAGGAGGATGGAGAATATATATGGGTACAGAGCTATCTGTAGACAGATAACTGTGTAGCACATGGCAGCTGTCACTTATTAGGAGAGTGGCTAATATTCGTGATGTGGCTTCTGTGACATGTTAGGACAACGAATCTGGCTCCTCAGCCTGGTCAGACTTGCCCACATTTTACAGTACGTGGTGACAAGAGTGGGCACAGCTGCACCCTACGCGCAGGTGTTAACAGTCCTGCTAGAACAGATGTTAGACATGTCACTTCATGCAATACTGAAAGGCGCTGAGATCCTATGGTGATGAGGGTGGTATAAGAACCAGAACAGACTAAAACAGAAGAGCCCAGAGTTGCAGGGAGTTTTCAGTTGACTCTATAAAGCCTTTCCCCTATTTCCCCTGTTCTTCAAGCTTATTTAATTCCTTGCTCGCCGTGCCCTGTGACTGGTCATGTGTTCTGGAGGGGCAAGCCACCTACAACTGCTGTTAGCCTTGCTGTGCTGCTCTCCATTTTCAAACGCATTCAGATCTGCCACAGAAATTCTAGATTGCCCCTGAATTCGGTGCCAGGGAATTTAGGTCCCACTCACTACAGAGTCCTTAAGGCCCCGGCTATCACCACCCACCAAAAAATGACAGTGAGGAATCTGGCCCCCACTCCTGCAGTTGGATGCAGCTTGTTCACACATTGGATATAAAAGGCAATTTCATTAGTCTGCAGCCCTCACTAGAAACAACTGTTGGCAGAAGAGACGGTTTTTATGAATAAGACCCCGGTGAAATAAAACCTGAGGCAGTCTGGGCGGGATGTATTTATAATTTTTCAATTCATCCCTTGTCATTCTTAGATTGGCAACCTGGCAGCTTTCAGAATAGTCTGGATTTTGCACAGCATGTTCTGTGACTCACCACCTACCCTCTGCGAGCCTGGCACATGGGCAGCGGCCAGAAATCTTACACATCGCACAGAGTACATCCATTGACTGACAGTTGACCTTCTGCGCACCTTGCACATGGGCAGAGATCGGGATGGTCTTTGCTGCATGCAGGGTTGGTTCACAGTGCGCCAAGCACAATCTGACTGGGGGGCTCAGCGATTAAAATGGAGACGAGAGATCTTTAAGAAACAGATAAATTTGGATCAGCTTCCAATTGTCTTCACTTAATCCACACAGCTCAGCTACTTGGCAGGCCTTGCAAAGTCCTACAGAGCTCACGGCTTTTGTGGGGAGACAAAGTGGACTCTTTAAAGTGGTTAATGAAAAACTGGAAACCCTGGGATGGGAAATGTTCGTGTACATTCAAATTCTCAGCACAGAATATTTTGCTTCTCTCGAACAACCTCTAGTTTGCTTCTGTCATGGAGTGGGTGGTCTGGGTGGCATCCAGACTGATGGTTTGAAACTTGTTTGCCCTTGAAAGCAAGAACTAGTCCACTTTTTCCCTTCGGCAGAGAGCCATTGCACAGACTTACACTTTCTTGCCTTCACACATGTTCCAGTCCTCAACTTTGGTTGCTCCTCTCTCACATCCCTCATCTGCAGCCTAATTATCATTAAAAGCTGGGCTGCATCGCTGGCCTCCTGCAGTCCTGTCTGGGCTGAATGGGGAAGTGGGTTTTGTACAAGAACTGGTTCTGACTTGAGGTCCGAGTCAGCTGTGGTGGAACAAATGAGACTTTTTACCCTGAATGAAGAGCTTGGACTAGAACACCCTGAGCTGATTCTTCTGGCTCTCGTGTTGCGCTCAGTAAAGCTCAGTTCCATCGTTTTCCTGATAAAAGAATCTGGAGATACCCTTTGGAACAGAACCAGTCCAGGGCCCTAGTTACAGCTCTCGCGATCTCACTCTTGTTGTACCCCTGTCTAATCCCACCCACCCTTTTGCGGGGTTTAGAGATGCTAAAGCAAAGAGCGCAACGTAACAGTTGTTTCTAGTCTTTATATATTGCTGAGAAAGAGGAATGATGGTCTTGTGGTTAGGAGACCTGGGTGTAATCGCTGGCTCTGTCACAGATGCCCTGTGTGGCCCTCGCCAAGTCACTTCCTCTCTCTGTGCCTCCACGCCCCATCTGTAAAATGGGAATAATCATCTTTCCTCAGTCTGTCTTGCCTTCTTAGACTGTCAGCACATTGTGGCAGGGGCTGTCTCTGTGTATGTAAACCAGCTGGCATTGGGCCCTCTCTGTACGACTGGAACACTAATTATGCTAACACTAATTAACACAGTGCAGATTTTGATTATTTCCAGTGCAGAAAGGCGGTGGCTGAGTCCTTTAGGGCTTGGTCCTGCAAAGAGTTGAGCCCTGCCTAGCAAGGACTGCACATGCTCTACTCCCATCAGTTTCCGGACTCAGGCCCTTAGACTGTTCCCAGGGACAAAGCGCTTTACGAGGCAAGTCGGTCGCCTTGAATTGGAGACAACGTTCCCCGTCAGCGCGCTGGAGAGACGTGCAAAGACCAGCAGCCCCGCTGTAGCTGGCTAGAGGTTCTCGCCAGACAGGAACAGCACCCAGTTTCCTGAGCCTTTGTCTGAACAGCAAACAAATAAGATATGGGCCCTGCGGCTCCAGGAGCATCATCGTCATAAATATCGCCAGGCACGAGCCTCTCCCTTTCAAAAGCTAACTCTAAATTATGCTCCAAGTTCGAGCTGCACCCGCTGCCTGGGATACAGCTCCTCTCCATCAGCATGTTAACATGATAACAAATAAATTGCAAAATTATAGCTGTGCAAGGCTCCAAAATTAGCTTGTCACTTTGCGTCTAGGGCAGGCATCTATTGCGGAGCCTCCGCAGCAGGTGCTGCTATTAAGGGATGGAAGCAGGGAAGATTACAGAAGCACTTGCCGAACTATCTTTCCATGTCCACATGTATCTCTGTCTTCTTTGTTGTTAAATGTCACCTTCTTTTCTTCTCGCCTTCTGGTTTCTGTCCCAGTTTCCTGGTTTAATGGTCCACTTTAGGGAATCCTGCACCTGCCTTGGCTGCATAAAGAGGAAGGATGGTCCAGCAGCTAGGGCTAGGCGCCAGGAGACTTGGGTTCAAGTCCCTACTCTGCCACTGACTTCTCATGGGATCTTGGGCAAGTCACTTAAGCCCAGATCCTCAAAGGTATTTAGGTGCCTAACTCCCTTTGATTTCAATGGGAGTTAGGTATCTAAATACCTTTGAGGATCTACACCCTAGCCTCTCTGTCCCTCAATTTCTCATCTGTAAAACAGGAGTAATAGCCCTCCCCTACTACACAGGGGTGTGGTGAGGTATTCTAGTAAAATGGGCCAGGTCAGAACCCAAGGTAGCTAGATGGTTGGTACTGGTGGCTGCTTTTGTCCAGAGGATACTGGACTAGACTGATGATGATCTGCTAGTAGTAAGGTCATGATGATTCCTATGACTTTCCTCCACCTGTAGACAGCTAGACTTCCCTGAATGGTAGTTGTTACCCAGCAGGGAAGCTTTACTATTGGTTTATATTCATATTCCAGTAGCACCTGCTGTCAGATGCAGCGGAAGGAGGACAGGTGTTCCCTGTCAAGAGCTGCAGGAGGCTGGTGTGTGTGTGTGGAAGGCTGACAGCTGACAACTGGTAAGCTCAGAAAACCTCACTCAGAGCTGGCACAGACATGTCTACCTAAGCTGGAAATTCCACCTCCCGCGTAGATGTCCCCGTAGACTAAACTCTTTGGGGTGGGGATTGTGTACAGTACCTGACACAACAGAAGCCTGATCTTGGTACTTCAATAATACAAGAAATTCACAATAATAAACCAGGTTTCCATTTGGCTTTATTTATTCTGGCTATTAATAAACATGTAATCTAGTGGCTGTTGAGAACAGCCGCAAGAGGGGAAAGTTATCAGAAGAGTGAAGCACGGTGCAAAGTAAAAAGCGAAGGGCTCCCATTTCCCTGAGTGACAGTAATTACCTCTCACTGCATCGTGTAGCGCTGAGCGGCACACGCTGGAATCAGCTACCGAGATGCCGCACACCTCAACCGTTTTGCCAATTTGAATATCTTTTCAGAAATAAGCGCAGACTGTTTGCTTTCCCCCTCCCTGCTTCTCCCTCTTCCCTGACGCCTTGAAAGAGTTTTGTTTTAACTAAACAACATTTTACATTTCATGCGGCGCCATCATGTCGCTCTCATTTGTTTTCCCTTTGCCGTGACAGCCTGTGGCATTATTTTGATGAGAAGATTTCGCAGCGTTTTGAAACAACGTTGCTCTCCCCAGTTTCCCATTTTCTCAGGGAATGCTGAAGTTTTGGCAACTTGCCTGTCAGATCTCCAGGGACAGATCCTGACCTTTGTTATGGCCAAAGTAAATCTTGAGTAACTTCACTGGGTGGAATTCACCATTGGCCTGCTCCTTATGTAATCATTTACACCAAAGCAAAGTGAAGAGAAGGATGTGTCTACATAGGGAAATTAACTGGCATGGCTATTCCAGAATAACTATTCTTCTATAGCTATTCTAGACTAATCTTCCATATGGATACTCTTAATCTGGAATCACAACAGTGCTTTAAATTCACACCCTCTCTTATTCCTTTAGAGAAAAGCCCTAAAACACTGCACCCTTCTGATTCGGTAGCATTTTCTCCAGCAACAAGGGGCAATCACTTCTCTCCAGCAACAAGACTTGCCTCCCAGCACACAACAGAAAACCTGTGAATACCATTATTTATCATGTATCCGAGGGGTAGCCATATTAGCCTGGATCTGTAAAAGCGGCCAAGAGTCCTGTGGCACCTTATAGACTAACAGACGTACTGGAGCATGAGCTTTCGTGGTCCACCCACAAAGGCTCATGCTCCAATACGTCTGTTAGTCTATAAGGTGCCACAGGACTCTTGGCCGCTATTATTTATCACAACAGCACCTAGAGGCCCCCAAATGAAATTAGGGTCCCATTGTGTTAGGTGTCGTACAAACACATAGCAAGAGACAATCCCCACCCCAGCGGTCTAAAGAAAAGGTGGACGTTGAAGTAAAGGGAGAGAGGGTATGTCTCTACTGCAGACCAAGGTGTGATTCCAGCTTGGGATGACATACCCATATTAGCATGGCTAAAAATAGCCTTGTAGAGGCAGCAGCATGAGGTGCAAACAATCACCGGCCACGCTGGGTGTCACGATGCCTGGAGCAGTTCACGACTAAGCTTACATTGAGGGGCTCGTTGGCGTAGCTACACTGGCCAGAGGTGTGGTCTTTTCACACCCCTAACTGACGTAGCAAAGCCGATATGGCTTAGAAGTGTCGACCAAGCCTCACCCACGGGGCTCTGCCAGGAGTGAAGGCTGGGAGCTTCTTTGCAGCAGTGCCCTGTCAGCACGGCTGTGCTCCTGGCTATGGGGCACTCCTTAAATGAAGACGCTGTGACTTGACAGCTCAGTAAGCGGCCACCAGCTGTACTGACCTTGCCGGCACTTCAGGGGCCTGATTCTCCATTGCCCTGCGCCATGCACACCGCCAGTGCACCGAGGCTGTAAAATGCCGGTAGAGCTTTACGCCCGCTTTGCGGTCCCTTTGTAAGAGTGCCAATAACTGCCCAAGGTGCCAGGCAATAGCAGAGCAGACTCACAACTGCTTGTACTCCGAGGGCTCAATTCTCCTCTCCCTTATCCAAGTGTCAAACTTGTGTCACTCCATTGTCTTTGGGGCAATTACTCCTGAACGACACCAGGATGAAGCACAGAATCAGACCCCTAAAGTCTGTCCCAGCAGGTGCTTGGATCAATATAAAATAAAACCCAGGGCTGAGTTTCCGCTCAGATGGTTGTTTCAAAGTCCCCCGGCCAATACAGCATCCCTCTGATCAGCTCCCGTCAAGCAAATATCCCCACAACAGGGCTGCGTCAATATGAACTCAATTCTGAGGGCCTTGATATCGCTAAGGAATTTCAATCTTTCTTCTTTTTTGATGGGGGGAAAGGATAGGGGGTGGGATATGGGGAAGGGGATTGAAAATTAATGATGGTGTTTTCTATTCGAAATAGCAAGCCTTTCAAATCCTTCCAAAGGAGCTTAGAGAAGTCCACAGGTAGGACATGCGTTTTAAATTTCCTGGAGTCTCCTAATCATTAGCTGCATCCTGAGGGAATTAAATAACGTCAATCAACATGAATTATTCTTCATGGGAGCATCAGCAGTGCGGGCAATTTTCATTGTAACTTAAGCAGGAAATTGAAATATCAGCATCAGAGTGTGAAATGCGCCATTGCAATGAACTGTTCTTCATAAAGCAAGAGGAGAAATGTAAAGAAGATTACACACTATTAGTCCCAGTAGAATTTTGCTCCTAATCTGCCTTAAATTGAAAAATCATTTGGACGAGCTAGCAGCTTTCCCTTGCTGTAAAATAGAGGGGGTGGTCGCAGCTAGATGAGAAGCAAGGGGATTTGAAATGTGTTGTGGCTAGACGGATATATGAAAACAGTAAGCCTCACAATCTGCATCCTTCGGTACTTACCTGGCCACCTGACTGCAGTACCTGAGCATCCCAGAATCATTACTATATTTAGCCTTGCAATACTCATGGGAAGGAGGGTATCCCATTTATAGATGGGGACCTCAGGCACAGAGAGGCTAAGTGGCTTGCCCAAGGTCCTACAGGAATTCTGCAGCAGAGCAGGGACTGGAACCCAAGGCCCCTAGATCAGTGTCCTAACCACTGAACAATCCTTCCTCTTTCATTATCTTCCCTGTCATCAGCCAGGGCTGCATAGAAATCATAGAAATTTAGGTCTAGAAGGGACTTCAAGAAGTCATGTAGTCCATACCTCCGCACTGAGGCAGGATTACATATACCTAGACTGTCCCTGACAGGTTTGTCGAATCTATGCTTTTAAACTTCCAGTGACGGGGATTCCACAACTTCCCTAGGTAACCTATTCCACTGCTTAACTATCTGTGTAGTTAGCAAGTGTTTCCTAATATCTAACCTAAATCTCCCTTGTTGCAGATTAAGCTGATTATTTCTTGTCCTACCTCCAGTGGACATGGAGAACAATTGGTCACCATCCTCTTTAGAACAGCCCTTAACATATCTGAAGACTGTTCTCAGGTCCCCCCTCAGCCTTCTTTGTGCTAGACTAAAATGAGGGAAATATAGTGCCTGCTGTTATCCAATTTCTGTTCCCCACTTATAGACTGTGATCAAGTCACCTCTTAACTTTCTCTTTGACAAGCTAAACAGATTGATCTTTATAGTCTATCACTATAAAGCAGGTTTTCTAATCCATTAATCATTCTCATGGCTCTTCTTTGAACCCTCTCCAATTTATCAACATGCTCCTTGAACTGTGGATACCAGAACTGGACACAGCATTCCAGTAGCCAAACACAAAAACAGTATAATCTCTCTACTCCTATTGATATTCTCCTGTTTATACATTCAAGCATCACTTTAGCTCAAGAAGCTCATTTTCAGGTGATTATCCATCACAATTCCCAAGTCTTCAGCAGAGTCACTGCTTCCCAAGATAGAGTCTCCTGCCCTGTAAGTATGGCCAGCATTCTTTGCCCCTAAATGTATGACTTTACATTTGGCTGTATTGAAATCCATATTGTTTGCTTATGCCTGGTTTACCAAGTGATCCAGATCGCTCTGTATTGGTGACCTCTCCTCTTCATTATTTACCACTCCCCCAAGTTTTGTGTCATTTGCAAACTTCATCGGTGATGACTTTATATTTTCTTCCAGATCACTGATTAAAAATGCTAAATAGTGTAAGGCCAAGAACCAATCCCTGCGGGACCCCACCAGAAATATATCCACTCAGTGGTGATTCCATTTACAATTACATTTGAGACCTATCAGTCAATTTTTAATCAGTTGATTTTGTTTAGTCATGTTTTATGCGGTTCTAGTCTCGTAATCAAAATGTCATGCAGTACCAAGTCAAAATCTTTACAGAAGTCTAAGTATATTACATCACTATTATCTTTGTCAACCAAACTTAAAATTTCATCAAAATAGATATCAAGTCAGTTTGACAAGATCTATCTTTCCATAAACCCAGGTTGATTGCCATTAATTATATTACCCTCCTTTAATTCTTTATTAATCAAGTCCCATATCAGCCATTCCATTATTTTGCCCAGGATCAGTGTCATGCTGACAGGTCTATAATTACCTGGGCCATCCCATTTACCCTTTTTAAATATTGGCGCAATGTTATCTTTCTTCCAGGTCTCTAGAACTTCTCCAGGTTTCCAAGATATATTGAAAATAACATTAACCATCCAGCGAGCGCCTCGGTCAGCTCTTGTAAAACTCTTGGTTGCAAATGATTTGGACTTGCTTATTTAAAAACGTTTAACTTTACTAGCTGCTATTTAACATTGTCCTGAGTTACTCATAGATCGATTCATAGATACTAAGATCAGAAGGGACCATTATCTATTTCCATCTGGTCTGACCTCCTGCACAACGCAGGCCACAGAATCTCATCCACCCACTCCTGCGAAAAACCTCACCTTTGTCTGAGCTATTGAAGTCCTCAAATCATGGTTTAAAGACTTCAAGGAGCAGAGAATCCTCCAGCAAGTGACCTGTGCCCCATGCTACAGAGGAAGGCGAAAAACCTCCAGGGCCTCTTCCAATCTGCCCTGGAGGAAAATTCCTTCCCTACCCCAAATATGGCGATCAGCTAAACCCTGAGCATATGGGCAAGATTCACCAGCCAGACACTACTGAAAATTCTTTCCTGGGTAACTCAGATCCTACCCCATCTAACATCCCATCACAGGCCATTAGGCCTATTTACCATGAATATTTAAAGATCAATTAATTACCAAAATCATGTTATCCCATCATACCATCTCCTCCATAAACTTATCGAGTTTAATCTTAAAGCCAGAGAGATCTTTTGCCCCCACTGGTTCCCTTGGAAGGCTATTCCAAAACTTCACTCCTCTGATGGTTAGAAATCTTCGTCTAATTTCAAGTCTAAACTTCCTGGTGGCCAGTTTACATCCATTTGTTCTTGTGTCCACATTGGTACTGAGCTTAAATAATTCCTCTCCCTCTCCAGTATTTATCCCTCTGATATATTTATAGAGAGCAATCATATCTCCCCTCAATCTTCTTTTAGTTAGGCTAAACAAGCCAAGCTCCTTGAGTCTCCTTTCATAAGACAAGTTTTCCATTCCTTGGATCATCCTAGTAGCCCTTCTCTGTTACTATTGGAATGGAAAATATGTCATCATCATAATGTAATATGAATACATCATCTTTCTATTTCCAAATACAGAACAGGAATATTTATTTAACATTTCTGCCTTTTCTGTATTATCAATGACAATTCTACTTTTTCTATCTAGTGATAGACCAGTACCATTGTTAGTAGTCTTTTTGTTCCTACGATATTTAAAAAACTCCTTCTTATTGTCCTTAAATATGTTGGTTATAGATTTTGCTGTCTTTTTGCTTCCCTTATCAATTTTATACAATTCCTTGCTTCTAATTTATATTCATTGCTATCAACTTCCCCTTCTTCTTTTCATTTAAAAAAATATTATCATTATTTATAGCTGCTTTCACTTCCCCTCTAAGCCAGCTTGGTTTTCTAACTTGTGTATCCTTCTTTCGTGAGTTTGTCTTTCTGGGCATCTAGTAAAATGTTTTTAAACAATTCACAATTATCATTCACATTTGTCTGTTGTGTGTCCCTGATGAGGCACCTTAGTGAACCAAGATGAAAGACCAACTTCTACCTGAAATGGCCTATGTTATTAAAAATACAGCTCCAAATCATCCTCTGCCACCCAAGCGGAAATCGCCACTATCCCTGAGAAATACTAAGGGAAATTCACAGCATCCAGAGATCAACTGGTACATTCTCAGCTTGTGACAATGGAGAAGGGTCGTGAAGTGCAGATCCAGACCCCAACTCCCCCAAAGCTTAGGGTTGTTTCGATCCAGGCTTTGGGTTCAGGCCCAGGTCTTAGAAATCTTAACCTAGAATGAACTGTTACAACCGTGTGGCAAGGAGGCAACCCCAGAACCAGGGGATTTCAGTGCTGGAGTCATCCTGAAATCATTCCCACAGCAGCTCCTTTTGTGACTCATCCCTGACTGCTCTCATCACTAGCTCATCTTTTGGAGTTCTGCTGCCTGTTCTTCTTCCCATCCAAGTTTATTATGATGCAGTTGGCTTTTTGAGGCATCTGTCTTTAGAAGGGCACTTTCCAGAGGGGACTCTTGGAACAGAGACTGCACCTTGTCTGCACAGGGAAAGCAGCATGTGGAATTTGGACAAGGAGGGGAAGACGTTTGAGGGGCCAAATCCTCAGCTGGTATAAATAGTGTAGCTCCATTGACTTATCTCCATCAGACATCTTGAACCGTTAGTCATCATTTCCACCAGCGCAAAGTGGGGGGTAAATGCTGCCAAATCAGAATTATAGCATTTATCAACATTGAATTTCATCTGCTATTTTGTTGCCCAGTCATCCAGTTTTACGAAATCCCTTTGTAACTCTTCGCAGTCTGCTTTGGACTTAATTATTTTGAATAATTTTGTATTGTCTGCAAAGGTTGCCACCTCACTGTTTACCCCTTTTTCAAGATCATTGATGAATATGTTGAACAGCACACGTCCCAGTACAGATTCCTGGGGGACACCACTATTTACCTCTCTCCCTTGTGAAAACGGACCATTTATTCCGACCCTTTTTTTCTGTCTTTTAGCCTGTTACCGATCCATGAGAGGACCTTCCCTCTTATCCCAGAACTGCTCATTTTGCTTAAGAGCCTTTGGTGAAGGACTTTGTCAAAGGCTTTCTGAAAGTCCAAGGACACTATTTCCACTGGATCACCCTTGTTCACATGTTTGTTGACCTCCTCAAAGAATTCTAATAGATTGGTGAAACATGATTTCCCTTTACAAAAGCCGTGTTGACTCTTCCCCAACAAATCATGTTCATCTATGTGTCTGATGATTCTTTTACCCATCGATCTAATCTGTCATCATATTTTTCTACCTGTCAATCATCTAGGCATCTATTCCATGATAATCATCTAAGTATGCCTTAAGAAAAGGAGTACTTGTGGCACCTTAGAGACTAACCAATTTATTTGAGCATAAGCTTTCGTGAGCTACAGCTCACTTCATCGGATCTATCTATCCAGTCTGGTGTCTTCCATTGCACCCACTTCTATAGTATCTGAATGCCTTTCTTTCAATTTATCCCAAGTGCAATATGCTGCCAGGAATAAAGAAATGTGACCTCGCTGCTTCTGTAAATGAATTGATTTTTGAGCTTTAATTTCACACCAAAGAGTCCCAGATAAACACACGCACACCCCTTTGCACTGCCAGGCACAATGAAGAATGTCACTGAGCTTGGAACTCATGGGGAAAAGATCTCCTTGCAGGGCAGGAGTTTATGTCATACATATGTCAGGAAGGAAAAGGCGAGAGAAAGAAAAGACTCTGGAGGATGATTTTTATACCCTGCATTGAAAAAAGTGACTGAAACCTTGAAAGCTCCCATCAGTTGATGATCTGTTATTGCTGCACAATTCCCACTACCTTTCTGCTTGCAAGGATATGAATGGTTTCAAAGCAAATGCCAGCATATATGCTATTTACAAAACTTCTGCGTATTAGAGACATTCATTCTTTTGCTCATAACCTCGGCCTTCTTTTCTCAAGACTAAACATGCCCAGTTGTTTTAACCTTTCCTCAGACGTCATGTTTTCTAAACCTTTTATCATTTTTGTTGATCTCCTCTGGACTTGCTCCAATTTGTCCAACCCCTGCTCAGAGTGGGGTGCCCAGAACTTGACACATGTGACAGTGTGATACACCCACTTTGTACAGGTGTAAATGGCAACACAGTTGCCATGTTGATGTTGATAAATGCAAAGTCATACACATTGGAAAACGTCATCCCAACTGTATATATAAAATGATGGAGTCTAAATTAGCTGGTTTCAGAGTAACAGCCGTGTTAGTCTGTATTCGCAAAAAGAAAAGGAGGACTTGTGGCACCTTAGAGACTAACCAATTTATTTGAGCATAAGCTTTCGTGAGCTACAGCTCACTTCATCGGATGCATACCGTGGAAACTGCAGAAGACATTATATACACACAGAGACCATGAAACAATACCTCCTCCCGCCCCACTGTCCTGATGGTAATAGCTTATCTAAAGTGATCATCAAGTTGGGCCATTTCCAGCACAAATCCAGGCTTTCTCACCCTCCACCCCCCCACACACAAACTCACTCTCCTGCTGGTAATAGCCCATCCAAAGTGACAACTCTCCCTACAATGTGCATGATAATCAAGGTGGGCCATTTTCAGCACAAATCCAGGTTTTCTCACCCCCCCACCCCCCTCCAAAAACCACACACACAAACTCACTCTCCTGCTGGCAATAGCTCATCCAAACTGACCACTCTCCAAGTTTAAATCCAAGTTTAACCAGAACGTCTGGGGTGGGGGGTAGGAAAAAACAAGGGGAAATAGGCTACCTTGCATAATGACTTAGCCACTCCCAGTCTCTATTTAAGCCTAAATTAATAGTATCCAATTTGCAAATGAATTCCAATTCAGCAGTTTCTCGTTGGAGTCTGGATTTGAAGTTTTTTTGTTTTAAGATAGCGACCTTCATGTCTGTGATTGCGTGACCAGAGAGATTGAAGTCCGACTGGTTTATGAACGTTATAATTCTTGACATCTGATTTGTGTCCATTTATTCTTTTACGTAGAGACTGTCCAGTTTGACCAATGTAAATGGCAGAGGGGCATTGCTGGCACATGATGGCATGTACCACATTGGTGGATGTGCAGGTGAACGAGCCTCTGATAGTGTGGCTGATGTTATTAGGCCCTGTGATGGTGTCCCCTGAATAGATATGTGGGCACAGTTGGCAACGGGCTTTGTTGCAAGGATAGGTTCCTGGGTTAGTGGTTCTGTTGTGTGGTATGTGGTTGTTGGTGAGTATTTGCTTCAGGTTGCGGGGCTGTCTGTAGGCAAGGACTGGCCTGTCTCCCAAGATTTGTGAGAGTGTTGGGTCATCCTTCAGGATAGGTTGTAGATCCTTAATAATGCGTTGGAGGGGTTTTAGTTGGGGGCGGAAGGTGACGGCTAGTGGCGTTCTGTTATTTTCTTTGTTAGGCCTGTCCTGTAGTAGGTAACTTCTGGGAACTCTTCTGGCTCTATCAATCTGTTTCTTCACTTCCGCAGGTGGGTATTGTAGTTGTAAGAAAGCTTGACAGAGATCTTGTAGAGATCTTGACAGAGATCTGTCTGAGGGGTTGGAGCAAATGCGGTTGTATCGCAGAGCTTGGCTGTAGACGATGGATCGTGTGGTGTGGTCAGGGTGAAAGCTGGAGGCATGTAGGTAGGAATAGCGGTTACCATACATTAGCTGTTACCATACAGATCTTGGAGATCTGTGTGGATAGTTCTCTGAAAACATCCACTCAATGTGCAGGGGCAGTCAGAAAAGTGAACAGAATGTTGGGAATCATTAGGAAAGGGGTAGATAATAAGACAGACAATATCATATTGCCTCTATATAAATCCATGGTACGCCCACAACTTGAATACTGCGGGCAGATGTGGTCTCCCCATCTCAAAAAAGATCTACTGGAGTTGGAAAAGGTTCAGAGAAGGGCAACAAAAATGTGCAGGGATACGGAACAGCTGCTGTATGATGAGAGATTAATAAGACTGGGACTTTTCAGCTTAGAAAAGAGACTGCTAAGACGGGATATGATGGAGGTCTATAAAATCATGACGGGTGTGGAGAAAGTAAATAAGGAAGTGTAATTTATTCCTTCTCATAACACAAGAACTAGGGGTCACCAAATAGGCAGCAGGTTTAAAACAAACAAAAGGAAGTATTTTTTCACACAACTCACAGTCAACTTTTGGAACTCCTTGCCAGAGGATATGGTGAAGGCCAAGACTATAACAGGGTTCAAAAAAGAACTAGATAAGTTCATGGAGGATAGGTCCATCAATGGCTATTAGCCAGGATGGGCAGAGATGGTGGCCCTAGCCTCTGTTTGCCAGAAGCTGGGAATGGGAGACAGGGGATGGATCACTTGATGATTCCCTGTTCTGTTCATTCCCTCTGAAGCACCTGGCAATTGCCACTGTTGGAAGACAGGATACTGGGCTAGAAGTACCTTTGATCTGACCCAATATGGCCATTCTTATGTTCTTAGTGTGGAAGGAATTAGAGAGTCAGAACCAGATTTGTATAGGTATTTAGGTGCCTAGAGATGCAGCTATATGCCTAGTGGGATTGTCAAACGTGCCTTTGTTCCAAACTCCTGTTGAGTCCAATAGCTTTTGACAATCCCACTGGGTGCCTATCTCCAGCTCTAAGCACCTTTAAAAATCTGGCCCTTGATCCTGTTGGGTTTCTAGTTAACCGCTGTTTAATTCCAATATCTAATGCACACCTGGGAGAAGGGAAATCATTGTTAAAAATCGAACAACCCGAACAAGCCCTCCAACAAAACCAAGGAAGATCAGACTTCACATTATTGATATTTCAAAACAGAAAAGGTATTTTGTTTTGTTTGGGGGGGGGGGAAACCTTTTTCATTCTTACTTTGTGGTTTGTAAGGAAGCAAAAGAGGCACAAACCCAATTGCTTTAAAGGCTGCAGGTGCCCTTTAAGGGTAAAAGCTCTGATAGAGGGCAATGATACATTCTTCTGGGTATACATGACAACAGTCAGCTGATGGTTTCAGTCTCATTCTTAGTGGACGGATGTCCACTTTCCAAAGTATCAGACCCCCACGAGTTCTGATGGGCGTCTGCACGGCTCATCTGGCCTGTCCATTCCAGAAGTAGCTTAATGGGAGAACAGGGAAGAAGGTTGCACTGCTGCAGCCATTGCTATCTCTGTTCTGGAGACAGAAATCTCGGATTGGGTCCTCACGCATTTTCTCCAGTGCAATGAGGCTTGAAAATCCTGCCATGCTGAGCTGGGGCCACAACGTGCAGAGCGATGGACAGCTCTTTAGTTCTGGGGGCTGATCCCCCACTGACCAACACGAGGTTCTCTTTTTAAAAAATGACCAAACTCAAAAGATCTTTGGATCCTAACGTTTCAAATCAGGCATGAAAGGCATTGGCTAGCTTGTGATGAGGGACTGTGATTTCCAGCGCTGTGTGGGGGCCACGGAATAAGCAAAGGTCCAACCCTACTTTTATTTTGTTTCTGTCTTTACTGTTAATAACCACGTTATTAGTGTCAGGATGTAATAAAATACCCAGGGAAGCTTGAGGCTCTCTGGTTTAAACCAGTGGGTTTACTCTACCAAAATGCCCAGCGCTAAGACAGTTAAATCTGATATCAAGCAGCAGAAGATTAATGGAGTAGTCATGCCTAAAGAAATTTGCCTTTAACATTTCTCTGACACAGCGGAGTTGTGGTCATGGAGTCTCTACTCTTCATTAACCTCTATCCTTGGCTTGGGTTTCCCAGCGCAGCACAGAGCCTGGAAATGGGTTTGAAATCTCCAACCAATGCCTTGGAGTTCGGGCTTAGGGTCATTCTCTGGCTAGAACTGGCTGTGGAAGAGGAGAGGAGATACTCAGGGAGGCATTTGTAGTTTCACTGAAGTCTGATGCAGCATTTAACTCCTGCTGAGGAGGTTACTTTGAGCAGGGATCCTCATCTGACCTTCGCCCATTCTGGTATCTTCCAGCTGATGATTGGCAGCAGAGGAAAGCTCTGGAAAGTCCCCGAAGTATCACAGCAAAGCAAGTTGCTTAGAAGTGGAGCACAAACTCTCATAGCAGAGTTTCAACAAAGCTTCTAGGAGTGGCGTTCAGGCTCAGTGGAGCCCACTCAACTAGAGCTCTGCTGGAAGAACTAGCACCAGTTAAATTTGTGTCTCCCTCCCAACTCTGTTCTACTCCCAGTCAGTGTCGTTGCTCCACATTTACACTGGTGCAACTGACGACCAGAATTTAGCCCTGCATCTTCTTCTCTCTCTCTTTCTCTCTCTCATCTCCTGTTCCCGACCACCACACATTTGGGCCCTGATTCATCCATCCTTACACAACAAAGCACTTGTAAGGACATGCTTAACTTTGAGCAAGTGCTTAAGTCCAGTTGGCGTCACTAGAAATGAAGCAGGCACTTCAGGGCTTTGCTGCACTGGGATGGACTTAGCACATGCTACGTTGGGGGCTTCATTTTTTTTCAACATATACAGGTGTAATAATTTTCCAGCCAAGCCCTACTGAAAGCTGCAGTGTGAGCCAAGAATGAGAATGTTTTAGTTCCACACAACTGCCGTAAGGGGGACATAGACAGGCTGCACCTCGGGCTGAGACCAGTGTTGTACCTGCCATTAACCTAACTACAAAGGAGAGAGAAGACATCCCCCAGCTGGGGAGTTGTTTGGAGATGACCCCTGGACCGACGTGCTGAGATATAGGGCCATGCCCCATTGCTGGTGGCTGGAGCTGTGTCATTGTGGGCACAGGGAAAGGAGGAATCTCATCATTCCTTGTTGTTGAGTCACTGAAAAGGGAAATGTGGGAGAAATGAGGGTACAGGAGTGCTTTAAAAAGAGGCAGAACTTGGGCTGGCTAATAACTGTGCCCCCCTCTTCCATAAAAGTGTGCAGCCAACATTGATCCCCCCGAACCTTACTTTTAGGGAGCAAAGAGTTTTGCCACAGTGTGGAGGCCAGTGGACATGCAGAAGAGCTACGAAGCCAGGCCTATGACTGCCCCTTAAACACAGGATCCTTGGACCAAGCTCCGGGAGAGTGCTGGTCTGGAGAGGTAGTGGAGAAGGATTCTCTGCTGCAAGGTAGGCACAAAGGATGGGGGGAAGGGGGGGGTAATGCCTTGATTGACACGTGCATTTGCATATGTTTGTATCAAGTTGCTTGTTTACACCCCCATGGGAGGCTATTTTTCTGCATAACGCAGGGGCCTATTTACACACGCCTGGGCCTTTCATTCCAAAGGCTGCTCTTTTTTCTCGTTTCCTCCTTTGGCCACGATTCCTCGAAAAGTTACAGTGTGGGTTTGCTGCCCGTAGGGATGAAACTCTCCTTTTGACAGGCCTCAGGTCCCCACGCCTGGGCCGCGCGCCATTGATCTAGTGTGGCCTCGGGCTCTCTGAAAGGAGGGGGCCGGAGAGACACAGACTGGCACATTCATCCTGTAGTGCAGGGGGCTGAGTGGTAAAACGCCGTAACGCGGTTCCTCTCTAGAACAAGTTACAAGCTGTTCTTGTGTCACTTGTTAATGAAGTTAATCTGAGGGGGGGTGTGCGCAGCATCGCCCACAAACCCCAAAGAGCCATGCTTTAATGAGCACTTAGATAAGATCTTGGTCCCCAAATGTTTTCAGTGTGGATCGCATCATAAAAGAGATTGTCTCTCCTATCTGCAGTCACCTCTCCTCTTCCCCGTCACCTGACCCCTCTGCTCACATGCCCCATCACCCGCTCCTACCTCACCTCCCAGCCACAATCATGGAATATCCCTGGCGCTCCTCCATCCACTCATATTTCTATGATAGGTTTCAGAGTAACAGCCGTGTTAGTCTGTATTCGCAAAAAGAACAGGAGGACTTGTGGCACCTTAGAGACTAACCAATTTATTTGAGCATAAGCTTTCGTGAGCTACAGCTCACTTCATCGGATGCATCCTGTGTATGGATGCTTAAAAATAACCATGGGATCCCTCGCCCCTGAAGGCAGATGGGGCACGTGAAGAGGGTGCCCGAAGGCAGCCACCTCTTGCAATACAATCCCTGGCTCACCTTTTATTCCTCCTCCCCATGAATGAGTTCCTCTAGATCTGCTCTGTCTCCAGCTGCACTTCTCACTTTGTTTAAGCCAGCGCTCTCATAGGGTATGTCTACACTACGAAATTAAGTCGAATTTATAGAAGTCGTTTTTTTAGAAATCGGTTTTATATATTCGAGTGTGTGTGTCCCCACAGAAAATGCTCTAAGTGCATTAAGTGCATTAACTCGGCGGAGCGCTTCCACAGTACCGAGGCAAGCGTCGACTTCCGGAGCGTTGCACTGTGGGTAGCTATCCCACAGTTCCCGCAGTCTCCGCTGCCCATTGGAATTCTGGGTTGAGATCCCAATGCCTGATGGGGCTAAAACATTGTCGCGGGTGGTTCTGGGTACATATCGTCAGCCCCCCGTTCCCTCCCTCCCCCCCCCCGTGAAAGCAAGGGCAGACAATCATTTCGCGCCTTTTTTCCTGAGTTACCTGTGCGGACGCCATACCATGGCAAGCATGGAGCCCGCTCAGCTCACTTTGGCAATTAGGAGCACATTAACCACCACACGCATTATTCAGCAGTATATGCAGCACCAGAACATGGCAACGCGATACCGGGCGAGGAGGCGACGTCAGCGCGGTCCCGTGAGTGATCAGGACATGGACACAGATTTCTCTGAAAGCATGGGCCCTGACAATGCATGCATCATGGTGCTAATGGGGCAGGTTCATGCTGTGGAACGCCGATTCTGGGCTCGGGAAACAAGCACAGACTGGTGGGACCGCATAGTGTTGCAGGTCTGGGACGATTCCCAGTGGCTGCGAAACTTTCGCATGCGTAGGGGCACTTTCATGGAACTTTGTGACTTGCTTTCCCCTGCCCTGAAGCGCATGAATACCAAGATGAGAGCAGCCCTCACAGTTGAGAAGCGAGTGGCGATAGCCCTGTGGAAGCTTGCAACGCCAGACAGCTACCGGTCAGTTGGGAATCAATTTGGAGTGGGCAAATCTACTGTGGGGGCTGCTGTGATGCAAGTAGCCCATGCAATCAAAGATCTGCTGATATCAAGGGTAGTGACCCTGGGAAATGTGCAGGTCATAGTGGATGGCTTTGCTGCAATGGGATTCCCTAACTGTGGTGGGGCTATAGACGGAACCCATATCCCTATATTGGCACCGGAGCACCAAGCCGCCGAGTACATAAACCGCAAGGGGTACTTTTCGATAGTGCTGCAAGCTCTGGTGGATCACAAGGGACGTTTCACCAACATCAACGTGGGATGGCCGGGAAAGGTGCATGATGCTCGCATCTTCAGGAACTCTGGTCTGTTTCAAAAGCTGCAGGAAGGGACTTTATTCCCAGACCAGAAAATAACTGTTGGGGATGTTGAAATGCCTATATGTATCCTTGGGGACCCAGCCTACCCCTTAATGCCATGGCTCATGAAGCCGTACACAGGCAGCCTGGACAGTGGTCAGGAGCTGTTCAACTACAGGCTGAGCAAGTGCAGAATGGTGGTAGAATGTGCATTTGGACGTTAAAGGCGCGCTGGCGCAGTTTACTGACTCGCTTAGACCTCAGCGAAACCAATATTCCCACTGTTATTACTGCTTGCTGTGTGCTCCACAATATCTGTGAGAGTAAGGGGGAGACGTTTATGGCGGGGTGGGAGGTTGAGGCAAATCGCCTAGCTGCTGGTTACGCGCAGCCAGACACCAGGGTGGTTAGAAGAGCACAGGAGGGCGCGGCACGCATCAGAGAAGCTTTGAAAACCAGTTTCATGACTGGCCAGGCTACGGTGTGAAAGTTCTGTTTGTTTCTCCTTGATGAACCCCCCCGCCCCTTGGTTCACTCTACTTCCCTGTAAGCTAACCACCCTCCCCTCCTCCCTTTAATCATTGCTTGCAGAGCCAATAAAGTCATTGCTGCTTCACAGTCATGCATTCGTTATTCATTCATCACACAAATAGGGGGATGACTACCAAGGTATCCCAGGAGGGGTGGTGGAGGAGGGAAGGAAAATGCCACACAGCACTTTAAGCACAGCACTTTAAAAGTTTACAACTTTAAAATTTATTGAATGACAGCCTTCTTTTTTTTGGGCAATCCTCTGTGGTGGAGTGGCTGGTTGGCCGGAGGCCCCCCCACCGCGTTCTTGGGTGTCTGGGTGTGGAGGCTATGGAACTTGGGGAGGAGGGCGGTTGGTTACAGAGGGGCTGCAGTGGCAGTCTGTGCTCCAGCTGCCTTTGCTGCAGCTCAACCATACACTGGAGCATACTGGTTTGGTCCTGCAGCAGCCTCAGCATTGAATCCTGCCTCCTCTCATCACGCTGCCGCCACCTTTGAGCTTCAGCCCTGTCTTCAGCCCGCCACTTACTCTCTTCAGCCCGCCACTTACTCTCTTCAGCCCACCACCTCTCCTCCCGGTCATTTTGTGCTTTCCTGCACTCTGACATTATTTGCCTCCATGCATTTGTCTGTGCTCTGTCAGTGTGGGAGGACAGCATGAGCTCGGAGAACATTTCATCGCGAGTGCGTTTTTTTTTCTTAAGCTTCACTAGCCTCTGGGAAGGAGAAGATCCTGTGATCATTGAAACACATGCAGCTGGTGGAGAAAAAAAAAGGGACAGCGGTATTTAAAAAGACACATTTTATAAAACAGTCGCTACACTCTTTCAGGGTAAACCTTGCTGTTAACATTACATACATAGCACATGTGCTTTCGTTACAAGGTCGCATTTTGCCTCCTCCCACCGCGTGAACGGATTTTGGTTGAATGCCAGCAAACATACACTGCAATGCTTTGTTCTACAGTGATTCCCGAGTACGTGTTACTGGCCTGGAGTGGTAAAGTGTCCTACCATGAAGGACGAAATAAGGCTGCCCTCCCCAGAAACCTTTTGCAAAGGCAGAACCGCAAATGCCAGGGCAAAGTAATCCTTTCACATGCTTGCTTTTAAACCATGTATAGCATTTTAAAAGGTACACTCACCAGAGGTCCCTTCTCCGCCTGCTGAGTCCAGGAGGCAGCCTTGGGTGGGTTCGGGGGGTACTGGCTCCAGGTCTAGGGTGAGAAACAGTTCCTGGCTGTCGGGAAAACCGGTTTCTCCGCTTGCTTGCTGTGAGCTATCTACAACCTCCTCATCATCATCTTCTTCATCCCCAAAACCTACTTCCGTATTGCCTCCATCTCCATTGAAGGAGTCAAACAACACGGCTGGGGTAGTGGTGGCTGAACCCCCTAAAATGGCATGCAGCTCATCATAGAAGCGGCATGTTTGGGGCTCTGACCCAGAGCGGCTGTTCGCCTCTCTGGTTTTCTGGTAGGCTTGCCTCAGCTCCTTCAGTTTCACGCGGCACTGCTTCGGGTCCCTGTTATGGCCTCTGTCCTTCATGCCCTGGGAGATTTTCAGAAAGGTTTTGGCATTTCGAAAACTGGAACGTAGTTCTGATAGCACGGATTCCTCTCCCCAAACAGCGATCAGATCCCGTACCTCCCGTTCGGTCCATGCTGGAGCTCTTTTGCGATTCTGGGACTCCATCATGGTCACCTGTGCTGATGAGCTCTGCATGGTCACCTGCAGCTTGCCACGCTGGCCAAACAGGAAATGAGATTCAAAAGTTCGCGGTTCTTTTCCTGTCTACCTGGCCAGTGCATCTGAGTTGAGAGTGCTGTCCAGAGCGGTCATAATGGAGCACTCTGGGATAGCTCCCGGAGTCCAATACCATCCAATTGTGTCCACAGTACCCCAAATTCGAGCCGGCAACGTCGATTTAAGCGCTAATCCACTTGTCAGGGGTGGAGTAAGGAAATCGATTTTAAGAGCCCTTTAAGTCGAAATAAAGGGCTTCATTGTGTGGACGGGTGCAGGTTTAAATCGATTTAACGCTGCTAAATTCGACCTAAAGTCCTAGTGTAGACCAGGGCATAGGCTGCCTGCTCCTGGCAGATAAACCAAGGACCTCAAAGCACCTGGGCCCAAGCTTCCGAACTCCCTGCCACTGGCCAATAGGCTCTCCCTGCACTGCACTGAATTCCTGGATCTACACGTCTCTGGGCAAAATCCCAAAGTCCTCATCCAGGCAAAACTCCCCCTGAGTTACAAATCGATAAGTAAATACATAAACTGGGGAAGGACTCCTGGCTTTGTCCCTTAGTGAAAGTCAGGAGGCAAGATGTCCACAGCCCCTGATAAGAATACTGTGCGCACTTAGGAATGGATCTCTCCTCTCTTGATGCCCAGCCTTCTGCTCTCGCTACTAGACGCCATGGCCCTTAACTATTGCATAACCAATGACAGTGCAGGCTGCCCTCCCATGCCCAAAAGCCAGGTGTCCTGCCAAGGCACATGATCAAAGAGCTTCAGTGGGTGAGAAGGGTTATGCGAGTCTCCACAGCCCATTCTGTTGAGGCTACCACTTTCTGTGCCAATGAATGGCCACTCTGACAGCAGTATCTCTGAGAGAAAGTAGAGTCCCATGGTTAGGGACTGGGCTCAGGCTTGGGAAACCTGGGTTTAAGGCCCTGCTGTGCTACAGACTTCCTGCATGACCTTGGGCATGTCACTTAGCCTCTCCGTGCCTCAGTTCCCAAGCTGGGAAATGGGGCTAATAGGCCTGCCCTGGCTCACAGGGGTGTTGTGAGGATAAATACGTTAAAGACTGTGACATGCTCACATACAACAGAAGTGAGGGGGGCACAGACACACAGATGTACTGTGAGGGTGGTTCTGCAGCATGGACAGCTGCCTCACAAGGAACAGGACTGAGTCCCCACCCAACTCATTGCATGTACAAGAAGTCAGAACTACCTAGCTGCCCATTGCCCCAGCCCCATCACTGCTCCTGCAGCTTCTTGCTTGCCTCGACATCAGGGAAGGATTTCAGCAGGTCGCGGATAACCAGAGATTCCCAAGTCTCTAACACCAGAAATCCTGCCTGGTTATAATTAGCCTGCATGAATTATTCACCAGGGCCAGTGCCTCCGTCAGATCTGACAGTGGTAATCATCCTGCCAGCAACATACAGGGTTTGTCTTATTTGTGAAAATGATTTTGAGAGAGCATTTTTTTAAATAGAAAAAAATTACACACACACGCACACAATAATCTATGTCCACATACCGAGGGCCAAACCCATCTGTGGTGGACTCCAATCGAGCCAATAGGATTACAGCAGAGTTGAATAAACAGCTATATCTATTTTCTCTATCTCTCTCTCATTCTAAAAATACCTAGTAATACCGTCGGGAGCTATTCCTTTGGCTCTGCTCTCAGATATTCCTTCAACTGATCATAAGGGTCAAATCTCACCCACGTCTGAGGCCCTGCCAATAGTATTTATGTAAGGCTTGATCAGTCATCTGCTAGGAACCTACCTGGAGTGACAGGTATTCCTCTCCGCACGACAATCCTTTCTCTGCTTTCATTCTTAAATACGGTATGTGTCCAGCCTTTATTAATTTATTACAATAGCTAATGGTGTTTGGGAAGGAATGGGGCAGTGAAATGTCTGACACAGCAATTAATGCAGCTTTCACAGCCAGGCCTGGCTCTAGATCATCGCAGACCTGGGATAATTCATTTCCGTTTTAAAAAAAAACAAAAAAACCCAGCACAACCTGGGCCAAAATTCTTTACATTTATGCCATTGTAATTCCAGAGTCACTCAAGTAACTTTGGTGGAGTCACTCCAGATTTACACAGGATTTGTAATCTGGTTCCATCAGCACATGCAAGAGTAGTATTTTTGGCAGGGTTAATGAATTTTAGGCACCTAACACTCTAACTGTAGAGAGTTGTCACTTTGGATGGGCTATTACCAGCAGGAGAGTGAATTTGTGGGGGGGGGGGAGTGGAGGGTGAGAAAACCTGGATTTGTGCTGGAAATGGCCCAACTTGATGATCACTTTAGATAAACTATTACCAGCAGGACAGCGGGGTGGGAGGAGGTATTGTTTCATATTCTCTGTGTGTATATAAAGTCTGCTGCAGTTTCCACGGTATGCATCCGATGAAGTGAGCTGTAGCTCACGAAAGCTCATGCTCAAATAAATTGGTTAGTCTCTAAGGTGCCACAAGTACTCCTTTTCTTTTTGCGAATACAGACTAACACGGCTGTTACTCTGAAACCTAACACTCTTAGACACCTTTGAAAATCCCAGCCTCCACTTATGCTTGTAGGACCAAATTCAGAACGGGTGTTGAGCCCTCCGCAATGATCTTCGTTCATTGTGGTGTAAACTGGGTCTGAATGCAAGTTTGTGTGTCAGTTTCACCTTACACCTTACAGATGTCACCAGGCCCCAAACAAGAGGACACACAGCATCATGCCCAGTTATGCAAGTGGGGTGAGAAATCACCTTCACCTTTCTCGTCTCTCACTGCTGGGTGTTTCCCTTTGCTCGCTGCTGCCCTGAGCCTTGGTCAATTTGATCCCTAGGCTAATGCATCATTACACGATCCAAAAGCAAGATCTGAACAGATAGGATTGAATACTCAGGTCAGAGACTGAACTCAATGGCAGACCAGCGTGTCATCTGATAAGCAATGTGGCCTAATGGGCAGAGCACTAAACTGGGGCTCAGAACACCTAAGTTCTTTTCCGAGCGCTACTATTGGCCTGCTGGGTGACTTTCAGCAAGTCACTTCTACTTTCTGTGCCTCAGTTTCCCCAATTATACAATGGGGATACTGACCTCCTTTGTAAAGGGATTTGTGATCTACTGATGGTAAGAACTAGGTATTATTATTATTAGTTTAAAATGGTATCACTCTATTGAAATCCATGGAGCTCCAGTGATTTCCATCTGCTGAAGATCTGACCCAATGTTTTCGAAAAGGGCCTCTAATTTTGGGTGCCTTCAGATTTGGGTGCCCAGATTTAGACAAGCCAATGGGTCACTAAACTTTGAGGTCTCCAAAATTAATGGCCATCTTTGAGTGGGTTGGCCTGAGCGAATAGATTATTGTTGGAAATCAATTATTTGTCTGTGTTAGGTACATCAAAGGTGCATCTCACCATGGTGTCCATGTACCATATATTGTGAGGAAAATCTACACAGGGCTTCACAAACAAAAAGCAAAATCTTGAGCTCTTGACTCAATCCGCACACGGGTGAAGCTCCCATGGTAGCCAATGGGAGTTTTACCTGAGTAGACAGAGTCAAAACTGAACGAGGACCTCAGGATCGGGCTCATGACTGAAACATGGGGCCAGAATATCAGCTGGCATAAATCACTGTAGCTCCGTGGACTCTGATGGGCCTACACTGATTTACACTAGTTGACCATCTAAGAGCTAAAGTCAGCTCTCAGTTACATGGCGTTACTCCAGATTTACCCTGCTGTAACTGAGAGCGGAATTAGGGTCTAAGATACACAATACAAACAAATGCATGCTGAGACCCAGGAGAGAAAGGGAAGATTGGGGCTTGGTTACTGGGGAAGAGGAAGCAGGAGGTATGCCTGGCTTGTAGGGAAGAAGGAGCTTAAGAGGTAGTGAGTATAGTAGAAAGCACCATGCAGGAAGTGAAGAGATGGCAACTGGGTGGTGAGCAGAGATCAGAGACGCAGGAGAGGACGAGGTGGCATAGAGCCTTGAAGGGGATGGGGAGCCAGTGGGGGAGTATTTATTACTGCGTGGTGGGAGCTGCCAGATATTTACCACGGGGGTTGTTTTCATCCAAGCTCTCAGTCTCCCATGGCAATAGCACCCCCAGATCACACGGCGAGCGCTGCTGCTTTGATCATCACGGTGGTTCCCCCCCCCCCGCCCCTTCTCTTGCACTGTGGAAAGATGATTGTGTGATGGGAGAGAAAGAAACTTTGATCAGCTCCTGAGAGCTGGGCTCTGGGTGGTTTTCAGTATTCAGAGAGGAGTCCGGGGGGGGGGGGGGGGAATCCTCTGGGGAGGAAAGGGAGGGGTGTCTTTAATTAGTTTTTTCAGGAAAAGATTAGCCCAGGGCAACCTCTGGATTAGCATTTATCTCGCTTTCAGACAGCAGGCTGCTGTACGTGGTGGTGGCATGAAGCACATTCTCTAGTGTGCAGAGCAGGGGACTGGGAATCGGGACTCCTAAGTTCTATTCTTGACTGCCACCAACTCACCAGATGGCCTTGGGAAAATCAGTTTTCACCCCTCTCTGTACCACCCCCAAAACTGGGGTAATGTTATTTCCCCCCCCATTTCTCTGAGATTCCTGGGTAGAAAGTGCTATGTAAGTGCCCACTGCTTCTCTAGGGATAGCGGATAGCAGTGCATCCATAATTGTGCGATAGCACCGGTCACATAAGGTCTTCCAGTCTCCCTGCTCGTTGAGGGCATTCACCAATTATTCCTGAGCTGGGGGAGGAGAAGTGATATCCTTGGTATTCCCTGCAACCTTGTGCTCTCTCGCTCTCTCTCCTTGACGGCGGACGCTTGGCGGTGAGGCCCTGCTATGAAAGTGCTGGCATGCTACTAGCAACATCTGCAGCAGCATCAAATAAAGCATCACCTCGCTCTTAGCAAGCGGCATGCCCAGGCCAGCTCCAGGTAACTGAGCCTCGGGAAGGCAAAGGAATGCCGGTGCTTCGTGCAGACTGTGTTGCCAGTTACCTTCCCTTGTAAGTGGCATTAACATGAGGCATCAAAGGAAGGGACCTACGCAGTATAATGCAATGCACTGACAAACAGCAGCAAGGAAAAGCTGTTCTAAGGAGGACATGTCTGCTTCCAAATCCCTTCTGTTCACTGACCCCTGTTAGATGTCTGATGGCACCTGCTAATACGCAACTCAAGCTGACTGCTGCAAGTGGAAGTGACAGCTTCTGGCATCAAGTCACCGGCCCGGAAATTCAGACTGAGTCCTCTGAAATGCTCACTGAAAAGTCGATAGGCTGGATTCTGCCTCCCCCTGACTCCAGCCCCTATATACTGCTCTGATTGCAATGAGGTGGCAAAGAGATCTCCATGTGCAGGGGACAGGTCAGGGTGGATGGGGGCGGGAGAAGGCATGCTTGTTGCTCTCAGCACTATGGGGATTCGGGTCTGCATACCACCTGGGGAGGGCCCTTGTCTCCTCTATCTTACATTCAGGGATGGAAGGGAGGGAAGGTTGGTCTGCATGGGCTGTGGGGGGTCAGTGTGGGATGTGAGGGATCAGTAAGGGGTGAGGGATCTGTGTGGGTGGGTCAGTAAGGGGTGAGAGGTTGGTGTGGGATGTGGGGGGGCCTGTGGGGGATCAGTAAGGGGTCAGTGTGGGATGTGGGGGGGGTCAGTAAGGGGTGAGGGGTTGTTGTGGGACATGGAAGGGTCTGTGTGGGGTCTGTGTAGGACGTTGAAGGGTCAGTAAGGGGTGATGGGTCTGCGTGGGTGGATCAGTAAGGGGCGAGAGGTTGATGTGGGGGGTCTGTGGGAATCAGTGAGGGATCTGTGTGGGGCTGTAGGGGCGGGTGTCAACGCGAGGTGCGTGTGTGGAGTCTGCAACGTGGCTTCTCATGGCCAAGTTATAAAGAATGCACAGCACTGCGGGCCTGAGCCTCTCGGCCTCTCTCAGCTAGCACTTAAATGCCAATGCAATAACAAACAAGATGCATTATTTAAACGCCGCTGTGCTCGACCCTGCAAGGAGCTCTGCAATCGCTGGAATGTCACCGAGAAGGATGTCACTGTTTCCGTGATTGCTGGTGGGTTAACCTCTCTCTCATTGACAGCATGACCCAAGCGAGAGACAAAGAGCAGCTGAGAAGCGGAGGGGGAGAAACCAGCGCAGAAACCCAGCCGAAAGCTGCCCCCACTGCAGGCCAGGGGAACTAAAGCAGGGAGGGAGATCCAGGCACTGCAGGATAAGGGGGTGGGAGCCCGGGGTGGGGAGAAGCATCTTGTAAAGGCACTGCTTCTTAGCCCACCCGCCTGATCTCCTAGCCCATCAAGCCAGGCTTGTCTGTTGTTATTATTGGTGGAGGACACGGCCTTTCAGACACAAGCCCGGTGGGTATGTCTCTCCCTCTCGGAGTTTCTCGGGCAGACTCACAAACTGTGACTGTAAAGCCCCATGGAAGAGGGAGGGGCTGCTGGATCTGGGTCCAGGGCTGTTTGCAGGTATTTTTTGTTTGGCTGCTGGTTGCTGCCACACTGAGCTGCTGCTCAATGAAGCTTCGACAAGGGAGGTCCCCAAACACCACGCCAGCCTGGTGGGAGCCAGCCAGCTGGACCGTGGCTGGGGAAATGAGGGGATGGGCCGTTCCAGAGGACCATGTGGTGTGTGAAATACGTCACATCCCCAAAGAGAGCTGGAGAAATGCACTTTCAAAGCCTGTATATTCACAGCTGTCACCCCCCGACTCTTCTTCCGCAGAGAACCAGCTCAGGGAGGGCCCCATGCCACTCCCTCTGCACTACCATGCCCATATCTGCGTCCAAAGATCCGCTGACCATGGAATGGGGGACTTTGGCTAGGGCTGCAGCCCTAGCCACACACCTGGAAGTGATCCAGGACATGGGGTGAACAAAAGCCCTGTTCTTTTGCAACATCCCACAGGATTCTTAATGCCCATATTGGGGTCTTATTCAGAAGACAGCCTCGTGCATCCCTGCCAGGTTGTGGCATCGGCTCCATTCCCCAACAGTAGGTAGGTGATTCTTGTAGGTCTCTGTAGAGTTGCAGAGCACCATGGCTGGGGTGAATGCAAGTCTGATTTTATTTCCTGTGTACGCAGACTCTTTGTTCTGGGCCCCCTCCTGGCAGCTCTAAACATGCATAACAAACCCCACAATCTCCAGCCCGAGGACCGGCTTGACCCACCCCTTGCTTTTTTTGGCCAACAGGATCACAGCTAGGGGTGCGATGGCTGCACCTTGTCATCTGTGCCGAGATGAAAAGGACACCGCAGGTGTCGGGATGTGACGGGCTCATCGTCCGATTGCACACAGGACTCCCTGGTCCTTGAAGTATCAAGTGTGTGGACAGCCCAACTAACACAGACGTGGCGTCTGGGGCGGACAGGTTGCAGATGGACTGGAGGATCGCCAACGGTCTCTTGCAGGACTGCCAAATCCTGTCCAGTGCTCAGGGAGACCCTATTCAGTAACACTAGGAGGAGCAAGCTGGGAGCTGAAGAACCAGAGGCTCTCTCTGTCACATTGCAGCTGGGACAGCCTGGGGAGGCAGACACATGCTAGCTCTGCTAGTGCACTAAACAGAGCAGTGTGGACACCACAGCGTGGGCAGGCCACAGCGTTCGCCACCCAAGCTTGGACCTGGGGAGCGGGGAGGGTTGGTCGGGCTTGTACTTGGGGGGCCAGCCCTTGCCGCAACATCCACACTGCTATGTTTAGCTCACTCGCTCGAGCAGAGCAGACACGTATCTGTCTGCACAGGCTGGGAGACTCGCTCCCAGCTGCATGTGTAGATATGCCTTCTGTGTCCAGCAGCCTCAATAAAGAATCCCCTTTGTATCTGTTCCAGCCAGATCCTGGCTCCTGCCCCTGTAGAGACACTACGACAGGGACCCCTGTCATGATGCTCACTTCTCCCAACAGGTCTAGCCAAAGGCAGCGCGTATACTTCCTCCAGCACATTCATTCTGCCTGTACTCCGGACCTACATATACCCTGAGCTGCTGCAGCTTTCAAGCTATGAAAATCTGCCATCACCTGGAGCGTAATCATTCCTGGCAAAGAACCAGGGTGGCCCAGTCCTCCCTGCATTGCTATCACTATGGAACTCAGCACAAAGACAAGTATGCTCAAAGCTTTTGGAGGGTCCCCATAGCGCAGACAGCTGTGAAAGAGCATTCTGGGTAGTGATATGCAAATGAGCCCACCAGGCATCTCACTCAGCTTCAGAATTCTTTGCCTCTTGCATTGCCATTACGGGGAGACTTTCAAACCCGGAGCAAGGTTCACTGCAGGCCAGCTATGCAAACATGGCATGTCCTGTTTAGACTCATTGTCAGGGCACAGCGTGGTACAGTACCACCACTGAGCCGGATATTAACCGACCCCACCACAGGGTGTTCGTGTATCACATTGCAATTCTGGGGCCAGATTATCAACTGTCGCAAATTGGTGTGAATCTACTGAAGTCGATGAAGCTTCACTGGTTTGCACCATCTAAAGATCTAATCCACAAGAAGAACATTTATGAAGAGGATATCCCAAGATTTCAGGCCAAATTCTGCTGTGGGTTAGATCCCCCACCACCACGGTGAAATCAAAGGAGCTGTACAAGCACAAGACAGAAGTAGTCCCTTGGTGCTTGAGAACCTGGTTCAGATCCACAGTGGTCAAGCTCCAATACCACTTCATGGCCATTTGGAGGCCTCAGTGAAATGACTTAAGTGGATCTTGGTCCACTAGGAAATGGACTGACATCCACATCATTCGACATTGGTGAGGCCTCATCTGGAGTACTGTGTCCAGTTTTGGGCCCCGCACTACAAGAAGGATGTGGGTAAATTGGAGAGAGTCCAGCGAAGGGCAACAAAAATGATTAGGGGTCTGGAACACATGACTTATGAGGAGAGGCTGAGGGAACTGGGATTGTTTAGTCTGCAGAAGAGAAGAGTGAGGGGGGATTTGATAGCTGCTTTCAACTACCTGAGAGGTGGTTCCAGAGAGGATGGTTCTAGACTATTCTCAGTGGTAGAAGAGGACAGGACAAGGAGTAATGGTCTCAAGTTGCAGTGGGGGAGGTTTAGGTTGGATATTAGGAAAAACTTTTTCACTAGGAGGGTGGTGAAACACTGGAATGCGTTACCTAGGAGGTGGTAGAATCTCCTTCCTTAGAAGTTTTTAAGGTCAGGCTTGACAAAGCCCTGGCTGGGATGATTTAATTGTGGATTAATCCTGCTTTGAGCAGGGGGTTGGACTAGATGACCTCCTGAGGTCCCTTCCAACCCTGATATTCTATGATTCTATGATCATGGTTACTACCATGTGGCACCATCAGAAGAGAGACTGAGGAGAATGGGCCATGGAGACTGAACTAGCTTATCTTTACAGGTGGTCCAACCATGGCAGCGCTGAAGCACAGTGGCAGGGGAGGAAGGGGATGAGTTTCTGCTGTTGTTGCCTGGTCTGTCACTCAGCAAAGATCCAAACAGTGCAGAAAGATCATTAGCCACTAGACCAGGTCAGGAATTTTTCAGCAAAATGCTTTATGCTTCAAAAAAATGTCAAAACTAAAACTTTCTGATGGAAAGGGTCAGTTCCAGCAAATTTCTCAACTTGAAAAAGTTTTGGAAAAAAAAAAGTTTTGTAATTGTCTAAAGATCCCATTTTTGAAACAAAAGGTTCCATTTTTTAGCTGCAACCTGCTTTTTGTTTAGAAATTTACGTTAAATTAGAATGTTACCTATTAAAATATTCAAAATTAAAACAAAATGTTTTGAAATGATCAAAGTGAAATGTTTCAATTAACCTGAACCAAATTTCTTTCAGATTTTAGGTTTCAGAGTAGCAGCCATGTTAGTCTGTATTCGCAAAAAGAAAAGGCGTACGTGTGGCACCTTAGAGACTAACCAATTTATTTGAGCATAAGCTTTTGTGAGCTACAGCTCACTTCATCGGATGCAGTGAGCTGTAGCTCATGAAAGCTTACGCTCAAATAAATTTGTTAGTCTCTAAGATGCCACAAGTCCTCCTTTTCTTTTTTCAGATTTTAGGTTCATGAAAATTTGAGATTTCAACTTTATATGCTGATATGAGATGGGGAAAAGTTTCAAAACCTGGACAATTTTCACTGGATGGGACAACCGTCTCCCACCCAGCTCTCTTTGCCATGCATAAACCAGTGTTTTTTAAAGTCACATTACAGTGAGTATTACGACCTAGGCCCTGGTGTCGCTCTCCTTGTGGTTATCTCGGTCGGGTTAACAACTGTACTTAGCACTGAGATGTGGCTTCCCAAAGGTTGGCTGATTGAGTTTCTCAATGCTGCTGAGGCAGGTGAGCGTCATCCCCATGTTACAGACACTCAGGGAAAGGAATGACGAGACTGGCTGAAACTTTCAAAAGTTAGGGGTGTTTTGGGGTGACGATTTTGGCGTTCCCAATTTACTACATCTGCAAAGGGCCTGATTTTCAGAGGGTGAGAGCACCGCACTTCCAGATCCTTTTGAGATGCCTCAGAGTAGGCACCTGAACTTGGCCCTACCTTGTAAGAACTTTGGAGTAGGGACCATGACCCTGACCCACAAAGGTATCTAGGCTCTTAACATCCACTGAGACTTTGGCCCATGTGGTCCTACGTATTTGCGCAGGACACAGCACAATAGACCCAACCGGTCCTGATTGGGAGCCTTTCCGCCTCCCTGCAGTGCGAATAACGCTGAGTAATAAGGCCACACAGCACATCAGTAATGGAGCTGGCCTAGAGCCAGTAGATCCTGCTCATGCTTAGTCCAGCGAATCAGGCCACCTACTCCCACTACTCCAGGTAGGTGCACGGGCTTTTCTTGCTTGTTTCCGGAGCTTGGACCATCATTTGCCCATTGCTCATCAGTTTCAGTTACCAAACGTTTCTGGTCTCAGATTTTCAGTCAAATCCCTTGACAAAGCTGAGGGCAATTATTAGACGGTCATTGTTGGGATATGGACACAGGCTTTCCCAAAGCCAGACACCAAGAGCCCGTGTAAACAAAAACCCTGGCTCTCTTTATAAACAACCCTTGGGAAATGTATCTTGCAAATGTTGTTTTGGAAATGAGAAGCATTCAGCTGGAGCCAGCAGTGGCATTTCATCCATCGTGCCCTCATTATATTTCTATCAGGAGTCACTAGCTCTTTGGTTAATTAACTTATTTATTTTTAAATGACCATTATCTTTCTTTCCCAGCACAAAACAATTACCGGTGCTGGATTGCTCTTTTCGGGGTGAGCTGTGTGGCATTAAGTGGAACGACGCTTAGCATTTAGACAGCACTTTTCATCTTCAAAGCCCTTGACAGATGTTTAACGAGTCAAAGCGAGGTCCCGACTGGTTGTGCTTGTTAAAGAGGTTGGGGGCACTTTTCACTGGGAGTAGCTGTTAACTCCTGTGTCCTGGTCACATCCAGCTCAAGTTACCACAGTCTCACTCCCAACCAGCCTCCTACCCCCACCCCAATCCCCGTGCAGCGTTAGTTGGATGTAGGACTCACGATCAGCAGACGGCACCACTTCAGTGGGCATGCACATCCAAAGGGTGGAATTAGCACTTCTGAGTGGAGGTAGGAGGGCTAGCCCTGGAGTGCACTGAGGACAGAAAGCCATCTGCATAAACAAGAACTGGCTTGCTAAGAAGCCCCCATGTTGTCTGGGAAGTTGCTTCAGAATATGAAGTAAAGCAGAGGGTCAGGCTCATGGACCATTGGAGATCTCTGGAGGAAGCAATGGAGCAGAGCAACGGCAGGAGCCTGTCGATTGCAAAGCCCTAGGCCTGATCTCACTTGTTCTGGTACAAACAAGGAGTAACCCCAGTGAAGTCTGTGCAGTTGCAACCCGAGTTGAGATCGGAATCAGGCCCCTGGTGAGCAGGGATTGAGGGAGAGTTGCTCATTTCAGCCCTGCATTGTGGAAGATAGAGGTGCCATAGAAGAACTCCAAAGCTGGGAGTAAGTTTGACAGTAAATGCAAATCTCCCAGCCTCGATCCCAGACAGAGACCGGGAAGGGCAAAGAACTACTGATTTGGTGGAGGCATGGGTCTCTCTCTGGGCACTTAGATTAACTGAACATTGCAGGTTCTGTGCTCTGGTTAATGAGGGTTGAGTTATCCCGGATTCAGTTGTTACATAATTGGAATTGTCTTGATTGCAAACTGGGTTGGGTTTTTTTTATTATTCGCTCCAGGGTGAGTTTCGTTAACATTAAATTAAGTACTCAGCATAGTTAGCAGCCACCAAACAGGTGCGCATGCCAGCAAGGGGAGTTGGATTGGTCTTTTGTAATATTGTTTCCTCCCCAGAGGTCATTTGGAAATGTCTCCCAGGCGGCTGGATTTTTTAAAAAGCTGGTACCCATATTGTGCCTTCCCAAATAGTGCCCACACCCCCTGCATTATTATTTATATCTGATGGGAGGATCTAGAGGCCCTAGCTGAGATCAGGGCCCCATTGTGCTATGTGCTGTATAGACACACACTAATTCTGTGCGATACAGTCTTGACAAATTTCCCCCATTTCAAACATTTTTTGGAAAAAAAAAGTTTCAAAAAAAGTGTTCAGAAAGTCCCACTTGGCCATTTTCAATATTAAAAATTCCTGATCATCAGTTCAAAGACGTTTTGTCTTGAAATGTATGTTAATTTGAGGTTAAAAAAAAAAAAGAGTTAAAATATTTTTAAAGGTCAACATCGGAATGATTTGAAATGAAACATTTCAATCAAACCCAGTATTGAATTTATTTAGGTCTGTGAAAGTTTTCAAGATTCTGACTTTTCATCCCCATTCGAGATGGGGAAAATGTTCAAAAATCTTGGGGGGGGAAAATTCTCCTGGGATGGGAAAACCCAGGCCTGTTCAGTTCTATCAAAACCTCCCCAAACTCCTGGTGATGACAACAAATTTGGGTGTCACGGCAGACATATCATGCCTGGTTTTGGGGTGTGTTGAGAATGTTCATCACAGCTCTAATCCAGCTCCTCCCCACCCTGAATTATCCTCACTGTGACTGATTTGAGTGAGCACCCAAGGTTGGCCTCAGAGAACCACAATCTGACCCTGCCTCCTGCTTGTCTCTTGTAGGGGATAGTGGAAAGACAACCAAAGAGTAAGGCTAATTTAGTGATTAGGGGCACTGCCCTGGGATTTAGAGAATCAAATACAATCCATGGCTGTTCCACAGACCTGTGAGACTTTGCCCAAGTTGCTTAGGGTACATCTACACTTCCAAAAACCCCACAGCAGCGAGTCTCAGTGAGCCAATTGAGGCAGGCTCATGATCTGCACCTAAAAGTAGCAATGTAGACATTCCTGCCGGAGCCTGGGCTCTGAAACACAACAAAGGGTCACAGCAGAGCCTCAGTGAGATCAGCTGTGCTGCTATTTTTAGCCCAAGTCAGCTGACCCAACTTTTGAGACTCACTGGTGCAAGGTGGGGTTTGTTTGTTGTTTTTTTAGGCAGCAGCAATAAAGAGATGTGCCTTTATTCTCTCTGTGCCTCAGTTCTCCATCTGTGAAATGGGGGTAATAGCACTACCCAACTCACAGGGGCATACTGAGGACAAACACATTAACGTTTATGAGGTGGTTAGACACCATGGTGAGAGGGGCCATCAAAGATGAAGGCAGTGCTTTTTCCAGGAAGTAGCTTCAGCTGCAAAGGTTTTTGTTTGTGGTGAGAGAACAAAGGGTGTGTTTGTTTAAGGGTGAGAAATACTCCAAATTGGTGAACTGTATTAACCTTTTGGGTGTGCAAAACTGGTCTGGAAATCCCATGAAAATAAACTGCCACCTCACTAATAATTTCTTTACATTCAAGCTGAATTTGATCTTGTGTCTCCTCTACCCTGTGCCATTTGCAGTCGTCAACCCCCATGCAAGGTGAGTGAAGCACTCCATTCAGTCAGGATAGAGGTTTATACCTACTTGGGCGACAAGGTACAAGGCACTCAGCAGTACCAGAACAGTGTAAACACAACAGTGATCAGCATATTACCAATGCCTTCAAATAGGCTAGACTAGCTACTGGTAGAAGTGTCTTTATAGACTATTGAGTAGATGAGATATCAGTGGAATAGATTAGAAATGCTCTAGTGTTGATTCAATACTGGCCTAATATAATAGATGAGGGTAAAATTTACAAAGGCACCTACATGATTTAGGAGCCTGTCTCACTGAAAAGTGGATTTGGCACATAGGATCTTAAGTCTCACTGAAAGATGCTTTTGAAAATTTTACCCAGAATCCAGCACTGGAAGAACAGATTAGCTAGAATATCAAATAGATCTAATGGAATGAACAGATAGCAAGATTTTTAGTTAAAATAGATTAGAACAGCCCTTCTTCTGGTACACTGGCTCCTTGGCTTATGGTCCTGGCCAAAACCAGCCCATACAGAGGTGCTGGAAAATAGAAACATTTCTTCAAAGCTCCCAAATCAGGCCGCTTTTGAATTTTGCCTGGCATTCTTATTCCATCCAAATCTTTTGCCAATTTCAAGAGGCAAAAGGAGAGTGGAAAATGCTAGCAATTAGCAGGGACTGTGTCTGAGGCCTTTTCTAATCAAGAGGGCTGGGTGTTCAGTGATCAAATGCATGTAGGATTCTGCTCCCCCCACCCCAAGCTCTCAAGGAAGAGAGGGAGCGAGGGAGCATATAAAATCATGCCGCACCAATTTTTTCCCCCTTCTCAAATTATCTGGCATAGCAGCAGCTTGACCGAGCTGACCTTTTAGGAGCGTTGTTTCCAGAAGCGATAATTCCCACAGAGGAAATTACCGTTAAACTTATAACAGTTAACTCATCTGCTTTGGTTTACGGTGCTGGATATTATTGTTAATTGATAATGTAATTAAAATCAGTTTGTTTACATATATGTAAGAAGGATTTATTTAAAAAAAGGAAAATAAGGATGGGGATTGCTCAGCTGAGATGGGCCATAAAATGCTCAACTAACTGGAGTGAACATAGCTCTTGTAAACTCCACCTGCAAATAGTTTAATCACCTTGTTAACACTATTCAGCAATAACTTTCCTGAGTTGTGCCTACTCAGAAATATTCATGCGCTCATGCATCACTTTAATAAGCTTATCAACACAGTCATAAGCCATTAATTAAACATTTATTAGTAATTATGCTTTGGTATCATTTAGCGTTTAACTCCCTGTGTCATAAACGGAGCGTCTACCCCCAACTGATTCCACTTCGCCAGCCAACTTGACACTGATGGAATGGTGCCATCTGCCCCTTGCTGACACACCGCGCTACCAGCCATGCATTCCTCTCCAAAGTTTGACTCCACTCAACAGGTGTAAAATCAGAGAGTATTAATTGGGAATTAATATTTCATCAGGAGGTCTTTGCTTAGCAATGTGCAAATGAGGTGATTGCCGTGAAAGGCAGAATTCTAATGGGTCCCATTCACAGTTAACAAGGCAGATGTGTGTTGTGGGATGGAAGACACTCCGACAAAACCATGGCAGCTCCTCTTTGCAAATGTTACTGGGGTTTCTAGAGGAGAATTAATGGCTAGTGTAGAAGACAATGTTATTAATATGACTATTATTTCTGTTGCAGTAGCTGCTTGTTGCATCAAGCTGTTGTCTTATTATGGGGATTGTGAGATTTTTGGGGTAGCAACTGTCTTTTCGGGGGTGAGGGTAAAAATTCAGAGCCTCATTGCCATTTTCAGAAGTGACTTCGGACCCTGTGTTTCACTGACAGTCAATTAGATGAAAGGCTTTTCAGGCTCAGATGCTTAAAGGTATTTAGGCACCTAATGTCCACTGATTTCAATGGGAGTTAGGAGCTTAAATAGCTTTGTGCATCTGGGCCTCAGTGCCCAAGTCATGTTTGAAAATTAGGCCCTAATGAAAATTTTACCGTGTGTGTGTGTACAGCACCTAGCAAAATGCAGGCCCCAATCCTGGACTGTGGCATCTAGGCATTACTGCAGTACAAATTATTGTAGCACCTGAGGAGCTCATGAAGGGATCAGGGCCCCATTGTGCTAGGAGCAGACCGGAGAGGGAATATGATTCCACTGAAATCAATTAAGGATCTGGCCTTCCAAAGCAGAGGCTGCCCTTGGTGGTACCAGCTGAGCCCTCCCAAAGGGGTCCAATGCCAGCAGGGCTGAGCAGAGAGTATAGTGACCGGGGTTAGGCTTTGGATGTGGATTCAGGTTCCAGCTTGATAGCAATGAAAACTCCCAAGTTCTTTCATGAGAAATTTGGACCCCCACGTGGCAGAAGTTTCACAAAGGTCAGCATTTTGGGGGTGAGATTTCCAGTATTTGGGGCCAAAATTTTGCAAGTTTTTGCCTTCACCCAGACCCAGTTGGGAAATAGGTTCCTTCCAGTTCGAGATCCAACCTGCAGTGTGAATGTGTTGTGGCGGCAGGTGGAGATGCAGGGACTCAACTCCCATTTCCCTCCTTCTCTAATGGGAAGTGTTAGAATCTGTAGGGTTTTAGCTCAGCACCAGGTTCTAGGGAGGATTTAGAAAAGGTTAACCCTCGAGCAATCAGACCGGGGTTCTCAAACTTCATTGCACTCTGACCCCTTTTCTGACACGACCCCAGGAAGGGGGATCGAAGCCTGGGGCTTGGGCCTCGAGCTTCAGCCCTGGGCCCTAGCCAGTCTAATGCCAGCCCTGGAGACCCCATTAAAACAGGGTCATGGCCCACTTTGGGGTCCCAACCCACAGTTTGAGAACAGCTGGATTAGACAAATGGCATGTAATGAGCAGTCCAGACTTGCCCATGGTCAAGCAGCAGGACCAGATGTTACTGTGAACAGGGTGAGATGCACCTTGGACCTTTTGCCCTTAGACCCCCTTTGCTGACCTCACTTCATGTGAATGAGAGCAGCTCAGCTGAATTCAACGGAATTAGACTGCGTCTCCTACCTCCTTCTCAGGCAACAGGATTTGCTTCCTTCTCCTCTTTTGAGGGAGGAACACTGAATGGTTCTTGGATGGGATCTCTGGGTTTTAGTCCCCCTTTTTTCCCCCCAACCATATTAACACGACAGTTTCCTGCAAGAAACCAAACCTGCAAGGAGCCTGGGACCAGTGGCTGATTAAAGGGATTCAAAACAACTTCTCCAAAACAAACATTGCTTATTCTCCCACAGGTACATAGCAATCAGAGAAGAGGATTAAAACAACTATATGCCTATATGCCTGCGTCCAACAATTTCCCTCAAAGCTTGGGCAAGCCTAGGTGCCATAGATCGTGTGTTTCAGTCCATCTGCTCTCCACAGAACAGCTCCTGGCAACTTCCTCCCAAGAGAGAGTTTTTAACTGTTTAGTGTTCTTTTGATCTTGGGGACCCAGCCTTGGTAAACCAGCTGCATAACTCCACCTGGCACCAGGAAATATCCTCCCAATTAATGGCCCAACCATTGTTTGCTTTACTGACTTGAAGCTGTACATCCAGAGATGTTTCAGAGTAACAGCCGTGTTAGTCTGTATTCACAAAAAGAAAAGGAGTACTTGTGGCACCTTAGAGACTAACCAATTTATTGGAGCATAAGCCATCCGATGAAGTGAGCTGTAGCTCACGAAAGCTTATGCTCAAACAAATTGGTTTGTCTCTAAGATGCCACAAGTACTCCTTTTCTTTTATCCAGAGATGTCTTATCTCTGGCTAAACACCTGTCAGCGTTGGTCTAGGTTTACTTGGTCCTGCTACAGAGCAGGGGGCTGGACTTCATGAATTCTAGGTCTTTCCAGCCCTACATGTCTATGATGCTAGGGTCACCATCAGGGATGTAACCTGGGATCTCTCGCTTTGCTGGAGCAAATGGACTAGTGCCATTGCTTACACAGTCAGGTACTTAGACATGTACCTAACTTTCGGCACTTACGTAGTTCTGCTGGTTTTTCCTATCAGCCCCTCTTGATTTAACTCCAAGTAGTCAGACAGACTATCAAGCAGGTAAACGGAGGTACGTATAATATTAATAAAAAATAAAGCTAACTCCCTCATTCTCCACACCAGGTTTCTAATCCAATGCTCTATCCATTGGGCATCACTACTTCTTTATTGACTAGGCAACACAGACGGGGAGCTAGAGATCCATAGAGAGTCCAGGCATCTGGCCATATCCAGCAAGCTCGAGAAAAAAATCCCCTTTCTATCCACTACAGCCAAGCTCTGGCATGTGTCCACCAGGAGGGACCCTACAAGGAATCCTAAAGTGGCCATGGCTTTGCTACTTATTCATGGTGCTTCGGATGAATTGGCAGGGAGCAGCTTGATGCTGCACTGGGTCGTGTGCTGTTTTATAAATTTTAATCCTTGCTTTGAATTTTCCAGCAGAATGGGTCTGCTCTACCTCTATGCTGGAAGAAAGTTATTTTCGTTACCCTGGAAACATGGGGACGAAAGCTCCATCATGCATTGGCAAGAAAGAAACAGGAGAGAAATAGATGACAGGGGAAATAAATAATAATAAACTCCATTTCCATTTCAAAAGAGCCACCTTCACCCTTTGAAGCATAGAGAGGCTGTATCAGAGGGCCTGATCCTCTCTCCCAGAGATCAGGAGTTGAGGGTGTTTGGTACCTTCCAGGAGATGCTGCGTTCTTCATATGATCGGGCCCACTAGGGCTACTTTGCTTGAGTTTGACAAGAAAGCCAGAGGTGCCAGATAAATGTGAATAGCTCTTTCCTTCCCCACAGCTGTGACTTGTTATAAATATTTAATATCGTACCTTGTTTAAACCCAGGGTGCTTCACACACCGGGCACATCTGTGGGTCAAAGAGGAAATGTCCAAGCTAAAAACCAAATCCAACTGGCTGAAAGGCCGCCTTTTTCCTTCTACAGCGTGGGCCACAATCTGTAGTTCAAGGGAGCCCCCATCTTGCCTTTCATAGGTGCCAATGAGAGCTTCTGCCCTTCATGTAAAAAACCTGCCTGCTGGTCCATCATCAGTGAGGAAAGAACCTGGGATCTCTGGCTTTGCAGCCCAGGTATCAAGCATAGGTGCTAATGGACAAACATTAGCTGGCAAGATATTTAGCATGTGCCTAACTTTAATCACATAAATAACCCCCAATGAAGTCACTAGGACTGGTCACATGCTCTGGCAGGTGTTTAGGTACCATGCCGAATCAGGGCCCTTATTAGCTGTCAACGAAAATGAGTGGTTACTCTTTGAATCGCTCACAGAGCATGACTTCAGGAGGAAGCAGGACCCCACAAGAGAAACACTGGGGTTAACCAGCCAGTTCACTAAACCTGCTTTCCCACAGTGCGCAGAATCCCCTACCCCACAGAGCTGAGAGTTTCACCCCTAGCATAACTCTGTTGATTTCAGCTATTTCCACTGATTCCCGTGGAATTACACCCAGGAATAGACTTGGCCCTGCTGGGATATGACTGCAGCTTAGAAATGTGGAAGAAAAGCAGCTGGGAAAGGGAACTGCATGCAACTAGTGTGCAATTGCTTAAAAGTCAAGAGGATGTTACTGACACCCTGAAACCTCTGTGCCCTGCCCTCTCTTACATCTTCCAAACCGCAGAGCAAATTCATAGCTTGCAGCTTGGCTCCCTCCTCTTCTCCAGTGCACTGGTTCATATTAATCCGCTCTCCCTTCCTGAGATGGGAAGGACTGGGATCCTATTTTTCTGCTCGTCTGTAAAGTGCCTGGCACTATGCAAATAAATACAGTAAGACCTCAGAGTTACAAACACCAGATTTACGAACTGACCGGTCAACCACACACCTCATTTGGAACTGGAAGTACGCAAATCAGGCAAAAGCAAATAAAGTACGGCACAGTACTATGTTAAACAAACTACTAAAAAAATAAAGGGAAAGTTAAAAAAAAAAGATTTGAGAACGTAAGGAAACTGTTTCTGTGCTTGTTCCATTTCAGTTCAGATGGCTAAAAGCAGCCCTTCTGCATAGGAACGTGTCAAAGCTGTGTGAAGTCAAGGTTCAGCTTTAGCCTTTTGAAAGAACCACCCTAACGTTGTGTTCAGAGTTACAGACAGCCTCCATTCCCAGGGTGTGCAAAACGCTGAGGTTCTACTGTACACAGCAATAAGCTCTCCTCCATTCCACACCCAGGGCCATATAGAGCCTGCAGCCTGGGCACAAAACTTCCACTGACACAGGGCCATGTCCCGCTGCTTTGCCCCCTCTCCCCGCTACTACTCCCGCCTATCCATGGCTCTTTTCTCCCTTCTTTTGCTTGGCCTGTCATTGCTCCAAAGAAAGTCCTCCAATCCTTTGAAGAGTTTCGGCTCCCCTCTGAAGCAAGCCCAGGGAAAACACAAGGTTTCACTTCCAGTGAGAAGATAACCACCCTAAGCCAAACAAAAGTTGTTGGTTGTCAATATTCAAGGCTTTCCTATATGCCAAGGCACGTCCCTCAGTCATGGAAGCCAGAAAGCAGCAGCCGACTGGATTTTAACTTGCCACTGCCATCTATGGGGCTATGATTGCTATTAGCCAAGCAGTGCAGGCTCATGAGCCAATTGATCGTGGTTCTCGTTATTGTCCACCCATTCCAAAAGGAAGTTTGCAGTACCCGGGGCTGCTTGGCGCTTTAAAACAAACAGCCATTGCTGTGTCGATGTGGCTACGAAGCAGAGAAATGTAAGCAAGAGGCACTGCTTGATGGGATGTTTTGGGTGCATTTCAGGTAAACTGTGTTGGATTTTGGCTAGCCCTGCCTTCCACAATCTTGTCTGTGCATCTAAATGTTATTACACCATTAGTACCTTTGATAAGCCTTTGCCTCACACTTTGTCTGGCTTTTTATGTTTCTCTTCCCCGCCCCCCCCCATCCACTTCCCTTTTCCTCTCCTTCTTCACCTATCCTTTCCTAATGCATCTTCTTTTCCCAGGAGCTCCAGGGAAATCTACAGCCCACCGTGGTATGGCGTGGCAGGGAGGATCCAATTCTGATCACCCTTACACCAGTGTAAACCAGGATTCTCTCCATTGGAGACAATGAACTATGTTAGCCCCTGCAAATCTTTGTAGTTCCATTGAAGTTAATGGAGCTGGGCCAATCTGCACCAGCTGAGGATCGGGTCCAACTGAATTACCTAGGTGTAAAATGGGGGGGTGAGGAGGGTTGAGTAAAAAGTGAATCAGATCCTTAGGAGTAGGTTCTGCTTTCTCTTACGCCCGTGTAAATCTGGAGTTAGTCCATTGGCATCAGTGAAGTTACTCCAAATTTACACCAGCGTAACAGAGATCAGGATCTGGCCTGTAGTATCCAGCTAGCTAGCTGCACTGTTGCGGTTGTGGTTGTGACCTGCAGTGTTTCAAATCATTGCTGTAGTATTTTTTCAATAGGGGCTCTGAGGCCAATCTTCTCCCATCCCGTGACATGGGAACTGTGGCTCACATCTTTTTTGACTTAAACCCTATGTTTTCCAGACAGGCATCAACCCAGTTAACACCCATAAAAAGTAACTTTTTACCTTTTGTCTGTCTCTCTGCTACAGAAGGCGGGGGAGGTAATATCTTTTATTGGACCAAACTTCTCTTGGTGAGAGAGACAAGCTTTGAGCTTTCACAGAGCTCTTCTTCACAGACATGACCGACACCACATGGCACTAATGTGGTCCTTCCGAGCTTAACACTTGTCATCTGCTTTTTCCAGATACCTTTTTCTGGCAGTAGTCTTGTTTAGTGGTCAAAGCAGGAGACTCAGAATCAGGAGGCCAATTTTCTGACTTCGACTCTGCCGGTGACTTGCTGTATGACTTTGGAGAAAGTGGTGCCTCAGTTTCCCCCTTTGACATCTGCCTCATAGGAGTGTTTCAGGGATCTGTTAATTAGCACCTGTGATGGGCTTTGAAATGTACGCTTGAAAGAAGATCAGCCCAGGGTCACCATTAAGGGAGGAAGCAAGGTCTTCCAGTTAAGACTACTCAGAAGACGGAGGTTCAATAAGAACATAACAGCCACAGAGGGTCAGACCAAAGATCCATGTAGCCCAGTATCCTGTCTTCTGACAGTGGCCAACGCCAGGTGCCCCAGAGGAAACGAAGAGAACATGTAATCAACAAATCATCCATCCCCTGTCGCCTATTCCCAGCTTCTGGCAAACAGAGGCTAGGGACACCATCCCTGCCCATCCTGGCTAATAGCCATTGATGGACCTATCCTCCATGAACTTGTCTAGTTCCCAAACTCTGCCCCAGCTACTTTGTGTGGTCTAAGGCAAGTCACTTAGGCTCAGATTTTTAAAAGGTATTTAGGCATTGTGACACTCAGTGATGCAATGCCTAACTGATTTAGGTTCCTAAATCTCATTTTTAAAAGGGATTTGGGCACTTATGAGTCTAAATCTCCTTGACAGTTGACAACATGTAGGTTCTTAAGTGCCTAAATCACTTTTGAAAATGAGACTTGAGTTCCTAAATCAGTTAGGTGTTGCAGTACTGAGCACAGCAAAGCCTAAATAGCTTTACAAATCTGCGCCTTTATGACTCTCTACTTCAGTTTCCTTATCTGGAGTATGTATGCGTGTGTACACAACACCTAGCACAATAGGGCTCTGATCTTGGTCGGGACCTGCACATACTGCTAGAATACTTGTACTAGGAGTCTTTTTTGGTGATGGGGGTGTTTAATTCCTCCATGGAATTACTGTGCTGTTATTTACATCTTCATTAAAACAATTTACAAAGAAACAAAAAGAGAAGAGACTATAATATCTAACCACTGAGCATGTGGCGGAGGTGAAATGTCTTTGGAAGATCTCTGCATTTATAACACTACATATTCACACAATACAACTGCTTTTCACCCACAGATCTCAAAGCCCCTTTACTAGGGAAGGAAAATATCAAGACCTTTGTTTTAACAGATGGAGAAACTAAGACAAAGTGACTTCCCCAAGGTCAAACAACTCAGGTCTCCTGGGTACCTGTCACGGGGCACAGACTCACCAGCAGTGCCTCCTGCTGGTCATCTCTGGGAATTAGCATTCCAGCCTCCAGAGCGCCCTCTTCAGGCCGGTGTCTTGCCTTGCTGCTGGGTCCCGTGTCCCTCCCAGGATCCCAGTGCCCCTTTAACTGGGTGCTGCCGCCTGGCAGTACCCACACAGTTCGGGGTCTCCCCCTCCCAGGGGAACCCCCCACCCACTATCCCTACCTCGCCTCAGTCGTAGGCTCCTGCCAGTCACCAGCTAGCCCCCACGCCCTAGGGCAGACTGCAGTATGAGCCACTCATCACTGGCAAGGTTGGGTTTGGACCTGCTGCCTCTGTCTAACCTTGGGCTGTCCCCTGCAACCCCAGTACCTGTTGGGCCTAATGCTAGGCCACAGCCTGGGGCTTTCCTGGCTGGAGCTCCCCAGGCCCTTCCCCAGCCCTGCTCCAATCTAGGTACTCTGCTTAGGTCCCTACAGCCAGGTTCCACCCTCTCAGAAGCTAACAAGAGAGTGTGCTCTTCTGCTCCCGGCTTCCCTGGCTTTTATAAAGCCTGCTGGGTCTGTTTGGGGCATGGCTCCCTGCTGCAGCTGCTCTGCCAATCAGCCCGGCTCTTCCCCTGCCCCAGCCCTCTCCCAGGGCTATCTTAAACCCCTCTGGGCCTGAGCAGGCGTCCACCCCGCTACAGTTCCATTCTACTGCCCTAATCTCTGGATAACATTGCCTCCCCGTAGAAGGGCAATAGAGGGTATCCTCACATGCCCACGGCGTCCATGTATGTGCACGGCCAGAAACTACTCCAGCAGCCCTGGAATGGCATGTGAACTTGAAAAAACAAACCAACAGCTAAACGGGGATATTGCTTCGGTCACCACTGACTGTTAAACTTACTGCCATGGATGTAAGAGCAGGGGACTAAAGTCTGCTCAAAGACACACGGCTAAACTCCAGAGCAACTCTACTGAATTCAGTGCAATTACTCCAGGTTTTCCGGGGTGCGACAGAGTGTGACGCAGTCTAGGATACTGCGAGTTTTCCATGCTGCAATAACTCAGGAGGTGGAATTGTTGCTGCTTCCAGAAGAAAAGAGTTGGGGAAGTGGTTGAAGGTAGCAGCCTGAATCAAACAAGAAGCTGTGAGAAGAATCTGATTTTCCTTGCAACTCCCAGTGACACCAGCTGGGGTTTTGGATGCTTGGTGTGTCTGAAAACCAGTCCTTGTGCTGAGCAGAGCTTTTACTCGGCCTTGTCAGGAGCCCTGACCTCTAGCCTGCAAAATTCAAGTGGTCCAAGCACTTGCAGGCTTCCCAAAAGCCATTCAGCACGTCTGCTAATCTCCTTTCTGAATTAGTTCCATTTTCCAGCAATTCTTAAAGAAACCTGTGACTAGTTTTCTTGAGAGGGTGTCCGGAAAGGCCATCTGCCTCTCATGTTGAGAGGAGAGGATCAAGTGGACAATGACATGTCTAAGGGTATGTCTGCACTGCAATCACCGGGTGTGACTGCAGCTCATGTGGACATACCTGAGCTAGCTTTAATCAGCCTGAATCCCTGCATAATCTCGGTTGTCTAGCTCACACTGAAGCAGCTTCACTTTGATCTAGCTCACTCAGGTACGTCTACACAAGCTGCAATCACACCCTGTGACTGCAGTGCAGACATACCCTTAGTGCCCATTCAAGCACTCGGACCGTGGTGATGAGGGGGTGGGGTAGGATGTGGACCTTTTATTTAAGTGCTCGGCTCCGGAGGGGCAAATGAGCATTACAGTGTTGTGAGCAAATGGGCAACCACCCTGCTCCAAACACAGTGGACATACGCTGGGCCACATCCTCAGTTGGTGCAAACCAGTGTCACTCTATTGACTTCAATGGAGCTACACCAGCTGAGGATCTGGTCCTATGTATCTAGTCTCAGCTTTACCCCTTCTTGGAGTTTGGCCTTATGGATAATTCAAATAAGAGTTAGTAGAGCATAAGTTTCAGCCTAAGGTTTCTCCCAAGGTTGGCTGCTTCTAAGGTTCTCCTGCAGGACCTCTCAGACCCGGACCTTAGTTCCACCTGCCCCTGAAAGAGCCACTCCAACCCTTTGTCTAGCAAGATGCGCCTGCCATTATGACTCAGCATTACGTTTACTTGCATCTTTATGAAGGCACTTAGCACCTGACAAGAGGAGAACTCACCTGAACGCTTCTGCAAAATCCTAGAATGTGCCACTCTAATTCCAAGATATCTTGAGTGGCTTGTCACAGTCCTGGCCAGGTTAGCGCAGCAGGGTTGTATCCTGTCCCCGTTGCCTTACCAGAAGTCAGTGGAGGGGAAGGGGGATGAATCAACACGACTCTGGCATTGTGTGGTGTTAATCAGCAAACTCTCAGCTTTACCTGGCTTGTGCAAGTGTCATTGCAGCACTGTCGGAAAGCACTGAAAGGACGGAGAAGTTGACAAGCAGCATAGGCAGCGTTGTCAGCACAGTGGGAAGCCCACATCAGCCTTTCAGAGATCAAACCACGGAAGATTGGGTAAAATGGACAGGGAAAAGAGACACAGCAAGTAAATTACCCCAAGAAAAACTCTGCATGAGCTGAAGGAACTTCTCAGCACAGCCATGTCAAAACAAACAGCGGAAGCCAGGAAGCCGATTAGAGCAGGCGGCAAGGCCAGGAATAGCAACCAGCTCTGCGAAGGCTGAAGGAACAGAAGGCTGTGGCCCTGACGGATGGCGCCTAAGCAAGGGCAGCTGGAGAAGAGTGAAGGACAGGGGCTAGATCACCGAGGGTGGTTGCTTACAGGTGCATCCATGTGGGGGGGGGCGTTCGTGCATTGCAATGGGACATGGGATCTGGGATAGCTTCATGCAGGGAGACCTGGCCATCTGGATGGGATGCTGGATTGAAAGCTGGGGGGAGCACGCATCAGTGTCCAGAGTGCTTGCAGACAGCCACAGAAATACAGACACTCAGCCATGCTGGAGAATCATAAGCAAAGTCTGAGGAGCAAAAGCACAAATTCATCCATCCAAGTTAGCCTCGGAGAACAGAGAATCCTTTCCAGATGCGGGACAGTGGGTCTTGCTCACATGCTCAGGGCAGAGGGTTGGGGCCTGGGAGGGGGTCAGGGGTGCAGGCTCCAGGTGGCGCTTATCTCAAGCAGCTCCCAGGAAGCAGCTGGCATGTCCCCCTTCTGGCTCCTACGTGAAGGTGCGAACAGCTGGCTCTGCACTCTGCCCCGTGCACAGACGCTGCCCCCGTAGCTCCCATTCGCCACAGTTCTCACCAACGGGAGCTGCGGGGGCAGTGCTTGGGACGGGGGGGCAGTGGGCAGAGCCCCCTGGCTGCTTCTACATGCAGGAGCTGGAGGGGAGACATGCTGGCTGCTCCCCAGGAGCCGCACGGCGCAGAAGTTGGCAAGAAGCCTGCCAGCCCCGCCGAGCGGCACCGCCAACTAAGCAGTCAATGGCCCGGTCAGCACTGCTGACCGGCACCACGAGGATCCCTTTTTGACCGGGTGTTCCAGTCGAAAACCGGACGCCTGGTCACTCTACACGCTACAGTGTAGTCTCCCAAGGACTGAAATGCTTTAGTCTAACTAAAGCCGTTACACAGAATATAGGGGTATCTGGGTGGAATAAATGTAATGGCCCGTGACATACAGGAGTCAGACTAGAGGATCAAATGATCCCTTGCGGCCTTAAACTGCATGAACCTACAAAAACAAATACGGTCTCCTCAAGTCTGTATGCAAAGCTCAGGTAAAATAAGCTTTGCGCAGCAGAGGTGTAATTCTTACTGCTCAAGAACCCACCATCCAAGCACTTCAGAACAGGGAAGCGATCTCAGGGAAGTGGTCTATAGAAGCCCTGATCTTACACAAGAGGCTGGCAGGGCTGGGTAAATCCATTTGGGGGCAGAGAAGGAGGGAACTAAGTACCTGTAGCTTCAGGGGAGTTTGTACGCTTTAGTCCAGCACCTGCTGTTCGTTCCCTCTCGAGGAAAACCAGTGACCAGCCAGTTTCCACAGAGCACAGTATGTATCATAAAATAATAAGCTGGCTACAGATCGAGGGACGTGATCGTTCCTCTCTATTCGACATTGGTGAGGCCTCATCTGGAGTACTGTGTCCAGTTTTGGGCCCCACACTACAAGAAGGATGTGGAAAAATTGGAAAACATCCAGTGGAGGGCAACAAAAATGATTAGGGGACTGGAACACATGACTTATGAGGAGAGACTGAGGGAACCGGGATTGTTTAGTCTGCGGAAGAGAAGATGAGGGGGGATTTGATATCTGCTTTCAACTACCTGAAAGGGGGTTCCAAAGAGGATGGATCTAGACTGTTCTCAGTGGTAGCTGATGACAGAACAGGGAGTAATGGTCTCAAGTTGCAGTGGGGGAGGTTTAGGTTAGATATGAGGAAAAACCTTTTCACTAGGCGGGTGGTGAAACACTGGAATGCGTTACTTAGGGAGGAGGTGGAATCTCCTTCCTTAGATATTTTTAAGGTCAGGCTTGACAAAGCCCTGGCTGGGATGATTTAGTTGGGGATTGGTCCTGCTTTGAGCAGGGGGTTGGACTAGATGACCTTCTGAGGTCCCTTCCAACCCTGATATTCTATGATTCTATGCCAGGCTCACTAGCTGTTCCACCATCTTCCACTTGGAGACCCTTGCAGGGTTTTCTGCTTACCAGCAAGATCTTGCCTCCTTGGGATCTACTTAGTTCATGCAGACACTTTTTGGGGGGGGCTGAGGGGTGGGGGTGGGGTAATAGTTTGGAGGCCAGTCCTCCTGAAACATAGAACCCATCAATGCCCCTCTCTCCAAGGGGGCAAAGCTTCAAAGGCTGGGTATCTGCATAACTGGCACTGGGTGATGTTGCATTAATAATTCCAGATGCTACAGGAAACCGGCCCAGCAAGCCAGAAAACACGAAGATAGACACCACACTTACTGATAGAGAAAGGTCCATTAATATTTTCTGCGCCTATGGTGTCTGGCACGTCCCAGGAGAATAAGTCTTTTGACGTTTCCACGCTTCCAAGCTCTCACATCTGTCATAGGAGCCATTTGCTTCGCTGTCTGATCATTGAGGCAGGGAAGGGGATATATATATATATATCCATCATGGCCTAGCAGTTGGGTTATATTTGGCAGAGTTTGCTGTGCTGAGAGTTTAAAGTGAGGCTACAAGCCGGCTGCTTGAAAGATGATTGTTGAATCAAAGCCCCGCGCGTCAGAAAAACCCTAGCCCTTTATTAGAATAAGAGCTGCTGATAATTAATAATATCTTCCATTCATGCAGGACCTTCTGTCCCAAAGGATCACGCAAAGCAGTTAGGAGAATATTTACGCCCAGGCTCCTTTGATAACAGTAGCAGGGCAGCAGCTGCAGAAGCAATAGGTGTTTAAGAATAATGTTGGGTTAATCAGAGTTTCCTCCTAGCAGATGCCAGAAGCTTCTGCAAAGCCATGTGAGGGAATCTGAAAAACAGTTTTGACAGGCTGGCCATCACATTCGTCTGGATTGAAACAGGCTGTTTCCCAGTAGAATGCTGCTCCTTTGACCAAGAAAACAGCAAAAATGGGATTTAGGCTTAAAACAAGACCATCTTTTAATATGGTCCAGCAGTTAAAGCCCCCAGCTGGGAATTAGGAAGTCTGGTTTCACTGGCACGCAGCAGGACCCTGGGCAAGTCACTTCCCCACTGTGTGCCTCAGTTTCCCCACTGGGGACAATAATGCTCACCTGTTTATTGTGCACTTGTTTATTGTGCACTGTGGATGAAAGAGCTACACATCATGACTGTAGGCCCAAATCCTGCTCCCTGTGAGTGGATAAGGCCCCAAAGGCAACAGAATCAGTACGGTTCCACAGACCTGAAAGGATCACAGAGATCTCACCAGTATGCATGTGGGGCTGTGTTTTGTGGGAACGGGAGGGCAGAGAATCAGGGGAGCGGCCAATGGAAAGCCAGAATCAACACATTACAAGTCAGGCAGGCTTCACTGGCAACCCAAAACCTTCAAAGTGCTGGAGTATGCCCAGACATTATGGTGATGGGGGACTTATAATTGTAGGCAATAAAATAATTGTCAATGAAACGGCTGGGGAGACCACCCGGAAAGGCCCTGGCAATTCGCTGAGGGATCTGGTGGTCACTAATGAAATTAAATGTTGAGTCGCATTATCTTTAAGCTACAGAAACAGCACCTTTCTAACCTTTACTCCCGAGTCTTCGTGGGGCAGCCTGTGAACGGTTACACAGCAATAAAGCCACTGAGATTAAGTGGCCCAGCTCCCCTCACCTTGTTTTTATACATCCCACCCTCCTCTTTGGCTTATACACACTGTGCAAAAATAGAACTTAAAGGCCCACTTTATATCTATTTTAAGCTCGCTTCATCTCTATAGCACTGCTTAGCAATTGCATTCGCCAAAGCATTTACCAGTTAAGTCTCTGTGAAGTACGTAGGTATTATGCTCCACGGGGGGAGTGAAGCGACTCCCCTAAGGTCACATGGCAAGTCAGTGGCAGAGTTAGGCCTAGAACTCAGAAGCACCTACACTTGGGCTTAGGCCATTTGCCAGACCTCACTCTAAAACTGTGGCTCGTGGAGAAAGCTATGCTAACTGAACCAGTGTAAGAGCCATCAGTGCAGCCTGCCCCCACTGGCCATCCTGTTTGCATTGGCTGTTTTGCCCTGGGTCCCCAGTTGTGCAGCAACACAGCACAAACCTCGGGGTATCTAGCCCCCACAGTTCCCAGTCTAGCTACCTGAAGCTGTGGTTTGTGGGAGATTACCAATGGCCTTTCAACCTCCATCCAGTCAACCCTGCAGATTGTCGATAGTTTAAGCTCATTGAGCCAAAGCTTGATCAACAAGAAGTTGCTGGACAGGTCATCATATTCCGCCCAGGAGACAAAGTGCCATTTCTCAAATAAAGACAGGCTCCTTTTAAACCAGTTTCATGTGGCTTTAGCACTGGTGGAAGATGCAAGATTACCAAGCCTGTAGAGGGCCTGATTCGCTATTGCCCCTACAACTTGGGCCTGACTCTCCGTAGCCCTGCACCTCACACCAGGGCAAAGCAACAACGGATGAGAAGAGAAGCACGAGACAGCCATGTCACACTCACATTGCCTTGGTGTCAGTGACTGCACAGAGGGGTGGAGCAACGGAGAATCCCGCTCTGAAACAGGTGCAGCACGCCATTCCTCTGGCCTAAAAGGACCACCTCTATGGAACAAGAGGAGATTTCAGTCTCCAATAGCTCATCAAGCCCTCTGTCTCTCTACTGAGACTGCCAGCAAGGTTGCCAACTGCACCGATTGTGATGACCTTTAGGGGGGACACCTGGCCACAGGAACTAAGCTGAGAACTCTCAAATTCCCTTCATACAGACAACCCATAAGGCTATCGGATCGCAAAAAACACTCGGCCCGATTCTCCTTTGCTCTGCACCATGTGCAGTTATTCATACAATACACGGCAGGTTTAAGGCACTACCATTCTGTTCCCTGTGCACTGGTGAATGTGGCTGGACAAGGCATAGGGCTTTGGAGAACGAGGCCCACCGAATCAACTCTGGGACTGTTTCCGAGGCCTCATAGCCATCAGGTAACGCTGCGCACGTATGCGTAAAGATCCCTGAAATCCATCATATGACTCAAATGAAATACGCTAAGCAACTTCTCCTGCCTATAAGCACATGCACCATTGCTTTCCTGTCTTCACAATCCGGTGAAACCCTTCCCCTCCATCAGCCCAGAAGCAAGGTACATTCCAGATGGTTCCCCCAGCCTAAAAAACCACACTGCACAGCCGATTAAATTCTGCTTGTTGTAATTAAGCCCGACACAATTAGCTGTCAAGCAGGGCACTCATCTGTTTTATGTTGCAATCTCTTCACCAGGCCAGGCTGCTAGACAAGATTGTCACTTTTCTAAAAGATTTTCATTACTTATCCTGGGCTCCGTGTCAGACTATGAAATATAAAAGTGTGCTCTGTAGCCAGCTCAGGGAAATTCTCATTTAATGTTCCACACAGCATTATGAAAGTAATGTACTCTGAAAATGAATGCATTTTGGAACATTTCGGAAGAAATGTAATTTGTCTGCTAAGTACGAACGGTAAGTTCACGAATTTACTGATTTTTTTTTCAATATGCCTTTCAGAAAGTTGGGGAGATTTTCCTGACCTAAAATGGGAGGAAGAGAAACTGTTTGCTTCTTCTTTTGTTTCCCTCATCAATACTGTGGCTGCAGAGCATTCTCTGTGTAACAGCCAACCACTGTCACATAAAAATCCCAACCTGACAGAAAAGAAATATACAGCCTGAAATGGAAAGGACAGAAAATAACTGAGGTCAGCGAGAAAAGAGAAGCTTCCTTCTTTCCGTGCCTTTAAGAATATAGACCAAGAAACCCTTTGCCACTACTCACAGCTAAACAACCGGCATCTATAGACAGAGAGGCCGTTACAATTTCCCTGCTTTGGTGGGACAATGAATTGTACACATTACAAGTGTCAGAGACTAAGAGGGGTCAGACTTAGACAGTTGCTGAGCTTCTCACTCTCTGAAATTCAGATTTACAGTTGGGGGAAAAGAACAAAGGATTCAAGGTCTAAAAAGCCTCTTCTCCTCCCAAAATACATGACAGATTCTGGGGACCCTCTTTATTCTAACCTAGTAGGGAGTGCATCTTTGTCTCCCTCTAATGCCTGGTCCATATAAGAGGATAAGAGCCTACTACTGCTGCTAGCTAAGGGACTTGCTGCTTCAGCTCAAGGACTATTGTGTTTTCAGCACTGAAGGTCCCGGGCTTCAGACCTCTCTGATGGCTCATGCAGGAGACTGCTTTACCTGCACAACCAGACTGTTGGGTGGGAGGGTTGGAAATGCATTCAAAATGCTAGCTGGTCTTTCAAATCAGAAGAGAAATGGCTGCTCATTAGTGGTAGGGTAGTAATTTGACCTGACTGGGCATTTAGCTGGGAGAAGAGAGCAAAGTGAAATACATGTAAATTGGGCTAATGCTAAAGGATTGGAAGGTAAGGGAAGGGAACGAAGAAAACAAATGGAGAATTATGATGAGAACTGGGGCCAGAAAAGTCCCAGAGGCGTTGAGTGGACGAGGAGGGCTCATGCTTTATTCTGAAGGGGTGATTTTGACAGTTTAACTGGAACATTGGGGAGTTCAGGTGTGGACCCAATCTTCACAATCTGGGTGTAGCCCAATACTGGGCTGAAGCTCAAGTCTCCCCTTACTTCTACCCCCAAACACGAATGTGCTTAGTTCACCTTTGGATCCAAATGTAGTCTCCACTAACCCACCTGCAGCACCCACGGACTTCAAATGGGGTCAGGATGCTCAGCACCCTAGACAATTCGGCCTTGAGTGTTTGCCCTCAACGTGAACTAATGTAACGCAGAAAAAAAAAATTGAGCCTTCCGGACACCCATCATCACCTGTTTCTATTGGCACTAAACAGGATGTGATCTACAATGCCAAGGTGTTTGGGGCCCTGCACGTATAGTGTAGGTGTGACAGCTAGAGAGGAAACCTGGCCCAATTGGTCAGGCACTGCACTGGGAATCAGGACTCTTCCTAACACGTTCCCCCTCATGCCCGGCACTGTATAACCCACTTTCTGTGGGGGTTTTGTGTCCCCCCCTCTGTGCCCAAGCCACAAAGGTTGTGGGTTGGTTACAGGCTCACCCACTGAGCTCAAGCTGTAGAGGTTTGTGCTTTCAGCTTTGAAGACCCCCCAGTTCATTCCCCAGCGTCAGCCAAGCCAGAGAGGCTATCACAATCGCTCTCTCTGCTCCGGCATGAAGGCTGGATCATGGTGTTGTTTGAGGCCTGAGGCTGCAGCTTGAGTGGCCTAAGAACCAAAGGCAACCTCAGGTGCCCATCAAGAGGGCTTCGGAGAGATCCCAGGGCAACTGAAACTAGACCACCTGGCGGACACACAAAATCTATTAGCAGGGAAAGCAGCTTTTGTGTTACTTGTCCCTGCAGCACTCAGCACAATGTGGCCTTGCCCTATGACCAGAGTTCCTAGGTACTACCATTGTAATTCTAATAACCAGCCCAGCATGGCTCCCATAGTTGGGTATCTGCAAAGGTTAGTAAAGCAGGGCTGCCCTGAGTGTGAATAGAGTATGCTTTCATTAGCATTCAGCAGCACTGCCATAGCATGAAGGAAAGAAGAAGAGAAAAAAAAACTCCACAGAAGCATGAGACAGAGAGGAAATAAAAGCAGAGCAGGCGAGCCGGAAAATATGTTGTTTCTTAATTGAGCTGGGGAAGAAGAAGGAGTGGTGGTGATCAGAAGCCTGCAGATCTTTGTTTATGAGAGCAGCCTTCCGGCAATCTGTCTCTATCGGACAGAAGCAGTCAAGCTGCCCCCGGTATAGATTCACACAGGGCGGGGCTGACGTGGAGCAGCTGTACACAAAACATATGTGCAATGTCAGGGCTGCTATCCACCACCGCAAATAGTGCACGGGCCTGATGAGAGAGGGGCTGAGAACTTTTCCTACACAGAAGATCGCCTTTTCTCACCTAGGGATGGAATCACCAAGGGGCAGTGGTTAGAGCAGGAAGGATGGGTCTTGTGGCTAATGCACTGCAGTGGGACTCAGGAGATCTGGAGTCATTTGCAGCTCTGCTACAGACTCCCTCCATAACTGTGGGCAAGTTGTTCAAATCGCTCTGTACCTCAGTTTCCCCAGCTGTAAAATGGGGATAATAGCATTTCACTACCTTCCAGGGGCGTGGTGAAGCTGCATCCATAAATACTTGGGAGTTGCTCATATACTGCAGTGCTGGAAGCCCTGTGGTCCTAGATAAACTGTTCTATGCCCAGATCTGCTATTGGCTATTTCCAGCTGCAACAGAAGCAGGAAGTGCCAGCAATCTCAAGAGGTTCAGGAAAGGATCTGAGCTTTGAAGGTGTTTCGCCAGACTGACCCCCAAACTCTGAAGGTTCTCCCCTCGCTGCTCTCACCTCCCCCTGAGCAACGTGCCTGGTCCATATAAGAGGATAAGAGCCTACTACTGCTGCTAGCTAAGGGACTTGCTGCTTCAGCTGCGAAGTGAGCGATGGGACAAGAGGTATGCACACAGCGGACACCAGGAAACCAAGAGAGTGTTTGCTAACTAGCTAGCTAGCAGCCGTCTGGCAGGGAATCTTTCCTTGACACACCCTCAGAAATTCACAGGTGAAACTTACCCCTGTGTGGAGGGCTATGATTTAAATCCCACTATGGCTTAAACGGGGCATAAGTCAGAGGTATTGTACAGACCCTGTGTGCAGGGATGAATTTCCCCCAAAATGGAGCACCTCTTGATTGTCATAACCTCCATCCATAATAATAGACTCAATGCTTGATCCCTAGCCCATACTGCCCTTCTCCCTCATGGCTCAGCATCCCATTAGATCCCCCATCCATCTCCAGACCTGGGCGGCCGATCATCTGGAATGAGACTGACTGCGGGAGGAATCATCTGCTGAGCCTCTTGCAAGCAAGCTCTTGGGTTTGGACTGCGAACAACTCAATCAGTGGAGGAATGGGCAAAGGGCAGACAGCGAGCCCTCTGTGCAGCTTAATAGCTTATTCTTTGTGTGAGGTTGACCCCCGGAGCCAAGCTGGCGCAGCCATCAGACTGGTGGATGGTGCTTGAGGGAAGATGTGCCAGCTGAGCCAGGAGACCCGGTTTGCTGCGGCTTGCTGTTTAATTGCAAATAGCTTTGGACATTTCTGGTTTGAGAACTCTGACAAAAGTGCTCCACGCCTCAGATGGCCATGTGGGCTCCAGGCAGCACAGAGTACAAGGGGTCGCTCAGAGTCTGAAGGAACACAGGCCCAGCTTTTTAGGCAGTTTAACCCTTTCCTCCCTTCTTTTGAGGACTCCATTAACATTTGCTTGACACATGGATGACAGGACAAGGAGTATGCGGATGATAGGACAAGGAGTAATGGTCTCAAGTTGCAGTGGGGGAGATTTGGGTTGGATATTAGGGAAAACTTTTTCACTAGGAGGGTGGTGAAACACTGGAATGCGTTACCTAGGGAGGTGGTAGAATCTCCTTCCTTGGAGGTTTTTAAGGTCAGGCTTGACAAAGCCCTGGCTGGGATGATTTAAGTGGGGATCAGTCCTGCTTTGAGCAGGGGGCTGGACTAGATGACCTCCTGAGGTCCCTTCCAACCCTGATATTCTATGATTCTACGTAGGGGCTGGGATTTCTGCTCTTCCTTTCAGTGAATTTTTTTTGTGCTGGGGAGAAGAGTCAGGGTGAGACTCCACAATGATTAAGGGCTCTATCCCCAGAATAAATAGAGCAAACTTGCCCACAAAGCCACTCCCCAGCCTGCCCTGACCTCAGAGGTGACTGCCTATTGATGGCAGGGGAATTCGGTCTGTGTTGGCTGGGGAGGGGCTTTGTGGGCAAGTCTGTGCTATTTATTCTGGGGATAGAGTCCTACTGAGGTCACGATCTGCTCTATTTATTCTGGGGATAGTGGCCTATTGAGGTCATGATTCAGCACAGCGCTTAAACACGTGTTTAATTTTGGACACCTGCATAAGTCCTGTGGACTTCAATGGGACTTTGTGCACATGCTTAAAGTTAAGTACATGCTTAGGGGGACTTAATGCTCTTCTGGAAGGTGCTCAGATACTACTGGAAAGAGGGTGGTATAAGAACCTGCATAGGACTGCCCTTCTGAATAGGGATGCTTTCCTGGATCGGGGCCTTGATTCTTAGCATCTCTGCTGAATATTGCATTTAGTGCCTGTAGATTTTTTCGAGGTAGTCACCTGTCCACTAGGAAATGGACGGATACGCCCTAAATTAATTTCACGGAGCTCTCCGAAGAGCCATCAGATGGCAAATGACTTTTGATCACCAATACCGATGGCTCGGTGGATTACAACTGATGCTCCAGAAGCTGTAAGAGTGATGTCCCACCAGCCACAGCCACCAGGCCTTGTCTTTGCAGTTAAACCTACTCTGGAAAAGTCTATGAAAGTGAGGTGGGGAGGGGAAATATTGGGCTAAACTTTTCTGCAGAAAAATTTCAACTTTTTGAAAAGTTTTCAGCTGAAAATAAAAAGTTTCAGTTTCAAAAAAGAAAAGAAAGAAAGAAAGAACTTTCCTTAGACAGCAGACAGCTTCCCCTGAAAATGTTTGCGGAGTCAAAAACCTGATTTTTCATCAAAAAAGCAGTTTTGACAGAAAATGTTCAACCTCTCCTACCTGAGATGCCTTTTGGAGATTAGGAGTGTAGCGATTCTTGGTCCTATCACACACAGCATCTGCCGTAGGCCCAGATCTCTCTAGCAGCTCTCTTTGGAGCGTATTTGTTATTCAAGAGAGGAACCGGAGGAGAAGGAAGAAAGAACCAGATGTCTTTGGTGGCAGCGAGCATGATTGCTCTTCTCAGGCAGGTACCCCCTACCCTCACTCTGACGTTCTGCAGGAAATATCCCTTGTGATGGAGTAGGCTCATTGACATGAGCCACAGCCATGATCCCGCTAGCCTGCTTGTCTAACCCTACGTAGGGCTTGTGTAAGTGGACAGTTAGTGACTGGCATGCTAGTAGCACTGTAGATTTACATCCCAGCTTGCCACGCACTAACTAGACATGTGGACCCTGCTAGTGCGCACTAAAAAGGTCTCTAGTGCATTCCGACCTACTGCTGCAGGTCAATGCACACTTGAGGACTTTTAGTGTGCAAAGCAGGGTCCACAAGGCCAGCTAAGTGCACAGCACACTTGTGCACCCGAGATTTACACTCCAGCTTGCCGCGCAATAACTCTCGTTCTAGACAAGCCCTTAGATCGTAAGCTCATTGGGGGCAGAGATCATGTTTTATTATATGCATGCACATAGAACAATGGGGCTCTGGTCCAGGACTGGGGCCCCTAGGTGCTACCTCAATGCAAGTCATCAGGTAGATCCCTAGATTACATGTCCCCTATGCTCCATTCCTCAGCTGAAGGCCTCCCTGGAGGTTCAGGTCCTGGCCCTTGATCAGCACTCACTGCCAGAGCTTCCTCCACCCCAGCAGCTTCCCCGAGTCTCTCCTGGCTCCACTCTTAACTGCTCACAGACAGAGTGCAGAATTCTTCCCCTTTCTCCCTGCAGCCCCCTTCTCCTCTGGGCTTCCTCCCTTTCTAGTAGGCACCCAGCTCCTCGCCCAGCGGGGACTCATCAGGTGGTGTCCCTTTAAATACTTTGGGAGCCCTCTAAACGCCCTGCCCTGTCTTCTATTACAGAAGCCACCAGCTCCTAACAGAGAAGCCCTGCGCATAAGTAGCTAGGCCTTGTAAATTGTTAGTAAACAGGGTCATTTGAAGCCCAACTGTGTCCATTTGGTGTCATCATATTCTCACTGTTATGTAGGAATGAAAGACACAATTTCTTACCATGGCAGATTGCTACAGCACAAGGATGCAGCAGCCAGAAGACTGGACTGTTCTGACCTTCACAAACTAATATTCTTTAGGCCTAAACCAGAGGTTTCCAGTTGGTTTGTTTTTTTGCTGCACCCCCACGTTCTCTGTGGGAGTCACATGACAGCCCAGGGCCCCCAACTCCTGCCTGTCCAGGGCAGAAAGTGACTCACTGAGGGGAGCAGGCAGTTTACAGTGGGGGCAGTGGCAGGACCCGGATGGCTCCATCTCTGGAGAAGCCCAGGGCAGCATGACGTGGAGTGGACCAGGGCTCCTCACCGTCCCTTCTCTCTGCCCAGAGCCTCTTACACCTGTGAGTTCCAAAGGGTCTAAAATACGAGGAGCTGCGGCTGGCTGGGTGTCTGAGCCAGGGCAGCAGCAGGGAGAATAATCAGGGAGTTCCCAGCAGCCAGGGCAGGACAAGGGGGGGAGAACAGCAGGCTGGGGCAGGACGGGGTGGGGCTGTTTTCTCCCCCACCCCCACTGACCGCTCAGAGGGGTCCCCGCAGGCTCTCCTGCTGCTGATGCCCTGCTGTGACCCAGACTCATGGCTCCACCTCGTGCCTCCTGGTAACTTTGTTGTGACCCTCATACACCCCCCCCCCCCCCAGTTTGAAAACCAATGGCTTACATGGTCAGTGGCCAGTGATTTTGGATGCCTCAACTGGAATCATCTTTAAAAGGTCCTGATTTTAGAGAATGCAGCAAAGTACCCGCTCATCACTTCTGAAACTGTGGTGAAATCCTGGCCCAACTGATGTCAGAGGGGGGGAGGGGTTTTGCCAGGGGACCTTTACTGCCTGATTCCCCATCTCCCTGACACTGGTGTGAATCGTGAAGCAAAGCCATTCGTGTTACTAGGTGACATTTTGTGTGTGAAATATTTTTTGGTGAAACCCACAGATTTGGCAACAGCGAAACATTTCCCTATTTTACCAGATTTTTTCCTGTTGGGGAAAAAAAAAAGACAGTATTCAGAAAAAAATTAAAGTTTGTTTTATTTTCTAGTCAAAGTGATTTGAATTTTTTCAGTTCAAATACCTTTGTTTTGGAATCTCCTTCAAATTGATTTTTAAAAATGCAAACGTGTTAAAAAAAACTTCTAAATCTAAATTTTTTTTAACTTTTCAATTTCCAAAAATTTCAACAAAAAAGTCAACCCAAAATCCTTTTTTTAATATTGTGTGTGAACCAAAAAAATCTATTATTCATACTGCTCGCATATGCCCTGTTTACACCAGTTTTACATCCGTGTATTTTCAATTATTTCAGCTGATCCATATGCTCTGGGCCATACAAGGTGCACTCAGAAGCCCTGTTCATTTAAGTATGCAAACTTTGTCTGACAATTTCAGTTTTTTAAAAATCACAATACAGGGGAGGTGGAAATATTCATCATAAAAGATCTATTTTATACCTCTCTTTTCGGGGTGGGGGGGGAGGCAACTCTTGAATGTTTTATTTATGGGAATGCTGCAAATTACCGTAATAAATTCCTTTACTAAGCTGTTTCAGCTACTAAAACAATGTTCTTTGTGGGTGAATAACTTTTAATTTGAATGTTCCAGTATTCAGCAAAGTGAGGTAATGGATTAGCAATTGCCTGAATTGTAAATGTCATCTTGGTATAATTAGGGTGATTATTGTTAACCAGTGGAGTTTAGTATTTATCTGTCACCGGGTGAGAGTGTATAACAAAGCCCCAATTAGTTATAAATGGTGGTGGGTGGTGGGAATAGAACATAGCCACTGAATTGCTATCTTTGTTTTAAATTCATTTGACTGTTTATTTGATTTTAATCGTTCCCCACTAGTGTGATCTCTTCCCAAGAAAAGGGTGCATGCATCAGGTGAAAACATCAGACGCCGGGTGTGCAAGGCTGTGAATTACAATGTCGGGGAGGTGGGTGTGAGCTGAGGTAGTGGCGGATTCCCACTCGCGAAGAGAAAAGCAGAGATTTCTCAGTCTGACAGAGGCTTGTTTCCAATTATAGTGGTTCTCTCTTCCGTTTCCTTTAAAGTCTCAATGGGAGGATGAGAGAGAGCTTGATCAATCTTCTCTGCTATGCTATCAAGATGACTCACCATCCCCTCTGCTCATGACTCCAGCCTGTGTCACCCCTCTGCCCAATTATCCAATCAGTACCTTCATGCTTTCTCCCTCATGTTGGAATTTACTGGCCAAGGAGATGGAAACAAGGGTGAGAGAGAAAGAAGGGCACTTTAAGTTATACTCTCCTGCTGACTACTCTTCTTGGTACATTCCCCCTGGGAATGTAAATTACATCCCCTTAAGTCTCGCCTACACTGAGAATTTTCAGTACTTCTCCCAATGCTGATCTAGCACAGAGTAGCAAAAATGCATCACAAAACCACTGATAGACCTGAGATACATCAATGATATTTTCATCCTGTGGACCGATGAACTATACTCCCTCAGATTTCCACCACAACGTCAACCAGCCCCACTCATCCATTAAATTCTCTCTAGAACACCCCCACACCACCATCAGCTTCCTGGAGACCACAGTCATCTCCAACAGAGGAACCCTATGGACACCTATACACAAGAAACCCATGGATCACCACACCTACCTTCACAGATCCAGGAGCTACTCCAAACATACCAAGAAATCGGTTATCTATAGCAAGGCACTCAGAGACCACAGAATATGCTCCAAGGACAAAGCCCAGGATACACACTTAAAACCACCTTCACCAAATAAGGACACTCCAGAGCCTCAGAGCCCAGGTCAATTGACTCAGGCTCGTGGGGCTTGGGCTGCAGGGCTAAACATTTCCATGTAGACATTCAGGCTCAAACCAGAGTCTGGGCTCGGAGACCAATCCCCCTTGCAGGGTTTCACAGCCTGAGCTCCAGCCTGAACCCAAACATCTGCACTGCAATATTTAGCCCCATAGGCCAAGCCCTGCAAGCCTGAGTCAGGTGACCTGGGCCAGACGCAGCTCAGCCATGGATCTTTTATTGTAGTGTAGCTGTACCCATACAGTCAAATGATCCAGATTCAGGGGTGATGAGCAAATGGGTAGTGTGAGTCTAAGCAGGATATCTAAGTCCATGTACAATTCATGACAAAGGGCTGGAAGAAGGTACAAGTTACATCAGTTTATACTCACCTCTGAATTCAGACCTTTTTTAGATCCATGGAATGTAAATTATGCCAGTTTGAAGCCTTTGCACCACCCACTTCCTAATGCATAACTTCCATTGGCTTGGCGGGAGGGAGAAAGAGATAGCTCAGTGTTTTGAGCATTGGCCTGCTAAACCCAGGGTTCTGAGTTCAATCCTTGAGGGGGCCATTTAGGGATCAGAGCAAAACTTGGAGATTGGTCCTGCTTTGAATGGGGGGGTTGGACTAGATGATCTCCTGAGGTCCCTTCCAACCCTGATATTCTGTGATTCAGAATTTAGCCCTAAAGGATCTGATCAGAGGAGCACAAGAATTTCCAGACTGAATCAGATCAATGGTCCTTCTAGGCCACCATCCTGCCTCCAACAGTGGCCAGCACTAGATGCTTAAGAAGAAGGTGCAAGAATCGCTATTATGGGACAGCCTGCCCATAGGGAAAGTTTCTTCCTAACCCCATGCAGTTATTGGTTGGCTTATGCCCTAAAGCAGGAGGGCTAATATTGCTTATAAAAGCTCATCGAGCCTAGTATAACTCTGGCCATTCTTATTACTCACATACATTTCTAATCCTCTCTTTTAATCCTGATAAACTCTTGGCTTGAATAACAGCAATGGGAGTTTTGCCAGAGCAAAGACTGTGAGATCAGATTCTCAGATGTTACCAAAAGATTAAAAAAAGAAGGAGAGGAAGTAGACAGAAAAATGTCCACATTGGTCCAGTGGCAAAAGCAGTCAGAGTAACACTGTAAGTTCAAGGTGAATATTTCTTCTTGGGGCTTTTAAGGATGTTCATAGCTGGAAACTGCTTTTTCCGAGTATCTAAATGACGGATGAATCAAGTGTCCAGGGAAATGTTTCCACATCCAGACACAAATGACAGCTGCAGCACTAAGTGAGGCTGTCAAGGGGTGAGAAACGACTGGGGGAAAAAAAAGTCACAGAGCGGATAGGAAAATAAAAGACTCAGTTAAGCTGCGTCACTCTGGGCTGACCCAGCTCTCACCCAGGAGGGATTAAAGGAGTTCCAGAGGCAGAGTGGACTACACATTTTATTGAGCTTAATTTAAAGAGTTTATAAAGGGTTAATACCTTTTTAATAAATGTTAACAACAAGGTTAATCTGAAGTCCAACCCGTTGCTGTATTATATAGGAATTGGGTAGGATCCCTCGAGGGGGGAGGGATAGCTCAGTGGTTTGAGCACTGGCCTGCTAAACCCAGGGTTGTGAGTTCAATCCTTGAGGGGGCCATTTGGGATCTGGGGCAAAAATTGGGGATTGGTCCTGCTTTGAGCAGGGGGTTGGACTAGATGACCTCCTGAGGTCCCTTCCAACCCTGATATTCTATGATTCTATTATTCTAAATAGTTTGGGAGCTTTCTACTGGGGTTTACTGCCTTCTGTTCCAGAAGCCACCAGAAGGTAACAGAGCAGCCATGTATACATGTAGTCTATAGCAAGCTTGGAATAGCTATTAAGCATTTAAAAACCCTTTATAACAGGGGTGGCCAAACTTACTGATCCTCCAAGATGCACATGATAATCTTCAGAAGTTCAAGAGCCGGGCGTGCCTGCTGGGGCTCGGGACTCCAGCCCCACAGGATACCTGAATGCCACCACCCTGCCATGGGGCAGAAGCCCTGAGTGCCCGCCCCCAGTCTGGTAGGCAGAGATTAGGGGGAAGTATTGGGGGGGGCCTCCACAAGACACACTTTAAATCTAAAAGAGCACATGGCTCGCAAGCTGTGGTTTGGCCACCCCTGCTTTATAAGATACTTATAAACGTACCCTCCACACAACGTGTCTGTTCGCTCTGGGCAAGGGGCAAGCACATTATAGTGGACTGCCACGTCCGCTGTAGTTAAGATTAAGACCAGCTTTCTGTTTAAATACCAGAATGCATTTGCTTTTCAGAGTCAGCCTTAGTCCAGACCTTGGCTGTGAACTGGTGGATTCTCACCAGCCCCAGGGAGTTCAGCAATTGATCACTGAGGCCCCATATCTCAGAGCTCCAATCACTACATCATTACCTGCTGGGCTAGGGTAACCTGACCATCCCAGCAGGGCAGGGGAAGGGAACCAGGGAGAATGTAGCAGTTCTCAAAAGGGGTGTATCTGGTTTCAGATAATTGGATCTACACCCAAAGCCTTTAGTCCCCAAAATTTCCTAGGAAGGTAGCACCAGCCTGTGCCCAACTCTCCCCAAACTCAGTACCCTTTTTTCCCCTCCAAAGTGTTCCCCTTGCTTTCTGGAGCTGTTTTCCCCTTGGATCTCCTTCACCTTGCCCTGGAAAGGGCTAGCTCTGTTTTATATAGACCCCAGCCCCTCCCACTCCCAGCATCCTGTGAGAGGATTGGTTAATTTGAGTCAGCTGCTTGGGAATTTCCCCCACCCATGAGACCAGTCACACAGTCAGGGTGGTTTTAAGCCATGGCTTGAACTGTGGGAAGAATCTTGGCACAGCCCGTAGTTCCTAAGGGGGGACCCTAGGCACTTTTGATGCAAATCAAAAGGTCACTTCATCTCTTTGGGCCTCAGTTTGCCATCTGTAAAATAGGGGTAATAAGTCTCTCTTTCTACCACCCTTTTGTTTGTCTTGTGTATTTCGATTGTAAGCTCTTCAGGGCAAGGACTATTATATATGTACAGCACCTTGCACAAAGGCACCCCAGTGCTGGTTGAGGCCTATAGGCCCTATTACAAAATAATAATAATAATTAGTGTTGCCAACTCTTGTGATTTCATCACAAGTCTCACAGTATTTGGAGAGGGCTTTTAAAGCATCAACTCCTGGAGTTGTGATTGTATCTCAGCTTTCATTTATAAAACGAAAAAAGTAAATTTCTGGCCTTGGTGACAGAAAAAAGCTGGAAACCATGAACCCAACATTTATTATTTAACAAAAACTTGTGACTTTAAGTCAGTCTCATGAGTTTTGAACATTGAGGGTTAGCAACACAGATCATAATTAGACTGGAAGGACAAGATTTTTATCGGTAAATGTTGGTAGATGTTGATTTCACTGCATGCACAAAACCGATGGAAATATTACCAAAATTTACTGAGAAGCAAGATCAGAAAAATGTTGCTTTAGAACTTATTAGAGGTTGATTTAATACTATTTACTCTGTATATTTTTCATGTGACATTAACAGTTTGTATTTTAACGGTTGTAAAGCTTTAACTTTTTGAATCTCAATGTCTACCATTATTAAATAATTGTTGTGTGACACACACACCCCATCATCTGATGCTCCCTATAATTTCCCACAACTGTGAAAATCCCAGCTGTGATCACTCTGACATGATTTTAAACTTAATTGTGAACATTTTAAATTGACAAAAATTAAAAAAGCTTAAAAATAAACTTCAACATTACCCATCAAAATTATAAAAAAAAAAAAAAACCTGCCAAGCCTAATAATAATAATAATTAACGGCTTGCTGCAGCCAGGAGCTTCTGGGTGATGGGGTGGCTGCAGGTGGGGGGATCTCACTGTGGTCTCCTGAATTCTGGTGTTCTCATGGTGCCTGCGTTTAAGGGTGCAGTCTGCACACTGCCCCCGTCACTTGTGCCCACCACATGCACCAGCTCAGCACTTTGTTTGCCCTGCTCCTCTAGGCCCACTTTGGGGAGCCCAGTCTGATTAGACTGATGGAAGCCTTGTACTCCCTGGGTGAAATTCATCCTGTTTGGCCCAGGCACTGGCTGGCTGTCCGGCAAAATGGGTAGAACTGGGCTCAGGAGGCTGGAAACCAGAACCAAGGGTTGGCGCTGAAGTCAGAAACCAGGAACCAGAGCCAAGGGTCAGGGACAGAGTCAAGAGCAAGGCAGGATTCATTTGGAACAGGGCTAGAGCAGGATCAAAACAAGGCACGGGCAAGACCATAACGGGGCGGGAGCTGATGCAGGGTAGGAGCAGAAGCAAGTGGGCCGAAGCACTGAGCAGCCAGGGGCCTGCTGCTGAGCTTAAAAGCAGGCCGGCTGGCTCCCCGCAGCCAATCAGGCGGTCCGGCCAATCAGGCAGTCCTTCCGCAACCCAGCTGAGCTCTTTAATCTGCCTGGGCTGGCTAGACCTCAGGTGAAGGTGCCCAATCCTGCCAACCCCTGTGCAGGGAGCCAGCACTAGGCCCATGACCACGTCAATCCCACTTAGCCCCGATTTACAGCATAGACTCTTTGGGTATGTCTACACTGGTGCTGGAAGGTGTGATTCCCAGCTCAGGTAGGCAGGTATGTCCTCGCTGCGCTCAAGCCAATGCCTCAAAAGAACAGTGTGTCTGGGGTGGCACAGCCAGCCATGGGCACCCTGCTATTTGTAGGCGCTCGTGGGCCCGTCTACTCCAGCTGGGAATCATCCCTCCCAGCTCAAATGCAGAGGCACCCTTCGTCTGCATCCTCTCTGCATAAGGACCTACGTTACATCAGGACCCTGTGCAAGGACACCCTGGGAGCAAAGCACTACGTATCCTCTCCCCAGTGTGCAGAGCCCATCGCAATCTCATCCAAAGAGGGGACTAGAAAGGTGGGTCCTTTTAAGGCCACTGTACATTAAAACGCCCAGCACCGTCGGCAAGATCAGTGAGAAGCACGTGGTCTGTTGCGGTGTATGGTTTTGGCAACTGGAGCTTTGCCAATAAAAATGGGGTTAGACCTGCTCCTGGAGGGGGTGGATACACCTCCAACAAGTCGGCACAGGCACTGCTTCCATCGTAAACTTCGTAACGCTTGTAAATGCTGCACAAGCTGCACGTGGATCCCAGTTCTAGCTAAAACAAGCCCATAAATCCAGCGCATTTTTGCAAACACAGCCAAAGCTTTGCATTATTTACATGCATTTGGGGCTTACAAATTTGTAAAGATTTGCAAGTGGAAACACTTATTTTTTCCCCTCCCCCTGTAAATACTCTTCTGCTAACCCTTCCAAGGAAGAAAGCTCTGGATGGGGTAAGAAAAAAAAAATCTATAAACATTTTATGGAAATCGTCAAATAGAAACATTTTTATAGAGAAACAGGAAGGCTTTTTTTTTTCTCTTCGGCATCTATGGAAAGGTCAAGACCGTTTCTAGAAAACTTTCAGTGGTGGAGTTTTTGAAATGTATCCCAATGAACTCAGATCCTTTCACTTTCCATAGAAAACTTTCTAAGGCATTTCTGAATGGAGTGGTGGATGCACGAGGCGCCTTTTCAAAGTTAGAGTCCAGTTGTATTCCTGTTCATGCTGGTGTAAATCCAGTGTTGGCATCTCTTGTGATTTTATCCCACATCTCTTGATGTTTGGTGTTTTTTCTGAACGCCCCATGTGGTTATGTGAGACGTTCACAGTTCTGTAAGTCCAGAGTGTCTTCAGTGGAGTTACTCACCGGGGTAAACTTAGAGCAGCTCGATGAACTTCATTGGAGTTGCTCTAGATTTATACACATGTAAATGGGAACTGAATGCAGTTCTTAAAATATAAAAGTCTGCTCCTGCTCCCATTGAGAGTTGTGCCATTGACTTCAACAGGATCAGGCCCAAAATGAGATAGAAGCCAGAGCTTGGAACAGTTCCTGCTCAGTGATACAGGCACAGGCATGTCAGACACCACCTACTAGACCTCTCTCCTGGCTGCAGCCAACCCCTGAGAGAAAACAGAAGTTACACTGATGAGCTGAGCAAGAGGGTTGACTCAGCAGTGCTTTTTTAATGCATGATAATCCCTGATCCCAATTTGCTTCAGTTTATTACATATCCCTGTAAATTGGGCTGATAGAAACATCACGGCACCGCAAAAAGCCGGGCCTGCTTCTGATCACACTTACAGCACTGTCATCCCATTGAGGGCCTTACCTTCCAGATTTACAGCTGCGCAAACCAGGCCCAGTGAATTTGAAACTGACCGACATCACACTGAGCAGCTCCAATTCCTAGTACCCTGTTCGAGCGAGGAGAAGCTCCTCTCTGCCCTATGCGATGTGTTTCTGTCACCTGCAGTCTCACCTGGCCCCCGTTGTTGTAATAACTAAGCAGCTGACATATATTAATGAATATCACTTCACCACACCCCGGTGACAAAGATAAGGATCAGATCGTCATCCCCTTTTCACATATGGGAAACTGAGGCACAAGACAAATGAAGGCTGATTTACAAAGACACGTTTAGATGCACAATTCCCATTAAAACTAATAGGAATCAGGCGGCCTGTGAGGTCACGCAGAGCTGGGAACTGAGCCCAGAGTGCTACTTCAGCATCCTTTCTTCCTCTGCTGGGTCTAATGGCCATGGTGAGGACAAGGCGCATGGGGTAAGTTAACCTGCAGGCAACAAACCCTTGCCCTTTCAGCCATGCCCTTCCATTATTTCCTTCACAGCTGATCTGAGGAACAGTATCTCTGCAATATTTCAAAGGGGCCACGTAACGGGGGGCTTGCCCCTGGGCTGGAGATCCTGGGCTAAGCCAGCCCTGGATGCAAAAGGAGTCACCCAAGAGGAATCAGAGGATGCCAATATAGACGGTGGCAGGAAGCTGCGGGGTTTGGGGATGGGCGGGGCAGACAGAGGAAGGAAGCCTGAGCCAGAATGCTAGGTGCCTGCTGAGCAGAATAAGGCCTCCGTGGAGGGCAGGAGCTCAGGAAATGGGTATGAACAATGAGGCTACTATGATGGACCTTGCATGTGGGACACTGAGGACCACTTTGAATTAGTTTGGGCTACTGACCCTGTTGCAGGGGAGGGCTGGTGATACCCCTGAGAGAGCCTACACCACTCCCAAGGGCCCTTGAAAAGAGGGAGCCGAGGGAGGGCCATGCAGAAAAACCACGGGGCACATGGCGAGCAGCCACCCTGCTACAGGCCAGAATTGGGGCCGCCAGAGACCATGCTGCATTCCCCCTGATGCCTGTGGGACTGCTGGTATATGCCTGCTTGCACCGCTGGCCAGAATTTGGCCCCAAAAGAGGAGGTGATACAAATTGTAATGGTGCTCAAATAAATAATAATCATAATTAATGATCCAGCATGCTCAGGACCCCGGCTTTACATAGCATCTCCCGCAACACAGCGCCGCCAAGGACCATGCTGGTGCATTGGTACAGCATTGATTGGGGGAGTGGTAGGAGGCAGGGGAAGTGAGCCCCCTTGTGAATCCCTCACACTGCCTCCCAGTTGGTGGGAAAATGCTGCCTGGATTACAGAAAAGATTGCCTGCCTGTGCATTATTGAAATATGCTTTTCTGAAGCCCAGAGCGCACTACGCCGCTTGCATCTTGAGAAGGCAGACGAAACATTTTTTTTCCTCGTGCTTTGCCACTGCCACTTTGCTTTGATAATTTATTTTTAATAGTCCGGTTACAAATGAGATTGAAAAGGAAGCGCATTGCCCGAATGCTGAGAACATGCATTTCTGAGTCACGTCTCTAGCTTTCCCCTCATGCCTCCTAGGCCTCTAATAAACTACAAAGTAACATTAAGAAAACACTAAAAACTCTTTATCTGTTGAGATTCAGGAATCAGTAGAGTGAGCAGTCAATAATTAATTCTGCATATTTGCCATACATCACTGCAGGCAGGAGACAGGCAAGGGAGGCTGGGAGTTCAAGTGCTCAGAATAAGGATTTCCAGATTCAGGTTGTTAATAAAGGAGGCCAAATAGACACATCTAGTGATATATGTTGGGAGCATTGCTACATTCAAGGTAGGACATAGGGGCAGCCAGAATTAATTCCACATCACTCCCAAACTTCTTTACGCTTTGCTGTCAGTTTCATGCCCCTCAGCTATTCACTGGGGGAGGACACCTAGCCATCTTTCCCAATCCCTATGCTTCAACTATCACATGTTAAAAAAATGCTTTAATGGCCCCAGATTCACTCCATGCTATGCCATCTTACCTCCAGCTATTTCAGTGATGAACAAGCTCCTCGAACTTGGCCCTGTAACAGGCTCAGTGCCTTTGACTCCCAATGATAGTAGTAGAGGATAAAGATGTTCAGAACGGTGTAAGAAGAGCTCAGGATCTACTGAGGGGAGAGATCAGGGTCTGACTCAAAGCCCATTGCAGTTAATGGAATGACTTTCATGGACTGTGGTGGGCTTTGCCACAGAGCCTTGAAGAAGGCAGTTTTGCCTAGTGGGTAGAGTAATGGACAGGGCCTTGGGAGACCTGGATTCTACTCTCAGCTCTGCTATTGGCCTGCTGGGTGGCCTTAGGCAAGTCACATCCTCTCCCCGTGCCTCAGTTTCCCCATCTGTAAAGTGACCTCCTTTGTAAAGTGCCGTGAGAGCTACTGATGAAAAGCACTAGAAAAGAGCTTGATATTATTGAGAGCAAAATGTCGCCACCCCAGAGGTGACACAGGAAAGGGAGACATGCTTCTCGCCTCACAGATGTATAGTCTGGAATTTAGACATGGCATAAGTGAGTGTGAGGTCAGGTGAGAGAGGGGAGTGGAGCAGCTCTTCTGTAATATGTAGGAACATTGAGAACCATTGATCCAAATCCAGGGGCAAATGAGAAAAACCAGTTGTAAACTGAATCCCAATTTGTAGCTGTGGTCTGAATTGATGCAGAAGAACGGCAGGAGGGAGGTTGGGTTTGCAGTTAAGGCAATGACTTGTGACTCAGAAGACAGAGGTTTAGCTCTGCCCTAGATTCCCTGTGTGACAAGTCACTTCAGGGCCAGATTTTGAAAGGTGCAGACAGGTGCCAGTGGGATTTTCAAAAGCTCCTATGCACCTAACTCTCATTGACACCAGTGGGAAATGAGCAACCAAATACCTTGGAGAAATGAGCAACCAAATACCTTTGTCAACCAGTACCTTGGAGAACTGAGCCCTAACTCCCACAGAAAAGCAATAGGAATTAAGTAGCTGACTGTTATTTATGCCTTACAAAATCTCCCCCATGGATCCTAAGGCCAGAAGGGACCCACTATGGTCATCCAGTGTGACCTCCTGCACAGCACAAGCTACAGACCATCATCCCACCAAAGAATCTATTATGCACAATCAGCCTGGGGCCCTCTGTCACACCCCCACCAGCCTGCAATCCTCCCCTCCCCTGCAAGCCAGGTGCGGATCAGAGGCCAATCTGACCCAGCAAATCATCAAGCCAACTTCCCCCAAAAGGGGGAGAAATGAATACAAAAATCATGCCGAGGTTAGAAACACCTACCTAGGGCTAACGACAGAGATGGCGCTGGGCTCTGGGATGCTGAGAGGCTCTTGATGAAGGGATGGCACCATCCAGGTAAATGGTGTGGTAAGCCTCAATGGTTTGGGCTATGGATTTATGTATTAGCTTCCTTGTGTAGGTCAGATGTCTTCCCAAGGGGGTTTCTGCTAATCTCCCTCTTAGGATCTCAATTACACACTCAACACAGATTAACAACAACGGCAAAAAAAACAAAAAAAGATAATAGAACAGTCAGAGCAAAAGGAAGCCTCTGAGGAAAACACAGTGCACTTAGAGCAGAACAAATAGCAACGGATTCACTGGGAAAGAAAATCAATGCAGCTGATATTTATTACAGTCTTTATGGAGGGAGATGGGACTCCAAACAGAGCCTTTTTAGAGTTCTGGTCCACTTGGGTTTAGTCATAAAAATAATGAGTGTGTGTTCAGCCTTTCATTATGGCTTCATGGCCACTACATTTTAATTAGAGTGAGGGAAAAAAAACCCACCAGCTAATTCATAATTTAGTATCTCTTCTGCTGCAGGCATCCATTCAATCTTCCAAAAGCAACGGTCCCTTTCATTCAGTTTGGGTAGTCGCTGTTCAAACGGCCTTTTGATGCCACACATGAAGTGAAAACAAACAACCCAGCGAAGGGGGGGTGGGGGGGTGGAGGAAGACAAACAATGCAATATGTAGAGAATCTAGCACAACATAACATCACGCAACAGGAGGCAAAGCCCAACATTAGTGGCTGTAATTCAACACACGTTGGAGCAGACATCACAAAGGAAGAGCATAGCAACACAGTGTTCGGCGCATTTGGTTCATCAGATCCATCCTGCTTCCATGAGTTGCCAATTCCTGAGTCTTCAAAGGAAAATGAATGCCCTGGCCACGCTCACACATACCTATGCCTACAAAGACACGTGGCATGCGCATAAATGCACATGCACAGAGATATGCCTCACGTGCATTCAAATACATACATCTGCACACACTTGCATGCATATAAACGCCTATGGCGAGATATACATGCATATGAACACACATATACGTGCACGCAGTTCCTTGCACACGCATACATGCACATGCATGAAGGCATGCATACACGCATGCACTAAAGCACCAGTGAGCAGCTTCTACCCTGAAGCAGGAGATTTGATGGCCCTTATCTTAGTATGTATCACTGCAAAAGCTATTGTTGGTCATAAAATTATCCATTAGCCTGAATCTCCTGGATGCGCTTGTGTCAGGATCTTTGTCCCTGGGGAGATCATCTAGTACAATGCAACTTTATTGTGTAGCGCATCCTCCAGGCAACTCAGGTCAGGAGCAGCCATAAGGGGTGGGCAAGAATGAAGGAAAGAAGGAAGATCAAGGAGGCTGAGGGGACAGGGTGGCAATAGGGCATGCTGAATGTCCTGGAGCAGAGGCAGCACCTCAGGTCCTCTACTTGGTTAGGTGGGCAAGACAGCATGAAGCCAGGTGATCAGCAAGACAGAATCCAAGTTTTAGGTGGTAAAGGACAGTAGGGTAAAAGAGGAAGAAACAAAGACTCTGCTGGCTTTGTATCATGTTCTGCATGATTTAACTGGGAATTGGTCCTGCTTCAAGCAGGGGGTTGGACTAGATGACCTTCTGGGGTCCCTTCCAACCCTGATAGTCTATGATTCTATGTTCTGGGAGATGAAGGGTGAGTGTGGGATAGATAGATAGACTAGATAGGAAGACGGTGAGTACTAGCAGAGAAGATGCAATTTTGTAAGTGCTCTATACAGGTGAGGGGGCTGTTCCACCAGACCTGCGGTACCCGTGTCCCCATTGGCCTCTTCCTTCAATCTGTGTGACTGTGGTCGCTACGATACCCATCTCCCAGTGTGGGTTCATGGCCTTTCCTCATTTATTGCAAGGCTATGCTGAGACATTCCCCAGGCTCCTGCTTGATCTGCTGCTAACCAATGTTTCAGTAACCCAACTGAGACACCCAGGAGTGGATTGGGGTGCAATGCCACAAGCACAGACCACAGCAGAGATGCCTCCTTCTGAAAGAGTAGATACCATGGGTTAGGCCCCATAGTGGGTGCAGATTCCTCACTGGTCTCTTCAGCCAGTTGGCAAACTGCTTTTAATGCTGTCCGGCTGGACCCATTTTAAAGATAAGGTAACTGAGGCACAGAGAAATGCAGCCTGAGACCACACAACAAGTCAGCGGTGGAGCAGGAACAGAACCCAGGAAGCCTGCTGCCACAGCCCTCCCTGCTCTATTCACCCTCTTACTTTGCAGCCCCTTTGCAGACATTTCGGAGATCAGTAGCACTGAGGTCTGACTCACGCTGGAGAATTTGAAGTTTGATTTTGGGGTGTTTCCTATTCCAAGTATAGCTCAAAATCAAATTATTTTAGTTAGGGCAGGGAGGGGAAGAAAAACAGAGCAGGTAAAGTCAATAGCTCCTGTCTGGCAAAGATAAGCCAGGCAGGGCAAGATATTAATTCTGATTCCATTAGCACACCAAACAAAGAGAGCCGTAATTCCACCCTTGTTGAAATCAGAGGAAATTATTCTCACCAACGGTGCATAATTTGGGAGAGACAATTCATTACAACCAGAGAGAAAAAGTAACACCCAGTTATTCAATACCATTTGTAATGAGCCCTGTCTGAAAGAGAGCCTCTGAGCTGGTCACTTGCATCCCCTTTTCAAGTGGAGACACAGAAAGGCTATTTCTAAATTAACGTTAAGCCTAGAAAATATGCTGGGTTTTGCAGAGCCTAATAAAAAATGCCGTGGGCCAACACCTGCCCTTCTCTGGCTCTCTCCTATCGCCACGCTGGTGACTGGAAACTGGATAGGCTGCTCCAGTGTAGCTGCATGGTATCATTGGTCTAAGCTAGCTCATCATCAACGAAGGAGCACAGGAGGGTTAAGTGACTTGCCCAAGGTCACACAGCAAATCCGTGGCAGAGCTGGGAATGGAACCGGGGAGTCCTGGCAAGCAGTTCTCTCTTCTATCTCCCCACAACATTCTGCAGGGTACAGAGAGGCACAAAACTCTCTAAACATTTGCAAGAGTTTTACTGATTAAGGTAAATATTTTCCCCCTTTCTAAAGGAGCCACTATGGGACTTTGCTGGCACAGCAATAGCTTCAGCCTCCTCTCCTCAAATTCACAGCCATGCTGGCTCTGTTCTCAGAATGGTATTTTTGTGACAAGTGGCAGTATGGTCTAGAACAGGGGTCTCAAATATGCGGCCTGCCGCCCACATGCAGCCCGTGGAGTTATTTGATGCGGCCCACCAAGCTCCCCATGTGCCCCCCCCGAGTTATTTCCTCTGGCCGCCAAGCTCCCCGTGCCCCTCTGCCCCCTCCAAGTTATTTCCTGTGGCCACCAAGTCCCCCTCTCCCACCATCCCTTTCCCCCCCAGTGCGCCACGTCCCCACTCCTATGCCTACCTCCAAGCGCTTAGCGCTTTCCAGGGGGGAGGAGCGGGGAGCCACACACTCAGGGGAGGAGGCGGGGCAGGGGCGGAGATTTGGGGAAGAGATTGGAATAGGGGCAGGGAGGGGGCGGAGTTGGGGTGGGGACTTTGGGGAAAGGGTGGATAGAGGTGGGGCCAGGGTCATCGCGGGTTGTGTGTGTCAGTGATACAGCCTTCGGGCCAATGTACTAGTCCTCATGTGGCCCTCGTGGTGATCTGAGTTTGAGATCCCTGGTCTAGAACCTAGAGCAAGGGTGTGAAAGTCAAATAACCTAGGTTCTGGTCCCAGTTCTGCCAATGAGTTGCTGTGTGTCTTTGGGCAAGTCACTACATCTCAGCTACTTCCCCCTTGGTAACTAACAATACCTACAGGGCTGCTAATTAACCAATTAATCTCAGTTAGATCTGTGCAACTTCACTGGAGTCACAAGAATTGCCACATGGATCAGAACAACAGTCCACCTAGTCTGACACACACTCTCTGACAGTGGCTGGCACCAGTCAATTGTTGGGTTAACTGAAAGCAAGCAGATGAAACAAAGAGAACAAACTGTTATTACGAAATTCTATTTGCTACAAAAATCGGTACATTTCCAAGGGGCCACAGCAACTTTATGGAATCTGTTCCAGTCTCCCATTTCCCCCTGCCGACCCAATCGCTTTGGGTTACTGGAGGAGACAGAAAGCAATCACAATGCCAGGCACAAAACAAAGAAGGAGAAACCTCCCAGCTTCAGGGAAGAAAGGGAAACGGGTATCTCAAGCTGTTTCTCCATATGAAATGGAGAAAGCTGCAGCTTTCTGCAACCACCTGGTGCTTAATTGCCACTTAAAATAATTATCTTCAACCTTATCCCTAGGAGAAACAGCTTTTCACACAGAACAGACAGACAGACAGGGAAGGAGGCTAGCAATTGCCTTCTAAACCTCCCGCTGCTGTGAAAGGAAGGGGAAAAGATAAAATCAATCCATGCAACAGGTCAGTTACACATGCTGGGAAGGGACACAAATCTCCATACATGAGGCTAATTTATCAGTGCTTTTGAAGTCTCCATGTCATCGTGATGAATATTTTTAATTTGGTGATTCATAGATTCCAAGGCCAGAAGGGACCACTATGATCATTTAATCTGCCATAGGCCAGACAACTCCCCCAAAATAATTCCTAGAGCAGATCTTTTAGAAAAATGTCCAGTCTGGATAATCAGTTATCTTGAGCTGAGGATCTACCCAGAAGAACATTTCTTATCCCTACCTAGAAAAATAGGGAAAACATCCCGGCTTTAAGACAGACAAGGGAATGACTCCTGGCCGAGACAAGTGAATGTAGTGTTGGTGAGAAAGGTACATCCTGTCTTCAGCTGCCTCAGAGGAAGGCACAAGAACCCCAGCAGTTTAATGAATTTAGGAGAAGCTACTCCCTAACCCCAGCGAGTTGTCAGCTTCTACCCTGAAGCATGAGAGTTTAAACCCCTTCTGTACTTCTTATTTCCTATTTCATGATGCTGTGGATCTTCTCACCACCCAGCTCACCTTTCTTTTGAACCTTACCAAGCTCTTGGCCTCAAGGATATATCGATGGCAGGGAATTCCACAGACTTCCTAAAGCTGCCCTTCTTCCAATGTCCTTCACTCCAGTAGTACAGAAGGACCTCACAAAAGTGGTTTCAGGTTTTGGAGCTATCACCCACACTTGCCTACCTATTCTTTCTTATTGCCATATCTATCTAATCTAATCTAGCTATCACCACGTTCTCATCATCATGATACTCAAAACACCTCTTTTCACCAGCACTCAATTCACTTAAATGTAATAATACAGAATATCTTCCATGCTGGTGTGTTCTAGGATTCACAATCAAGAGCTTTTATATAAAAACTGGGCTTTATATTAAAAAATGTAAATTATGATGATTTTCTCAATGAAATGCTTTAATTCACGTTACCTGCACATGCTTAGGAAGCCAGAGAAGATAATAAGAAAGCCCTCAATCACAGCATCACTTTAAAAGAGATTCTTTCAAGGGCAGCACTGGGTCACCAAGCCATGGACTACAGACATTAATATCCCAAATGGACAGGATTGTCAGTTTAGAAGAATCAATTTTTTAGCAAATAACCTGTCACGCAGAGGAACCACTTTCCTGGTCAGATGGTCTCATATCTAATAAGACTGCGATCCATTTTTTGTTTGTTTTTCTCTTCTTCTTCTTGACCCAGATCCTCAGTGGTGTAAATCAGCATTGCACCACTGAAATCAATAGAGCTACATCTATTTAAACAGCTGAGCATCCAGCCCAGCACTCAGCCTTCGTTACAAACCGGGTTTAAAGCTATTCTTGGCAAAAAGAAGCAAACAAAAGTCTTCTTACTCATTTAAATATCTCACGGCCAACACAGCATTGTGGGAATTATTCAAATAAGCTTTTAGAAGAGTAGAAACAATAGAATTAATACAACAGTTAAACATTTTTTAATGCATCGAGATTGTAAGAACACTGCTGGTTTATAGTGAGGTTAACTGGTTCAGAGCTCATAATCACTGAGCCTGATTCTGACTTCACTTAGGGCCCAATTCTACTAACACTTTGAGCCAGATACCGATCCCCTTATTGACATGAATGGGATTATTTGTTCCTACCTGATTTAAGAGGCATGATGTGGCCTCTAATCATCAAGGTCCAAGGGACTTACTCATGTGAAGTTACTCTATTTGGTGAGGTTTATTTGTCTGAAAGGGCTAATCAGGGTAAATCAGGAGTAAATCCACTGAGGTCAATAAAGTTATTGGAATGTGAGATCAAATAAGGCCCACCAGGTTAGGTTCTGGCACCCTTACTCATATTGAATAGTACCTTAGCCTGCGAATAGGGTCATCAAAACCAAGGGGATCACTCAGGCAGTACTGCTCATGATTCTAGCCAACATAGTTTAAGTCTACCGTTATTGGCTATGCATCTGATTCTGCTTTACATTACTGACAGAATCCCTTGCCCTCTCATTCTCTTGAAAGAAGGGAGCTCAGACTGAAGATTTATCCAACTTCCAATGAACCTTTTTACCCTTCAAACATTCTCCATAACTGCTTTTAATGAGTTTGCTAATTACCAACACTATTTGTGTTTGGCCAGTTTTGACCACCCAGAATCCCCTCCTCTTAGGGTTTAATTTTGTTTGTCTTTTTTTTTTTAATAATAATAAAAATATATTTTACCAATTATCAGAAGAGCAATGCTAACCCAGATAAAAACCAAATTATAGACCAAGCTGGGTAACCCACATTCATCTTCCAATGGAAGAGACTAGCACAGTTATGATCTTAAGTAGACCTTGTCCTCCAATTACTTTCCTCTGTGGATCCCAGTGTGCGATGCAGATGCTAATTAAGCCTCACAGCCTCCCCCTTGAAGTATTCAGATCCCTGTTTGCAGATGGAAGAACTGGGCCACAGAGGGGTGAAGTAACTGACCGCAGGGAACAGGGCACTGGCGTGATAACAGCTCCATTTATGGCTTCCTCCTGAACATCTCTGTCCAGTGGCACAATGATAATATTAATAATAATAATATTAACAATCTATGGCAGGGTTTCTTGCACTTTTCTCTGAAGCAGCTGATACAGGCCCCTTCTGGTGGCAGGACACTGCACTAGATGAATCCCTGATTTGAAACAGCCTGGCAGTTCCCATGTTCCCATGGGCTGATCTGTGGTGTGTATAGAGATATGCAGGGCAGAAACTTAAATCTTCGGGAGGCTTGGATCTGAAACCAAGCTGAGCACTTCAGGCTCATCTCTAAAATTCTGAAAACACTAGAGGTAACAGGGCTTATTTGTAGCTGTTTGTTTGGTGAGGTTTATTTGTCTTAAAGGGCTGATCAGCTGTCAGGATGCAGAGGCGCTTGCTTAAATGAAAGAAAGTAAGAAATTGTTCAAATCTATTCAGATTAGGCAGCGTGATTGTGTTTCAGTGGCAGTATGCATTCAGCTAACAAATTCTGACCCAGATCCAAGCATACATTTGGAGTAACTCCACTAAAGTGAATGGGCTTGTTCCAGGTTTACTCCACTATAATGAGGAGCAGACTATGGCCATTTACGTTTGGTGTGGAGGATGCATTTATCTCCTATTTTCCATAATTCAGTCAGTCTTCACTGCGTGCTGAAACAGTCTAGGCCAGATTCTGATCTCATTTGCATTAGGTTAACTCCACTGGATTTACAAAGAATAAAAGAGAACAGAAATTGATCCACTCTAATTGAACATTTTTTCTGGAGGACATTAAGTACCTGGGGTGAAATCCTGACCCCACAAAAGTCAATGGGAGTTTTGCCATCAACTTCAATAGAGCCAGAATTTCACCCAGCTTGCCAAACTGGTCCTTAAACTGATCACTGAGTTTCCATCCATCAATAGACTGCGGATAAATAGCAGGGGTACTTTGGGGATGAAGTATTAGTAGTTGCAAAGCTCCTTCAAAACGCTGCTAGGTGCAGTGCTAAAGAAATGCAAAATATTGTTTATAAATCTTTCTTCAGATAACAGATTATTATTATGTCACAGTAGCACCTAGAGAACCCAACAGCGATTGAGGTTCTATTGTGCTGGACGCTGTCTATACAGAGAGTGAGATACCTTCCCTGGCTGGAAAAAGCTTACAACCTTAAAAGGGGGAGAGAGGAAATAGAAGCAGAGAGTGGAAGTCACTTTCCAAAGGTCACACCACAGGTCAGCAACAGAGCCAGGAACAAAATCCAGGTTTTCTGATGCCTAATACAGGACTCTAACCACTAGATCACATTGTCTTCTCATCTCTATATATTGAAATATGGAGAGGGGGGAAAACTACACCGCTGAGGGCAGGGAAACCAAACATTACAGGCCTTAATCCCCTTCCCACCGCGCTGGCTGTGTAAAAAGGTCTTGCGGCCACTTTGCACTACTGGGTGTGTGGGTAAAGTGGCCAGAGTGTAAATGAGAACAAGGCTCTTTCTGCTTATACTCAATTCTTTTAAAAAGTCATTATAATGTCAGAGGGGCCTGGACTTTTTGCTCATGGCGCATGCACAGTTTATAACCCAGATTACCCATGCTCCCTTTCACCTCTTACAAATCATTCTCCCTTGATGCCTTTTCCCCTCTCCTTGGCCCTTGTTCAGTTGTAACTGGAAATGTTAGGAGTGATACACTGATTCTTTGGTGGATAAGGCTGGGTCTGTCTGGTGGAGAGATTGGGTTATTACTTATAACTAGGTTATCCCCAGCAATGTTTCCAATCAAATGGATTTACTCCTCTCCATTGAAGCTGCTTATTTCTCTGCTGGCGAGGGAAATAAGGCTATTTAGAAGCATTTATGGTAGCTGCAAAAGCCTTTCCAAGCAGTAGTATGAGCTACGTAGCTGTAGCTTCTAGCAGGTCATTGAACCCATCTCATTCATCTTGTTTCACAACCTCTTGCTCCTGTTCTCTGCACTTCTTTACAAGCCACCATTTCAATGGGATGCATACTGGGATTGCTTTCTACCTGAGGCTTACAAGAACTGTACAAGTCCAGCTAACCCTTAAAACACTTGCCTCTGGCTGTCAGCCATAACATATGCATCAAGAAACACAGGTTGGCCAATTTAGACCCCAAAGGTGGGTTTTGCTGTGAAAACAAGCTGCCTGATTCTCCACAAGCCTCGCCTCATGCACTGATTTACACCAATGCAAAGTGAGTGCAAAATGCTCCTAAATCAGAACCTTATCACATCACACCCCTAACTTGGCACTGATTTTGAACAGGTGTAAAGGAAGACACAGGGCAATGGGGAAGAGCTGAAGAAATACTTCTTCCACGTCCATTTGGGTTTTTGTTTAATTCCCACGAAGCGGGGTTTGTTGTTTTTTTAAATATCCATTTGCTTATTTATTTAAATATTCCTCTGAATTTCAATATCTGAATTTAAACGTTAGCACCACACATGGGAACACAGCAATGGAAATATGATAATAAAATAAGAAGCAATGTTGCAAGAGTACTTTCAAGGCTATCAGGATAGGGGGGGTTATTGTGTACAAGAGAACTGTAGATAGATTCATTGAAAACATATCTGTCCGTCATCATATTATCCGAGCATCACTCAGGCATTGATGCTGTACAGAGATACTGGCAATTATCCCGTGGCATAGGCCTGCGACTTACAGGACGGAGCCATGAAAGACCACAGCTACCATCAAATTTTTAGGAAGGTCGCAATCTTGGCCCGTCTATTAAGTTTAGGCACATACACATTATTGAGGCCTATGAGTGCCTAAAGGCGGTCTTAAACAAGACAAGTCATTCCTATGAAATAGAAAGACACATGGGGTTTGGTTCTGTTTAACACTTCATAATGAGCAGCAGTTGAGTGGTGCCCACAGCACAGTGGCAAAGGATGGAATAAATACTTTTTTTTGACTGTTTTTATTCCACCGTGCAACAGCATTCCTGCTGGGCCCTACTTCTCCATTTTAGCAGGTAAAAGCAATCTGATACAGATTATACTATTCAGGATATACTGTGAGCCTCACAAAGGAGAGCTGTCACCCGGAAGGACACCTTCCCGGTTTCGGCGTGTCTCGGCCTTGGGTGACTGAATGAACAAGCAGTGTTGCTCAGGATGAACATCGACAGCACATAACGAAGATGAAGGTGGAAATTTGGTCAGCCAACAGAAAAGGGCACCACAGCCTTCCTGAGACAGGCGCTCTGAGGTAACATGGCACAGCTGCCCTGAGTGAGACAGCACCTGTGAGGTAACATAACACAGCCCTGTGCGGTAACGTGGCACAGCCACCCTGAGCAAGAGGGCTCCTGTGAGATAACGTGGCACAGCCGTGTGAGGTAACGTGGCACAGCCCCTGTGAGATAACGTGGCACGGCCGTGTGAGGTAACATGGCACAGCCCCTGTGAGATAACGTGGCACAGCCACCCTGAGCGAGAGAGCTCCTGTGAGGAAATGTGGCACATCCCTGTGAGGTAACATGGCACAGCCACCCTCAGTGAGAGAGCTCCTGTGAGGTAACGTGGCTCAGCCATGTGAGGTAATGTGGCACAGCCGTGTGAGGTAACGTGGCACAGCCACCCTGAGCGAGAGAGCCCCTGTGAGGTAACGTGGCACAGCCATGTGAGGTAACGTGGCTCAGCCATGTGAGGTAACGTGGCACAGCCACCCTGAGCGAGAGAGCTCCTGTGAGGAAATGTGGCACAGCCTTGTGAGGTAACATGGCACAGTCACCCTGAGTGAGAGAGCTCCTGTGAGGTAATGTGGCACAGCCATGTGAGATAACGTGGCACAGCCACCCTGAGCGAGAGAGCTCCTGTGAGGAAATGTGGCACATCCCTGTGAGGTAACATGGCACAGCCACCCCCAGTGAGAGAGCTCCTGTGAGGTAACGTGGCACAGCCGTGTGAGGTAACGTGGCTCAGCCGTGTGAGGTAATGTGGCACAGCCACCCTGAGCGAGAGAGCCCCTGTGAGGTAACGTGGCACAGCCATGTGAGGTAACGTGGCTCAGCCTGTGAGGTAACGTGGCACAGCCACCCTGAGCGAGAGAGCTCCTGTGAGGAAATGTGGCACAGCCTTGTGAGGTAACATGGCACAGTCACCCTGAGTGAGAGAGCTCCTATGAGGTAATGTGGCACAGCTGTGTGAGATAACGTGGCACAGCCACCCTGAGCGAGAGAGCTCCTGTGAGGAAATGTGGCACATCCCTGTGAGGTAACATGGCACAGCCACCCTCAGTGAGAGAGCTCCTGTGAGGTAACGTGGCACAGCCATGTGAGGTAACGTGGCTCAGCCATGTGAGGTAATGTGGCACAGCCGTGTGCAGTAACGTGGCACAGCCACCCTGAGCGAGAGAGCCGCTGTGAGGTAACGTGGCACAGCCATCCTGAGCGAGAGAGCCCCTGTGAGGTAACGTGGCACAGCCCCTGTGAGGTAACGTGGCACAACCACCCTGACTGAGAGAGCTCCTGTGAGGTAACGTGGCACAGCCGTGTGCGGTAACGTGGCACATCCACCCTGACTGAGAGAGCCCCTGTGAGGTAACGTGGCACAGCCATGTGAGGTAACGTGGCACATCCACCCTGACTGAGAGAGCCCCTGTGAGGTAACGTGGCACAGCCGTGTGCGGTAACGTGGCACATCCACCCTGAGCGAGAGAGCCCCTGTGAGGTAACGTGGCACAGCCTCCCTGAGTGAGATCCTGTGAACCAGCTAAGATGGCACAGCCACCGTGTTGTACTAAACTGCGCCTGTACGAGAAGCTGGAGTATTCCCAGGGCCATCAATGCAATGTCACTGATTAGAAGGCAGGGTAGAAAATTAAACGAAGCAGATGAATTAAAGCCAGACTCTACAGGCTGCATCTGTTCCTCCATTCCCTTCGGGCACAACATTGATATAGCTTTAAAAAATAAATTTAGTGCTGAGGAAAGCTGCCAAGCTGATGGCCCTGGAGGCTGAAGCCCTGAATGGTTCCCTAACTCGGGTAAAGCAGAGGCATGCAGCGACGGTTCCAGCTTCCTATCAGCATGCCTCAGTCTGGACTGCGTCTTCTGGAACAGGCAGCTAGGTGGGACTGTCCTGCCTGGGCTTGTTTTCTCCCATAGAGAGGTTAGGTTGGGGGTTACTGTAGTTCAGAGCTGGAGGGAGTTGAACACAGAAGCAGTGTTCCTGATAATCCAATCTGAGATGTTGCAGCAACAGTCGGACCCCGGAGACAAACAAATCCAACACAAACATCCGTGGTGTACAGAGCAGACTGGCAAACACCTACGCCCCGTGATGATACCGGCATGGAACGCGGACTGGAGTGTGCACACCCTGCAGCTTCCTTGCCCACACCTGTAATTTACAGAGAAAAGGGGGAAGATCCATTTAGGAGTCATTTGAATGATAGGCATCTTCATGATATTAAGACATATAACAATAGCTTGACAAGCTAGTCTGAAGATCCTGGACTATTTCATAGTGGATACAGAGGTACCATGCCATACATGAGACCCATCTTGCCACCTAGGTATGTAGGGGGAACCTAAACATACTTCTATATATCAAAGAATTATCTTATTATCTACCCCTGCATTCATAAACCCTTGATGCCTAAAACAGACAGATTATAAATAGCTGGCTTGGCCAATTCTGTGAGCAGCTTAATGGTTTGATCCCAAAATTTAGCAAGAATCACCAACAGAGCAACTGAAAATGAAATGGTAAGGCAGTGGGGGAAGAATAATAGCTAGAAGATGCAAGGGGGGATGAATTAGTAGTGGCAGTATTACTCCTACCAGCTTTCCAGCCACCCAACCACTAGAGGGCAATGTAGTCTCAGTCCCCTAACTTTAAAAATCTCGAGAATAACGAGAAATGACAACACAACAAAAATCCAAGAAAGAAGCAGATCCGGTACCTTAGCCAGCTATTTCCAAACACAGGTTACTTTGTATTGCACCATGGGATGGGGGAGAAAAGAAGGGGTGTACCTCTAAGAAACTTGACTGGTTTTGTCCCTTTCCATACTGTACCTTTCAGTGTTTCTGGGTGGGTTTCCACCCCTCCAAGCAATGCGATCCATCATTTGAAGGATGGCACCATGCTGGTTCCTGATGCTCTGAAGAAAGCAACAACTGCATTTAGAATAAAAGATTGTCAAGCAGATCACAGATGTCATTCAAAGACTATCTCAGAGAAAAACAATAATACAGGCAGCTCCCTGCATCACCATAGTTAATTCACTCCTTGTAGATATCCCCCTGAGTTGCAAAAAGGCTCCCTGAGTCTGGCAATGCTGCCAGCTATAGGCGCTAGGTATCTGAGCAGATGCATAGCTAATTCAAGGCAGGTCAGTTTGGCTCCTACAGAGCAAAAGACTGTGATTTAAAAGGCAGGGGAAACAAAAATGTGTCTTCTGGATTTCATCATGTGAATTCCAAATTTCAAAACAACAGTAACTTGAAAGTGGAAGTCTATTTCTGAGTCAAGAAGGTCTCCACATTATTTGCCTTTGGTGGCTCAGACCACAGGCTGCGCTGATGAAGAAATGTTATGTGTTGCTCAATTTGAGTTAATTATTCCTGGACACTCTGCTGGAACGTTCTGAGCTGATTACTGACCTGTCTGTGGAGCCTGCGCGTGACGAGGAACTCACCAAGAGCCAGTAATCAAGGCCAAGTGCTCTTCCAGCAGCTTCCCTTCCGCCTTCGTTACTTGCCCCATCTCTTGTTGCCTGGGCTTCGCTGCATGGCGTTATCTAAATAAGAAACAGTGTGTTCCCAGCATGGTGCAGACCCTCGGGGCTCAATCAACAGCACCTTTCACCAACATCGGGGTGGTGGAGCCAGCCCGGCTAGCGTGGGGAGAACTCAGAGGTAATCCTCACTCACAACACACACGCCTCTCTCCACCCAGCCTTCTGTCAACTGCCTAATCCTCCGTGGCAAGACCTCAAAGGGGCATGACCCCACTTCTAGCTTCTCAGACCTGCTCCCCATTGCCACCCCGCCCCCAGCAACTAAACGCCCCCACACTGGATGCTTCTCTCTCATCACAAGAGATTTGAAACCTCCTCCCCGCCCTCCAGCTTTTCAGCCATCCTGCAGGTTTCCCTCTGGAAGCTGCCATAACCCACCTCCCTCCCACTCCTCCCCTTCCCTTCCAGTATGTGCACCTGGACAACCCACTTCCTGCACCTGAGAGGAGGAAAGCAGCTTGCCTATGCCAGGGATTGGGCAGGGATAGGCAGCATGAATCCTTCTTAGCAAGACGCCCATTGCACCTCACTCTCACCAGCCACCCCGCTGCTGAATGGTTCCTACTCTCTTGATTATCTGAACTCTCTATTATCTCAATAAAATCCATGTGGTCCCCTGCCCCCTCAGGCTATTCGGATAATTGTGAGTACACTATATACATAAAGGCTGCCTTCAACCAAAGGGATGGGGAAGGCAAGCCCCATCCAGGCTATTGACTGGGTAATGGATTTCTGTGGGGCTATTTTTAAAGCATGTGTTATTTATCCAGTAGATGGTACCAGGCTTATTATTAAGGCTACCCCAGGTCCGCACACGTGCTAAAGATCCTACTTGGCTTTGTCTGAGCAGAGAGACTCACTGAGTGCTATTGAAGGCTTGGGACTGGGGCTTGCTGGGCAAGGGGGTGGTTCATGGCAGTCAGGAAGGAGGTAGAACCTGCACGGCCTGGCTGATGAGTGACATCTGAGGATGAAATTCACGCCTGGGCAGAGAGCAGCACAAGGTCTAGGCACCAGAGAAGTCATATTCCAGCCCTATGTTGAGGACTGCAGTGGTGCAGGGACCTAGGGCTAGCTTTCCGCACAGGAATTTCACCCATCGGCTGTTACCGCAACCTCCAGGCAGTAGTGGTGGTGGAGTACGGGGGCGGGGTATGTGCGTACGTGTGTGCGTGAACGGTGGAGGAGGGGGGGGTAGGTTGGGTGATGAATCTGTATAACTGTGGACCCACCCTCCCTGGCCAGTGTACTACACCCTCAAATCCCCCTCCAGGCTGGCATGCAGAGAGCCCTCCACTTTGGCCCAGAGAGGATACAGCACTATTGAGTTGGCACCATGGAGCAAATCTTGTGCAGTCCTCCTATGTTCAGGTCCCTCCACACCCCACAGGCCCAATCTTGCCGCTGATTCATGCAAAAAAAACACCAGATGAATTCTCTGAGCGCTCTGTGCACATGGCCACTGCAGGGTCGGTACCCCCTTGAGTTCAGCTCTGTTGGTTGCATGTGCTATAGTGTGCCGAATCCCCATTCACGGCTGGGAAAGCTGCATGGGCATATTGAGTGCACAAGATCCAACAGAGTTCTGGACCAAAAGCTGTTGCCATCTGGTGGCTTTTTGGAAATGGTGTGATAGATAGATAGAAGGGGTATATGGGGATAGATAGATAGATAGATAGATTAGATGAGATTATATAGATAGACGGGGTATATGGGGATAGATAGATAGATTAGATAGAACAAAGAACTCTAAAGGCAGATCTGTAGTTTGGTTCAGATATTAACTATTATTGTGATTCAGAAGGAATGCAGTATAGAAATTCAAAGCATTCCTGTTCTTCAGAGTCTGCTGCGGTGCACAGAGAGCACTTCACAGAACAGAGGATTTTGCCTTATTGTACGGTGAAAGCCTTCATATCTGCCCAGCTATCCCAGTGCAGCCTCACGGAAGTCAGGAGGGTGTAACTGAAAAGAGAATGTGGCCTGTTGCAGAGCCAGGAGGGGGAAAAGAGAGGGAGGAGAATGATGAAAAGCTTGATCATCTAGATACTTTATTTTACCAGATTCCACGAGATTCCAGGACTAAGTGGTTTGAGAGGAAATTCCTCCCTTTACAGAGAGACACCACAAGAACTATGCCCCCACTTGAACCTCACTAAACTCCTATTCTGTGAACAGAGATGCAATGCTGTCCAGTAGTAGGGACACTGACCTGGGAGTCCAGAAACTTGGATTCTCTTCTTGGTTCTGCCACTGAGCTACTGTGAGACTTCGGGGAAATCATTTCCCTTCGCTGTGCTTGTTTCCCCTTCCTCCTCCCACTCCCACCCTTGTCTGTGTAGCTCTTTAGGGACAAGGACTGTCTCTTGCCATTTTTCTACCCCTCCTAGCACAAGGAAGCCCTGATCTCAGTTGGTGCTACTATAATCCAATTAGTGAGCATGCTGGCCCTCCATTTAGGAAGATGAATTTTATTTGCCCAGCTCTGACCCTTCTGTATGTTTTGCAGGGGAGAGAGGTCATGTTGATTGAACTCCAGAATGGCTTGTTCAAACTTTTGAACACTGTGGTCCAAATAAATGCTCAGTATTAGCGGCTGGGCTGAGCCCTTTTCTGCCAAGCTGCAGTCTTAAGTGAATGTTTATGGCTACGTTATAAACCCCAGAAAACAGAGGCAGGCAGTGGAAGTGCTGACTCGGCCTTCGCTAAATGCCAATGATCTACAAAAGCATTAAAAGGGGCGAGGATGAAAAATAGAGTCATTTTCACGTTTTCACTGTCCCACGAACCCCTGGTGAAGGACACGCTGCACGCAGTGTCACTATTAATATTTATGGGCATGACACCGACCCACAAACCTTGGCAATCAGAGCAGCTCCACTTTGGGAATTAATATAGCTCTGCTTGGCTGGGGTCTTGGTACAGAGGAGCGGGCAGGGGATGCTGGGATGTGCAGGGAGATCTTAACAAATTAGGGACTGACCTTTGGAGGGCAGGAATCACGCCAATCAGCTCCTCAAATCCTTGGGCCTGCTGACTAGAATTGCTTTCTCTATTACCCTGGCACACCCAGAAACACTAGCCAGACCCCAGCACTGCATTTCCTCCTACCCGATGTTCCTAGGCAGACCCAGGAGCATGTTCTCTACTACCTGATGCTCCCAGGGACCCAAGCCAAAACCAGCGCTGCAGCCTGCATCACAGGGAAGTTCCCCAGTCCAGCTGCCCAGCGCTATCCTTGTAGTCTCGGCTGGTTGGTTTGAGTAATACAGGGCTCTCTCAAGAATGGTTTGCAAACAAGCACCCCAGTAAAACCAGTCCCTGATTGTACACAAAACTTGGCCAAGCACTGAGTCATGAAGGCCACAACCTGATGGATACTGAATAAGAGCCAAGCCCCACACCCAGGACAATAATTACTGTTTATCCACATGTGTGTGAACATCACCCACAAATATCCCAGTGGGGAGTATCCCACAAATACATAGAATCATAGACTATTAGGGTTGGAGGAGACCTCAAGAGGTCATCTACTCCAAGCCCCTGCTCAAAGCAAGACCAATCCCCAACTAAATCATCCCAGCCAGGGCTTTGTCAAGCCGGGCCTTAAAAACCTCTAAGGATGGAGATTCAACCACCTCCCTAGGGAACCCATTCCAGTGCTTCACCACCCTCCTAGTGAAATAGTGTTTCCTAATATCCAACTTAGACCTCCCCAACTGCAACTTGAGACCATTGCTCCTTGTTCTGTCATTTGCGACCACGGAGAACAGCCGAGCTCCATCCTCTTTGGAACCACCCGTCAGGTTGTTGAAGGCTGCTATCAAATCCCCCCTCACTCTTCTCTTCTGCAGACTAAATAACCCCAGTTCCCTCAGCCTCTCCTCGTAAGTCATGTGCCCCATTTCCCTGATCATTTTTGTTGCCCCCCACTGGACTCTCTCCAATTTGTCCACATCCCTTCTGTAGTGGGGGACACAAAACTGGTCACAGTACTCAAGGTGTGGCCTCACCAGTGCCGAATAGAGGGGAATCATCACGTCCCTCGATCTGCTGGCAATGCTCCTACTAATACAGCCCAATATGCTGTGGGCCTTCTTGGCAACAAGGGCACACTGCTGACTCATATCCAGCTTCTCAGAGTGACCCATGCACCCCTTCTGAAACATACACCCCAAATACCTGGCCATTTACCATTTGTGCCAGGTTGAATCTTATTTGTGGAGGGCATTGGCAGAACCCAATGATCCTTCATGATTGCTACGAGCTCATGCTTAGGCACCAGGGGCTACAGAGCAGAACTAGAGGACTACCAATTCCTGATGCCCCCAGGAATGTGGGTTTGTAGCAGGTGGGGTAAATAGACACTGATGACCCCCGCACGGCGCTTGCTTTGAAGCTGATCTCCAGGAGCTGGCAAATTTTGATAAAATTCAAGGGAAATAATATTATAAATCCCCCTTTTTAAAAAAACTTCTACAAATTTGAGCCATAATGTACCTAAAATAAGCACTAAGGCCTACATTTTCAGAAGTGGCCAGTGGTTTTGGATGCCCAGTTAGAGACATCACCTTAAAGGGTGAGATCCTGGCTCCATTGAAGCACTGAATGGCAAAACGTCCATTGACGTCTCTGGTGCCAGGATTTCACCCCTGATTTTCAGAAGGTAGATGGTCAGCCCTTTCTGAAAATCAGGCCTTTTTAAAGATGTCTCAGGCTGGGCACTCCAGTCACTGAGTTATGAAAAAATCACTGGACGCTTTTGAAAGTTTAGGCTTAAAATTCCAAGAAAAAATAAACATCAGAAATCAAAACGTTCCCACCACTAGAGAAGAGGCAAGGCAGAGGAATAAGGATACTGATCCAGATTAACCTGAGTGGTCTGGGTGTGAAGCTGAATCAGTGCTTGGGGGCAGGTTGGACAATGCTGAAATCTCATGAGTTTGCCTTGGCTCGGGCAGGAAATGGCTGAAATCTTGTGAGCTCAGTGTTCTCATGAGATTGCAGGGGCCTCTGAAGGAGCAAACAGGCCCATTCCGGATTGATCTCCAACCAGGTACCAAAACCTTAAGGACAGGTGTGGCTCTGTGAATTTGAATCTCACCTACTCACACACAATTCAGTGGGGTTTGGATTCAAGGATCTGAGCTGGAGACAAAGTGATTCAGCTCCATTTTGTACAGCACCTTCTCTATTGTGTGCCAAAATGCTTTACAGAATTTAGCAGAGCTGATGGTGATGGGCCAGATTCCAAAAAGATGGTGTAGTGGGGTGGTGTAAATTACACCTCTGTGTGTTCACCGGACACCCTGAGCGATCCTGGTGGAGGAAAGGTCTCTTTTCCACTGTGGTTCTCTGCTTTAACTCCTACTAGAACATAAGAACTGCCCTAGTGAGAGCACTGAATCTAAAGCACCCAGCATGGTTGTGTCTAATCTCATTGTGCTTCCTGGCCGGTCCCGCTCACATCTCAGTGCTGGCCCTTCATGGTCTATGTCCAGCCCCATAACACACTGGAAGGTGTGTGGGGCTGCATCAACCATGCATCATTGCAGGCTTGGCACCCTGCTGACTTCCCACTGCTGAGCACCTCAGACAGATGGTAGCAGCCCAAACCTGGCCCACAGAGATAGCTAGTAAATAAGGAAGGAAGGAGCAAGTTACTACAAGGTAGAATCAAAGAACATAAGAACAGTGCTACTGGGTCAGACCAAGGGTCCATCTAGCCCAGTGTCCTGTCTGCCTACAGTGGCCAATGCCAGGTGCCCCAGAGGGAATGAACAGAACAAGGAATCATCAAGTGATCCATCCCCTGTCGCTTATTCCCAGCTTCTGGCAAACAGAGGCTAGGGCAGGGGTGGGCAAACTTTTTGGCCCGAGGGCCACATCTGAGTGGGGAAATTGCATGCAGAGCCATGAATGTAGGGCTGGGGCAGGGGGTTGGTGCACGGGAGGGAGTGCGGGAGGTCGGGGGCAGTGTGCAGGAAGGGGCTCAGGGCAAGGGGTTGGGGTGCAGGAGGGGTGCGGGGTGTATGAGGGGGCTCAGGGCAGGGGCTTGGAGCGCGGGAGGGATGCGACGGGGGCTCAAGGCAGTGAGTTGGGGTGTGGGAGAGGGTGCAGGAGGGGGCTCAGGGCAGGGGGTTGGGATGTGGGGTGCAGGAGGGGTTCTGGGTGCAGGCTCCAACCCGGTCCAGCAGCATGCGGTGGGCTCAGGCAGGCTTCCTGCCTGCCCTGGCCACGTGCCGTGCCGTGCCGCTCCTGGAAGCAGCCAGCACCATGTCCCTGCAGCCCCTGGGGGCTCTGCGTGCTGCGCTCGCCTGCGGGTACCTCCCCTGAAGCTCCCATTGGCCGCGGTTCCCCGTTCCCAGCCAATGGGAGCTACAGGGGGCCGTGCCTGCAGGCGAGGGCAGCGCGGAGCCCTCTGCTCCGCACCTCCCCAGGGGCCACAGGGACGTGGTGCTGGCTGCTTCCGGGAGCGGCACGGGGCCCGCAGTGCCATGGGGGTGGCAATCCCACAGGCCAGATCCAGCCCTCAGGCCGTAGTTTGCCCACCCGGGACTAGGGACCCCATTCCTGTCCATCCTGGCTAATAGCCATTGATGGACCTATCCTCCATAAATTTATCTAGTCCTTTTTTGAACCCTGTTATGGTCTTGGCCTTCACAACATCCTCTGGCAAGGAGTTCCACAGGTTGACTGTGCGTTGTGTGAAGAAATACTTCCTTTTGTTTGTTTTAAACTTGCTGCCTGTTAATTTCATTTGGTTCTTGTGTTATGAGAAGTAGTAAACAACACTTCCTTATCTACTTTCTCCACACCAGTCATGATTTTATAGACCTCAATCATATCTCCCCTGAGCCGTCTCTTTTCCAAGCTGAAAAGTCCCAGTCTTATTAATCTCGCCTCAAACGGAAGCCGTTCTAGACCCCTAATCATTTTTGTTGCTCTTTTCTGAACCTTTTCCAATTCCAATATATCTGTTTTGAGATAGGGCGCAGTATTCAAGATGTGGGTGCACCGTGGATTTATATAGAGGCAACATGATATTTTCTGTCTTATTATCTATCCCTTTCTTAATGAGTCCCAGCATTCTGTTCACTTTTGTGATGGTCGCTGCCCATTGAGTGGATGTTTTCCACTCAAGCTGGAAGGAGATGCAGCATTTCCTTGCTCTGCAAAACTCCCTTAGCCCAGCACATTTTAATAGGATTCAAGAAGGTCTGTCTTTGCTCTCCTCTATTTAGAAGTTGACTGAGTGGTCAGGAATGGCAGAACCAGCTGGGGACAGGGATTGGTTAGATCAAGAAGAATTTTTTTCCTTCCTACCCTCCCCCCATCCCCTGCTTTAAGCATAGAGCATGGGATTTTCAAAGAAGACTAAGGGAATTAGGCACCGATACGCCCACTGAAAGTCAGTGGAAGCTGAGTACCTAGGCCCTTTGCAAATCCCAGAGTTCCAACCAAGAATCAGTTGAGCATCCCCTTTCTCCCCCATCCCTGAGTTCATCTCCCTGGAACAGTGATGATCTCCCCCCATACCTCTTGTGGCTGACGAGAAGCAGGACGGAGCCATTCTGGATTTTGGCCTCCTTGACAGTCTCCTCCTCCCCAAGCTGCCTGGCGTTGTAGTAAAAAGTCTTCTTCCAGGATGTGATGCCCTCTCGCACCAGGTGAGCCCGCAGGTCCATCACCTTGTCTGTGGGCTTGACAGTGAGGGGCATCAGCAGGTCCTCATCGGCCAGGTGCACCTTGATGTGGTACCTCTTCCAGCGGGAAAGGCTCCTTCGCAGGGTCTCCATCCTCTCGGGCCTGGCAGGCTGGCCAGCGCAGCACTGAGGGGCATCCAGGTGTGTTGGTGAAGGCAGAGACGTGGCGCCGAATGAGCTTCCTGCAGTGAACACCCTACACCTCTTGCCAAACCTGTTCCTCCCAGCTGCTACACTGTGTGCTTCACATTCCAGGGAAAAGCTCATCTCAGGGACTGGCTTCCACAGACACATCCCCTTGCTGGCTGGGGAATATGTGTAGGAGTGATTTCCCGCCCTGCAAATGCCATAACAATTATAATTATATTTGCAAAGCGCAAAGGCTCCCAAAGCACTCCAAAGACTGATATTTAGAGACCATGGATGGGTGGGTGCATTAAAGAGCTGGAGAGCTTCAGTAAGATCCCTTCCACTAGTACTAAAATGCAGCCGCCTCTGAGGTGGAACCCAGCAACTGGTTAACAGTCACATTGCACCACACCATGTCAGTTTAAATCAGGAAAAGAGAAACACTCCCTCCAATGGAGATTAGATAGGCAGAGTGTGTAATTAGACATGCGGAAATTTGGGCAGGACTTCAAAGCTAATCAATACCTCCTCCCAAGTGAAAAGTGCAACGGAATCTATAACAACCGCAATGTTCTTTGTTTTACATCTCAGCTGAGACACTGTACATTGAATAAACGACATTCACCAGGTGCACAGGCTGTGTGTCATCCCCTGCTCCTAAGACCACCGTGTAGACTCAGCAAGCTAGTTAATCAGCACTACTTCCCGTTCCTGGAGGATGTTCCGTCTGAGTAATGATCTCCCTAAGTCCTCTTAGCACGGGAGAAACGACAGCATCACAAGGCTGCAGAAAAAAATGTGCACGAGCACTGCAACCAGCCTAGAGACCTAAACCAGAGAAGGGGGGAAATTTGCTGCCAAAACTTTTTTTTTTTCTTGGGCAGAAAAATGCACATTTGGTGACATCAAAACATTTGGCAAATTCGTGTGAGCTTCACCAGATGCTCAAATACATTTGTTAGTCTCTAAGGTGCCACAAATTCCTGTTCTCTTCACCAGATTGTTTCCAGTTAAAAAAAAAAATACTGAAAAAAAATCCAAACAAATGGAAACATTTCGATATTTTCGGTTCAAAATGACTTACCGAATTACTGGCAAATTGAAAAATCCATTATTCATACAGCTCTAATCTAAATACCAGTGGTAACAAACTGTCCCCTTCTAAATCTAAATATACCACTGTGACAGAAGACGTCATCAGCTATAGGAGTCATTTATAATTGACTGATCATCAGGGCAGTTGGTGGCAGATGTGGAAGAGAATACTTTAGAGCAAAGATCAGCTAGATGAGGAAGTCATGTTTTTTCAAAAAGATCACGTCAAGATCTTATCTTGTACGCAATTTCCTGCAGCCATATTACATGAATTAATTCCCCGTGGCCATTCTTTTGTACCCGGAATAGTGTCTTTTGACCAAAGTACTGCAAGCCATTTGTCTTCAAAGACTTTGCTTTATTATACACCGCCAAATTCTGAAAGGAGTTTGGCTCCCGGTTATACTTCTAAATGAACTGGCCAGATTTTCAGATATGGTGAGCATCCAGCAGCTCCCATTGAGAACAATGGAGAATCCCAACCCCACCCCCCCTCCCAGCCCGTTAAGAACAATGGAGAATCACCCCCACCATCCCCACTGAAGACAATGGAAGTTGCTGGATGCTGAGCACTTTTGCAAATCTGGCCAATATAATTCAGAGATTATGGTTTGATGGGAGCCAGGACGCCTGGGTCCTATTGACAGCTGTGCTACTGACTCACTGTGTATGTGTGGGTAAGTCACAGCAAGCTCTGTGCCTCAGCTTCCCCTTTTGTAAAATGGGGGTAACGAAAACCTACCTGGGAGGTGGGTGGCTATTATGAGCCCCTCAGATCAAATACTAATGCACTTTTCACTGCAGTAGCATCTTCCACTGGAGGGTTTCAAAGTGTTTACAAAAAGAAAAGGAGTACTTGTAGCACCTTAGAGACTAACCAATGAAGTGAGCTGTAGCTCACGAAAGCTGATGCTCAAATAAATTGGTTAGTCTCTAAGGTGCCACAAGTCCTCCTTTTCTTTTTGCGAATACAGACTAACACGGCTGTTACTCTGAAAAGTGTTTACAAACATCATAAGCTCGGCAACTGCTCCAAAGGCAGGTCCTCAAGTAAAGTCAGCATAAGAGCACCATGTTACAAAAGGGGAAACTGAGGCACAGAGTGATGAAAGCCAGCTTTTCTAATTTGGGTGCCTAAAGCTAGGCCGCTAACATCTCATCTTGGCACCAGAACTAGGGGTCCAGAAGTCAATAGGAGCTGCTGGTGCTCAGCCGTTCTGAAAATAAACCCCCTGACTTAACAGCCAAAATATGGATCTAGGGGTTAAAATTCACACACACACACCCCCGAGCAGAGGGTCTGGTGCATCGCCTCTGTAATGGATGAATTCCACTCCAAGGGCCAAGTTCATCCTTGGTGTAAAGCCACACACTTAGCTGGAGTCAGGACTGATCCGTTTCCCACTGATGTCAAAGGACATTGACACAGATCAGAGCTGAATCACTCCCTATACACCACCAAGTCTGTACATGCGGCCGGCACTGCTTGCCCAGGGGGTGCCAGGGGAAGTACAAAGCACTCTCATTTCAAAGGAGCCCGTCTGCTGTCAGCCCCTTCAGCTGATTCATTCTTCTAGCCTACGTGTCAGCCTGACAACTGACAAATACCTTTCAGACAGCTCCTGTTTATTTTTAGAGCTGCTCTTTCCAATCGGTCCTCGGATGTGTATCATTAAATAGAGAGGGAAAGATCGCAGCAGAAGGAAAACACTCAGATCTAGCTGCTGGGGTTTATTTATTTTCACCTGCAAGAAGTTTGCAAACTTCTTCGGGCTCTTCCACCAGCCCCTGCTATAGAGGGTTTAATTTGGGGGAAAGGGCCAACATCCCAGCCTGTGGAAGCAGAGTGTGTGGCAGAGAAGGTGGGTGATGAAATATTTAAGCTCGGCAGCCCACACTGGGCCATGTGAATGTCTAATGCCAGTTCCAATTAATTTTGAATTTTTCATTAAGCCATTATTAAAAGCAGAAGGACAGCAGAAATAAGGGGAATTGACTTGGGCAGTATATTAAGTACCTTAGTTTTGCCTGAGGATGTTTTATTATCTGTCTAAGGTAATTATTTCACAAGCTCCTGGTGGTTTATTGGCTAAACAGAGGCATAGGATAAAGTTCTATGCTCTTCCCTCAAAGTTATTTTAATCTTCCTCCTCTCATCCTGCTCGGGTCATGTGTCCAGCCTGTCATATCTGTCTGGAGGACAAGACAGGGAGTCAGAGTTCTGTGCCTGCGTGATAATACATAACCCCAGCGTTATTTACAAATCAAATCAAACCTTATTGACGTAAACTTTTTCCCATATCGAAGGCAAATAGAAGACGCACAAACTTCCAGAGAAACACACATTAGGAAAACAAGAAAAGCAATTTAAAAGCAGGTGGGCTATGAAATGCAATATATTTTTTAAATGAAACAAAACATCAATATTTTTAAAAGTCAGGCAAGTCTCCTTGCTCCTGAAAGGGACTCATGCTCCTCTGTCATCATTTACAAAATGCCTAAAAAGAAAAATTCCCCTGTGATTTGCAACTTCAATCACTGTAAAGAGTTCGGCCCAGTTCTTCTATAAAGGAATGGACAAAGTACGCTCAGCAATTAAATGTATTTCGGACCTATCCAGAGCATGGGGAAGCCAGCAGCAAAACACCTGAGTATCAGTAAAACTGCAGCATATGACTGGTTAAAAAGCAAATGGCCATATTCTCTGCTTTGTTATGGTGGTGTAAATCCAGAGTAACTCCATCAGCTTCAGTGGAATTATGCCAGATTTACACCCGTGTAACATAAAAGCAGCTTTTAGCCACACCAAGTCACTTACCTTGTCATCATTTAGAGTGAAATTCACCCCTATGCAGAGGGCAAGCGCAAGGACCATTAACATCCCACTCAGACCCGTAGGGCTCGTTACGGTTTAAGTGGGTCTTAAAGGGTGGCTAAACCTGATGCTGGATCCTTACACCAGTGTGAAATTCACCCTCAGAAATTATACAAGAACCTAGGAGTCATTGTCCAGCAAGGCAAGGATAACTCTGTCATCAGTGCCCAGAAAAACAAGAAGCTGCATGATATCCCAGTGATGCAACACTCTCCATAGAAGCAGTGATGGGGGAGGGAGAGGAATCCCTACCTGACCCATGAAGAGATCAGCCCTGAAGCATGAGATCGTAAGCATACCTATGATGAGATATACAGGAATACCATATATATAAATATCACACTGGATGACAAGAGCTTGGGACAAATGCAACCTCAGGCAGCTTAAATGAAAGCAGGGCCTGGCCCCTCTGATAGCAGAATTGGTCCCATTGTACAAAATAATGCAATAATGAATGCATGTAACTGAAAGCAAAAATTATGTCTGTATCACATAAATCAGTGACATAAACACTCATATACAAGTAACAAAAGGGCATAGGTAACTCTACAGTAAAAGGTTTCAGAGTGGTAGTTAGTCTGTATCAGCAAAAAGATCGAGGATTCCTTTTGGCACCTTAGAGACTAACAAATTTATTTGGGCATAAGCTTTCATGGGCTAAAACCCACTTCATCGGATGCATGCAGCGGAAAATACAGTAGGAAGATATATATACACAGAGAACATGAAAAAATGGGTGTTACCATACCAACTCTAACGAGACTAATCAATTAAGGTGGGCTATCATCAGCGAGAGAAAAAAAACTTTTGTATTGATAATCAGGATGGCCCATTTCCAACAGTTGACAAGAAGGTGTGAGTAACAGTAGGGGGAAAATTAGCAGGGGGAAACAATTTTTACTTTGTGTAATGACCCATCCACTCCCAGTCTCTATTCAAGCCTAATTTAATGGTGTCCAGTTTGCAAATTAATTCCAATTCAGCACTCTCTTGTTGGAGTCTGTTTCTGAAGTGTTTTTGTTGGAGTATTGAGACTTTTAGTTCTGTAATTGAGTGACGAGGGAGGTTGGAGTGTTCTCCGACTGGTTTTTGAACGTTATAATTCTTGATGTCTGATTTGTGTCCATTTATTCTTTTACGTAGAGATTGTCTAGTTTGACCAATGTACATGGCAGAGGGGCATTGCTGGCACATGATGGCATATATCACATTGGTAGATGTGCAGGTTAACAAATCTCTGATGGTGTGGCTGATGTGACTAGGTCCTATGATGGTGTCCCCTAAATAGATGTGTGGACACAGTTGGCAACGGGCTTTGTTGCAAAGATAGGTTCCTGGGTTAGTGTTTTTGTTGTGTGGTGTGTGGTTGCTGGTGAGTATTTGCTTCAGATTGGGGGGCTGTCTGTAAGCAAGGACTGGCCTGTCTCCCAAGATCTGTGAGAGTGAGGGATCGTCCCTCAGGATAGGTTGTAGATTCTTGATGATGCGCTGGAGAGGTTTTAGTTGAGGGCTGAAGGTGATGGCTAGTGGCGTTGCGTTATTATCTTTGTTGGGCCTGTCCTGTAGCAGGTGACTCCTGGGTACTCTTCTGGCTCTGTCAATCTGTTTCTTCAATTCAGCAGGTGGGTATTGTAGTTGTAAGAACGCTTGACAGAGATCTTGTAGGTGTTTGTCTCCGAGGGATTGGAGCAAATGCAGTTGTATCTTAGAGCTTGGCTGTAGACAATGGATCGTGTGGTGTGGTCTGGATGGAAGCTGGAGGCATGTAGGTAGGAATAGCGGTCAGTAGGTTTCCGGTATAGGGTGGTGTTTATGTGACCATCGCTTCTTAGCACCATAGTGTCCAGGAAGTGGATCTCTTGTGTGGACTGGTCCAGGCTGAGGTTGATGGTGGGATGGAAATTGTTGAAATCATGGTGGAATTCCTCAAGGGCTTCTTTTCCATGGGTCCAGACGATGAAGTTGTCATCAATGTAGCGCAAGTAGAGCAGGGACCTTAGAGGACGAGAGCTGCGGAAGCGTTGTTCTAAGTCAGCCGTAAAAATGTTGGCATCCTGTGGGGCCCTGCGGGTACCCATAGCAGTGCCGCTGATGTGAAGAACATTGTGCTTCTACAGAGCTTTTACATATGAACATTTAAACGTGCTTAACAAAGGCAGCCGAGAGAAATGCTGTAGCCTGTGTGCATGACAGGCCAGGCTGACCCATCATTGTGGTCTCTTCTGGTCTTAGAATCTGTAAAACTATTAATCCCACTCTTCAACCCCATCCTTCAGGGGTCATGGGGAGGATAGGGTTGCCTGCATTGCCCTCAGCGGGCTCATCACACTTGGAGCTCTGCATTAAGACAATATGTATAATGAAATGTCATGCTTCAGGGCTTCAGCCAGTCACCTGTAGGGGTCAGGAAGGAATTTTTTTCCACCCCAAAGCATCAGAGATTGGCCACATCTGGAAATGGGACATAGGACGGGCTGGACACATGCTCTGGAGGTGGTACAAAGAATCCCCTTTCTTAGATGCTTGGGCTGGTGGGTCTTGCTCACATGCTCAGGGTCTAAGTGATCACCAGATTTGCGGTCAGGAGAGAATTTCCCACCAGGATAGATTGGCAGGGGCCATGGGAGGATTTCACCTTCATCTACAGCATGGGGAGTGGACCGCCTGCTGGGATCATTTAGGTATATCCAACCTAACCAATTCTCAGCCATTGCAAGGGCCTCAGGCCCTGGTGGCACCGTTGTCTCTCCTGATCTTTGCCTGTGGTACACTACAGGGTAATTTCCTGAAGACCAAAATATTTCAGTCTAACTAAAGTAATTGAGCTCAATATAGGGGATGTGTGTGAAATGTAATGGCCTGTGGTATACAGGAGGTCAGACTAGCTGACCTAATGCTCCCTTCTGTCCTTAAACTCTGTGAAATGGGTCATAGGTCCTATCCGGCGAACAGAGATTTTACTTTAGCTCAATGGGTGGGGACTGCGCTTTGGGGCAGGAAGTTCTGAATGGAGCATAATGACAAATAGGAAATCAGGGGATTTATTGACTTTAACAGGGTTCAAAAAAGAACTAGAAATGTTCATGGAGGATAGGGCCATCGATGGTTATTAGCCAGGATGGGCAGGGATGGTGTCCCTAGCCTCTGTTTGCCAGGAGCTGGGAATGGGTGACAGGGGATGGATCACTTGGTGATTACCTATTCTGTTCATTCTCCTTGGGGCACTTGGCATTGGCCCCTGTCAGTAGACAGGACACTGGGCTAGAAGGACCATTGGTCTCACTCAGTATGGCCGTTCTTATGTTTTTATAAGTATGAGCCACATTTTACATAGGGGAAACTGAGGCATGGATCAGTGACAGTAACTGGCCCGAAGTCACTGGCAGAGTGAGGCATAGGGTCCAAGTAGCCTACTTGCTTCTCTTGCCAGAGCAGTAGATTCAGTTACGTAACATGTACAATGACAATGTTCAATTGTTAGCCTAAAAGAGAATAAGCATTGTCCTTATAACCACTGCATTTTTACTGCACACCTCCAAGCCAGGGTTAATGCTGCAGCTTATTAATTATTATCACTTTGTACATCTATATCGTCATCTACTTCTTTGATTCCCTGCCATCAGCTCAGCAGTGACGGCATAACAGGGCAGGGAAAGAAGAGGAGCCAGGGGAACAAATATAGTAGCAATAATAATCCCTAGCTTTTATCCAGTGCTTTTTTCCTCAGTAGATCTCAAATCATTTTACAAAGGAGGTCAGGATCATTATCCCCATAATAGATGGGCACAATTCTTAGCTTTTCAGAAGCTGTGATCAAAATTCGCCACCTGCCAGGCTGTTTTCCAGCTGCCGTTTTCTTATTCTAGTATGACGTAAGAGCCAAGATGTTGCTGCAGAGGGCAATGAGCTTTCTTGCTTTTTGGACAGAGACCCACATCTGGGAAAGTCCAGCAAAATCATTCAACTTTTCCAACAGAGCCACTTAGTCCATCATTGGGGAGGCTTGTCTGATTCCCAGAGCTTTGTAATCTCATGTCTTGCAGTCAATAAAACTGAACGGTACTGATTTTCCCCAGTGTTTGCTGCATGTGATTTCATGGCTGGGAGCAGGCAGACAGCAGGGGATGAAGATTCCCTTATTTGAGATTCGATTGCCCTTATCTTGCTCTGCATAACTACAAATGTTATTATCGACCCCAAAATTCTCCAGCCCTTCTTTAAATCAGGTCCCAGCATTTGATTTGCTGACCTGTGCCTCCAGTCAATGCCATAGCCAACAGCACTCCATGGGAAGATGCTCTTCCCTTTATTTCATCTAAAATGTAACCTGCCAGCTAGTTCATCAAATGCCCCAATCTCCTGTGCTATGGGACAGCATAAATAATCATTATGAGTGGTTTCAGAGGAACAGCCGTGTTAGTCTGTATTCGCAAAAAGAAAAGGAGTACGTGTGGCACCTTAGAGACTAACCAATTTATTTGAGCATGAGCTTTCGTGAGCTACGTAGCTCACGAAAGCTCATGCTCAAATAAATTGGTTAGTCTCTAAGGTGCCACACGTACTCCTTTTCTTTTTGCGAATCATTATGAGTGTTACAGTAGCAACCAGAGACCCCCCAGCTAGGATCAGAGCCAGATTGTGCCAGGGGGTTTACACACAAACAGGAAGGTGCCTGCCCCAAACAGTTTACAAATTCAGTGACAGACCTTGTTTTGTACAGTGTAATACTCTCCTGGGACATGGATCTGTTCATTTATTAAATAAGCAGTCCCACTGTGTATTAGGGTTCCATTTATAAATATAAAGGACTAATAAATTATGAATATTTTAATTAATGGTTAATCAACTGGATAGATTGTTAGAGCCCAACGGAGTTAATAAACTGCTGATAAGCATGGCTTATAGCCATCTATAATGTCTTCTACACATGTGCTTAAACCATGAAAAATGTCAAGCTTTCAGAATTTTGCTCCATCCCAAATCAGGGTGAAAAGCCAAAATCTTGAAATTTTTCATGAACCAAAAATCCAGAAATTTTTTTTACATCAATTGAAATGTTTCATTTCAATAAATTTGAAACGTTTTGTTCAGATCTAAAATATTCTTAGTGTTTTTTAAATAATGGAAAATAACGCACATTTCTAAATGAAATTGTGAGCTGAAAAATAGAAACATTTCATTCCAAAAATGTCAAAACAGGACAGTTTCAATTTTTTTTTTTTAAACAAAAAACATTCATCAGAACCAACATGCTCCCGTGCAAAGTTTTGATCTGGCAAATTGGCATTTTCTGATGAAAAATGTTTTGTTGAAAAATTCCCAACCGACTCTATTTCTAACCAACTAGAACATACACCGCTCATGTATGTAACATGCTTATAATTGCTATTAATCACTTCTTAAAACTTTATAAATCATTAATAAATGGAACCTGAATATAAAGTGGAACCGAATAGTCTCCTGTGGGAATAGGTGGATTTCCCATTGCTTAGGACATTTCAGACCCGGAAAGGTAAGAATACGAGGAAATATACCACACAGATCGACACGATGTGCTGCAATCGACACGATGTGCTCATTGTAACTTCTATGAGAGAAGCAGATAACTATGGAAGGGTAAAGGCTAAAAGTCCCTAGTTATGCTATAACACTGCCAAGCTAGTATGGATGTGTAGAATGCTTGTGCCCTAGGGCCACATCACCTTACTCTACTTTACTAATCCACAGTGCGCCATCCTTGACCAGTGCATATGGAAAGCTCCCCTTTGCCCTGCTCCAAACAGGCAAGCGATCAAGAGCTCTCCATCCCCATCAAAAAAATATGGCACTCACAAAAAAGGGGCCTGATGCTGATCTCATTCACCCTGGTGCTGATCAGAACTCGTTTTGCAGAAGCTAGTGCAGTTACAACCAAGGTGGAGCCCAGCATGAGATCAGAATCAGGCTCTGAAAGTCCTCACAACTTCCTTGGCCTGCTGCCTGGCACCAATATTGCATGGACGGGAGTTTGGGGAAATTGCATGGTGTGGGACTGAATTTAAAACTAACAGCAGCAAAGGCGTGCGCGCGCACTCTCTCTCTCTCTCTCAGCTCCAGCTTTGAAAGAGCAAACTATCCTGGTTTCTGTGCACAGAGGACACCTGCAAGTTTACAGAGCAAGAGTTAGAGGTTACTTGGTGGAATTTTCTGGTGTAGGGGGGAAAAAAGAAACAACCCGCATGTTAAATGATCTAGTCAAGTGCGGACAGCAGGAAAGCTGAAAAATGGATCAGGGGGAAAGTATTTTCCTGTGGTTATTTGTTGCCGCGGTTCTTTATAACTCCCCGGATGGGAGATTCATGAGCCTGAGACAGAACCCTCACGCTCTCTGGCTCAGCCGGTGGCAGCGACATGACTCACAGGCTGCCAAGCGTGGGGGCAGCTGAAAAACAAGCGAAATTGCAAAACGTCTTGCAGAAACGCCAGAAATAGAGACAAACGGCTCATCGCCGGAGAGTCTTGAAAATAACCTCCATGCCTGGAAGTAACCCCAGGCGGGGAAGAAAGCGGCTCCCTCACCCCAGGGCCGGGAGAGTTTCTAGCATCCTGGGGTAGAAGGTTAAGGCAGTGCATTTCATCCGCAGGCAAAGCGGATTCAGAGATGCGTTGGTCTTAAAAGGTGAAGTGGGTAGAAATAAAGCATTTGAGGCTCTTCCAGCTATTCCAATAGCCTGCAAAATGGTAACCCAACAATCCTGCGGCACAGGGAGGCAGCGGATTTGTTGATCTGTGCTGCCATCTGGTGGCCGGAAAGGAGCCAAGCAGACGTGCAGCCAATCCCAGAAATTAAGAGCTGCAGCAGGTTCATGTACTCTAACCAGGGAAAGCTCGCTCCCTATAGTACTTCTTCTGGTGTTTTAAGACCTGATCCAAAGCCCATTGGAGTTAATGGAAACAGTCCTGTTGCCAGAAAGGAAGGATTTGAGCATTTGACTGGGAATTGGGAGAGTTGGGTTCAATCCCCATACGCCGTGCCCCCCCCGCTTTTCCTGCATGATGCATCCTTTCGGACCCTACATACTTTTGAGGGCCTGGGCCTTCGTCTCTCTGTGTGTCTGTCCCCTACCTGTAGAGTGCCATTGTAGCTCTTCCCTAAGAGTGCGAAGTACTCAGAGGGTGGGTCCCTACGCTGCAATGAAAGACCCACAGCTGGCCCTGGGTCAACCAACTCTGGCTCGCAGGGCTTGGGCTGTGGAGCTATAAAATTGCAGTGTAGACATTCAGGCTTGGGCTGGAGACTGGGGTCTGAGACCTCCCCCCTTCTTCTCCCCCCGCCCCAGAACCCAGGTTCCAGTTTGAGCCCAAACATCTACGCCGCAAATTTATAGCCCTGCAGCCCAAACCCTCCGAACGGGAATAGGCTGATCTGAGCCAGCCACAGTGGTGCTGCAGTATACAACTGCGCTTTTATCACAGGGCAGACCTACACATAGAGTATGGGAATAGAGGCCCTGTAAGTACCATAGATAGATAGGAACAGAGACAGCTAGCTGGTCTAAAGCCCCAGGGAACTTCCCTTGGGAGGTTTTACCCCGCAGACTAGACGAGCTGGCTGTCGAGAGGTTTCCTCTGATATTCAACCTAATTTCATCCCATTCCTCCTTGGCGGATTCCCCCTCCCCTTGTTGCAGCCCCAAGAAACCGTATCCCTTCTTGCTGTAAGCACAATAGGCAGCAGTCTGGTCATATCATTTGGAGCCACTGAGAATCTCATTATTTATATTACAAGTAGCGCCCAGAGACCTCAACCAAGATCACATCCCAATTGTGCTAGGGGATGTACAGACACCTAGGAGGAGATTATCCTTGCTGCCAAAGATTTCACAGTCTGAAGGTATAAGACAGCAAATGGAAGGATTGTTACAGAAGGTGATGTTGAAGCACAGAGAGATTAAATGACTCACCCAAGATCAGACAGGGAGTCTGTGGCAGAGCCAGGAATTGAACCCTGACTCCTGAGACCCAGTCCCTCAACCCCAAACTAATCTTTCCTCTCTGAGCCAAAGCAAGGGGCTAAATTCTCTGCACTTTACACCACCTCCTGCTAAAGTAAATCATTCCAGGGACTCCAGCAGCGGAAAGCCCAGTGGGGAGGGGGGGGGAAAAGAGACTGCAATAGTAACAGGGCTGCCACAACCTCCTACAGGCAGGGCTGACTACTAGAGGTTGCCTGAGCAGGGTATCACATTCCTTAGAGGCCTCATTTAGCAGGAGCCCAGTAAAGTCCCCAATGGAAACCCCAGTTAAATCTCAAGGGAGGATGGTGGTGGAAACACCACATGCCCTTGCCCTAAAGGTATGTGTCCCCATCTTACTTATGATGTAAGCGGCATCACTGATGCAGAGGATGGCACCAGCCCAGTGAGGATAAGGACAGCCAAAGTACTAGATAAATAAGCTGATTGAGTCACGCCTGGCAAGCCTTTCCTCTCTGCATACAGCAAAGCCTGCACTATTAGCCAGGAGCATCGGTATGTGTGTGGGATGGGATTCGCTTCGCTCTGAAGCATCAGATGTTGGCACTCGGAGACTGGTTGCCTGACCAGATGGTCCTCTCCGAAGATAAGACCATGGGATTGACCACGTCAGGCCCTTTGAAACATCAGCACGGTGGCCCAAAGGGTCAGGATCTCAGGGCCCTATTCAGAGGTGCTGAGATATTTCTGCTGGCTCACCAGGCGAATCCCATTAGCTCCAGCCCAGGAGTATATATAATAAATGGCTTGAACCAGGCACAGCAAGAGAGGAGGTCTAGCAGGGAGAAACCTAGGGACAAGCCAAGCCTGGATTTTAGAGGATGAAGGTTTTATGCTTTTGTTGTTTTCAATGGAACACAGCGGAAGCCCAGGACTAGGAGAGTTTGATGCTGGGATGTGTGAGCATACATGAGAAAGAGAGAGTCTTTGAGATCTACTGATGAGCTGCATCATATACACCTAGCTGTTCTCATACTTGGGGAATTCTTGTCTTTGTCTCCCTCTAATGGCTAGTACAGATAAAATATTTTTGATTGCTGCTGCCTCATTATTAGACCATGTCTTTTAGTTGGCACAACAGAGGCTCATTCAGCTCTGAAGGTCTTGGGTTCAAATCTGTTTACTCCACTGGGGTCAGTTACACGGATTCATGCTATTTTGGGAGCAGGTTTAAGTGCTCAGCTACTCGTGGGCTGATTTTCAAGTGTGTTAAACACCATGGCCCGAGTTTCCAACCAATTCAGCACCTTTGAAAACCAGGCCTTTGCAGCATTCGCACTGTGAAACGGTTCTCAGGAGCCTGAACACTGGGATTTGTTAGGTCAGGAAGAGACAAACACACCAGACCATGAATGAAGGAGTCATACAATTAAAATTCTCCAATTCCACTGATTGCAAGCCAGAGAGCATATATATTTGTGAACAAAAGCTACATATAGTGACAGGTTTCAGAGTAACAGCCGTGTTAGTCTGTATTCGCAAAAAGAAAAGGAGGACTTGTGGCACCTTAGAGACTAACCAATTTATTTGAGCATAAGCTTTCGTGAGCTACTCCTTTTTTTTACATATAGTGAGAGTTCAGGAAACAGCAGGACACACCCATCTATCCAAAACCTTAGAAGCATGGAAATAAGGGGAAAGCATGGGCAGCATTTGAGCCGGCTAGCCACACAGCCCTGCCCCTTCAGACAGAGGCCCTGTGCCTACCACCCCCCCTCATCTACCAGAGCTCTGAGGCCCCCATCCCGTAGCCAGAGGAATCCCGGCCGAACCATCCCATGCCGCTGGCACCAGTACCAGGTCACCCACGAACCCCAGTGCTGGCCCCAGCACCAGGTCACTGGCGGGCCCCAGCTGCTTGCTGGCTTCTGACTGGAGCTGAGCCCCCACTGGCTTCAGGGGAGAGAGAGGAGCATGAGGCGGTGCCAGGACCTGGCCTATTATACGTGCCTCCCATGGGGGAAAAGGTTTATGCATTCCTTTCCACCTTCATATTTCTTACAATACTGTGGAGAACAAACTCCAGTGCTTCATTTCCATCTTCAACAGGTTCCCAAAAGCAATACTTACCCCAGTGTCATCCCACTCACACTCTGATGCTCAATGTTGGGACCTGCTATGCTTTTTATCACCGATATCCACAGATCAGCACAGACTGTCACACATTCCATGCGCTGGGGCAGTTACTCGGCCTTAATACTGCTAAGGTTTTGTGTTAGAGGGCAAGCGATGAAGCTGGTCATGGAGTGTGCGTATCGTTTTTGTGCATCTGTTGCCATTATAGCGAAAAAGTTACCAAACAAACACTCCTGATGCCAAAGTGATGCTTTAGGACTGAGTGTATGAGAAGCAGCAATACGATCAAAGGAGAGCGTCCCAGAGCGCGTTAGATTTCTTGTGACTACAATGGCAGCTGTGCTTGTGTGCAGTCAGCAAGGGAACAAACGCCTTCGGGTAGAGAGCATTGTGCACCATCTTCCAGATGAAATGAAACAGATGCCCTGCCTACTCGTGGTTAAAGGAATCGGGGTATTTTTGTAAGAGCAGGAGTTATTCTTTACTTCGCCTAAAGAAGCTATAGTGTAGTGTACCAATACATCGCACTCTCACGTATACACAACGCAAACAATTCCTTGTGCTTTCAGAGGAATGGTTACTTTGCAGTGGAGATTTAAGTAAATGACTTAACAGGGTTCAAAAAAGAACTAGATAAGTTCATGGAGGATAGGTCCATCAGAGGCAGGATGGGCAGGGATTGTGTCTGTTTGCCAGAAGCTGGGAATGGGTGACAGAGGATGGATCGCTTGATTGCCTGTTCTGTTCATTCCCTCTGGGGCACCTGGCGTTGGCCACTGTCCGAAGACAGGATACTGGGCTAGCTGGACCTTTGGGCTGACCCAGTATGGCTGCTCTTATGTACTTAAATTCACATTTTTTTATACTTCTCTTGTGATACAGAATGGCCGAAGACCATGAAAACAAAGAAGAGCGTTAGCTGTAAACTAATTTTATTATTATGAAAAATGGAATGTTTCATTAACAGAAACTTAAGTGGTGTTTGAACAAGAACACATTTATTACAAAAAACAAACAAATGAGTTCACATAGTTTTCTATTACAATATGGCAGATTTTTAATTACATAAATTCAAGGTGACCCTGGGTAATAGAATTCACCACTGTAGCCATCTTACATTCAGAGAAGGTTAAAAATTTCAGTAGCGGTGCGTGAAGCGGGGATCACTGGGTCTGTTTGCTCTGTCCTGGTTTGCAAATGCTCCTGGCACTCCACTAGCCTGCACTATCTGGCTCTGGGTTCCACTTTGCATGAAGCCTCCACGCCTAGGAGCAAAGTCAAGCTTTTTAAAATGTGTGTTTTAATCTTCATTGCAAATTTGTAACATTGCTGTGATTTTGTAGTATTTACATTTTTTTAATGATTTTTATTCTTGAAATAAAATGCACCAGATAAAATCACGGAAACATTACTCAACTGATTCAATTACAACATGCAGAGGGAAAGGAAGTAAAGGAAAAGGACCAAAAATCTTTGACTAAGCTTCTTACCCAGATACTGCTCCTCGATTCATAACATGGGCTGGTGTGGACTGAGCAGGGATGACTCTATCAGCACCTACAATAAAGTGGAAAGCGTTTAAATAAAAATAAAGCATTTTTAAAAAGCAACACCTTATTCCCAGAATTTTGCTTGCTTGGTAATGCTTTTAAAGCTCAGTATGAGTTAACTACCACTACAAGTTCAACAGCAGTAATGCCTACAAAAACCACAATCACACTGTTAAGCAGCAAGTATACCTTGCCATCTCTCATGATCCCGTCCCATCACTCCATCTGCACTGCCCTGCCATGAACGATCTTGATGCCCCTCTAACTTTCGACCATGATCTCCCCAGTCACGTCCATCTCTTAAAAAACAAAAGAAAAAAAATGAAAGAAAATCTTCTAGGTGTGTGATGGTGAAGCCAAATACAATACCCCATACGTAAACTTATTAAAATCATTTACCAAGCTATATCTATGCAAATCCTACATTTACAGTGGATACAATCAAATTAGGAAGATTGTTCAACAAGTTTCTAACATAGAAAACAATTTTCTTAATTGATCTATAGACAATCAGTTAATATCACAACATACTGCAACACTCAATACTTAACATGGAGCTACTAATGGAGTAATATCACTTCAGGAAGTGTAGGTGTATATTTAATATACAGAACAATAATGCAAAGTCTGGATGGTTTTTTTTTAAAAAAAAACATCCGGGATTTCAGATTAGTCCCATCTCAGGTTTTCCACCAAGATTCTAGCTTGCTTTCTATTAATACATACAATCTCAAATCCAGACTACCAGCCCTAAATTAGCCCCTTTTCAGAGAATTTCTGGAGTGTGAGTGAAAGAACTGGATCTCATCCCGGGAAGAGGAAGCCCTTACAAGAGAACCATGATTCCACTGGCAGAGCAGCTTGCATAGCCGCTCTTTACTCACTAGAGAGCTCCATTCTCTTGATGCACAAGGGAGCTACATGTAAATTCACTGCACACCCAGGAGAGGACAGACCCTCAATGAAACTATCTGGAGAGAGGATTTACACTTGTAAAACTGATTCCCACTCTGACCCTTCAGAGAGTTTATTTGACGTTTCGAAGAGCATGAGCACTGGTGAATGACTGTCCTCATTTACACATACTAACCGGGACTGTGGAGGTATCGTTCTCCCTTCACTCATTCTTCTGTCAGACCCATAGCCAGCCCAACTGTCCCGTGAGTCCCGCGAGTGACGTTCTGGTCCTCCATGGCGCTCATCTGGATAATGCTGAAAGACGAAAGACACAGATGAATGCTGTAATTTAATTCTCAAATTGGTAAACGCTGGTCAACAGAATTTAACCAGTGCCACAACCTATCAAGTCACTAGGGCATTTTTGACAGCAAGATTCCATACAGCCCCTCTATGACCATCTACTTGTGTGAGCTCTTGGAGCAATATTTTCTCCTTTAAATAACTTTCAAAACTCTTCACTGGTTCCCTTACTACTCTAAGGCTCATTCTGTGTATTAATTAATATTTTGGTGGAATGCAATTTTACTCCAATCCCTTTAACCATTTGTCTTTGCTTCAGTTCTTTCTCCCAGGTTCAAATAACTTTACATGAACTATTCTCAGTTCAACTCTTCCACTTTGGTAAAGTGTCAACAGAATTCTTAGATTTCCAAAGTACCAATCCAGCCCCTACCTCAATGTTTTTAAAAAGGTAATATTTGTTGCACGGTTACATTTGCCCCTCTGTATTATGGCACCTTTGCATTTTCTATAGACCATTTTGCTATATTGAAGACAATGGGTTCTTTGCTGTTCATGGATAGAGTGCCAGAATAATTACCTTACACGTTACATTTACTGATAATGCATCTGACACCAATAACCAGAACACACTTTCTTTTCACCACCTAGCCCCAAAAAGAGAATCCATATGGTAACTTCAATCATTTAGATGTGTTTTTTCCTAATCTATGACAACTACTGTAGTTAGCAACTGATTTATGCATTGCATATTCAGTGTGGGAAATCAGTTGTTTATTAAACAGCTGTTGCGTTTCATGCCAGTGGCGGCTGCATTTAAGAGCCCTGTGCACCCAGGGATCCTTCCAAATGAAAGGCACTATCTAAATGCACATGTTTATGACGCAAGTGTTTCCACTTAACCCACCTGCCCATCTCGATCTGCCACTGCCCTTGAAACTTCTCTCCTGGGGTGAAAAAAAAAGAGAGCAATTCAGTAACAATGGATAGATCTTCCAGTTAAATTATACTGGGGTTTTGAAGAAGTAATCTACATTGAATGCTGGTATTTGTTACACTGTAAAGTATGGAAATGGGAATACTTATTTTATTAGAAATATAGTTTTAGGATTAGAGAAACTGGTTTACCAAAAGCAAACACATACCAGGGCACTAAAATTGTGTGTGCCAGGGCAACACAAGCGGCAGTATCACTGAAATGTGACAAAGCACCGGAGGCAATAGCTCTGTGTCAGACCTGACAGGAAGGAAGGGTTGGGGCCAAGAAAGGGTACACAATAAACACCACAAACACAAAGAGCTGGAGAAATAACCGAAGTGGCACAGAAGTAACATACACAAGCTTGCAAACAGCAGATACACATATAGCCATAAGAACACACAAGTTCTAATCCCTACTTTTTTTGCACTATTTTACAAGCAAATAGTAAACCTGATACGACACTAGGTATTTTCTTTTCTTAATTTCAGCGAATACAGGAGGAAAAAAAAAAAACACATCACTAACCTATCCACAGAATGATCTTGGTATCGGCCACGATCCCTGTGATCAAAATCATGGAAGCGATCTTGGCGGGTAAAATCAGAATGGTATCTATCATCCATCGCCATGCGCTTTGCCTCTGGCCAGTAGGAGTCATCTCGCCTGTAAAAAAGTGCACGTTTAATACAATGTGAAGCAATAATTTTTCCATCTTGGTCTTTCTAAACCAAGTCTCACTTAACGCAACCTGTGGTAAGCTGAACATTCAATAGTTATATTTTTGATATGATAATTAAAATCCCTGACGTGCCAAACTGACTTCTCATTTCAATTTCAGAAAAGAAGTTAATTGCATCAATACTGCACACACCCTAATCTCGGCGTATGTTGAAATGAGAGTAGAAAGACTATTTAATCCTTCTGACATCTGTGTTTTATGATTCAAGTCCACAATTTCTACAACCCCTTGTGTAACTTCCCTGGAGAGAGTAGTTTCTGTAGGAGTCATAATTGAGTGCTGTCACGTAGTATTATGTACATCGCAGCACAGCTTCCAATTGGCTATTTTTTATTTCTGCAGTAAAACTGGTGACTGTAGGTGACCGAGTAAGGCAAAAAGGGTAGGTGACTGAGGGCAAAATTCACCCTGGTGTAACCCCCCAGGAGCACTTCACCAGAATTAAACCAGGGTTGAATTTGTCCCCAAATGACTACATTTCAGGTATATCATCAAAAAAATAGGTATGAATCAGCTTTCAGAACATGTTAAATTCAGGCAAGTCACTCTGATATTCCTCTATCAGCCTGCAGCCCTCTCAGACAGACACTGCAAAGGTGAACTGATATCTAGCAGACAAGACACATTTGAGAGCACTATCATCACTTGTAAAGCTGTGTGCAGCTGGATTGTCAAATATCAATATTGTTCAGGATACCTGGTTAAGAATTAATTTGGAATTATCGTACACCATTGCATTGACTCATGCTCTAAAATCTTAAGAGTTCAAAAGTCACCAGCAATATAATTTATACTCACTGGGCACTCAGCTAGCTATGTGAACTGAAATTTATTGTGAATATTTGCCTCAGAAACAGACAGACTCAAGGTGAAAAGCTGGCAAGGCACAAGTGATTAAAATGCTTCTTGCCTTATATGTAAATCAAGATTTCAAGGACCACACAGAAATTATCAAATTAGCCCAATACCATGATTTTTTCTACAGGTGAGAGGCAGTAGCGGGGACTCAGCTGCTCGTGTGTGGTGGGGGCAGGGAGGGTATGGCAGCAAGAAGGGCCAGCACTGACAACGCACAACAATTAGGAGCTCCAGCTCAGCCTGCCACATTGCTCCCCCAGCGGGTCCGGGGGAGATACCACAGCACGGGCTGGCAAGGAGCTCAGAATGGGATCATCCACTTGGAGCATGGGTGGGAGGGGATCCTGCCCTGGCAGAGGGGAGTGGAATGGGGGATGGATCCTGGTCTCACCCTGATCCAGGGCTCCTCACACACTTTCAGCTCCTTGCCAGCTGGAGCTGCAGTATCTCCCCCAGGCCTGTGGGGGGCCACTATGGTTTGGGGCTCCTGATTGCCATGCATTAACAACATTGCCCCTCTCTCCCCACCCGCCAGGACGCAGCAGCAGACAGCCTGGGCCAGAGGTGGGCATGAAGAAAGCCAGGCCCCAAACCCTATTAGGCCTATTAGGCCGCATAGAGCCATCGGCTGAGACACACCTACCCCAACCACCACCCGCCCTACTCCCCAGGATCCAAATGACCTATTACCTCTGAACCCAGGATTGGAATCAGCCTGTTAACCCCCTGGAGTAGCTGCAGCCTTAGCAGGGAAGTGGAAACAGGGATGCCTGCTTCTGCCTCCCTGCTGCTGGAAAAATTGCAGCACTTTAGGGGGGATTTGGCAGCCATCCGTATCCACTGAAATTCAAATACTTACCCTTGAGACTACTATAATTTATTTGTTAAAAAACAATTTCTTTAGGTCCTTACCTAGAAAAGAGCATCTTTAATGCCAATGAGGAAGATACTCCCACCATTCTATGGGTCGAGGTAGATAAAAGTCTGCTTCAACGAGCAGGGAGAGAAAAGAGTTCCTTCTCCTCAAGAATCATAGATGTAACCTTAATTCGTGTAGCTGCACTTAACACCCCATGGTAATGGATTCCTCATTTGCTGTGGCTGTTTGACTGCATTGTTTTGTAATCTACTTTGGATGTGCATTTACTGCTTTTTGAGTTTATTAATACACATCTGTGTGTTCTGCTGATTGTGCTTATTTAAAAACATCAAATTAACTAGAAAAAAAAAACAAACAAACCGAGCTAGAAACAGGGGTGGAGCTCAGAAGTTTAGCATCTGTTCTAAGAAGAGTTCTTACTAATTGCATAAAAACCAATCTCAGATTACAGCCTTAAACTTCCTGCTATAAACACACTCTAAAATTTGGAATTTCACTGCAGTCACTTACCTTGCATCAGTGTCATAAGGTCTTCTAATTGCCGATCGCCGTTCTTGCTCATAGCGCAGTTGTTCTTGCTGACGACGCAGCTCTTCTCTTTCTCGCTGTATGCGATCTTGTTCCTTCCTCCTTTCTTGCTCGATGTGCATCCTCTCTCTCTCCAGCCTCTCCCTCTCCAAACGTTCTCTGTCAAGCCGCTGCCTTTGAAATTCAAGTCGGTCGCGCTCTCTCTGAAGCCTCTGTCTTTCATCCCGTTCATGAATGGCTTGAATACGCTGCTCTCGCTCTCGTCGTTCTCGTTCTCTGAAAAGGGGAAGTAGAGATTTGTTGGTTTTAAAGGGTACACTACACCTTCAAGTGACGTATTTTTTGAAGGCTTCCTAGATCTTCTCCCACACAACCCAGCTGACTTTGTTATTTTCTACTAAACAAACATCACAGTCACTTGAAATAGTTTTTAAAAAAGCAACATTATACACACACAATGAGACGAGAGGCAAGAATTTAGTAGTGATAACACCCCTTCCTTAGGGAGCAGTTTTGAAAATGCTTTCCTCTAAGGTGAGGAGTTCTATGTCCCTCTTTACATTCTTCTGGAAGAAAAGGTAGCAGGCGTGCAACTCCCCGAAGGGAGACAATAATTTTACTCTCCCTTCAGGGTGAAAGTTCAATACAAGCGAAGTTAAAACCAAGGTATTTTAGCAAAGCTAAATGCAAAATTTGAAAATACCTAAGTGTTACTGAATAACAAGAAAAGATTCTGCTTCTGTTCAAAAGATTTACTGCAGGTTCCATTAAAGCTCATGGAATAAATAGCACCAGAAAAATATAAACCCAGACCAATGGACAAAGATACAGGAGACTAAACTTTGAAGTTGAATACAACAATGCATGAGGTGACAGCTCCAACACTAAATTGTCATTTTCGTAACAGACTGTGTCAACAGAACTGTATCATCACAGGATAACGATCTCTTGCTACTACATAAATGCAGAGATTTTCAAAGCAGGGTAAATGATCCTGTAACATGTTCTGTGACAATTCGTCCCTTGCATAGCAGTAAGGATAAAAAGTCATATAAAAACATTCCAGTTTTCCCCCGTTAGCAAGGAAGGAATACATTTAATTTCTATTACACCAAATGATTCATGTTGGTGCATTAGGGACAGTTCACTGCATTCTAAATATTGAATACACAATATAGTACCCACTACGCCTAAGTACATTTGTTAAACTGTACACTAAACCACTATGAATCACAACCCCCTAAAAAGTCATCATTTCTGCAGACAATCTGCGATCAGAACAAGGAGCCAAATCTGAATGGTTTGAATTAATAGTTCAATCAGGTTGAATCATCATATTTTACTCCTGGGGGAAGCCTGTGCCACTGCGCATGTGCAGAAACATGCTCCCTGCAGATTCTCTGTTTCCCACAGAAAAATGGTTTCTGTGGGGAAGCAAAGAGAAGCTGCACCAGTGCGCACTCACCCTTCCCTGGCAGCGCAGGCGCATCTGTTCAGGCAGATCAACCCCCAGAAACCTCCCCTGGCTGCAGGAAGCTCTGCACGGGGTTGGGGGATGGGTGTCTGGATGCAGGAGGAGGTGAGGCTCGGTGGGGTGGGGGTTCCGGGTGGGGGTTGGATATATTGGGGATGGGTGGACAGGGAGAGCAGCTCTCCATGCAATGACCCCTTCCCCCACGTCCTGGCCCAAATGCTGCTCAGCCACAGGGGGAGGGATCACTGTATGGGGAGCTTAGTGGGGGTCCAGGTACTGTGGGGATCTGGATGCAAAGGAGTTCGGTGGGAGGGGTGCAGGGGGAATGGGACTCTGCAGGGGAGTCTAGGTGAAGGTGGTTATAGGTCAGCATGGGGGCGGTCGGGGGGGCTCAGTGGAGGATCTGGGTGCTGGAGGAGTCGGGCTTGGTGGGGTGGGAGGTCAGGGTGCAGCTGGTTGGAACTCAGTGGGGTGGGAGTCTGGGCGTGGGGGCTCCCGATGCTCAGGGTAGCGATGACACTAAGCTCACCGGCGTCTCTCCGTTTCTCTGATTTCTCGTTCTCTCTGCCTCTGTCGCTCACGCTCTCGCTGTTCTTTGATTTTATCAAATGATAAAATATCTTGTTTCTCCTTGCTCTCTGACTTGCGATCCTGGCTCTTAGTATTCTGCATTTAATCAAAGTAATACATGAACCAGAATAAAAGTGTTTGGATTACATTTCCAGAGACCAGATAAGATAAATGCCCACAAACAGGACCACTATTATCCCCCCTTCCTTACCAGAGCGACAAATAATTGTAGGCACTTTGCAGGTGAACTAGAAGGAAGAGAGTTGTAGGCAGCACCAATAATTTGGCTACAATTTTTGGGGAGTGAGTCTGCTAGCTAGTTTTGTCTCTGGGGCAACACAAACCATACCATTTTAAAGGTGTAGTGACACCCACTGCTCCTGACTCTACACATCTGGGGCAGCGTGATGTCTTAATGGCCTTGTTCCATTAAATATGTGTAATTCTGCCTATAATAGCAGTGAAGAAAGCTGTAGCATAGACAGGGCATAATCATTTACCAATATAGTGTCATATGACTTGCCAAATCCCCTTATTTAGAAAGAACCACCACAGTTTTAAAAATGCAAGTCAAATACTCTGCAGAGGTACAGGGAAAGTTGGTTTAAATCTATTTTCATAGATAAGTTTTCTACTGAAATTGTACTTACTCTCTCTTTTGATGTGGTAGAGGTTTTCACACTAATAACTGGTTCTCCTTTGGATTTATCCATTATTACTGTTCTTTCAATTCCTCGACTTCCTAAATGAACCAAAAAAACCAAAGATTGTGTAATGAATATAACAAACTGTGGCAAGTGCAATCATTTATATCTTAGATATTTTTTTAATAAATATTACAACCACAGAACTATGTTCATCCTTTTTTTTTTTTTTTTTTTTTGAAGTGAGAGGCTGGAGGTTAAATTTTTTTAACCTTAATATGAGATTTATATAAAAGAAAATGGAGTATTAGTAAAATTAGGACTTCAGAATGTTTGCCTTCATTAACTTTTGGAAACAAGAAAAATAATGGGAGATTACAGTAAGACTTCTGCTGTTATCTGAAGAGGACAAAAAAATTCAAAATAGTGAATTTAAGTCCACTTTTGCACCTTAAAATGCATTTTTTTCACACAATGTAGGACAGAAAACTAAGTTTCGCATTCAAAAGACAGACCATGAACTGCACCAGATTCTATACATATCAGCAAAACTTTAGACTAAATTTACTTCCTGCTTATAACCAGAGGCAAGAGTTTCACAGAAAATAAAAAAAGATACAAAAATTATACATTTTTATTCTTTCCACAAATTTTGCAGTTTTATAAATCTAAACCCATTATGCCCTAAATCAAACAGCTGCTGCTCTGTTGAGAGTCTGACAGAGAAACAGCATAATGCTGTATGAATTAGCTTCAACCATTCTTCTTAATGGAGTGTTAAACTTGCTGAAATACTATCTGTTGCTGAATATAATAAATATTCTAAATTGCAATAATTTAAGTAGAATAATAAAGACTTCTTTAAATCAGCTGTGTCTTCATAATTAAAATGTATTTTATACTACATGTGAGGTTTTTTTATAATATAAAAACACACTTTGTTCAGAATAGAAAAATCCTTTGGGGAGAGGAAAACAAACAACTAAAAGCATTTATCTACAATGTAATAAAATTGCAAATATTTTGAAGGACACCAAATTGCTACTAATATTTAGATTACAGGTCTAAATTCCAAAGAGTCAACAGTTCTCAAACAGTTCCCTATTTGTACTCTTTTTTAAAACACAGGGTATTGAATATTATGAAAACTTCTCCAGCACAGAGGAAGAATTCTCCATGTTTTATCACTTTCCCCACATATTTCACTGGATACGGCATGACAATCTAATCTATATATATGTCTGGAAAGTCTATCTTTTGTCACTTAGTTGTCCATACAAACCCTGTCTGTAATACAGTTCTCTATTTAGAAAGCAGTTTACATTACCTGATTTGCTAGTCCTAGAGCGATTGGAGGATGTGGTTTTCTGTTCATCTTTCTCTTTTCCTTCTTTTTCATCTCTCTCTGTTTTCTTAGTATCGTCTTTTTTATCTGTCTTCTCATCCTTTTTAATACTGACAGACCTATAAATAAACTGAGCTTTAATAGTACAGTACATAGGAACACAGTTATCTACACAATTCCACTTCTTTTGGATTTCTACATGAGCCACAAAAGACATCCAAAAACTGAAATTTAGTAAGCTCTTCCAATTTGCCAAATCCTGAATGCAACACACACTTGCATACATTTTCCTTAATTTAGCTGACTGAATATGAAACCTAGAAAGATCCAAACAAATTAGAAAGAACAGTAGGTGATCCTTTTGAATACTAAGTTTTCCAAATTGTTGTTAATTCCATCCATAATGAATCTTCACATATAGCTCACTCTGCCATTTAAAAACAGACATCCATACAGAGTGAACTAGAGTAGGATAAAAACTTTTGCAAATATGTTCTGTCGTAAAAAACTGCTCAAGTAATACTCAAATCAGTAATCAGGACTTTGGCAAGTAAATTAAATAGAGTGTAAATTAAATAGAGTGTAACATCTAAGGGCATGTCTTCACTAGCAACATTGGTGGTAAAAAAAAAAAAAAAAAAAAAAGCCCACCTCCATGAGGGGAACAGCTCCCAGCGCTGGTGCACTGTCTACACTGGCACTTTACAGTGCTGAAACTTGCAGCGCTCAGGGTTTTTTTTCCCCCCACACTCCTGAGCGAGAAAGCTGCAGCGCTGTAAACTGCCAGTGTAGACAAACCCTAAGAATACTGTGAAATGGAATGCCGCTCAAATAAGCGGTACAGGCTATCATGCCCCAGGGAAAATAAATATTAGCAGACATCTCATGACCCATTCTAGCAGCCCTTTTAGAAATCGGGATTAGTCTTTCAAGGAAGCTACTTAAGTAACAGGAAGATTTGAAAATTTAGGATGCTGACTCCATTCCATTAACATTACAGGAAGACCCTTTAATACCTCATTTATGAGGACAATGTATATGAAACAATTATGACGACCACAGTGTCTATGCTGGTTTACATAAAAATGAACGGGATCAGGAGATACCAATATAGGGCCCAAAGCAATATGACCAGGTCCCAAGCTACAAATAACTGGACTAAGCTAATATGGAAGGAAAAGCCACACTATGCAGTGCTTTACTGCATTGAGGATTCTTGGTCACCTTATGTGTCTCACACATTCAGTGTACTAGCATCCCAGAAGACACTACTTATCTCTTTCTAGTATCCTTGAAAGGCATGAATAATTCCGAAAGGAAACAATCATGATATTGAACATATCAGCTCCAGATGTTAGTTACTGCAAGTAGTACTGAACTGTCACATTCCAGAAGTACAGGATTTATCAAGGCTAGTCAGGCCTAAGAAAGGGAACGATCACTACATGGATCAGGAGTCTGACATGACGCCCCCTGAAGGCCTAAGGTGCTGAAGTAAAGTTTGCACCACTTTAAAATAGAAAGCAGATCTAGGATTTGGAAACAGAAGTATAAATTGCAATCTAAGTAAGGCCAAGTGTACGCTAGAAACTTCTGCTAATACAGTGTCAATTAGTGGTTTGATTTTTATGATATTTTTATACTGGCAAAAGCCCTAGTGCAGACATAGTTGTACCAGCATAGTTGTACCAGACATAGTTGTACCTTTTCCAATGTAGATTAGACATGAGAGACCTTTTCTGACTCTAAAGAGGTATCAGCCTTGGATCTTACAAGACTAACTTGATGCACACAAATTAGAAGTTAACTGTATCTATCGCTAAGAGCGAATTGTATAACTAAGTCAGAAATGTGTGTACCAGGGCAACAAGACAGCTTTGAGGCCGTAAAAGCAAATGGAGAGTACTGAACTGAATCAGGTACACAAGTTTGCATAAAGGGGAATCTATGAACTTTCAAAGAAAGAAAGAAAGAAACTACAGGTTATATAACCTCTTGATATTTCCATTTCATGGACTCTCAAGGACACAAATACAAGATCCATGAAGCAAGATGTGCAGTGCAATAAAAATGCTTATTCTTCCTTGATATCAATCAATCCTTCAGGTACAGCATGAACCAACAAAACATGTTTGGGTACTTTATAAACAGTTATATCAATAAAACTAAATTCTGTTCAACTATTACTTGTCTTTCACAGTTACATTTCACAGTTTTGTTTTGTTTTTTAAACCAACTTTACTTTTCAGACTTGGAATCTGTAGAATGGTGCCTGTCTCTCTCCTTCCTTGCTTCACTTTCTTTTTTGTCTGAAGGTTTTTTCCCGGCTGGTTCATTTTTTGCCTGGAATAGTATTTGCCAAAAATATAATCAATTACAAGTCTGAGATCATTAATGCATGCATTCTTATATTCCCATTATGGTATCCATCTTGGAAAATTACCACTTACTTTTTCTACAGAGATCATTTTCCCATGTAACTCTGTTCTGTGGAGGTGACCAATACATTTGGTGGCTTCCTCAGATGTTGACATTGTAACAAAACCGTAACAGCGAGCCCCAGGACTGCGAGCATTAGTCACCACTTTTGCACCAACCACCTTTAAGAAATGTTATTTTTTTATTATTGTTTTTGCAACATCTTCAACCATAGTCTCAGACTAAGACTCATAGACTTTAAGGTCAGAAGGGACCATCATGGTCATCTAGTCTGACCTCCTGCACATTGCAGGCCACAGAACCTCACCCACCCACTCCAGTGATAGACCCCAAACCTCTGGCTGAGTTACTGAAGTCCTCAAAATCATGATTTAAAGATTTCAAGTTACAGAGAATCCACCACTACTTCTTTGATACAATGTACTTGGTATACAGAATAAAATGCCAGCTATGCCACGTGTACCAGGAACGTTGGTTTTGCACCATTCCATTGGAACACCATTTTCATTATTATTTGTATTATCGTAACGTCTAGAAGCCACACGCATGGGCCAGGACCCCAAATGTGCCAGGTGCTGTACAAACAGAACAAAAAGACAGCCCCTGCCCCGAAGAGCTTACAGCACTTCAAAGAAACCACCTGACTTCAGTTGTCCAGATTTTGATACTGGCATCAAGATTACATTTTGGAACCGAGGTGTACCCAATCTGGCCATGAGTATTCTAAAAATGTTGTGCTGAGAAGCACCTATCGAAGTGAAGTATAAATACTAATAGTATTTCCCTACATACCAATGGCAGTGCCAACATTTCTGAAAAGACCAGAGTTTAAAATTCTAGAGCAGATTCTAGTACTGCTGAAATAAGCAATCTTTTGCTGGCGCTTCCATCCTGACAGTATCAAAATTAATACCAAAAACTTAGACAGTGCTACTATAGTAGTATGCACAAAAACACTAATTCAGTTTATGTAGTGTGACGTGATAACTGCAAAATTACATCCTCTCTGCGGCACTGAGCAATACCAGTGCACTGCCTTATTAACATCACCATCAGTATGACATGGTTAATATACTTCACTTAAATGATATACAAAAATGAGAGGAATAAATCTCCAAATGAGTATAACCAATTTCTTCATTTAATCCCGTAACACAATGCAGCATTTACATATTTCTCAAAATACATTTGCAGTAGTACGATTTTCGCTGGAACATTTATAAGCATGTTCAACAACACAAAGATGACCTTTTCTGAAGAGATAAATGACACAAGGAATTACTGAGTCAGAAAAACCTCCCTGACTTCACGTTGGGTCTAAACTGAAGTTAGGTCAACCAACTATGTCACTCAGGGGTGTAAAAAATTCATACCTCTGAGTGATATACTTAAGGAAATCTAAGTCCCAGCGTAGATCCATGGAAGAATTCTTCCATTGAGCTAGCTACTGCATCTCAGGAAAGTGGATTAACTACAGCAACTGGAGAATCCCTCCTGTTGGTGTAGTAAGTGTCTACACTGGAGCACTACAGCAGTGCAGCTGCAGTGTTTAAGTGTAGACATAGCCTCAGACTGCCTCTCACGTAGCAGTGGATCCAAGAAGTCCACCAGCTGACCTTTCAGAGTATCCCAGTTAATTTTTTTTTTTATAAATGGGAAAAGCCATTTGAGGAGTGGAGGCAGAAGTGGCTACCAGCTGTTCCAGATTCCACTTCCTTGCTGACACTAAAAAGCTCCAGGAGGAACCATACTGTCACTGACCTGGTTTCTCATAGTAGCAACTACGGAAGGGTCACCCCTAAGCCAGTACTATGTGATAGAGAGCATTAGATTCCAGTGGGATAACCAGGCGGCAAAGAAGTGACTATGATGGGAAAGGTGCCAGATCCTGGCTCTGCCACTCCTGTATTCGAACAGGCATGCCACCTCTCATGGACACCCTCTGCAGAGGGGTCAATCTGGGCAACCATTGCATTACTTTACCGGATATTTCTGAGAACTTTTTGATAGAGGACTATACTCTCGGGGGAGATTTTCAAAGGCATAAAAGGCAGCCAAGAGCCCAGCTCCCTTTGCCTCTGACTCTGGAAATCTGACCCTCAATAATTGACAATTCTATGTTCCATTAGCTTAGCCTGTTCAGTCATACAGCCAGTTCACTCCCATTTTCCTCTTAAGGTTTTACACAAGTAGGCAGAAGACAAAATTTATTTCAACATGATGCTCATTATTACGTAAACAATAGCAAGATTTTAAGTCACCACTTAATTTTAATAAGTTGTTTAAGTAAAAAAATTGCATTTAATTTAAAAGCACTATATAAAAAACACATACCTTTCCATATTTGCTGAAAAGGTTCTTCAAGTCTGTTGCTCTGGTAGAGGAGGAAAGTCCACTAACCCACAAATTTCTACCAGAACTGCTACTTGTACGACCTAATTAAAAAATAAATCACTACTGTATCAGAAAAATGTCGCAGTGAAAAGCAACTGTCCTAGAAACTCCATTTCCTTCAGACCATTTTGAGCTTAAAAATGTTGAGCACTTTTAAATACATGAAGTTTAACTTTTGCAGTTTCAAAACACACTATTTTTTGACATAACTATTAGTATGACATGGTAATGTCAAGGCTCCTAGCCTTTGTTTGCCAGAAGCTGAAAATGGGTGACAGAGGATGGATCACTTGATTGCCTGTTCTGTTCATTCCCTCTGGGGCATCTGGCATTGACCACTGTCGGAAGACAAGAGACTGGGCTAGACGGACCTTTGGTCTGATCCAGTATGACTGTTCTTATGACATGCAGAATAATGAAAGTGTAAGAAATTTTCATCTACTGAAAGCCTGATTCTACCGGACAATGGAAAACACTACCGGAGACTTGAATGCTTTTGAAGAGTGCCACAAAAGTTATAAATCTAATCATGAAGTATTAGATAAAATTTCTGTAATCCTTGCCTTTGTTTTAACCAGTAAGCAAGAAGTTTTTATATAGAATGACATTAAATCAAAATGGATAGTACCACGAAACATACCACCTTATGCTAGTAACTTTAAATGGAATCAATGTTCACCACGCACTAAAAGCTCACCTCAGTGACTACAGAGCGTAAGGACTCATTGCAATGACAATCTTGATTAGAAATTATCAGAACCTACATTAGAAGTAGGAAGCAACTTTTTACAGCCAAGATTATATTTTTGAAGATGCATCCCAGTCCTATCAACACACCTGCACTTAACTTTACTACTGAGAGTAGTCCCATTGACTTCAGTAGGACTGCACTGTAGTGAAATTAAGCATATGGCTAAGTGTTTGCAGAATCAAGCGAAAAAATGCAATTGGAATGTGTCCTCAATTACTCCCTTGGATCTCTGATGGATGTGGAAGAATAAGATTTAGTATTTTAACATTTTTCCAAATCAGTCTCAATTTTACAACGTACCTTTCTCATCTTTTGAGACCGTCTTTGTCTCTGCATCCTCAACAAAGCTAAAGACAAAAAACGGTGTTATTCAACCAGGAAAAAGTGAAAATAACTCTTAATTATGTGTGCTAGAATTCAATACCTACCAGAAAATTAGTTGTGAAATAAAAGACACCTTTGCAAACTTTTTCAAATCTGATATGTGGGAAGTCAGATGTTTAAACAGACAATTAATTCTGTTTGCCAGAAGATAAAAATTAGGAAGAATTTAAGAAAACAACCTTTGAAGGTTGAGGAAAGGAAGGAAATCAAACCATCAGTTAAAAATTGCACAAGAAGAAATAAAAGATTCTTTAGGAATAGACTACAATTTCATCAGTCTTGCTGGCCAATTGAAGGAAACAGCTTATTTGCATCACTTAATGACCAATGAAAAAGATAGCATCTGGTCTAAAACTGAGAAAAAACAAACCTCTTTTTCTGATCACCGCCCTCATTGGTAGAGGACTCTTTAGTAGCAGATGATTCTTCAGAAATAGCTTTGTCTTCTGTTTTCTTGGCATCTTCTTTACTATCTTTGGTTTCAAGACCTGCATCTTTATCCGCTGTTTCCCCACTAGAGGCTTCCAGACCTTCTGATGGTTTGCTACTCTGATCACTTATTACTAAAGATTCAGAGTCCATTTTCTCTTCATCTATTGTCTGTTCACTTGTCTCCCCTTTTGCTACAACTAAATGCTTTGCTTCCTTCCTTGAAAGATCTTGTGCTGACTTGCTGTCCAAATCTAAAGCATCTTCCTCCGACTGACTGGCAGCAAGAGCGTCCTCTTCCTCTGCTAGCTTTTTGCCTGCCACGGCGTTACTTGCTTCCTGTGCATATGGCTGCTCCACTTCGGAAATTTCTTCTTTAAGTGGTTCAGATTTACAAGTTTCCCCCAAAATCTCGAGTATTTTCTCATTTTCTACGGATTTAACAGGAATAGAATGGCACAAGATTTAATCACCAGGGAAATAAAGCAATCACAAATGTGGAACTGGCATGGCTGCCACACTAACACCAAGAGAAGTTCTAAGCTACACAGAGATTGGAAAACCCTAATGTACACAATATTAAAGTTCTAAACTGTCTGCAGTCTAACAAACTATTATATTAAAGCCTGGAAGCTACATGGAAGAAAAATGCCCAATAAACTTAAACACAAAACCTTCTGTCTCATCCTTGACAGTCTTCTTCAAGTTGAGTTCTAGTTCTTCCTAAGTTAGCTTCCAAAGTCCAAGATGCTTAACTGACTGCATCAATTCTTTGACAGTTCAATTCCCAAATTCCTGTGAAATTCTTTTAGCAGAACAGTCCAATATGAAAACCGGAACATCTTCTGATGGTGCATGAGTATGTTTGCAGTCCAGAAAAGTGAACAGTATCTGTATGAAATTTCCATGAAGAAACTCTGTCTTCCTTCTTCTGAAATCCAGGCACTTTTTAATTTTAGTTCCCTACTATAGTATTATACTACGTGTACTTCTCCACTCAAAATTACAGAGTTAATGTACTGTGTGATATCACAAGATCTGTTTTACGTGCAGAACCTTTTTAAGGCTTAGGTTAATTACCATGCTTACTTAAAGAGGTTTTAAAGCAACCATTTCATCACACTGAATGTATTTCTCAAACAGAGATGACACTGTCACAGATCTGGTGATATGACTGGGTTTCCAATCTCTATGATCCTTGAATGATCTGGGCTGTGCACCATTAGAATAATGCACACTATAGTAATGCAGTTAAATAAAACAAATAAGTGTACAAGAGGAATCGGTGCAAGAGCAAAACCATTTCAAAGCCTAGCTTTTTATTTTCTTTCCCCCCAAAACAGTACCTGGCTCCAAAGGTAGTTCTTCAATTTCCTGTAGGGAAAAAATATATATATATATTACAAAACACTATCCTATGTAAAGATGCTGAGCTTGTCTAAAATTATTTAGAAAAGAGAATACGGGGAAAAATTACTGTAAGTTTTATTAACTCTTATAAACCTTGAAAAGGTTTGATTTTAAAACAACTTCCTTACAACAATCATTTTTCAAGTAAGATTTTTAAGGTAAATACCTTATAATTTCTACTGATGAAATATAAATATAAAAAAAATTTAAGACTCACCACAGTGAAGACACCACGGTAAGTTGATCTAAGTACGTCGACTTCAGCTACGTTATTCACATAGCTGAAGTTGCGTAACTTAGATCCATCTCCCCCCACCCCCCTGGTGTAGACCAGGGCTAAGTGTTTTTGTGGGTATTCAAAGCATATTACAGTACTAAGGTCATGTCCATCATATAAAGGATAGAAAAAAATCACAACAGTGCTATTAAGTCAGCTGAAGTATATACTGTACTGTTCACTCTAGTGCCTTTAAAATACAGGCAAACAAATCAGCAGACAACAGTTTTATAAATACATGTGCCTATGTGAGAGAGACCATTTTCCCAACACTATGTAACTACTACAAATTTGATTTGCCGAAGTACAAGTCACCTACAACTCCTGTTGAGGTCAACGGGAACTGTGGATCCTCCAGACGTCTGAAAACCAGGCCCTATGTTTCAGCTAATTTATATCACACCCAATCATGGTAACAATGAACATTATAAACATGAGTGTATACAAAAGTTTAATGGTATATGAAATATAGCCAAGTATATGACAGTTATATTTTGACAGTAAATTATTTTGGAACAAAGCATAAAAAAAGGCCCAATTCTTCCAATCACCACACAAATTCAACACAGGGAAAGGTATATAATTTTGTTACTATGCATATTATAACTTAGAATTTGTTTTTGTGATTCACTGTTTTCTGAAGATAAGAATTAGGTATTTGTATTTTCCCCCCAGAAACTAAGGTTTTTTTTAGCTCTTTATACAGCATGTGTCATAATTGACATTAAATTTAAGATTAAAAAAGAATTTACCTTCACTACAGTTAAATCAGAAGAAGAAACATCTAAACTGTTTCCAATGTCCTCACTTTCTGCCTAAAAGAATAAATAGGAAAAATATGTCACTGTATACAGAAGATTCATCACATCTTTACTGATAATGAAACCTGAATGAAAAATTGTGAGGTTGGCAAAATATTTTATCTGATTTTTTTCAGATAACTGCTATTAAGCAATTATTTGCTAGCATTCAACAGAGCAACAAAGAAAGTGAAAAATGGTTACGGATGACTGCATTTAAAAAAAAAAACAGACAGACAGGCAATGAGCTCTCTCTTTGTCTCCAGACTCTGCTTGCCTACTTTAAAAGTCTGAGCTTTTTTAAAAAATAAAAACTTTCAATCTTAACAGAAAATCCTATATGGAATTTTTATTTGCCTTTCAATCACAGCTACAAAACAAAGCAAGAAAATCAACTTCTAAACAACAAGTTGATTTAAATAGTGCTTAGAAAATCTCAGACTTCATTAGTTTTACCTTAATAATATAATCAAATCTGAATTATTTAACTACTTCCTTAGTTATTCCTGCTGTTTCTAAAGTGAACCAAAAGCAGCAATCTGGATCCCCATAACCCAGGTTGGAGACAATGCATGTCAGAGGTAACATCTGTACTCCCTATCTGAGGCTGGGCAATAATAATTATCTTTCGTTGCCCCACTGAACGTTTCAAGTGAGTTTTAATTTGTAGATTCATGAGAAAGATTATCATCAACCATTAATGGACAAAGCTGAAGTGGCAGTCTATTACCAGACGATAAGCACAGAAAGCCAGCATGAAAACATTCTAAAAGTCAGAATGGAAGCCCCAAAGCTAACAAGAAATTTGAAATACACTGAATTATTCCAGAAGCAACATACTGTACAATTATGAAGTCCCTCAACTAAAGCATTTGGATCCCTCACTGCCCTCCAGAACAAAGGAAAACAAGAGAAAATGGGAATGTAAACTGAAGGCAAAATAGAGAATTCAAAGATTTAATAAAAATGATGCTTTCTAGACTACTACTACTGTGGGTAGCAATATGATGCATGCAAACAAAACCTAAATATGTTTTAAAATCAAAAATGCTATTTCCACAAACAGAAAAAAATCAATGGCCATAAAAATTTAGATCCCCAAATTATTTCTGCTATTGTTTAGATAATGGTGCACTAATTAATTTGAAAAAAAAAATTCTGATTCCACACATGTAAGAGATCCATACCATCACTACTGGTATTTCTCTTGATTCTTCTTTAATTTCTGAAAACTGTGGAGATGCCTCCAAGTTACCTACAGCATATTCTGTAGGCTGATCTGGAAGTTCTTTCATTTCTGCATCAGCATTTTCTTTACTATCAGACAGTGAGTCAAGAATATTATCAGCACTGTAATCCTCTCCGCAATCTACAGCACTGCCATTATCTATTTCAGCTTCATCTAACACACTAATATCCATCATGTCAATATCCTGCAAGTTATCCAAACTTGCTTCAATATCCTCCTGTAAAAAGAAAAAAAGTATATATAATAGTCATTGTGACTTGAATGCAGCACTATTATTCTTCACCTCAAATGTGGTTCACGTACCTGCCCATCTCCAGAATCCTCCTCCAGTCCATTATCTTCAACTCCCTCTTCTTCTAGTCTACGCCCTAGTAACATTATGATTATTAGAATGATGAATTCATACATTGCTAATTTTCAGATGTTTCTTCCTAGAATAGGTATTAAATCCACTTTCTTACAGAAAAGTAACATACTTTGCCTTATTTTCAACAGTCCTATAACTCTGAACATCACATTTCTTTCTGTAAGTTACAATAAAAGTTCTGAATGTTCAATAACACGTAAGTCGTAAAAGACTAAGCTAAAGGTATCTTTAGGCCGACTACGCATGACTGTAGTTCTTAAGTATCTCAAAGACCATTAATTTTCTCTTTTCAAAAGCTTATTATAATGATCTGTCTAAAAGTCTTACTACACCAGGAATTCATTCAGCAGCTTGATCCATAAGTAACGCTCATTACTGAAACAACACACTTCAGTTCTAGCACAGATCAACAGGGAACACATGAAAACAGACAATTTCTCACACATTTACAAGTGTATTTTCCTCAAAGAATACAAGCACAGTAGAACAAGAAATGGAGAGAGGTTTTAGAAACAGCCCTTCTACAATGAGAAACACAGCTTGAACATTTTCATTCTATTAACATACTGACATGTTGCAATCATGTTTTAGGTATTTTCTGGGAAGGGAAAAATTATTCAAAATAATTTACAAGTGAATTTAATCCACCCAATGTTAAGAGTGACTATTAACATTGGTCTGAGCCAGGCATAGTATTGTTAGGTGAGCATTTGTGCATCACCAACAACTCCACATCTAACACACTTCAAAGCTTTTAACTATTTTATATTAGGCATTTAAATGGAAGTTAGAAGTTTTTTAAAATCCCTGTTGTATACAATTCTAGTATTAGAACAGATTCTTTCTTCAGTTTGTTAGTTATGCAGCAGTAACACACCACCACCCCCCATTTCAGAAATAGAGAAATTTTCTTTCATACACAGCATAAAATGACTCCAGACCATTAGAAATCTAATGACTTGTTTTTGTTCAAGTGAAACCTGGTATTCTGTAATTATAAATACTATCTGAAGGAAGCTTTCCAGGTAAATAGGAAATTAAAGGTAACCCTAACAGCCCTTTAACTACAGCAATGCAAATGCATCACTGTTATAAACTCTAGAGGTTTTAAAACTATAAGGAACTCTCAACCTGGGATATGAAACTTTAACTTGAAGTACTAAATTCATGTCTTCACATGTAGCACACCTATTAAATGACTTTCCCTTCTGCCTTGCAGCCCAATATATACTGAATTAAGTTTCATCTGGAATCAATTTATTTATATTTAAAAGGGTGTTTGAGTCTTCAATGTGCTATTTGTTGAAAAAGCTTTAGAAACTCCCTTTGTGATTTCACCTTCCATCACACAAACAGCTATTCTATATTTGTCATGTAGCTAGTTGCCATCTCCATATATCAACAGGAATGTGAAAAATACTTGAAAAGCATATATTAACTTCCTGTTGCAGACTAACTTAGGGGAGCTCATCTATATTGATTAAATTTATCACAGCAAATGGGTAACACATTTTAGTTTTAACATTTTGGTTACAAGCTGAAATAAATTAACACCCCAACCTTTCACCTCTGGAGGCTGGGTCTCAAATTCTGAGTTTGGTCGTAAGTGTAAATTAATTTGGTTGTTTCACCCTGTTTCTCATTTGTCCACAACCTGACAGGGCTAGCAACCACACCTCAAAATGGCTCAAACTAGCCTCCTGCAAAGACACATCATGATAAATTTTCACTACGTTGGTAGTAGAAGTCAATCCTTTCTAAGCTGGTCTTTCAGGAAATTCTGATTAGCAATCCAACACACTTTGTTTGGGAGTATTCCCAGTTATGCACGGCCCTGTGATTAATATTTAACAAAATGTGCAATTCACTAATGAGGGACTTGGTATCATACTGAAACTCACATAAGTAGGGAAAAAGAAAGAGTACTTGTGGCACCTTAGAGACTAACAAAGAGTGTCAGTAACACAAGAGGTTGATGGTAAGATTGAGCTGCACTGGCCTAAACTGTACATTTTATATTACAGTGCTCCTGTTTGTGCTATATCTGACTCAACCAAATACTATTAATCACAAATTCTGAAGCTCTATAAATTCACTCTGCCAAAATTAAGACACTTTTCAGAGTGAAAGCAGGGAAAGAAAAGAAAAAAAGAGGGAAGCTAGATTCTACTTTGTAGGTGCAAGATCCAAAAAAAATCCTCTCTCAACTCCCTTGTACCTTTGCTGCTTCTCTTTGGTGTTTTCTTGATGATTATCTCTGACACCATTGGAATTTCATCAGGATTTCCCCCTTCATCCTCAATAGCCTATTGGAAAAAGATATAAAGCCACTCTTTATTTACAGAGCGCTCTTGGTCTTGGGCACTAAACACACCATAGAGAAAATTGCTGTCAATAGAACCTTCTAAGCATTACAAGTAGGACCAAATGAAAGTGAAATATCAAAAATTCCCAGGGCACTGGTGGAAGAGCAACGTGTGGGGTGTTTTCTATAATGCACCCCATCCCCTTTCCATTGCGCCCCCCCACCGGTGATCAGATGAATTATAGTGTCTCCGTTTCAAGGAAGTGGAGAATGGCAGCCATGGACAGCTATGGTCAGTGGTAGCATGACCACACAGCAAGCGTGAAAAACAGGGGCAGAGGACGTGCGGGTAACAGAGCCCAATATAAGAAAAAGCCCCAAATATCAGGACATCTGGTCACCCTTGCGAGTGGCGCCACATCATTCCCATACGGCACAGCCACCTCGGCGCACTGCACTCACATCCTCTGACGGGACCCGCGGCCCAAGCCTGCAGGTGCCATGTGCACGAAAGTGTGTGTGTGTGTGGGGGGGGGGGGGTTCCTGCGTATGGTTACTAGAGGGGCCGGTGCGGGGCTCCCCCACTGTCCAGGGACGGGGCTCGAGACCACACCGGCCTGGGCGGAGGAGGGGGGAGCACGTGACCTGCACCGAACGGGGCACGGCGCTGCAGCAACTGCTCGCGCCGGGCCCGGCGGAGTCACGTGACGCCGCTCGCTCCCCACTTGGCGCCATTTTCTCAGCAGCGTCCCCCCGCCCCCCCAAGCCCGGGAAAGCCTCAGCGCCCCTCCTCCCGCGGTCCCCCCCCCCCCCCGCGGTCCCCCCCCCCCCCGCCTCACCTTCCGGAGCCGCTCCATCAGGACGCTCTTGTTGCCGCCGCTGTCCAGGTTGCGGCGCTTGAGCTCGGCCCTCAGGTCGATGACCCGCAGCTCGCTCAGCCGCCGGGTCTCGGGCTCCGAGCCGGGGGGAGCCGCCCCGCCCAGGGGCGCGGACTCCCCCAGCCCGGCCGCTGACTGATTCTCCGCCATGACACCGCTGCTCCGGCTCTCACGTGCGTGGGACTCGGCAGGGCAAAGCAGCAAAAGCCAGCGATCCTAGCACAAAATGGTGGCAACGAAGCCGAGAAAGAGAGACACGCACAGGGGCTGCGGCGCAGGCGCACTGAGGCGAGACTATAGGGCACGAGGGCTGCGCGCAAGCGCCGTAGCCTTGATGCGTGAAACGGGTCTGAACCTGGCGCATGCGCCCGAGCCGCTTCAGGGCCGCAGTCACCCGCATGCGCAGTCAGCAGGCACGGTGACGGCCTGTCTGTGCTACAACGGAGAGCAGCCCTTCTTTCTGGAAGCTCGTGCGCCTGCGCATACCCCTTCCCCCCTCCTTACTGCGCCTGCGCGCCGCACCCTCTCCTTCCCCCCCCACGGGGCGTTTCGGCCTCGCCACCATTTTGTGCTGGCGATCGCGGCTCTTGCTGCTTTGCTCTGCCGAGTCCCGCGCGCGCGAGAGCCGGAGCAGCGGCGTCATGGCGGAGAGTCAGTCAGCGGCCGGGCTGGGGGAGTCCGCGCCCTTGGGCGGGGCGGCTCCCTCCGGCTCGGAGCCCGAGACCCGGCGGCTGAGCGAGCTGCGGGTCATCGACCTGAGGGCCGAGCTCAAGCGCCGCAACCTGGACAGCGGCGGCAACAAGAGCGTCCTGATGGAGCGGCTCCGCAAGGTGCGGGGCGAGGCTGGGGCGGGGGAGGGGCGAACGGGGGACGCTCCGCCTGGCTCCTTTGTCCCCGGGCTGAGGCGCCTTGGACGCATGCGCGTCCCGGGCCCGGCGGAGCCCTCTGCCCGGGCGGGAAAATGACGCTAACCGGAGCCCGGTGCGAGCTGCTCAGCTCCTCCCCAGGTCCCTCGCGCCGCTCCGAGGACCACTGACTGCCCCAGCACAGCCCCCTGGTGCGAATACCCTCCTCTGGGGCCTCTAGCGCCCCCCTCCCCCACAATCCTCCTACCCCCTCCTCTGGGGCCTCTAGCGCCCCCCTCCCCCACAATCCTCCTACCCCTTCCTCTGGGGCCTCTAGCGCCCCCCTCCCCCACAATCCTCCTACCCCCTCCTCTGGGGCCTCTAGCGCCCCCCTCCCCCACAATCCTCCTACCCCCTCCTCTGGGGCCTCTAGCGCCCCCCTCCCCCACAATCCTCCTACCCCTTCCTCTGGGGCCTCTAGCGCCCCCCTCCCCCCACAATCCTCCTACCCCCTCCTCTGGGGCCTCTAGCGCCCCCCTCCCCCACAATCCTACCCCCTCCTCTGGGGCCTCTAGCGCCCCCCTCCCCCACAATCCTCCTGCCCCCTCCTCTGGGGCCTCTAGCACCCTCCCTCCCCCACAATCCTCCTACCCCCTCCTCTGGGGCCTCTAGCGCCCCCCTCCCCCACAATCCTCCTACCCCCTCCTCTGGGGCCTCTAGCGCCCCCCTCCCCCCACAATCCTCCTACCCCCTCCTCTGGGGCCTCTAGCGCCCCCCTCCCCCACAATCCTCCTACCCCCTCCTCTGGGGCCTCTAGCGCCCCCTTCCCCCACAATCCTCCTACCCCCTCCTCTGGGGCCTCTAGCGCCCCCCCTCCCCCACAATCCTCCTACCCCCTCCTCTGGGGCCTCTAGCACCCTCCCTCCCCCACAATCCTCCTACCCCCTCCTCTGGGGCCTCTAGCGCCCCCTTCCCCCACAATCCTCCTACCCCCTCCTCTGGGGCCTCTAGCGCCCCCCTCCCCCACAATCCTCCTACCCCCTCCTCTGGGGCCTCTAGCGCCCCCCTCCCCCACAATCCTCCTACCCCCTCCTCTGGGGCCTCTAGCGCCCCCCTCCCCCACAGTCCTCCTACCCCCTCCTCTGGGGCCTCTAGCACCCTCCCTCCCCCACAATCCTCCTGCCCCCTCCTCTGGGGCCTCTAGCACCCTCCCTCCCCCACAATCCTCCTACCCCCTCCTCTGGGGCCTCTAGCGCCCCCTTCCCCCACAATCCTCCTACCCCCTCCTCTGGGGCCTCTAGCGCCCCCCCTCCCCCACAATCCTCCTACCCCCTCCTCTGGGGCCTCTAGCGCCCCCCTCCCCCACAGTCCTCCTACCCCCTCCTCTGGGGCCTCTAGCGCCCCCCTCCCCCACAGTCCTCCTACCCCCTCCTCTGGGGCCTCTAGCGCCCCCCTCCCCCCACAATCCTCCTACCCCCTCCTCTGGGGCCTCTAGCGCCCCCCTCCCCCACAATCCTCCTACCCCCTCCTCTGGGGCCTCTAGCGCCCCCCTCCCCCACAATCCTCCTACCCCCTCCTCTGGGGCCTCTAGCGCCCCCCTCCCCCACAATCCTCCTACCCCCTCCTCTGGGGCCTCTAGCGCCCCCTTCCCCCACAATCCTCCTACCCCCTCCTCTGGGGCCTCTAGCGCCCCCCTCCCCCACAGTCCTCCTACCCCCTCCTCTGGGGCCTCTAGCGCCCCCTTCCCCCACAGTCCTCCTACCCCCTCCTCTGGGGCCTCTAGCGCCCCCCTCCCCCACAGTCCTCCTACCCCCTCCTCTGGGGCCTCTAGCGCCCCCCTCCCCCACAGTCCTCCTACCCCCTCCTCTGGGGCCTCTAGCGCCCCCCCTCCCCCACAGTCCTCCTACCCCCTCCTCTGGGGCCTCTAGCGCCCCCCTCCCCCACAGTCCTCCTACCCCCTCCTCTGGGGCCTCTAGCGCCCCCCTCCCCCACAGTCCTCCTACCCCCTCCTCTGGGGCCTCTAGCGCCCCCCTCCCCCACAATCCTCCTACCCCCTCCTCTGGGGCCTCTAGCGCCCCCCTCCCCCACAATCCTCCTACCCCCTCCTCTGGGGCCTCTAGCGCCCCCCTCCCCCACAATCCTCCTGCCCCCTCCTCTGGGGCCTCTAGCCCCCTCCCCCACAATCCTCCTGCCCCCTCCTCTGGGGCCTCTAGCCCCCTCCCCCACAATCCTCCTACCCCCTCCTCTGGGGCCTCTAGCGCCCCCCTCCCCCACAGTCCTCCTACCCCCTCCTCTGGGGCCTCTAGCGCCCCCCTCCCCCACAATCCTCCTACCCCCTCCTCTGGGGCCTCTAGCGCCCCCCTCCCCCACAATCCTCCTGCCCCCTCCTCTGGGGCCTCTAGCCCCCTCCCCCACAATCCTCCTGCCCCCTCCTCTGGGGCCTCTAGCGCCCCCCTCCCCCACAATCCTCCTACCCCCTCCTCTGGGGCCTCTAGCGCCCCCCTCCCCCACAGTCCTCCTACCCCCTCCTCTGGGGCCTCTAGCGCCCCCCCTCCCCCACAGTCCTCCTACCCCCTCCTCTGGGGCCTCTAGCGTCCCCCTCCCCCACAGTCCTCCTACCCCCTCCTCTGGGGCCTCTAGCGCCCCCCTCCCCCACAATCCTCCTACCCCCTCCTCTGGGGCCTCTAGCGCCCCCCTCCCCCACAATCCTCCTACCCCCTCCTCTGGGGCCTCTAGCGCCCCCTTCCCCCACAATCCTCCTACCCCCTCCTCTGGGGCCTCTAGCGCCCCCCTCCCCCACAGTCCTCCTACCCCCTCCTCTGGGGCCTCTAGCGCCCCCCTCCCCCACAGTCCTCCTACCCCCTCCTCTGGGGCCTCTAGCGCCCCCCTCCCCCACAGTCCTCCTACCCCCTCCTCTGGGGCCTCTAGCGCCCCCCTCCCCCACAGTCCTCCTACCCCCTCCTCTGGGGCCTCTAGCGCCCCCCTCCCCCACAGTCCTCCTACCCCCTCCTCTGGGGCCTCTAGCGCCCCCCTCCCCCACAATCCTCCTACCCCCTCCTCTGGGGCCTCTAGCGCCCCCCTCCCCCACAATCCTCCTACCCCCTCCTCTGGGGCCTCTAGCGCCCCCCTCCCCCACAATCCTCCTGCCCCCTCCTCTGGGGCCTCTAGCCCCCTCCCCCACAATCCTCCTGCCCCCTCCTCTGGGGCCTCTAGCCCCCTCCCCCACAATCCTCCTGCCCCCTCCTCTGGGGCCTCTAGCGCCCCCCTCCCCCACAGTCCTCCTGCCCCCTCCTCTGGGGCCTCTAGCGCCCCCCTCCCCCACAATCCTCCTGCCCCCTCCTCTGGGGCCTCTAGCGCCCCCCTCCCCCACAATCCTCCTGCCCCCTCCTCTGGGGCCTCTAGCGCCCCCCTCCCCCACAATCCTCCTGCCCCCTCCTCTGGGGCCTCTAGCCCCCTCCCCCACAATCCTCCTGCCCCCTCCTCTGGGGCCTCTAGCCCCCTCCCCCACAATCCTCCTACCCCCTCCTCTGGGGCCTCTAGCGCCCCCCTCCCCCACAGTCCTCCTACCCCCTCCTCTGGGGCCTCTAGCGCCCCCCCTCCCCCACAGTCCTCCTACCCCCTCCTCTGGGACCTCTAGCGCCCCCCTCCCCCACAATCCTCCTACCCCCTCCTCTGGGGCCTCTAGCGCCCCCTTCCCCCCACAATCCTCCTACCCCCTCCTCTGGGGCCTCTAGCGCCCCCTTCCCCCCACAATCCTCCTAGCCCCTTCTCTGGGGCCTCTAGCCCTCCCTCCTTTCCTCCCCCCCCCCCCCCCCCCCCCCGCACACGCCCTTCATTGAGCCCCTTGGGACTATTGTGCTGCTGCTGTCCCTCTACCCCTTCACTGAGCTTCCACGAGGCTGTGGGTGAGGAAACGTTGTTACAAATTTGTATTCTAATAGTACCTGCTTTAGGTTCTGTCCAAACCTATAAAGAGCTGGTCCCTGCCCCCAAAAAACTTAGACTACGTAATCTTCCGAGCCTTCAGATATGATGCTGTATGTACAGAATGGATGTCCTGATGCTGATTGTATTCTGATTTTTCTGGGAAATTGTGAGCAATGCACCTTGATATAGCTCCTCCTCACTCCGAGCTGTTTACTGATGGCCAATATCTGCCTCTCCTACATGTGAGATGATATTGGGGAAATGGAAATGGGCTCTTGAAAACTCACTAAAACAAAAATTACTTTCTCTGTTTACAATAGGCCATTGAGGAAGAAGGGGGAGACCCTGATGAAATGCCAGTGGCTTCAGAAGTTAGCAATAAAAGAACACCAAAGAGAACTAGCAAAGGTACAAAACAGTTGACACTCCTGGTTCACGTAGTCTTGCTTATCTTTCTTTTGTTAGTTTTCTGTAAGATTACTTGTCTTGTAATTTTCCATTTTTCATTCCAGTTTCTGTTAATGTGCCCCTGAAATCATGCTATCAACAACTCATTACATGTTTAAGCTTAGAACTGTTTCTTTGACCAGGGAAGACTATTTAAAATTGTATTATGAAGTTCAAATATACCTTACGTTAGTATACCTTCAACCATAAAGTGGAAGTGGTCTTAAATTGCAAGTGTATTTTTAGTACTCATAGCAGTGAATACAGGATTGTGCCAGGCATAGGAGAGACAGCTGCTCTGAAAGCCCCTTTAGCAGAGTTTGTGTGTTAGAAAGAAATCCCTCCTTTTCTGAAAGGAGTTAGTTTAGTCATAAATAAACTATGTAGTTGTAAAACCTCAAAAATTGGCTTGGAGCATGCATTTTCTGAAATTATTGGGCCACTTGCCTGTATATCCATTATGGTAGTGCCTGAGAACCAGAAAGTGAAATTGACTATTTAACATTTGTATCATCATAAGCTTGTCTAGTCACAGACACATGATCCATGTCCTGAATACCTTAAAATCAAAGGTTTCAGAGTAACAGCCGTGTTAGTCTGTATTCACAAAAAGAACAGGAGGACTTGTGGCACCTTAGAGATTAACAAATTTATTTGAGCATAAGCTTTTGTGAGCTACAGCTCACTTCATGGATGCAGTCAGTGGAAAATACAGTGGGGAGATTTATATACATAGAGAACATGAAACAATGGGTGTTACTATACACACTGTAAGGAGAGTGATCACTTAAGGTGAGCTATTACCCTCTTGGGGGGGGGGGGGACCTTTTGTAGTGATAATCAAGGGGGCCATTTCCAGCAGTTGACAAGAACATCTAAGGAACGGGGGTGGGGGGGGGAGGAATAAACATGGGGAAATAGTTTTACTTTGTGTAATGACCCATCCACTCCCAGTCTCTATTCAAGCCTAAGTTAATTGTATCCCGTTTGCAAATTAATTCCAATTCAGCACTCTCTCGTTGGAGTCTGTTTTTGAAGTTTTTTGTTGAAGAATTGCAACTTTTAGATCTGTAATCGAGTGACCAAAGAGATTGAAGTGTTCTCCAACTGGTTTTTGAATGTTATAATTCTTGACGTCTGATTTGTGTCCATTTATTCTTTTACATAGAGACTGTCCAGTTTGACCAATGTACATGGCAGAGGGGCATTGCTGGCACATGATGGCATATATCACATTGGTAGATGTGCAGGTTAACAAATCTCTGATGGTGTGGCTGATGTGACTAGGTCCTATGATGGTGTCCCCTAAATAGATGTGTGGACACAGTTGGCAACGGGCTTTGTTGCAAGGATAGGTTCCTGGGTTAGTGTTTTTGTTGTGTGGTTGCTGGTGAGTATTTGCTTCAGATTGGGGGGCTGTCTGTAAGCAAGGACTGGCCTGTCTCCCAAGATCTGTGAGAGTGAGGGATCGTTCTTCAGGATAGGTTGTAGATTCTTGATGATGCGCTGGAGAGGTTTTAGTTGGGGGCTGAAGGTGATGGCTAGTGGCGTTGCGTTATTATCTTTGTTGGGCCTGTCCTGTAGTAGGTGACTTCTGGGTACTCTTCTGGCTCTGTCAATCTGTTTCTTCACTTCAGCAGGTGAGTATTGTAGTTATAAGAATGCTTGATGGAGATCTTATAGGCATTTGTGTCTGTCTGAGCGGTTGGAGCAAATGCGGTTCTATCGTAGACCTTGGCTGTAGACAATGGATCGTGTGGTGTGGTCTGGATGAAAGCTGGAGGCATGTAGGTAGCAATAGCAGTCAGTAGGTTTCCGGTATAGGGTGGTGTTTATGTGACCATCGCTTATTAGTACCGTAGTGTCCAGGAAGTGGATCTCTTGTGTGGACTGGTCCAGGCTGAGGTTGATGGTGGGATGGAAATTGTTGAATCATGGTGGAATTCCTCAAGGGCTTCTTTTCCATGGGTCCAGATGATGAAGATGTCATCAATGTAGCGCAAGTAGAGATGGGGCATTAGGGGACGAATGCTGAGGAAGCGTTGTTCTAAGTCAGCCATAAAAATGTTGGCATACTGTGGGGCCCTGCGGGTACCCATAGCAGTGCCGCTGATTTGAAGGTATACATTGTCCCCAAATGTGAAATAGTTATGGGTGAGGACAAAGTCACAAAGTTCAGCCACCAGGTTTGCCGTGACATTATCAGGGATAGTGTTCCTGACGGCTTGTAGTCCATCTTTGTGTGGAATGTTGGTGTAGAGGGCTTCTACATCCATAGTGGCCAGGATGGTGTTTTCAGGAAGATCACCGATGGATTGTAGTTTCTTCAGGAAGTCAGTGATGTCTCGAAGATAGCTGGGAGTGCTGGTAGCATAGGGCCTGAGGAGGGAGTCTTCATAGCCAGACAATCCTGCTGTCAGGGCCTGAGATGATGGGATGTCCAGGATTTCCAGGTTTATGGATCTTGGGTAGCAGATAGAATACCCCAGGTCAGGGTTCCAGGGGTGTGTCTGTGCAGATTTGTTCTTGTGCTTTTTCAGGGAGTTTCTTGAGCAAATGGTATAGTTTCTTTTGGTAACGCTCAGTGGGATCAGAGGGTAATGGCTTGTAGAAAGTGGTGTTGGAGAGCTGCCCAGCAGCCTCTTGTTCATATTCCGACCTAGTCATGATGACGACAGCATCTCCTTTGTCTGCCTTTTTGATTATGATGTCAGAGTTGTTTCTGAGGCTGTGGATGGCATTGTGTTCTGCACGGCTGAGGTTATGGGGCAAGTGATGCTGCTTTTCCACAATTTCAGCCTGTGCACATCGGCGGAAGCACTCTGTGTAGAGGTCCAGTCTGTTGTTTCGACCTTCAGGAGGAGTCCACCCAGAATCCTTCTTTTTGTAGTCTTAGTAGGAAGGTCTCGGTGGGTTAGTATGTTGTTCAGAGGTGTGTTGGAAATATTCCTTGAGTCGGAGATGTCGAAAATAGGATTCTAGGTCACCACAGAACTGTATCATGTTCGTGGGGTGGATGGGGAAGAAGGAGAGGCCCCGAAATAGGACAGATTGTTCTGCTGGGCTAAGAGTATAGTTGGATAGATTAACAGTATTGCTGGGTGGGTTAAGGGAACCACTGTTGTGACCCCTTGTGGCATGTAGTAGTTTAGATTAGTGTCTTTTTTCTTTTGTAGAGAAGCAAAGTGTGTGTTGTAAATGGCTTGTCTAGTTTTAGTAAAGTCCAGCCACGAGGAAGTTTGTATGGAAGGTTGGTTTTTTATGAGAGTATCCAATTTTGAGAGCTCATTCTTAATCTTTCTTCAACAAAAAAAACTTCAAAAACAGACTCCAATGAGAGACTTCTGAATTGGAATTAATTGGCAAACTGGATACAATTAACTTAGGTTTGAATAGAGACTGGGAGTGGATGGGTCATTATACAAAGTAAAACTATTTCCCCATCTTTATTCCCACCCCCCACTGTTCCTCAGACATTTTTGTCAACTGCTGGAAATGGCCCACCTTGATTATCACTACAAAAGGTCCCTCTGTGTGTTGTCCCAGTCCCGTCCCCTTCCCCCCCACCCCCCGCCTCTCCTGCTGGTAATAGCTCACCTTAAGTGATCAATCTCGTTACAGTGTGTATGGTAACACACATTGTTTCATGTTCTCTATGTATATAAATCTCCCCACTGTATTTTCCACTGAATGCATCCATGAAGTGAGCTGTAGCTCACGAAAGCTTATGCTCAAATAAATTTGTTAGTCTCTAAGGTGCCACAAGTCCTCCTTTTCTTTTTTTCTTAAAATCAAAGTCCTTGATCCTGCAAAGTGATGATATGGACCTGCTTGCAATATTGGGATCTAAATTATAAACTAATAATTGACTAATCTGTTTTTGAGATGAGCAGAACATAAATGGAGAAAGCAAAATATTATGATTCTGTTTATTATAATTTCTAAGGTGGCTTTTTTAAAATTTTATTTTTATAGTGTCCTTTTATTGAGGTGTATAGGGGTAAGAGAATGATGTAGGGAAATCTAAATAGTCACCTGGGGTATGACTACACTGGAGCCGCTAAAGCGGCATCGCTGTGGTGCTGCAGCAGCACATAGTGTAGATACTTCCTACGTTAGTGGAAGGGGTTTTTTCTGTTGCTGACAATCCACCTCTCCGAGAGATGGTTGCTAGGTTAACCTGGCCACGTCTATGTTGGGGGTTAGGTCAACCTAACTACAGAGTTCAGGGTGTGAAATCTTTCACAGCCCCAAGTGACATAGATAGGTTAACCTAAATTTTAGGTGTAGAACAGGCACCAGAAACACTACACTTGTTCAAGTTGATGCCATGTAATGACATTGTAGTGGTAAATACAGCCCAGATTATCTGCAGCTCCAGAATCGGGGTCTTAATGATTAATTTTTGGAACAAACTCAAGGTTGAATAGCTAATTTAGCAAAGAGTGTGTATTCTGAAACAGATATTGCTCTTAATCCTTTGAATAATGCTTTTTTCAGGGCGAAAACCAGAAGAAGGCATTGAAGACAATGGACTGGAGGAAAACTCTAGAGATGAACAGGTATGTGAAACCATGATGAAGATTAAATAGTGTTGCTTTCAAGTCACAATGAATATACAGCTATTCTTTTCTTTTTACAGGAGGATATTGAAGCAAGTTTGGATAATTTGCAGGATATTGACATGATGGATATTAGCGTATTAGATGAAGCTGAAATAGATAATGGCAGTGCTGTAGACTGTGGAGATGATTACAATGCTGATAATATTCTTGACTCACTGTCTGATAGTAAAGACAATATTGATGCAGAAATGAAAGAACTTCCAGATCAACTTACAGAAAACGAGGTAAGTAACTGGAGATACAATTTATCATATATTTAATTTCTGAAAATTGTAGATGATATGCATCACTTAAATGTCAGGAATCAATATTTATTTATTGCATGTTAGTGTTCCACTTAATGGAAATAATTTGGAGGTTGAACTTTTTTGATTTCGTCCACACCATCTATGTAAATAATGTCCTTGTTAAAAATATTTAGGTTTTAAGTCTTTGTGTATTCTATTTTGCCCTAATTCTACATTTGCATTCTTTTAAATTATACCTTCGTATGTCTGAGAGCCTTATGAGAGACCCACATATGCATTATTGTACAATATATTTTCATTGGGCTGACACAGAATTTTAACCAATTTGCTCACTTCAGGGCTCCCCCAGTGTTACTTTCCTCTATTTTGGGAATGCCAATTTTGTACTAACGTTATTACTCCTACATTTTAAGTTCTGCCATTGCAGCACTGGCCCCTTAATCTGGAAGGCAAAACCTGGTATTCTACAAGTTAAAACTGCTCTAAATCATATAGCAGCGCTTTGAGGGATGTGTCTTATTGTTCATTTCTCAGCAGGGTCCAAGTATGTTACTTGTAGGACATGCTTTGTCTCCAAAAACCCAGAGTATGAGTCTTGTGTTAACTAATTCAGATTACTTTTTTCCCTTTAGAAGCAGGAGAAGCAAGGCAGTGAGACATACTAATGTTAAAAGCTATCAAACAAATTAACGAATTTTCTCTTCAGATCAGGAGCTTTAAATGTGCAAGACCATTGTAAACTGATGTTTTATTGCTGATGAATAATTTCATTAAATTATTAGAATAATTTTCCTGACATTTTTCAGCATTCTTGGGTAGCATTTTGAGGTTTGGGAGCAAAAGTTCCTCTGATTATTGGTAAATATTTATACAAATGCTATCTCCCTGGGAAAGTCAGATAAAGTAGTGTTGTTTCTCCTACCTTCCAATATTTTATTTAGGTTTTTATCTGTAAAGCTGTAGTTAATTTTTTGTAAGGAGTGAAATATTTTCCATTCAATCTTTCAGGAAGACTGTGAGGAAGTTGGAAACAGCTTAGATGCTGCCTCATCTGATTTAAATATCATGAAGGTAAATTGAAATTTTAGCTCTACTGCGGGTTATTTTCAGTACTACATAGAAAATTGCCAATTAATCTCTCAACATAATAAAACTGAACTCACGTCTTTTACTCTAATTGGAATTCATATTATGATTTAGTATAGATGTTGTAATACTTAATAAAGTCATAATGACAGTGGGGTCTCAGGGCAGTGCCTACTTATTTTGGAGTCTGGACACTATCTTTACTCATATCTATAAGCTGATTGAGCACATCTGCCAGTTTTGGCTGCCCACTTTGAGAAATCATCATCATCCTCTACTATCTGAGTTGTAAATAAAAGTGGTTTTAGTTTGGAAAGCTTAACTTCCTTTTGTGTGGGCACCAATAGAACTTAAATACCCCCTGCTTGTACATATTTTGATTAACTTTCTTTTAGAGAGGAAACAAAAATACCACATTAATGCTAACATTACATAATCTGATTTTCAGTTCACTTCATTTCCTTTTTCATCATTGTGAATTACAGTGGTTAGTACAAATGTGCAATATGTTTTCTCCATATTTATTATTTTCGGCATAGTAGACATAAATGTTGTTTCTAAGGCCTTTAGTATTCTGAGGCTTTTACCCAACAAAAGTGTTAGTGTAGACAAATTTTTGTCGGTTGGGGTGTGAAAACAAAACAAAACACACCTTTCTGACCAACAAAAGTTTCACTGACAAAAGCGCTGGTGTGGACAGCGGGAGATGTTCTCCTGCCAAAATGACTGCCACTGCTCATTAGGCATGGTTTAATTATGCCAGCAGGAGAGCTCTCTGGGGAGCTCAGGGAAGACCTTACAACAGCACACCTGTGCCACTGTAAACAGGTCCATAGTGTAGACATAGCCTGAGTTAGCTAGAAAGACACATAACAAATGTAGGTGAACTCAGGTAGTCTTGATTTATTTTGTGGTTTTGTTTATGTAAATTTTCATTATTTATATAAATATTCGTTTGAAATGGTTCTAGGTGAGCCAGTTTTAAATACAGTAACTTCAAATAGTCTAAATTCTATTTTTGTTCATAATTTAGACTCAGTTTATTAGGTTTATAAAAGTGTTTTCAAATGTTTTGTTTTATTTTATTTTATTTTTTTTTTATTTTTTTTACAGAAAATCGAGGAATCATCCTTGGAGCCAGGTACTATTAAAGAACAATGTAATCCCATCTTTTCAACTAACCCTTTTTAAAACACTAGTTGTTTTAACAAAAAATGCAATGTTATAGTTTGCATTATTCCTATGGTGGACAATCCAGATCATGCAAGGGTCATAGAGATTGGAAACCCAATCATATCCCCAGATCTGTGAACTAATGTCTGTCATTTAAATATTTTCACTGACATAAAGTGGTTATTTAAAAGCCTCCTAAACTACATAAATGGATCTAGAAAAGTTAATTTCAGTTTAAAAGCTAAAGATTCTACATGTAAAACAGATCTTGTGATATCACAGAGTATCTTAATTCTTTAACTAGTAGAGCAGAAAAGGCAGTATAAAGCCATTGTAGGGACCTAAAATTTAAAAATTAGTAACTGGATACAGAAGAAAGAAGACAGTTTCTTCATGGAAATTCCATACAGATTCTATTCACTTTCTGGACTGAAAATATACTCATGCACCATCAGAAGATGTCCCAGTTTTCATGTTGGAGTGTCTGCTAAAAGAATTTCACAGAAATTAGAAAATTGAACTTTCAGTGCATTGATACATTCAGTTAAGCATCTTGGATTGTGGAAGTTAAATTGAGAAGAACCAGAACTGAACAATTTCATGAAGAATGTCAAGGATCAGCCAGAAGGTTTTTGTTAAATCTGTGGGGGCGTTTTCTTCCCTATAACGTTTGGGCTTAATATAATTTGTTAGGCTGCAAATAGTTTAGAACTTTAATATTGTGTACATTAGGGTTTTCCAATCTCTGTGTAGCTTAGAACTTCTCTTGGTGTTAGTGTGGCAGCCATGCCAGTTCCACATTTGTGATTGCTTTATTTCCCTGGTGATTAAATCTTGTGCCATTCTATTCCTGTTAAATCCGTAGAAAATGAGAAAATACTCGAGATTTTGGGGGAAACTTGTAAATCTGAACCACTTAAAGAAGAAATTTCCGAAGTGGAGCAGCCATATGCACAAGAAGCAAGTAACGCCGTGGCAGGCAAAAAGCTAGCAGAGGAAGAGGACGCTCTTGCTGCCAGTCAGTCGGAGGAAGATGCTTTAGATTTGGACAGCAAGTCAGCACAAGATCTTTCAAGGAAGGAAGCAAAGCATTTAGTTGTAGCAAAAGGGGAGACAAGTGAACAGACAATAGATGAAGAGAAAATGGACTCTGAATCTTTAGTAGTAGAAAACATAAGTGATCAGAGTAGCAAACCATCAGAAGGTCTGGAAGCTTCTAGTGGGGAAACAGCGGATAAAGATGCAGGTCCTGAAACCAAAGATAGTAAAGAAGATGCCAAGAAAACAGAAGACAAAGCTATTTCTGAAGAATCATCTGCTACTAAAGAGTCCTCTACCAATGAGGGCGGTGATCAGAAAAAGAGGTTTGTTTTTTCTCAGTTTTAGACCAGATGCTATCTTTTTTTATTGGTCATTAAGTGATGCAAATAAGCTGTTTCCTTCAATTGGCCAGCAAGACTGATGAAATTGTAGTCTATTCCTAAAGAATCTTTTATTTCTTCTTGTGCAATTTTTAACTGATGGTTTGATTTCCTTCCTTTCCTCAACCTTCAAAGGTTGTTTTATTAAATTCTTATTTTTATCTTCTGCCAGACATAAGTTTAAGAATCTGACTTTCCTTATTTCATGTCAGATTTCTTAATACAAGTTTGCAAAGGTGTCTTTTGTTTCTCAACTAGTTTCTGGTAGGTATTTTAATACCATAATTTAGAGTTAATTTTCCTTTTTGTTTCCTCATTGATTAACGTTAATTTTTGTCTTTAGCCCTGAGGAGGACAGAGCTACAAAGACAGTCTCAAAAGATGAGAAAGGTATGTTGTAAAGGAAAATAATCTTCATCCTAGGATTCATTTGGTAAAACTTGTGTAATTTCTTTTGCTTTTTTGCAGAGTAGGTTATTGTAAATGATTTGAAAATAATTGAAATCAGTGGCAATGATTGCAAGATTTAATTAAGGCTTTCTATCTGCATTATGTAACCATTGTTTCAAAAATACTTCGTGTGTATCATGGAAAGCTTATTGTTCTAATCATTTTCTATGGATATTTGGTGACTATATCCTACAAATTGTAACAGTGACTTCAAAGAAAACTTTTAATACATGGCAGATACGTCCTTCAGACCAGTGAAGGTGCTTATGGACATCTCATTGAGTGAAGAGCCTTTCATAATTCTACTCAGTTTAAATATATGAAACAAATTTATCATATATAATCTTCTGTTTTGCTAAAATAAGGATTCTAATAATTGCCTATAAATTTTAAATTAAAATAGCTGTATACTTCTGTGACAATCTTCAAAGGCAGTCTCCCTTAGTCAAATTATTTTGTTTCTTCATGGAATCTGTCTTTGTGGATCCCACTTATGGGACATGTACATACCATATGCAAGTGAGATCATAATCTTTCACCCAGGAGTGTCAGCTGGGCCCCATTGCCTGTGCATGTCCTTATATCTGTCGTCTCTCCCCATTCAAGGATATGTAGGGCAGTGCAGATCCAATTGCCTCCCCGTTCGCTCTGACCACTCCAGCAGTAGAACAGAACTTGGCAGTGTCTGCCTGCTGACACCCTTTCATCAAATCAGTTTTGTATATATTAGTAATTGCTATAAGTATTTTAAGGACACTTTTCTGCCCTTTTGGCCGTGTCTTATTTGTTTTCTTTGCATTTTCTTCTTCCTGACTCCTACTTGGCATCTCTTCACCTAGTGGCTGAGCCTAAACACTGACATCGAGCCAAATGGACTTACTTCATTAACGGATAGATGCTCTTAATTCATTAATCTGTTTTTATGAAGGCCACATTCTGGACCATATGCTGATCTTTTTCCGCCAGAACTCATCACTCTAGATATTTCTGCCTTCTTGAACAATTCATATAGGGAGTGTTGGGTTTGGAAAGATGTTCCTCTGACTCCAAAAAGGAACTTTGACTCCCAGAGATTCCACCTCTTCAGTGCCTTAGGTCCCTCACCAAAAAAGTAAAGTAAGCTGTCATGGGATAAGAGGGCACAGTCCTCTCATGGATTGGTAACTGGTTAAAAGATATGAAATAAAGGATAGGAATAAATGGTCAGTTTTCAGAATGGAGAAGGGTAAATTAGTGGTGTCCCCCAGGGCTCTGTACTGGCACCAGTCCTATTCAACATATTCATAAATGATCAGGGAAAAGGGGGTAAACAGTAAGGTGGCAAAATTTTCAGATGATACAAAACTACTCAAGATAGTCCCAAGCAGACTGCGAAGAGCTACAAAAAGATCTCACAAAACTGAATGAATGGGCAACAAAATGACAGATGAAATTCAGTGTTAAGAAATGCAAAGTAATGCATATTGGAAAAACGTAATCCCAACTATACATATAAAATCATGGGGTCTAAATTAGCTGTTACTACTAAGGAAAGAAATCTTGGAGTCATTCTGGATAGTTCTCTGAAAACATCCACTCAGTGTGCAGCAGCTGTCAAAAAAGTGAACAGAATGTTGGGAATCATTAGGAAGAGGATAGGTAATAAGACAGAAAATATCATATTGCCTCAGTATAAATCCATGGTACGCCCACATGTTGAATACTGCGTGCAAATGTGGTCACCCCATTTCAAAAGAGATGTATTGGAATTGGAAAAGGTTCAGAAATGGGCAACAAAAATTATTAGGGGTATGAAACGGCTTCCATGTGAGGAGAGATTAATAAGACACGGACTTTTCAGCTTGGAAAAGAGGCAACTAAGGGGGGGGATGTGATAGATGTCTATAAAATCATGACTGGTATGGAGAAAGTAAATAAGGAAGTGTTATTTACTCCTCATAACAAAGGAACTAGGGGTCACCAAATGGAATTAATAGGCAGCAGGTTTAAAACAAACAAAAGGAAGTATTTTTTCACACAACACACAGTCAGCCTGTGGAACTCCTTGCCAGAGGATGTGTGAAGACCAAGTCTGTGACCGGGTTCCAAAAAGAACTAGATAAGTTCATGGAGGATATGTCCATCAAGCACTATTAGCCAGGATGGGCAGGGATGATGTCCCTAACCTCTGTTTGCCAGAAGCTGGGAATGGGCAGCGGGATGGATCACTTGATTACCTGTTCTGTTCATTGCCTCTGGGGGATCTGGCATTGGCCATTGTCGGAAAACAGGATACTGGGCTAGATGGACCTTTGGTCTGACCCAGTATGGCCATTCTTATGCCTTTGTAAGTAGGGACTGTGCGCTAAGTCTCCTTACCAGTATTGAGACAGGGTCAGCAAACCCTTTGTTCAGCCTCTGGATCCTCCAAATTGAGGTTGGCCAACCCAGTCCATAGCATTTTTATAGGGGCTTTTCTAGATTCCAATACAGCAAAGGAATATCTTCCTCAAGACAGATTTGAGGCTATCGTGTTCCTGATCTTCATCCTCAGGGAAACCCTGCAAGAACAGCAAGAATCAAACTGTTAAGGTACATGGCCTTGTGCACTCATGTGACACTTCTTGCAAGTCTTCACCTTCAAGGCTGGCTGAAGTCTTCTTTACCAACCCACCAAATACAAACATTTGCCTTGTGTTTCCAAATCCTATAGTATTTCCCTGGACTGATGGACCTATCCCTAGTTGAGCTGCAAAGAAGAGATGTGCCATTCTACACCTCTCTTCCCACAGCAACAAAGATTACAAGTGTCTCCATAGCAGGTTTCTGGTCCATTTAAACCACCTGCAAATGCAAGGCATGTTGTTCTGGAAAGAGTCCTTACTCCATATCAATTTGCTGCTCTTGAAAAGAACCACAGTAAAGCAACACCTTGGTAAAGTAATATTTTATATCTATAGGCAGGAGGGTGCCAACTCATCCTTTCTTTGTCAGGAGACAATCAAGCTGTGGCATTAGCGCCATCTTTACAGGATAACTACCAGGAACAAACAATTGGCATAATTGCCTCGACATTCAGTACTCTGCCAACCACTAGTAGTTGCTGAAGAACTCCATCCTCAAGCCTCTATTCTGCAAATAGAGCCCTTCCATAATAAACCTGTTTGCCAACAAGAACATCAAATACTTTTCCTTTTTCTTCAGAGCAATTACCATCCCAGGATCCTTCCCGGATTCTTGCCTCTGAAACTTTGAGACCCAAGGTCTGGTGGAAGGACCCAGGACATCCAGAAACATGTGTCATTAATAGACATGCTCAGTAGCTGCTTCTGAAGCTGCAGGAGTAGCATTCATTTAGGGCGAGCAGTTGTTCAGGTCCCACACATTCACCAGTTGAGAGCTGTGCCAATCACAGTTTAGGTGAGGGAGGAGGTGGAGGTTAAAAAGGGGTTTTGTCCAAAAGAGAACAGAGCAAAGGTAAAGGTTTGTAAATTCTTACCTGACTTAGTTGGGTTTGTGAGGGAAAATATGGTACCCTACAGAGTGAGCGCTTCATGGAAATGTTGATTCCAGTGCCTCTACCACTTTGGTTATAGACTTCAGATTTCTATTTCACCAACAACTGAGACCAGGAACTATTAATCCAGGGGCTGGAATCCTCCCAGCTGTAAGGATCCCCAGATTTTTGTTTGTTGACAAAGCTCTGATGAGTTTGGCAAAATCTCTATTCTTTTCCATTCTTCTCAAGCTCTGAAGAATCCAGGTGATACTATACATATTAGGGCCACACTATAAAGACTGAAAAATCCTCTGAAATCGGATCAGTGGGGTTTGTTTATATGTGCGTGCTAAAGTATAGAAGTGCAAATGTTACGTTGAAACCTTAACATTTAAATATACATATAACAGCAACAAAATGGGACAGTCTGTAAATCTACCGATGTTTCTATTACATTCTAAAAGACGTTGTTTAAAAATATTCATAAGTATTCCAAATACTATTTACAATATTTTTGTGTCTTAAATCTTTGTTTATTTAGAAATTGTATAGTACTCTCTTTGAAGCTGACTGGGAACAGTTAACAGCTACATTCAGGGTTTTACATACAGTAGCCACGAGGTTTAACTGCATAATGCATAAAGAGAGAACTCTGGCTTGTACCTCAGAAAAGTGTTAAACTGAGATGTAGGAAACGGGGGAGTGTAATAGTTATATGTAATATTTCTTCATCTACGTCCCTTCCTGTTACACAAATAGTGCCCAAAATTGGACTTCAGGTTTACACAGTTTTATCTGATTTCTCTTTCTGAGACAATCAGTGTCATTCAGTCAAAGAGAATAGAGTGGTAGTATATGTGTGTGCATGTACTGTATTGATTCTATTGACTAGAGTCATGGACACTTGCAGACATTTGGGCCGAATTCCTACAGACCCATTTTCATCAGTGATGTCTCATACTGACAGTACAGAAGCAATAAGGTGGGCTGATAGGTGGGCATATGGTCAGGTAACTGATATACAGACCTTTGAAGGAGAGTGGTTTTAAATGTTTTGTGAATTTCCAGATCTTGCCTCCTTTAATACACAGGGGGAGAGAGTGTGTGAAATACACAGATTAGTGAAGAAATGGGTTGTGATATCTATTCACCATAGGATTATGCTACTTATTTCCACGAGAACTGCTCACAGATTCCCAGCACAATGAGCATGAGGATCCTGAACATTCTGATGGAGGATCTGATACTGACAGACAGTTTACACATGTGACTGACAAAGGAGAGGGTTAACAGGTAGTCATTCAGTGGAAGCAGCTGTTGCTGCTGTAAATCTTTGTCTTGTTTACAAGAGCAGGTTTTGAAATCTACCAGTGAGACAAAGAACGACAGATGTAAAGTTTAAACTGAAATGTTTTTTCGGGCAGTTCACCCAGACTCAGTGGAGAGGTTGATTATCCTGCCTAGCAAGCTCAAACCAGAGACTTTATGGAAGGTGATGAAATCTCTGACAAGATAAAGAGAGGTAATATCACTGCAAATGCATTGACCCCAGCAGTGAGGATAATCATACTAGCTGGTATCAAGACAAATGCTGGAGACGGTTTTTAAGAGTCTAGAAAAGGCATATGGAACTATAGAGAGAGCATCAGAGCTTAAGCCTCAGTTTCTGAAACTGATCAACATACTGGAGAACAGCTCTGTACCTGAGCAGATTACATGCATTAGTCCAAAAAATTCTTGAGGTGGAGTGAAATATGCAGAATTAGACTCTTGTAAACAAGACCAGTTTTAGAAGGTTGTTGGCACAAATCATTGCTAACCACACTGAGGATCACAAGGGTATTAGTCCAGATGGTTGACAGAGAAACATTTCCAGTGTACAATTCTTGTTGAAAGTGAGAACCTATGGAGAAGGAATGCTGTGATTCGGAAAAAGAGAACATTGTCAAGAGAAGCGAAGGGCTTTAGTAAAGCTAGCCTGCATTTGGTGAAGGAACTGGAAGGAATATCAGAGCAGTTCTAAGAGACTGAAAGAGAAATATCTCCAAACTGAGCAACTGTTGGTTCAATTGCAGATAGCTAGATCAAGATCTGCTCCACCCAGTTAAGGAGGACATTTGACCACTCAGAAGCCTAAGGAAATTGGTAAGCGAGGATTGATAAAAAGACTTGGAGTACTTGTGGCACCTGAGAGACTAACAAATTTATTTGAGCATAAGCTTTCGTGAGCTACAGCTCACTGATGAAGTGAGCTGTAGCTCACGAAAGCTTATGCTCAAATAAATTTGTTAGTCTCTCAGGTGCCACAAGTACTCCTTTTCTTTTTGCTGATACAGACTAACACGGCTGCTGCTCTGAAACCTGTCATAAAAAGACTTGTTTCAATTATGGACAGCAAGGATATTTCATAGGTGGCTGAAAACTCTCCCAATCCCAATTTAATGCATTGACAGCTCATTAGCAGGTAATCAGAGCAGAGTAGACCCACACCTGTATAAGGAAGAACAAGGGATTTTGCAAGGCAGAGTGGCCAGCTGGAGGATGTGTGTGCAGAATACAGCTCAACTGGAACCCAGTAAAGCATTTCAACAGCTAGTAGAACCTGCTTTTCAGGGCTATGCTTATGTGGATGGATCCAAGTGGATCACTCTGTGCATTACAATTTGTTACCAACTAGTAGATAAGCCCCCTCCATTGGGCATCAGGGCCCACACAACTAAAGCGAGACAGCCTTTTCAGGGTGCCTAAGAAGTTTTCCTATATCAGATCTGCAAGGCTGCCACTTGGAGCTCAAGCCATACCTTTAACAGCCATTATATGCTGGATTAGGTGATCGAAAATTTTACTTCAGAAATACCGAAAATCCATTTTTTTTCAAGTCACTTAAGTTCCTAGAGCACGTAGGCCCATATTTTTAAAGGTATTTAGGTTTTGCGGCACTCAGCACCACAACTAACTAATTTATGAGCCTAAATCTCATTTTCAAAAGGGATTTAGGCAATTAGGAGTCTAGATTGAATGGTCAAAAATTTCAGTCTCTCACGCATGAGGAATATTTGTGCCATAAGTGGGATCCACATGGACAAAACACCTCTAAGAACCACAGTTACCTAAGGTGAGTAACCATTCTATTTAGTGAAGTCTGAGTCTTTGTAAAGTAATGTACTATATTTTTGTCATGCATGTCAAAACTTGTACTTTGTTACAACTGCAAATACGTCGAACTTAAAGGTACTAATCACTTTGAAGAATGTCAATCAATGAAGGTAAATTTTACACTTTATATTTCAGTTGACCTGTGACTAAAGAATGTGAACTGGAATTGCTTTTTTTAATTATGGTGAAATGAGTTTTCTTTTTGAATTAGGTCGCACTAGTAGCAGTTCTGGTAGAAACTTTTGGGTGAGTGGACTTGCCTCCACGACTAGAGCTACAGACTTGAAGAATCTTTTTAGCAAATATGGGAAGGTACGGTTTTTGATCCTTTTACCCCAAACTAGCTAACAATATTTCTTCTCTTGGTGTTTGCTATTTAAAGTATTTTAATGGAATACCAGTACCACAGATGAAGTACAGGTAATTGGAAGTCTAAATTATCAAAAATATTCTTGTTGCACACAAAAGCAAATAAGATGTACTAATCTAAGCTATTTAAGCTTTTGTATTTTTCCCTCACCCGTACAAAAAAATCCTTTCCTCTCCAGATCCTGGTTTGAATTAATTTAGGCTAATGTCTTTGTTATATATATTTCTCCATTTCCTATACTGTAGTGTCACCCTCATGGTCACTCAGCATAAATTTAATAATATGAAGGGGCTATATTTGAACCTGAATGAAATAATATTGGAATTTAGAGCCTTCTTTCTGGTGTAGTATGTAAGAATGGTGTGTCCATTCTTTTGGATTAAACTAAGAAAATAAGTAAGTCCAAAGATTTGTTTGGTCTAAAATTGACACTGATACTAAAATTAACACTTGAAAAAAGGTTTTGTATGCTGCTGTTAATGGTGTGCTGAATTAAATCCCATATCTCCTGTTAAGAGGAAAATTGGAAGGGCTGATTTAATAGATGATGGATGCCAAAATTAATAACTTCCCTCGTATTTGAAGGAATATTTAAGTATTTTTCTCAGAGGTTCAGTAGCGTACTTTAAAATGACGTCAGATGCTGAGAATGCTTAAATACCGTTCCCACTGCAAGCGGTGGGAATGGCTTTCCGCAAATTCAACTTGAGAAAAAACAAAACTTAACATATTGTGATCTTACATTAAATCAAATGAATTAACTTCAGCACATCTGGGTATTTGTTTGAATTGCATGTGGTTATTGCATTTGATGCCAAGAAAATTAACTGTGTCAAATTACATTATTAAAATGAGGTGTACTCATTTTCTTAGTTTAATCCAAAATTTCATCCAGTGATCTGGGAGGAGATGATTCTAGAGAAATGGCACAAATGTGCATCCAAAATACCGGTGACAGCTGTCTTTGTATTTGCCTGAATAATCTGACAGCAGTCACTGTAATTCAAACAAAAGAATCCATATTCTTCTTTGAATATTAATTATGGACAAAGTTAAATTTACAAGAGGCAAAAGTACACCTGCGGTAAAGTACATGTTAAAAGCATATTCCACCTTCAGCTGCACTTTAAAATGGGAAGCCTGTATGAATTTCTGATTTATTCCCCCAGTATTAAGTGTGCTGTATAGACTTTATCTGCATAAACAAAGAGCTTTTATGGAAATACTTATCTATACATGTTGTTTCAATGTTTTCTTCCCTGTCTTCTGTAGCATACTTGAAAATTGCATATAAGTAGGCTTTTTAAAATCATATTTTTGGTGAGTGCTTCCCACCTCTCAAACTGAATTTTATTTGAAAAAATTTTTAATTCGTTAATATTTTGTGCGTACAACTACCAATGACTGAAAAGTTACATTTTTGTTGGGACTCATCCTAGCAGATTGTTGAACTCGTATCAACATGAGTGGAAATTATACTTGCCCTTGACTGTTGTTCCTTTTATTACCGTTCATCAAAATGATGCTGGTGATGCACATTTTACAGGATTTCTTATAAATAGACTTCACATTGTCTGCTTTTCACCAGTTGAACTTTTGCAACATTGCACTTATAATGCTTGGTTCCAAAATGTTGTTTTCATAGTTGTTTGTCGCTTAAAAACAGATAATCCAGGTATGATAGGCTGCATTCGAGTAGGTAAAAGACATGGTGAATGTGTCCAATGAAGTGAGCTGTAGCTCACGAAAGCTTATGCTCAAATAAATTTGTTAGTTTCTAAGGTGCCACAAGTACTCCTTTTCTTTTTCCGAATACAGACTAACACGGCTGCTACTCTGAAACCTAATATTTTAAGGTTATAAATGGGCTGTGTATGAGTGTGTTGTGTACTTATAATAGAGTGACACTGTAATTGTCCTCCTTAAGGTGGTTGGTGCAAAAGTGGTGACCAATGCTCGCAGTCCTGGTTCTCGCTGCTATGGGTTTGTTACAATGTCTACAGCTGAGGAGGCAACAAAGTGTATTACACACCTTCATAAAACAGAGTTACATGGGAAAATAATTTCTGTAGAAAAAGTAAGTGATCATTCTCAAGAAAAGATAGAATAACCTGTCTAAGAATTCCTATATTACTGAAATGTTTCACCTGGTGTTTGTCAAATATAATTTCAGGCAAAAAATGAACCTGCTGGGAAAAAACCTACAGAGAAAAAAGAGAGTGAAGTGAAGAAGGAGACAGTTGTCAGTGAGAGGTATCATTCTGTAGATCCCATATCTGAAAAATAGTTTGATAGTTTTGGGGTATTTTCTGCTTTGTCTGGAAAAACAAAGCTGTGTTAAGAAGTGAGCAAGGTGAATATATAAAGAGGTCTGGAGTGATGCATGCAAAAATATGAATGAAGCAATATTTGTGTTTCATTGTCACATTTCTGGTCAAGTGTGTGCAGTCACAAATCAAATCTGTATCTGATTATCTAGGAACTAATAAGGCTTAAGTAGCAAAAAAGAAACCACTGAAAACACAACTCCCTGATGGAATTTCATTAAAAGGTCTCCACCCTGACTCCCGTGTAGACTTTGAAGTATCCTGATTATTGTTGTGGGTGGAGAAATCTCAGAAATTGGTTATTTTCCTTGAATGCTAACTTTCCCTTGTATGTGCTTGGAACCTTACTCCCTAGCTCAGTTGTAATTCTCAGTTCCATTTTCCAGTTCAGTTTTTTTTTTTGGCTCTCTGTTTTATCATAATGACTGTTCTTTCTGATCTTTATTACCAAATATACTATTATAAAAGTTAACAGTGAGTGAAGTGCAGATATTTCAACTGCATGCCTTGTTAGGCATATATAAGACCCATGTTTTCTCAGTCATAGGCTTTTTGGTATGTCTAGATCTTCTTATGCCAGCCTGCAATAAAGCCTGCTACACATCAATATCATAAACCTATAAAGAGCACCACTCCAGAGTTCTGATCCATTCATTAGTCTGTTCCCGTACTAGAGCTTTTTACACACAAGAGATTCTCTCATGGAACAGGGCTACCTAGGGCTACTGTTGGAGATCAGATGTTCAAGATTCTGTTCCCACCATTTGTTCTCATCAGCGCCACACTGCTTTTTCTTTTTGGAATACTTAGAGTAGCCAGAAGGGTTAAGATAACTCCTCTGCTTTAAATGTTTTCTTGAAGTATAACTCTCTTGTCAGATGCTGTTTGATAACTAGTTTTTGGCTTTGTTTAATTTAGCTCTCATCTCTGGAAACTTTTAATTTTATGAGAGGCTCTGCCCGCCTACTGTATGGTGTCAGTTTTGTTGTGTTCAACAGCCATGCTACAAAAACTCTACTAGGTTTGACGTTGGTTGCCATGTTTTCTCTCAGGAATCTTTTCTGGCATTAGGCACACCATAATGTGTGTTTTCCTATTGTGTATAGTTCAGTTATCTTGATCTTATGCTAAGCCAAAACTTCTTTGAAGCTGTACAGTAGGTTCTGATCTTTTTTCACTTCATGCCAACAGAGGAATTAGCATTTTCAGTATCAGTGCCGTTGGGCATACTGTGCATCTCTTCCAGAGACTTAAGCCAAAGCCTTATATGTAAAAGGACATGTATTTCAATCTGCTTTTAGCTCAGACTTTCTGCACATTTATATCATTCTTTGTCAATGTGTTGAGTTTTTTCCTTCAGTTTTAAATCAGTTTATTTTCTATAGGTCTGGCAGTGTTAAAAACGACGAGATGACTGACCAACAAGATGATGCTAAGAAAGCAGAAGGAAAAGATGAAAAAGAAGAGAAGGATAAAGATGAGCTGAAGTCTGGGTCCTCAGATCAACTGAAGACTACAAAATCAGGTAATTTAACTGCTGTTTTGTTACAGAGTATTAGGCATGATTCATGTGGATGCTTACAATTATGTCTTCCCAAACCAAATGATTTAAATGTTTTGTAAGATGGAAGATAGGATAGTACTTTTTAAAAATTGCTGTAGCTGACTACGTTTTGGTCATCATATTAAACAGTTACAGTGCATAATTTTGGGTGATGAAATGCTGCTGGTGTTCTGTCAAGACTTTGTGGCACTGATCATTTGAAAAGTTGAGGTATTACATGCACATATGTGAAATAGTCACAGTTACACAGCTACCTATGTTCTTATTAGCCTTGATGTCGATCAGGTCCATTTTTAGGGGGAAAGCTTAGAAACAAGCACTGTTCGCTATATATGTTAGGATACTTCAAGTGAATGTAATTAGAAATAGGATGTGTAATCAAAAAATGTCACACTGGACGTTTACATCACCCTAGTTATGTAGTAAATGCTGGGTAGAATGAGAAAACAGGATTTTGTTTTTCTGTTTCGACTTCTCTTATGTCTCCATGCCTGATATATTTGTGAATATGCAGGGTGGGTAATTTAATCAAATATAACTTAGTAGTAAACTAAACAGTAAGTAAAATTTAACCATAACTAGTCAGTAGAAATCTGATGGAAACTGCCAAAATTACAAAACTTATAGATATCTTGTTTATGGATTTGGTTTCTTTCTGTTATAACAGTCATTATTGAATGGTTCAGGTTATGCTGACAAGTGCATTTCATATTTAGTATCTATTGGTTTTAGAAATTGAAACAGTTGTATAAAAATGTATTCACTATGTACCTGATCACTTTGATATCAAGTAGCATCTAAAAGTCGTACGAGGGATCTGCCCCTGGTGTTACTCAGTTTAAGTAGAAAAGATAAAATAAAAATGTTACTTTACTTTATGGGTACAGATTGCAGAGTATTCAAAAGTCACTACTGTCAAACAGCATTTTGAAAAGGAGTTAATGTTAAAAATGTTCACATTGCAAGGACTTCTACCATTGAAAGTCAAAGCTCCCATTATATTATGTAATCTTTTGTTGTGGTTTGTGTAGGAAGTAAGGGAGCAGAAAGGATAGTAGTAATGGACAAATCCAAAGGAGAACCTGTTATTAGCGTGAAAACTTCAACTACATCAAAAGAGAGAGTAAGTTTAATTTTTCTGGGTTCAAAATTCCTATTAGTCAAATAGCTTTTAAATGGCTGACATCACAAAACCTGCAGCACTACACTCAAGCTAAGACATATTTCTTTTGTGTGTTTTGTCTGCGCTTATAAAAGGAATAAATATGTTTAAAAAAATTCATGCAGAGACTAAGCTCTCAGATACACCATTTGTGAAAGGAAGGGATGTTATGAGTATTGTTTGATTGGTTATCATAATTGTGTTCTTATAAATGCACTCCAGTAAGCCTTTATCAACTTTTATATTAACTATAGAGCCTTAAGAGCCAGGACCGCAAATCAGAGAGCAAAGAGCGACAAGGTATTGTGCCATTCGACAAAATCAAAGCACAGCGAAAAATTAGAGAGGCGGAACAACGCCGGTAAGTTCAATGGCAAAGTTGTGTGGAATTTTTTTTTCTTTTTAGAACTTTGGTGACTGTCTTCTCACTAAAGCTATTTAAAGGGGACATGGTCCCTTTATCGTTGGTATTTGAAGTTTAGTTTTTTTATTCAGTTAAGCATTGTCTATGTAGATGCCCACTGTCAGGTCACACATCGGGAGGCCACAAGCCCCAGAAGAGACTGCAGAGCACTGATTGTTGAGGTTATTCATATACCCTCTTTGGATCTGAACATGCAGTGTGAAGTTATATGTGAAAACATAGCTCAAATTGTCCTCCTCTGCCTTTTCTATTTTGTACATAGGTTTAATTAATGTTAAGTATTCTCTGCTGCTTGGCAAGAGAGAGGAAAATCCCCCAAAACAATTCCATCCCACCCAATTCAGTGCTTTCAGGAAAATGCCTGAGGGGAAGAAGGAAGATTGTCTCAGAATCAGGGACAGATTTCCATCCAGACTCATTCCATCGGGCAGGGTGAATCTTAACTCCCTTTTAGGTGACTTACCTTGTCAGACCATTCAAAGTTTACATGTAATTTGAAATTTTAAAAAAAGCTGGTTACACATGTATGCAAAGAGTGGGCTTAAATTGCAGCAAAGGTGGTTTAGGTTGGACATTAGGAAAAACTTCCTAACTGTCCGGGTGGTTATGCACTGGAATAAATTGCCAAGGAGGGTTGTGGAATCTCCAACATTAGAGATTTTTAAGAGCAGGTTAGACAAACACCTGTCAAGAATGGTCTAGATAATACCTAGTCCTGCCATGAGTGCAGGGGACTGTACTACATGACCTCTTGAGGGTCCCTTCCAGTCCTATGATTTTATGTATAGAAATATAAATAATGGTTTACTATCCGTGCCTCAAAGCTACATTCTCTGTGTCCTTTCAGCTCAGAGAGGGACCCTAGTGCAGATGCTTATTTTTTTCTGATACTCCTTTCATAGTGTTCTGTAAAAGGATAAAGGTAGTACTGTGTCCACATTCTAAATTCCTTGGCCTTTACTCATCATAATCTGTGCATCCATTTCCCATCCTTTGCAAAATTTCACAGCTTATCTAGGGAAAGCTAAATCTGGGTAGGGTTTTAAAAAAAAAAAAAACCCTTTCATAAGACTTCTACATGGTTTTTAGTATTTTTTTGGACAAGTCCAGAGAATCTGTATCTGTTTGTAGATCTAAATGGATTAGACCCTGTATTCAGTTTTCAGCCGTCTTAATAGTGGATATTCTGAGGTAATTCTTCTTCGGAAGAGAGAGGTTACTCACCCACCTGTAAGTGGAGTTCTTAGCCTTAGCAGATTCACACTAACCCACCCTCCCTTCTTGCTTCTTCATAGTCCTTGGATGATATTTTGAGTAATAGGAATGAATTTAGGGCATTTAGTATCATGGTCCCTTGGCCTTGCACCTAGTGTTCAGATCTGTGAGGATGTACGTGCTTCTGCAGAGATGATATAATTGAACTCCAGTTACAGGTGAGCAGCCATCCTCAGTGCTGAATAACCCATAGCCTGGTTAGAGGGAACCCCCAACACAAATCTAGGATTATTGCAGTTTCTATTTTTGCTTTGTAGTTCATTGTCAGCATTGAAGGGTTAAATCTTTAAGCCTTTTACCTTGTTATTTATATAGCACCCGTGAGCGTCGGGAGAGACAGCAGCATTTGCAAACCATACGGGAACGAGAAGAAAGAGACAGGCTTGAGATAGCTCGAGAGCGCCTACAAATTGAACGAGAGCGCCTTGAGCGAGAGCGGATGGAAAGAGAGCGCCTGGAGAGAGAGCGAATGCACATAGAACATGAAAGGAGACGAGAACAGGATCGCATACAGCGGGAGAGAGAAGAGCTGCGTCGTCAGCACGAGCAACTTCGCTATGAACAGGAACGGCGATCGGCATTGAGAAGACCATATGACATAGATGGGAGGTAAAAACTACAAATACAGTGAGTTAATGATTTCCCGTTTGATGCAAGTAGAAAAATGCTAGCAGTCCTTAGATTCTCTCTGGAAGTTCCAAACCACGGAGAGAACTATGTAGGCGGACAGTCATTGATGGGCTTTTGTGTCAAATGCTCCACTAGATTAATAGTGACAAGCACATTTTTGCATGTAAACAGTTCAATCAGTAATCATTCTTAAACACATTAAACTCTTCATAGAGTTACCCATACCAGTTCTCTCTGAATTGAAAAAACTCAAAATATAGTAAATTTCCCTACAGGTGGATTAGAAGATCCATGTAATTGCAAAAAACCTAGTCTGTCTTTCTCCCTGTGTTGCTGATCAGAATCTCGTTTTGACTGGAGTTAAAGCAGTCTGTTTTATAAGCCCTCAGGGAAAAGTTGACTGAGGGATTGTGTGTGGCATGCTGGGATGTAAAGCTACCTTGTGCTAGCCTGTCATGTACTAACTGTCTCTGTGGACCCTGCTGCTGCCCATGAAAAGTTTCGTGGTGTACTGAAGAGGGGTAGATCAAAGCGCAGTAGGGAACTTTTAGTGCACAGCATCAGAGTCTACACAGTTAGTGCGTGGCAGGCTAGCACAAGGTAGATTTACATCCCAGCGTGCCCTGCACTAATAGTTCATATAGACAGGCCTTGTGACAGATGGACAAATTACTGTAGAAAATCCTAAAACAAATGCAGATAGAAGACAATATTTCTTCTCTTGTTTCAGCACATGCACAATAAGGTAAAGATTGATATAGGTTAACTCAAAGCAGTCTTTTTTCTGAAACTCAGAGATACCATTTTGGCAGATCAGATTTTAATAATCAAATCTAAATAATTATTGACTGTTCAGATTAACCCACAGAATAGAAATTGAATAATGTATTTCCTTAATTTAGATTCAAAGAAACATGGACCAAACATGGATGGAACTGATTAACAGTGTAATTCAGATAATTTTGGTAATTCTGTGTAACTCATAACTTGTACTGCCTTAGTTCTGCTGTATTCCTTTCTCATGTGTCACTTTTTTCCTCTTCTGTAAGAAAATACCTTATCCTATCAATTATGCTTACCTTTAAAAAAAGGTAATAACTAAATGAGACTAGATATGAAGAGAACAAAAGAGAGAGATAATTCTGTCTGGACTACAATGTTGTATTAAATCTGAACTTTCTTGTAGGCGAGATGACTCCTATTGGCCAGAGGCAAAGCGAATGGCGATGGATGACAGATACCATTCTGATTTTAGCCGCCAAGATCGCTTCCATGATTATGACCACAGGGATCGTGGCCGATACCAAGACCATTCTATGGACAGGTTAGTGATTTGTTTTTCTGCATTGCCTGAAATCAGGTAACAGCAATAGTATATTTAGTATGACATTTTTCTCTATTTGTTTGATAAATGCTGCTTTTTTAAAAAAAAAAAAAAAGACATCAGAGCTTGTCTATTCTTGTTCCATGCTGAAGTTTGTAATTGTCTGTGGGGTTTACTTTTGAAACCTGTGTAACCAGAAGAAACCTTACAAAACAAGGTGTTTGAATGTACTGTGTCATCAACTAAAAGCTTCCAGCAGATTTGTTCAAAATGTGGGAAATAGCATTACAAGAAGAACTGATTGCAATAGGACTCATAAAGTCCTTGAAATAGCACTGTGAGCACCCAGTGCCTTTTTCCCATGACTAATTGGTTTCTTTCGTATTTATATATTCCCAGTGTTGCAAGTCAGAAAGTTGCCAAATGTTTTAAAAGCTCACACTAACATGTAGACAAGATAAAAGTCTTTATACAGTGAATATTCTATTTACCTTCTTACGTTGGGACTGACTAGGTTTTTAAACTGGCCAGAATGTTTCCCGGTTTCCATATGTGCAAGTGAAATTTGATAGTTTGTAAAGATTGAGAATCTGCAATTCCAGCAGAAACCTGTGCTCAGCACCTGTGAAAATACAGCCCTAAATACTTCGTGTAAATTAGTTTTATGATGTCATCGCAAGATTCTGATTCGAATTGCTCCTTTTCAGGAGAGAAGGATCAAGAACAGTGATGGGAGATCGCGATGGGCAGGTGAGTTGTATGTGGATATGGACCTAGAGTAGCTTAATTTTTATAAACTGATTTCCTATACTGAGTGTCAGATTAATATATAATGAACTAGTGTAAGAGATGCAGATAAGGAAAGGAAAACCTATGCATTATAAATCTTAATTTCTTTTTTAAATAGGTAAAAATGAAAACACTTGAGTAATCTGATCACTTGTTCTATATACTGGTACACAAATACATCAGAGGTAATTCCTCTGGCATGACAAACCCAACTAGTGAGTGTCTCAGTATGGTAAAAAGAAAAGGAGGACTTGTGGCACCTTAGAGAGAGGTGCCACAAGTCCTCCTTTTCTTTTTGCGGATACAGACTAACATGGCTGCTACTCTGAAAGCAGTATGGTAAAGTGTACCAAAAGTGTGCGTAGAAAATGCAAAGACACAACAGAGGTAAAGGTGAGTAAGGAAGTCATTGGAAGAATTTAATTCCACAGAGTAACTTTCAGATTAAACTAGGCCAAAATGGAATTAGCAAAAAAGTTTTGAAGTTGTTCAGAGGAAAATTTTTGCTCCAGTGGTGACACTCCTGGATGGGCTTTCTGAAATCTTGGGATCCTAATGTGCTCTCTACTGATGGATAGGTTATTGAATTGGGTAAATTCTATTGATCAGCTCTTACCAAGTTGAGGATCAGGTTACAGCATTCCAATGTGTACTTTCACCTTTCAGCATTATGGAGATGAGCGCCATGGAGGACCAGATCGTCATTCACGAGACTCACGGGACAGTTGGGGTGGCTATGGGTCTGACAGAAGAATGAGTGAAGGGAGAGGGATACCTCCACAGTCTCGGTTAGTATGGGGAAACGAGGACAGTCTTTCACCAGCACTTGCAATGGTCATGCTTCTTTGAAACTTCAAATGAACTTTTTGAAGGGTGATAGTAGGGAAGCAGTTTTACCAGAGTAAATCCTCTCCAAATAGTTTTACTGAGGGTCTCCTCTCTCCTGGCTGTGCAGTGGATTTACACATGTAGTGCCCCTGTGCATCATGGAGCTCTGTAGTAAAGAGTTGCTGTGGTTTGCCTGTATTCACAGTTCCCTTGTAAGGCTTCCTCTTCTAAGGGTCAAATTTGATTGACCCTGGTGCTCCTGAAATTCTTTGAAGAGGGAGTAACTTGTAGCTAGTGGACTGAATTTGAGACTGTTAAATGGAAGAGAAGCCAGAATCTTAATGGAAAACCCAATATGGGACAAACTTGGAATCCCAGACTGTTCTTGTTTAACCATCATGCCAGTCTTAGCATGAATTAAAATTTTCCAACTGTATAGTGGGGAGCACTCACAGGTATTCAGTGAAATTACTTCTCCTTTTATCACAGTATTAAGATTTACGGTTTGTTACTTCTGTGTCTATACACATTTGTCAGTTCCACAGTGGGGTTTTACCTCTGATTTTCAGTTGAAGTGGCAGGGACCAGCCTGGAATTTAGCGCCCTTCAGGAAAACAACCCAGTAAAAATGTTTCCAAAGCTGAACATTTTGTTAACTTTAAAATTAGATACTATTTCCCCTGAATAAGCCACTATACAGAACATGACAACATACATATTTCTCAGATTGAATTTTGATTAGTGGGTTGGTCAGAGTGGCCAGCCTGGATACTCGGGGAAGAAGTCATTGGGCATCAAATATACCCTGTTGCAGAAATAGAATTAAGGAACTCCTATTTCCTCATTTGTTATGTTAGGTGGATTGTTCAGCAACTTTATTACTGAGATATGGTTAAACCAGCTGAACACTGTAGATTCAGGTTTGGTAAGCTTGTATCTTGGTAAAGGATACTAATATGTTTATGAATGAGATGTTACGTTTGGCTTCACTGCGTGCTATGAAACTGCTAAGAAACATACCTAAAGATTTTTCTTTCTTTCTTTCCAGTGACGGACGTGATTGGGGAGATCATGGTCGAAAGTTTGAGGGACATAAAGATCGTTCGTGGCAGGGCAGTGCAGATGGGGGAATGATGGGACGGGATCATGAGAGATGGCAAGGTAAACATAGAGCATTCTTAGCATAAAGAAAGCAAAACTGGAATAGGGGGAATAATGAAGGGAATGTTTGAACATTCTTTTTAATTCTAGGTGGTGGTAGAGGCAGACCAGGCCATGCAGTGCATCGGGGAGGCCTGTCAGGGTAAGCAGCTTTATCAAGGATAATTGCGGTTTGTACCTTTTATTCCTGTTCTCTTCCCTTTGTAACAGTCATTCCTGTGCATGTTTAAATTATTCAGCGGAATCTTGAGAGAGAACAAAAGTAATTTGGAGTTATGCAAAGTAAAATAATTCAAGAATGTTTGTGATTTGTCCTTGATATAATATCCGTGAGTAAAGAATATTCCCATGATTATATCTGGTGCATCTTACTGAACGAAAATCATACAAGAAATGCAAATGGCACTAATTGTATCCATTTGATAATCAAAGTTGCAGTGAAAACTTAAACACTTTGAAGATAAATTAATGTGTGACTCTCTTTGTAGGCGTGGAGGCTTCATGCAGAGTGGCAACCAAGGCCAGATAATGCATGGCGGAGGGATTCAAGGGGAAGGATTTGCAGGCCAGGAGAGAGCAACCAGACCCAATGACCCCCGTTTCAACCGTCGCTATTGAATGTTTTAATTTTTTAATGTGAGATGGCAACAGAGGTGAATTCTCTATTACCCAGGGTTACCATTAACTGTAACTGATGGGTTACCCTACATGTGTAATTTTTTAAGCTGCTGCCACATTATATAGCTCACTACAATGTGAATTCCTTTGTTTTTGTAATGTGGTGTTCATACCCCATTTAAAATGTTTGTCGATGAAGCATTCCATTTTCCATAAATAAAACCAGTTTACAGTTAACTGTCTTCTGTCCCAATGACACTGCAGACGCCAGAGTTAGAATTTGACCAGGATGTTGAAACTGACCAGGAGGTCCCAAAAGGGACTGCAACTTTAAAAGGAGGATTCTCTCACCAGCCATTTTTGGAAGAGAGAAACAGGCTAAATGGAGAAGAATGAGAGGAGGGTCAAGGGACACAGAAAAGACACTGACCAAATCCCATAAGGCTCTTGGAGTGATGAGGAAACAGGCAGAGATTTGTGTCCGGTGTTCGTTTTTCCACTAGGTCTCTCGAAGTTCCCTTGTGAATAATTATACTGGAATTAACTCACTTTTATTCTGGAATCGTGTGTGTCCATACAGGGAACATTGGGAGTGGTGCCCCCAAGCAAGGCAGAGGACCATTATTCTTATGGGTTGGTCTACACTTAAAAGTTAGCTACGTAGGTCAAAGGAGTGAACAAAACACACCGTGACTGACATAGCTATGATGACCTCACCCCCAGTGTAGATGCAGCTATGTCGATGGACAAAAGTTTCCTCAATAGAAACAAACTTTTGTTTAGGGAGATGTTCCTACATCAACAGTAAAACCCCTTCCATGGGGGGTAGGCTGCATCTATGCTATGAGGTTATGGTCGCACATGTAAGCATATACTCAATGCTTTTTTTGCCTCTGTCTTCACGAACAAGGTCAGCTCCCAGACTGCTGTGCTGGGCATCACAACATGGGGAATAGATGGCCAGCCCTCTGTGGAGAAAGAGGTGGTTAGGGACTATTTAGAAAAGCTTGACGTGCACAAGTCCATGGGGCCGGACGAGTTGCATCCGAGAGTGCTAAAGGAACTGGCGGCTGTGATTGCAGAGCCATTGGCCATTATCTTTGAAAACTCGTGGCGAACGGGGGAAGTTCCGGATGACTGGAAAAAGGCTAATGTAGTGCCAATCTTTAAAAAAAGGAAGAAGGAGGATCCTGGGAACTACAGGCCAGTGAGCCTCACTTCAGTCCCCGGAAAAATCATGGAGCAGGTCCTCAAAGAATCAATCCTGAAGCACTTGCATGAGAGGAAAGAGATCAGGAACAGTCAGCATGGATTCACCAAGGGAAGGTCATGCCTGACTAATCTAATCGCCTTCTATGATGAGATTACTGGTTCTGTGGATGAAGGGAAAGCAGTGGATGTATTGTATCTTGACTTTAGCAAAGCTTTTGACACGGTCTCCCACAGTATTCTTGTCAGCAAGTTAAAGAAGTATGGGCTGGATGAATGCACAAGGTGGGTAGAAAGTTGGCTAGATTGTCGGGCTCAACGGGTAGTGATCAATGGCTCCATGTCTAGTTGGCAGCAGGTGTCAAGTGGAGTGCCCCAGGGGTCGGTCCTGGGGCCGGTTTTGTTCAATATCTTCATAAATGATCTGGAGGATGGTGTGGATTGCACTCTCAGCAAATTTGCGGATGATACTAAACTGGGAGGAGTGGTAGATACGCTGGAGGGCAGGGATAGGATACAGAGGGACCTAGACAAATTGGAGGATTGGGCCAAAAGAAATCTGATGAGGTTCAATAAGGATAAGTGCAGGGTCTTGCACTTAGGATGGAAGAACCCAATGCACAGCTACAGACTAGGGACCGAATGGCTAGGCAGCTGTTCTGCGGAAAAGGATTTGGGGTGACAGTGGATGAGAAGCTGGATATGAGTCAGCAGTGTGCCCTTGTTGCCAAGAAGGCCAATGGCATTTTGGGATGTATAAGTAGGGGCATAGTGAGCAGATCGAGGGACGTGATCGTCCCCCTCTATTCGACATTGGTGAGGCCTCATCTGGAGTACTGTGTCCAGTTTTGGGCCCCACACTACAAGAAGGATGTGGAGAAATTGGAGAGAGTCCAGCGAAGGGCAACAAAAATGATTAGGGGTCTGGAACACATGACTTATGAGGAGAGGCTGAGGGAACTGGGATTGTTTAGTCTGCAGAAGAGAAGAATGAGGGGGGATTTGATAGCTGCTTTCAACTACCTGAGAGGTGGTTCCAGAGAGGATGGTTCTAGACTATTCTCAGTGGTGGAAGAGGACAGGACAAGGAGTACTGGTCTCAAGTTGCAGTGCGGGAGGTTTAGGTTGGATATTAGGAAAAACTTTTTCACTAGGAGGGTGGTGAAACACTGGAATGCGTTGCGTAGGGAGGTGGTGGAATCTCCTTCCTTAGAAGTTTTTAAGGTCAGGCTTGACAAAGCCTTGGCTGGGATGATTTAATTGGGGATGAGTCCTGCTTTTGAGCAGGGGGTTGGACTAGAAGACCTCCTGAGGTCCCTTTCAACCCTGATATTCTATGATCAATACAACTATGCCAACATTGTCTCTGTATTGTAGACATATCCTTAGTCAAAGGACGCTTCTGTGACAGCAGGCACCCAGAGCCGGTCAGAAATCTGAGGAAATCAACCCAGAGCTTAGCAGCTACTGCAAATCGGAACATGAGAATAATGAAGGGGATTGCAAGCACTGGATTAAAAGCAAGGGAGAGGAACACCTGGACGGGGAGGGAGTTGAGTTTCATAGGATGACTTGGGAGGATTAAAATTTCTTCTAAATTTAATACCAATTACCTTCTGTGCCACTAATAATCCCTGACATAACTTGGACAGATGGAAACTTTACCATCTTCGCTTGTTTTCACCCTTCTCCCTACTTAGATGGCCAGGTCGGACTGGGCCAGTGGGGTTCCCGTGCATCCTGTGCAGTGGTTGCCATCCCAATCACAGTCTCATCCCAGCACAACCCAGGAATTTGCTTACAAGGTGGGGAATGACCCTGTCCCCTTACCTTGGTAACCATGTGGTGTTACATATCATGCCCCTGCAATTGGCCGGTTGGCTGAAAGAGAGAATTGGGTGGGTTTAAACGTTGGAGGCTACCATATGTACAGCTCAGTTGTACGCTGAGGATGGGTGACTGCTGGGTCCATGTGTAGCCTGGGAGCCCCCACACTCCTGGGCCCAGTCACTCTCATCTCTCCAGGTCTCCATGAGAGTAGCTGTCTGCAAGGCCCAGGAGCTGGGCTCTGCATGCCGGGTTCACTCCCTGCCCCTTCTGATCTCTGGGGTCGCTCTCAGGCTGCTTCTGCGTCCCTCCTGAACTCCGGTGCAGACCCAGCAGTATTTGTCTCTCTTGCATACAAAAGCCTCTTCAGCTTAACACATTTAGAGGCTTTTTTTGTTTTTACATTTTTGGTGGCCAGAAAAGTAACCCGTCTGCTGCAAACACCTAATCACAGGGCGACTGACCAGGGTCCAGTGCACCTGGGACTTGTCAGCGGCCTCCCAGCTGGGCTTAAGAGAAGGCATCTGGGCCATATAAAGGAGAGTAACTGAAAGGGGCAGAAAAGAGCGGGAGCCATAAGGCAGGGAAGCTTGGGTGTCCTTGCTCCCCCAACACATGGCACACTCCCAAGGCAGTGAAGGGCATGGGAGCCAGACACCGTGAGGATCCGTCATTGCGTGGACTGTAAGTATGAGCTGTAGGACACAGTGCATGGATGTGAGTCACTGCCCAGAATTGGGAATCAGGCATTTGCCCCGGTGGGGGCAACTTGCTGTGTGGTCTCGGGGCCCTCTGCTCAGTTGGGACCAACCCCCACTCCACCCCACCCCCATTGCCATTTGCTGGCAGAGCCTGTCCAGCCCAACTGTCTCCCCTGGGTCCCCTGCCTCCCCCCTCCTCTCATATCCCCTGTGGCTCCTACTCTCCCGCCTTGTCCTCCGTCCCCTGTTTGTGACCCTCTGCACCATCTCCCAGTGCCTTTTATGGAGCCCCCTCACCCCGGTGTATCTTCAGCAGTACTCCCCGCTCCAAACAGCCTGCTTGCTGACCCTTCCCTGTCTCCCTGTCTGATGCTTCCTGGGGGTACCCAGGGTTGTGATGTACGTCTCTGCCACCTGCCCTTAGCTGGGGGGAAGTCTTGTCTGGGCACATCAGGGCTCAGCTCCCCGACTCACCAGCCATGGCAACACATGAGCTCCACTCTGGACCTATGCAGGCCAGGTGCCCTCTACAGGATGGCAATAGGCACCCTCCAACCACCAAGCCCTCCAAGCATCCAGCCCCTGTGCTGCTGGAAACTCGATGTACAGTATCATGGCTTCACTGCGGCCCTTAGCCATGTCTACCATTTATGTGATGATACACAGAGATTCAAGTGATGGTAAGTAGAAGCACTGGGGGCAAATGATTACACACAATTCCTTGAATATTAGCGGTACATACATTTCACAATGATTGATGACCAGTGGGCTACAGGCTCTTGGTAGAGCTCTGGATTGGGGAGGTTGTGGAATCCCCATCATCGGAGGGTTTTGAGATCAGGCTGGACAAGCTAGCGATACCTCCTTTGTAAACCATGTTGTGATTCACTGCTGAAAAGTACGATCAGGAGCTGGGTTTTATTACTGTGTAGCACTTTGGGTGTTGTGTAAGTCCTACAGCTAGATAAGAGGCATCCTTCTAAACCTGGTAATTGACACAGTTCAGATTCCCTCAGGCAAGTAAGTGGACTTAGGAGTTTATTCCAAACTGGGGAGTGGATACTGAGCACAATAAAATCAACTTACTCTAAATTTCAGACTCAGAAAGAATGAGGAGTACTTGTGGCACCTTAGTTTGCTAGTCTCTAAGGTGCCACAAGTACTCCTCGTTCTTTTTACTCTAAATTGTTTCTGTTGATTGGTTGATTTTATTATTTACACCGTCCACAGTCATAAGGGTTTGCAATCTCAGGTGCATTCCTAGGTGAATTAGATTGTAGAGCAAACCTGCAAACAGGCACTGCCCTTTCTAACCCTATTGTGGAGTTTGCTGCATCTGAAAACAGGAATTAACCTCAAGATGAAAGCTTAGTGTAGATTTTTCTCCGAGGGTTTTCAGAAGACAAGTTGCATTTCTCCCCGATTCCATTAGGTGGCCGTATTAGACCGTATACACACAAGGTAGGTGAGGAAATATTTCTTTACTGGACCAATGTCTGTTGCTGAAAGAGACGAACTTTCAAGCTACATGGTCATCTTGATCTCACCCACCTTGGCTCTCTAATATCCCGGAACCAACTGGCTAGAACAACACTGCAAACAATGTGTATATATACATACATCCCTTTTCCAAATAGCAGCCGTAGTCCATGTAACACTTCGTACCAAATCAGTGACATTTTAAAGGTGCATTTGATAACCTACAAGCCCTCATTTAACCCAGCGCCTGTAAATGACTAACTGTTCGACAAAACGCGGTCAACTCAGTTGCATCCTGAGAAATCAAGCCTCGTTAGAACTGGCAGCTGTTTTGAACAACTGCAGCAAATATCCCAACACTTAAATCTCTGTATATCCTTTCCCCTGAATCTATCTTTAGGTTTAGGTTAAATATTAGGAAAAACTATTTCAGTAGGAGGGTGGTGAAACACTGGAATGGGTTCCCTAGGGAGGTGGTGGAATCTCCTTCCTTAGAAGTTTTTAAGGTCAGCCTTGACAAAGCCCTGGCTGGGATGATTTAGTTGGGGATTGGTCCTGCTTTGAGCAGGGGGTTGGACTGGATGACCTCCTGAGGTCCCTTCCAACCCTGATATTCTATGATTCTATGATAATCAAACTGTCTTCTTGCCTTATTCTGTGTGGGCCTACGTTTTTCTAGTGATTTGGGGGCATGTCGTTTTTCAGAAGCCAAATGTGTGATACCTTGAAAGGGGGCTGATTCTCAAACAGTGAGCAGCATCCATGCTTGGAAAACGGGGGCCCTTTCAGGTGCCCAAATCAATGAATCACTTCTGGAAATATAGACCAGAGGTATTTTACTTGTATTTACTACCCAAAAAAACACAGATGAACTGAATGCTGCAGCCGTGTACCACGTGTACTGCTGAGTTACTCTCTACAAACCCAGCTGCAGCCTCGGCAATAGCAGGACAAGTTTCCCAACGGTCTCTAGCTCTTCCCTCTTCTCACGTGAAATCAGCTGAAGTATGTAAAAGCCCCAGTGGGAAAATAAAGCAATTCTAACTCCCGTTAAAGGAGACAAACCTAAACTGCTGAATGAAGGCCCAACGCTGAAGGGTTTTTTGAGAATTCAATGCTAGGTTCACTCTTGCTCCCAGTGAAGTCAATGGGAGGAGAGCGGGGGCAGCCGCCTGCCTGTTTTGGAAAAAAATCTCACCCCTAGAATGCAAACTGTTCAGCGCTTCTAAGCAAGTCTGTGCAGGCAGGGTCATGAGCGATGATGCATTTCCCTGTAAACTACGCCCTGGGGTGAAGAATCCCTTCGCTTGACGCGCCTCAAACGGACCGTACCTCTGCCAACGCCATGATTGCTTCTCGGTGCTTTGCTAGTTTGACGCTGTGCAGCCTGGTCATTGCCCAAAGTGGCGGCTCAGGTAGGCTGATTTTTTGCTCCTTTTTCCCTTGGTTTGATATCTGAGAAGTGCAGCGAGGAGTGACTGCAAATGCTGTTTCCTCACAGCAGAGAGGCTGCCGTGTTCACAAAGGAACCAAGCCAGGTCCTGTCGGGATTGCTTAGTTAGCTCTCATAATGGCTCCTGTGCAAGCAGGGAAGTAGTCTGCCAAAGTTACGGTGCGTGAGTGCAATCCGGCCTTGGTGTAAATGCGGAGTAGCCTCTGCAGCCCATGATGTAAGACTAGTGTGAAAGTAGCCCAAGAGGAGAATTGAGCTCGACATTCCTAACGGTTCATGAGACCGACTTCTGAGGCCAGTCCTAGAGATTTTCAGTGAACCCGTTGCAGATAATAAAAAAAGCACCTGATCTGAAACATAGTGGGCCTGACCGGGAGCTTGTGAAACCTGGTGTAGCCCTAGTGAAGTCACCAGCTGAGGTCCTGCCTCCTGGCATTCCATGTTAACCACCGAGCTTTCCACTCACTTCTGGTAGCTTGATCCTGGTGTGACTTGGGTGGGAGTTGCTGGTGTTAATGCTTAATTCCCACTGGTTTCAACAGGAGTTAGGGGCCTAAATACCTTTTGGGGATCTAAGCCTTAGGATCAGACCTCTCCGGAGGTGAAAGGAAACGGAGCACCTTTGATCTGAGAATCCGTAAGAGCCAATAAACAGCTGGTTTCCCTACAAGACGATTGTCACAGAGCCCTTTTTCACCAGCTGGGCTGAAGGAGAGAGCAGTAAATATTTCAGCAGTAAAAATAGTAATTAGTAGCAAATGTTATGGAGGGAAGAATAATAAAGAGGCGACAACCAAGTTAACTTCTTGTAGGCATGCTGGAAACCTGGACCACTTGGTCCAGACTATTCACCTAAGCTCCTGACCGGATAAGTAGGGGCGGAACCCACAGTCAGGGCCCTGAGTGTTAAGACTGAACTGGCATTCTCCATTGTCTGGCACCCTGTGCTGTCATTCGCACCAGTGCAAAGTGCTTGTAAAATGTTACACGGTGAATGGCTGCATTGGTTTACCGCCAATTGGTTTTTAAATTAGCTCAACCCCCGTGTGGATGCTCTAATTTCAGTTTGCTTTACACCCATACCCAACATAAGCCCATACAGAGCTTTGCACTGGCTTCGGTAAATCAGTTTCAAATCACACCTCTACTTAAGCCCATGTAACTTGCTCGTGTAGGCAAGGCCAGGACAGTAGTGTTATACACCCATTCTGCGCTGCAGGGGACCAGCCCCTGTGTCCATCTGAAGTCTGCATCCTCCTCCACATTCCTGGAAAGAAGTGGTTCCTGCTTCCCACTCTGGGGAGCAGAGCCGCCTCTGGCAGCTCCGAAACAAGCAGCATAGGGGTGAAGGGAGGAAGGATGGTGAGGTGGTTTATGACTCAGGAGACCTGATTCAATTCCCTGCTTCGGCACAAACTCTCTGTGACCTTGGGCAAGTCCAAGGGATTTAGGTGCCTAACTTCGACTGATTTCAATGGGACTTAGATGCTTAAATCCCTTTGAGAATCTAGGCCTTGGTCTGTCGGTGCCTCAGTTTCCCCATTGGTAACCGGGGACAATAGCATTTCCCTAGCCCACAGAGGAGTTGTGAGGATAAATACATTAAAGATGGTGAGGTGCTCAGCCACTACAGCCATGGAGGCCATGTCAGGACCGTAGCTGGCTAGAGACTCTCTCCCACTCCCAGCCTGTCTAGGCCCCTGCATGGAGCAGGCAGGGTGGGGCTTCTGTGCCTGAGGGGGTCTGATAACTCCAAACAGCTCTTTTCAACAACGGCAAAAATCAGTCCCATTTTTAACACTAGCTCCGGGTTTCTTTTAATTTTATAAACCGAGGTTTGTCCTGCCACATGGAAAACAGTGGATTTAAATTTTCCTGATCTGGTTTTCTTTAAACCAACTGAAATAAGAACGTTGCTCCCCCCTCACACTTTTGCCCCCCCCCATCTTTACTTATTTAGTAGCTAGAGCTACTGCCAGTTCCTGTGTGTGCTGGGGTACCCATGTCCATCCACGTACTGGGGTCTTCGAGGAGAGGGAGTAATGCAGGGACTTTGTGGAGGGAAAGGGGAGAATTGCATTCAGGGACCACACACCTGAGCTGAACCTTTGTGCGAGGTCACTGCAGCCTTTGTGCAGGCAGAACTGTTTTGCTTCTGCAGGGACTGCAGTCGCGAGCCCTTTGCGGAGAGCCAGCAAGTCAGGTTTATCCAAGACCAGCAGATTTTTGCTGAGGGAGCAGGGCTCGGAGAGGGCTTATTCAGGGGGTTATTTAAGTCTCACCCACCTCTAACACTGTATGCGACGAGGTCACCCTTAAGTCTCACGAGCACTGCTGCTGTTACAAATGGGGAAACCGAGGCAACGAAGTTGCACACGGAAGCTCTGGCAGAGTCAGGAATGGAACACAAGCCTCTTCAGGTTTGTCTACACAGCACAAGGGAGCGTGGCTTGTAGCCCAGGTAGCTGGACACGTGCTAGCTGGCTGAAAATAGCCGTGTGGATGCCATGGCAGAGGCAGCTGTACCCAGGCTAGCCAGCCCAGCTCAGACTCAGGGTGTCAGGCAGGCGTCGACGTGGGCAGCTAGCCTGAGCGTCTACCCATGCTGCCATGTCCACGTGGCTATTTTTAGCATGCTAGTTTGAGTGGAGCTAGCACGAGTCAGTCTACCCAGGCTGGGAGGTTTGCTCCCAGCTGCAGTGCAGACACCCCCCCGAGTTCCCAGCTGGGAAGCCTTGTGCTTTAACCACCAGACCATTTCTTCCTCTTCAAGTAATAGAGCAAATGCAAACCTACTCGTTTCAAAACCTGCATTCATTTTTTATGTCTTTTCCCGCCCTTGTTAGTCAAGAGCGTTGAGTATTTAAGGTCGTTCGTAAAGTACCGGGAGAAAGTGGCTTATGACAGAGCGGCTTTAGAATCGATGCATCAGAAGGCAAAAAGGGCCACCGAAGAGCATGACAAAATCATTCAGCTAGAATTCCAAGCCTATCAGAGGTACGTGGGTGATGGGTTCCCCCCGGGGTGCCACCTGAAACTGAGCCCCCCTGACCCACCAGCCTGAGCTCCCTCATACACTGTGCTGCTGTGACAAGCTGCTGGACCCACTCCCGGTCTTACACTTCCACCAGCATTCACACAGGCAGGGACACACCCTGCTGCAGTTACATGCAGGCTCTCTGACCAGCCACGCACCCCTGGCTGGAGTATAAACCCAAAATTTTACCGTCTTGCACTGCCCAGGGAACTGCACAGCGTAAGCTCATAGAGGTCGCCCCTCCCTCAATGTGGGGAGGAAATGCAACAGCTCCAGCCCCTTGAGCTAAGATTCCCACGCCCTTCACTCCAAACGAACTGGTTTAGATTAAAACAAAAAATAAGTTTATTAATTACAAAAAGATAGATTTTAAGTGATAGCAAACAGATCAAAGCAGATTGCCTAGTAAATAAACAAAAATGCAAACTAAGCCTAAAATCCTAGAAAGATAGGGTTTGAATTAGCAAATTCTCACCCTAGCTGATGATACAAGCAGGCTTGCAGATTCTTAAGGGACAAGCTGCGTTTGCTTTGCAGCTTGGGATCTCCACTCACTTTCCAAGTCCACTTCTTTTGGAGCTCCTCTTAGGTGTTCAGTTGTGGGGGAGTAAAGACCGATGATGTCACTCCCTGCCTTATATAGCTTTAGCATGTGGCAGGAACCCTTTGTTTCAAACTTGGTTGCCAGACCAGTTTGTGGAAAAATACTGACATCCCAGAATGGAGTTCAGAGTCATGTGGTCTGGTCACAGGTCCTTGAGGAGTTATAGCCGCCATTACTTACAGGCTGGCCGAAACATTCACGGGAACGTGAAGCTATTCCATAGCCCATTGTCTTTGCTGATGAGCCATTAGCACTGGCTGGCTTCTTCATTGTTGTACCTGAAAGGCTGGCTGTGGGTATTTTCCAGAGTTAAGCCCATTTGAAATGCAGATCCATAGTCATAACTTCAGATACAAAAATGATACACGCATACAAGTAGGATAGTCATATTCAGCAAATCATAGCTTTTCCAATGACACCCGACGCGACCCATCTTGTACAAAACGCATCACAACTATGCCAGAATCATATCCTATAATATTACCAGGATGAATATGGGATGTAGTGTCACAACGTTATTCTATGTCTTTGTGGACAGTGCATGCATATGGGTAAAATCCTACTTGGGTTAAAGTTACTGCGGGTTGCAGCCCAGTAATAATCGGAAATCAGGGTGATCTGTACCGTAGGGACCTTCACTTTTGTTGCAGGAACTGAGCGAATACTTTTGCCTGTTCTGCTCTGTTTCCGAGTGTATGCATAGTGTTATTAGTACTGGTCATTTGTACTCTGGTAACGCCTGGGAGCTCCAGTCACTGACCAGGACCCCTGAAGTCCTGTGACTCCCTCTTCACCTTTTCGCTTACCTTCCAGGACGTTCAAGCTGCGGTTAAGCAGGGACACGAGTGCTTTCGCCAGAGACTTCGAGGTGACCGGGAAGGCCACCTCAGAGCCTGCAGATGTGTCTTTCATTTACTCTGGTGTCTTGCAAGGTAAAAATTAGACACAGCCCTACAGAATGAAATTCTGCGATCGGATAGTCAGAGCAGGGCATGCAGCCTGATCCTCTGACCTGGAGGAGAGGGGAGCTCCGTCTCCAGGGTCCCTTCTATTTCAGGTCTTCCCGCTAGCGGGGCTGGTGGTTTTGTGCTGTGGGCACCTACCTGCTGGCACACGGACTGAACCCCCATCAGAGTCATTCCACAGACACTAATGCAGCTCCCATCCTTACTGACTGCGATTTGGGCACCTGGTTTGATTATGCCGGGCACTGCCAATATTCCCAGGAGCCAGCCAGCAGACTAGCAGTATAGCAGGGGGGCTGAGTTCAGTCTGGTGCGCCCTGGAAGGTTGGGATCAACAGTGGCTGGGAAAGTTGCAGGGAGGCTGGAGGACAGGGAGCCTGTTGATTTGATCCCCTGTGGCCATCGTAGCAGGCAAACCCTCCCCAGCAATGAGCGATGCTGGAGCCTGAATGCTGTGGCAAGCTCAGAGTGCTAGAATTGGCAGGGGCAGAGGGTTACATGCCCTCCCTGCTGCAACAGCCGTGGCAATAAGCTCCGGAATAATGTTGCATTTTGCACCACACCTTGGTGATGAGCTATACCTGGAATCCAGGGGTCAGTCCCATCCCAGATACGAGCAGCTGATCAGTAGTTATTAACCCCAGGCAGGCCCTTCAGTTACTGGGGAGAAACAGGTCAAGCCTTCCTTCTCATTGTCTATGTCTGGATGCCTGAAAAACAGATGAGCCTGGATCTTTCTGCCACGGTGCCATCATCAATGGCCTTTTTGAAGGGTTTATCAGAACCAAGAATGGCACCTACTACGTGGAGGCTCCCGGCGCATCTGTCAGCAATGCGACGTCTCCAGGCCATGCTCTCATCCACCATGAAAGCGACATCGGTGAGTCCTTGACTGGGCTTTGGCATGACTGAGCCTAGTAAAACTATTCTTGGCACTTCAGTCTCCCCTGCCCTCTTGGCCTGTTCCCTTTGCACTTCAATAACAACGCTTTTCCCCTCTTGACCTCAAAGGATTTCGTAAACACTGAATACAGTAATTAAGACTTGTAAATCCCCTTTCAACGGTACATTATGATGTTCCATTTTGCACATGGGAAAACTGAAGCACAGCGAAATGAACTGACACACCTACGGTCATCCAGCTAGTCAGTGGCAGAGCTGGGAATGAACCCAGGAGTCCTGACTCCCAATCCACCCTTGCGTTAGCCACTGGCCTTCACTGCCCTCCCAGAGCTGGGAATAGGAGTCCTGATGCACAATCCCCCTCCACAAGCAATCTCAATATTGCCCATGGGTGTTTGGAAGTGATGTCGCTCATTTTGCGTATCGCCAACTTGTGATATTTCTTTGAGTAACATCTGAATTTCTGCTCTAGATTATTCCATTTTAGAAGATCCAGACTCTGCTTCTTTGACTCGGAGAACGCATCAGGTCTTGCAGAATTTCCAGCAAGAGCTAAAGTTAAAGGTGAAGTGAAATTGAAGAGAAGCATCTTAAGCGGAAATAATTTCAAACTATGATTGTGCTGCAAAAAAAAAAAAAAAAAGACTGCCTGGGGCATTGATTGCTTTGAATTCAGTGAATACAATGTCTGTGTAGAATGTGACTTGATGGAATTCTAAGGCCTTAGCTTTTCAGAGCCATGGGGCTCTCTTTCCTAGCTAACTGGTATGGTCTGTAGGATCCCAGTGAGAAAGAGACAAGAGGCTAATTACATGGCAGAGAGTGTGGGGTCCAGCTCAGAACTTCCTCTGCATCTGGGAGAAGAGTGGGTTGGTTTTAAAAAAAAAAAAAATTGAAACATTTCCCCAAGTTTTGGGGTGAATTTTTGAAATTCGCAATTTTGTCCAAAATTTGAAATAAAAAAAAAAATTTCTGCAAGCTGGAGACAAAAAGTGTGTGTGTTGCGGGGGAACTGCAAACATGTCCTCACCAGGTTTTCCCTGCTTCTCCTCACCCCAATTCAAAAGTTCATTGAAATTTCAAAACATGAAATAGCTTTATTTGGGACAGTTAGGATGGAGGGGGTGGGGTGGGGAGAGGCAGTTGTTCGAGCCCATATTCAGTTTAGTCCAGGCAAACAAAATCCCTGAGTCTTGAGACAAATTATAACTCCAAAACCCTGGGCCAAGCTTCATGATTTTCATTTCATGGTTTCATAGAGTTTTAGGTCCAAAGGGATCATTAGATACATCTAGTCTGGCCTCCTGTATATCACCAGCCATTACATTTCACTCAGATACCCCTATACTGAGCCCAGTAACCTTAGTTAGATCAAAGCACCCCAGTCCTCAGGAGACTAAACTATTGTTTACCACAGGCAAAGAGCAAGAGAGACTGAGGTGCACCGTTGCCCAACGCCCCTGCAATGGCAGGGAATTGTTTAGGTGGGAATATGTCCAGATGTTCCCAGCAAGTGACCTATGCCCCATGCTGCAGAGGGAGGCGAAAGCCTAGAAACACGTTTCATTGTGGTTTGCCAGTCAGCCGCTCAACAATCTCTGGCTTCCATCGGACCCCAGCCAAAATGTGGGTGGCTTTCAGCTGAACTTGGCTTTGAAGTTTTGGGTTGGTTTGGAAGGCGCGTCTCAGGATGGGAACCCAGATGAACTGAACTGGAATGCAAAGGTTAACGTGAATCCTAGGAAGGAATTTCCCCTGTGAGCAAACTATGGCAGGCTAGTCTATAAACATCCACTTGCACTTTCCTCTGGACCAGCTACTTCTGGCCACTCTCAGAGGCAGGATGCTGAACTAGATGGACCAATGGTCTGATCCACTCAGTCAGTGCCATGGGCTTTGATTTAGCAAAGCATCACTGTTCGGCAGAGCATTAAGCACACACTTGACTTTATATACCCGCATCAATCCCCTTGGCTTTGCTGAATCAGGGCCTATGTTCCTAAATGAAGTTGCTTCTGTTTTGTTCGACTTTAACTGAGGATCTTTCTACACACTTCTTAACCCTTGCCGAAAAGGGAGAAACCTTGGAGAGGCGGAGAAGGAGTCTGGATTATTCTAGGACGTCCTGCCTGCTGTACCTTCAAGCTGACTACTTGTTCTACCAAAGATTTGGCACCACTGAAGCAGTGATTGCTCAGGTAAGAAATTGGGTGTTTTTAATTAATTAATATTTATTCATTTTCATCATGTAATCCAAAAAGAAAATTTGACAAATATCATGCTTCTAAAATGCTTGTCTTGTTGTATAAAACGTCACCATTGTAATGATGTTACAGTGTTTAAATGGCACCTTCGCCTCCCATCCATTCACCCACCACTGAAATGCAACTGCCTCTGGTGGAGGAACTTGGCAGCTGTTTGACAGTACATAGCCAACACTGTGAAAGGGGTTAGGCCATGTCTACGTTACAGTGGCACAGCTTCCTACATCAACAGAAGGGGTTTTCCCATTGATGTAGGTAATCCACCTCTCCAAGAGATGGATGGAAGAATTCTTCTGTCAACCTAGCCATGTTTACGGCAGAGGTTAGTTCAACCTAACTACAGTGCTCAGAGAGTGAATTTTTTCACAGCCCTGAGCCCTCTAGCTAGGTTGATCTAATTTTTAAGTGTGGACCAGGTCTTGGAGATGTGAGCTCTACAACTGAAACTACAAAGCAGCATCAACTTATGCTTGAGAGGTTTTTTTTGGATTTGGACTCAGAAGATCTGCGGTCAATTCCTGTCTCTTTTATCACTTCCTGGATGACGTAGGGCAAGTCACTTAATCTCTCCGGGTCCCAGGTCCCCACCTGTAAAATGTGGATAATAATAATTCCTTTGTCTCCCTTGCCCATGTAGATTACAAGCGCTGTGTCCTGCATCTAGCACAATGGGCCCTGATCATGGATGGGGCCTTTAGGGACAACTGCCCTAGAAATAAGAAGATATTTTAGGTATATTATTGTCAGGGGAACTGCCCTGTGGGGCTTGCTGTAGCATTTTCCTAAAGCGATGTCCATTCGATTGTGGATTAACCTTCTGTAAAGCTGAATCCTTTCTTTTCCCATCAGAGCAAGAACAATAAGACCTGCTACCTGCATTTTTCTTTATGCTTTCCATCAGTTCACACGTGAGGAGAATAAAAATAATCCTTCCCTCTCATCGAGTGCCTTTTATCAGCAGATCTGAAAGCGCATCACAAAGGGCGTCAGTATCATGAGCTTCATTTTACAGAGGGGAAAACCGAGGCACATATCGTTGACGTGACCTGCCTGAGGTCATCCAGCAGGCCCATAGCAGAGTCAGGAATAAAACCCAGATTTTCTGAGTCCCGCTCCAGTCACAAAAAGCGCTGGGGTTTTTTGGTCATATGAATATTTGTCTCCCCTGCAGATTGCTAGCTACATAAAAGCCGTGAATGCAATTTACGAAGGTGCAAATTTTGATGGTATCAGGCACATCGACTTCAAAGTGAAAACCCTGGACGTAAGTCAGTTGGGCGCTTGGGGCTGGGTTTGTCTCAAAACTCAAACGCCAGCGCAGATGGATTTCAGATTGAAATTTCTAGCGGGCAGGGTGGAGGTGAATGAAAACTGGCATGACACGAGGTGATTTGAAGGGGCCTGGATGGGTCAGGGGTCCTTCACGCTCAGGGTGCGCAGTCAAATCTAATTTATGGTGGTAGCAACTGCAGGTTTCATTGGGCGGACTCTGTGAAATGTGACTCGGAACAATCTCCCCTGCTCTGCGTTGCAGGCAGTAACCGCCTGGCTGGCTTGTGCTGTGTCCATTCTGCAGATAATCCAGGAGAACAATCCTTCTGGTTCTATGGAGTCACCTTTCATCGGCCCAGAAATGCTGCTGATGCTGCACTCCAAGTCCAACTGGAATAGCTATTGTCTCTCCTACCTCCTCACTGACAGGGATTACAGCGGAGTTCTTGGGATTGCTTTTAATGGACAAGCTGGTCAGAAGGAGCTTTTCGGTTATTTGTATAATGTTTTGTCCAATGATAAGTGGGATCATTGTTATTATTGGCGTCACCAGGTGGCACGGTTACACACAGTCTTAAGTGTTCTTTTCCTTAGCCTGTGCTCAGGGTGCAGTGGTTACAGAAATGTGGTGGTGGTTGGTTTTGTGATGTGGATTCACGTGGGGGAGCTGTTGCAAATAGCAAGAGAGTTTCCGCTCTGCGTGTCTCTAACTAGAGTTGATTACTGGGGACGAGTTGCTTGGGGCATTGGAGTTTGGGCAGTGAGTTCTGACAAAGGCATTGCCTGCATGTGGTTTGTGACCACCTCTGTTCAAGGACAGGTGTTATAAACCAGCAGCACTTGGAACGTGCACGCTCTCTGCATCACTGATAGGAAACTGAAACCCGCTACTGCTGTTAATATTCATGTAGTACCTAAAGCCCCCAACCATGAACAGGGCCCTACTGCGCTAGGTCAACAGTCTGAGACTTTGTCTTTTACACCATCCCACAGGCCCAGACCTGTAGCTGGTCCAAGCGCAGAACACCTGCTTGAAATTGGCAGGAGTTCTGCATTCTGAGCAGCTTCCAGACCCAGGTGCTTTGCTCCCTGCTTTCCCGGCTTGCGTCACCAAGACCGTTTAGTTTTCCTTTCTGTTTCAGGTGACTTGGGGGGAATATGTTCCAAGCACAGGAAATTCCGGGACAAGGAGGTGTCTCTGAACACTGGCTTGATCACGCTGCAGAAATATGGCCAATATTTGCCTCCTAGGATTCTCCATATCACTCTGGCCCACGAACTTGGCCACAGCCTGGGAGCTCCGGTGAGTACAGCGGGTGCATTGCAGAGTGGGCGTGACATTGAAAAGCAAACGGAGGAGTTGGCCTGGAAGCCTCCCCTTTGACAAACCGCCAAACCAGATGCTTGGCGGAGAAAACTGCAATAATACGTTGCGTTTCCCAGGGATCTCAAAGCACTTTACAAACACAGGTCAGCACCATCACCCCCTTTCTACAGGCAGGAAAACTGAGGTACAGAGCAGATGCAAGCTCACACAGGGAATTTGGCATAGAACCCAGGTCTGGAGGGACCCTATGCCAATAGCTTAGCCACTGGCCCACGTTCATTTCCCACAGGGCTGTTAAGTCCAGTAAAGTCACTGGGTATCTTTCCATTGACTTTGGATCAGGCCCTAAACGGGGATACACTTTAGTTGTGGAAATGTGTCTGAAACAAACCCTGGGTTCTGAGCAGCCCCAAACCTTGCAGCCTGGGCTTGTTGCCTAGTTTTTTCAAACTCTTGCTTCGAGGAAACTGGGTGTAACAGCCAAGCTGCCAAATGGCCAGCGTTCAAAACCTTTAGCCTGCCTCCAGGAAGGTGCGTGGCTGAAGCTCCGCTCATGAATGGATAGGTTTGTATTGCTAATCTATGGCTGTTGACGTAGCTTATTGGCTTGTCTGACAAAGTCCAGGGCTCTGTACTAGTTCATTATGATTTGTAATGTGAAAGAACCGTGGAGGTTGCATTGATGGATTTGCCGGGTTACTAGCTTGTGTCTCAGTTTGGCAATGCCACTGTAGTGAGGGGTGAGTTTACCTTCCTGGTCTAAGCTATCCTTGTGTGGACGCACTGAGAGTAACTGATTCCGAGGGGCTGGCCTCGGGTTTACAATAACTAGCTCCCCTGAACCAGAGGACTCCGATTCCATGAGACCAACACTGTGACTTGGTGTGCTGTGATGAGCTGCTCTTCCAGGTGAGACGCTAAAACCCAAGCTCTTGCCTGCAAAGGATAAGCGTTACAGAACCCATGGCGCTTTTTGCATTAGCTGGAGCTGGAATGCAGGATCTTCCTCAGGCCTTTGTCCTTCCTCAGGACCCTCATTGATCCCTGAGATGCTGGAAAAGTTGACTGAAGAGAGCAAATATCAGCGATGGCAGCAGGTGGATGATGAAACTGGCTGGTGTTGGGCTGCTGTGTTCTACCCCAGAGGTGGCTGCATTTGGTTGCGTGAACCATTCCTGTGCCATCGCTTTATTATTGTTGTTGTTCATTACACACTGTATTATGAATAATATATTGTTAATATGCAAGATAATTATATTAACGACAACGCAGTGTTGCTACAGGGCCCAACTGAGATCAGAGACTGATTGTGTTAGGCGCTGTATATACCCTTAGTAGGAGACAGTCTCTGCTCTGAAGAGCCTACTGTCTAAGAATTTGTCTCTCTCAGGGTTTTATCCTGCTGTCTAAGCACCTTCCACGTCAAATCAATAACAAGAGCGAAGTCCCTAGCAGACTTTGCAGTGGCCCTTCTCCCTTTTTGGGGTCAGAACTCTGCTTGGGAAAGAGGCTGGGGGGTGTTTTCTTGGATTTTATTAAAAATAGACAAGGCAAAGGGTGGGAGGGGAAACTGAGGCACAGAGCAGGGAAGGGACTTGCCCAAGGTCACCCAGCAGGTGAGGGCAGAGCCAGGACTGGAGCCCAGGGCTCTTGAAGCCTAAGACACTAGATGACACTGACTCTCTGTATAAAGTCTGTGAAACAATTTGGGATGAAATGTGCTATAGCCCTGTATTATTATGATTCTATTACATATTAATACCATGAAAGGATTGTACTGTATATGAACATCTAAGGGCCTCTAAGATTCTAACCACGTTTTTATGTTCAGACAATAGAATCGGCGTGATCTCTCTTCCCGTATTCAAAGAGTCTGATCCTCTGTTTCAGCATGATGAAAGTAAAGAATGCGCCCGTTTCAGCTTTGACACCACGCATGGGAACTACCTGATGTTCAGCTACGCCACAGACGGATGGCAATACAACAATGACAAATTCTCCCCGTGCAGCAGTGAATACATCGGGAACATCCTAAGAGCCAAGAAGGACAGGTGCTTCGTTGGTAAGACCCGGTAGCTGTGTTTGAATTGTTTAAATTCTGCCCTGCATGCATTGCAAATAATTTACTGGTTCGTTGCTCAGGGCTGAGAGAGCTCTTAATCTGGGAAGGAATTTATAATAAAGGGGTAGGTTTTGCTTCACCAGAGTTGGAGGCAAGTCTCACAGATGGCAAGATATTTGCAAAAACGAGAATTATTTATCCTGGTGAGGCAGCTGGATAACTCAACTATGGGGTAATGATTCATGAATAGAATAGAATAGAATATTATGGTGATTAGACAGATGTGCGTGTATGGGAGGGAGGGAAGAAGAGAGAGATGGATTCAGAGAGGTCTTGACTGGGGTATTTAAAATTTGGAAGGGTCCAACGAAGATTCTTCAGTTTCTCTTTTTAGCAGTACTGTATTACAGGAATAAGGGGTTATTCAATGAAACTGACAGCTGGTAAACTTGCAAAGACTCCATCAAACACACTGTCAACCGTAGAGGGACCCACTGCAGCTAGACTTTATAAAAGGGCTGAGTAATTTTAGGACCAAGGACAAAACACATGCTCAAAATAAAGGTCAAGCAAAGCTCACACATCAGGGCACAAGCAGATGGGACACAGGGGCCAGGTAAGAATTTCTGCTCTTCCCCTGCCCTTCCCATAATACACATCATTGTAAAAAACAACTTTAAGGCATCATTGGATATTGTCACCAAGCATCAGGGGTTTGCCACTGCTAGACCTGCTGGTCCAATGATCTGACCTGGTAGGGCTGCATCTCGAGAGAGCCATCATCACCATGGTGTCCCTTCCTCAACTCTTTCCCTGTTTGTCTCCTCCCCTGGCAGAAACTGACCGCCCCATCTGTGGGAATCAAATTGTAGATCCAGGGGAGGAGTGCGACGCGGGCAACGATGACTCTGACCCTTGCTGCTATGCTGCCAAGGAGCCAGAGGGCATCCGATGTAGGCTGAAGCCAGGAGTGCAGTGCAGGTAGGTGTCTACAGGAGGGGTTCTCCACCTTTCCAGATGTCTGTCCCCCTTTCAGGAATCTGATTTGTCTCGCGTACCCCCAAGTTCCACCTCACTACAAAACGACTTGCTGACAAAATCAGCCATAAAAATACAAAAGTGTCACAGCACACTGGTACTGAACAATGGCTGACTTTCTTATTTTTACCATATAATTGTAAAATAAATCAAGTGGACTATGGATATTGTACTTACACTTCAGTGTATAGTACATAGAGCAGTATAAACAAGTCGTTGTCTGTATGAAATTTTAGTTTGTGCTGACTTTGCTAGTGCTTTTTATGTAGCCTGTTGTAAAACTAGGCAAATAGCTAGATGAGCTGATGTACCTCCTGGAACACGTCTGTGCACCTCTAGGGGTACACGTACCCCTGGTTGAGAACCACTGATCTACAGTGTCTGATCAATGGTTCTTTCCCCTTCCATGCAGACTCTGCAGGGGGCACTTGTTTTACAATCATTCCAAAATCCCGCACATGGCAGTTTGCTGGAGATACCAAAAGTCACTTAAAAGGTGCATTTTGAGGGCATGTTCTTGCCCTCCTTGGGCACTGCAGGGAGTGAGCTGTGTTAATTACAAAAACCGTCCAAGAGGCCCCCACGTAATAAAGCTTGTGGAACATGGCACCATGAATCTGACCCCATGTTGGGATCTGACCCTGTGATTCCATGGTGTCTAGGCATTTTCAGACCTGATGATAAAACACAGAACCATCCTCTCCTGGGAGAGCTCAGGTGGCTTCATGAACATCTAGGAAATGGCAGCTCCTGCCTGAAAGAGCTTCCAGCCTACAAGGCACTGCAGGTGGAGATGAACAGGGCAGGGAGGCAGAGTAACAATCATAGGATGTGTTTAATTCCTGCCCAATCAAAGCCCCTGGGGTTTGTTCCAAGGCGGCTGCCCCCTCCCCAGCCCTTTACAGTCTCTGTACCTCCCCTGAGTCAATACTGGGGGAAAGGCTGGCTGTGGGTACAGTTACTTCTTCTCCCATTTAATTCTGGAGGCCACTGCCTTCCATTTCTACAGCACCATCATCCAGAGATCTCAGAGCACCTGCTCAAATAAATTGGTTAGTCTCTAAGGTGCCACAAGTCCTCCTTTTCTTTTTATAAACATTTGTTATTTAATCCCTGCCCCTCTGTGTATTAGGCCCATTTGACGGAGGCAGAGACAACAGCCCAGCTCCTCGAATTTAGGCACCTAACTCCCTTTGAAATCAGTTTAGGTTCCTAAATCCCTTGGAAGGTCTGGGTTGAAGTGACTTGATAGCGAGTCAGTTGCAGAATCGGGTAGAGAATCCAAGAGGTAGAGAATCCTGCTCTAACCACCAGTCTCCACTCGTCTTGCAGAGCTGGGAATAGAACCCAGCGGTCCTGGCTCCCAGGGCCCCAAGCTCAAACCCCCAGACAAATACCACCTCTGCTAACCAAACCCACCTGAAAAGGAATTGGAAGGGTCTCGTGCACTGGCCAGAGCAAGGAGCAGCATGGGAGCTGGCCTAGCGCTGTTATGATTCAGGTCATAGCCTGCTGCTAGGTAACATTGTTGAGTACTTACATATGTTTACATGTACTATTTCTTGCTCTTCCAGCTCAAGCCAGGGCCTGTGCTGCAGCCATGAATGTGTCTATAAACTCCAAGGGGAGCTCTGCCATGAGGAGACTGATTGCACCTTTGAGAGCACCTGCTCTGGACGAACAGCTGAATGCACCGTTCCCCCTCCCAAAGCCAATTACACTCCATGCAGCATGGGGACACGGATCTGCTTAAATGGGGTTAGTCCTCAGAGCTAACTAAAGCACCCCCAGGAGCCTGATGCAGTTGGAGAAACTAATAGCTGGGCAATAACCATGGTTCGTGCATGATTGACAAGCCTGGAGGCTGCAGTCCTTTCATCATCCACAGGGCCGGTCCAGCACAGGCAGCAGGAATGTTAGCTTTCCCCGCGTTAGGCACAATTAGCCCACAGAACTCCATGCCACTAGAGATCTCTCAGGCTGAGTGTAGCAGAAGTCACAAAGGGGATTGAACCTTTACATAGCAGGAATTTCCAGAGCTGCAACAAAAGTGTTGGGGGGGATTTAAACCATCCTGCATAAGGGCATAAACGAACCCTTTAACGTGGGTGCGGAACCAACATTCCCTGTGAGCAGGTTTGCCAGAAGTGCTTGCTCCTGGGTTTCTTGCACCTTCCTCTGAAGTAGCTGGTTCTGGCCCCTGCCACAGGGAAGATACTGGGCTAGATAGACCCAGCGTCTGATCCCGGATGGCCATTCCTGTTCTCACCCCTCATGGTTTGCTCTGCGGCTGCTGAGGCCCTGCTTGTTCTGTGGGTGAACGGAGGAATCCAGTCAACCAGGTACCTTCCACTGGAAATTAGATTCAATTGGACTGGACTTGGGGAAACATTTGTTTCCTGCCTCATTAAATGGAACAAGCATTTGTATGAAAAGCTCAGTCCTTCAGCGAATACATGCTGGCACAAATCCTCAAAGGGGTATTTAGGTGCCTAACTCCTGTTGATTTCAATAGAGTTAAGCACCTAAGCAGTACTGAGGGTCTGGGTCCCTCTGCTCCGGACAGATCCCTCACCTTGGGTAACCTCCCTCCCCCACATAAATCCCATCGCTTATTCCTTTCCTTGTAGCTCTGCCTCGGATCACTCTGCGTCAAGTACAGCCTGGAGCAATGCGACTGCGTTAGCACATCCAGGCAGGAGAAATGCCACGTATGCTGCCAGCAGCCAGGTATGCAATCTGTCTGGCTGCCTGAAAAAAGCCCCGGCGTGGCTTTTTCCTAGAGTGAGAGGAGAAGGAGTGGCCGGGGTCAAGGGAGGACAAGGGCTGGGGTCAAAGTTGCCAGCTCTATGCCATCAGTGGACTTTAAGAGCCAGCAGCTCAGGGGAATGTATTAGAGCAGGATGCCCTGACACAGTAACCTTTGCTGGCCGTAGCATGGCCTTATTAGCGAGAGGTAAAAAAAGCAACCCCAAAGCTTCCTTTTATAACAGGACTAAAGCTCTCCAGGGTGCTCACTGATCTATTTGTACGCATCTGAGACAGCCCCGATGCTCCAGCATACGACGAGCCGGCAGAACGGCATGCGTATCTAGGTTGAACCCTGGAGTCGTGCTTTTCAAAACCCCTGCTCTAGGCCAAGTGGACACATGTGCCAGTACATCCTCTGCTCTGCTGCAGCATCACTTCAACGGCACGCACATCCCGCTGACCCCAGGCACGCCCTGCAGGGACAGGACGGGCTACTGCGATAAGTTTCACGTCTGTCGGCTCGTGGACGAAGATGGGCCCATAGCCAGGGTGAAGAATTCCATCTTGGATTTCATTGAGCTGCAGGATGTATCAGACTGGATGAAGGTAAGCAGCTGCATGAGATTTTTTTTCCCCCCTCATTTCCTCCCTCCCCCAGAGCGACTAGGGCCCAGATTTTCAGAGGGAGTCCGGCCGCTTTGAGAATCTGGGCCTAGGTCTGTAGATCTACAAATATTGGGGGAGTGAACAGTTAACATAGGGGGCTTGAGACCTGGGCTCACCTGTGACCATGGGCAATTCACCTGCCTCTCCTCTGTTCCACACCTGTTAAATGGAGGTAACATCCTCCCTCACAGGAGTGAATAATTGCCTGGAAAGCACTGTGGATGAAATTGTATTACTGTGGAAGGGAGCATGGAGGACATACACTCAGGGCTTGGTTTTCAGAGCTCTCATTGGTTCCCGCTGGGACGGAAGGTGCTCAGATGGCCCTTGTGATAGGGTTCTGGTCTGGTTTTGTCCCTCAGACGCGCTGGTGGGCTGTGCTCTTGATGATCCTGACTTTGGCAGCTGTGATGGCCGGCACAGTCTTCCTCTTCGGAAGGACGCTTGAAAGCGAAAAAGGCGAGTAACTGCTTTAAGCAACTCCCGCTCAGTCCAGTCCGCTCCTTGCTTTCTCAGGCAGGGTAAGCTCATCATCAGCAAGCACTGTCCCGGAAACGGTCAGGGAAAAATACAGCCTGATGTAGCTGACACCTTCTGTTCAAATGACACCACACTGACAACTGTTGCTGGGCTACACACACAACCCAGCACCATCAGAGGAGCCACGTGTCACCTTGATTTTTAAATGTTCCCAATTAATATTGTCAAAGCTAAGGAGGCAGTCAACCAAACTGAGTTTTCAGGTTTGAGCCTCCAGGTCAGTTACAGACAATATAATTTTGTAGAGGACCCTGGATAATACTTTGAATGATAGAATCAAACTTCATTTAAAAGAAGCAATAGTTAAGCAAATGTGCACAATTACCATTTACGCAGGTACTACCATTATACTTCCATTCGAAGACGGAATGGTGGGTCAGTCCACTAACAGAATGAAGTACGGCCTTATAACCCTGTAACCTACTGGTACCCTTTTGGTGTTAACTGGAGCTCTCTCCAATTTAGCAAAACCACTCCTTTTTCTAACCCATTATAAGACTAATTAACATTAAAACCTACTGAGTACCATATCTACATTTCCACCACCTCTTTATGTTACATGAGTGAAATCAACAGCTGCACCAACGTCTTTCCCATACTCTCAGTAGATAGCATTTTCCTAAAACAGCCACAATTCTCAAAAACACTCATTTAAAAACCCTGCTAAAACCAGCTTTAACCACAACATAACCCTGGCTTATGTCCTTGCTAACTTCAATTTTCTCATCTTACTAGCTACAACTTCTCTCTCACTTTTGCTCTCGCCAACTCAATTTCCCATACTCCTCTGTATTAGCCTAATTGAGGCCAAAGTCTAATTTCTACTTATTTCTTAACCTAATACATCCAGTAGGCTACACATGGAAGCTACCACTGTGCTTATATCTGCTAGGGGGTGAAGAGCCCTTAACTTGCACCCAGGTGAAAATTTCAGGGGGGACCATTATGAGATCCAACTGTTAATGAGCTGAATTCCCTTACACTTTTCCCATTAGCCCACTCTCTTGCATCCTTCCCCTCACATCAGTGGTGACCTCAGACCTGCACAGTTGCAAGCGGCAACCTTTTGCCCCTTGTCAGAATGCAGCCAAGAAACCGACCACACTTGCCCGTTCAGCTACGCCACTACCAGGAACTGTCACATCCTCTCCAGGCCGGGTGAATGGCTACCTGGCTTTGGGCTCCTATGCCATCATTGGAGCCTGCCAAATCTGACCATGCCTGGGGCATCTGGGACAGCCCCTGGGGCAGATATGATGCTGCGGAAGATGCTGCACATACGGGATGGCTGCTCTTTCATGCTGGGCTCCCCAGAGGTCTTCCCTAGCTGAACATTGCAGACTCCGAGGTCACTGACTGGCTCTTAAGGCCATGCAGCTGCTTTCCCTCCCTCCACCAGACCTTGCCTTGCCCACATACAATAGTCTTCTCTCTCATGTGTGCTCCCTATACACACCCCTTCTTCACACTGCTCCCATAACACAACTCCTGCCCCCACCCCACTAATGGACCAGCTTCTCCTTGCTCAGCCTCTTACCCATATAGCTATGGTCCAGTGTCACATGCTCCTAAGGTACTGCACCATAGATCTTTGTACGTTCATCTCCATTGCCTTTGCGCTCATGAACTGATAGATCTTAAGGCCAGAAGGGACCATCATGATTGTCTAGTCTGACCTCCTGCCAATCACAGGCCATAGAACCTCACCCATCTATTCCTGTAATAGGCCCATAACCTCCAATTGAGTTACTGAAGTCCTCAAATCTTGATTTAAAGACTTCAAGTTACAGAGAGTCCACTGGTTACTCTAGTTCAAACCCATAAGCAATACATGAGAGGGCTAAACACCAGGGAAGGAGAAGAGTTATTTAAGTTAAGGGCTAATGTTGGCAGAAGAACAAATGGATGTAAATTGGCCAGCAAGTTTAGGTGAAGGTTTCTAACCATCAGAGGAATGAAGTTCTGGACCAGCCTTCCAAGGGGAATAGTGGGGACAAAAAAATCTAACTTGTTTCAAGACTGAGCTTAAGACATTTAGAGAGAGGATGGTATGTGGTCTCCTACAATGGCATGTTGCCCATTAGCAACAGCTGTTAGCAAATATTTCCAACAGCCAGAGACCGGACACTATATGGGGAGGACTCTGAGCTACTACAGAGAATTGTTTTCAAGGTATCTTGCTGGTAGGTTTCATGCACGTGCTCAGGATCTGACTGCCATATTTGGCGTCAGGAAGGAATTTTCCTCAAGTCAGACTGGCAGGCAGAGACCTGAGTGATTCTAGCACATTTCACTTTGCCACTCCCTTGAGCACAGAATACTGCAGAGAATCTGTTAAGAGGACACAGATCAAAGCCTCTAAGAGTTCCTCAAATATCAAGTAATCCAGGGCCTTAATGAAGTTCCATGCTGGTTTTAACATGTTTATGTAGTTGTTCACAGGTCTGGGATAGCTCAGCTGTCCAGACATTTACAGTTATTCCTTTGCAAGATTTCTGTGCACAAAGGCTTCATTGTATGGATTCCATTCTCTATGAAACCCTTAACATAAGAATGGAAATACAGGGTCAGACCAATAGTTCATCTAGCCCAGCATCCTGTCTTCTGACAATGGCTAAGAAAAGCCACCACATAAGATGCTCCTCCAAATCAGAAGCAAACAGCCTCTGCATCTGGGTAAACCCACAAGTAGAGAAGGGCTCAGACAAGAACTCTAGCTCCAAACATTTTGTCATTGGTAGGGTTCAGAATCCAGATATAAATCCAAATTTTCACCACTGTTTGCTTTTGGTCATAGGCCATGCATCCACAGGGGGAATTAGAGATGCAGCTGTTAGTTCATCCATGGTATTACCACCTGGTTACCTAACAATAGGCAAGCGGCTCTACAAGAATCATTGATGATGGTTGTTGCATTTTTATCTTTTACTTAGAAGAGAAAAGCATGAAGTGCACGGTCAAGAAGAATTCACTCAGCCAGCAACCTGAGAAAAGGCAAACATTAATATACTGGGAACACGAGGAGCTCTACATTGAAACGACGCACCAGGAGTATGAGACCATAATATAGCAGATACACATCATCCTGATTCAAGTCTGCTCTTGGAGGTCATCACCATCCAGAACACATGAGCAACACATTGGAGCAGCTTTTTCAGAAAAGCTCAGCTCCCATTTAAGCACCTAAAACAAGTGACCAGATTTTTCAAACAGGCTCAGCATCCAGCAGCCGCTGCTGAAAATCCAGCTACTCCCAGTCAGGACTTCTGGGTTCTACCTCCTGCCACTAGAACAATAGGTACTTTATGCATAAAGGTATTCCTTGATCTGCCACTGACTTGCTGAGTACCTTTGCCAAGTGCCTTCACCTGCCCGTGACTCTTCTTCCTGCCTGCTTCAAAGGTACGGGGAGAGATAATGTCTGTAAAGTACTTAGAGATCAGCTATTAGAAGAAATGGAGGAGAGAAGAGAACTTATCTGCTACTGCTTTTACTGGGCCAAATAAATCATTTTGTGTATCACGTTCTCAAATAAGGAATTTCATGTTAAATATATATTTTTTGAAGTCTGACACTTTTCATGTAGGATATCTAATTTTCCCCCTTTGCTAAAGAAGAGTCTGATTTGGCCATCCTTACCTCACAGGACATCCTATAGGAGTAATCCCACTGAATCCCATCGATTTTGAGGCCATAAGAGACCATCTATGATCAATAGATTCATTGCTGCAAGATCAAAATTATTCAGTACTGGGGGGACATGGCCTGGGATAATGTGTCAAAAACCCCTAGTCACTCCCACAGTTTAACATTCTTAGGGCAGTAAGGGGTAAAAGCCCCCTTCCTCTCCATTTGATAGAGTTCTACAGTAATTTGCAAAATCTGTTCTTGGGCCAGAGCTTTTCATACTGTGAGTGGCTGGTTAATTGTCCTAAGATTTTTGTTTGTTTGTTTAGTTACATAGCACTGAAATAGTTGGCACCCACTTTCTAGATGGATGAAGTTTCTTAAGGGTCTATTTAGACTGTAAGCTCTTTACGGAAGGTGTATGTGTGTGTACAGCACCAGCATAGTGGGGCCCTGATCTCCTTTGTGGCCTGTAGACACTACTGTAATAAAAACCAACAATGACTACAAAGCCTGCATGCTAACACCAACCCACGTGCAAAGGGAAATTCCAGAGTCTTTTATTGGAGCCTTTGCATGGCTGCGCTGCCCTCTAGTGGTACGTACTACATCTCATCCCTGAGACTGTAGCATTGAGGAAAAAGCAAAGGCTGGAGAGAGAGAGTGTGTGTTCATTTGATGAGGTCCTTCATGTACTTCCAGCCATCATGGGTGTATTCACGGACCTTGGTGGGAGCCACAGATAGAGCAGACACAGTGGCCTGAACTCCTGCAAGAAAAGTAGCAGAGAGAGGTCCTGAGAAGAGCATTAACACAAAGCTGAATTTGCTACTGTTATTCATGATGGATCACACAGATCTCCCCATTTAACAGGTGAGATCTATCCTTATGAAAGGAAGTTTCAGACAAACCTAGGCATCATTCTTGTCTCATCTGGCATCACCACCTCAAACCAGGTCTGAAGGATGGTTTTGTGGTTAAAACAGCACCGGGACATAGGGGATCTGGGTTCTTTTCCTGGTCCTCCACAGACTCCCTCTGTGTAACTTTAGGCAAGTCACTTATTCTCAGTGGGCCTTAGCAAATTACTAAGTGTTTGCAGAGTGCTTTGAAATGCTCAGATAAAAATTGCTAGAGAAGGACAAAATATTATCTTAAGGTGGTACAGGAATAAAGGGAAATGTCTTCCCTTTTCACACTAGCCTAGTAGGGCAAAGGTTGAGTTCAACTGTACTCAGTATCCTTATACAACAAGCCAGTTGGGTTTATAAACTCTTCAATCCTTCAACAGAGATGGGACTTCTCAGGAGTAAAAGTCGTCATAGTGTCTCTTTATATTGCTACCTCCATGATCGTGGTCAGTTTTGCTGTCTTAAATTACCTGCTGCATAGGTAATAATAATAAAAGTCCCTTACATAGGAATTTCTTAGTTCTTACATAGCACTTTCCATCAGTAGATCTCAACGCGCTTTTTTTACAAAGGAAATCAGCATCATTATCCTCATTTCACAGATAGGGAAACTGAGGCACAGACTGGCAGCAACTTGGCCATGGGCACCCAGTAGGCCAGTGGCAAAGCCAGGAATTAGAACCCAGGTGTTCCAATCCATTGCTTCATTCACTAGGCCACACTGCCTCCCTTCCTTCAATCTAATGGGCCAGCATTCTAGGATAAGTTGTATCACTGATCGTAGACCTATTCTATAGCTTAGGCAGTGAAGGGTCAAGTCTTACCTGTGTTCCAGGATTCAGAGACAGAAAAGTCAAATTTTGGAGCGGATGGAAGCTAAAAAAAAGAAAGAAAGAAACGGGGGGGGGGGGGGGAATCAGAAGTGTTTGTGGACACTAGCTACATACAAAATGGCTAAACGATGGCTTAGAAGGAATAATGAAAAACAGAAGCTAACAGACTCCCTGGGTCACCTTGGGCAAATCACTTAAGCTCTGATTCAGTTGACCCAGCTGTTAAATTGGGTAAAAGAGTACCATTTTCAAAAGCAGCTTTGGTGCCTAAGTCACTAAGGTGACTCTGAATTGCTCACAATCTAAGGACACAGATTAGGTGAGGGGAAAAAAACAAAACCTGAACAAAAACAGTAGGCAATTTATACACAACTTGATTAACTATAAGCACCATGGCAGAAATGGGTCTTTAAAAGGGAGGATCAATGCATTAGTGTTTGTAAAGTGTTTAGAGATCCTCAGAGGAAAGATGGCTCAGGAATACCAGCTATATAAAAAAAATCTAGACATTTTCATTTTCTCATCCTTTGCAAATTATCCCTTTCATGTCCCACCTCAGATAAGTTCTCGCTCTCCCAACAAGTTTAAAAATCTATTCTCCTTCCATTCCCCTCGAATTAAAAAAATAAGTACGGGGGAGAAGTCTGGCTCCATTGAAGTCAATGACAAAACTCCCGTTGACATCTATGGAGCCAGGATTTTTCCCCAGCACTTTCCCTTCCTCCCTCAACACCAAGCCAATTTGCTAACCAGTCTTATCTGCACAGTTCTTACCTCCCAGCCTGTGTAATCTGTCCATTCCTGTATAGCTGGAGGCAGTGCTGCTCGAGCCTTTTTGAGGGCCTCTGCTCCTTGACTGCCATTTCCCAGAAGCCCCTGATCATATGCCACATACATGGCACCTCCAGCCAGGCTGCCTTTGACGAAGAACCTGAGAGGGAACGAGTAGCAACAGAAACCCAGTTTGCATGTAGAGCTTTTCAACCAGCAGATCCCGATCCCCAGAGGGGATCACAAAAGGCAATGAGGGGTAGAAGGACATAGTCACAAGGCATTAACATTTTATTACAATCTAAAGCAAAGAAAATCTAGCTCTCCCATCCCCACTCTCACCGGTCAAGATCAAGTATTCTTTGTCAACCTCTTAAAGCCACACACAAATACATTATATAGGCTTATTGTTGCTACTTTTCTTAAAAAAATTCTCATAATAAATGTAAGGGGAGTCATGAAAATATTTGACTTAAAAAAACACTGCCAACTATTTCAAGTTTCAGAGGAACAGCCGTGTTAGTCTGTATTCGCAAAAAGAAAAGGAGGACTTGTGGCACCTTAGAGACTAACCAATTTATTTGAGCATGAGCTTTCGTGAGCTGTAGCTCACGAAAGCTCATGCTCAAATAAATTGGTTAGTCTCTAAGGTGCCACAAGTCCTCCTTAACTATTTCAAGAACTAGCTGTGGGTAAGAAATCCATATTTAATGAGGTTTCCTATTGCATCTCACGAATAAGCGCTCAGATTACCTGATATAAATGTGTCCCTCTAATGCAGTGAATTACATTGCAATTAGCATCTCACTCCAACCCATTCTGAATTTGTTGTGTGTTTAAGACTCAGACTGAGTGTTGGGTGTGCAAGGAACACAAGTCTGGACAACAACTGGTAATCCTGCAAAGGGGGAATGGAGATATTTGGCTTGGGCCCTATTTGCTTCTTAATGATGGATAAGAGATGCCTGTGGTATTTATTTTTCCTCAGTCAAAAGGGAGAAAGGAAGGAGTTGCGCTTTGTTTTTTACCATTACAAACTCAGGTCCTGTCTAATCTACAAGACTCTATAGTAACTAGAGACCATGTCATATGATGACATCACAAGAGCAGAGGGTGTGAAAACTACAGCAACTGAGAGGGCAAGGGATTTATAGTCAGATTGTTTCAAATGCTGCATTTGTTGGCTGATCTTTAATGGCAATGCTTAGCTAACATGGTGGAGAAAGGAATTCTCTGTTAAAGATTCAACACACCTGGCACCACCCCCACTTCAGCTAATTCCACCCCTTCCCTGAAAGGTGTGAGCTCAGAACACACACCATCCCAGGCCCATAGTTGGGCTCCCAGCGCAAAGCCGGGGGGTGGGGTGGGTGCCCAGCTTGTTGTAGGTTTTTTTAAAAAAACATTTCTGGCCCCCGTTACCCATGGTAAGAAAGCAGATGGTTGCGGGGAAGGGAACCTGAGGGCGGTGGAGCCGGGAACTTGGGGAGAGGCACAGGGAGGAGAGTGTAAAGCGGCACTTGGGGGAGGGGAGGCTGAAGGGGGTCAGGTGGAGCAGGCAGAGGGGGGAGGGGTTTGGGGGAACGCTGAAGGGGCAGCTGGGGGGTAGCCTGGGAGGATGCTGAAGGGGGCGGTTGGGGGGGGCCCAGGGGTGGTGAGGGGGCAATTGGGGGAGGTGATAGGGGCAGGTTGGGGGGGAGAGGACCAGGGCAGTGAGGGACAGTTGGGGGAGGCTGAAGGGGGCGGTTGGGGGTGGGGGCAGGGTAGGCTGAAGGGGACATGGGGCTCTGAGGGGCAGTTGCAGGGGGGAAGCTGATGGGGGCGGGGGGGGAGGAGCCTGAAGGAGGAGGTGGGGGGACAGGGGCGCTGAGGGGCAGTTGGGGAGGTGAGGGGCAGTTGGGGGAGGCTGAAGGAGGAGGTGGGGGGGCCGGGGCGCTGAGGGGTAGTGGGGGAGGCTGAAGGGGGCTGTGGGGGGGCAGGGGCGGGGAGGGGCAGTGGGGGAGGCTGAAGGAGGAGGTGGGGGGGCAGGGGCGCTGAGGGGCAGTTGGGGGAGGCTGAAGGGGGCTGTGGGGGGGCCAGGGCGCTGAGGGGCAGTTGGGGGAGGCTGAAGGAGGAGGTGGGGGGGCAGGGGCGGTGAGGGGCAGTGGGGGACGCTGAAGGGGGCGCTGAGGGGCAGTTGGGGAGGCTGAAGGGGGCGGTGGGGGGCAGGGGCGCTGAGGGGCAGTTGGGGGAGGCTGAAGGGGGCGGTGGGGGGCAGTTGGGGGAGGCTGAAGGGGGAGGTGGGGGGGCAGGGGCGGGGAGGGGCAGTGGGGGACGCTGAAGGGGGCGGTGGGGGGCAGTTGGGGGAGGCTGAAGGAGGAGGTGGGGGGGCCGGGGCGCTGAGGGGCAGTTGGGGGAGGCTGAAGGAGGAGGTGGGGGGGCAGGGGCGCTGAGGGGCAGTTGGGGGAGGCTGAAGGAGGAGGTGGGGGGGGGCCGGGGCGGTGAGGGGCAGTTGGGGGAGGCTGAAGGAGGAGGTGGGGGGGGGCCGGGGCGGTGAGGGGCAGTTGGGGGAGGCTGAAGGAGGAGGTGGGGGGGCAGGGGCGGTGAGGGGCAGTTGGGGGAGGCTGAAGGAGGAGGTGGGGGGGCCGGGGCGCTGAGGGGCAGTTGGGGGAGGCTGAAGGGGGCGCTGAGGGGCAGTTGGGGGAGGCTGAAGGAGGAGGTGGGGGGGGGCCGGGGCGGTGAGGGGCAGTTGGGGGAGGCTGAAGGAGGAGGTGGGGGGGCAGGGGCGGTGAGGGGCAGTTGGGGGAGGCTGAAGGAGGAGGTGGGGGGGGGCCGGGGCGGTGAGGGGCAGTTGGGGGAGGCTGAAGGGGGCGCTGAGGGGCAGTTGGGGGAGGCTGAAGGAGGAGGTGGGGGGGGGCCGGGGCGGTGAGGGGCAGTTGGGGAGGCTGAAGGGGGCGGTGGGGGGCAGGGGCGCTGAGGGGCAGTTGGGGGAGGCTGAAGGGGGTGGTGGGGGGCAGTTGGGGGAGGCTGAAGGGGGAGGTGGGGGGGCAGGGGCGGTGAGGGGCAGTGGGGGACGCTGAAGGGGGCGGTGGGGGGCAGTTGGGGGAGGCTGAAGGAGGAGGTGGGGGGGCAGGGGCGCTGAGGGGCAGTTGGGGGAGGCTGAAGGAGGAGGTGGGGGGGCCGGGGCGCTGAGGGGCAGTTGGGGGAGGCTGAAGGGGGCGGTGAGGGGCAGTTGGGGGAGGCTGAAGGAGGAGGTGGGGGGGGGCCGGGGCGGTGAGGGGCAGTTGGGGAGGCTGAAGGGGGCGGTGGGGGGCAGTTGGGGGAGGCTGAAGGGGGAGGTGGGGGGGCAGGGGCGGTGAGGGGCAGTTGGGGGAGGCTGAAGGGGGCGGTGAGGGGCAGTTGGGGGAGGCTGAAGGAGGAGGTGGGGGGGCAGGGGCGGTGAGGGGCAGTTGGGGGAGGCTGAAGGGGGCGGTGAGGGGCAGTTGGGGGAGGCTGAAGGAGGAGGTGGGGGGGCAGGGGCGGTGAGGGGCAGTTGGGGGACGCTGAAGGGGGCGGTGGGGGGCAGTGGGGGAGGCTGAAGGAGGAGGTGGGGGGGCCGGGGCGCTGAGGGGCAGTTGGGGGAGGCTGAAGGGGGCGGTGAGGGGCAGTTGGGGGAGGCTGAAGGAGGAGGTGGGGGGGGGGCGGGGCGGTGAGGGGCAGTTGGGGGAGGCTGAAGGAGGAGGTGGGGGGGGGGCCGGGGCGGGGAGGGGCAGTTGGGGGAGGCTGAAGGGGGCGCTGAGGGGCAGTTGAGGGGGCGGCTGAAGGGGACCGAGGGGCCCACGTTGGCGGGGGCACTGCGGGGACCGAGGCGCGGTCCGTCCCGCCCGCCTCACCTGACGACGGGGAAGACCCGCGAGGAAGCCATGACGGGAGCCCAAGGGCAGCAGCGAGCGCTCGCCCGGCCGATCCGCGCCGCAAAGGCTTTCGGGCGTTGTAGTCTCGGCTTCCGGCCGGTCACGTGGCCAGCGCCGGCGGGCGGTGACCATTGTTACCCGCACAGAACCCCGCCCCCGCCCCCGCCGGCTAACCCACGTGACCCTGGGCGCCCACACACTTCCGCCTCGGTAGCTGTCATGGCGGCCAGGCCAGGTGCAGGCGGGGGCGGAGCCAGGCACGTAACCTTCCCCGCCCGGGGGACCTTCTCTGCCTCGTCAGGTCACCCCCCCGCAGCCAGGTAGGTGGGGGGTGGCGTGGGCCGGGCCGGGCCGGAGCCCAGCCGGGGGTCCTGGGTCTAGCGAGGGGGTGGGAGCGGGGAGCGGGGAGGCTGCAGGACGGAAAAGCACCTGCCCCGGGCAGCGAGCGAAGCTGCAGCTCTGCTCAGCCCCCCCCGCACTAATCCCGCTCTCCCTGCAGCGAGCCGCAGCACCTCCCGGGCCCGGCAAACCCAGCCCCTTGTTCCCTCCTGCGACCTGCCCTCCGCTGTCCTCCCAGCCGGCCTGCCGCCGGCGAGAAACATCCCTAAGACCTCGCACGTACACTGAAATAAAGCCATAGGCGAGCTCCCGCCGGCTCTTTAAAAATGTACCTCGCCCCTTCGCCACCGTTCCCGCTCCCTGCGGTAAGCAGCCTTCTCACGGCTACCCCCGTCTACGCTAGCAGCATCCCACCAGCAGCCCGGCGCAAAATCTTGCGGCGTGCACTGAAAATGCATCTTGCTGACAGCCCAGTAGACCCCCGATACATGCAATAAAATTCCATTCGCTGTTCTCCACGCAGGGTTGCAACATGTACTAAAATCACATTTCGCCGAGCCGCACCGTGGCTAGACCCACGCATTGCACCCTTGGCGACTCAGCTCCGCTGCACGCGTTAAAAATGCCTTTGACTGTTGCTGACCTCATCCTGCTACATGTAAATATAGTGGATCCCTCCATTATCTCACAAGAAGGCACCAAGATATAAAATGTATCTAGCTCGGTGACATCCCATCACCCCTGCTACCTGCAGTTAAATGCAGCCCTGCAACAAGTAATGAAATCCATCTAGCCATGACCTATTGCAGGATAATCTGCAATAAAAATCTTTGCAGCTATTATTACTGTATTTGTTTTATTATTTACAAGCATACTGTAGAGTCAGATACAGTGTTTTCTCCTGTTTACTGTTTAGGGCCCCAATCCTGCAATGGGCTTTCTGTGAGCCTGGATCTTTACCCCTATGGGGTTTCCCACTGGAGTGCTGCAGAAATCAGTGGGGGGAAATAACTTGGGTTCAGCTTGTCACGGAGTATGTGGGGCCTTGTGTATAAGCCCTGATCTTGTTTGCCCTTGAAGTCATTGGCAAAAATCCCATTAACTTCAATAGGAACATGAACAGATGCTATGGCCCTAATCCTGCAATTAGATCCTTGTGAGCAGACATGTCTCAATGTGCAGCCCCCTTCATTTCAGTTGGGCTTTATGTGAATGAAGGAGTCCATCCCCACAGATCTAATTGCAGGATTGGGTCACAGTTTCTGTGAAAGTAAATTTAGCTGAAGTAAGACTCTCTGACCACCATTCTCCTGGAACCTTGCTGGAAATGGGATATTTATCTCATGGGGCTGCCGGAGCGTAGAACTCTGCCAATAGGAATTTATTGTTATATTTGGGAGGATTTAAATGTATAGCTACCAAGCCTCAAAATTAAGGTAATACAGACAACTTTAAAACCACCCTTCTATATGTGAATTCTTTACCCTGGTTGTTATCAACAGCACTTAAGATGACTACCGCTGAAAGAGAATACAGGAGAAAAAAACATTTTTCACTGCCTTTTTTCCATTGATTGACTTTGTGGCATTTGACAGCACTTTGCATGTAGCCTTTCCCCCCTGTCATTTGTTTGGGTCTTTCACACACCAGTGGGAAAGCCAACCAATTTTTAAATATAGGAAAGTGTGGTTGCAAAGCCCTGGAAATTGGCAACATGTTTTAGAGATAAGTGTAACCTCTGAAACAATTGTTAACTCTTTTAAAAAATGATCTTGTGTTGACTGTCTCTTTAAGTGTTAAGGGGAGCGGCTAGTGATGCAAAAACTATGTAAATGAAAGAGAGAGAAGAGAGAGAGATCAGAAGAACTGGTGGAGTGTTTCTGGCAAGTGATGCCCAGTTTGGTAAGTGGATGATACTAGTATTCAGTATATTTCAGTGCTGGGTTAGGTCTTTAGTTTTCCTTTTTCAGATCATGTCCTTAAAGGAGGAGTAAAGAAGTAAAATCCCCCCCCCCCCACTTCTTGTCCAACACTGTAAGCTTGTATGTCACGTTAAGTGTGCCTAATACACTGAGATCCTTTGGGATGGAAAGTGGGATATAAATTTAACTTGTCGATATTTTTACTGGGGTTTGGAATCAGTTTTAAATGTTACATTTTAGGGGCAGGGTGAGCTTAATTATGTTTATGGTGCTGAAAAAATGTCTAATTTATTTTGCATTTCAGATTTGATATATTTTGAGGTTTGTGGGAGTTTGTAGCACCGCATGTTGCATAATGTATGTGTCGGGCATTTAGAATCTAAGGGAAAGTTAGATTTTCAGTTCATGGCTAAAGCTGGGAGTTGGTGCTGATTCTTAAAAAGAAAAGGAGTACTTGTGGCACCTTAGAGACTAACAAATTTATTTGAGCATAAGCTTTCGTGAGCTACAGCATCCAATGAAGTGAGCTGTAGCTCACGAAAGCTTATGCTCAAATAAATTTGTTAGTCTCTAAGGTGCCACAAGTCCTCCTTTTCTTTTTGCGAATACAGACTAACACGGCTGTTACTCTGAAACCGGTGCTGATTCTGCAGTTCGTTGCTGGGATGTTCCATTAAGGGTAAAAGTGACTTTTTAATTCTTTTTTAATCCTGTTCATTCAAGAAAGACAGACAGATACAGGGCATGAGGAAGTGCTGTTTCATTGATAGCCGTTTTGGAAAGATTGAGTGATGATGAGAGTTTAACGCCTTTCCTGTCCATATCACTGACAAATCACAGTGAAAGCAAGTTAACAGCGTCTGATGGCTGTGTGGTGTCCTGCATGTTATGAGTTTGGTAGGTCTGTCCATTTCTCTGTGGATAAGTGTCTACATGACAAAGACCATCAACAATCTCATCAGAGAGGCCAATGACTGAAAGAGCTAAGGAAGCCATAGTCCTTTTCTCTAGAGGAGCACCTCCGAGTTCTGGGTTGAAGTATGATGTATTGGCAAGAGTGGAAGATCAGATACTACTAAAGTGCTTAGGTAGATCAATGAGCACAATGTAAAGACCAAAAGAGGGCGGGAGGGATGGGCGGATAGGTACCTTCCCAAATAGCTTAAAGGGTTGCTAAAGGATGGTTGTGTAGCTAACGCACAGGACTGAAAGTCAGAATTCCTGAGTTCTGATGCCAGCTCTGACCTTCCTCTCTCCGTGCATCAGGGGGCTCCGAGGCCATATTCATTAATGTTTAGAAGTTGCTATGTAGGGTAGTGTACTACAGGCCTGATTCTGATCTGTCTCCACATTTGCCAGGGTGCGACTCCAGTGACTTTAGAGGAATTCCTTCCTATTTACACTGGATTATGCAAGCTCAGAATCAGGCCCCGTGTAACCCCAAAAATGTAACATAACTGCAGTCAGCTATTTTATGTGTCTAGCCACGGCTGGCTGCAAGCCAAATACCACCTACCTAGAAATAAGCTTGAGGATTTCAAAAGGCTAGGATAAAGAGCTGCATGTTCTGTAGTTTGAGTTTTGCTAATCAGAATAGAAGGAACGTTTAGACAGGTTACCTTGGTTTTAAGTGCCCCTAACATATACTTTTTATTGTTGTTATCACTCGAAATGCTTTAATGATTAAAAAAAAGTCATTTGTTAAAATTAAAAAGATGAGTAACTCAGTAGGGGTTACTCTAGTAACCCACTAAAAGATACGTGCTTTGTTTAAGATAGCTATAAAAAATTAATTAAAAGTAAATACCTCAGAGCAGACCGAGGGAGCTTTTTTTCGGGCAAGAAGCTGACACCCCAAACTCCGCAGCGGGAAGGCAACTGGCCATCAACGACCTGCTGTCACTTCCTCTAAACCATGTCAGACTTTGGAAATTATGTCTTGGAATGCTCTAAATCTGTTGCTATAACATATATGTGTGTGTGCTTAAGGCTTAATAAAAAGTTGTTTTAAGTAAAAGCATCCTGATTTGTATCAATCATGTATTAGACAGAAAAACGATGTCCCCATTGATTTATTCCTGACCCTGTCTGGAAAAAAAACAGCTAAATAACAACTGCTTTGTGTTCTGAAACCCTGAATAACAGATTGGCAAGCTAGTTGCCAGGAGTTGTGGCGAGGAAGGGTATGATTGATATAAACAGTTTGTTTGTTTATTTGCATATGCAAGGCACTATCATTAGATTGGCCAGTTTGTAGAATGCATCTGATTTGTCAAAGATTTCTTTGTCCATAGTCCTCTAATTCTAGTGCAACTGCATCAAACACCATATTCCAGAGCAGAGTCAACTCCTTTGAGGAGAACCTTCTAGGAGGGATTGCCATGTAACAGCAGAGCAGATTACAAATTCCGGCCAGTTACGAAAGGTAGCATCTAAACAGGTGAGTCTTAAGGCTTGAATTTCAAATAACTGTGGGATCTAATATGGGGAAGAAGATCCAGGGTCCAGGAGTGGAAGCTGATCAAAAGATCAAGCCCAGTATGGCAAGACACTCTCAGCAATGCCTCCAAGCCAGAGTGAAGGGGACAGCTGGAATATAGGAGGGCAAAGGAGGTTGGTTTGGGAGGATCTCATATAGACACTGCTTCTGATCTCGCGTCTACATGTATAATTCCATTAACTTCAGTGGAGTTGCTCCTGGTTTACACCAGTGCAAGAGAAGAGAATCAGGCCCTGATGAGCAGCCAGTGCCTGTTCAGATAATGCCGTCAGATCTGGAGGTGCAGGAAGGTCTGTGCAAGTGACACCCCCCCGATCCCACTTGGGACAAGCTAAAATGCTACGGGGATGTTCGTTGCTCAAGTTGCCTGGGACTGACTGAGAACTCCAAGGTGGCAATTGCTGGGCACGCTGAACACTTCCCTCTTTCATCTTGGCTTTCACCAGGACACATCACAGACTGCCCCCTTCCCCCATGCCTCCAGCTACTAGATTGGACCACCCCCCTCCAGCTGCCGTTGCCCTGGAGTTTGGGGCAGGGAGGAAAGTTGCCCGCTCTGAGCCGTCTGTAAATCAGCTCTGCTCTGTTGATTTTCAGGGCCGATTTACACTAGCTGGGGCTCTGGCACTGATTCTGGAGCCTGGAGTTCGGGAACCCAATCAAATGGTTCTAGTGGGGGAGGCTTCGGCCTGCCCTGGGAGCAGCCATTGCACTATACCTCTGCTTCCTTTCCTGTTAGCTTTTAACCACAACAGGACTTTGCTTCTTGCTTTGTTATTTATTGTCCTGCATCCGGTTATGAGGGGCCTTATCAAAAATGTATCAAAGGTCCCAGGGAAACAAGAGAGGCACAGAGTGTTAGCCGGATTTATCCAGTCTGTAAATGAATTAGACCGTGGAAAGCCAAGCGGCTTGCACTGCGTCCAAGGGGAGACTCAGCCTTGCAGTGTTGGGATCAGGGTCCTACAGGGCAGCTTGAATTTACACCACGGGAATTCGGGTGGAAGCTGCTCCTTCGATCAGCTGGGCCCTACCTCAACCATCAACTGCAGCTATTTTGCTACCGGGCCTCCGCAACCTATTATTAGCTGCCAGGGGGGACTTCTCTTGCCAGTTCACACACTTGCCATTACGCTGTTCACACAGGCCAGCTTGTTACACACGGAGCAGAGGTTGACGGCGCTTGGGACACTGCACTCACCCTTGAGGCTCTCTTCGTTCATTCCCCCAAGGCTTCGGGGAGGATGATCCCACCTGGGAAAGCGCTTTGTGCTGCTGGGATTATAGCCGGGCTCCTGGCTTTCTTTTGGAGAGACACCTTTAACCCAGGTAGGCGGAGAGAGGAAACAGCCAGAGCTTGGAAAGAGGCTTCCAGCGGTGCTGGAACAAATTGTATAGTGTGTGTGTGTGTGTGGAGGGGGGGTGTGTGGTTTGAGAGCCATTGAACCAAACTCTAACGCTTGTCTGTGATGGAAACCGCTTCCTGCAGCACCCCCAATTCCAGCACCTATGGAGGGTGAATGGAGGAGGGGGAGTGTTCCCAAACTGTGGTCTGTGGAATGCTTGCCTGTGGTCTAGAGAGACCACAGGTAGCTGCCTCTCCTTGTTTCCACCTGCAGAGAAGATCTGGGAATGAGCGACCGGGGATGGATTGCTTCATGATTCCCTGTTCTGTTCATTCCCTCTGGGGCACCTGGCGTTGGCTACTGTCCGAAGACAGGATACTGGGCTAGATGGACCTTTGGGCTGACCCAGTATGGCCATTCTTATGTCTGTGAAAGCAGCTGGGATCAAGAAAGAACCAACCTAGCTGCATTTATTAGGGGCCATTCCTATATGCAAGGTAGAGGACAGGCAGTGTGGTCTAGTGGATAGTACACTGAACTGTGACTCAGGAAACCTGAGTTCTGTTCCTGTCTCTGCCACTGACCAGCGGTGTGACCTTGGGTATGTCACTTTCCTTGTCTAGCTCCATTCCCTCACTCCCATTTTTTGTCTGTTTAGATCATAATCTCTCCCAGTGCCTCATTTTTCCACCTGTAAATGGGCAAGCCCCTTCGTTTTCAGTGTGAATCCGTTCTTACTGAAAAAATCCCGGGTTTTACAAAAAGTAGTATTCCTTTTTTTCTGATTTTCACCCTACTTTTGTATCATTCAGATATATAAAAATAACTGGTTTTATTAGGGAAATGCAGTACATTGCATGAGATCTATGTATTACGATAATACATTAGTCTGTGTGTATACTCAAAGCTGCCTGTTGAAATAAGGCTCTGTATTAGTCTAGAAGATACACACAATAAACAAACAGGCCCGCACGCAAGCTCTGCAGTGCGTGCGCATCTGAATGTACTGATGAATGTCACGCCTGCCACATATACTTTTCAAGCTGTTAGCAGATAACGGTTTAAAGATTTGACACACTACCATGGGAAGAAAGTGAAAATCTGTAACAGAATACGTTTCAGAACACAAGGAAGTATTCAAAAGTTTAAAAAAAAACAAAACCGGGAAAAGGACGAAGTTGAGTGTTTGTGCGGCAAAAGATGTATCCCAATTATTAAATGTAAACGGGGCCGGCTCTAGGGTTTTTCCTGCCCCAAGCAAAGAGAGCACAACTGTCCAAGCGAAAGAAAAGGGGTGGCCAGAAAGCCGCCCCTGGAATTGTGCCGCCCGAAGCATGTGCTTGCTTTGCTGGTGCCTAGAGCCGGTCCTGAATGTAAATATTTATAGGCTAGCAGTTCTAAGTCTACAACAGTAAACTCATCGTTCTAATGAACAGTTTGATTTGGGGATTAGCGATCTATTGTTTTTGAAAACTCAAAGATGTGTTTTGAGTTCTGTGTTAATTCTGCAGCAAACCACGTTGAATTCCATTCATCAAAGCATTAATCTACTGACTGTTTTTCCCCTGTCTTTCCGTCCACCGAAATAAACCCGGATATTCACCCAGAAAAGATTATTACTAGTTTTTTCCGCCAGTTTTCACCCGTTTTTGTTGTTGTAGAAATAAACACCAACCAATTCCCGGGAAAATAAAAACCGAAAACAAAGGGCCCTAAAAATAGGTAATAACAGGGCTTCCTGTTTATTTAGACTGTGAGCTCTTTGGGGCAGGGACTGTCCTCACTACATGAATGTACAGTGCCTAGCGCAGACGAGCTCTGATCTCAGTTGCTGTTGTACAAATAATAAGGAAAGAGGTACTACAGTAGGAGCAGCAGTGCCAGCAGGAGTGACCCGCTCCCATCAGGGCTAGGGGAACGTAGAGCAGATATGCAAGACAGCTGCAAATGTTCAGTAAGTGGTCACAGACCAACTGGTGACATTTCTGCACAGAGTGGGGTAGGGTAGCTGGTGGCACAGCCATCTCTATTAAATGCTCCTTAGACCCTATGATGAGGATGTCCAGGTGAATAAAGACCGCTTTAATATAAGTCTTACTGGGGCAGATGGGGCTCTTCAGATGTGTTAGGCGGCTCACCGAAGAGAAGGGAAACTTTGATTTCAAACCCAAGACATCAGGCATGGACAGCCAGCATGTAAAAGCCTGTCAATAGACATGCTCATGGGAACTGATAGCCACGTTAAGTGTACCCCAGAGAGCTAGGGCGTTCCCTGCAAGCAGCACACTACAGCCTTCCTTGCGTGTTGTAACAGGGCAAGGAGCAAGTGAGTAAGCTGAAATCTGCACGTTGGAAAGTAGGAACACTGACTGGGAGAAGTTTGGAGCTATGTGTGGTCTTAAAGGGGAGAAGAAGAAATGTGATGTGTACAAGAGACCAACTGGAAGGGTTGTAAAGCCAAGATGCTGGCGGAGGGTTACCAAATCCTCAGGGAGTTCAACATCCTAAAACAGTATTGGAGTTGTTCTGGATGAAACCATGCAGAAGCATGTGATAGAGGTTACCAGAAAGTCAGACTGACTGATAAGGGTCAGACTGTTCAGGGAAGAGGTAACGAGCCATATAATACGGGGGTATTTACTGAAGTTAGGAGTGGATCAAAGAGTAAAAGAGGAATTTTTCGATGAGTTGTTGTTGTCCTTTATTGGAAACATACCATCCAACAAGAAGATAATTATCAGAGCAGATCTAAATGCACATGTTGGAACTGGAAAGACTGGATATGAAAATCCATGGAGGGCACAGAACTGGAACCAGAAACTCCAAGAGGACACGATCCTACAGACTTGTCTTGCGCTGGGCTTGGTGATCGTAAACACACGCTTTCAGAAGAGGGAAAGCCACCTTGTAACTTATGCCAGTGAAGGATACAAGTCCCAAATTGATTTCCTTGTAATGAGAAGAAGGAACAGATCATGAATAATCGATTGGAAGGTAATACCCAGCAAGCGCATTGTGAGACAGCACAGACTTCCCTTTATGGTCTTCAGAATGCGGAAATATCTGAATGCCTGGGCTCCAAAAAGGCCTAAGTGGTGGAAACTTAAAGATGGATGTGAAAAAACCTTCAAACAAGGAGAAAGGCGTAGACTTACTGACTGGTTCAAACTAACATCAGCTCTGCTGGAAACAGGACATGAAGTCCTAGGAGTGACGAAACCATGGCAGATAGGATAAGAAGAGAGACTTGGTGGTGCAATCCTCAAGTTCAATAATCCATTGAGGAAAAAAATAAGAGCACCTTCAAAAAAGGGCAGGCCAATAGCTTGAGCAGTGATAAGATGGCATCTTTTGAGGCAAAAAAGGAGGCTAAAAAGTGTTGCAGCAGCTTAAAGTATGGTCTGTGACGAGCTATATAACTGACAAGGAGGACATGAGGGAGGGAAGACCATCTGTACACTCACCAAGGAAAGAGAGAAGATGATGAGGGATGTGAACAAGTTTGCTTACATTAGAAATTAATGTGGCATATTGCTAATGAATGGGGAATCAACCAACAAAGTTTGGAGTGATTATTTTTCAAGAGTGATGAATGAGAAATTAAGGACACGTAAGCTGAACTGGGATGTGATAAATTACATAGAATCATAGAGTTGTAGGACTGGAAGGGACCTCGAGAGGTCTTCCAGTCCAGTCCCCTGCACTCAAGGCAGGACTAGAAGGCATAAACGAAGAGAAGTTGAAGAGGCGCTTAGGAAAATGAAAAAGGAGAAAGCATCTGGCCCAAATGAAGTATCAGTGGATGCGGTGAAGTCCTTGAGGAGGGAAGGCATCAAGTATTTTACAAGTTTGTTCCATGGTATTCTTAAGAAAGAGAAAATGCCAGATGAGTGGCATAAAAGCTTTGTCGTGCCTACTTTTAAACACAAAGGAGCTCTTCCACGGTGTGTTAATGATCTTCCAATTAAGCTGATGTCACAAGCTATGGAAGTAGTGCGAGAGAAGATTACTGAAAAGTGTCTGCGTGGGATGGTTGATATCTGGAATGGTCTCTTGCCATACTTCCTATCTTTCCTACGCAGTGGGATAGTTTCCAATCTTGAGCGCTCCCTGCATCAGTAATTGTAATTCCTTTCATTCTTCTTTCACTAACACTTTTTTCTTGTGCTCTCTCCCTCTCCCCACCCCCCAAGACAGCATCTCTGGTGCCCGAGTTCTCCTGACCGGAGCCAGCACTGGGATTGGAGAGCAGATGGCATATCACTACTCCAGGTTTGGTGCAGAAATAGTTCTGACTGCCAGGAGGGGAACACTGCTGCAGAAAGTAAGAGCCTCCTCACACAGGAGAAGGCAGAATGGGGGGGGAGATGTGGCCGTTAAAAATATTAGGATGTAGAGCTGGTCAGAAATTTTCCACCAAAACTGTCTTTTGACAGAAAACGGTGGGAGAGGGAGGGTTGACTAAATGATTTTTTACATGAAATGTGTCTGCTTTCTGTAGAAAAATGTTGATTTTCTGTCTTTGCTGAAAAACACTCCCAAATCAAAATCGTTCAATTGTGAAATGCTGCTGCAGTGCTTTTTGGGAGCTGTAGTTTGGGTGCCTTGTGCTCCCATTCTTGTCAATGGGCCAAAATCTCCAGCCGGACTTCATCTCCCACGATGCAGTGCCACCATATGACTGCCATGATGCACCACCTCCCCCCTCACCAAAGCGGTGAGGTGCATCATTGGAGATGTAGTCCAAGAGGGAACCCAACCTGTCGAGGAGACATGGGAGTACGTGACTCGGGACTACAACTCCCATGAGGCACTGGAGCAGCATTTCGGAATTGAAATATTTCCATTCTCAAGCAAAATATTTCACTGAAAACTCAAAATTTTCTTTGAGGAGATAAAAAAAAACATTTTCCAACCAGCTCAAATAAGTTGGAAATACAAACTCATCCATCCCTAGAGTACAGAAATCATGTGAGAACAGGCCCAGTGTAAGGTTCTGAGCTGAAGGGAAGGGATGGGACTCTGGGAAGGGGAATGTAAGGACATTGCACTAGGACTGGGCTCACCTAAGCCTGTTTCAATGTCTTGTTTGGGCTTCGTTCACATTTGGACATATCACACAGCTCTGGGAGTGCAAAGGGGCCTTGTAATATGAGTACTCCAGGCCCCTTTGCAATGTCATAGCCTTAGGCTTGTCTGCATTTGCAAGTTATTTCAGATTAAGGTAGGTCATGAATTTAAAGCACAATTCTGGAATCGTTTTTCATGTGGACACTGTTATTCTGGGTTAAGGTCGGGTGTTATTTTAAAGTGTTATAATTATTCCTGGGTTAATGTCCTCATGTAGATAAGTCCTTTAAGGTAAATGAGAATCACTCCCTTTTGGGTTGGATGGAAGTAAATGTGGGTGTAAAGTGTGTGACTTTGTTCATAGTTGGCTCTTCTTGACCATGGCATGAAAGCAGTGAGAGGAATGAAGTAGCAGCCCCTCGTCTCTCCCCACCAAAGAAAAGTAGACTTAGATCCGTCTGTTGTTGTTATTCCCCTAGGTGATGGAGAAATGTCTGCAGCTGGGAGCAAAGCGAGTCTTTTACATCCAGGCCGATATGTCTTCCCCTCAAGCCCCGGAAAAGGTGGTGCAGTTTGCTTTGCAAAAATTGGGTGTGTATTGGGCTGTCTGAAGAAAAGCGACTGATGCTGGGGGGGGATCCCAGGTGTCCATGTGAAAGTCAGCCTGAGACTATAACAATTCCAGATCCCCCGGGGCTGGAGGAGAATATGGTTGCAGCTGTCTCATTTTGAATGGCCTGGTGGGAAAGGTTCCCTAATAATACCGAATTCCTGGGTCTGATTCTCATTCACACCAAGGCTCCTTTGCACCTCTCCGCTCACGTGAAGCGCCCTCGAAGTGGGTGTACGTTCATATCCATTGCACCCTGCCAGAGCAGCGTTAAGGGGCCTTGCCTCAAACGAAAGTCAAGCCCTCTGTCTTTCAGGGGCGTTAGCTGATTAACCCTCATGACGCCTCTCTGAGGAAGGGATGGAGGGAGGGCAGTATTGTTCTCATTTGACCGGGGAAAACTGAGGCACGGCACAGTTCAGGTCACTGCTTCAAATTCAGACCTAGTTACTATGATGGCTGGTACTATATAAATACCAGCAAGATTAGATCAGACAGATCTGGCCTAGCTGGAGACTGTTGTTCCCATGTAGGCTGTAATGAGCTCTCAGTCCAGTTCTTAATGGACACGTGTCTACATCGCAGATAGCACCATCCCAGCTGGTCTCAGGTGCTCCTTCTCATTGGTAGCCTCCACCAGGAGGCCAAGGACTCTGTGGGCTGTGGAGGTTGAACCTTTGGGAGTGGGCTCCTCTGGATCGAGGTGGAATCCAATAGGTGGGACAATGCGGGCAGACTTTCCCTGGGCCAGGGGGAAGCCGGGCTGCAGAAGGCAGGAGCAGGCTTCAGCAGAGGTCTTTGTCCTCCAGGGATGCCAAGGCTGGAAAAGAAGGATGGCCCAGTGATTAGGGTTTTAGCTGAGGAGTTTGGCTTCAATTCCCTGCTCTGCCGCAGCTTTCCTAGGTCACCTTGGGCAACTCACTTCATCTCTCTGTGGCTCAGTTCCCCATAATACCCTGCCCTGCTTCACAGGGAGTTGTGAGGGTAACTACATTAGAAAGATTTCAGGGTGCTCAGACTCTGCTGTTATGGGGGTCATGTAAGTACCTTAGATAGGCCCTCATGTGATTCTGTCTCTCTCTGGATCATGCCTGGCCCAGTTTCTCTCAGGCTGCGTCACACCCAGCACTGGTAACCCAATTAAGGGCAGTCAGAACTGGGAGCCACAGTCCTGGGAAGGTCTCTATTCACCCAGCTCCCTCTGTACATCCTGCCTCGATCCTGGTAACGCAGCAGGAAATTCAGAGATGCGTGGGAAAGCTGAGCTGCAAGATTCCCCAGGTCACAAGCTGCCAAACAGGGCTTCCCTTGCTGTGCAACTCCCTTGAAGGGTTTCCTTTCATTTACTACAAGCATGGTGGGTGGCTTTTCCTTTCCTGCGCTGGCTCTGCTGTTGATCGGTTTAAGCCGTGTTGCCTTGGTTGGAGCCAGGCGAGTGGGAGTCAGGACTCCTGGGTTCCGCTCCTGGCTCCAAGGGTGACCTGGGTTCATTCTCTTTTGGCCTGACGTGTCTTTATGTAGCCCCCATCGCTGTTGTGGCTGAGTGCCTCAGTGTCCCCACCTCAGCCAGTGATGGATGGATGTGTGAGGAGGGTACCTTGTGTGTCTATTCCAGCCTGGTAGTGGTTGAAGTCTTAGCAGTGCTCTTGATTGATAGGGGGGTGCAAACTGGGTCGAGCCAACTCCAGCTGCCTAGCGCCCAAGGGGCAGCTGTCTTTGCTGTGTGTGTGTCCCAGGGGATACTCAACAATGCCTGCAGCTACCCTCTTCTTTTGAAATGGAGATGCAGCTTGCAGGGACTACACTTCCCACCAGGCAATGCTTCACCTGGAGCCAAGTGGCACTGCAAAGAGACACCCATTGCCATCTCTTTAGGTGCTGCCTGGGGGGTCCCGAGGAGTTGCCTTGACTGGGCACACCCTGGGCTCCCGCTGGTGGATTCTTCCCAGCAGCCCAAAGGAAAGAGCTAGCTGGTTTTCTTCCTCCTTTATGCTGCATCTGTTGACCCATGGATGGCCCCGTACCTGACCCCCAGCCTGTTCTGCTGCTTGTAGGGGGACTGGATCACCTGGTGCTGAACCACATTGGCGGGACCCCTTTCCGGATGTGGGACGGAGACGTGGAACACACCCGCTGGCTCATGCAGGTGGGTTTCTGCAGCAGAGAGAGAGAAAGACGCGGGGCAAATGCAGACTGCGGGCAACGCCACTGAAGTTGACTCTAAACAAGGGTGAAATGAAAAGGTCCGTAATGCTTTGCTGCTGATTGAGAAGCCCGCCGAGATGTGAGGGAGGTGGATGTAGGTAGCTGATCTAGTTAGGTCATTGCCATTCAGCCTCCTGTTTATCCAGCTCTCTGTCTGTCTGATTTCTAGGGCACCAATCAGTGTAGTAGCTAGTGAGGGTGTGTAACTTGGCAGTGGCTTCTAGGACGCAACTTACAGATGCAGGGTTTTCTGTTGAATCACTCCAGTGAGTAGCCAGCTACTGTTCTATAGATATATGGGCCTATGCCATGGTAACGGACTGATGTATATGCTAATAAGCTTGAATTAAAAGGCCTAGTAGGAAAAGGGCACCCCAACATTAGTAGGGTGAGGAAATACCGATAAGGAAAAGGGGCTCAAACACCTACTGAATGTGCATTAGGCATTAGCGTAACCTCTGATTAAAAGGTGGCACTCAGCCCATGCACTCCAGGGAGATTTTCTGGAACGTGCCAGGCCAAGCACCACTCGTGGGTCATTTTACCTACTACAGGGTTCCCTGCAAAGGATGGTGTGAGTATGCAAGTTCTGGCTGCTTGTATTATCTAGATCTACTTTGCTATGTTGTAGAGTTTGTGATAGTGCTGATGGTGCTAATAAAACTATTGCAAATTCAAAAGGTCTTCCCTAAGTCTGAGTGTCTCTCTCACATACGCCAGGGCCCTCGCTCTGAAATTCATTGTAATACTGTGACGGATCTAGAGGCAAGCAAACACTGCCAAACCATGGAATGTTAAATTGGGAAATCTAAATAATGCCTAACCAATAGATCAGGCAACTGATGTCAGGTTTTAGGACCCTCAGATGCTGAGCTGTTTTACTGACTCATCTGAGAGGCCAGATCAGGTGAGTCCTACTAGCTCCATTCCAGGTTATGAAAGGGCTTGAGCCTCTTCTCAGAAGAAGAAGTAGGGGTCAGGGGTGGAGGGAAAAAAACAGTCAAGCTCAGGAGAAAACTTAGTCTGATGTTTATTCTTTGTTAATTAAGTTCACAATAAAGGTAAACCCAGGAAGGCGGTAACTTTGGCCCAAAACCAGGGTGTTAGGATCTGGGTGGGGAATGCCACTGTCTAACAGGCTGAAAACCAGAGAACAGCTGGCTGCTTCTTGGAATTCTTGGGTAAATGTGTAGCAATAACCTTAACTCTGGCCCCTCCTCGTTAATCTGAAATCTTAAAGTGCCCCAAAATGTAGTGTTCCCATTATCCTATCAGTCCAGACCCCCAGATAGGTGCAACCTTTCCTTGGATGCTTTATGTAGCAAGTCAAGCACCTGGCCCCTTTCATTTCATGACCTCTCTCCTGGGTGGGTGACCCAATCCCCAGCCCTCCCACTGAACAGATGTTTCGTTTTGGCCTTGGCTGCCACGTTCCCATTCCTTTCACGTCTCATCTCCTTTCATTCCAGGTGAATTTCCTGAGTTACGTGGCCTTGGCATCTGCAGCTCTTCCCATCCTGGCTGAGAGTAAAGGATCTCTGATTGTGGTTTCTTCCCTCACAGGTCAGTGCTTGAAACCTTCACAGAGCTATGGCTGATAAAGACGGCAGCCCCCCACCACCCGCTCATGCAATGTCTCAGCTTGATCCTGCATGAGTTTCTAAGCCCTGCCTGCCGCAATCTTCAGAACTGCAGTGTGAATGGGACTCTGGCCCTTGGCAGGGCGTCTCTGGATCACATCATTTCATGTTCCTATAGGGCTTCCCACCTTCAAAGCACTTCCCAGGGCATATACCCACTGCGGTGGCCGAGTGTATGGGAGGGCAGCATCCAAACCACCACACGAGATATTTTGGCCGAGAGTGTGAACTGATTGCTACAGGCAGGGGGCAGCCTGAACAGCAAGGAATCTTTTCCCCCCACGTGCATGATGATTGTCCTAGTGCATTATGGGATTGGATGTTTCCGTCTTCTGATGCATCCACTGCTGGAATGAGGAAACTAGCTGGAGCAATGGTCTGATGCAATGTAGCAAATCCTCTGTTCCTATGTGCTCCTTCCAGGGGGTTCTCTCCCAGCTGTGCCCTCACCCTCTGTCTTGTTCTGCCAGCTGTTTCACTTGGTTTCCTCTCCTCATGTTTTCCTTTCTAGGAAAAATCTCAACTCCCTTCACAACCTCTTACTCTGCCACCAAGTTTGCTCTGGATGGATTCTTTAGCTCCCTGCGCCACGAGCTCGCTATGCAGAAGCAAGACGTATGCATCACACTGTGCATCTTGGGGCTGATCGACACTGAAATGGCTTTGGAGAAGACAAGGTATGTGTGTGTGTGTGCAGAAGAATGTGTGTGCGAGAGTGTGTGCCTGCATGCAGGCGTTCACATGGGTGCAAGAGAACGTATGGTGCGAGAATGCATCGGTGTGTATTCCTGCATGTGCGTACATGAGTGTGAGTGTAGCGTGCCCACGTCTGGGTATGCACTAGTGCGTGCAGGGATGAGAGTGGAAGGGTGTGCATGCATGTGCATCTGGATACGTGCATCTGGGTGCACTTGTGCATGCGTGTGAGTGTGCACGGCCCCGGTTTGCTGGTTTGCATCTTTCACTCCTGAGATGTCAGTTCGCACAGAGCAGGCCAGCGCGGTGACAGGGGGGGGTTGTATGACCGGGTGACTGTTCCCTTCCAGGGGCAAGGTGTACATGAGCGCCTATCCAGCCGCTGAAGCCGCGCTGGCCATCATCAAAGGCGGAGCCACCAGGGCACGGGAGGTGTTCTACCCCTGGTGGCTGGAGCTGCTGTGCTGCCTGCGGGACTGGTTCCCCAACCAAAGGGATGTCGTTATACAGAGCTTCTATAACTACACCAGCGCCTGAGTGATGCAGAACCGCCATTCCCTTCGCCCTGCAAGTACAGGCGCAAGGCCCTAGGCTCCTGCTGAGGTCAAGGTCAGCCATTGGCTTCAGTGCGAGCAGCATTTGGACCTGGAACAAGAAATATCCGGAAATCCTTGGCTAAGGGTCCAGTAGCAACCTTAGCTCTGACCCCTCCTCTGTCCCCATCAACCTTAACTCTGACCCCTCCTCTGTCCCCATCAACCTTAACTCTGACCCCTCCTCTGTCCCCATCAACCTTAACTCTGACCCCTCCTCCATCCGTATCAATGCCTGACCCTTCCTTCTTCCCCATCAACCTTAACTCTGACCCCTACTCTGTCCCCATCAACCGTAACTCTTTACCTGTTCTGCTCCCTGTCTATGTTCCATGCATGCTCCAAAGACCTCGCACTGTCGTCTGATTGACGCTACCTCAGCGTCTCATGCCCCTTGCCGCATTGACTCCAGCCTCTGCAGCCTCATCCATCCATTCATATGGGCTGGAGTCTCCCCTCTGCCCCAGCCCACGATCTCCCAGGGCTAGGGATAAAGACTTCTCAGATGCAGGATAGAAACCATCCTCCCAGCTGGGAAACCTACCTGTCACCCCCACCTCAATGACACCCCCCCCCCCCCCCCAGCTGCTATGGAATCCAGTGGATTTTGTGGGTGCTCCGCCCTTCTGAAAATCAGGCTATTTTAAGACCCGGGCAAAGCTAATTTGAATGAACGAGCGAGGCAGCTTGGCCACCGCAAGGTGGCAGTAGTTCGCAGTGATTAGCAGTGCAGAACCTGAGCTGTGGACAAGATTAGTTCGGTGGCTTTCTCCAGGGCATGGGGCCAAATACCATTCAGTTAAGCTCAGGGAATTCACGTAGTGCTTCTACTCTGGCAGCGTAACGGTAGCAGTGAACTGGGCCACAGAGGGGTCTCACACTCAGACTAGTGCTGGGCCTGGTGCTTATAACTCAGGTAACTGACAATGCCCAAGTAACTGTCATACAAGGTTGTTCCCATGTGAGCCGAGTTGTTAGATTCGTTCGTGCGCTGCCTGGAGGGGGAGGGATGGCGAACAGCTGTGGGGTGGTCTTTGAAAGAGATGGGTGAGACGGAGAAAGTAAAAACAGAGCAGAGACGAAATCCTGCCTCAGTGGAATTTTGCTGGCTTCTAGGGGACCAGGGATTTAAGAAGGAAGGGTCTGTTTGAGTGTGGGTAGCTACTTGGGAGTGGAGACAGTAGTCAAATCAGAGAAATGTAGGGCTGGAAGGGACCTCAAGAGGTCACCTCGTCCAGCCCCCAGTGCTGAGGCAGGATTAAATATACCAGTCCCCAAAAGTTTACAGTCTAAACAGACCAGAGGCAGATTATTATAGCCCTGTTGAATTGAGTCCCAGAGAGAGATGGACTGACTCGCCCAAGGTCCTACAGGGACTCTGGCAGAGCTGGGAATCAACCCCCAGGTCCTAGGCCTTTAATCACAAGGCCCCCCTGCTGCCCTACCAACAGAGCTGTTCACAATCAAGATGAAGGCAGAGAAAATAAAGCAGAGTTGGGCAAAAAGCCCCCGAGCGTTGTGTTTCCTGCAGGCGTGCCGAGCCCGGCCGTCCGGCTTCCAGATCCGTCAGAAACGTCCAACCTCAGCCCCACGCCAACAGTCGGCCCCTGCTTGGCTTTCCAAAAGCATCATCGTTTCCGGTCTAGGCTGCAGGCTGTCTTAGCGCTCCCGGGTCCAGAGTGGCTCTATTATTCAATTCCGGATGTTGGGGAACCGTCTTTCCATCCGTGAGCAGTGGGGCTGGTGGAGGCTGAGGGTACGAGCAGGAACTGTAGACGACTCTTAGGGATCCAGCCCAGAGTTCTGCTTCCTCCCTTGTGCAGCTGGACACAGTGGCATTCCAGCAGCACCTCACAGGCTGGAGAATGCCCTTTAAGGACGTGTGGAGGGGATTTGGAAGTGGCTCCGGGGGCAGGCCAAGCTGTTTGGGATGGAAAGAATGTCTCTGCCCTTAGTCACTAACCTTTTACACTGGAAACAACAGGGAATGTGCACGGTGGCTCGCCGCCACTGGGCAAACCCACTGCAGTGGGCATTTGTTAAGCAGCCTGTTGTTTGCTTGTGTGTATTTTAGCCCTGTGTGCGGGGAGTCTCTTCAGACACTCTAGGCACCCTGAGCATGACACTGCAATCCTGGGGAGGGAGAGGGTGGGATTGCAGCACACGTAGATGTACTCCCAAGCTAATGTTTATCTAGCGAACATTGGTACCAAGAGCAGGGAAGCCACGGCAGCACAGACTAGCCACCCGCACGCGTACTCAGGGTCTCAGGAGAGCTTGTACAGCCTATGCTGAAGCCCGTGCTGTGGTTATTTGAGCTGGCTGGGTCGGAACTAGCTCGCATATGGCTACCTGAGATTCAGTCACACTCCTGACTGCAGTGTAGACATAGCCTAAATTACAGCAGCCTCTGGGCTGCTCTAACTTACAGTGAGGCTGACAGATCCCTGCACCTGCACTGTCATCTGCATGTATAGCTCCTTTTACCAGGGTGCTTCAGAGCCCTTCACAAAGCTGGGTCAGTACCATTATCTCCAGCCTATGGGTGGGGAAACCAAGGCAGCAGCTGCTCGGCAAGTCAGCCACAGAGTTACAGAAGCAGAAACGGCTCCAGCCCTAAAGGGAGCATGGCCAGGATGGATGGGTCTGGGGGAGTAGACCCCAAAGGTTTGGCTTGTTGCAATACACACGGTTGGGTCCCCAGCCCTGCAGATTTGGGGGTGGAGGCTCCCAATTCACTAGTCCCAGCCACTTCCCTCCGCTGCCACTCTTATCCCTCGCCACACCAATGAAGTGCATTAAAACTGATTGTTTCTATCGGATGTGCCGGACCCGATTCTGCTCCCAGTCATGCTGGTGTACATCCAGATCCACTCCCTTGGCCTCAGTGGATTTACTCTAGCGTAACAGAGATCAGGATCTGGCTCGGGGGTTTTCAGAGATGTCCATTTGCTGGGGAATTTTGTTGCTGACCTGGTTTTGCAGGGGAGCAATGTGACTTTAAACAGCTGCTGTCCTATCCCAGTGCCTAGCTTTCTTGCTTGGTTCCCTGGCGATGGGGAGGGGGAAGAGGGCTCATTTCACACCCCTCCCCCAAATCCTAAATTCTTCCATGAAATTTTCTTGGATGGAACCAGTCATTGCCTGCTGATGCCCCCCCCAGCTCCTGGGTGAAAAGCCAGCTCCCCGCTCTCCCCTGCAACCTGCCTCCAAAGAACAGACTCTAGCATCTTGTGCTCACAAGGAAAGTTTTCACTGGGCCCTGGAAGGAGGCGGTCTGCCTTGGGAGGGGGGAGTAAAGAGAGAAGCAAATTGACAAAGGTTAAGAAGTGACCCATGAACGCTCTCCCAGCAAGGCCCAACAAACTTTTCAAACAAGGGCTGGTTTTTCTGAAGGCAGGAGAAAAGCCTACAAAGTGCCAATTAACAGTGAATCTCTTCCCCCTCTCCCGCCCCACCGCCTCCCCATCACCTCCCTTGCAGGGCCTTGACAGCTCTGGTGTCTGGGTTAATACCAAAGGGCTTTGCAGGGGGAATTAGAATTCTCCTCCCTGTCTCTCTTTGTTTCAGGGGGCGCGTTTCCAGTTCACTGGGCGTTCAAAGGCTAATCGAACGGGACTTTCCCAATGGTGCGGTGGGAGTACAATAAGCCCTGTCGAAATTATACAGTGATCGGGAGCGGGGCTTTTGGGCGGTGGGGGGGCTTGGCGAGCTAGAGGGGGAGGGCACTCTGAAACCAACCCCTCTCTCCCCCCTCGTACCAGTGCCTTCTCCAGATGTCAAAAGCGAATTTCTTGCCAAAGAGGGGAAAGGAGAAAGTGTGAACAGGACAGACAATTCGCAGGGGGTTGGGGGAATGATCCCTTCCCCCGCTCCCAATAGGTTGCATCTGCAACCACTGGGGGGTTCCTGGCAGCATGGGGCTGGGCAGCGCCAGGATCTCCAAGGTTCCAGGTTCGAGGGGGGTTGTCAGAGAGCTGGGTCTGCTGGCCTCCAAAATATTCCAGGAGTTTGTTTAATTCACCAAGCAGGCATCAGCCTTAGGCCTTCCCCTCTCACACCTTGTCGGCGCAGACTTTAGCTTCTCAGAGGGCTACGCTTTGGGAGGAGACACTGGATTTGTTTCCCTACCTCCCCTCCTTCTTTTAAAAGCTACCCTGTAAATGCCCCCTCCGTAAACAAGGCGCCCGCTCCTGCTCCTGTCTAACTCAGTGGGAGTTTTGCCGTTGGCTGCAATGAGAATGGGATCAGGCCCCAAAATGTTAGGGTTCAGTCCCTTGCCCAGTGAAGTCTACAGGTGTCTTCAACGAGCACTGGCTTGGTCCTTTGCGTGGGGTGTTCCCCATGTGGACCACAATCCATTCACAGGTGTCTAGCGTTAGATCTCCCTGGTCACTGGGTGTCAGCGAGGTCAGAATCAGGGCTGAAACTCTGGGCCCATTCAGATCGATGAAAAAATTCCCATTGACTTAAGTAGGATCTGGATTTCACCCCGGGGCCTGGCTGGCCATGCAGGCCAATGCAGCTGGCTAGCGCGTGGGTACAAGGCAGCAGTTGGGGTGGCAATAGACCTTTGCTGCATATGCCATCTTGGGGCAACTTTTCAAATGTGCCAGTTCAGATTTGCCAGCTCGCCCATCTGTACCAGCAAAAACCCGCCCGTGCTGGGCACAGATGAGGGGTGAGGAGACTCAGTGCTCTCACTAATTTTAACCTTTTTCTAACAGGCTCACTTAAAAATGTGTCCCTTAAGATTTGTTGTTGTTCTCAATTGTTTCCTGATGTAGAATTTTTTGCTCCTGGCGTAATCCAGGTAGCTGGTTTCCCTGTGGAAGAGGAACGAGATTTTAGGGCTTGTGCAACCTCCGGTAACTTTCCTATCTGTGTTTTCTTGTGTTGCTTAAATCAAAAATCAAGGTTATTAGATTTGGGGACCCATTCTGCTAAATCACAGCCATGTTTTCTGGTATGATAATCCAGATAGGCTATTCCTGGCCTGTTGCTGGGCCATGTTGAACAGCTGTTGCGTTCCTCCCCATAGGTGGCTGCATTCCAGAGTTGGGAGAGGTGATGGCTGGGGAGTTTTGCCATTGACTTCAATGGGTGCAGGATCTGGGCCACAGTTGGTGAAGTGCTTTGGGATCCTTCGAAATGTAAAGCACCAAGTCAGGCGTGGTCATCTAGAGTGGGAGTTAGCTACCAGTGCAAACCCCTAGGTGCAAGCCCATGGCAATGACACTGAATGGGTCAGGGGGAATAGTTTTATCTGGGGAGTCAGTTGCCAGCTGGAGGTTCTAAATCTAAAGAAGTCACACACTGGATTGGTTTTGTGTCAGTGGCATTTTGGCGTCTTTCAGGTGCCTCTGTTTGGGTGGCGGGGATGTCTGTGTGACAAGGACGATATGGGTGTTGAACGGCATAATGATGAACTGTCATATGGAGCAGAAACATGGCCATAAAAAACAGCCGGGAAGAGGAAATGAAACAGTTTTCCATGTCAAAAGTTACGGCATATTCATAGCATCGGTTGGCTTGATTTTGTCACAAAGGAGGAAACACTTAGACAATCCAGGTGCATTGCAGTCTTGCAGCAGTTGGGAACTAGATGACTGCAGCGAGGGGGCGGGGAGGGGGGGGTCATGTCCCAGCTGCAGAAGAAAGTACGCTTTTACAGAAGGTTTATAGTGCAGAGGTCAAAGAGAGCAGAACATGAGGCCCACCTCGAACAACGTTGGAAGATGTAATGTGGAAGGATTTAAGGAACCTAAATCCTCCCATAATGACTCTTGCTGAAGAATGAAGGCTTGCAAGGGGCTGTTCAAAATGGAACTCCATTGCACGCACCGCTCTGGCGACATCCTAGCCATGTGACTCATCTGCCCCTTGCTGCAAACCCCCCTAGTGTAAACACAATTCACACCCGTTGCAGCATGATTTGCATCAGTGCAACTTGGCGGGTGGGGTGTAACCAGCACAGATGCAAATCATGCTCAGTGGGTAGAAATTGTGTCTTTGAGGAGCATGTTGCACCGTGCGTCTAAAATCCCCGTGTGAGTATGTGTCTCTGCAACTGGACTGAGAGGGAGTGAGGGGCCCAGGGTTTAGAGATTATCTTGCTGGCCCTTAACGTGAAGAGGGACACACCAAAGATCCCCCACTGTGGCGTTCCAAACCTTTGGACTGATCAGCCAGATTCCTGCAGCCTCATTTCATAGCCAGGGCTCCCGGTGGCTGCAAACAAAGCACCAGAGGGTGAAACTAGGGGCCCTGCAGCCCAGTTCCTGCCACTCAGCCGACCGACCGGGATGAGTGAATGATTTATTATTCCTCTCCTGCCATTCACAAGGTGCCTCCCTCTGAAGCTCCCGACGTTTCAATGCACCTGCCACAAAAGGGCGTTTTCTCCACTATAGGGATCAAATGCCGGGGACACAGAGGCATATGAAATGCCTCATTTCCCTCCAGAGCGTGAGGTTCCCCCCCCCCCCATCCTCCCCTCTTATTTAGAAAAAAAGGAAGAAAAAAAAGTTTTGCTGGGATTCTGTGGTGCTCCTGGGATCACTTCAGCATGTGGCCAAAGGGGGTTGCATGGATTAGAAATCACAAGGGGAAAGGGAAGGAAAATGGGGCTTTGGGGGAAAATGATTATCATTGTTGTGTTTATTTCTAGCACCCAGAGGATTGTGCTGGGTGTTGGATACAAAAATGTATTACTGTAGAAGGTCTCTGTCCCAAGGAGCTTACATCAAACAGACGAGACCGGGGGAAAGGGAGGTATGCACCCACAGAGTAATCAGTGATGGTTAGTAAGTGTTATGTTAGTTTCACGATTATTGTGGAGGGTATTTCATTTTTTCTTTGCTTTATACATATGCACCAGGCTCACATGTGTACAAATGCATCCTCTATTTCTCCCTTTCCCTCCCTCCCGATACACACACACAACCATATACATACTTGCACAATCATACATTTACACTCACACATACACACACCAGACACATAAGCACCACTAACTAACTTATGTAACGCACACCACATTAGTCACACGGTTACTTGCACATACCACCCATACAGCACACACACACAACATAGACACACACATAACATAGATGCACCACACCACACATTCTCATATGGTCCCAGACACACGCTGACAGCTACATAATCTCACTCACGAATAACCACGTTAGCAGTTTAAGGGGTGAGGAGGAAAGTGGGAGAGGGGTAGTTAATAGGAAAGACAAGCAAGGAAAGGCAGAGCTGTTTGAAAAACGAAATTTTCCTTTCATGGGAAATCTCAGCATCTCAGATTAATTTCTGTTTCATGTTGGAGCAGAAAATTGAACATGAAAAACTTTTTGTGAAATGAAAAAAATCCCCCAAAGTTCCCAGTGGGGAATGTCAGACCAGGGAAATTCTGCGTTTTTCCATGGGAATGAAATTATTTTGACACATTGAAACAAAATATTTTCTTTTGAAGCCACATTTGAGAAATGAAAATTTTCCTTTCAAATGGATGTTTTGATCAAAACAAGATTTGTCCATTTCGATTCTTCTGAGCCGAAAATTGAAACATTCCATCACTGTTTTCCCACAGAAAATTTCAGTGAAACCACTGGAGTTTTTCAGCTGAAAAATCTGGACTACCTCTAACTGTGGGGAAGAGGTCAGGCGGTACAAGGGAGGAAAGTGGAGGTCAGTTAGCTAGGGAGGGAGAAGTTCTGATTTAAGCATCCCCAAGGGGCTGTTTGATCCTTGAAACAACTTCACTTCATATTGTCTCTTTTATCTTAAACTGGGTGGCTGGACGCTAGACACCTAGGCTGGGAGCTCAGAATCATGAGGCTGATGGGATAGAAACCAGTGTGATGATCCGATGGTCTCTTCGGGACTTAAAATCTATGGAACGATGCAAAGCACCCAGGTGATTTAGGAGCACACACCATTGGAAATCAGTGGGCCTGTGCTCCTAAATTACTTGGGCACCTTGGAAAATCTCACCCCTAGACATTATGGTGAGGGGCCTGTTAGAAACACAGACAGAGGAAGGTGCAGCATCACTGCACAGGTTTTGTATCGTAATGCCAATGTGGATTAGTGCTGTGATTTTTTTTTTACTGATCTAGTTCTACCACTACAGCCCCTAGTGTGAACACAATTATACCAGTATAAAGATGCCTGATAGCAGTGTAGTTATTTGCCTTCTGTTAGCAAGATAGCGATACGGGTATAAAGCACTGTTACACCAGGATAACTGCAGCCACGCTAGCTTTAGTCACCTTTCATTCGTCTCCACCTGCTCTCTGGGACTGCACAGCTGAGCTCTCAAAATCACCCCCCACGTCCAGATGCCACTGCAGCCTGGAGAGGCATGTACCATAGGGGCTGAAGAGATCTGGTCCCTGCCCGTGCTCCATTGGTCCTCGCCTGCTTGGACTGCAGCCCCATATTGACTCCCGGCCTTTGTTCAGAACTCACACCTCGACAACCAGCACTTGGTGTGTGAAGAAGGTGAAAAGTTCAAGCCAAGATCCCTGTAAAGAGACAAGTTTGGTCCGTCTAATTATCCATGAAGCAGGGGCCTTGGCGCTCCGGACGGGTTCAAGTTTGGTGCCCACTTGTTCGGTGACGGAGCCTCGCTTGGCTTCACACTGGCTGATTAAATGTCTCTAATTGTCAGTTCCCATTATCCCAGAGCTCTGCTGTCTGCCGGGCTTAATTGTCTGCCCCTTGGCACCCCTGTCCTGTGGAGCTTGGTTCCTTTTGCGGGCAAATGCTGCCCTAAATTAGGGTTCACACACACAGACAGACATTCTCCACACACATAGACATTCGCTACACCCACAACACACACACACACACACACTCCTATTCACTATAAATATCCACACAAACACACAGCACATAAACTAACACACACTGCACACTCTAATACCTAACATAATAGCTCACATACATGCATGCACACTCTGGCATGTGCAAATACACACGCAATACACATTCTCACACTCATACGCACACACACCACCCATATACATATGCACACAGAATACACACACACACACTACAACATGGGTGGGCAAACTACAACCCTCCAGCCAGTTTAAACCAGCCTTCAAGCTCCGGCCAGGGAGTGGGGTTGGAGGCTGCTTCACGTGCGCTTGCCAAGGCTCCCGGAAGCAGCAGCATGTCCCCCCTCCGGCTCCTATGCTTAGGGGCAGCCAGGGGGCTGTGTGCACTGCCCCGTCCCCAAGTGCCGCCCCCACAGCTCACATTGGCGGGGAACTGTGGCTAATGGGAGCTGCAGGGGCGGTGCCTGTGGAAGGGGCAGCATGCAGAGCCGCCTGGCCGCACCTCTGCATAGGAGCCAGAGTGGGAGACATGCTGCTGCTTCCAGGAGCTGCTTCAGATAAGCACCACCTGGAGCCTGCAACGCTGATCCCCTCCTGTGCCCCAACACCCTGCCTCAGCCCTGATCCCTCTCCCGCATCCCAACCCCCTGCCCCAGCTTGGAGCCCCCTCCCCCACCCTGAACTCCTCATGTCTGCCCCCCCAGAGCCCCACCCCCAGCCAGAGCCCTCACCCCCCTGTGCCCCAACCCCCTGCCCCAGCCCTGATCCCCCTCCTACCCTCTGAACCCCTTGGTCCCAGCCTGGAGCAACCTCCTGCACCCCAAATCCCTCATCCCCAGCCTCACCCCAGAGCCCACATCTCCAGCCGGAGGCTTTCCCCCCCTCCCCGCCACACCCCAACCCCCTGCTCCAGCCCGGATCCCCCTCCCGCACCCTGAACTCCTCACTTCTGGCCCCACCCCAGAGCCCGCACCCCAGCCAGAGCCCTCACCCCCCTGTGCCCCAACCCCAATTTCGTGAGCATTCATGGCCCGTCCTACAATTTTCATATGACGATGTGGCCCTCAGGCGAAAAAGTTTGCCCACCCCTGTACTACAAGCTCAATCACACCCACCACACAGCTTCACAACCACACAAATACAGTCACACACACACAATCACTTCCACACACCTCACCCTCACATATGCACAAGCGAACACACAATCACACACTCTCATATACACACGTCCGAGGTTCCCATGTTTACATTCATACAAACAGTCTCAAATACGCAGTCACATACTCACACTTCATAGGGCAGCTCTTCGAGTGTGTTGTGAAGAGAAGGATGGGGCTAGGGATTAAAGGGATGTTAACTTCCCATACTCCAACCCACAGCGCTGGCCCTAGGTAGGAATATTGAGGAGCCTCTTCCTAGCCCCATTCTTTTTAGGGGGGCCCCCCCATCCCAAAATGAGATAAAACCATTAGGTTTATCCAACCTGCTTCCTCAAAATGTTCATCTAGAATGAAGCCCAGATCTGAACCATCCTGGTTTAAATTGCAAATAGAGCAGGTCAAAATGCGGGAGGAGGGCAAAAAAGGTTTTGGGGTTTTTTGACTGAACTATGGCTTTTTGGATATACAAAATTTTTCACAGACAATCTTCCTATCATTCGAAATGTGTGCTTTTTTTGTACAAGGGGGAGGAAACCCCAAATTCCCCTAAAAATGAACCCCCCCAATATTATTTCCACAAAAAATCACAAGTTCTTTTTTCATTTCTTTCCCATTTTTCCCCCCAATGCCATTTTCCCCTCACCAGCCCTATTTGCAAAGAAGCAAAGTCGTGTTGCCCTGCCCGTCTCTCCATTCTTTAAGGTCGAGTAGCTCTGCCCACTTTGAAACCTCATCCAACTTGCTGTGGCCCCGGGCTGGCTGGATGTGAGTGCCCCCGGTGGGGGGCCACAGGGGCGGCGAGTGGGGTAATTCATGGTGCGCTTTGGGTTGAGCACGTTCTCTTTCGAGATCAGCTCTGTTCTGCTCAGTTCTGATTGGCTACCTAAGTCAGGCCGTGACGTTTCTGTTGCCCTGATTGGAGGATTCAGAAGCCCATGCCAGGAAAACTCAGCTTGCGGGAAGCACAAGGGAGTGTGAGCACAGATGAAGTGACAGCTTGACAAAATCCAGTTGAATAGCCATGGAAAATTACAGGTATTATTCAGCCAGCTGTTGTGAAGTGTGCCAAGAAGGTCTTGCGGTTACAACTCTCAGCTGGGCTCCAAGGTACCTGGTTTCAATTCCCAGCTTTGCTGCAGGCTCCCTTTGTGTCCTTGGGCAAGTCACTTAAACTGGCTTTGCCTCGGTTTCCCCCGCTGTAAAATGGGCGTGGGGAATTTTGACCTACGTCACAGAGATGTTGTGCAGGTAGACCTATCTGTGTTTGTGAGGTGCTCAAATATGATGGTGATGGGTGCCAGATAAGCAGCTAGATGGGGGGGCTGCCCCTGTGAGGCCAAGGAGAGATGGGCCCCTGCATGTTCTTTAGAGTGGGCTCTGCCAATTAGGGGTGATTGATTTTGATGGGGTGCTGCCATGTGTTTGCAGCAGATGCTGATGGTATCAACACCATGAGAGCAGACAAATTGATCCGGAGAGAACATCTCATTCATCCTTGAAACAAGCTCTCATTCCCTGAAGCGCTCCCAGCCCCCTCTCAATAGCCTCTTTGTTATTCCCAAACCCGCGCCCCTGGCGTCCAGATACTGAGGCAACTAGAGACGCACGAGGTACAAGAGAAACCTTCCCCAGCTGCTTTTCATTTGCAGGCCCAGTGCAGGAGAGCAGCCTGCGGGAGCCCAGAGGCAGCAGCAAATGGTTCGGATCCTCCGTCCCCCTCAGCAGATGTGTCTCACTGCCCCAAGGGGGCCGTAGCTGGGATTGTTTCACTTTTCCAGCAGCAATTCCAGCTTGTAGCGGTTAGCACTAGGGTACAATGGGGTGCAAATGTGTGTGTGTCGGAGGGGAGTCATTCTTAGTAATAATAATGAGGAGTCCTTGTGGCACCTTAGAGACTAACAGGAGCGGGATCATCAGCCTTAGCATGGACCAATGCCGTGTTCAGCCCAGCAACAGAGGGGAACCACCCCAACCCGCACCCTTTGCCTCTCCATCTGGCAAAGGGTTGAGGCAGCCCCTTGGCATTCAGTCCCATTTGATGGCTTCGGGCACCTCCCACCCCCAAACGAGGTGCTCAGCAGCACAGGCTGGGGCTGGAGTCGCGCCAGAGAGGCCCAGATTTTCATCCCGCCGCTGTGTAAACCCCACCGAGGCACTTCCCCCGCTGCACTAGAATGGCCTGACTTTGCGTGGAGATGCATTAAAAAGATAGACGGCCCCGTTTCCCAGGAGATTGGAGACAGCTCAATTGTTTTGCCCTGAGATAGCCCCGGTGTCTGCCTCTGTCAGTCCAAGAGCCCCCAGCCTTTCTGTGATGGTGTGAACTCAAGGGTTATCTGATGCCTGGCTTTTCCCTTCTCGCTTCAGCATTGCCCCGGTTCCGTGGACACTGAGGAAAGGAATAGGGGTGGGGGTGAGCTGGCTAATGGGGTTGGGGTGCAGAATCCTTCTGAGCTAAATCACCAGCCCAGATCCAGCCCAGTGATACAGAGGGGTTATCGTCTGTCTGGTGCCCGTGGGTCCATGCCACAGTAAACGCCACCAAATATGGCCTCTCTGCAGAGACTCCCAACAAGTGCCAAGGCCTGAATGGTCCATGTATGCTTAACGCTCCTCTCGCAGGTGATCAACCAAAACCAGAAGGGAGTCTGAGTGTGTGCACCAGGAAAGCCATGATAGCCAGGACACTTACGAACGTCTACCTCACACCCCCCAACTACACATCACCTCTGAATCTGGCTTACCAGGCTAAATCCTCAATGGGTGTAAGCTGGCATAGCTCCACTGATTTGTACGACGCTGTGCTGATTGAGACCAGATGAGGAGCGGGTGCCCGCTGTCAGAGCGCCCAAGCGAGTGTAACTCAATTGCCAAGGGGCCAGAGAAGAGAAGCATAGCAAGGAAAGATGCTAGCAATAGCCCCTCCACCCCCACCCCTGCACAGCCTTCTTCAACTTTGTGCTCCTCCCTCTTTGGCATGTAAATTACACCATGGTGGCCAGGTGCCAGCAGATCTAAAACAGCCCGTGTTAGTGTCAAGGGGGCTTAGTTGCACCTTCAAAGGAACCTGGGCACTACCAGACTGGATCAGACCCTTGGTCCATCCAGCCCAGTATCTCCAGCTCCAGATGCTTCAGAGGCATATGCGAGAACCCCTGCAGTAGAATAAACTCCCCCCACCCCCAGGCATGAAGATCCCATTGCCTGCCCCTCTCTTCCTCTCCCACTTGGCCCGCTGCTCAGCTGGATTGCCAGATTGGACAGTCCCTGGGATTTTTCTTTCCATGGCTGCTCACCTCAATGGAGGATTTCCCACCCCACCCCCTTTTGTGTGTGTGTGTGTGAGAGAGCGAGAGAGCAGTGCTGAGTGACAGGCGGCTTGTTTCCACACCTGTTGCTGCTCCACAAAATAGGGTCAGACCACATCCCCGTCTCCAGGATGAAAGGGCCTCTTAGTGTGAGCGGTTCGGCAGCGTCTCCCAGGGGCATCATTCCCATGTCATCTGCTGCCCACTGGATTAGGATGGAAATCCCACAGTCAGCCCCTCCCCCATCTGCCCTCCAAAAAATCAACAGGGTGCTTTGAGCCAGTCCCTTTTCCAAGTCCTGGGACAGAGACAGCAAGAAAGAGCTGACACGAACAAGGGACCAGAATCGGGGGCGGGGTCAGAAACAAGCGAAGAATAACTCAGAGAGGCTTGTAGCTAAGAGGCTAAGTCCAGCTCAGTCCCTTCCTCCCACCCCACACCTCAGGCCCTAACTCAGATCCACGACCTAAACCCGAACTCAACCCCTCGGCCGTCTCTGGGGCACTCCAGCAGCAGCCCCGGAGGCAGGAGGTGGTGGATGAGCCACTGGGCCAACAGGGCCTGTGCCCAGGGGCCCCAGCCAATTGGGGGCCCGCAGAAAAATGGGCACCCGAGTGCCCTTCCCTGCTCTGCCCACCCGGCGCTCCTGCCCCTGCTCCCTGGCAGGAGCGCCGGGTGGGCAGAACGGGGGCAAGCCTCCGCGCCCTGACCCCATTTCCCTGGCAGGAGCGGCCAGGGCAGGGAGGACTGCAGGCGGAAGGGGTGGGGAGGGGCCCCTACTTGCTCTAGCGCAGTGCCCCACAAAACCCTAATCCACCTCTGCATATCAGGATGGGGGCAGAGCAAAGGAGAGGCATGACGGGAGTGTCCCACAAGGACTTTTGGAGCAGGCGCTCAAGTAAGGGGTCTGCTTTAGCCTGTGAGAAGGTCTGGCAGCTGCTGAGCGGGGAAGAGGCAAGGTGCCCTCTCTCTGCTCCTGCACCGGCACGGGGTGAAGTGCCCCTGGGAGGGTAGCTGGTGCTGCCGAGACCCACAATCTACAGGGCTCCCGTTACTTTCTGGACCTTGTGTGACATTCCAGGGCTTTGATTCCAGAGCTCCGGGGCAGCAATGCCCCTGAGAGCAGGGGCTGGGCACCCCATCAGTGAGTAGCAGCTTTGCTCCCCGTCCCCACCCACCAGCTGAACCCTTCCCCTGCCTGCTGGCTGTGAAGTGAGCGATGGTGCCTGCCAGCAGGGAAAGGAAACGGTGCACAGCAGAGTGGAGACTTACTGAGCTCCCCACCACCCCAGGGGCCTCCATCCACCCTCTCCGCTCCCAGCTGCTCTCGCTTCCTGCCTTAACCTCCCTGTGATTCCCTCACCTTGTGCCTGCTGTCTGCATACACCTGCCCCCGGCCTCTCAGCCTGCCCCCACCCCTCAAGCGAGATGGAGGTGTCTCTAGCCAGCTGCCAGCTGGATAAGGGGAGAGCTCTGTGGGGACGAGTGAGCACAAACACGGGGGAACTTTTGACCATGCGTCTCGCATCTCAGAGTTGTGAACCTGCCTGCCAGACGGGATGCCGGGCAGTAGTACCTACTCAAAGCCTGAGCCAGTTTACGCACAGGTAAACCCAGAGCGACTTCACTGAAATCCATGCAGTTTGCCACAGTGGGGCTGAGACTCTGGCCCTCCATCTATTGGGGTTGCAGAAAACCAGTGCTTGGAACGGCTGGGGCTTGCAGTGTCCACACGTAACACCCATCCATCCCAGGCATTTGGCACGTGTTGGTTGTCCCAGCTGGGTGCGAGGGCTGGAATGAGTTTAACTCAGTGCCCAATGGTCTCATCCCCTTGCGGATGGGATGCCACAAGCACTGCAGAGCTGCATTAGTTCATCTCATCTTCTGAACCCCATCCCAGAAGGTAATGCTTCCCCTTTGGAAATTACCCCAAAGCCACTGGTCCCCAGCAACAATGCCGGGCATCATGGGAGAGATGCTTCAGGCGTCCCAGAAGGCCTGGATGTAATTGTATGGATGGGCCGGTCAGGAAGAATGTTGGCACGTGGTTGCCTTAACCACTACAAGAACAAATGTGGCAACTGCCTGTATCATGGGTTTTATGGTCCTGCAACAGCTCCTAGGCCGGGGAGTAAATCCTTCCCCTCTTCCACAGGAGCAGCAGGATTTGTGGGGCTCGCACGGGCTGAAACTCTGCCCAGAGGAGATATTGGGTGGGGCTGAAGAGCCATTGCTTAGAGCCATGCACACAAAGACCTAGCGGAGAGAGGGAGGTTAAAGCCAGCAAGCCTGATGCTAGACGAGCATCTCTGCAGCCTTGGGAACAGGATTCCCCCTCCCCGGTCCATGAAGAGACACCCCTCCCCATCTTCCTCTCTGCCCAATGACGAGCTCAATGAACTCGACCCTAAGGGGATCTAGCTGCTTCCCTATTGCCTTCCACTTTGTGTGAAACGCTGCTCCCTTTGCACTGGTGTAAATGGCAACACGAGGGGAATCAAGTGGATTTAGCCATAAGTGTAGACGGGATCAGAAAAGGAATACGCCAGACAAGCTGGTAACATGCGTGAGCCAGGGGAGCTAGGGAGAGGTGGGGAAGGGGGAGGAGAGAGCTCCATTTCCATCAGCGGCTGTTATGGTTTTGCTCCCTGGTGCAAGAAAGCCACCGTTTCCAAGATCGTACAAAAGAGGCATAAAAAGCCTCATTTATCCTGCACACATTCCACCCACGAGGAATTTCTTCCCTGTAATATTTTGCAGGCCCCCTTCTTCCTGCCTCTGGCCCCTCATAAATAACCCATTTTCTCCAGAACGGCGCTGGGGGGGGGGGATGGGAAGTTGCTGAGTCTGTGCGAAAGGTGAACCAGCTGTAGTGGCTGGGCCGGGGCCGGGTGTGGAGACACCGGCCAAACTCCGGCAGCTGTGCAATGAAAGGGGAAATTGTACTGCTGCCATCGGGCTCTGAGATGTTCTCTTCCTCGAAGGTGGGGGGAGAAGTTCAGACATTCAGAAATAACTTGGGAAAATCAATCGGATAATTGACGGCGTCGGGGCCAGATCCTCAGCTCTTGTAAAGGAGCACAGGTCCACTTGGGCGCTGTGCTGCGTTACATCACTGAGGAGCTGGACCTGATAATCTAACAGGAGCTCTGGGGGGGTGTGTGTGCGTGTGTGCGTGCGCATATGTTCATACCCCGAGCATCCCCTCCAACACCCACCCCCAAGCACCCGATTTCCTGGGGACTTCCTTGGAGCTCCAAGTCTATGGATAGTTCGGCAGTTTCCCCCTCTCTGTATTTCCCAGCTCTGTGGCTGGTAGTGCCCACCAACTGGGCAGTAGAGCAGCATGCTCTTTTAAAAAGCCATGAGATCAGTCCCTATAATAATATTGGTTTGTATTATTCGTATGGCCTCAGCATCTAGTAGCCCCAGTCATGAGTCAGGACCCCAGGGTGGTAGGTGCTGTATGAGCAGAGAACAAAAAGATGTTTCCTGCCCCCAGAGAGCTTATTACTTTAACTATACTAGTGGGGGCATAAGCAGGGATACCTGAAGTTAAGGTCGCCTGGCACATTCCATTATAAGATTTTGTTTTCAGTCGCTTATAACTTTGGCAAACTTGAACCGGTCAAGCTAAAATTTTCCATGCCTGAGGTGTCTGCCTCAGGCTGAAATATTTTGGAGCGTTTCAGCTAAAACGGTTCAGCCATCTCAAAAAATGAAGTAAGGAAAAATATGACGTTTTGCCCATGTTAAAATAAAAATTCTTACAACCATTTTGTTGAGAAAGTCCAGCGCCCCCAGGCTTTGGAGCAAGGAATTGAAATTTGGCAGTGGGGTGGGGGGGTTATCTTTATGCTAGGGAGATGCCTTTTGCTTTCCTCATGAAATGCACCCAAATTTGGCCAAGTTAGAAGTCTCTAAAAGTCTCAGTTTGCACAGGCTCAGTAGAGACTCGTTAGAGTTTTGCAGCTGCATTCTCTGAAGAGCCTGTCTGCACTGAGCACGCTCCGTCCCTTCACAGCTCCTACGCATGATCAGACGGCATGCACCAGCCTCACAGTATCACTGAGCCTGCTGCAGCCTTGGGGGCGAAGGGGCTTGAGCAGGACGTTCTCTGCAATTACTGCTCTCAACTGCTGGAGACCCGGAAGCCAGTTTTGCTTCTGGGCACTGGAACAGAGACTCTGGGAGACCATCCCCTGGTGGCCCGGAGGAGGGGAAGGAGGAAACAGCCTGACTCAAAGGCAGAGGGGTGAGGAATGGAAAAGCGATGCAGGATGGTGGGTGGAAGAGGGTTGGGAGCCGGAGCCAGGAGAAGGGACAGATATAAGAGCAGAGGGGGAACTTAAAACAGGGGATAGGAACAAAGGATGGAGGAGGATAGGACCAGGAGAGGAAAATGGTAGGAAATGGAAACAGGGGCTGGAGCCAAAGGCTGGGAACTGGAATGGGCAAAAGCCAGAGAGGCACAGAGGATCTGTAACCAGTAGACATGCTCCCCCTGCCCCTGCCCCGAACTGGCCCCCTTATTCCTGAGTCTCAGCGTTCCTCTACTGTCTAGCAAACAGCTCTGAAACCCACTTACTCTGTTGGCTCAAGCATCAGAGGTCTGTGCTGTGGATAAAGAGCTCACCCTGCTGATAACCTATGTAGGGGGTCAGTATGGTCCTATGTGATGGTTCCCTCTGCTCAGTTTTTAAGGTTTTAAAAAACCTGGGAAATTACCCTGTGCCCTGACTGAGGCAGGGGTCTTGTGTGTGGGGGGGGGGAAGTATGTGATCTTGTAAGTAATGATTGTTTTAATGCAGGTGCACAAGGAAGCCAAATTAAGGTTGCATGGACGGGCATAATTCTGAGTTCTTGACTTTTCAACCTTAACGTTCTTTTCACATAGTGGTTTTAAAGTGTAAATATTAAAAACCCCAGCCGAGATCAGGACCCTGTTGTACTTGGCGCTGTACAGACATGATAAGAGACAGTCTCTGCCCTGAAGAGAATCACAAGACAGAAAGCGGAGGAGAAAGGAAGGATTGTTATCCCCATTTTATAGATGGGGAAACGGAGGCCCAGCAAAATATAGGGCTTCTTGGGGCTGCTCTAACTTATGCTCTGCTTCCCAGGGCCCCTGGGAAGCAGAGAGTAGCCACCATGCAGGGCATCCTGACCAGGCCCCCTGATTTGCTCCCTATTCTGTGGGCTGGGAACAAGGCTGCTCCAGAGCCTAACAATACCTCTGCATGACCCAGAGAAGTCCCATGTGGTGGGCATCTCGGGGAGTGTTTCCCCTCCACTTCAAGGCCCCTTTGCAGTCAGAGTGGAATGAGGCCCTCGTTGCTGGGCAGGGGCTCTCTCTCTAGCGTGTAAGTTCTCCGCCGTACAAGCCCTGCCCCGGTCGCATGATCCACCTGCAGCGCCTGACTCAGGGATAGCCCCGACCCGCATGGAAGCAGCAGGAATCTGCCTGGGGAAGATATGGCCTCTCCAGCTTTTCTCGCTGTCCACTCAAGCCCCTTGTTCCTTCCTCCTCCCGTGCCTGGGTGGTGAGGGGAGGCAGCTGGATGGAGGCTCGGGGTGGAGTGGTTGAGATGGGGATTTGGCTTTGCGTTGACAAGCAGGGTTACACTGGAGGCATCGCTGTTGCCGACGACACAGGGGCCTTGTGGAAGGGCGGTGGTGGGATCAGTGGCAGCTCTGTAACCCTATCCTTCTGCCCAAGCGAGGCTGACCCTCCTGGGGCCAAGGGTTAAAAGAACGGACTGAAAGCCACGCGGGAATCAAAGCCTGTGACCAAACATCTGAGGAGAAAAGGCCCATCGTTCTGAGTGCGGTTTCGAGGGGGGATGGACGGGGCTGCGGGTTTGGTGGGGGTGGAAGTCGGGCAGAGCAATATTCGTCCTATTATCCTCTACTTCGGGGCCCCACTGAGACCAGTACCCTGGCTTGGATCCTGCGGAAGTAGGATCCTGGGGCAGTTGCAGGATAGGAGAACAGCTGGGGAATCACCTCTGGGTTGGTTTCTAGACAAAGTTTGGGTGTGACCAGGTAGACGCCAGGCCTTCAGGAAACAAGGGGTGAATCTCACTCAGCTCCTCTCTCCCTGCTGCTGGACACATGTTTTGAGGGGGGCTAATTAGGTTAGGTGGAGCTCACTTTTTGTGGCCCACTCAATCCCAGGCCCCTTTGCTGAGGTGCCAGCATGGGGTGTCGTCAGTGCCAGGTATGGGCATTTGAGCTCTGGGATCTAGACCGAGACTCGTCAACTCATGTCATGGAAACCGCCAGATGGGCTCACTCAGATCTCGGTTCAATTGCTGGCTCTGGCCTTAGTCTCTTAGGGCCTGGTCCGGTGCCTCCCAAAGTCAATGAGAATCTTTCCATTGACTTCAGTGGGCATTGCTTCACGCCCTTAATTTCTCTGTGCCTCCATTCCTCCTCGGTTAAATAGGGATAATAATACTTCCTTTCTCCCACAGTTGGTTGTCTTGTCTATTTAGACTATAAAATCTTCAGGGGACGGGCTATGGAACATACAGCACCCGGCACAATAGAGCTGTCTCTAGACCCCCTGGTAATACACAGAACGATAATCAGTTGCTATCACCTTGAGGTGGATTTGAACTAGCAGAATCCGGTGAAAGGCTCCGTTTTGCCAGTTCCCCCAAGCTGTGCAGCCCAGCCGCTGCAAGTGTGAAAGCTTTCCCCACGAACAGTTCAGTGGCGTTAATTCCATCCATCACCAACAGCCCCCATCAAAGCACGTGGTACGATCACGAGCCAAAAAGCCAGGCTCCTTTGTTCCAAGGGAGGGGGGAAGCAGGATGGACATCAGGTTCCCCAGAGGTTTATTCGTAGCGTTGAAACCAGACTCCAGCGGAGGCGATTTCGTTCTCCAGATGTCTGAGTTTATTCACACACCCCGGCATGCACTCCTCTCTCTTCCCCGGCCTCCTGCCTGGTGGAGAGACAGGTCTTTCAAAACACGCTAGTTCTGCTGTGCTTTATTTTATTTTTTTTCTGTTCAGTTTCAAGTGAGACCTGGCAGGGCGACAGTAACAAGAACTAAGAAACTCAAGGTGGGGAGAGAGCGGAGCCAAGACAATGATTTAAAGGCCTGTGGTTTCAGGCTGCTGCGGTATCTGGCTTTGCACACGTCTCCATCCCGGCTAACTGTGAGGCCTATCCCGCCTGGGTTTTTTATGTTTTTCTTTCCCCCCACAACCGATTTCAATAATTACAGACTCCAAGGGCAGCCACCAATTTGCTAATTTGGGTTAATCGCCACTCCGGTGATGATGTAGCCGGTTCGCTCTCGACCGCCGTCCCTTGAGACCCGCGGGGCGGAGGTGTGACCGACTGACTCGCAGTGAGGCCTCTGCGCGGGGCCGCAGCTTCACGGTCCCCTCCGCCGTTGGCGAGGCGTGGAGAACGGGAGGGGAAAGGTCAGCCGACGGGGACAGAGGCATTTGCAGTTCAGGGCTTTATGAGGAAACCATCTGCACAGCTGCGAGTTAAGAATTCCTGAGGCCTCACTTCCTGTGCAGAAATACCAGGCCGCCTGTAATAGCCTTTGCTCGTTAATGCTTTGTGATGTCAGGGCTTTGTGGTTTCTCTTTTTAAACGCTAACAGGTGGCGACGTCTGGGTTTTTGTTGCTAGCTTTTTTGGGCTCCAGGTTCCCAATCTGCTTGTCTCCGTTGCCTTTAGAGGGTTCAGCTTCTCTGTCCTTTCCGCTCTGGGAGGCCCAAGGACACCTTGGTTAAAATACAGCTCTTCCCTTGGGTCAAGCATTCTGGGCAGCTCTGCAACCAAGGAAGACGTGTTCTCCCCCTGTTGCTTTCCCGCGTCTCTTCTCCCCCCTTTCCCTCTCCCCTCCCGCCTTCTCCATGCTTTGGCCACCTGCAGGAAGGCAGCAGCTGCCACACACATGCACCCCCTCTTCCTTCGCTGCATTCCCCGGTTTACTGCCTCCGGCTGAATTCCTCAGGAGCTGCAAAAGATTCTTCTTGGCCTCCAGGAGGGAAGGAAGGACCTATAGGGCGAAGGGGGTTCCAAGCTGGACTTCCTATTCACAGGCTGCAATTGATTTGCAAAGCAGATTCATCATTTATATGAATATCCACTTGTTAACCCCTCTCCCCCCACTGATAGGCAGCCACCTCTGGAGTGAAGCATGGCAGTAGCTTAGTGCAGGAAGTGAAGAGTAAATGTATCCAACTGGAGCCACAAGGCGGACTTTGGCTACACAGAATGTAATTGCTCGTGTTGGAGTTTGGCCAGCGTGCCCGGGGCTAATCCCCCAGCCACAATGACAATTGCTGCTGGCTCTTTACTGACCCCAAGTGACCAGAGGCTTGGCTTGATGTCTCTTCTGAAAGATGGCACCTCCATCTGCACGGTGTCCTCTCCCCATGGGCTGGGGGCATTGATTCATCAGACTTGCCATCAGCACTTCGTGTAGCGCTTAGGAGCTCTCTGGAGATCTCCATTCAATTTCCAGTGTGACCCACCCATCCTTGTGAAAAAGGGCAGCCTATTCACGGGGGAGAGAATGGCCACTGGGAACTGGATGGTGTTGTCAAAACCACTGGAAAGAGGAGTGCAGGGGGTGGGGGAAAGAATTAGAAGTTAGAAAGTTTCTGAAATTCGTGGCCTTGCTTCTCAGTGGGTATCATGCAGCCTAGCTCTGCTGAATTCAAGGGAGCAATGTCATGTTTCCCCTGCTGAAGATCTGGCCCAGAGAGATGTTTCTCCTACATGAAGAAACGGTGAGCATAGACAGCAGTTTAGGAATGATAACCATGCTTTTTCACCCGTTGCCCCTTCTTGCTGCTCAGCCTGCAGCTCACCCTCCCACCACAAGTCAGACCTGCCATTATGTGCCACCTGATCACACAGAGAGCAAGTAGACAAAAAGAGAATGGGAGGCTTGGTGGAATCTCAATAAATCTGGCCAGTCCACATAAAGAATGCTGTCCTCTGGCAATTAAACACTGTATCCTGTGGGGTACATGGCGCAGGCTTCTTATGCTCATGAGACAAGTAGTCGGAGAAGGAGCTTGGCGATATTGTGTTTGGAGTATCCATCTGTTTGTCTCCATATATACCTTTCTATCTAAGTGTGTAGCTAGCTAGCGAATCTACCAAGCTGATCTCCAGGGGTACCCTATGAGGATTATTATCTGCCGTGTCCGAGCTGACAGTAGCTGCCACAGGGGGAGAGGAGATTGCTGAGCTAGCTGGGTCCTTTACCACTAAGATCTATGTTACGTCATCATAGCTAAATCACTGCGGGATGCCAACGCTGCAGTGTCCCAGGGTCAGGCACAGGCAACAGCTTGGCACCTGCCACACATACTCGCAACTCCTACTCTCAACTCTGGGGATAGGATCAGGGATGAGGGAAAGCGAATGGTGCCCCATGTCCCTCGTGAGCAGCAGGGCTTGAGAAGGAGATGACTTTTGCCCCTACCCTCAAACACATGCCCTGCAGCAATTTAGGGCACCTGTAGATAACAAGACCAGCTCTGATCTCAGCGGTGGGTGGAGGCCCTCAATTGTGCTAAGCGGGTCAGCTGGTGAATGCAGAGACTGGAGTAGGAGCGCTGCCTGCCATCCATCTTGCTGGGCATCTCTCCCCATCTTCCTTCCCACCCTGCCAGTAGCTGGGTCGCATCGTTCCACCTCGAATGGAAGTTTCCTTCTTGGTTGGTTGTTGTGGATCCCATCCTGTGCAGAGTCAGGTGGAAAATCCCCTGTCGTCTGGTTTTACAGCCTGGAGGGGGAGGAAAACAACCTGGGGTTCGAGGAGGGAAGCCGCTTGATATTCCCGCACATTGGGATTAGCAGCTCACTGGGGCGCAGGGGTGTGGGACTGGGTAGAGAGCGTGGGGGGGGGGGGAAATGCCCTCTTGGGCTCAGTCTCCTTTCACAGTTGAGACCTGGAAAACAGCAGAGGGGAAACCTCATAAACAGGCAGGCCCTACGGCCTGCTCTGTCTTTTTGAGTAACTGGCCTTTTGCCTTGTGTGCAAGGGGGACTGGGGTGGGTGAGAAGGCTGCTTGTTGGAGGTGGAAAAGCATGGGGCAGACCTGGTCCCTCAACACCATGATGCCAGCTTTTCCTCTGCATTTCAGCTGCTTCCATTGTAGGCGGCCTAACTTGTGACCCTGGGGGCTTGGGGAAGTGGCTGCCTCTATTTTATGGGGGGGCCCATTTTCAGGCCCCGGAGAGGGTCTTATGTTGAGAGGTGCTGAGCACCCACAGCTCCAGGTGTAGTTAATGGATGTCGGGGTACGTGGCACCTCTGACAATCAGGCCTCTGGTGTTTAAGTCAGGTGGCCCCAGGTGGTCATTATGAGGGAAATATGGCCTTCGGTACTAAGCTGAGGTATACTATGTTGTATGGATACAGGCTTTCCCCAGGACTGTAACCCCCAGGCCTGGTGGTAGTATTATTTGTAAGCACAGATGTCAAGACCCTCAATGCTGGTGGTCAGTAAGGTTTGTACTGAATATTTGAGTACCTAAAGGACCCCTAAAATTACGATGATCTCCTGCTGGGACAGAACGTCTGTGCAGGAAACCAGCTGAGGAGCTGCCGCAAAGGCCTTACAGAGATCGTTACAAAAATGAGCATGATCATTTGTGTGCAGGATGAAAGACAGAGTGGTGTGGATGGAGAAGTGAAGGGCCGGCATGGGGATTGGACCCAGGCAGATCTATCAGAAGGTGCTGCAGGGAAAGGGACCTCTAGCACCTGAGCTAAAGAAGCCACTCCTGGAGCTGGTAAGAGCAGTAGGCTGTTATCCTCGGTGTGTACCAGCCATTAGAGAGGGACGCTATCCACACTTTATCAATGAGTTACACAGATATTGTGCTCACTGCTGCACATAACTCAAAATGGATGGTCTCTGCCCCACATTGTTCACAGTCTAAGGCTTGAATAACTAGGAGAGTGATGGTTTGGAGGATGCGGAAGGATCACCCTGCATAGAACCAAAATGTTGTCTGGTAAAAGGCCTGGAGAAGGGAGTAGGAGCAGGAAATGAACAAGGCAGTGGAGCTAGCATGTTGGAGGGTTCAGGTTAGGGAGAACGTGATGTGAGATGAAGTCCAAGGGGTAAGCTGGAGAGGGTCTATGTAGGGGCTTTAAGACACTAATGACCAAAAGCACAATGAGGCAGAACTTGGTTGACTCCTGTGCCTTCCGCCCCCCATTCTTGACTTCAGTGCCCCTTGCTGACGGTGACAGATTGGTCTATTTCCCTCTCTCTGCCCACTTTTCTGCAGCACGTCCTTGTAGATGGGAGAGACTCACACCTATCCTGTCTGTCTGATCACCATGCTGGCCCAGCACAGGAAATAATCAGAGGTTTCCTCCTTTATCTCTCTCCCTCCTTCACTCCTCCATCCTGGCCCCTCTCTCTCTTTCATCCAGCACACACATCCATGCTCATTTGTGTAGCAACCTCTGTGAGGTCTTTGCTGCTGCTTCTCAGCTGGTTTCCTGCATAGACGTTCAGTCCCAGCTGAATTTTAGGGAGCCCTTAGGTGCTCAGAGACTAGTGGGATGAGCGTATTATAAATGCGTGGATAGATGGGTACTTTGGAACTCCACTCAAGCAGAGGAATTCCAGGCGGGGCTCGGTTTGTCTGAGTTTGGCTGTTAAAGCAAAGCTTGTTTAAAAGACTAGGCAGAGATTAATGAAAGGCTTTTCATCTGCGAAACAAAAGGGTCCCCAGGCAAGCCTGAGTCTGAAATGGTGTCAACAAGATGAAAACAGAGGCCTGGACAAGTCTGCAAGGGCCACGCATGGATGTAATGCCCTGCTTGTCCCTTTACAGTTCAGCTTAGGGTGCAACTAGGTGCACCAAGAGAGAAGCTGCCATCATACAGGGTTGTTCCCTGTTAGGAAGAGAAGGACCAAACATGGCTCTGTGGTGAAGGGAGGTTAGAGACAGGTAATAAAGGATGGGTGAGTTACATAGAGAAAAGGGGAGTGGGATCCACAAAGATGGGCTGAGAATTGTGATCGCTGTTTTACACAGAGGGAAACTAACTTACTCAAAGCCAGAGGATTAGAATCCAGCTCTCATGATGCTGCTTTAACCACCAGACCGCACTGGCTTCCTCAATAGAGTCTCACTTTCCGGCCCTCCCCTCCTGTAAGGTGAGGGGGCAGGTCACAGTCCCTACCTGGGTTCTGCATTGGCCAGGAGTGCCCCGATCCTCCTGCTGTCCCCAGGGTTTCCAGTAATCGCAAAAGAACTAAGGCAACCCTCCAGCTCCCAGTGCCTTTCGTTAACCCTTTTAGGCAAGGGCACGACTTCCCTTCGCACCCCACAGACAATAATCCGGGTCTTTGGGTAACAGAGACCATCCTCTCACTACAAGATGCCTGAGGACAAGGGACCGAAATCAGCCCTGGCGTGAGCAGGCATAGAACCAGGACTAAAATTGGCCTGAGGAGTTAAAACTATTCCCTAAAATGCTGATGGAGTGAGAGAAAGAATGTGAGACCAGCCGTTCTGGAGAAGACGAATGGTCCGTCCATCAGTCCCAGCCCGGACACAGGCCAATAGTGCAGCATCGCTCTCCCCAAAGCCTTCCTGTATGGGGTCTTCCTGACTGGTCATCACGTCCCACCTCAGCCTGCTCCGAATGAAGATGTGAACTCAACATCTCTTTGCAGGGAGAGCGCGGAGATCGGATCCCCTGACGCTGCTTCTTTGTATCCACCCAGCGGGAGACAAAGGGGTCTTGGTAAGCGCTTTGATTCACAGCAGCTAATGCAATGTAGGGAGGAGGTAAATCTGATCCTTCAGTGGTCCCTGTATGGCATGGCCTGACGGGAGAAACTTGCCCCAAAATCAATCCTCAGAAAAGGCACAGAGGCCTCCTTTGCCAGGGATAATCCCTGGTGGTTGATACGCCTCCTTCTGGCCCCCTTGTGTCAGCCTGGCTGGTGTAAAGGAGCTTCAGGGCAATGGTGAACCAGACCCCCAATGAACAGGCAAGTCAGTGCAATGGAGTCCAAAGTAACATAGAACTACGAAGGGCAGGGTAATAGCTGATCTTCCCATTGACTTCAGCAGGAGTTGCACCTGAGTGATGACTGAGTAAGGACTTCAGGATTTGGCCCAATATGCACAGTAGTCACTTAGCCAACCACTAAAATGCAGTCACCTCTGGGATGGAACATGGCACTGGGATGGAACAATAACACTTTAGGATAAGGAGTGAAGGAGAAGGTGGGCGGATTTTAGATGGTGGAATGTAATTATGCGACCCGGAATCTGGCAGCGTTAACACCTGGTCTTGCCTGAAGTGCCATGAGACCTTGAATGACCACAAGTGCTCAGGGTTTCAATTTTATGTCTCACCCAAAAGACAGCTGGGTTGAGGTCAGCTCGTGGGAGGGTCTGTGTGCAAGTCAGAACTGCAGGGTTTCTGGGAGGTTCAGATCCGGAGCGTCTCTGAGGGAGCTGGGGAAGGTAGTCATCCAGTGGCTGGGGATTTACAGTGACTAACACAAAACAGGTGTTTGAGGTGAAGAAGGGAGTGGTGTGGGCTAGTGTAGAGGTTCTCAACCTCTTTCTTTCTGAGCCCCCCCCCAATATGCTACAAAAACTCCACAGCCCACTTGTACCACAATAACTGTTTTTCTGTATATAAAAGCCAGTGCCAGTGTTAGGAGGCAGCAAGCGGGGCCATTGACCCGGGTCCCACACCACAGGGGGTCCTGCAAAGCTAAATTGCTCCGGCTTCAGCTTCAGCCCTGGGTGGCGAGGCTCAGGGCCCCAATCTTCAGCCCCATGCAGTGGGGCCTTGGCTTTCTGCCCTGGGCCCCAGCAAGTCTAATGCCTGCCCTGCTTGGTGGACCCCCTGAAACCTGCTTGTGGCCCCCCCAGGGGGTCCCAGACCCCTGGATGAGAACTACTGGGCTAGTGGACTGAGACCAGACCTGGGAGCCAGGAGCTCCTGAATTCTAATCCCTGCTGCTCTTCCACTGACTTACTTAAGGCTTTGGGCAACTCACTCCTCCTTCACCATCTGTAACATGGGAATGATGTGGAGACTGTAACAAACTGGCTACCTGATACGTCAGTGGCACCTCTTCCCAATCCCGGTTGGGATCAGAGCCGTTCAGCTCTATCATAGGCCCCGTGCCACTAACAGAGATTCTCTTTTGCCTCAAGGCCTGTGGTTTTCGAAGGGCAGGAATTGAGTTCTCCCTCTGGTCGTGCCATGAGGTTGTGTGTGGCCACAGTGTGCAACATAGCAACAGATGGGAAATTCGAGGGGGCCCTGAATGTTACAGTGCTGCGTACCACACATGAGTTTGTTAGAATTAATTAATTCGTTCGTTGGCTAAATTCTGCTCGTACTTACTCAGGTGTAAATCTGAAGCAACTATACCTGCAGTTGCTCCAGATTTTCATGAGTATGAATGAGAGCAGAGCTGGCTCCAGACTTTGTCAAGTGTCCAGAAAGATCACATGCGATTTGGCCTAGTGGGTACTGGGGTTCTCCTCCTGGCTCTGACACGCTGTGTGACCTCGAGCAAGGCTCTGACCTCTGTGTCTTCTCCCACCCTTTGTCTTTCCTTTCGATTTAGATTGTAATCTCTTTGGGGCCAGGGCTGTCTCTCTGGGTTTCTAAAGCATACAGCACAATGGGGCCCTGATCTTGGTTGGAGACTTTATGGTAATGCAAATAATAACCATGAATTGCTTGCTAGCTCCTGCAGGTCCATGCATTGATTTAAACTGGATTAACCCATGAACTATCCTGGTACAGACGTTCTCTGTCCCACCCTGTCTTAGAGAGAGGAAGCTTCCAATTTAGCATCAAGTTGCCTCCTTGCCTGTCCGCCCTTACCCATCTCCTACCCTCCAACGCCCCTAATGTTACCATCCCAAATGTTTAAAGAGAGTTTATAAAAACAGGAGCCCTTTGTTGTCAGAAGGGCAGCCTGCAACCTAAAGCCATCTGAAGTGAAAATCAATCCAAGCTTTGGGAGCTGGGGTGTGTGGATTGGCTCTGGGATCCAGCTAAGGTGCAGGGCCTCCTTTGCCTGCAAAGCTGATGGGCCAGGGGATCAGCCTGACTTCACAAGAACAAAGAGCAGCTTTAGGGGGCTTTATCTGCCAAGCTCCCCTTGTGGAGCTTTGGAAAACTTGTCTGGATTTAAAGAAACGTGTAGTTTTTGAAGAGGGAGGTCCTGTAGTGGAGCAGTGCAGGCTGTTCTCTATGTCTGCGTGTCTGTATACGTTTACACATGTCTGGACGGGTGGGCATGTACATCTGCACATGTGTGCACACACATGTAGGTTTGTGGGTACAGTATATGTTTACTGGTGTTTGTACATGCAAATCTGACTGTGCAAGTGGGTTTACATGTGTGTTTATATGCAGGTTTGCTGTGTGTGTGTGTGGCGGGGGGGGGGGGGTTGCATGGGTGTATGTGCAGGTTTGCCTGTATATATGGGTGTGCATGCCCGTGTATCTGCATGCCCGTGTTTGCATGTGTGTAAGTGCATGCAGGTATTTAGCAGCTTCCTCTGTACACATCGCACAGTTTTACATGGGCAGGTTTGACTGCATACACCTGCATATACAAACACACCATATTCTACCTGAATGCTCACGATTTATAGCAGGTTTCCTAACAGCTTGGAGTGGAAACAGAGTGGGTGATCCTAGAGACCAGATTTCTAATTGGCCGCTGTCTCTGAAATGAAAGCTCCCTGCATTCCCACCTTAAACATAATGCCTTCAAATGTGGCTGTTTTCTTCCTTTCCGCAATACAGAGAAATGGAAACTCTCCAGACAACCCCACCACTAAGTGAAACGCAGCACAAAGGGGGACCCTAGCGCAGAGAGTGGGTTTTCCCCCTGCCTAGCCTTGGAATCGGCAGTGAGTCCACTGTGCAGCACTGCAAAATATAATCGGAATCATCCAGCCGCTTCACTACTGCTCCAATGCAGGGAGTTCCTTGTAATCGCTCCTGGAGGTGACAGAAAGGTCATAGTGAGATCTGAAGCTGTAGGCAAAGGGGAAAGAATTATATTCGCCTGGATCATGTTCGTGATTTGTTGCTGGCAATAGCTTTTTGGGCGGGAGGCAGGGAACAGGATGAGGGAGGTCTGGAATCCATTCTTTTTTAAAAGAAGAACGGCAACAACACTGACCGTCTGCCGCACCTGTCCCTTGTAAATCTCACAGGACTTTTACAAACAGAAATGAATCAAGCTTGATGGTGGCTTCCACAAAATGGGGAAACTGAAGCACAGAATGGTTAAGTGCCTCATCAAGTCAGGCAGAGTCCGGAAGAGAACCCAGAAGTCCTGACTCCCAGTTTGGCGATCACTGGGCCATATGGGACCTATTAAGGATGGGGTGGCCATGTGGGACCGGTTACAATAATTCTAAGGGTAAGTGGAACATGGCCTTGGGGCTTATGTTTTGTAGGGTGCCACTCGGATGGGCTAAAGCCTTCTGAGGGGGTTGTGGGGAGGGAGGGAGAGAGAGAAAGCCCCTGTAAGGGGTCATGGGGGAATAGGCCCCCTGTATGTGGAGGTATCCGTCCCTCACCCCACAGATAAAATACTATAATACATGCCATGTGGTGCCACCTGGTGAACTCCTAAGGCAAATATTTGCCCCATCCCCAAGTGTATCCCTTTCCCCCTCCCCCCCCCCCCCCCAGCTTCATCAGACCTGGCTTGCAGCAGCTGCCCCCTCCCCATTGCCCTCAATACCAGCTCCCTGTGTCTTGAAGGACAGCGGAGTGAAACAAGACCGCCAAGGTGGAATCGGATTGGCTGGATGGTAATAAATATGCAGATCAGCTGGGCCTAGGTACTGTCCCATTGGTGAAAGGCTAATGGTTATGCAGATTAGCTTGGTCTGGCTCTTTCCCTATTTGCTGGAGCTTCACATTTGGAGCTGCCCTCTCGGTTGGAGGCAATTGACTATACGAATTTGGGGGCTGAGCTTTCGGGCCCATTGGTGGCAGGATAATGAATATGCAGATTAGCCTGGTCTGGCTGCCTTCCCATTGGCTGCAGCCTTATTAAGATGCAGATCGCCGGTCTCCCTCTGCGGCTCCCTTGGCGGCGCTGGGGTGAGGGAGGCGGCGGCCGGACCCCGCAGTCTCTCCCCGGCCGGCGGACGGGGCAGCTCTGCTCGGAGCTGGAGGCTCCCGGGCCGATGGCTGGATGGTTATGGGGCCAGGCAGCCTCCCCCCGGCGGCTGTGGAGCGGCTCCGGGGGCCGCGGCGGCGGCCTCTGCTCAGCATGGTGCTGCTGGTGTCCGTGTGCCTGGCCCCGCCGGCCGCAGGTAGCGGGGGAGCCGGGCCGGGGAGCAGGGCTGGATCGGGGCCAGTGGGAGGGGAGCCGAGCCGAGCCGAGCCGGACCGGGGACACTGGGGGGACCCGGGCTGGAGAAGCTGGGGAGCGGGACTGGGGCTGGGGGATGCTGGACCGGGGCAGGTGGGAAGGGGGCCCCGGGCTGGGGATGGTGCGGGGAGCTGGACTGGGGATGCTGGGGGACCCGGCCTGGGGAGGGGGCAGCCAGACCGGGGATGCTGCGGGGCGGTGGGGGGCTGGCTTGGGGATGCTGGGGGGGAGCTGGACTGGGGCAGGTGGAGGGAGGGAAAGCGGGACCCGGGCAGGGGATGCTGGGGGGTAGGGGGAGCTGGACTGGGGATGCTGGGGGACTCGGCCTGGGGAGGGGGCAGCCAGACCGGGGATGCTGCGGGGCGGTGGGGGGCTGGCTTGGGGATGCTGGGGGGGAGCTGGACTGGGGCAGGTGGAGGGAGGGAAAGCGGGACCCGGGCAGGGGATGCTGGGGGGTAGGGGGAGCTGGACTGGGGATGCTGGGGGACTCGGCCTGGGGAGGGGGCAGCCAGACCGGGGATGCTGTGGGGCGGTGGGGGGCTGGCTTGGGGATGCTGGGGGGGAGCTGGACTGGGGCAGGTGGAGGGAGGGAAAGCAGGACCTGGGCAGGGGAGGCTGGGGTGGGGGTGGGGGGAGCTGGACTGAGGGGAGCTGGATTGGGGGAATGGGGGAGATGGACCAGGGAAGCTGGTTGTGGGGCTGGACTGGAGCAGGTGGAGGAGAGAAAGGGGGAGCCGGACTGGGGATGCTGGAGGGAAGGGGGGAGCTGGACTGGGGCAGCGAGGGGAAGGGGCTGGGTAACTGGAGGGGAGCTGAGCTAGAAAGGAGGGGGTCGGAACTGGAATGGAAACTCAGGGGAGGGGCTGGGGAGAGTCAGCTGACGGGAGCAGCTGGAGATGGGCTGGGGGTGTTCCTGGGAACTGGGGGTGCTCATGCCTTGGGTCAGGGGGTACCCAGGCAGGTGTCTCATTTGAGGGGCTGCAGGGAGCACCCGAACACGTGCCTTGGCTGAGGGGCCCCCATGGGGGAAAGGGAGAGCCCAGAGCACATGCCTGGTGGGAGAGGTGCCTCTTTTGGGGACCCTGCTGTCTGGGAGCTGGGATCTCTTCCGGGCCCCCCTTGGTGGTGGAACATGGTTGGAAGGGGGAGTGCGGTCCCAAAACACATGCCTTATTGGGGGACAGTATGGGGGGGCTTCAGGGTGTGCCTGAGTTGGGGACCCCTCTGTGGGGTGTGCTGAGGAGAAGCCTGGATGCTCAGCTTAGTTGGGGGGCGTGTTGTGGGGGTGGATGAGCCTTTTCTGGGAGGTTTGTTTTTCTATGAGGCGCGAACGTGCAGCTCCTGCCAAAGCAAACAAGGCGGCTGCCTGGAGCACAGAGGCGCCTTTCTGCTGCCGGCGGGCCAGCCAGGGACAGCGGCCCAAGGAGGGCTGGGTCAGCTCCCTCTCCATCCCCTGGGCTGGGGACCCCCTTCCCTGGCAGGGGCTGCACAGCGCTGTCTTCGCCACTGCCTGCTTCTCCGGACCCCAAGGCACTAACCAATAAAACCTCCTGGGGCTTGAAGGTCCAACTGGGAGGCCAGGACTTTCCCAGCCTTCCCTGCTTCTGGGCCCAATTCTGTTGCCCATGGGCGTGTGGGCACTGCCATTCCTGGTGGGCAGAGGAATGATCCGCCTGATAGCTCCTGCTGTCCCAGGGGATTTCTGCTAACTAAACATGAAATACAGCCCAGTAGGTAGAGGGTTTGCACAAGACACTCTTGCACCCTGCGTGAAGACTAATGATGCGGAAAGAGAGCTGGGGCTTCATTTGAGCCCTCCACCCTGCAATGAATTTACCCCACAAAGGGGCTGTGTATGTGTAAGATGTACTAACTTTGTTCTTTACAAAGCATTAAGATGTGGTTTAAACCTAAAGTGAGAGGGGGAAACAGAGGTCATTGTATCTTTGTGGTTCTATCTATGAACTTGTAGTTTTAATAGACGTCAGCTGTTTCACCCGTTGCTGTACCTATGAAAATCCCTAGGCCATTGGAATGAAGCGTCTCTCTTTAGTATTGGCTTTTAAGCAAAAAACAGCACAATATGCTGAGCAGAGTCTTTAAAATACAATTAATTGTGCTTGCGCGAAGCCATCAAAGTGCAAACGAGGCAGACTTAGGTGGGGAATGCAGTGAATGACGCACGTTCGCTCCTAGCAGACTTCGCATGTGGCTCAGAGCCCTTAGGAAGGTGGATAATTATCCCTATTTTACAGATGGAGGCAAAGGTCAAAAATATCAAATGTGCACTAATTTTGGGTGCATCAGTTCTTGGGTGCTCCGAGGAGATGCCTAGGGCCTGACATCTGAGATGCTGAGCACCCAGTGCTGTTACTGAGTTCGTTGGAAGTTATGGGTGCTCAGCATTTCGGAAAGTCAGGCTCCAATTGGGCATCCAAAATGAGTGGGTGATTTTAAAAACTTCAGCCTGAGTGATTCCTTCCCCCCCGAGCAGACAAGATGGTGGCAGAATTGGGAACAGAACTCGGGAATCTGAACTCCCATATTCCATCCACAGTTCTTGATTCTAATTGCCGAGAAGCCTATAGAAAGTAACTTTTCCCTGAGAGTATAGAAAGTATAGCTAAAGAAAGTAACTTTTCTTCTTTTCCCTGAGTTGGAGGGAGAGCTGTTTTGTGCCTTAATGTAAAACTTAGCTAAATCTGTGACAGCAGTGTGTTCACACACGGCTGTGAGATGCTTCCAGGGAGGTGGATATTGTGTGTTTAAGATCTGCAGCTAATCAGTACAGATTTGCATGCTGGGTCTAAAATTGCTGCATTGCTGATATCTGCCTCCAGGGAGGATACTGGATGAATTTAATAACTCACATTTTGTCCTTTAACATTTGAGTGCTGATTCAGGGTAGCAAACAGCGGAGCATTGTGTGTATAAGAACACAACACACACACAGTGCAGTGATATTTCTGAATATATGTAGGAAGAATAACAGTAGTCTAGCCGCCTTGAAGATCGTTACAGGCTTGACGAAATGTGGGTGGATATAAACCAGCCTTTCAAAATTCTGTTCACTTGAGGCGTGGAACTTTATTTTGAATAGCAAGTAAACCCTGATTTATTTTCTTTCTCTTCATAATGGCAAAAGCAAGCAGTCAATCTTGTGACTTGGCTGGTAAATTTCAGTGATAGTTTTGCCACTTTTGTATAGTATGTATATGAAAAGTGAATGCAAGTCATTGCATTGCATTGCCTGATGCTGTCTTATGTATGTTTGTAGTATGTTTTTTGCTCTGTCCCACCTTGGGGGGGGGGGCAGGTTATTTAATAAAAAACATAAGAAAATGCTGGTGACACTTAACTCTTGACTTAGTCCTTGTCTGTCTCAGGAGTACTGTGATGGCTGAGGTTGGTAAAGTGCTTTGGAGATGGCGCGCTGTCTTAAGTGCAAAGCAGTACCGGCGTTGATGGGTCACAAGAGCCGGTAGGCAGCATCTATATCTCCGTAAAGCTGTCATGAAGAGTTTGGCTTCTGTGTTTTCTCTACCTATAGGACTTCTGTTTTAAGCCCCTGGATAGGAGCTTTCATTGCAGTGTCGGGAGGAGGGAAGGATCCGTCTTTATATGACTTGTGCTTAGGGCAGACCTTAGATCTCTAGTTGCTAGTTAGCGGGTGGATCGTTGACACCCATCAGCTGCTTGCTGTTGATCAGAATGACCTTTTCTCCTTGCAGTGCGTTGCCAGCAGTGCCGAATCCAGCGCTGTAATGCAGACTACGTGGCTTCCACATCTCCTAACCATGCCTTGCCAGAGGAGACACCGCTGGACGTGGATTACTGCATTGCCTTGCGGGCGTATTCGGTGTGCACCAGAAAGACAGCCAAATCCTGCCGGGGAGACCTGGTGTATCACTCGGCCGTCTTCCGGATCAAGGAACTCTTTACGCAGTACAACTGCTCCAGCGACGGGCCGACCTCCTCAGCGAACGCCCCTGGCACACCGGACCCTCTGGTTTCAGAGCTCTGCAGCTATGAGAGCAGATCTGGCTTTCAGAAGAAATTTGCCCACTGTGGATTATTTGGGGATCCTCATTTAAGGACCTTTAAAGATGAGTTTCAGACGTGTAAAGTGGAGGGAGCTTGGCCGCTAATAGACAATCAGTACCTGTCAGTCCAGGTCACCAACGTCCCAGTTGTTCTGGGATCCAGTGCCACTGCCACCAGCAAGGTAATCAGACCACTTTTTAAACAAACAAACAAACCAACCAGCCCCCCAACTCCCCACCCTTCTCCTTTAGCTTGTGTTAGGAGGGACTAAGTTGCTGTGGTCATCTGCTACCCCCTTGTGGTCATTGGAGGAAGTGAATTTCAGAGCGTGTACTTGAGAAACAGCCTCTGCTAGATGGGGGCTTAGAATTGTGTGTTTGTTCTGTACCTTTCTCGCAGGTCTGTCATGTTACCATGGTCTTCCGTAATTACAGGACTGCATTAAAGGTTCAGCTGGTGTCCTTGGGCCCCGTGGGATGGTGAGGGCCTGCCTCCATAACAGAGCTGTGCAAACCTTCCGTATGTAAGCGCCCCAAACCTGCCGAGTTTTGCGACAAACTCAGGACTGGTTCCCAAACCTTCAGGCAAGCCTGGCTTCACTTCAGGGTTTTAAGTGACGGATGGGAAAAGTGAATCTGATTGCAACTGAGTTTTGTTTTGAGATCTCTAGATCTCTCAGCTCGGGCCCTGACTTGGGGTGTGAATGTGGGCTAGTTAATCTGAAAAGGAGTACTTGTGGCACCTTAGAGACTAACCAATTTATTTCACGAAAGCTCATGCTCAAATAAATTGGTTAGTCTCTAAGGTGCCACAAGTACTCCTTTTCTTTTTGCGAATACAGACTAACACGGCTGTTCCTCTGAAACCTGTAGTTAATTTGAGACACTCCTTCTGTGAAGCTCTTTGAGATCCCCAGAGGAGAGATGGGCTCAGGGCAAAGTATGATTCACTCCAGTGTCCCAGCTAACATCCCTTCTTGATCAAAACTGGCTTTCATCTCCAGCACTGTGTGTGACTGCTGCGATTGTCTAGCTGCTTCGACAACAGTTTCTGCTTGTTGCTCTGGGATAGCATAGCTTCAGTATGAAAATCCCAACAACCACATTCTCCCGTCTTGCTTCTGGAAGTGTTAACTCGTGCATGTGGGTAGCATGGGCCTGACAACATGGCACACCACAGGTTCCCTCTTTGATCTGATGGAAGGGCACAGCACCAACATTAGCCATGCAAGCATCTTTCCCTGGCCGTGCAGGCTTCTCTGCCTTGCTGCATGATCTAAGGCATGAGCACCAGGGGCTGTGGCCATGGTGAATACTGGGGTGTGGGAAGCGGCGGGTTTTGTGATGGACAAATCCGCTTTCTAGGAATAAAGCCATTCACTTGGGTCATGTTCCCTGCACACATCTGATGGAAACGACCTAAACTCTGCTCCCCAGTTTGGGATTAGAACCCATAGGGTTCTCGACCTTTTTCTTTCTGAGGCCACCCGCGCCCCCGCCCCAACATGTGATTAAATACTCCACGGCCCACCTGTGCCGCAGCTGGTTTTCTGCATATAAAAAGCCAGGGCTGGCATTAAGGGGCAGCAAGCAGGGCAGTAGCCCGTGGCTCCATGCCACAGGGCGTCTGATGAAGCTAAGTTGCTCAGGCTTCTGCTTCAGCCCATGGCAAGGCTCAGGGCCCTGGGCTTCAGCCTTGGGTGGCAGGGCTTTGGCTTTCTATCCTGGGCCCCAGCAAGTCTAACTCTGTCCCTGCTTGGCGGACCCCCTGGAACCTGCTCACGGTTCCCCTGGGACCCCGAACATCTGGTTGAGAACCACTGGCCTAAAGGCTCCATACCCCATCTCCAATCCACCGAGGCCCTGCGCCATTCTACCCCTTCTTGCATTAGTGTGTCAGGAGTCGGTAGCTTTATGCAGGAAGGGTCGCCTTTTGCACAGACTAGACCAGCAGCCTAGGAATTGTGCTCCTCTGCGTCTGTGGGCTTCATAGCTTTCTGGCCTCTCCAGCTCCCTTTGCTCTGCGCTTGCAAGGAGGCCGTTATCCGCCCCCTCTGTGGTGTTCTCTGTTTGGTCGGTGACCAGCTGTTTTCAGTAGCCGGGTTGAGCAGAGTGAAGCGTTAGAGAGGGTTGTATCTTTGGAAGTGCAATAGCTGTCACTAGCCAGCTGGGGAACGAGATGGTCGGGGCAGAGCTCAAGACACAGCTGGGAAGCTCTCCTGGCTCCCAGCCCCTTGATCAGTCTGCTAGGCCGCGCTACCTTTCCGGGGTCTCCTGTCTGACAGGAAAACAAGCTGTTTGATCCTGCCTGTGCACCATTTTCCCCCCTCTGTTGGCCATACAGAGCAAACCAAGAGCTTCTCTCCCCTGTTCGCGTGCCTTTGGTCCCGCCATAGAACTCCTGGCCACGGAGACACTCGCAGTGGCTATCTGTGTGATACCACCTCCTTGTTCAGTCCCTCGTGCCCACTTCCCTCACTTTCCTTCCCTTCTTTCAGGGCATTGGCTTTTCTTGGCCACTCGACCCGGGGTTGGTTTCTCCCTCCCTTTCAGCAGATCTTCTCCTGTTTGTATTCCCTTCCAGCCCCATCCTGCTTTCCTGTTGCTGCTGCGGCCCACGGCCACTGCTGCTACTTCTTTGGCACTCATTAAAGGCGAACTCTGCAGATGCTTCCGCCTTCTGTTTGTCCCACTCTGCTCTGCCTCCCCCACATCCTCCGTCCTGACCTCCCTTTGGGTCTCCTGCTGCCGGGGTGAGGTGTGTTTTGGTCTCAGGAAGGTGTCTGCTACCCAGCTGAGCTTGAGAGCCTGGGGGCCTCTGTTCTGTTTTGCAGCTCCGACCTCTCACCTGGGCACCACCTCAGCTGCTTCTCCACCCTCATTGCAGGGGCTCCTGCCAGTGCCGCAACATTGAAGAGTTGGTGTCGGGCACCCGCTCAGAGGGGCAACCCTCCTGTTTCCTCCTGGGTCTTCTCCAGTTGAGGGAAGCTGGGAGGTGTTTTTTTTCTTTCCGTTTTTTTTCCCCTTCTGTGCTTCAGCTTCTTGGTGGATGATTTAGACTCTGGGCCGTCTGCCTGCATTCTGGGTCCAGCTTTAACGGGCAGAGCACCCTGCGTGGACCCTGATACGTTCGGTCTCCTTGTGGCTACCACAACAAAGAAAGGATGAGTCTTAATTGTCGAGGTTAATGCTTACCCAGCAGCCGAGCGGGGGAGACAATCGCTCGGGTGTTGTAGGACAGGAGGGGAGGTCAGGGCATGCTCCATAGCAAATGCTGTTGGAGGCGGGCAGCTAGATAGGTGGTCAGGCTGGGGGAAGGCTGTGGTGCTCGGGTGCCTCACTGAGGACTGCGTCTTTCCAACTCACCTTCCCTTCATTCTTGAGTCTCCATCTTCCCTGCCACGTCTGCAGGGCGTGGCTCCCCGGGAACGGGCACTTCGTGGCAGTAGCAAGGAGGTGAGGGGGGAAAATAAACCAGTTACACGGCAGGGCTTAATTACAGTCACCATCTTTGTATGTCAGCTGCTCAGTTCTTCATGGTGCTGGTAGGGCTTTCCGTTCCTTAAGGACTGATTTCCCTTTGTGGATGACCTACCTCCCCCACCCACGATCTCCTAGACTGCTTATTTCTGCCCTCCTGTGGGTTGACATCCCCTCCTCTGCTGATTGTTTCAGCTGCCCAGCTGGTAATGGGTGAATGAACAGACACCAAAGAAGCCCTCCACCCCCCACAAAGGGAGAGAGAAAATGCTTCTTGGAGTAACAGGAAGGAAGGATTCTCTCTAGTTTAGTTGGTCAAAGTCCCTGGAAACCATGAGGCGTGGATGGGTCTAGAACCAGGAGGAAGAGTGGCTTGTGGTAGATTGTAAGCACCTTGGGACAGGACAGTAAGAACATAAGAACGGCCATAATGGGTCAGACCAAAGGTCCATCCAGCCCAGTATCCTGACTTCCGGCAGTGACCAATGCCAGGTGCCCCAGAGGGAATGAACAGAACAGGACTGGCAGTTTGTTCTGTTTGTGCAGCGCCTAGCACAGAAAGGTCCTGGCCCATGGCTGGCATTCCTAGGTGCTACAGAGACACAAATAATAAGAGGTGGGGGCAGCAGCTTGGCACCCCAGCTTGAGAACGACTAGCGTAGACTGGAGTTTGATAACAGTGTGCCGTGCTGAAGCCTTTAGGGCACTTGTTGTCCTTACCTGCCTTCCCCATGTGTAAGCCCCTTCGTTTTCAGTTTAAAGCGATTTTTATCCGGGCTTTACAGAAAGTATTCTTTTTTCTTTCTGATTTTCACCCTACTTTTGTATCTTTTAAATATAAAAAATAACTGGTTTTATTAGGAACATACAATACATTGCATGAGATATCTGTATTACGATAATACATTAGTCTGTGTGTATACGCAAAGCTGCCTGTTGAAATGAGGCTCTGTATTAGTCTGGAAGATACACACAATAAACAGGCCCGCACGCAAGCTCTGAAGTGCGTGCGCATCTGAATGTACTGATGAATCTCACACCCGCCATGTACACATTTCAAGCTGTTAGCAGATAACGGTTTAAAGATTTGACACACTAAAATGGGAAGAAAATGAAAATCTGTCTCAGAATACATTTCAGAACACAAGGAAGTATTCAAAAGTTAAAAAAAACAAAAATGGGAAAAGAATGAAGTTGAGTGTATGCGCTGCAAATTGTGTGGCCCAATTATTAAATGTAAATATTTATAGGCTAATAGTACACGTCTGGTCTACACTACAAACTTAGGTCGACATAAGCCACATTAAGTGGATCTAATAATGTACGTGTCTACACTACCGAGTCCCTTCCGCCCACCTAAGTGGCCTGTAAAGTCGACTTCTGTACTCCACCTCCATGAGAGGCGTAGTGCTTGATTTGACATCCACACGTTGACATGGGGATAGTGTAGACAAGGCATTGTGTAATTCAAATTAATTGGCATCCAGGAGGTGTCCCACAGTGCTCCGCTGTGACCACTGTGGAGAGCACTTTCAACTCCACTGCACGTTACACAGGAAACAGTCACTCCCCTGTTAAAGCCCCGGGAACTTTTGAATGTTCATTTCCTGTTTGATCAGTGTGGAGAGCTCGCCAGCCCAGCTGATCATGGAGACTCAAGGCCCCAAACACGCTCCAGCATGGAGCACACAGGAGGTGGTGGATCTTATCGCTGTGTGGGGAGAAGAGTCAATGGAGGCAGAGCTCCGATCCAGCAGAAGAAACGCTGACATCTATGCCAAGATCACGCGGGGCATGCGGGAGAAGGGCTACACCAGGGACAGGCAGCAGTACCGTGTGAAAATAAAGGACCTTCGGCAAGCATGCCAGAAGACAAGGGAGGCGAACAGCCATTCTGGTTCTGCCCCACAGACATGCCACTTCTATGAGGAGCTGTATGCGATTCTCGGCAACGACCCCATCACTACCCCAAAACGCCCCGTGGAGACCTCCTGGGCGACCTCAAGCAACAACGAGGAGGACATTGTTGATGAGGAGGAGGAGAATGTGAGGCAGGCAAGCAGAGGATCCATTCTCTCCGACAGCCAAGAATTGTTTTTAACCCTGGAGCCCAACCCTACACAGGACCAGTTGGCGGTGGAGTGTGATGCTGGGAAAGGCATTTCTGGTGAGGCCACATTTCCAGTCAAACTGTAGGGGTTACATGCTATTATATTTTATGTTTAATCTGAACAAAAACGTAGGTGTAATGGGTATCGATGGCCACTCCAGCTACGCAGAGGGTGCTCCCTGAAACAGACTGTTTATGTGCATGGGGATGGCCCGGGAATCCTCCATGGAGATCTCCAGGAAGCTTTCATAGAGGTACCCTGCAATCCTTTGCAGAAGGTTTCTGGGAAGGGCTGCCTTTTTTTGTTCACCCCAGTAGGACGCTTTCCCGCGCCACTCCAGTATTCACTCTGATGGCATCATTGCAACACAGAGCATTGCAGCATACGGACCAGGTCTGTACCCAGATGTTTGCAGCATCTGCTCCCTTGCTGCCTCTGTTACCCTCAGGAGAGTGATATTGCATAGGGTCACCTATGGGAAACAAGGGAAGCTTTCAATGCTAGCCCTTAAACCGCAAATAATTCAGCAAGTAATCCACACCGTTTGGTGAAATATGGGTCACACCACCACACTTTCCCAAACGTGCCGTGGTTGTGATTGGAAGGGATCACCGTGTATCACAAGCAGAATTGGGGCGGAAAAAGAAAGGGGGTAGGGGTGGCAGCTTCTTGTTTGTCTCCCTTCCCCCCTCAACCGGGTGCTGCTTTTGTAAAAAAAAAACCAAACTATTTGGGGGGGCTTTACCCTGGTGCCTGTCCTCAAGCACCATCCAGGTTGCTAAGGGAAAGGGGGCTTTTCTCAAGTTCCAACCTGTGATTCCAAGGATATCTTCACAAAAGCAGTAGCACAAAGCCTCTCGCCCGTGCCTCGTGGCCTTACTCACCCTAGCTGGAGCAGCGAACCAACACTTGCAATAGCCAGCGGTTGCGATTACGTTGTGGCTTGCAGTGAAGTGCATTGAGGGGTGGTTTTTTATTTAAAAACAAAACCAAAAAAGTTTACCTTGCACCAGAAACTATGTAAGCACCGTCAATGTTACCCTTGTGCTTTGCAGCAGAAACCTAGTCCGTCGGCGCATCCTCCACACTGGGACAGAGACTTTCCCAGATTAGAAGGCGGAAAAAAACTCAGGAGGACGTGTTCAATGCGTTAACGCGCGCCTCTGAGAGTGAGAAGATGGCACTTAGAGCATGGAGGGTTGCACTGTCCGAGAACATGGAGCTGGACAGGGAGGACAGGAGAGGATGCAGGAAGAGATGCTGCGGATTATGAATGAGCAGTTAGACATGTTGAGGCGTCTGGTTGAGGTTCATGAAAGGCAGCTGGATGCAAGAGTCCTGCTGCAGCCAATGCTGAACCTGCTGCCCTCATCGCCCAGTTCTACATCCTCCTCCCCCAAAAGTCCTATTAGGTGTGTGTGTGGGGGGGGGGGGCAGGGTGTGTTCTGTATCCCTTGCACTCAACACCAGAGGGTACAAGGACCAGAAGATGCCCATTCCTACACCTTTAATTGTTATTGCAGTGCATCTGTAAGCAAGCTTTCCTTGTTTCTCCCCCCACAGTGTTATCAGCCCTTTTGCCCCCAGGTTATCTTACTTTTCTTTGCTGTCTCTGTGTGCTTGTGTGCATAATAAAACTTAACAGATGGAGGAGAAAAGGCTCTTTATTCATTCAACACATGGTGGTTGGTGAGGGTGGAGTTTTCAGGGGAGAAAATGCAAGGAAGGGGACAGCTTGGTAGGGAACAACACAGATAAGTGTTACATTACTCTGGCTTATTGCTGAAACTAGTTTTCAAAGCCTCATGGAGACACAGAGCTCCTCAATGTGTTCTTTTTGCCCTGGTTTCTGACTGTTCAAAATTGGCTGCCAGGTGATCTGTCTCAACCCCCCCACCGTAGCGGAAACTTTTCTCCCTTTGTTTCACAGATATTGTGGAGCACACAGCAGACAGCAATAACAATGGGGATACTGCTTTCACTGAGGTCTAACCTAGTAAGCAAACAGCACCAGCGACCTTTTAAATGTCCAAAGGTACATTCCACCACCATTCTGCACTTGCTCAGCCTATGGTCGAACTGGTCCTTACTGCTGTTCAGGCTGCTGAACAGTACAGTACAGCAGTACAGCTTTGCGAGCCATAGGAGCAGGCTGGGTCTGCTAGGATCACGATTGGCATTTCAACATCACCAATGGTTATTTTTCAGTCTGGAAAGAAAGTCCCTGCTTGCAGCTTTCTGAACAGACCTGAGTTCCCATGTTGATGTCGGTGAAACAGCCCCTGTGATCCACTAGCGCTTGCAATACCCTTGAGAAGTACCCCTTTTAGTTTATGTACTCTTTGGCAAGGTGGTCTGGTGCCAAGATAGGGATATGCATTCTATTGCCCCACCGCAGTTAGGGAACCCCAGCGAGACAAAACCATCCACTATGTCCTGCACGTTGCCCAGAATCACTACCCTTCTTAGAAGAAGTCTGTTAATGGCCCTGCAAACTTGGATCACAACAGATCCCATGTTAGATTTACTCACTCCAAATTGGGTCCCCACTGACTGGAAGCTTGCAAGGCCAGACTGCTACCCCAGAGCTATCACCACGCGCTTCTCCGCTGTCAGAGCAGCTTTTATTTTACTGTTGCTGCACTTCAGGGCCGGGGAACGCTCTTCACCCGGTTCCTGGAAAGTGGCCTTACGCATTCAAAAGTTCTGCAGCCAGTGCTCGTCATCCCATAGCTGCATAACGATGCAGTCCCACCAGTCAGTGCTCGTTTCCCAGGCCCAGAAACGGTGCTCAACCGTGTCAAGGTGATGCTTGACTGTCACCAGCAACTGTGAATTGCTTTGCTCTGTGTCTTCCAGCAGGGTGGCATCACATTGTGCCATGTGGCAGCTCTTGTATCAGCTGTGTAAATACTGCAGGATAAGGCGCGAGATGTTTGTAATGCTCAGAACAACGGAGTACAGCTCAGCGGGGTCCATGTTTCTCGTGCTAGGGCGTCCACGCAGCTAACCCAGCCTTATGAAAAAGGCTCGATTGTTTGCCATTGATTTCAGGGAGGGAGGGAGGTAAGTGCGTCACGGGAGGTTAACGCCCTGTTCCCCTAACCACCCGTGCCAATGTTTTGGTCCCATAAGGCATTGCAAGCCCAACCCAAAATTCCCCTTGGCTATGTGCCCTGAGGATTAGCTACCCACAGTGCACTGCTCCGGGCATTGATGCAGGCCCTGCTAGTGAGGATGCACTCTGCCGCCACAATGAGCATGGTGTGGACAAGCAAGATCGACTTGCTTCAGTCGGAGGCTTAATGTCAACTTCCATAAAGTCAACTTAACTTTGTAGTGTAGACATGGCCTAAGTCTACTGCAGTAAACTGTTTATTCAAATGAAAAGTTTTAGTTGGGGGTTAGAGAAATACTGTTTTCTTAAACACAGAGGTGGCAAACCACATTGATGAACAGAATTCAAAGCCTTAATCTAAAATAAACCCCAATATTTACCCAGAAAAAATTATTAATATTTTTTTGCCCCGATTTTCACCTGTTTTATAATAAACACTGATCCATTCCCGAGAAAAATTAAATAAAATAAAAACGGAAAATGAAGGGCTCTACCCATGTGCTAGGCCTTGTTCAGAGATGAAGGCAAATATCCTGTCCTGTAGCAGGTATCCGGCTGGCACCTGGCTTCCCTTGCCGCCAGACAAGGGCACGGTGCTGACGGCCTCTTGTTGCCTAAGTTTAAACCTGTTCTGGAGCCTTGAAACAACTGCTGTCCCTAGTGAGTTCGGGGCTGGCCTCACTGGACACTGACGGTCTCTAACCGTAGAAGAGGCACAGCAGAGTCTGGGAAGCTTCCCCTCTCCACACCTCAACGTTGGCTGGGATAGCTCAGCTCGGGTCAGCCTCCGCCCGCACTTAGCCCTTCTGCTGAGTGAGCCGTTGTGAACACGCTTGAGGCCGTGGGGACATCTGCCGGCCCAGAGACTCGTCAGGTTGACATCCCGCCGGTTACCAAAAGTGACGTCGGCTCTGACGGCAGACGAGGTCGGAGTTAGAAGCAACAATGAACTTTGTGATTTATTAGCACTCGCTGTGCTCGGTAGAACCCTGTCCTGGCAGCTGGATGTGCCAGCGGAGGGTTGTGGTGCCCGGAGGAGAGCTGCAGCTACGAGCGGGTCTTTAAGGTTGTGTGCGGAAATAAGTAGTTCTGGGCCCAGTGGCCTCAGCAATCCGGCTGCCAGGTTTGAAGCGACTTGAGCCAAGGTGTCTCGAGCAGAATAGATATTCTGGGGGCCCTGGGTTCCTCACGATCCACCCCTATGGCTTTTAGAGCACAGTGGGGGGGGGCAAGCTTCAGCTCTAGTGGAATGTGTCACTGGGAAGTAGAGAACAGATGGCTTAGGGCAGAGGTCCCCAAAGTGTGGGGCGCCGCACAGCTGGGGACCAGGCCAGGCCCCATGGGGGGGCGGGAAGGGAGTGCCACCCAGGTCCATTCCTGGCCCCGGCCCCAGCTGCTGGCTCCTGCTGCCAGCCCCGTGCCCAGTGTCCCCCCTAATAGCGCTGCACCCAGGGCTCTGCGCCCAGCCTCGGCCCCCTTACCCCTGTCCACGTACCCCCTTCCCAGAGCCGTGACCCTGCTCCTGGCCCCAGCTCCCTGATCCTCGTCGGGTGGGAGGCACTGGGGTGGGGGAGAGGGAGGAGCTGATTGATGGGGCCCACCGGTGGGGGCTGAGCACCCACTATGTTTTCCCCGTGGGTGCTCCAGCCCCGGAGCACCCATGGAGTCAGTGCCTATGCCCGAAGCCTTATTATGAGCTGCCACATCGCCCGGTGCCTTTCCCTAGTGGACATAGCTGCAGTGGGAGGTGGGGACCAGGCTGCGTTTTCACCAGGCTGATCTCATTGCTTTCCGTCTCCTCTGCAGATCACGCTGATCTTTAAGAGTTACCAGGGCTGTACGGAGCAGAAGGTTTATCAGGCGACCACAGAGGACCTACCGCTGGCGTTCAGTGATGGCACAAGAACCGGAGGGTGGCAGGAGGGAGCCAGCAGCCTGCGCATCCTGGAGAAGCCGGACGCCGGCCAGGTGGAAATCCAGGCCAACTACATTGGCAGCACCGTCATCATCCGCCAAGTGGGCCGCTACCTCACCTTCGCCATCCGTGTGCCGGAGGAGACCCTGAACCTCTCGGAGGAGAGCGCCGGCCTCCAGCTCTGTCTGCATGGCTGCCCGAAGAACGAGCTGATCCAGGAGCACAGGCTGAGCCTGGCGAGCTCTAGCCCGCTCTGGCCCAGCTCTCGACGGGCCTACACGGTGGAGATGGCCACCGAGCAGTGTCGCCACATCCTGCAGGTGGAGGACGTGTATTTCCAGTCCTGCGTCTTTGACCTGCTCACCACGGGGGACCCCGAGTTCTCCATGGCTGCTTACGGGGCCTTGGAAGACTTGAAGGCGCTGTACCCCAGCAGACTCAAGTTGCATACTGTGTCCAAGGCTATTAACGTGGCCACTGGTGCTCCGGAGCCTGGGCAGCCCGCTGCCTCGTTAGTCTGGTGCGGTCTTGCCTTCCTAAAGCTGCTCTGGTGCTGCTAATGAGTGTGGATCTTTTGCCAATATTGGGCCCCAGTATAGGAAGAGAGAAGCCCCTGGTACCTCCCAGCCTTGGAGCAGAGTGGAGGGTCCAAATTCTCCTCCCACCAAGCCGGCCTGCTTGGTCCAGCTGACTCCCACTCTCCATTGCTAACTGAAGGCGAAGTGCGGCTTGCTCAGATATTCTGGTCTCCACTGAAGCCCATAAGCCACAGCTGCCCCCCCGCCTTGTGAGCAAGAGTTGGGGACCAGCATTGGCTCTTGCTTCGCCAGGGCTGCTGCTTAGGAGGTTGGCCAGACTCTCAACTGGCCAGCTCCGAGGGAAATGCTGCCCCCATCCATAGCACCTGCTTACCGACCCCTTCTCCGTCACTGATGTGCGAGCAGAAGGCCCCTCATTCCTTCCCCACCCCGTCCTCCAGATAGAACCTCCTCCAGCTTTCCCTACTGCTGGCCCTTCGAGGGATTTCTCTGCCAACTCATGGCTGCCGTGCTCCTAGGTTGACCCCATGCTGACTTGGTGTTCTTACCAAGTGCTCAGCTTCCCTGTGCCATGATGAGCAAATTGGGCGGGGATACTACACGGCTGGGGCTGTTACTGGGAGTGGCCCCTTGTTTCCTCTGCGCTCCAAATCCAGAGCGATGGCTGTAGAAACAAAGCAAACTAAGAAGCCCTCTCTGCAGGTAGCCACGTGCCTCAGGAAACTACGCCCTGAAACCTGGCTGCTTTCCAGTGCCCCTGAGGAAAGCTGCCGGTTGGGGTAGGAAGGGGCAGGGGGAACTCTCGCGCTGTTCCTCCCACAGAACTGTCTAGCCTGTGAAATGGTCACGATGGCTCATGCCCGTAGCCTGCTCCACCCCAGACACACGCTCCGTGGCTTCAGCTAGCCCAAGCCCAGATAGAACCCTTTGTGGATTTGGGAGCTGCTGACCCTGAAGAAGCAGCTTCTCTTATTATCACTGCTAAGATGTGTAGATTTGTGCTCTCCAGCCTGTAAATGTCTGTACGACTGGTGTTCCTCCACGCAGCTGTTCTTTGTGGACTTCATAAACCTCCCCCCAACCAGCTGTTAATAGCATTTTAACCTCAATTGTCATTAAACCGCTGTTTTTTAAAGGGTCAGTGGTCTCTTGCCTGTATGCAGGGAAGGAGTCAAATGGCCTGAGCCTGCAGCCTGATCCCCGATGTGCTCAGGTACAAGGGCTGCTGGTCCCGCAATATAAAGGCATAGATGTAATGCCCTCTGCAACAAATGGCATAAGAAGAAAGGCAGAGTGAGAGCTTCCCTTCTCAGCAGGAAGCAGCCTCCACGCTTGGAGCCTGGTCATTCATCGGAGGCCTTCACCAGCCCCTAGCCCAGTTTTCCCCTCTGCCGCCATGTCACTCTGTACCCTGCAGCGTGATCTAGGCCAGGCTAAGCAGGTGCCCGGGCTCAAGCTGCATTTTTGCAACATGCCTGAAGTAGCTCTGCACAAGCGGGTGGACCAAAAAGAGCAGCGGTGGCGAGAGGGGCTGCCCGCCCTGTGTCCGTACCTATAGTCTCTGGCAGGATCCGATGGGGGGGTGGCCCCCCCTGCCACTGCACTGGGCTCTCCCTTGCTACCCCACCTCCAGCCGAGGGTAGCAAAACGTTTTGCTAGGTGAGCTGGTCTTGGAATGAATGCTGCAGCAGGCAGCGTGTTGCTTGCACGTTCTTGCCTCCCCTTGCAGCCCCTTTTCCTCTGTCCTAGGCCGGTGGCTGCAGCCCTAGAGCTGTGCCCGTGTTGCTGTGTGAGGACATCTTGCCCGAGCCAGTGGGTGGAGTATTGTACCAGGCTGCATGGTAGGGCTCCAGTCTCCCCTCTCCCTCCCTCCCGCCCTCCCTTTTCACCGGGATTCTATTCAGCTGCTCACTGTCAATGGCGAAACCGCCCAGGACTAGAACATGCAAGAGCTCGGCTGGGGCTTGACCCGGCCAGTACGGGACAAGCGTCCAGCCACTCTCGGCAATAATTCTTTGCCTAAGGACCTCCAAAGTGCTTCATACGCAATCCTCAGTCTCCCCTATGAGCTCCGTGACGGTTGCAGTAAACAAAGGCATGTAGATGTGAGATAACTGACCGATGCAAGTGGTGGATTAGCCACTGGGCCAACAGGGCCAGGGGCCCTGGGCAATTGGGGGGGCCCTGGAAAAACTGGCACCCCTATGCCTCGACCCTGCTCCCTCCTCCCATCTGGCTCTCCTGCTGGGGAGCAGGGTCAGGGCACGGGGGCTTGCCCCTCTCCACCCACCCACCTGGTGCTCCTGCCCCAACCATGCACCCCGGCAGGAGTGCCGAGTCTGGGGGGGGCGGGGGGGCAGGGCAAGCCCCTACGCCCTGACCCCATTTCCCTGGCAGGAGCATGGTGGGGCGGGGGGCGGGAATGGGACTGCAGACAGAAGGGGTAGGGAGGGGGTCCCACTTGCTCTGGCCCAGGGCCCCACAAAACTGTAATCATCCTTTGAGTGCATCACACGGCGATTGGAAAAACGGTCTCCATACTGTTGCTTTTGCTGTTTAAACATAAACTAGAACAATAAGTGCACGTAGGAAGCCTCGGCCAGGAGCACCATGACTTTGAGGGGAAAACATTAAAAGCTAGCCTTATAGAGCCCTTATTTTCCCATCAGCCTTTGCTTTCCTTGCACACCTTTCATTTGAGTATCTCAAAGCACTTTATAAACAAGGCCTGCCTGGAAAATAAATGTCAACTCCATTTTCAGAAGAGGAAATTGAAACAAACATGCAACACACCGGGCTGAGCTAATAGCGAACACAAGATCCTGCTGCCCTGGTCTGACCACAGGCCCGCTTACCTTACGCTACAGATCAGAGGAGGGTTGAAATTGCTTTTTTCCCCTCTCTCTCTCTCTCTCTTGCCATGCTCAGATATTCTGGTCTAAGTTAATAGATGGGCCATCTTCGAGGTTGAGTCCTAAAGGGCTGGTCCATTTTATGTACAGAACTGCTCTGGGAAATAATCACAGTTAAAAATAAAACAGCCTTACTTTGTAACTAACAAATTAAATGAGTGAGAGAAGACAGGTTTCAGAGTAGCAGCCGTGTTAGTCTGTATTCGCAAAAAGAAAAGGAGTATTTGTGGCACCTTAGAGACTAACCAATTTATTTGAGCATGAGCTTTCGTGAGCTACAGCTCACTTAAAGAACAGCCCATTAGCCTTTTAGCTGATGTAGCTTATTGTGTAGGTCACTGAGCCTGGCCCGGTTCTGCTTCACTGGGGCATGTGTGATGCGGTTGGGTTTCAGAGGCAGTTCAGGTCCTTTTCTCCATGTCCCCAGCTCTGAAACACAAATGCTGCCACTCCTGGTCCTCCAGCATTCACCAGGGCTGGGGGCACCAATACAGTGAGAGGTGCTGGGGCAGCATGCAGACATTAGGGGGATGGTGCCATCGAACATCCTAGAGAGCTACTGCTCTTTAGGGATGCCTGTTTATAAGGAAATTTGCTGGCATACAGCCCAAGTTGGACCCTACTTTCTGTTCGTTTCCAATTCTCCAGGTCTTGCTGAATAGAGAGGGACCTTAAGTACATGCTTGACTGTAGCCGGGTGCTTAAGGGTATCGTGCCCCTGCAGCTGGCTGACGTAAAACCCAGCTTGGGGTGACACACATGCGCTAGCTTTGATCAAGTGAGTGTGCTAAAAACAGCAGAGTGGCCCTGGTGGCTTGGGCTAGCAGCTCAAGTGTAAGCCTGTTTGAGGTCCTAGGTAGGTGCTTTGGTGGCTTGCCCACATCACAACACTCCTGCTGCCATGGCCATGCTGCTATCTTTAGTGCACTAGCTCAATTAAAGCTAACGTGGGTACATCTACCTGAGCTGAGGGAATCACATCTCCCAGCTGCAGTGCAGATGTATCCCAACTGATTTGCTGCATAGGGATGGACTTAAGCCTGTATTTAAATGCTTTATTAATCTGGTGCCATCCTGTCTGTCGTCAAACCATTTGGACACAACCAACAGCCAAAAACCAGTTACTTAACAAGTAAAACTTTTATTAAATAAATTTCAGATTCTTTCAACCAGAGCGAGGAGTTTGACATTAAGACATAGCTTGAATCTCACCTGCAACACCGGATCGGTCACATTGGTAACTGTGAGGGAAGAAACTGATCTTAGACACTTAGTTCAAACCAGCTCAACCTAAAATTTCCAAAGTCCTTTTTTTTTTTTTTCCGTTTTGTTGTTTGTTGGTAATTTTTTTTGTTCAAAATTTGATTAAAGTTCAAACTTCATGAAATCACTTGTAGCAGAAATAAAGAACATCGTACAAATCACGTACATAATAGATGTTAAGTATAAAAATGGTATTTACAATCAGTAAACATGGACGATAGAAACGCACAAGCTTTCAACACTTCATCCTTTCTCTCATGTGCTCTCAGAATCAGACAGCGCGGGTTGGTGAAGAGCCACAAACGTACCTTCTTAAAGAGCATGGGGAACATCGGCACATGGGAATCTGGAGAATGACGACTGATTATAAAGGTCCCAAGAGAAACTTAGTCCTCAGAGCTCTCCTCTAAAACTGCTACATCGGTCTTTCCCCACCAACCCTCTGCTGATGTTGTTTAAACACACGCAGACACACACAAACACACGCAGACACGCACAGGAATGTTCTTCGCACATTATCAAACTCTGGAATAGTTGTTCAGAAGTTGTTTTTTTCTTTTGCTTAAACTTATTTTGGTAGAACCTTAAAGGGACTGTTTCAAGTTGTTAAATGGATGCTGCTTGTCCGTACGATCCCTACTTTAGGGGAGCTCCAATTAACCAAACTCGGACCTGGGTTCTGTGCTTAAGTGTATCTATATCTATATCTATATCTATCTATATATGCTGCATACTGTATAATTTGTCCTTGGATGGTTGGGGGGGGGGGAATGCTGAAAAAAACAAAACAACCTCTTTTACAATGTTATCCTCCGTGCATTTGCTCTGAAAAGCCTTGCGGAGGGGCTAAGAGGTCATCAACTGGAGTAAACATCATCGCCAATGGAATGTTTGGTTTGGAAATGCTAACGCTTGATAAACAGCTCTATGTTCTAGCCGGAACGTGGAGGCCATTTCAGGCTTCCATCTCTCTGCTGTAGGATTACAGCGCTCGCCTTTGATAGGTTGGGAAAATTCCCTGTTGCCATGGAGAACGATGAAAGTCAAGGGTTCTTTGCTGAGCACGGGGAAGGTCTGCTGTTGCCGGAGATGAAGGGTAAAGGTAGCTTATTTCCCATTCCAGGAGTGCTCAAGACGGGCTTCAGAGCCAAATTCCAGTGGCCTGGTCTGCAGAAGCCCTCTAAGGAGTAAGACTGAGAGCTCTCAATATCCTTAACCAAGCTGGTGCTAAGGTTGATGGGTGAGTGAATCTTGAGTTGGCCTTGCCCCATTCCTGGAGGTATATAGTTCGCTCTCTCCTCACCGCTTGCTAATACCAAGTGGAGAGAGGATCTCCCCGTGGCCACATTCTCTGACAGTGTCCAGGCCCTTGTGCAGTCCCCGTAGAGGAGGCGCTGTCCCAGCAGTAACCCTAACCCCTCTAGAGGTGAGGAGGAGGGAGTCTCTGAATGGAAAAGTTTGGTCCTGTGATTTACGTTAAAAAAAAATAGAGACTGTATATATATATATATATTATATATATATTTATATTTATATATGAAAGGGTGAAAGCCAAAATCCCGTGAGTTGCTGTGGTGACCTAGAGACGCAACAATTGTGTTTTCTTGGTCCACGGCACTCCACGCCTATCCCGAGCAGAAGGCAGCCTGGTCTTCTACTTCTCTGGCCCCTTCCTCCCCCAGTAATGGTGGTGGCGGCAGCAGCTGGGCCGATGTCAAGCCTTCCAAAGTGTCTCTTCTCTTCGGAGCATCACGTTTTCGGGGTAGGGGGCGGGGTGGGACGGAAAGGGGCGGTGTCAAAAGAGTTCTTAAATTTACTGGCCTCTCCTGAAATCAGTTTGAAGCAGAAATTCTTCTTCCTCTGGACGGTTCCTTTGCCTGCATGAAAAGAGGGTGGGAGGTTAGGAGGCTCTAGGTTAACACCAAGGCTTCTCGTTGCCCTTGCTCAAATGTATCCTTCCTCTCCATTGGAGGAACGTGACCCCATGTTATTAGGGGTCAGCTGCAGATCTCCCCACCCCTCCAGCCTTCCCTCAGCTCAGCGGTCTGAAGGCACTGAACCCAACACCACTGGATCCCTGTGAAGGGACAGCTTCATTAGCTGAAAGGCTGTACCGGACTCATAAGCCTTCATACATGGTCTAGACCCACACTGAGGGAGTATGGCTGACGCCGGGCTGAGAACCGGTTTGGCTGCCAGCGTAGACAGGGCTCCATTGCCTTCAGTCCTGTGGCAGCACGAAGTGCCCGGAACATGCTCTGTGATGGGGGTTAAACCGATCGCCCCAACCTAGTAGACACATATGACTCGAGTGTTGGAGAGGGACAGCCCCGCATGGTGCAGTAACACTAGTGCAAGTGGACGCCTCTGTGCTGGCAGCCGAAGCAATTACCAAACCCAGTATGAGAGGACGGCCAGGCATGAGTGGTGGCTGACGTCCATCATCCGCTAATCATGTCCCTGCTGAAGCTGCGGCGTCCCTCGAGTTCCTACTGCAGCGTCCCAGGGGAGAAGGGTTTCTCACATGGGAACGGCTGCAAAAACCAGCATTCGCTGGGTCCCTGATGCCAAGCAAACTCCACAGTGCTCCAAACCCTCCCACCGGGGCCCTAGCTAGCAAAACCCCTCCATCCTAGGGTAGCCAAAAGAGAAAAACAAGCTGTCACCACAGACGTTCAAACCACGTCCAAACTAAACAGCAGAAATGGTGCTTCATCCCAGCTCCCTGTTCCTAACCCAGTGTATTGCCCCAGTGTCCACAGAAAGCAGAGATGGATGATTTAGTTGGGGATTGGTCCTGCTTTGAGCAGGGGGTTGGACTAGATGACCTCCTGAGGTCCCTTCCAACCCTGATATTCTATGATTCTGTGAAGCTCTTTGTCTTGCTGGCTGTATTAGGACATAAGAACCCTTGGTCCCGTCTACTCCACACAGCTGGATTGTTCCCTTCAGTCAATGCTTCAGGCCATTTTTAAATGACCCAAGTGTTGTGGCTTCCACCACTTACCTGGGGAGACTGTGCCGTAGTCTAAGCCCATGTCACGCGCACCACCTGAAAACAATCTCTCGGGGTTCATACCCAGCTCTACGGCAGGGCAGTCAGGATGAACTGGGGCTGCTGAACAACTGAGAGCTGGTTCACATGCTTCTGGCACCGATCTCTCAGCAGCAGAATCACAGGGCCGCGGTGGAGGTGGACCTGGGTGGAGGAGCAGGAGCTGGGAGGTCTGATGCTTTACCTGTGCTGCAGCACTGACTCCTGGCTTCGCACGCTGTCAGTAGGGGTGGCTGGCGTCCTTGGGCCGTTTTAATTGAACCTTCAACCTCTTCATTCCGACCTGGAAGCCGTTCATGGCCTGGATGGCAGTCTGGGCACTGGACGGGTTGTCGAAGCTCACAAAACCTGCAGGATAAAGACCGGGGGGATGGAGAGTGTCGCAGTTTCCCACGGATCTAATGCCCCCGCGTCTGACCAGAACTGGTGGGGTGCACTGGCCCAAATCCATCCACCCTAGGGTAGCCCGGCCAATGGAAAACATCCCCCTTCCAGCTGCGCCTGGCTGAAAGGCTGCATCCCGGGCTACTAGATTTAGGCTCTGCCACAGTGATCGGCACCTTTGCGTGCTCCAGGCCTGACTGTTGAAATTCAGGCTATCTAGGAATGAGGCCGCATGCCTTGAGAAAAGGCTTCAGCTGGGGAAAAAGGCAGCAGCCTGCCTGGTGCGCACCCCGGGTTCCACTCTGCATGGGCTCCCCATTGACTACAGAGTCCAGGTCCAGGTTTCTGCCCTGCTAGTCCATAGGCTCAGCCTCTGCTGGCCGAGAGAAACCTCACGCCCGGCAGCCATGATCCCCGAGTTCCACGGACGCTGCTGAGCAGAAGCAGGAGGCTGGTGAGGGCAGCAGACCCAACGGGCGCAGGAGCTGGGCCTAGACGGTGACATCTGCCCCCAGCAGAGAGGAGAGAAACCCCCAGATGTCACCGTACGCCGAGCCACAGTCAGGGCAAGTCCCAGCCTCCCCGCCATAAATTCTGCGCACGCACAGCAGCAGAACGCCCCCCCGGCCCCGGCCAGTTCACACTCACACACAACACCGAGCACACACACACCGATAAACATAGCGACCGAAACAAGCCCCTATAAACTAACCGTGCCCTGTCTCCTCTAGGCTGGTGTGCTGACATATTGCTGGGGGGGGAGGGGGGCATGTAAGTACCTACACTGATAGCATGGACACACACCCACACCCACATTGACTCCTTATAGATACACACCTGCACTCCCATATCACCTTGCATATACACAGACACATCCACAAGTCCATACACATATATCCCTTGGTGTGTACACACACACCCACAACCAGTCTATACACAGCCCCAGTCCGCATTGGCGTGCACACACGCACACGCACACACACACGTTGCTGAGCTACTCTCTCACACTTCCGCTGTGGCCTCCACTCCACCCAGAGCCAGGGGCAGAGACTTCGGGTGCCCCAAACGCCTCTAGATCACCACGTGCCGGGCCCCAGGGGAGTTCATCCCCTTCCCACCTTGTCCCCCAGGTGACTGCTGGCTCACCCAGCCTTGCCCCGCTCCGCCCCCCCAGCGCACCCTGCGGCTGCAGGAAAGGGGCTTGCTCACCAAAGCACTTGCTCTGGTTGGTGGCTCGGTCCATGAACACCTTGGAGGAGATAATGTTGCCAAAGGGCAGGAACATTTGCATCAGCTCGTTGTCTCCAAACTCCTGAGGAAGGTGGTAGATGAAGAGGTTGCAGCCTTCCGGACCTGCAGTCAGGGACGGGGAGGGGAGGACGGGACACACAAGTGTGCACAGCCCCCGGGGAAAAGGGGAAAGAGACGGGCTCAGCTCAGAGAACAGCTTTGTAAGAGAACCTCTGATAGGCCACCTCCCCCTCCCAAACGTCCCTACAGCTCGGTTCTCACTGTCTGCTAAGCTCTGGATCAGAAGGGTGGGCGGGGGGGGGGGGCGCTCAGAGGGCTGCCCCCACAGCCACAGTTAGAGAACTACTTATCCCAGCAGGGCCCTGGGAACAACATATGACTGCAGGATTGTGTAGAGCAACTTTAGGTATCACAGCCCCCGGTTCTCCCCAGTGACACTGGACAGTCCCCTTCAGTGATGTGCCAGAGCCTGGGCACTGATGGGTTTGTTCCATTTGCATGAACTTAGCACTGGTGGAAGCCGCTGGGTTGAGAGCCCTGGGGATTCATCGTCGCGGTCTGGACCTTGGATTTGAAGTCCCAGCTGAAAGATGACCACATGGTAAACCTCAAAGATTGCGCTGAATACACCCAGGGAAGGGCTGAGCCGGCACTGCCAACTCAGCCACTGGTCCCAGGCAGCCTACAGATTACAAACCTGCTGATTAAAGCCGTGAGCCAGGCCCTCGATGGAGTCTGCTGCACTGAGCAGGGATGGCCAAGGGAATCCACCAACGCTCCTCCCAGACCAGCCAGGAGGAGCCGCTGCAGAGCGATGCTGGGGCTCTCCCCCCATGCTGGGCCAGCTATGCATGCCAGTCTCAGGCATCAAACCTTGGCACGGCAGGGCAGACCACTAACTGTGCACCCAGTGCGGGGTGATAACGATATCCTCATCCCTTTCGGGTCACATGATTGCAAGTGACAGGATGAGAAACAAATCCCCAGGCTGGGGGCCCAGAAAGTCCAAGAAGTGCAGAGACTGCTTTGGGAGTCTTCTCTGGGGGTGTTTGATGACCGATGGAGTGCAAAGGGTTAAACTCTTCTTCCCCCTCCCTCTCCACTCATCAAGGACCTGATCCAGGCTTTCGGCTGACTTCCACAGGCTGTGGATCAGGCCCTGTGTGACTGGGGACGACCCCAGAAGGGGGCTTGTGCACTTGACGTGGTTTGGTGGCACCAACGCTGCCAGCTTTGAAGCCAAGCCGTGGCTCATGTGCTGGGCTTCTCCAGAGCACTGTGTGGTGCCTGCTCACCCTCCACGGGGGAAGATCAGAGCCCACAAGGCTCAGCTCCCCCCAGGGGGAATCTCACGAGCATCAGAGCATCAGCCCCCAGACCGGAGCTTCCCGTTGTCCCAAGTCCTCACCTTCTCGCTGCTGCTGCTGCAGGATGGGATGTGGCTGGGGGATGGTCTGGGCTATCGGGGTGATGGTCGTGGTCGGATACATGGCTGTGGTCAACGAGACGTAACAAACCAGTTATCCAACGGAACGTGAACACAAGGGAAGTCTAGGGGAGGGCCGTGAAAGGGGACAGGTACCTGCATACTGCTGAACCCCGGTAAAGGCTGGGTGCAAGGTCTCTGCCACCGAGGGGCTCTGAGCTGGAGCGAGGGAGAGAAAGAGAAAGGAATGAAAAGGGAATCCTGGGAGAGCTACATATGCGCTCCCTGACTCTGCCGCAAGCCCAAGGGACCCAGAGCTGCTGCCAGGAGCTATGAGAAACTCCTTGTTTGGGAAGCCAGGGAAGGTTACTAGTTCTGGCTCCCCGAGGTCTCTGGCTTGTGACGTGTGGCTAAGCCCGGACACAGAGAGGGTGAGAGAGAGAGACCTAGAACAAGCAGGGATGGGTAGCGGGAGGAGAGAGAACACATAATGGAACAAGAGCCAAAGCATTTCATTGGGGAGATGGTGGAGTTGATCGGATCATCTGGCCGTACGAGCCAGGAAGATGGCAATCAAAGGTCCTCCCCTTCCACCGTACCTGGGTAGGGCACAAGGCCGTTGGCGTAAACTGTCTCCAAGGTGGGGTGGCTACTTGGGAAAGGCACCACCCCAGTGAACCCGTTTGTGATTGGCGCTACCAGCCCTGGAACTGCAGCTGTGCCCAGAAGAGGAGGTGAGTGTAACCCTGAGGGAAAAGGCAAACAAATCCCACATTAGCTTGGCCTCCACAACCCACCAATGACTCTGCACAGCGATTCATTATCCTCTTCCGGCTGGCACTGCTGCAAAGAAGCTCACAGCCCTAGAACCACCGGACCAGGAGAGACCTTGAGAGGTCTCCCAGTCCCCTGCTGGAGCCTCAGCTGGACTAGACAGGGCAGTGCCATGGGGAATAGGTACACAATGCCACAGGCCTAAATAGCATTGGTAGGGCACTGCTGTAAAGAAGCTCGCAGCCCTGGAGCTCTGCAAGCCAGGCATAGGCTACTGCTCTGTTGCCTAGCCCAATGGGGCACCGTTCTTGGTTGTTACCTAAACACTACGTGGGTAAATAATAATAATAGTAACTCTGCTCTACTCAGAGCTGAGTGTGATGGGCACCTACCTGAGGTTGGGGCAATAGGGGTGGCTGGTAGCCCGTTTAGACTGACCGCGCCGATCTGCTGGATATGGCATGGGGAAAAGGTGACGCCTGGACTCAGGTAGCTGCCATGAGACGTGGAGAGAACCGTTGTCTGCTGCTGCATCAGCTGTGAAATGAAGCAAAGAGACGTCCTTTCAGCCTTGGTGCCAGGGTCCGTCTAGTAAGTTACTCAGCCCCGGGCTCCAGGGCCAGACCCCGACCCGTTCACACAGCGCCCACATGCTAACCCCACCCCAGCTACTAACTCAGCCACAGGATCTGATAGGCAGGTTTCATCTCCCACCAGCCACGAGGGGGCGCCAGATTCCAACAATCCACCCCAAATTCTCGAGCTCAGAGGGCTGCTAAGGGCGGGAGCAGCCTGGCTGGCGAGGCCCTCCCTTGCGATGGGGCGAGGAGCAGCAAAGGGAGCACTGGCCATCCTTGCACCCCGGATACTCACCTGGGCGACGGCTCCTGCAGGGACAGCTCCAGGCCAGCAAGGCACCACAAACACAACCTCGCAGACAAACCCCTCTGAGCTTCAACCCCAAATTGGCACCAGTGGATTTGTTCGTGGGTCTGATTCAACAGAGGAAGGAGCCGATTCCCTGCAGCTGGGCTGGGACGTGACCGGACAAGCTCCTGGGAAGAGCCGCTCCGAAGAGGTTTATGTCAATGTCTGACCCAAACCCTGGCCTCGACTGAGCTCCCAAACTCCAGTCTCAGCCAGACCCAGCTCATAACAACCCCCCCATCACCGCCCCAGCCCATCTCTCTAGTACTGTAACAAATCCACGGCCTCCTGGGCCGTTTCTGGGCTGCACACCATGACCCCTCATGGCAGCAGCAAGGCTAGAACTTGAGGATCCTCCTGTTCTGAAAACATGGGTTCCTAGAGTTTGAGCTAAAGGAGAATCACTGTTAGCAGTATGGGGTCAATGACACACAGTTGAAAAGCTCTGATTCTGTTCCACAAAGGGCAGCGGTACCGCATACATATTCGCCAGCTCATTACAAGAGAAGCCCACAGGCACTTCGATGCGTTGTGGCGACAGAACTGCCTCCACCCCATGCTCCTCCTCCCAACCTTGTCTTCATCTACTCATGAAGGGAGACCTTATAAATGAACCAGACAAGTTAGAGATGCTAAAGGACTAGTAAGGCATTTCCTCCCAGCCCTCTCCCACCAGTGGACCAGTGCAAGACTGCTCTCTAGGAAGTATTCCTTAGTGTAGGGTCCAGTATGGTTTTCAATAGCTCAAAGGATGGGAATTCCACTAGGCAGCTCTGTGTGATCGCTCCCCTCACACCCTGCCCATTGCCAGGAGCTGGCTGTTTATACATTGGTATTTTTCTCAGACACATGCAATCCCTTTTAGACTCCACACTAACACCACACAGTACTCGCTGGTGCTAAGATCACATCACAGACTTTGCCATACAAAATCAGAGCAATTTTGCCTCCAGAAGCAGCCTCCACCTGGTGCCTCAGAGGAAGGCAAAACGCCTTGCCCTGATAATGCACCTGGATAACTAGGCAGTGATGCACATTGGGGGAGAGGAGGGGGAGGAAGGGAAAATTCTTCCTGACCCCAGCGGCCTAGAACCAGCATCCGTTGATGCTCTGAAGCATGAGATTTGATTACGTAGATCTTAGCGCAAATAGCTGCAAAAGTTATTAATGACCACCAAATTATCCAGCCCCTTTATAACCCTGTGACAGCATCGGACACCATCGTTTCGCACAGGCAAGAATGACAGTGAGTAAATTGTTTGACATTTGCAGGGAGGAAGACCTTTGTGTGACGATCCAAGGTGCCCAGGCTGGGTGCTAATGAGCCAGAGAGAACCCCAAGGTCTGTCTGTGTCCAGAAGCCTCAATAGAGAATCCCCTTATATGCACTCCCCTCCTGTCTCTTCTCAACTCTAATGGATACTGCATCAACTTAACTCACCCCTTAATAAGACTGAGCATATACAGGGCCTTTGCAACCAATGTGGCCCAGAGATCAGCAAACACAGGGGACCAAAGCAGTGAGTTCTAGAGTCAAGGGACTGGTAGCTCCTAGACAGATAAATCTAGCTTGGGCACTTCATCCGATCACTGCTGTTGAGTCAAAATAGGAGTTGGCAAAGTTGTGGCGTTAATGTCTCTTTATAGTGGCACGAGCAAGGCATGCTGGAGCAGTATTCAGCTCAGCAGGGCAGCAGTGGGATGGGTGGGAGAATCATGGAATCACAGACATGTTGGGCTGGAAGGGACCTCGAGGGTCATCTAACCCAGCCCCTGTGCTCAGGTTGGACCAAGTAAACCTCGTTTTGTAGCTCCCATGAGATCTACGGAGGATGGAAGGGGAATCAATAAAGCGTTTTGGCTTCTGGGCAGAAAATTCTCTTCCCTGAAGGTGCCTGCACCCCGCAGTGGGAGTCACATCACCCGTGTCGCTTATCCATGCAGGGCGCAATATTAGTGGGAAAGAGGGTGTCGTTTGATTGCCACACCCTCCCACCCCAAAGGGAATGCCACAGGTGAGGAGAGTGAACTCCTGCACCATGGCTACCACCCCAGGACCTCTGTGCAGATCCCTCGACATGCTAATGGAAAGACCACCGAGCCGCTGTCTGGAACGCCACATGGACACTCCCTGGAAGAAGCTGCTGGGTTGTCACTATTCCCACACGTGTGCTTCTTCCAGTGGCTCCCACTTCTAAGCAAAGCAGGGATAAGCCTTGTGGTTACTGGACTGGGAGACCTCCTAGGCCAGGCAAGTCAGGGTTGGGAGTGTCGTGGCTATCTCAGTAGGTAGAACAAGAGAGGGTATCAAACCAATACCCCAGGTTGGTGCTACGTGGCGCTGCTGTCTTTGGGAGGCGATGTTAAGCCAAAGTCTTAACCACTCATGGTCCTTACGCAGGGTCACAACTGTTTTCCTTCTCTGCCCTGTGTAGGGGATTACCATCCCCATTGTTCTAACCCGTCTGATCGCTTCGGCCCAGAGACCCAGCGAGTCACAAGCTGGCAAAAGACTGCCAGCGTATTATGGAGCAAACAGATCAAAAGAGGTTCCCTTGGGATCATGCAGTGCCCCCATCACTTGCCGCACTGATACATTCTAATAACGGCGTCCACTTGGCCAGGGGCAGCTGCAAGTGTCAAGTCTTCCACATCAGGGCTGCCCTGGAAAAACCTGTAGCCATTCCAGAGATCAGCCGAGCTCTAACTCAGCACAAGCCCTGCCACTTGAGGCTGCCCACTGGATTAACATTCGGAATACTTCTACAAGGACCCTGCTAGCAAATCCCTCCCCGTTACCACCCCTTCCGCATACGATGCGGGGTGCTTCAAAGGGTGACCACTACAGAGACTCGCGACACCCTGGTGCAGTGAGGGCGAGAACAGGCCAGGATCCAAACTTCCAGAGAGAGGAGAAGCCAAAGATCAGGACAAGCCTAAGGTCCAAGGCAAGCAACAATCCAAGATTAAAGGCCCAGGGCTGGGCCACAGTCAAAGAGAAGAGAAAGGGGAAGGATGAGTGTAAAGCCAAAGGGAAGGAAAGCAGGCCAAGCCAAGAGTCAAGGAGGAAAAGGCCAGGAATGAAGTCAAGGAGAAGGAGTGGGAGGCAGGGCCAGTCAAGAGTGAAAGAGAAGATGAAGGCCAAGACTAAAGTCAAAGACCTCTCACACCATGACCTCCCTCCACCCCCGCCCCTGCCTGCCCCACAACCTAACACACAAACCAGAAACTAGCATGGACAAAAGCCCCACTGTGCCAATGCTGGCCCCCTTGGCTAGGATCTTGTTACAGCTAAACTAGAATAAGGGTGGCCAGTAGTTGGATGGGGGAGCTTGAAGCAAACCGTGGGGTGCTGGAGAAGGCGATGCTGGTAACTCAGGACAAGGCACTGTCCCGTCCAGGTCCTTACTGAACCCGTGTCCCAGCAGCAGGGTGCTGGTGAGAGGAGGAGGAGTCGTCATTTGAATGGCACGTAACACCAAGGTCGTTATAGGTCCTGCAATCGTTTTCCATGAGAATCGTCCCATGAGCCAATCCTGGCCAAGGCCCAGCTCACTCATGTGCTGGCTCCCTGAACTCCCCACTGCAGTTCCAGTTTGACACGGATGGTGTTCTTCCTCGCATCCTGCCCCGCCTCCTTGGGCGCCCCATTCAACGGCTGCCGTATTCCCGAGCACAGGTGGCTGCGTTTGGGGGAGGGTGAGGAGCGAGTCCCACGCGGGTACAATTTGGGATCCTTTGACATGAGATCCACGTAAACGACTGACATCAATTGGGGTTAGGTCTAGGCAGCTTTTCCTCCCTCCAAACTCAGACAGTGTTCTTCCCTCATGTAGTGTTCTTCCCTCATGTGCATGGCAGGGAGGGGTCCATGGGACAAAGGAGACTGAATGAAGGTTGCACCTAAGTCCAAAGTGAAAGGGGCACCCGTGGGTACAAACTCTCTCACTCCGCTCCCAAGTGGGCAGTCAGAAGGATGACCCTACCCTGGGATTCAGGAGGCCTGGGTTAAATTTTTTGCTCCAGCGTAGCCTTGAGCAAGTCACGGAGGGGACATCTACACTGCAGTAGAAGACCTGGGTCAGCTGACTCAGGCTCATGGGACTCGGGCTGCAGGGCAGGGTGGACATTTGGGCTTGGATTTGAAACCCCACGGGGGGGCTGGGTTCCAGAGCCCAGGCTCCAACCTAAGACCAAACATCTGCACTGCAATTTGTAGTCCGGCAGCCCAAACTCCACAAGCCCCAATCAAGCCGGGCTCTGAGACGTGGCGCTGTGGGTTTTTTATGACAGTGGAGACATATGTAGTCTCTCTGGGCCTTTCTATCTTACATGAGGTGGTCAGCTGACCTGAAGATGAAAATAACCAACCAGAGTTGGATGCTTCACAGGAAGGTAGGATTTGCATTGTCAGATGGGACCTTTGGTCCCTCAGGCTTCAAATCCTGCCTCTGAGAATGGCCCAGATCCCACTGAAAATAACAGTACCGCCATCACGCAGCTCTTGGACAACAGCCTTTTGCTCTGGTAGCCCTGGTCTGCAGCCAAAGACCTGAGACCCCGTACAGTATTAGGTCTTGAGTCTGAAAACATCCACTCAATGTGCAGTGGCAATCACAAAAGCGAACAGCATGCTGGGAATCATTAAGAAAGATATAGACAGTAGGACAAAAAATATCATGTTGCCTCTATATAAATCAATGGTACACCCACATCTTGAATTCTGCGTGCAGATGTGGTCGTCCCATCTCAAAAAAGAGGTATTGGAATTGGAAAAGGTTCAGAAAAGGACAACAAAAATTATTAGGGGTATAGAACGGCTTCTGTATGAGGAGAGATTAATAAGACTGGGACTTTTCAGCTTGGAAAAGAGACGGCTCAGGGGAGATATGATTGAGGTCTATAAAATCATGACTGGTGTAGAGAAAGTAGATGAGGAAGTGTTGTTTACTACTTCTCATAACACAAGAACTAGGGGTCACTAAATGAAATTAATAGGCAGCAGGTTTAAAACAAACAAAAGGAAGTATTTCTTCACCCAATGCACAGTCAACCTGTGGAACTCCTTGCCAGAGGATGTTGTGAAGGCCAAGACCATAACAGGGTTCAAAAAAGAACTAGATAAGTTCATGGAGGATAGGTCCATCAATGACTACTAGCCAGGATGGGCAGGAATGGTGTCCCTAGCCTCTGTTTGCCAGAAGCTGGGAATGAGAGACAGGGGATGGATTACTTGATGATTACCTGTTCTGTTCATTCCCTCTGGGGCACCTGGCCCTGGCCACTGTTGGAAGACAGGATACTGGGCTAGATTGACCCTTCGTCTGACCCCGTAGGGCTGTTCTTATGTTCTTATGAGTCTATCCAGGCACAACCAGCAAGGAGAGAAATATAGCAGAGCCAGGTATGTGCTCCTCAATCTGAGGACTCTCCTAGTCGTGTTAGGCCACGTGATCACGCCAGCAAAGAGAGAAACACTCCAGATCCAACTGTGTTGGACTAGATGCTAGGATTTTCCTGAGCACTGCAGCAAAAGCTAAGAGAGAAACCCGCGAAGACCCGGATTGCTAGGACTCACAATGCACTGGGGCACAATCATTCCCAAGGGCTAAGAGAGCAATACACCCAACCCAGGGACACTCCCGGATACTAGAGAAATACATCACAACTCGAAGACTGCATATCCAGGGGACAAGTCCCAGGCATCCAAACAGCCCGCAAACCTAGGGAACGTCTACACTGCAATCCCGGGGTGTGATTGCAGCTTGAGCTGACTTCTCCAGGATAAGATTTAATCTAGCTAGGCTGGGTCCCGGAGCAGTGAAGCGACAGCACGCCCGTCAGCACGGGGTAGCCTGGAACTGCAGCATAGACAGACCCTACGAGAGAACTGCACCAGGGCACGCTTGAACTGTCTCTCAGGACTCCCAGACACTTCAACCGGTCCACTAGCTACAGCAGACAGCGTACCGAAGCAATACGTCTCAGCTCAGAAATGAGACCAGATCTCTCCCGGGGGCCTGTCGGCCAACCAGTCACACCCACTAGGAGAAACGCACCAGGGCTGGATTGTGTGTCTCTCTCAGGCCATGCAGCACACCTAGCACGACAGGCTAGGAAGGGAACCCAGGAGACCACAGCTGACCGCTCCGGGAGCTGGTTGGTCTCCGCCAGCCCTGGTCTCCGTCGTGTCACGCCACGGCGATAGGGCCCCGCGATACTCACAGCCTGCGCGTACGCGCTGTATGGGCTGAACGGCAAGGTGAGAGACGGAGTGAAAATCCCCAGCTGCCCCACCATTTGCTGCATCCGACGTAGAGTCCTCTCCTTATCGGTGTCAGCAAACTTCACGACTAGACTGGAGGAGGCACCCTAGGCACAGAGAGAGGAGACAGAGAGAGAGACAGAGAGAGAGAGAGAGAGAGAAGAGCACAGCAGTGAGGGCATCGGGCGGCGTTGGCAGGAGAGGCAGGACAGAGCGGAAGAGAGGAGGAGTGTCAGCAGAGCAGCAAATGTCAGAGTGAAAGGCTCAGGCTGAGATCTGAACCCAAGAGCTAGGGGGAGCCCTGCCCAGACACACAAGCTGGTGGACACAGCTACAGACACGCACACAAGAAAACACAGTGGCTGCAGGAGGGGTGTACAAGGGCGCCCAGCTGCAGGTGCAGCGCTGAGCATCCGGCTGTCCTCACACCTACACGACACACGGCCACAGGCGCTGGCAGTGAGGTGACAGGAAGGCACCGGTACAGCACTGACGTACAAGGCACATACACACAACTGTGTATGCAGGCAAGTAAGTGACACATGCATCCTAGAATAGCAATGCAAAGTCCCACAATACCCGGGGTGACACAGAGAGAGAATGCACAACTTTACGGCAGCCATCGCTCCGGCACTCAGAACAGATGTTGCTTCCCACCCCCAAGCATGTACAAAGCATGTACACCCATGCACACCACACCCCAGAATACTCACAGTCACACCCACTCTGGACACAATCGCACACTCCTTTCTACACCCCTCCCCCCACCCCCGGGTGACGGAAAGGCAGACAACAGGGCAAGCACACCGCCATATGTATAGGTAGGTAGATACAGATGTACTCTGTCCCCGGGCACCCCTAATCACACCAACCCCAAACCAATCACAGATACACAATTGCAAACTCTAACATCCGGGTAACGAGGCGGCACATCGGGTCACACACAGCCACATGCCTATAGGAGCCCAAATACACACACACGCCCTGCCCTGTCTGCTCACAGTCAGACCTACCGCGGCAAACACGCACCACGACCGCCACCCCTGCCTAAGATAGTCAGGATGACGGGATGCACTGGGCACACACAATTGAACGTGTAGGCAGAGCAGTAACACACACTCCCATGCAGTCCCAGCCACACAGGACACAACACACGCATGTGCTTGTTGCTCTGCTGAGCGGTGATGGGGGTTCCCAGCCACAGATGGATGGGGAGTGGTCACTTGAACAGAGATGGGGAGCAGGGGGTGTGACGGGAACCTTGGACTCATACTCACAGGCATCGTCTGGCTGCCGTGCAGTGCGTGGATTGCTGCTTGAGCCTCTGTGTGAGACGAGAACTTTACAAAGGCACAGCCTGGAGAGGGACAGAGAGCAAGGGAGACTGCAGGTGAGAGCAAACCCGCGAGGGAGGCCGGGAGCCAGGCGCCACCTGCGTACTGGGGAGCGGGCCCGAGGCTGGATCTGAACAGTCCCAGAATCTGAGATCCGGATCCTGCTGCTCAGGCTGATCCCTACAAAGCATTCCAGGGCCAGGGCCAGGAGGACAGATGGAAGCAGGCAGGATGGCTTGGCAGGTGCTCCAGCTGATTCAGGCAGACAGCTGGGCACATCAATGTCTGCCGACCCCGGGACTCGCCTCAAGCCATGTTCCCCCTCTCCAAAGCAGGCCTCTCCTCCTGCCTGCCACCCTCCGTCTCTGGCAGGGAAACAGCCCTGACATACAGACCCGCCCAGCGCAGGGGTTGAGTTGGGCACACCCCAGCACGCAGAGACAGCAGGGCAGAGTCCTACCTGTGGAGCAGGCATGACAGACAGAGGAGGCTCGCACCTTTACTGTTGCCATCAGGTCCCCGGAGCACGGTACATTCGTCAATGACCCCAAATGGTTCAAAGAGCCGGAGCACGTCATCCTCAGACTGCTGCTTATTTAACATCCCCACAAACAGCTTCCTGTCCCCTAGGGGCAAACACAGAAACATCAACCTTCTGTGAGTCTCGCGGCTCCGAGGACAAGGACACGGGGCATCTGGCCTTCGGCATGTAACACACGGGCAGGTAAGTTACTTTCTTTGGGCCACAATTCATCCCGGACATCAATCCAATGAGGTTCCTGTTACACCAAGCAGGGATCCAGTCCCCTAAGGGTTAATAACTCTTTGCGTTTCCTTAGCTTCTTCCATCGGAGGATCTCAAAGCACACTGCAGATGTTAAAGAGTGAAACCTCACAGGCCCACCCCCTGCAAGGTAGGTATTATCCTCCCCACATGACAGGTGAGGAAACATGATTTGCCCAGCGGGTCTATGGCAGAGGTAGGGAATGGAACCCAGGAGCCCTGACTTCTAGTTTCCTGGCTCTCACGATGAGGGAGGGACTAGCTGTAGCTCCCAGCCCACACAGACTTTAACCACTAGACCCCTCTCCTGCATCTTGAGACAGAAAAAGAACCCAGGTGTCCTGGCTCCCAGTCTCCCGCACTCTAGAAATGTTGCCAAAGGGTTGGCACTCATGCCAGGAAGATGGGGGGGGCAGAGGGAGTATGAAGATCCCCTCCCCTCCCTCCCTCCCACTGTCCACAGGGCATGGCTTGAGAGCTTAGCACACTCTGGCCCAGGGCGGATGAAAGGCACATGGCTACATTCACGTTAGGCAGCTAGTCGCTTTAGATTATTTAATTGTAAGGGAAAAGCTCAATTCAAGGTTACTCTGGGAGAGTGTATGTGGACGTGGGGGGAGCAGAAGTGATGACAACAACGGGGTGCCTTCTTCCTGCTCCCACCCCGCCCTACTCCCTTCTCCATCACCCCCCACAAAACGGCCCCCGATCCGGCCCGAAGTCCAGGCGCCGATCTTAACGTCTTACAGCCGGGTGTCATTAGGCCGGCGAGAAACATGGCGTCTGGTTGCGTTGGCAGCGTGGAGCTCTGGTCTCTGGATCACACCAGCTGGTTACTCACAGGGCCTGACCCCAGAGATGATCCTGACCCCCATCCCGCAGAGGGGTCGTGTCACCGAAACGGCTAAATACGGCCCCTGGAACATGCATAGGAGAAACGCCCCACAGGGAATGACTGTGTCAGGATGAGGTTTAGGAGGAGCAGCGAGGGAGGGTTCCTTATTGTTAGTGACAGGATCAGAGGGGCTGGCTTCAAACCAAACCGATTGAATGTGACGTGTGTCAGGGAAAATAGCGAGGAGGCTGCTATCTGCTTGAGAGTGCAGTGACCTGAAAAACAACGGGTCTGCAAGCTACAATAGCACAGGGGGGCAAGGGTGGGGGAGGCTTTCACGCTGTGGGCAGCACCCACCGGCTTAGAAAGTGGCTCCCCATCTAGGTAACCCAGTGCTCTGTTCCCCCCCACCACACACACATGCGCACACATGGGGACACGTGAGGGGAGGGCCCACACGTGCCGGCACACACTTACACAAGAGCGCATTGGGAGACACATGCGCACACCCATAAATAATGGACGTGACCACACACAGGCTCATGCATGCCCGGCAACATGCGTCGCACGGTGACTCCGCGGATGCTCTCAGAGCCACGTTTCCAGAGAGAGAGACGTGCAGACAGATACGCACTCCTGCCGTACGGAGACAGACGTACAGCTGTGGGCACACAAATGCATTCACTCACACAAACACACAGGTCTCATTCAACGTCAAGGTATTTTCATGGGACAAGCTGCCCTCTGATCAACTTGATTGAAAGGGTTAAAAGTCACGGGTCTGGCTCTTGATTTGCAACAGGGTGGATGACCAGAGAAGACAGCCCCATTTTTTTTAAGACAAAGGTTCCTGACTAATGCTGTTTGCAACGCTCCAGCTTCTTAGATCTGCGCAGAGTTTTAAACATTTCCATTTGCTTGTCACCGTTTTACCCTCCTCTCTGCCCTTGGACAATGAAAATAAATGGGACAGTTTCACTTTGGAGTGGCTAGTCAAGTTCATCTTATTGTGAGTATTTATTATTTGTATCACGGCAACGCCTAGCAACCCTAGTCCAGAATCAGGACCCCATGGTGCAAGGTGCTGTACAGCCAACTAAGAAGGAAGACAGCCCCTGCCCCAGACAGCTCACAAGCTAGGTGCTAGTCAGGAAGCAACAGGTGGACAAAACAAACAAGTGGGGTGTTGAGGATGAGGTAATAAAATGAACAGAGTTTAACAAACAATGGAAATGTTCAGGGTCTCATGCACATGTATTAACGCTGCAGTGTCAGGGTTGCAAACACTGCAGGGCAGATCTTCTTTAAAAACACATCCGTGCTGGATCGACCGGGGGAAAATATCAGGGAAATATTTCTATTGATCTGAGACACTGTAAAAAGTCTGGGTGTAAAACACCTAAACTTTGAGACAAAATTGACCTGCTGGAATCCCTTTCAATACATTCCTCAGACACCCAGTACAGCAGACCACTGACCAGTCCCAATTCCTGCCCACCAAGCTATGCTTCGTGCCCAGAGATGGTCAGAATGGGATGGGGCAGCAACTGGGGAGGAGATTTATATTTTTTTTTAAAATGTGTTAGGTTCATAGATTCCCAGGCCAGAAGGGACCATTGTGATCATCTAGTCTGACACCCCCCGCCCCTCTCCCCCCGTATAACATGTCCCCCAATACTTCCTGTTGAACGAGAGCAGATCTTCCAGAAAAACATCCAATTGTGATTTAAAAATTGCCAGCGAAGGAGAATTGGGTTGGGATTTGCTTTTGCAAGATGATTGGCCGTTTGGATCTGAATCTAATTTTATCCAAAGTGGGATTCTGTTTGTCCAGGGAGCGGGGAACGAATGGGGAAGGGGAGTGAGGATTTCAGATAAACTGTTCCCTTTTGGGCCTGTCCCATATTTCAATACAAATGCCTGTTGGTTGCAATTGTCCCAGCGAGAATGATCCTGGGCAAAGCGATATTCCTTTGGAACCATGAGGCACTAACTAGCGTTGGACGTGTGTCAAAAGGGAACACCATCAACTTGAAAGCGGTCAGTTTTAAAAATCAATTGCAAGTCGTTTCAGGTTCTCCACCAGCCCCCTGAGCCCACTGGATATTTTGTTATGTTTTCACTATCACAATTTCCTGTTGTTTTTTTAAAATAAATGTTCCTCTTTCTCTTGTCACTGCAGGAAAGTCCCACACAAACAACACTGAATGTTTCCCTCTCTCTCAATTTTATCACAAGTCTTGCAATATTTGCTGGGGGCATTTCTGAAATCTCCAGCTCTTGGAGTCCTGTGATTATGTGTGAATCTTGCTTTCATTTTTTTTTTAATGTAAGCTTCTATCCCTCCTAGTTGTGGCATAAAGCTTGAAAACATGAACCCTTAAAGACCCAAACATCTGAAAGCAAATAAAACAATCTCAACTTTTTTTTTTTGGGAGCCTAACTTATGAATGCTGGGAATTGGCAATATTGCAACAGGGGAAACTGACAAAGGACGATACATGGGAAATTTTATAGTCATTTTCACTCAGTGCTGTCCAATACGCAAACTTGGGGAAGGAGAGAGAAATAAATATTTTCCCCCTTTAATCCTTTTCTGTTAACAATGGTAGGTTAACAATGTGGAAGACTTTTATTTCGATGCCGTCGCTTTAATTAAAAATATTTTAATGATTAAAGCAAACCTCTCACTCCCCCTTGCTGCCCAACGCCCAGCCCCAAAGTCGCAGCTAATGTTCTTGATTGCATTTTCCTGGTAAAAGCTGCAGCTCGTCCCCCAAACTCCTCACCTGGCTCCTAGTCCCTTCCTATTATGAGGGCGTCAGCAAGCACTTTGAAGCTGAGCATCAGTGGCTGAGCTTGCACCGCCCACAGTTCTACAGCTGGCCAAGCCACCAGGAGCCCCTGGCATCTTGCAGTGGTTAGAACAGTCCCCTAGATCTGAAGCATTGAGGCTGCTGCATTATTGCCCTGGCCTGTGGAGCTATTGCAAGCCAAGCTGCAGGTCTCCCTCTTTCTCTCTGTCTCAGCCACATAGGGCTCCCCCCCTCACTTTCTCCACCTTCTTTCCAGCTCTTCTTTTTCACCCTCTGATCAGTAATTTCCCAGGCTGTCCAGCAACCACGAAAATTGTCTCTTATCCCCGACTGTTGGAGTTTGAGTTCCCATGGAAACCCATTCTCGGGCAGGCCGTCGTTCAGGCAGGTTGGGGAAGGGAGGGCACGAGGAGGGGCCTAGCACGGAGTGGATTTCTGATGGAGCGATGATGAGGAACACTGGAGGGTTTTAAGGCTGAACGGTTCAGCCATTAGAGGGAGAAACAGCAGGGGATGCTGCTCCTGTTTAAAACCCAGTGGAATTAGGTCATCTGGCCAAACAGCTGTTGGCGGGGGCGGGGGGGGGAAGAAGAGCAAGGATGGCTGTGGGAGAGGGAGGAAACCCCCTTGTGCAGCCCGTTACGGATGGGATGGTTCCCACGATAAATCTCATTGGGAACGCAGGGAGCTTCCTCGTCACTAATACAGTGCTAATGGGCTCGGGTGAGCAATGACTATCAGCTCAGAGCAGCAGAGCGTTCGGTGGCTCATGGGAAATCAAGCCGGCCCCTTCCGCTGGGCTGGGAGCGGAGGCGGGTGGGGAAGGGGCTGGGAAGTGAAAACCCATGATCCCTGCCTTGCAAAGGACCAGGTGATGGCAGTTGCCAAAGAGGGACCAGGGTGCCCCCTCTCATTCAGGGCCCTCCTCTCAGCTCCTTGCCCCCAGCAGCGGTGGGATTCAGGGGACAGGCCTAATCCCAGGTATCCCAGGCCACGGGGGGCGGCAGTCTCTGAGCCACATGAGGCAGAGAACAGGGCGTTCCTTCCCCAGCTGCATCCGGGTGGTTAATTCACTGCGATGATGGTTTTAAAGCTGCCCCAGGCCTGGCTTTTGTCCTTTTCTTCTTCATCATCATCATCATTACTATTATTTTCTAAAATCCCTCAAACTCATGTAAATTGCTGATTATTTCTCCCCTGCTCCGGCCTCCCTGTCTCGGTCTCATTAGCATTTCCCTTCTCCTCTGACCCTCTTTCCCTTTACCGTTTCTTTCCTCTTCCTCTTGCTCCCTTCTTCTCACTCTTCTCATTTTATTCCTTCCCTTTTTCATTTATTTTTTCCTGGTCCTGCAATTTATTCGCTCTTCTCCCCTTCTAGCTCTGCTCTAGCTCATCCTTCGCTCCCAATCTTTCTCATCTCTCCCTAGACAGCGTTCCTTTCCAACTTCCCCAGACAGATTATCAGCAGCTTGATTTCACCCAGCTCAATTTCTCACCCAGCCCCCTTTAACCCCTCCCCAGCCACGCCATTCTGTACAGGTTTTTATGCCGCCCTCATCACCACCGCGGCATTGGAGCACCTTCCAGCAGTGCATTAAGCACCATGACTCACATCTGTCACATGTGGTTTGTTCTCTCTCTCATCCTCTCCCCAGGGGGAGAACTGGGTGTGCAGAGGATGGCTTGCTTTGGGGGTGGGGGCGGGGGCAGGGGGTTGTTTTGAAATGCACAGGGTGCTGCTGAATGTCAGAGCAGGCAGGTCAGAGAGGCATGCGGTGCTGGCCACGTGGAGTGCAAGGTGGGGAGGTTTATGATGACCCCTAATTCCTGGGGAATTCATGCCACAGCTTTGGACTGCTTCCCAAGAAAGCCCTGCCTCCTGCCCCGACGACGAGCTTCCCCCCTGCACTAGCCCTTGCAACTCTGGAAAAGTGCCTTTCCTTTCTCAAGCTCCAAGTGACTGCCTAGAAGATGTGTTCTGTAGAGGTTTAATAACATCATCTTTGCAGTAACTCCCATCCGAATACACTGATCTAACCCATACAAATCACTCGGCGTGGGACGGATGGGTGGCCAGGAGTGAATTCAGTTCCACCAGTGGACAAAAGGTGTCCTCAGTTAACCTGGAGGGCTTGGGTATGCTCTGCAGCACAGAAGGATCCTAGGGCATTGGATGTGCCATATCCAATCACACCGCTAGTCAATCAACCCCAGCGTCCTGCTTTCTGTCATGGCGAGAGTAGGGGAAAGATTCCTCTCCCAGTCAGACTGCACCTAACCAGTTATGTAATGTTCTGGGGGCATGGCTGTATGTTTAACAGTGCACATATGCTCAGTATGTCACTCATGGCTGCGGCCCGTTGGAGTCAGGAATATAACAATAACACTTAGCACTTCTTCAAGCACTTTTTATCTACAACCCCTCGGTCAGAGAGGTAAGTATTCTTATCTTCCATTTTTTTAACAGCTGGGGAAACTGAGGTACAGAGTGATTTATTAAAGGGGCAGTGTCAGGACAACATGGGCAAAAAAAGTAGAACACCCATAGAAACATTTTGAAAATTTTTTTTAAACTTCCAGGGGGAAACTTTTTTAAAAAAAATAACAACATTCTCCCCCTCCCCCTCTTGTGTCAGAGGCTCAGACCCTATCAATATTGGGAGAGCACCAAAGAAACTGACTAAGACAAAAGTAAAATGGACAAGCCCAGAGGTGCCAGACCCTTTGCGCAGGAAGGGCTGAATGCCAGAGATGGTGGTTCAGGCTCTCGGCAGACTCAGGCAGGAAGCACTGCATCAGGTTATACCCGGTCCACACTGGGAAGGGTACCTCTACAATCATGAAGACTAGAAACTTTTTTTTTCCCCCCATGAAAACCGGGATTCTGCAGAATCTGAAAATGTCCTGAGCGTCACCCATATTCACCAGATGGGCCAAGTGTCTGACACTCCTGGACTAGTCCGTTTGCAGAAAGTGAATGAAAGGCTAAAAGTCTTAAATAATGAAAACCTCATTAGATTTGAATTAGTTCCCCCTCCCCCGCTTTAATAATCTACGGTGTTCAAAGAAACAAACATAAAACATAACCTGAGATTTGCACTTTAAGTGACTGGTCTAAAGCCACTGAAGAGCTGGGATTAATTAGAGGTAAGTGCTGTTTGGGGTAGGAATCAGTTTGTGGTGTTTGTAGCAGTGCACAACAGGGTCTTAGTTCATGACTGGGGTTCCTAGGTGCTACCATAATACACCTACCAGTAACTCAGAAGTTCCTAGCTCCTAGTCTAGAACTCGCACCGTTTACACCACACCTCTGAATGGAGGATTCATGCACACATCTGTATCAGATGTATGCAGGGAGCTCTCAGTGCCCAAGGATGGCTGGAAACCTGGGACAAAGGCCCAAACTGATAGTCACAAGGAAAATAAACAGCTGGGGAAGATTCAGAGCATAGACCTCCCTGTTTTGCAGGCCCCCGGTTCTGCACGGGTGATGTCACTAGTTTACAAGAGACAATGTGAGATAACCCCAGGCTTGCATGGGATGTGGTAAGTTACGGCTGAGTCGAAAATATGCAGTCCGAGGGCACCAGGCTAGTGGGAGGCAGAATATACTGAAACATGGTGCCTGCCACAATTCAGCCATGAAAAGGCCAATCCCTGGAATCCCATGGGGCAAGTCGGCTTTGGTGTGACCGCAGGAAAGGTTTTCTGGGGTTTCTTTCCAACTGATGGTAATAAATGAAACAAGACTGCCTGGCCCACACTCCGTGTTGCCGCAGATCTTTGCCTCTCCAAGGGGCAGCATTTCTCCATCACTGTGTAAGATCGCTCTATCCTGATCTGCAGACCTTGTTGTGTCTTCTCCAAGAATGGGGTTCCCTCAGAAGACTTGGTGCTCTGATCGCCAGTTCCTAGCTGGGATGAATCCAAGAGTGTGGCCCGGTGGGAAAGGGTCTGAGGTGCAGCTTTAACTCTGCCAACTGGCTGGATCCATGTTGCCCCAGATTTGCACAAGGAGCAAGCTGTGAGGATGTCAAGGGGCACCCACGCCTGGGGTGTTAACATGGTTAGAAACCACAGAGGTGAGATGCAGCCTTGGAACGAGAAAGAACAAGCTGGGGTCCAACAATGACCCCAGGAGCTGCCCCAGCATGGTGCTTGGGGATGCCCTGTTGCTGGGAGACACCCTGTTTAGAATGAGAATCAAAGCTAATGTCCAGATCACTTGTGGTCATTAATGATCCCCTGGCGTTCTTCAGAAGCTCAGGGCTCTTAGCCCCAATATCACGGCCAAATCCGTGTAGCAGAATCTACATCCTGCCTCCCTAGATTTCCCACGCCATTTCAGTTAGATACAATATTCATCTCCCTGCCCTACACTGCAGTGTGGCTCTTAAACAGCTGCTAAGTTCCAGAGGTGGCTGCATTTCAGTGGTGAGTGAAGTGATCCCAGGACATCATCATAATGTTTTGAGCTCCTTGCTATGGAAATGCAAGTTATTATCCCTACCCTGCAGCTGAGAGAGAAGCAGCCCAGTTCCCTGTTTCAGTTCTGGTTCCCCAGCCTTCATCCTCCTCTCCATCAAGGTCTCTTGCAGGAGGCCAGGCATATCTGGGGGTTGCTGTTTCAGTCCTTTCGCTGGGGGATGGAGTTTCTCTGGTCCCTGTGTCCATGAGGACAACAGACAGTATCCTTTGAACCCAGTTCCTGCTGTATCCATATGATGCATGATCACTGGAGAAGCAACCTCAATGGGACTGTGCCCAGGTGGGAGGCTGGAGCCTGACAACAAGTGTGAGGCAGCTGGGATTTCATTCTAAGAGCATTAGCTTTGTTTAAAAGGCCAGGGCCACGGTAGGTTATGACAAGCTGCAGTGACTTTTTGCAGAGGATTTGCATTTATATTGGGGGGCTGCTTAGTATTCCCGCCCCTCCCCCGCCCCTCACTCCCTGCAGACTTGGTAGTAAACTCCTTTGCTTGAAACCTGACAGGGAAACAATGAAGTCCATCTCCTCCTGCCGTCTGCACGAAAGGAGCTCGGGGCATCTCAGACAGATGGGAGCTCTGCTGCCCCTGGGCTGATGGGAACTTGCTCCCGACTCCTCATTTATTCCTGCACTGTCATTCCCAGACAGGAAGGAAGATTTGCAACGTAAATACAGGGAGGAAGAGGAAAGGAGGGGACATTTCTCCGCCTCCCTTGCAAGCCCATTGGCATTAACGGATAAAACTCAGGACAGAGTGGACTGTTGGACTCAGGGAACACCCCAGACAAATGTGAGACTCAGAAGGGATGAGAGCCTCCCTGGTGGGGCTGGGGGGTGGTAATAAAGGAAAACATCTAGAAAGGAAGTAGTGCTGTGCTGGAAAAGGGGAAGAAAAAGGTGGCTTTATACCAACGCTATGCCCTCTACGTTGTGGGCTGCCCCAGGCACTGGTGTGGAATACAGCCAGGGGTCAGTATGGAACTCCTAAATGAAAGCAGGACCTTGGATTAAACGGCCATAGTCTTGTAGGATGGATCTAAGTGGAACCTAAATGAGAATCACTATTCTTCTCCCATGCCACATGCACACACTTCATTGCAAACTCCTCATTACCTCTTAAACCTTGATAGCAAATTCTCCTTGTCCCAGCGAAAAGCTGCAGGCTAGTTCTTGGTCTCCATCAGCTCCGCCCCAGAAGTGGCTGTGTTTCTGTGGTGTCATGTGTATATCATTTGTAGATTTATTGGAGAAAATTTGAAACAAAATTCAGAGACCTTGAAAATCAAGACTTCTGCTTTCTGGCTTTGAATTTCCAAAAATGGTTCAAATTTTCAACAATAATAAAAAAAAGAACAGGAAAAAAATGCTAGTGAATTTCTTTTTCAGGTTTCATCTTGGAAAAACTGAAGCCTTTTGGAATGGAAATAGGTCCCACACCCAAAAAACGGATCTTGTTTCCAATGCAAAACAACTTCCAGCAGTTTTGAAATGCAAAATCCTTTGGGCTGAAAATCAATTTGCATTTAAAAATGTGAAATCTTTTTATGTTGCATTTTTCTTAAAATATGAAAAATGGCCATTTTGGCACCAATATCATGGGTGGGGGGAATCCTCCTCTGTTTCAGAGCTGTGAAATGGAAATAAACTTTTTTTAAAAATACACAAATTAAATAAACATTTTTAACTCCTTTCTCTCTTCTCTAACAGGGACGAAGATGCTTTGGGATGGAAGTTGCTATAGAAATGTTAGATAATATTAATATTTAATAAAACAGTCACTAGGATATTTTTAAAGTAATAAAGATATTGCTGTAGGGAAGGCAAAAATAATTAAGCACCCGATTGTGATACTCTGACTCCATTTGAATAGTGCTTTCGCCATGAGCACTGGCCCACCAAAGTCAGTCTTCTACTTGTGGAGTAATAGGCTATGGGTTGTAACAGGATCATATCTGGTCCTGCACACAGAAAGAAATGTCTTCTGCAAACACCACTGACAGCTTTGAACTCAATTAAATGGTCTAAGAAGCAGCACGTCTCCTTTTGCTCCCCAAGGAGCAAAGTGGGGACATTAATTATTATTATTATTATTTTGACCAGCCACCACAGCGTACTTAGTGCTTTTACAAACACAGACAGATGCACGGTCCCTGCCCAGAGGAAGTTATGGTCCAGCACAGATGCAACAAGCTGAGGCACAGATAGGCCCTGATCCTGCACTCGGATCCATCCAGGTGGATTCCTGCACTGATGGGGCCCTGCATGGGAGGGCAGCAGTAAGTCTCAGATTGCACCATCGGGGCCTTAATTAGGCACGGCAGGATTCGATTTTCGATCGGTAAATGTCAGCGATCATTGTCAGCTTCTCTCCCTACTCATGTGTTGCGGTACTTGGCAGAGATCCCTGGGCAGCTTGAGAGGAAGAGCTGGCTGAATATTAACTCCACCCTTCCCAACACACCAGCAAACAGCTCTCTAGCTGCCTAAATCCATGTGAGCTCAGTAGCGCAGGTACATGGTTCTAGGCAGTGCAGCCTAGAAGAAACAATCTTTTTCCTTCTCTCAGTAGGAATTTCCATCACTGATAAGGGACATTTACAGAGCGGGGAAGTTATTTTTTTTTTTAATATGGCTTGAGGGCTTAATAAATGGGTATGAGTTTATCTTTCTCTATATTTGTGCATGTGTATGGATGGACTTGTGAACGTAGCTATGTGAATGCACTCATGCCTACCAGTGGTGTATGTGGATGTTTTGATGTGTCCCTGTAGTGTCTGTTTGGGTGTCCATAAGCATGTGTATCTGAGTATTGCTATATATTAACTGTGTACCAGAATTTGTGTGTGGTGTCTGTGAGCATCTACACATGTTTACTAGTGTGTATTAGTGTGTAGCAAAGACTTTCATAGCCAAAACCAATGGGAGTTAGGCACCTAAAGCCCTTTGAAGATCTGGGCCTAAGTGACTTAGGTCACTTATCCCACACCTTGCTTCCTACAGGCTTAGATTTTCAGAGCGGCCTAAGGAAGTTAGATGCCTGATTCCCATTGAAATTTGGAAATCTAACTCCCTTAGGCTCATCTGAAAATCCCAGCCTCTGGTTGGAATAAATGACTATTAATAGCGGACTTTTTAATTTTGATTTTCTGCTGATGCGAACATTGAAATGAATTCAGACAAAATACTTGGAAATAATCCTCGAAAACAAAAATCAACTCCTTTCAATCCCAGACACAGTACATGCAGTGTTCTATTCTAAAGGGGAAAACAGCCCCACCCAAATTCCACCAGGCCTACTAAATTTCTTGATAAGGCAGCACAAGCAAATGAAGAGAAGAAAGGATAGATGCAGGAGTGTAGGAGGAAGAAGAAATGCACGGTTAAGGCAGGGAAAGGCAACAAAAAGGATGTGTTCATTTGCGACACCAGGGGGTTACACTTGCTCTATCTGAAGAATGGCATCTGACAGGGGCGTGATCTCCAGTGTAAATTAACGCAGCTCGCCGCATAGTCCAGCTCATAACCGCTTAGCATATGTTACTGCTGTCATGTTAATGCTCGCTAGGCCAAGGGGCTGACCTGCATCGCTGAGGAGAGCTGTGCAAATAGCTCTCGGCCGCACCGAAAAACCCGTTTCGTTCCATTTCTGAGTGTTTTTTACTTTTAAAAAAAAAATAAAAGTAAAACCAATTTCTAAACAAAAAATCATTTTGAATGGAAAAATTGAAATGTTTTGATTTTTTCAGCTTTTATACTTCGATTTTTTTTTTTTTTTTTTTTTTGGGGACTGAACAATTTGGCGAATTTGACTCAAATTCGCGAAGTGGTTTGGTCAACGCAAATCTGCATTTTTCGTTGAAAAAAAGGTTCTGATGAAAAAATTGGCCAGGTGCTATGCCTGAGCCTCCCCCAAATGCCCCATCATGCTTCCTGTTCCTCCAGGATCCTCCTGCTAGGCCCCAGGGCTGATGCTCTGCACAGTTCCCAAGTGTAGCACATGTAGCCTCAGCCTGGGCCCAGCAGAGAAGCGGTGAGCTTGGCTGAGCCTTGCAGTGGCATACTCGAACATGGAGTGTTTCACCATAACCAGGAGCTCCCAACAGTAGCCTCTTTGTTCTATCCACAACCCAAACCCAGGCCACAATCACCCGCAGGTGCACAGCAAGGGCAGGCCCGAAACACTGGGTCTCTCTGCCTAGCAAGAGCGGGCCAGGAGGGCACCTCACAACAGACCAGCTGCCAGCAAAACGACAAGGAGGAATAACAAGGAGAGATGACAACTACCTCCACGGCTCTCACTGTCCGCCGGCTTCACCTGGATTGGACGGGCCATCTGCAATGAGAGAGAAAGACAGGGAATGAGACATCGCTGCCCGCCCGCCAGTCACATGGTGGCGCCAGCAGCACCAGGGAATTCAGCAGCACTGCCCGAGGGTGGAGAGATGCAGCTAGGAATATTACCTCCTCCCCTTAGTGATGCTCTCGGACCTGCGCAGCGGAATAAGCCCTTGGGCACCCATTGCCCAAGTACTCTCCCATTAGGAGCCCCTCTTCCCGCTCTGCCAGTAAATGCCTCTCATGTCAGTGTGGAGGGGTGTCCTGGGGATGTGGAGATGGCATGACTGCAAGCCAAGACCCATGACATGATTGCAAGCCAGGACCTGCAGAAAGGAGCCAAAGCAGCTTCTTTCAGATCTTCTGGGAGGAATGCAGCCCCCACCCCTTCCTATCCTGGCAGTGCAAAGAACACACCTCCTTTAAATACATACAGTCTATACCAAGGAAACCTGCATCTTCCAGGCAGCGGATTGCTGGCTGAGAAAGACTCAGGCCCCTGAAGCAAACACTTCATCATTTCAGAATCTAATACCCAGGGGACAGTGTGGTCCAGTGGTTGAAGAACAAGCCTGGGGACCTGTGAGCTATTCCTAACTCTGCCACTGACTCAGCATGGCCTTGGGCAAGTCACTTAATTGTGTTTCCATTTCTCTCTCTCTCTTACTGTAAAATGTGGGGAAATAAGACGTTCGTATCAGACAGGGGCGGTGTTTCATTAATGCTCCTTCAGGGAATAGAGATCCATGAGGGAAAGCTCTAGAGCAGGATGATTATGAACATCTTTTAAAGACGGTAGCGACACCTCAAAGCATCATCCGCACAGGAGAGGAGGTGGTTACCTAGTGTCACAAACCCCTCCAGCTCCAAATGGCGTTTGGGCTCTGCACTCATCTTGCTAATGCTGATCTAACCTGGAGTGACCCCCTCCCAACCCCCAAAGTCAACAGGATGAGAGGACAATTAGGTTATTATGGGCACCAGGGTGGAAATTTTCAAAGCACCTAAGTGACTAGGGAGCCCGAGTCCCTTTTTCAAAAGCACATCTTGTGATTGGGAGTCTGCGCCTCACTGAAAGTGAATTCACAAGCAATATACCTTCTCCTCCTTCAAGGAGCCCCAAATCGGAGTCCAATGGCCTCCGGTGTTGGGATCTCTTGCACAAGAGGCTCATTTCCATAACTACGTGAAAAAAATTCAGCCGCCCCAGTCCTCACTCAGGAAAAGCTCCCATTGACTTGAGTCGGTAACGTTTTTTTGCCTGAGCAAGACCCGCTCACATCCTAGAGGATCGGGTCCTCAACTAAGTTCGGTGGTTTAAGGCACAAGCATGATGAGAAACGTAGAATGAAGTCGAGTGATAAAAAGTGATGAACTTTTTATAAAGTAGATGCGCGAGACTCCCCCCACTCACACCCCCCCTTTGCTGAGAGATTCCAGCTCCAAGTGACTGACTGACGGCGTCCTTCGTGACTCCCAAGAATTCAGTGTTCTGGTGCTTCTGCTCCTGGGTCACATTTCCAGCTGTGTCAATGTCCCGGATGTAACTGCAGAAGACCTCCCTTACCTGAGCAGAGAAACGGAGCGCCTGGCTGCAGGATTGTGTCCAGTCATCCAGTATGCATGCACAAATCTGATCTGTCTGCACAAAGGCTGCACGCATTTATGCAGGCGAACCTGCTGGGGCCAGTAGTGGAAACCACTGTTCCCAGCCAGCACCCCTGAGATTAGTGGTTTCAGCTAGACACGTGCACCTCTCTTTCCGGCACCTGGTCAAATCGGGGAATGAAGAGTCTGCCTCTGACCAAAGGGGTGATGATTTGGAGATGGAGACCACACAGAGGGGAGCTATTGGGCCCTTTCTCCAGGAATGGGGATTCGACCTGCTGACTGACGGAGAGACAGATGCACAGACTTGTGTTGCCTCCTCCATACCATGCGCCAGCTCCCAGTGCTTCAGCACGCCAACTTGGAACGGTGCTTTTCCCTCCGCAGGCAGCACTACCATCAAACCCCAAACGCCCCCTGTGCCAGCTGACTGGTGCAGTCCCATGTGGCATCCCAGGACTTTGTTGGCTGGTCTTTGCACTAAACCAGTGACTGGGCACCAAACCCAACCCACCCTTCAGAGGCTGTTTCTTTCCCAAGACCCCGTTCGCCATCTGCCTCATGCTGCTTTGTCATTCCAAGGAGACTTTAGCGCAAAGCTCCTTCCCTTAGCTTGGCCTGTGATTCACTCATCTCCTTATTGCGATGGATTGATTGTATTGATTTATGGAGCGCCTCTGGCCATAGCCAGCCTGCTAGGTGTCTCTTGGGTGTCTGTTCGGGTAGGCGCAGATGTAAGCGGGATTCCCAGAGTAGGACTCTCATCCAGACAGTCCCCCCATACACCCCACTGAGAGACCTGAGCAAGGCAGTGGCTGCTGCGTGCCCGTCCACATCAATAATCCGTGCAGCGTGGGCGGTGGCGTGGGAAGCTGTGTGCCGACCCGGAGCATGGTTGGGCAGCACGGTCCAGATGTGCGCTCGGGAACAGGCTCAGGGGGAAGGGCAACAGCTGTACTAGTCTCACACACACACCCCTCCTGCCCCCGCTGCAGCCTCAAGAACCAGCTTTATTTCTCGCCAGGAAGAAAACCTGGGATTAAGATAAACAGATGGGGAGGGAGATGCAGGGACTGGACTCTGAGCTCAGCCCCACCAGTGCAAATCCAGCATGGCGGGGAGGCTTCATTGAAGCGCATGGCTTTATGCCTGCATATGGGAGAATCCAGAATCTTTAACGGCAGCAGTGGGAGGGGGAAGGGAGGAGCGGGAGAGGTTCAGGAACAACCCCAAGGGGAATTCAGCACCTGAGAACATCCTGCTCCCCCCCTCCCCACCCGCCCATCCCCCCACAGGCCTGTCACTCCAGCTCGTGGCACCTTGGGTAAAGGAGTTGTCGTCATGGAAACGGTTATTCACCACATGGAACCTGACATTTGTGGTTGCCATGGTAACCAGCTCTTAGGGGCATTCCCTCCGCTTTGCACAAAAGAGACATTTTGATATGATCTTCAGAGAGGGGGCTGGCAGGAGGGAGAAGGAGGAGAGTCCCCCCTCCCCGCCATTGCGCCCAGTGACTCTCTGGGCTCTGCCAGCGGGACGCGACCCTCGCGGGATCGGCAGGATAAACTGGCGTCTCTCTAAACAGGTCCCTTTTTATTGCAATGCCTCCAAGGCCCCAGCTGCTCCGTATGGGAGCCCCAGTGGGGCAGAGCTTGGCCAGGCCCCTCTCCAGAACCAGCGCCTGGTGGGAACTGCAGAGCTGTGGCAAACAAAACCCTCTGAGCCCATCGCTCACTAAAGACGCCTGTAATAGGGGAATGGGGTGAGATGTACTAAGGCCTGCGAGTAAGCCCTGGGGTGCATCCAGAGCCGGTTTCAATGGAGTTGCACCAGGATAACTAGGAGCAGCATCTGGCTCTGGGATTGTGACCAAGATGGCCTGGGGGGCTCCCTGAGCCGCGCTGCAGACCCCAGCTCGCTCTCATCCTGCCCTCTAAGCCACACTGAGGTCTCTCCTCTGCTCTCGCTCATCCCTGGGAAGCTGACCCAAGCACTCCTCAGACTCACTCACAGTGGCTCGGGGCTGCAACCAGAACCAGCCTGACCACGAGATGACAAGGTTCTGGCCAGGCTGAGCGTCCCCATGTAGCTCACAATCCCTAGCGAGTTCTAACAAGCCCCATTTACCGCTTCCACTCCCTCCAGTTGATCTGTTGTCAGCCAAGCCTGGCTCCATGGCAGAGCCGTGAAGGGGCGGCTTGGCTTGTTCTCACCTGCTCAGGGAGACGTGGGTAGAGACGAAGAAGGCGAGATACAGAAACCTCTCAAAGCAGCGAAAGGCATTTATGTTTGGAGAAGAAATTCAGACTCCTCTGCTTAACGTTTGCAGCGAGAGGTCTCCACCACTGGCCCAGCCATGGAGGAGGCATCATGCTTATCACATTTTCTGGCAATGGCAGCACAGATCTAAGGAGGCGACATGACCTTAATTCCAGCACCACCACGGCTATAATGGCAAACAAACCAAAAAAGGCCCCACAAGCAGAGACCTAAACGCACAAATGCCAGGAAATTCTATAGCAGCTTTATCTTGGCCCAGGTGTGTGATCAAGCTGCATAGCCCAGAGACACTCCACTAGGAGGGGTGACCAGAACAATGAGCAATCTAGAATAAGTGACTTACTCTTCATACAGGGTCTCAGGTCCCAGCACCTTACGCTGACAGGTGAGCATTTGCTCCTCCCATTTTCCAGAGGGACCGAGAGAGGCATGAGGAGGGGAAGTGACTTGTCCAGGGTCACCCAGTGAGTCAGTGGCAGAGCTGGAGATACAACCAAAATCTCGTGCTCCTCATGCCTGGCTTTAGCTGCCCTGTCACACTGCATTAGACATGATGTGTCATATACATCCACACACGTACAGACCAACGGGCACATCTATGTACATCTATGTTCACGGTGCCCAAATGAACACAGAGATCCACCATGAACACATGCAGTCCAGACACATGCGTGCGCACACACACAAACATACAGAGCCAGGCACCCCTGCAGACGTGTGTATTATGCACACACATGCCCTTACACAGACATGCATGCGTCTACCACACACAGACGTGTGAATCCTCTGAAGCATCTGACCACTGGTCTGGCCCAGGATGGCCGTTCTTATCTCCCACATGCACGGACATATGCATGCATGTACCGGACCCACCCAACCAGACACATGCATGCACTACACACACCCACACCCATGTGGCTCAGAGGGTTTTTGCTAGTGATTTAAGAGGCTGAGCCTACTTTGCAGACTGAGCTTGATTTTCCTCATTAAATTATTTAGATGAGCATTAAAAATTAACCTATTTATTCATTTCTGAAGAATATCACATTAACATTTAGCACACGCTGCTGGGCCAGCAAGGGCCACGCTCCCCCGCCCCTCACCGCCGGTGCCTTGCAGCGCTTCCTACCTGCCGCTAATGATAGGCAGCGTTGTCAGCTCTGTGACCCACCGGGCAGGGGACCAATGGCCTTGCAAAGCGGTCCCAGCGACATGGTGGTGGTGTGGCCAGACACACCAGCAAGGGAACATCACCTGGTTAAGCAATCCCTCCCTCTCTCTGTCACACCACCCCCCCCGACACACCCACTGAGTGTGTCTCTCTCCCTTACCCTCCTCTCTCTCTTACACACACGCTCTGTGTGTGTCTGTCCCCTCACCCTACCTCTCACATACACACACCAATCTGTGCATGCATCTCTTGCTTTCTTTCCCCCACCTTCTTTCTCACACTGTCTCTCTCTCCAGCACTACCTCCTTCTCTGTCACATGCACACATACCAATCTATCTGTGCGTGTGTGTGTGTCTCTCTCTCTCACACACACACACACAGAGTGCCTAAGCATTTCTCTCCCCTGGGCTCCCACCGGGCAGCGCCCAGCTGGCCTGGCTAGGATTGAGGGGTGCACTGACCGCAGGTGCATTAGCAGGCTATCTGCATTCGGACGTTAGAAAGCTCGTCCTTCAGAATTCATGCCGATCCCCAAGTGGTCAGGAGCTGCCTTGTGGGAGGAGCAGAAGGACAGCCCAGAGCAGCCAATTCCTTTCCCAGCGAGGGAGACAGTAAGAGGCCTTTACGATGCGATTCTGTATAAATTACAATATAAATTGCACCCCGCTCCATGCTCCTGTGGGGCTTGGAACATGAAGCCCAGTTGGGAGAGGGATTTGGTGGCTACTCCAGCTCCTTTACTGTGACATTCCTGCTCCTGTTTTCCGATGCAATTGCTGGGAGTGAGGATGCCTGGGATGAAATTCTGCCGCATGAAGGCAGTGGGAGTTTTCCCATAGATTTCAATGGGGCCAGGATTTCACCCCTGGAGCCCCCCTACCTGCTGCCCGTCCAAGGGCCAAATCCTGAGCCAAACCAGGCAAAACTCCTGTTGAAGTCAATGGGACTAAGGAGCACAAATCAATGGGAGGTTTTCTAGTGAGCAAGGAGTGAGTAAAGCCTCTGGGCTTTGATTCCAGCTGATTACAATTTGCTCCACAAAATGAACCGTTTTCCCCAGAGCATTCCTGGGGATGAGCAGCCCCCACATGGCCACACTGATGCACAGAGTGAGCGGCCACCCCAGTGACCCAACAGCCCAGCCCCCATCCCGCAGCCATCCCCTCCTGCTTCCCGGGATGTTAGGCTGCGATGCTAGCAAACCATGTGCTGCAAAGAGGGCGAGAGTCCCAAGGGAGGAGCCGGACTCGCTCTGTATTAATTAAGTGTAAGTGATGTAAAATAGCCCCTCAGGTGCAACACAGGGTAACCTAGTGGCGTTAAGTGGGTCAGAGGCAGAGACCATGAAACAAACACAGTGTGTGCTGGCTCCGTAGGGCCCTCACTAGAAACAGGGGCACTCAGGCACTTGCCAGGATCAGGGCATGAGTCTTCAGCATTGACTCATTGGTTCACTGCTGGCCAGTTTAGAACTCCCTGCCTCCTGGATCACAGCCACTAAACATCCATTCAAAGCACCAGGGTCCGGAACCTGACTGGCACGTTCAGCTCCTATACCTGGGCAGGTGATGATGGATCAATGCCCTGGAACATGAAGGGTGAACAGTGGCAGAGTATGTATCTTTCTGCATGTCCCCACATGCTACTCTATCAATGGGGCTCAGTCCTGACCTGGCGGATGAAAGGGGAGAAAGGGAAGTTTAGTCTTCATTGATCTTTTTAGTCCTTGGTGGTTTCCGTTGAGAGCATCAATAAGGTTGGCCATTAAGATGGTACTAACCGAACGCTGCTCTGGCACCATCCAGCTGAGTATCTCAAAGCACTTTAAGAATGTTAAAGAATTTACTCTCCCAACTCTCCTTCTCAGTCACACAGGAAGTCTGTAGCAGAGCCAGGAAAAGAACCCAGGGGTCCTGACTCCATGTCTCCTGCTGTAACTGCTAGACCCAACCTTTGTGGAATAGACTGTCCTTTGAGAACCGGACTGAGAATCCCCAACTCATTTCACACGAGCCCCTTCTGAAGGCCATCGTTTCAAGCAGAGCAGGACCATTGTCTTCCTTTTCCTGGCCCAGCCGGCTGCGAGTGACAGGCAGGTGGAGAGGGAAGCTGTCCCCATGCCTCGGGAAGACAAGCACTGAGTGATGACAGACAGCAGTGTGCAGACATCCAGGCAGAGTGAAGGACAACGACATACAAGATCAGTCGCTTCGCCTCCTCGGGTGCTCTGCAGCTTCTTACTTTTTCCTTAACGCAATCAGTCACCCCCGTCTTCACTCCTGTTCCTGCTACTCCGCCAGCAAGGCGAGCTCCTTATCACTATGACTGGGAAAGTCTTTGGCTCTCCTTGATATCCCTATGGAAGTGACAGCACCATTACTGTGCATTATCATCAGATAACCAACAGGGGAGTCCATCCCATCGCAGCAATTACGAGCCTCTTCGCACAGCAGGCTCTTGGGCAGACACATCTTGAAGTGGGCTGTTTGATGGGATGAGGCACTGGCCATTCTGCCCTCACTTGACCCTCTCCTTTAGCATGCCTGAGGGCAGCACAGCTGAGACCACGGACATCAAATGAGCTCCCCAATCATTCTGGTCATTCCTTGCCCTTTACGATTGGTCTTGTTGGAGGTGAGGGTCTGAAAGCTGGTAAGAGGAGTGCGCCAACTCTCCTGGAGTCCTTTCCACATGCTGCAAAAGAAATCTAAATCACATTTCCCAAAAGAAATCTAACTCACGGAAAGAAAAATCCAGGACCAGATCCAGTTGACATGGGTGTTGAAGTAACGCCACTGACTTCAGCAGGAGTCAGTCTGGATTTACGCTGGGCTAAATAAGAGTGGAAGCTGGCCCATAACCTCTCGTCCAAGCCTGCACTGATGTAACTAAACACACTGAAAGCTTTTCTAGAGCAGATTCATTGATTTGAAGGCCAAAAGGATCCATTGTGACCCTCTAACCTGACCTCCTGCATAGCACAAGCCAGAGAACGTCATCCACTGATCTCAGCATCAAGCCCAGAACTTCTGCTTGAGCTATAGCCTCTCTTTTACAAAGACATCCCATCTTGATTCAAAGACTTCAGTTAATGGAGAAGCTACTCCATCCCTAGGTGAGGTGTACCAATGGTCAATTATCCTTTCTGTTACAAACGTGCACCTTATTTCTAGTCTCAATTTACAGTCGCCCCCCGATTTACATAATCGTTCTGTTCCGGAAAGCCTTGTATAACTCGAATTTTGCTTAAGTCGGAAACGTATACCCATACGTTACACAAAAATTTCCGCAACTCGAAAATCCTGTTTCTGGATTATGGAACTTTTTCCATAAGTGCGAATTTGCATAAGTCGGGTCTTGCGTAACCCGGGGAGCGTCTGTATCTAGCTTCAGCGGAGTTCCCAAGACCCTGTCCTTCAGGGTTTTTGTTTTGCTTTTGTGGTTGGGATTTTATTATTATTCTACATGCATATCTACAGCACCCATTGCCATGACATCCCTTAGACCACCCCCACCCAATCTTACTTGAGTGGCACCTCTGTCTCTCCTGCTCTCTGCCTGTGGAAAGGTCTTCTGAGGAAATGCTCTGGTTTAAGTCCCTGGGCTTAATATAGGGGTATTTGGGTGAAATTTCATGGCCTGTGATACACAGGAGGCCAGACTAGATGATCTAATGGTCCCAGCCTCTGTGCTGGGCTCCTGGCCACTTGTTGCCCCCTCTCCTATTTGACAGGCCATGCTCTAACCCACAGGTCTAGATCGCTGCTCAGAGCAAAATGAAACACGTCCGGCAGGACCGGAGGAAGAGCAGGCGAACTGCATTCACAAAACACTGTGGTGCAGTCACCCCGTTACTCCCAACACATAACAGAAACGAGGCGGAAGGGAGGGGCTTGGGCGCATAGCTAAGCGTGTTGGTAACACAATGAGAATGGTGCGATCTCCATCTCCATAGGTACAATGCCCTACCCTATGCATTGCAAGGGAGCAGGCATGCAAGGGACCTGAGACTCACTACTGCTCTGTGTATCACATACACTTAGTGCTCAGCCTCACTTGAGCTGGTGCACCGGAGCCCCATCGTCTAGTGAGCCCAGCTTCACACCACTCCAGGATCTGGAAGATCATTATCACCAGGCTTCTAAAAGCTCCCGTCTCATGACTGGGAGCTGCCCACAATGCCAAGTAGACTAAGGCACCTACAGCTAGATGGGCAGCGGCAGGCAACTCCAGCTCAAGTCTTCACCTGCCACTGGTACAGGTGCACCAAGAAAGTTTGTCCATCCCCCCTGACCAGGATCCCAGGCTCCCCTAGGCCTGGGGAGACACACCCCAGTCGGGTAACTCACCCCAAGTATTTTCAGGTGGTCTTTTACTCCATGCCCTTCTGGTCTTGACAGCTTAGTAAGGGGAACCAAACTACCCCTTCACCCCAACTGAGGCTCTGGGGGGCAGCAGCCCGGCCATTCCCCCATCTCCTATTTTTCAGGGTATCACTAGGTCACCTCCGCTCAAATCCAGGATACTGCCCCCATTTAGCAGAAACAGAACAAGAAAGAGTTCTCATGCCAACTTCATCTGAAACCCAAGATGTCCCATGTTGCTGCACAAGGATGGATTGGGTGTGGCGATGAGAAACCGCAGTACCTGTGCTGTTCAAATGTATTAAACTCACCCAATCCTACTGGTAACGAATAAAGTTGTCTGAGCCTGTTGGGGGACATCAGGCAAGGGATCTTCCCTAGTGGGGAATATGAACATCAAAGCAGCCTCCTGTATGAAGTTTTCCTCTGTACTCTTACCAACAGCACCCTTTCCTCCTCTCACCCACTCCTAGTCCTCCCCTCTTGGATGCTTTCCATTTGCATAAGAAGGGTCATCACCCCTTCTGGTCTTACTGGTACCCAAGAGGGGGCGGGGCATTCCTCTAGATGTGTTCGGGGCAGTCCTGCCAATGATGCGTAATGGGAGAACCCTGATACTTCCCTCTTGGCTAACTCCATCATCCACCACCTGCCCCATTTTCTCTCTGACCCTTGCAAAAGAATTAGCCAATCAGATACATTGATTCCCTCCTTCCTGGAAGGAGCCTGGATGACAGCAGGGCTAGGAACTGACTGGACAGGACCCAGCTCTCCACTGCTCCTCTAGCCTATTCAGCATCACTGACAAGTGTCGAGATGCCCTTAGACATTCCACCCGCAGCCCCTGGAGTGATGCTGAAGGTCCTGAGACCTCAGAGATGGGCCCAAGGGCCTGAGAAATTCCCCAGAAGCTTTAGTCTCAGGCCAAGAGGCTGAGATCAGGCAGGAATGGTTAGAGGATTTTTACTAAAGCTGGGAGAGGAGTGGGACCCATAGCATCCCCCTCCAGAACAACATCATTCAGACCTGTGAAGCAAAACTTGGCTCCTGTTTGTAGGTATCTGCTGTTCTCCAAAGAGTTCAAACCCGAATGGCTGCGGGACACGGCAGCACCTGTTACGCAGTCACCCCTCCCCCACTGCAGCTTAATTACAGTGATTTGGGAGAGATGGGTCCCTGCTAATTTAATGTTCTTTTGTTGTCAAGAAACAGGAGGCCGGTGGTTCTGTGCTTCAGAACTAGGCTGTGATGGGGACCTCTCCACCCAGGCCTCTGCGTACAGGCCTTAATTAACTCCCAGTTCCCATGGCAACCACTAACGGTGCCGCTCACTTCCTGACAGCCAGGCTGCTGCAGCTCCTCTTTCCGAATGATGCAAATAGAGAGAGATAGAAAACCCTCCTACAACAACAACGCACACATGGAAAAACCAGGCCTGGCTGGAAATCCTCAGCAGAGCAATGATGAGGGGCCAGGGTTTGAGTGGGGAAATTTGCAGTGGGCTGAGCACGTGTGAAGGCTGGTGTGTTCCCGCACATACGTGTGTATACGTGAGGCTGGGGAGGGCCCACATCTGTGCATGCCTGGAGAATGCATGTACTCATGTCCGTGTATTTGGGGAGAGCATACGTGCCATCGCATTTGGGAGCGTGGGCGTGTTTGGGAAGAAGTGTGTGTACGTGTGGGGGTGGGTGTCTTCGTTCACATGCGTGGGTGTGAGCCTGCTCAGAGAATGATACCTCCAGCTGAGCAATGTGCCTACACTCGGCCATAGGCACGGCATATGTACTTGTGCATTTCCGCTTGGAGGCGCGCAGGAAGAGAGCGCAGCCATGCCCTTTTAGGCAGCATGTGGAAGCTGGTGTCGACCTTCAGTCTTATGAGCTCTCCAGTTCCCAATGTGTGTCCTGGCAGCCCATTCTCCCAATGCCCGTTCTATGCAGGCTTCTGCTGCATCCTTCAGTTAAGCCCCTCTATTCCCCTGCACTCCCTTGGGCCAGATTCACCAGTGGAATAAGCTGATGGAATTCCCACTGAAGTGACTCTGAATTGCAGTCCCTTGGTAGCCAGGGCTGAATCTGGCCTATGTCTTCATGCTGTGGCACTGTCTCACTGGGCCAGCCCTGGTGTGATCCCTGCATTGCTATGTTCTAGTGCTTGAATATCTGTGATTAGCCCCCACTCTGGTGGACTCGGGGCTGGTGAAATGTACGGCAGGCTGAGGATTTCTACCTAAAAACCCCACAAAGAGGGGACAGCACAGGCGGTGGCCATGCAAGCTTCCCTCACCCTGCACCGATGCTGGTCCCAAACTATGACCTGCTGTGACCGCCTCCGGAATGGAAGATTGGAGTCCAGCCTTCATCTCCATTCAATCTTCAGGCCCTAAACCTCGCTCCTGGAAGTCTCCCCAGCAGGCACTGTCAGTTGCAGCATCCTGGATGAACACAGCGGGCTTGGTAGGTCATGCATGGAGAGGCAGCTCTGGAGATCTTGGCCAAGGCCAGATTCACCCCCAGCATTAGAGGTGAAAGTCTGGTGACCCCATGATTAGCTCCCTTCAAGCCAGCCAGTCCCACCGTATCTCTGTTAACCCCGGTGCATTGCCTTCCTCCTGGGCAGGCCTGATTCAGCTCTGCTTCGCATCAGCGCAAGATCAGGAGTGAGAGGCAAACCAGATGCTGTGTCCTTACGGTCTAGTGCTGCTGCATCTCTGCGTTAATCCTTGTGCACCATCCACAGGAGCCAGTTCTGCTGCATCTCAACCCCTGGTGCATTCCCAGCGTCTCTCTGCTCTAGTGTGGCTGCTTCCCTGTAATTTTCCGTTCTCGTGTCCCTGCATTCCCAGGCTCTCACCACGTCCATGCGTTGCTCCCCAATCTAGCAGCATCTCAATACCCCCACTGCTGATCTTCAACCTGCCCCTATTCCCAGCTTGGATCAATACCAATTTCTGCCACTTATTTGCCTACCTTTCAGCAAGCCCTTCTTTGTTCTGCATAGATATAAAACTGTAACTGTACCTTGCCAGAAGAATCACGCTTTTTTTCCCCCTTCCCCCCTTCTTCTTCAGGAGCAATTTTATGCAATTTGCAACTGTCTGGCTGCAAATGAAAAGCGACACAAAGCGTTTCTCCGAAATATTGAAAAGCTGGCTGCTTTTCCCTCAAATTTCACTTAGCGAGAAGCTTTAACTTTGGCGCGTGTGATCACTGCATGTCATTAATAACCTCTTCGGTTCCTTTCAGAAGTCTGTAAGTGAAGGCACAATCACGAATCAAAGGCATGGGTTATTGAGATATAATATCTCTTCAACCAGCCAAGGATAAGTGCACTGGGGAGCAAAGAGAGGGCAATGGACACTGCACCTACATACTGATTGGCACCCTGTGAGTACAATAGATTAAGTAGAAGGCCAAGGACCTGGTGCTCTGCTGTTTAGAACCAAAGATCCTGTCTCCATCCGGACCTCCTAGAGATACATTTCTGAGCAACATGTAACCCTCAACAGCATGATCTTGGGAAAGGAGTTTAGCTATATCAATTTCTTTCTCAGGATGATCCGCTCCCACCGGGGTTGGAGCAGAGTCCCCAGGGCTCATGGGACTTGCCTTATGGAAAAGATTCCATCTTGGCTCAGAGGTTCCCCAGTCAGTATGCAGGAACGAGGGCTGGGGAATTCTAAGTGGGAGGTTTGCAGAGCAGCTGTGGAATCCAGAGGCCAACTCCACATCTGGAATAACGGGCAGAGTTTTGGAGTGCCCTACAGCTCTGTGCCTGGCATAGATGGATGCCTTATGGGACATCCGCCTTGGCTACTAAGCCAAGGAACATGGAACATTATAGGTCAGAAGCTGTAGTGCGTGTGGGGCGTTGGGGCCAGGATGAGCTGTTTAGATCTCTTCGGTATTTGTGATGCTCCACTCACTCTAGATCCCAAACACAATCAAAGAGGGCCCACTTAGCCCATCCTGGTATTATTTGAAGTTACTCTTCCTATCTGAGCTAGCCTGCCCAATGCTGTTCCCTGAGTACCAAGTGTTGCTTTGAATTCCACATAGTCGAGCCCTGTGATGCCTTAAAAATAAACCCAGATCCTCCAAAACCTTCCACTAGCTGGAAGATGGACCTCTCTCTATATTCAGTGCCATGCCACCAGGATCTTGACTGGTTGAATCGTGTTCCACTTGTTTAGGAAGAACTAAGCACATATTTGTTTAATGACAGATTTCAGAGTAGCAGCCATGTTAGTCTGTATCCGCAAAAAGAACAGGAGGACTTGTGGCACCTTAGAGACTAACAAATTTATTAGAGCATAAGCTTTCGTGGGCTACAGCCCACTTCATCGGATGTATAGAATGGAACATATAGTAATATATATATACACACATACAGATAAGGTGGAAGTTCCCATATATCTGTATGTGTGTATATATAGATATATAGATATATATATCTTACGATAGGTTCCATTCTATGCATCCGATGAAGTGGGCTGTAGCCCATGAAAGCTTATGCTCTAATAAATTTGTTAGTCTCTAAGGTGCCACAAGTACTCCTGTATTTGTTTAAGGTGATCTAGTCTCACCTAGCTAAAGGAGTTTGAAATCATCTCTGGTTGATTTGAGATTTCAAGAGCCTAAGAGGAAAATTGAGAACCCTGGTACCAAGGGTGACTAGATGTGACTCTATGGCACAGAATTGCAAAAACTGTACAGCAGTGAGAGATGAGACTGGCTTCTAAATACTACAGAAGGCTCTGGAAAGCCATCTTGGTTGGGATTCTCAAAGCATAAGGGTCTTTGAGATATTGCCAGTTTGGATCATGGCCATGCCAGGGGACAGTTTTGAACTTTTTCCATGTAGAATGAGCTAAAATCATTCCTGGTGCAATAAAGTTGACCAGCAGGGTGTTATACCAGGGTGAAATTTAGGCTGTCACAGTGCATTGTATTTCCCGGGAGCATCTAATACAGCATCTCTCTGAAATGGTACATGTGAAAGGTTCAACTATGGGGATGAAGAAAACATTTTTATGTTGGAAATAACAGAATATTTTGCCCTTGTATAACACTTTTCTTCTAAGGATCTCAAAGCACTTTTCCTTGCAAGCCAGGCAAGTATCATCACCCCCCGCACTACAGTGGCTCCAATCCTTCCTCTCCAATGGTGCTCAGAGAGAGGCAACAGATAGTCAAAAGCCCCTATTCTGTGGCGTCCCACTGGGATCCATACTATCCCCTCTTCTCTTCAATATCACCACTGGAAGAGCTAGTGAGATGCATGCACTCAGCTACCAACAATATGCCGATGAGATTCTACTCTTGATCTCATTCTGAGCTGATGCAAACACCACGACTAATGTGTCAGAATGTCGACTAGAAATTAGCTGTTGGATGGAGAACAGCTGGCTCAAGCAGAATCCAGCCAAAACCGAAGTGATGCCATTCAGAAAAGCAAAAGAACTGGCCGAGATGTTGAACTGGTTTACACCTAAAACTTAGGCTGACCTAGCTACGTTGCTCAGGAGTGTGAAAAATTCACCCCGCTGAGAGAGTTAAGCTGACCTAAGCCCTGGCGTAGACACTGCTAGGTTGACAGGAGAACTCTCCCCGCCTCTTGGAGGGGTGGACTAACTACAGCACTGGAAAAACCCCGTCCGTTGCTGCAGCAAGTGTCTACACTACAGTGCTACAGCGGCATAGCTGCAGCCCTGTAACTGTGCTGCTGCAGCATCTGTACTGGAGACAGCCTGTTGTCTCCATTTTCCAAGGAACGCACATCGCCCCCATTCATCAAAGTGGGGTGAAAATCTCGAGGTCCCATTTGACTCCTCACTAAGCTTGGATGACCAGGCAGCACCAGTAGCTAAAAATGCCTTCTTTCCCCTCCAGCTCGCTAGGGATCTCCACCCCTTCTTCCCAGACCAGGATCTGGCCACAAGGATCCACGCACTGGTCACCTCCAGGCTGGATTACTGTGAATCACTGGATCTGAAATGGAATGTGCAGATGATGCCCAGGCTCCGGCTGGTACAGAATGTGGCTGCCGGCCTTCTCCATGGCTTAGTGCTGGCCTGAGGACGTCAGACCCATGCTCCAGGCCCTCCACTGGCTCCCAGTCAGCTCCTGAATCCAGTTTAAGGCTTTGGGTTTAATTTTCAAAGCCATTCATTGATCAAGCCTCGGCTACATTAAAGACTGCATGTTGATCATGAACCACTGCGACAGCTGCACCCCTCTGGGACAATGCAGACCACAGAGCTCAGATCAATGCTCGCGAGAGCATTCAGTCGAGGGGGATCCAGCTATGGAATAAACCCCCAGAGGAGACCACGTGAACCCACAGGCTGACCATCTTTAAGGAATGCTGCAAAGCCTTCCTCTTCAACTTGCCACCATACGAATGACACTCAGAACACTGGCTTCCCCCGCCTTCTGTCCCCAGCTAGTCACACAGAAAAAATCAAAAACCTTACTGCGAGCAGAGTTGTGACCCCAAAAGGAAAGGACTGCCAGAGACTCCAGGAAGTCCTCTGTGGACTTTGCTATTGATTTTAAAATGGAAGCTGCTCAGATACTACAGTGATGGCCAGCAGAATAAACCCCCAATAGATAGATTTTACTTATGGATAAGATGAGATACCATGGGCTGGATTCCCATTTACACCAGGAATGCCTTACACTGCCAGAGCTGTGCAAAGGGGCTTTAGCGTAAGTCAGAATAAAGCCCAGAGGGGGTTAAGTGGCTTGACCAAGGGCACAGAGCCAACCAGCAACAGAGCTTGGAATAGAACTCAGGAGTCCTGGTTCCCAGTTCACCACTCTAGCCACACCGCACTCCAGAGAGCTACAAGAAAACAAATCAAGGCCATTCCTCTTTGATTCCAACCTTATAACCCTAGCTCAGGCTGAGAAATCCACAGATTATTACTCGTGATTCCTAACGGTCAAGATCTATCATTGTTCTCTGTGTTGAGAGAGCCAATCAGGGGGCCAATTTGTGCCAGCTGTGGTGAGAAGTGGACAGCTGTCCTCAGGGAGGTGGATGGAAACCAACTAAATGCATTTTAGGCAGGCTACTAAACAGCCACCAGACAACAAAAAAATTCAACCACAACATGGACTATATTAGAACCATGGACCAGGAGGTGAAAGGTTCCATATTCTGTCCTCAGCTACCTCTCCCTTTTCATTCTGAAGCTGAAGCCCTTTGACTCTGGATTTTGGCTAATGTTAGAGGAACCCTGCACTGATGCCAGTTCATCCCAGCGTTAACCCTGAAGCCCAATGATGACATTGTAATTGTTAACCATTTTGATATTGATCAGTTTAGGGACAGCCAGCAAGTGTGCATTTCCCACAATCCCTAGCAGCTCCCTATGCCTCCCGAGTACCAAAAGATTGAAATATCCTCACATCCAGATGCCAACAACCTTCAGCTTCTCTGACAAAGCAGTTTTGCCTTGTCAATTCCAAATAAAATCCGCAGTTCTGTCAAAGCACGGGGATAGTATCAAATAAGTTGCACTTACTTTCACACTAAACAACACAGGGGCTACAGCTCATCCTGGTCTTTTTAGCTTTAATTCACTAGGAATCTCCATTTTGAGTGTAAAGAAAGCTGAAGCAGAATCCAGAGGTCTTGCTGCCAGAGCTAAGCCCAGACATTGAGCCTTGATTATACTGTATGGTGCTGCAGCTACTGTACTGATGAAGTTCTTGTCCATTGCATGTTGAGTTACCGCACTAAACCATGACCTGTATAATTTCTATACTGGTATAATGCTCCCTCACTCTCTAGATCCCATGCTGGTCTAATGCTTGTGGAAGGTTATTATGCCTTATCCTGAAATGCTAACTTATCCCCCGAAGAAAATTAAGTCAAATAATATTTAAGAATGTATTTCTCTTCGGCTCTCATCTGTGCCCTAAAATAACCTGGAACACCCACAGCCAATAACAGCAATGACAGCTTCCAAAAAAGACTCCATTAAGCTGTAATTAAGCCATGTGAGCTTTCCTGCCTATTGCAAACACAGATCCATGCAGAAAGCGAACAGTAAAAACTATGGATGGCTCTAGGGGCTGGGAGAGGTGAGGGGAGCTTTTTGGTCCTGCAGGAGTTAAAGGGGAAATGTTATGGATAAGAATTCCTAACCCCTCTCCAGAGATCCCTGGTTTACATTAATTATCCTGCTGCCTTAAGCACTCAGGGTCTCCGATGAGCTTCTGTCTATAAGTACCCGAGTCCTCCGCCTACTCACCTACAAAGGAATCTTTTCAGCGCACTTGTTCAAACCCCAGAGCAGGAAGAAAACAAGCCCCGCCTAGCCAGGTTCTTCTACCATCAGAAAATGGGGATGCCAAAATTTTTAAAAAACCCCAATAGCATCACCTTGCAACAGAGAGTGGCAATCTGTGCATGAATATGGGTGAGCTGAGGGCTGATCCCCCCACACCTCAGAGTGTATCCATGTTGAACAATCTCTCCAGTCTCTCCATAGAGGTTTCATACTGACCATAGACAGCAGAAAAGGCACAGGGTATGGACGGCTACCTATAGGAGTCCAGAATTCCCAGTCTCACCCGTTCAGTGGATTTCTCTTCTGAACGGTGGGATGGGTCTGTGTATAAGCAGGGACATGTTTCCTCCACTGTCTAGTCAGCATCGGTAATTGAACTCAATGTCATGTCAGGCTCTACACCGTGACCCTGAACAACCAGGCCAGTCGCTCTGGCAGAGGAAACGTACGAGGAGCTGTAGCTGATGTGCAAATGAGCCTTGGGGATTTAGGAAAAGGGTCCAGCATCACATGCCATATCTTATCTCCTTCCCCACCTGACTCCTCCTCACAGGCTGCCCATATAAAGAAAGTACCAACTTCCTGTGTCACATCTTCCACCCTGTAACATGACCATTTCCTGGTGATGTGGGTAAGCAGCATTAGACCCTGTTTTACAGATGGGGAAACCGAGGCACAGAGTAGCGAAGCGACTTGCTTGAGGTCATACAATAAGTCTCTAGTAGGGTCAGGAATCCAACCCAGAGGGTTTGCCTCCCAGCTCCCTGTTGTAACCACCAGATCAAGCTCCTCTTTGAGAGAGAGAAAAAGGAATCAAAGCCAATGCTCCCTCCAGTTCGCAGCCCAGCTCAAGCCAAGAAACCCACAGATCATAATTCAGCAACCACCGGGACTTACCCCTGGCAAAGTCTTCTGTTCGTGTAGCGCAGTCTGGGCTTTGATGGCAGAATCTCTGGCACAGTATGTGAGAAATGCACAACCTGCGGTGGAGACAGCAAATGCCAAATTAGACACACAATTGCCTACATGTAACAACATAAAATCCCTCACCCCAAATATCCACAATAACAACATGTTCCATGGGTTCATGGACTATGTGCCTTACCATCCCCCCACCCAGCACCCTGATCTAACTTTCCTGCACTGAGTTCAGAGAGGAGGTGTCAAGCATGGTGCAGGCAGCCCTGGTAGGCCCAAGTTTTTATTTAACTTCTTTATTAATTACCTGCAAGAAGAGTGAAGACTTGTTAATTAAAGGTGCAGATATTACTAAATTGAGAGGTGTCACAAAACACCAGGAACGAAACTAGATAAATAATATAAAGGGGCAGAGTGGCCTGGGCCAGATTTTTAAAGCTATTTAACTCAGTGTTGTAATTCCTAACTGATTTAGGAACTCAAGTCTCATTTTTAAAAGGGATTTGGCTAAATCCCTTTTGAAAATGAGACAGGCTCCTAAATCTGTTTGGCATGCCTTTAAAAATCTGGGCCTTCATCCAAAGCCCATTGGAGTCAAGAGAAAGGCTCTATGGGCTTTGGATCAGATGGATTAACATCGCAGGCAGGAGAAACACAAGCTGACACAGCCAGTGGAAGAAATAACCTGAAACACAGATATTCAATGGGAGGGTGAGGCTTGGATCAGCAATTCCAAAAAATACCTAAGGGGTCAGAGCAGGCAGCAGTTTAGAGACCAGCATGCCATGGTGTATGGGAGTGGAATGCGATTTTAGGCTGTCTGTGCAGAAGTACCTTGTCCTGGAGCAGGAAGGGAATATATGGCAGCAATGAGTCGACGTAGCAAGAGCAGTCCTGGCTTTCGGTACCATATACACATCTGTGTACTCTACACACTGATGGAAATTCAGAGAAAAGCAAGCACTACAATTCTTGCAGGGATTGATTTATGAAGAAAGATTAAAAGGGCCAAATAAGGATCCGAGCCTAAAGTCCTTACTCCAGATTTGACCCAGCATCTTTGGCTAAAATCATGACGAAAGGGGGAGAGAGGCTAGCCACCTACACTTAGTAAAAAGGTGTCACGCCCCAGGAGAGAGAGGAATTGTTTTAGGGTGCTCTGAGGTGGCAATGCTCAGAAAAACGGGATGAAGCTGAGCAAAGGAAAAATTTGGCTGGGTATCAAGAAACGTTTCCTATCAGAGAGATTTATTAGACTGTGGAATAATCTCCCCAGGGAAGAGCTGGAAGCCCTGTCACTTGAGTCATTTCAGACAAAGCTGGGCAAAGGACTGAAGAATAGACTCCAATACAGGAATGCATATCCCCCCACCCATCCCAGTCCCACTGGCATTTAATTTTTGTCCTAAACGAAGGCAGAATTCATTCCTGTGTTAGTTAGGGCTCTCAGATTGCTACAAAATGTCTTCAGGGTTAACCTGCAGCGCCAGTCAGTATCACAGATCTCCACTCACATGGCTTTGGCCTAGATAAGAGGCCTGATCTTGCAATCCAATCTCAACAAGCTTCTATACACCCCAGCATCGATCTATTCTCCCATGCTTTGCCCAGCTTAGTCGGAAATGATTCAAACTCAGGTGAGTAAGAGCTGCAGGACTGTGTCTTCTGGCAGCCACCCCAGAGTCCCACATTGACTCAGATGATTTTTCTACCAGGCGGAAGCAAACTCTGCAGGACAATCCCCACTCTTGAGTGTCTTTATCCCACATATGGCAACAAGAGTAAGCTGCCCTCCTTGCATTCTGCATCCAATAAATTGCCTCTGCTAAACAAATTATACCTGGCTCCGTAGCACTTGCTAGAAAAACAGCACATGAATATTAAACATATCTGACAGGTAATTAAGACTCCTTGCCCAGCCTTCAAATTGACGCTGCATTGTGCCAGGCTTGGTCTCAAGATTACCAACTAATTTAACTAAGGGACATAGGACTAGGAAAAACACACACACACACACACACACTCTCTCTCTCGCTTCCTATGCCAAATGCAGTATCTGGCGGGATCCTTAGTGAAAACACAAACTGACAAGTATCCCAAGGTTTTTGAATCCACCCGTTCCCCTGACAGCTGTAATGTGGACCAAAGGTGAAATACTCAAAAGTGTCTGAGTGACTTAGGCATTAAGTTCCATTTTTAAAAGTAACATAGACACTTGGGAGCCTAAATCCTACATATGTAGGCTCCTAAGCACTTAAATCACATGGACTTAGATTGCTAAAGTCATTTAGATGCTTTTGAAACCCTCCCCCCAAGTTTATGGGTGAAGGCCTGTTCAACCTGCGTGTTCAAAGAGACCCTGCGTCCGCTTGTGTCTGACGGTATTATAATTATCTGTATTGCTGTAGCAACCTGTGGCCCCAGCTGAGTTTGGGCTCCCATTGAGCAGGTGCTCTACACACATATAGCGACTTCCCCGAAGTGTTTACAATTGAGCAAGACAAGACAAAGGGTGGGAGGGAAACCAGAGGGCAAGTGACTTGCCCAAGGTCACCCAGCAGATTGGTGGGAGCATTGGGAACTGAACCTACATCTCCTGACTCCCAGTTCAGTGCCCCTACCCCCATCGGACTACTAGGAAGCTCTGGAGACAGAGGCAGAGCAAGAATTATGGAAAGTGCCAGCAGCTGTAAAACTAGATTTTCCAAGTGCATTTTAAAGGCCTAACTCCTGATCCCAGTGAAGTCAATAGGGAACTAACGGCTATAAGTCAAGGATTTGGGCCTCGGTGCCCAGTTTAGCAGTGATAACACACGGAATTCCATGCGCAAAGCCAGAAACTTATTTCTAGGGGCACAACTGCAGCACTGGATGCAGCTAAAATACGGGATTTGCAAAGCCCAGTTGCACATCCTAACCCTAATCCTAATCCTGAGAGGTGGCGAGCACCGACAACTCCCATTGACTTCAGATTCGGGTTCTTACGTCTCCCGCATTGCACATGTGCCTTACAGCCGGCTATTTATTCTATCTTAAACGTTTCAGGGATCTGTGTATGGAATTAGCACTAGTGATAGGTGTCTGGAGACTGAAGCCCTCTTTTTCTACAGAATGGGTACAGTATGGGCAGGGACCACATGAGTCTTCCACAAACTAGCCAATCACCATGTCCCAACCCCAAGCTAGAGGTGCCTTGGAGAAAAGGAAGTACAATCACCATGGCCCAACTTCTGTGGTGATTTTTGCAACACGAGTATTTGTTCAATGAGAACTGGACTGAGATCAAATTCATTTCACATAAACCCCCGAACAGCAATCATATGGTGCGTAGCAATTTCCAGCATCTGCCGGCTGGGGCTGGAATTGAACTGCCAACCAAGCGGCAAAAGACTCAACAGTCTGTTGCCAACTCCCTGAGCAATCCTCATCCAACGATTTCACGGACACACTGGTGCATCTGCAGCTGCATGCTGGCCAACACCCAATTTGATTATGAACATATATGCCCCCTTATACTCATGTTGCGGGGCAAATAGCATTGACCTCCTCTTCTATCACACAATAGCCCTATTAGCTAGATCCATAGATATCAAAGTACTTTCATAAAGGAAAGCTGGTATCATTATTTACAGAGTGGGAAACTGAGGCACCAAGCGGGGAAGTGATTTGGCCAAGCTTATCAATGGAGTGGTATAGAACCCAGGTCTCCTGCATCCATGTCTAGTGCCCTCTCTCCTGGACAGTGCTGCCTTCAAAGCTAACTGGACTTTCTAAGCAAAACACTTTGTTCAAATTAGCACTGAAACTAGCCTCTTGTTATACTTAAAATGTCTATTGATCTGGAACATTTTCATAGAGTCTTAGATTCCAGGGCCAGAAGGGAACAATAAGATCATCCAGTCTGACCTCCTTGAGACCTTCCCCAAAATGGTTCCTACAGCAGATCCTTCAGAAAAACATCCCATCTTGATTGAAAAATTGCCCGCCACCATGACTCTGGGTAAATTGTTCCAATGGTTAATTAGCTACCCTGCTAAAATTTTAACCAACCTGTCACAGCAGTATGGAGGTGTTGGATAGACTATTGTCATGCAGTCTTCTTCCCCCGCCTCCTCTAATTCCAAATAGACATTAGATTTTGTTGCTTGCCTCTTAAAGTACTCAGTTCTCTGAACCAGTATTAAAAAGCCTTTCCCCTCTACCTCTGTTTGTAAGGTAAAATACCAGCTGTTCATCTCTCCCTCCACCACCCACAAATCACAGGAGTTCACTGGAATTTATATAGGCAGATTTGGTCACCTTTTTGTATTTATTTGAACTGCAACATATAGATCAATCTCTCTCCAAAAATAAGCTCTCTCTTATCTGAATAAGTATGTGTGAGCGGATCAGACACAGATAAGGGGTTTCTGTTATAACTGTGTGTTGGATGTGCAAATCACATTGTTGGACAATGTTTCTCCGCAGCGATGACTTAATTTGCTTCCTTTCCTTCCCCTCCCCTCCCGACCACTCCCCCCACACCCATGCACTTTTTAAACTAAAGGTGCTGCACCAACCCTTTCTCCCTCTCATCTCTAGACAGAACCAGCCCCCAGACTCTGGCTAAGTTCAGAACCTACTTCAGGATCTGCAGCCCCAACTTTGCCGGCTCAGGCCTGGTGACTATTTTAAACTTAGGATAAAGGAGATTTTAAAAAGCAGCAATGAAAACATTTTCTAAACATGTTTGCAATCCAATCAGCCCCTTGGTAATTTGATTTGTAGGAAATGGCAAGTGAGGCACTGCAAGCAGAGGACTGAAGGTACTGAGGTCACTGGGAGTTTTGCCAAGGGCTTCAGTGGGAGCAGGATTAAGCCCAGATACCTAGGTGAGAGGTACTTTATACATGTGTATTATAATACTAAATAGTGAATTTTCCTACACAGATGGTCACATCCCGCCAGGGCTGCCCACTTATTGTTGCTCCCTACTCACAGCTGGAACAGATTTGGGGCTGCCTGTTGTAACCATTTACGTGCTCTTGTGCTCCAAAGTGGGGGGGGCACCCTTGCCTTTTGGGGGGCACTAGCTCAGCAGCATCCTTTTCAAAAGGCTATCCTTACCATACCTTCCACACCCAGGGCCCCTAGGAGTCCCTGATCATTTTGCCCCAACATGTGGAGGCAGGATTGACTTCTGAGGTTCAGGAGCTAACTCTACTTCGGTTGCACCTAAGTCCTGGTCAGGAACACCGAGGGGGATCTTGCCAGGATGTTATATTCCTTGCTGCTCAATTATGTAAATATTAGGGGAATGAGAATCGCCCCTTGTCCCTAGAGAGACATTGCCTATTGCAAACCGATTCTTGAGCTACACCTTCAATGCCATCCCCAGTAAAACTCCAGCTGCGTTGTATCCCTCTGTTTGGTCTCAGAGTTCGGGAGAGCCTTGGGAACACAACAAAGCCTTAGGAAAACAGACATCTGGAACAGGGAAGTTCCTCTGCCCAAGTCAGGGATCCCAGTTTCCTTGTGGAAGGCAGGAATCTCTGGCTCCTAAAACTTCAGTCTGAGATGACCACCTTGGATTTGAGGAGGGAACCACCCCCCGTCCCTGGACCGACTAAAAAGCCAGAGTCAGAGGTGATGTGTAAAGCGGTATCCGTGGGGGTGAGTCTAAGTCTAAGCCAACTGATGTTAGGTTTTCTCAGATAACATTTCCTACCATTGCTAAGGCCAATACCACCAATCCCCCTCCCCCCCCCCCCCAATCAAGGGTAGGGCTCACGCAGCTGAAGGCGGTTTTAACAGTGTGTCAGCTAACCGTGCTCAGCCATGGGCCACAGGATGTGGTGCTAAAAATGCTGTTGGCCACGGAAGCCGTTGCTGTACATGGTTTCTATGCTTTTCTCCCGTTCTGCTACCACTAGCTGAAACACTGGAGGATCCGCCAGTAAGTGGCCTCATGTAGACCAGGCTGCAGTGGGAAAAAGAGACATTACATTGCCTTAGACTCACCTCCGAATTTGACCTGGAGATTGTATAGGTAAGTCTCTGATTTTCCTAAATTAACCTTCAAACCAGACAGCTTGCCCAAACTCCTTCCACTCTTTGGTTCAGGGCTAGCTTGTGGGTGTAATAAATAGAACAGCACTTCACGTGTGGAACACGGCACGCTCTGTATTTGCCCTTAGCACCACCCACCAGCCGTAACAGCAACCACCAGCGGCTCAAATACCCCGAGCAAGTGAGGAGTGGCGAGACCAAGAAACCCTGCCCCTAGGATGCAGGAACTATTCTGGTCTTGCTGCTAGTTGTTATGAAGGCCCTAGGAAAAGAATACAGCAATGCTCCCCGTCCCCGCCCCCGGTAGCCAAACGCTCTCAGAGCATCCAACAGGAAATCCCAGTCCAGGCTATCAGCGCCCACTGAGATGAACAGAGATGGTACATCGCTGGGTGGTGCTAATGCTGAAATGTTAAGGAGTCCACTAGATGCTACTGTAGGAGTGCTTATGAATAAGGGTACTGGACCCGGCTGCCCTACAGCACCCACTGTCTAAGATCCTCAGAGCACGTTACAAACGTTCGTTAGTTAAACCTCACAGCAAGAGAAGGGGAGAAAACGTCACCAGCCAGTGAAACGCAGCAGCTGTTGGACAGCCTGCAGCAGTACACAGAAGTTTGGGGCAGCAGGTGAGGAATGGGGCATAGGCCTGAAACAGCGGGCTGGGGGCTACGCAGGCAGAACATTGGAATGCGGCCAGCCCAGAGAGGTTACCTGCCTGGCGTTTATAAAGCGTGGCATGGGATCTTTAATGATGACAAGTGGTCAGAATCTCAACTGTAGACAGAGGCTCAGTACTGATAGAGGGGAACAGTGGCCCAGACTGTGTGACACCATCAACACTTCCTGTAGTGCTGAGGTCTTCCAGGGACGGCTGCATCCCAACTCGATCTAACCTTGTCTAGCTTGCGAGCTCTGTCTGGATCACAGCAAAGGATGGCTGGCTCCTCCCGCACTGGCTACTGGAATGACGATCCCCGGCTACATCCTAACTGCTACTGCTGTCACCGATAGCCTAATGCCTGTATTAATAAAGGCTAATGGCATGTGTGAGAGTCAGATCTCCAGATCTTTGGTTTGCTCAAGGAAAGAGAGTATTCATGCCTCCATTGCTGCATAATCAATCCCACTGATTTCTTTAAAGCTCTTAAGCATGTAAACCTGGCATAAGGGGTCAGGTTTATTAGAGCAGCCCGCTCCTACCAACACATGGAACATGGGCTGAGAACACAGCGGTGGGAGGGGCTGGTAGGCAGGGTGTTGCTGCCTCCTCTGCCCATGGCCAAACCATGGCACCGTCTGCCTGTTCACACTCCCAGGTTTAGACTGTTCCTCTGCCATTTCCTCCCTGGGGTCCGGTTCAGTATCTCATGCTTCACAGCCTCTCTCCTTCCCCTCCCATAGACTCTTTCATGAAATCCACCCAGGAAAGCACGCAGCAGATGCTCTCACAGAAACCTCCGTGAGCCCCGTTCTGGAATTTAAGGCCAACGATTTTCATCGGACTCCCCCTCCTCGTTCACCTCCCCCAGCGTATGTGAAAACACTTCCCTGCTCTTCCCATGGAAATAGCAGCTTGATGACAAATATTGCCATTAATATGCAAATATATCTGCCATCATTAACATAAATAGAAAAACTGCATCATGAATAATATAAGGGGGAACTGGAGCAATATCAACTACCGAATAGGTTGCTGAGGTATTAATATTTAGCCACTAACATGAATATATAACCATTTCATAATTGCATTGACTTTAAGGCACTAATTCTTATACAGGAATGAAAGACCCTCCTAGACCAGCGAATTTGTCAGTTCTCAACAGTAAAGGAAGGTGAGGAGAGTGCTGAATATGAGCCCACAAGAAAGGTAAGGTGCCCTGCTGCTATAAGGATGGGTGATGGCCCAGGCCTTCCACTGATTGTGAGCTATGAAATCTTGGGCACCTAGCCTCCTGCCCCTACCTTTCTTTGCAGCTGCAGTTCCTGCTGGGCCCAATCCTATGAGATTCTGACTGTCCTCAATTCCCACTGAAGTTGATGGGGGTGGAGGTTCAGCAATTTGAGGGATAGCCCTGTTATTATTTGGGGAGGTGAATGACCCAACTTAAGCCATGTGAAGTCCACTCACATCCCACGCTTATGGCGACCTTATAAGCAAATGTATCAATAATAACAGAAAAATGAGTGACAGTGAAACCTGATACAAGGAAATCAACCAAAACTTTCTATTTGTATAAAACAGGGAAGGAGGAAGAACTAGAAGCTCTGGAAACAACCACAATGATAACCTGAACTTTCAAATGTCTTTCCCTGGAAAGAAGAATCGAGAGCTAAACAACATCCCGGCAATGCCTGCATCCTCTCAAAAATGTCAAAGCCAGGGGGATTTTTTTTTTTTTTGGCTACTCAAATCCTGTGTTTAGCAGCAAGTTAATGTCACAAGGCTTTGGCTAATACCAGTGCTGCCCCCCTCTAATTTCCATATCTGAGTGGCAGATCCCTGGAATCTGCCTTCTGCCTTTAGCCTGACCTCAGCCTACAAACACAGACTATATTTAACATGTCGATTGTAATGAAATGTGCGTTTGAGTCGTGCCCCCACCCCATCCACCTCCTCGCTGTGTTTTAAAGGCAGGTTGCTGTCAGATGGTAACAGGTTTGTTCAGAGGCACTCGCGCGCGCGCACACAGACATATGACAGGTTTATTCTGAAATCCTGATTGAAGACAGAAACACTCCCTGGGCTAAAGTCAGCCATCGCAGCTCCTATTGGCTTCAATGGGAGATGATTCCCCCTTTACACTGGAGCTGAATTTGGCCCTTTGTTTGGACAGATACTTGTCTTCTGTTAATAACACTTCCTTTTGTCACCCTTTCCTCTGTAGGGCTTGCAAAAATCAGATGTCCCTGAAGGAATGTTGGCACTTGCAGCTATAGGGTGTTTTGCTTTTCAGAGCTACACCGTAAACTCTAAACCAGCTGCATCAGAACCCATCTGGGCTCCCCTTCCCTCCAATGAAAACCCCCATATGATTACACCACAAACCTGTGTCAGGTCTTTCAACAAACAGGCTCTTTGATTTCTCTACCATCCCTTTAGTTGTGGTGATCCAAGTATTCTAAACTTGGAAACATCTACCCAGGGCCAGGCTTAGGGTGGACATGAATTCAAGCCACAGACCTGATACTCTGAAAACAACAAGCTTTTAAAACATCAGATTTAAAAAATAATAATAATTACAGCCTAAACATGCTTTCCAAAACTTGTTGGCATCCTAAAGCTTCTAGGATAATCAGAAGCTCAGGATGGCCTTTCATCCACTCTAGATACTGCTATGAAGAATAGATTTGCAGTTTATAATCTTTGTGGTGCAGATTTTAAAACTGCAGCATTATAGCCTGGTAGGAGGTTCAGTCCCATAGTCTAGGGACTGCTGATCTTCCCCTTTGGAGACCTGTTTCCACATCTGCTCCAGGCCTTAACTGCAATGAGTTTTTGTGATCTCAGCCTAGTCTGTCCTGTACATCTGTCCACATAAAAAATCCCACCCATGCCATTTGTCATGATTGCTTGTCACCAGGCCTGGTAGCAAAACACAGAGGGTGCTGCATATCAGGACTGAAGGGACTGGCACAGCTATAAAGAGGATGGGGGGCTAGGAGAGCAGAGGATGCTGCAGGTTGGAACCAAGGAGTGTTGGATTATTTATGTGACACAGCTTTTCCTTGCTACCCTCAGTCAGGGGAGCCTGGGACTAGAATAAGGGTTTGGCGGGCTGGGGCTGAGGTGGATGGGCAGAGCAGGGGGACAAGGGGAGCCCTGGGTACCTCCCACACAACCACCACTTGGCTGTCCCCAGCACTATCATTCCTTCATTTCCAACTCCCTAAATCAAATTCCCACAAATCCGGAAAGGGGAAGTGGGGTGAGAATCCAACTTCTCCATTTACCCTATTGTAAGAAGATGACTGTGTATATCATTCATGTACACTGAAATATCATTGTCTAGGAAAGCCCCACACATGAGCAATCAGAAGGCTATAATTGCAGACATAAGTTTGACAATAAACAGTTTTACTGGTATCTATTGAATGTACTCAGACAGAATTCCCATTATACGCATGGTGCTGTACAGTAAATGTCTATAACCGTCTATGTATAAAGAGAGTCATTTTTAGCACTATATAAATATTGCCTAGCTAGATAACATGATTTCAAAGCTATAATGTGGCTGCTATTTTCTATAAGTTTTAAGATTACGAGGGGTCTTCCACACACCCTCCTCCTTCCTCTTGTTATACTACTATATTCTACAGTAGTGGACCAAAAAACTACAGCTCACAGAAATGTTACTGCAGCATCTTGGATCAATAATATTGAGGGGGGGATTGGAATGAGGTTCATCTATGAAATCATCCAATGGTTCACCCTAAATTAACTTGAGTATAAAGGGGGAGGGGGATATTCCTCTTCTTTCAGAGGAGATCTTTGGCCAGAATAGGACCTGGGGAAAGGAGCAAGATAAACAAGGAAAGGCATCGGGCCCAGAAGGCATTTGAAGAAGTATTAATGAGATGTCACAGATTTCTCCAGACCCCATTTCTTTGTGGCTCCAACCTTGCCTAGAGCAGAGAGGGAGAGTCTGATAGTCTTAGCCTGGCAGCAAGAGGAGGGTCGAAGCCACCAGGGCCCCTTTGTGAACATTACAAATGTAATTCTGTTAGGGAGGATTAAAAGTTCCCGGGCGGCTCCTGTCAAAAGCCTAAATGAATGAAAGGAACCGGCTGAAATCTGCCAGTGCCCCAGAAAGGAGAGGAGATGGGGAGTGGAAAGGGGCTGGGGACGCAGGGGGGAAGAGGGGGCTCTAGGAGTTGGGGGGGGGCAGAGGGAGACAGGCGAGTAGGCAGGAGAAGCTGGGGGAGGCTGGAAGGAGGGAGGGTAGAAAAGAGAAGGGAGACATGAGGCAGGAGGATGCTGCGGGGGGTGTGTGGGGGGGGGCTCACCCTTGTGCATGCCGGTGTAGCGGTCCTTGAGCACGGTGAGCTCGTAGATCTTGCCGAACTGCTCGAAGAGGGGCTTGAGGTCCTTCTCCTCCAGGTTGCGGGGGATCTGCCCCACGAACAGCTTGATGGCATCCAGGTCCTTCATGCTGTCCGGCTGCGCGGGGGGGTCCGAGCTGCTGCTGCTGCTGCTCATGGGGGAGGCTCTGGGCTGCAGGAGCTGCTGCTGCCTCCTCGCCTCGCCCTCGGTGAGTCTGGCCATTCCCCGCGCCCGGCGCAGGATGCCGACGGAAGGAGCGGACGGGGGAGGAAAGAGCTCTCAGCTGGAAAGGGCTCCGCCGCCAGCGGCGGCAGCATCAGGACCACAAAGAGCCGCTCCACAGGGACACCTGCCGGGCGCGGAGCGGAGCTGCAGCCTCTGGGAGGCATGCCCCCGTCCCTGGGGAGGCCAAGCCTGCCTGGGGCTGCAAACCAGGCAGGGACCATGCCCCAGGGGCGGCCAGTGCTGCTAGCCTGCAAACCCTGCAGTCAGCGCACGCTGTGGAGGGAGGGAGGCAGGGACCATGCCCCAGCCAAGGGGGGGTGGGGAGAGGGGCAAGGCTGCCTGGGAGCACCAGGCTGCCAACGATGCAATCCCTGCAACCTATGGGATGGGGATGACGGAAGATGACTGCGTCTTCGCTCCCCCAGACTGAGAAGCATTGTACCCCCAGGGAGAATAAAACCCGCTCCTGCTTCCTAGGAGAGAAGAACTGGCACAATGCCTCTTAGGACCCAAACACTCCATCCAGTCTCCCGGGCAGGGAACAATACTGAAGATGGGGGGAGTTGGGGGGCCAAGTCCTGCCCCTCACAAACTGGGGAGAGGAACTCATGGTACAGCAGCAAGGAACAGAGATCTGTAAAGCGCAGTCCATTTCATGCCATTCTAGAGAAAGACAGATGGCTAGTGCTGGAAAAGAGGTCTCGGAAAACCCAGGTACATTGGGCAGAACAGAGATGCCCGAACCTTATACTGACTGGAGGAAGGGTACAATCCAGAACAGGCTGGAGAGTTGCATAGCCAGTCTAGAATTTTTCAGACTGGGAGGAGGAAGATGCAGTCCAGGAAGAGGATGGAGTCCAGACGCACCCTGGAAAATCAGATAGGCTGGGGACAGTGAAGGGCGGGAAAGATCTAGTACTATGCTGAGGAGGAGCACAGTCCAGAATCATGCTGACTGGATGGGAAAGAGAGTCCAGAACCTTTCAGCCTGGGAAGGGAATGCTGTCAGAATCATCTCAGCCTGGGCCAGAGAGACAAAATCTAGAACAGTGCCATGCCGACTGCACTGAAGCCATCCAGGCCTATTCAGACTGGAAAGAGGAACCATGTACTTCAGGGATGGGCCCAGCCCACAACTCTGCAAAATACTGGACAACAATTTACACCACAACACAATTCAGACTGGATTGAAGCCCCACAAGCCAGACCCATGCAAATGGGAAAAGAGGACCACCTTACGTAATCTAGACACCTGCAGCTTGGGTAAGAGGGACACAGAAAAGCAGGCAACCTGGCACAAAACATATTCAACTGCCTCCTCCTGGACAAGTAGGAAACCTAAAGATTTTTTTTTGTCAGTGGAAAGCAAGTATATGTTGAAAATGGAGAGCTTAATTTTCAGAGGCACCAAGCCCCAGACAGAGCCAGTTGGGAGTTGAGAGTGCTCAGCCCCAATGAAAAATCAAGCCCACAGTTCTTAGATTGTGAGAGGGGCTGCTGTGTCTGGTGTTTCTAAGGTTCCTAGAACCAGTGTCTATGCTCCAGCTGTAGGTGACACAGCAGACACCAGCGTCTTCTACAAAATAAAGGTCCAATCACAATTTGTAGAGGAGCTGTGAGATAAAGACAGAGGAGAGAAATATCTTCCTACTGAATCCCTATCTGAAATTGATTGTTCATACCCTCCCCACCGCCACTGTAGCCCCAGTCTGTAGGTGGAGCGGTAAGTCAGGCTAGAAGGTTTATTTACCAAGTCCCTGCCCAAAGGAGGAAGCAGGCGCTAATACAGTGAAATCATGCCCTGTGACACAGAGCAGCTTCGGTGTGTTATGTTCAGGCTGAAGGGGGCTGGAAACCAACTTGCTCTGTGCAGTATGGGATATAGTTTCCCTGGGGACATTTGATTCTCTTTATAGCATTGGTCTGCCCCTGCTAGGCCCTGACCAGACTGCACCTGACCGGTTGAAGCTGGTAGCGCTAACCATGTTTAAATGCAGTTTCACTAGCAAGATGGGTTCCCCTGACCAATGTGAACAGGGATTTTTTAAAAATATAACTGTGTTATCGGACTCACATGGTAGACTACCTAAGGGATACAGATCTACCTTCAGCCTGGCAAATGTATCTGCTAGCCCTAGTGTGCAGCCCAGCACACATCCTCAGTCCCCTGGGGACCTGGCCTGGTGTGCTTCCCCATTACCTGTGGATACAGCCCCATTACCACAGGACAGCACCCATATGCATTGCTTCTGCGGCACTGCATGGCTCATATCTCCATACCCATGCGTTCCAGCCTGGCATTCTTCCATAGCATTGCAGAAGATAAATGGCTTATCTACCCTAGGGTTGGGAAGGAGGGAGGGAGCCTGATTGTTTTACACACAAATGGAATGATTTGCAGAGGTGCTGAGCTCCCATTGACTTCAGCAGGGGCTGGAGGTGTTGAAAATATCAGTCGAAAAGGCTTGGCAGAAGGAGTGTGAGGCTGGCACCAAAAAACCCTGCTTTGTGGCTCTCTTAGCAGCTTTTTGTCACCTTCCAGGACTCTCACCTGAATCCTGCAGATAAACCGAAGCAACGATTTGAAGAGGGGAGGAGGGGAGCACATTATCCAAAATGTAGCAAATGCAACACATCTTCACACTAGGAAACGCAGCAGCTTGCTCAGCAGCCTCCCGTCCCGTGTACGTACACACACACAAACACACACCTGCCCACTCATCCTGAGATACCCTCCCCAAGTGCAGGCAGGATCAAACACTGCCAACACTTTCAAGTCTGATTTAACCCAGAAAGCAAGAGGCACAGGCCCCTACCTCTGTTGTGGCCTAGCCTCAGGGCTGATTCAGTGCTGTCAAACCTGCCGCGGCAGGAGGTGCCACCCCACCAGGTAGAGGGTGAAGTGCTAATGTGATGTGCAGTACCCAGGAAGACACAGCATGGGCTGAGAGCATGGTGAGGATCATTACTTGAGTCACCTGTTATTTCAACGTTGGTCGGAGCACACTACAGATTGCCCTCTCCGCATGCTTAACAGGAAACCTCCATTTACTATTCCGCTAGCTCCCAGCACAGACACATGCTGCAGGTCTGAACGTTTTCCTTTCAGCCCTGGCTGCCCCTCGCCACATGAATCTCCTATCTCCTGGGTTGGCAGGTGTGAGAACCTCGCATAGTAACTGGGGAGTTTGCAGCTTATATATTATCAAATGGAGCCAGGCAGTACTACCATACTTAACCTGACCAGAGTCCATGGGCCATCTCTCAATGATGTTTAGTAACAGAGCAGCAATCAGGACAGCCTCCATAAAGGCACTTTGACTTCAGAAGCCAACATCATCCTTAAAAATTGGAGTAAAAATGAAAAGCAACACCCTGCACACACATCATCCACTTCTCTTCAGTCCTTTGTTGCATAGGCCACCAGAGATCTGCCATCACAAGCCTTGCCACTAATCCAAGCAGTGGTATCCATAGGAAGACTGTACCTAGTGTCTTTTGGGGTCACTCTGCCCAAAGATGGAAATATTTACAATCATCCCTGACCGCAGAGTAAGACAGGAATGAGAATAGTGCAGGTAAATAATAAAATGTAGCAGCTGTCAATTAGTGCCCTGAAACAGTTCACGGAATAAGGTACAGAATTATATACCAAAGCAACAGGATTAAAGAAGAAATAATAAAAGATAACAGTTGTGAAGTTTCTTGGAGTATTAGAGGGAGACAGGAAATTAGTAGGCATCTACAAAAAGAGACAAGGTATGGTTGGTTTTCAAATGAATTTGGAAAATCAACAAGACAAGGAGATTCAGAAGACTCATATAGGTGCCAGGAGTTACAGAGGGCAAGTCTCTCATACCAGACAGCGGCAAGGTTGCAGAGAGACACAGAAAAGGAGGCTAACAAATACATGTGGATGATTGTGCGCTGAGGAGGACAAAGCAGATCCCAAAAGGAAAGGCAGCCCTTTAAAAAGTTGTTAAAGGAAAGGAAACCCCGCACAGTGCAGGTGAAAAGTTTCACAGCTAATAGAGGGACATGTGCAGATGATCGAAACCCAGATTTGATCCCAAGTTCTTTTCAGCATGTGCCAGCAATGTGAGGGTAAGAAAGCATCCAGTTACTTTGATTTACAGGTGAGCTTAAGCCAATAGATCTAGAGGCCCTACCCTGTGCCATTAGTCATTGAGACTTTGGAGATCAGGTTCTAGATTTGTAAGATGCACTTTACATTAGAAAATCCTACAAACATCCCCCATATCTTTCAAGACAGACAAACAGGCCATCTTCCCTCATCCACCAGTTCCGAATGAAAGAGGAGGTAGGAAGAAAGTATGTACTCCTGGCAGAAGACATCCAAGCAGGGTTGTTGTATCTCAGTAAAATACCAGCTCATTCACACAAAACACTGTATCTATTCCAGAGCAAAGGTACTGCAGGGAAATTGATCAAGAACCGCCAAGATGATAGCTTAGAAAACATCTTTGTGGAGGAGAGAATAGGAAATACAAATATGCTTATATCTTGGCTTATTTACCGAAGGTCTACTGGTTTCAGAGTGGTAGCATGTTAGTCTGTATCAGCAAAAAGAACGAGTCCTTGTGGCACCTTAGAGACTAACAAATTTATCTGGCATAAGCTTTCGTGGCCCATGAAAGCTTATGCCCAAATAAATTTGTTAGTCTCTAAAGTGCCAGAAGTACTCCTCGTTCTTTTTTCAAAGGTCTACTGTTTATTTATTTCTGGTCTCTATTATTTATTCTGACCAATTTTAAATGGGCTTTTAAATATTTTTATCTATGCCACAAACCAAAAACAAGCCAGTTTTAAATCCTATGAGGTTATAAGCATAAATTGTATTTTTACAGTGGGTGGATTGGAAACAAACATCCGTCAATAACTCTTGGGCATCTTTCTGACCAGAAGCAGCTGTTCCTTGAGGATTTTTAAAAAATCCAAACGTTGTTACATTATAAACTAAAAGTACTGGGCTGTTCATGGACTTCAGTAATTCACTACTTTTTTAGCGCTCCTTTCAGTTTTGGATTGAGGAAAAAGCCAGCCAACAAAAACCAAAACAATCTCAAATCCATCAAACACCCCTCCAAAAAAAGATAAACCTTCCATGCTTTCAGAACTGTGAATTTTAGTGCTCTTCAGCATTTCTTTTGCTAACAAAGTTTAGTTTGGGGCCATTTTACTGAGTTAAATTTTAAACCATACTTATCTGGTTTTGCTTATTTCCTCTCTCTGACTACAATAAAATTCCTACAGGAAGTACAGGGAGGAAGGATGGTCTCTTGGTCAAGACACATTTTGAAGCAGCAAGAGAGCTGGGTTCTGTTCCTAACTGCTACTACTTTGCTGTATGACACTTGTGCCTTGGCCCTGCTGCTCTAACCTATAGACAACGCTGATGCCTGTATTCATATACACAAAGCGTCTCCCAAATTCTTGCCTCCCACAGGTCCTTGTTTGGAAGGCAGTCAACCAACACCTCCAATTAGTGTCTTTCTGCACTGCCCCAAATACAGGATCACTCTGGGGCAGGATGCCCCAGGGCCACTAACTTTTGCTGAGAGCTACATCAGCCATCTGAGCAGGCCAGTGTTAGGGAGGTAGAAAAATGGATTAAAGTCACCTTGACCCTACCCCAACCTGGACTCTGACTTTTGTGCAGCACCTTCTAAGGGACACAGCAAAGCATCAGCATACTGCCCATTTAGACGGTAAGATCCTTGAGGTGAAGAGCACACCATTTTGTCGAGTACCTAGCACACGGTGGGTGCCATATAATGAAACTTCTGCAAGTGCTGCACCCACCCGCCTCCACCCGCACTTTCCTATTCATCTCCCTATCCAATTCAACTGCCATGACTACTCTCAAAATCACCCAGACTCACTCCAGCTGCTAGTCATTTTTTTCTTTTAGACACTCACTTCCCTGCTCTACTCTGAGCATTCTCGGTTCCCTTCCCATCATTCTCTCGGCAATTTTCTTTTCCCGCTCCTCCTCCATCTTTTCTTTTACCTTTGGCTGCTGACTGAAGAGTGGTTTATGACATCATGTACAGTATTAGCAACGGCTGCAGAAGTCAGATTGCAGCATAAGACATGGTGGCTGTTGAATATGCTGTAAATTGAGTCTGGTACCAAGGTGCATTCTCTTGATTGCTAGAACACAAAAGTGTTGAGCGGGGCTAATATCTGGCCGGAGGAAAGATGGTCCAGTAGGTAGGAGGCTAGTTTAGGCTTTGAGAGAGCCAGGTTCAATTCCCTGCTCTACCAAAGCCTTCCTGTGTGGCCTGGGGCAGTCACTTAGACCCAGGTCAGTGTCTAGAACCATGTCTCCCATTGAACTCATGGAAGTTAGCAGCTTCAGTACATTTGACCCTTGTTCCCCATCTGTAAAATACAGATAGTATTTCACAGGGGGGTTGTGAGGATAAATATATTCAAGAGTGGGAGGTGCTCAGATACTATGGCAACCAGGGCTAGATAAGTACCTGAAATAGAATGTGAGCACTAGATGCTGAGAGGCTTTGCTTGTCCCCCTGTTGATTAACAGTATTCAAGTTTGTTTAGCCTTAAATAATGGAAATACTCAGGATATCCGTTCAGTGTTGGGCCCAGGTAGTTTTACTGTGATTTTCCTCCACAAGAGGAAGGAAGGTTCTCCCTTCTTAGGCTTTTAATTTCCCTCTTTAGTAATCTGTACGCTTATTAAGTAATTACTGCCCCTCTGACAGAATATATGATCTAGTTGAGGGCCTCCTGTGGCCTGCACGATTTATTATATTCTGCCAAGACAGGTATCTCATCAATTCTACAGAGCAAAAAAGTTGTTGGTTTTTTTGCGTTTAAAAGAAAGAGAGGTTACACTTTAAGGCAGGGCCACTGCTCAACCACTTATTTTCCCTGTAGAAGGAAATCTGATACCAGTACACAAAACAGGGAGGACAAAACAGGGAGTTAAGTTACCACCAACAGGGAAGACTACACTTTTTTTTTTTTGTTGTAATGCAAACAAATTTATTGGGCATATTCATCCTCTACATGCTATTTTCCCTGCTGAAGTGCTGCAATCCCCTTCTTCAAGGGGGGGGGGGGGCGGGGAGGAGCTCCAAACACAAAAGCTACTTGAAATAGCCAGAATGCTGTATGCAGAGTTTCCAGAGCCTAGATGAGGTGGAAGCGTGGCAAGCAGGTAGCTGGACTAAACTCCTTACTAAATATTCAGCCAAGTGGAAGATCGCAACAGATGTGGAGCGGCTAGACAGCTCTGCATGATAGTCAATAGCCATTTAGCTCAGGAAATGCCAGTTAGAAGTCAGACTCTTACATGCAGCAGATCACTGATGGGATCACTCGCTATACAAAGATTTAGGGACAGGCAGGGGCTGAAGATGCTAAAGGTTCTTTTAGCAAAACTGAATCTAGGTTCATGAATTTGTTCCACATTATATTTTAAAACCTTAAAGCAATCTCTAGCCCCTTGAGCATTATCACAATCTAAAAACAAATGAACCTTTCCCTTGGATGGGATCCAATGCAGAATAGCAATTAAGAAAAGAAAAAAAAAAGGAAAAATACAGGATTTTAAATAAACAACATCTTAGAATTTCTTGACTGCAGCATCAATGTCTGGAATGATCTCCTTCAAGTGGTTCCACTGTTCGGCAGATAGGGCAATCCCTGGAAACAGCAAAGGAGAAGGATTACAGAGACATGCCTGCAGAGCCAGGCATAGCATAATCAGCAAGTTCCACAGCCAAGGTGGCTCCATAAGGGCAGTTATAGAAGGGAAATTTATGATCTGAATCAGATCCCAGAACAGAAACTGAGGCAGCCTTTTAAGCAAAGCGTCTCCATGTTAACACTCTAGCAAATATGAAATGTGTGCTTCTGTGGTCCTCCTCTAGTACTATAGAAATATGGAAAGCTTTAATGCTCCTGTGAGACGGTATCCCACATTTTACAGATGGGGAAAAGGAAGTAAAGAGGAGGAAACTGCTAAATGGTCCAAGGTCATAGCAAAGCTGTAAATAAACCCTAGGAGCCCTCACTCCCAGTCCAGCAATTAGAGTACCGTCCTTTGTGCTGGCCAAATGGGTAATGCAAACTCCCATCCCAGCAACCGTAATTTCAATTACAAAATCTACCGCTAACATTCACTATGATGGCTTAAACTTGGAGGAATTGGCTTCTTTTTAGCTCCTTAGGCAGGAGCTAAGCCACCCGCAGAGAAAAAGCCAACTTGATGTAACTGGCCTTTTCCATGGAAAAGAAACATGGTAATGGGCATGCCAACTTGGTTCCACCCAGATGCTGTCCACTTGTTTCCTGAGCAAAACCAAAAGTAACATGTCCTGACACTTAGTCACAAATTTTATTAAGTTTTAGACAAACATCAGTGGCTAGAGACAGTACATCGAAAAAGAAGAGACCGCATTCATATGAACATTCCTCTACAGACCCAAGTTCTAAGTAGCAGATGAACAGATCTTCTGTCTTAGAATCATAGAATAACAGAGTTGGAAGGCACCTCTGGAGGCCATCTAGTCCAACCCACTGCCCAGAGCAGGACCAATCCCAACTAAATCATCCCAGCCAGGGCTTTGTCAAGCCTGACCTTAAAAACTTCTAAGGAAGGGGATTCCACCACCTCCCTAGGTAACGCATTCCAGTGTTTCACCACCCTCCTAGTAAAAAAGTTTTTCCTAATATCCAACCTAAACCTCCCCCACTGCAACTTGAGACCATTACTCCTTGTCCTGTCATCTGCTATCACTGAGAATAGTCTAGATCCATCCTCTTTGGATCCACCTTTCAGGTAGTTAAAAGCAGCTATCAAATCCTCCCTCATTCTTCTCTTCTGTAGACTAAACAATCCCAGTTCCCTCAGCCTCTCCTCATAACTCATGTGTTCCAGTCCCCTAATCATTTTTGTTGCCCTTCGCTGGACTCTCTCCAATTTCTCCACATCCTTCTTGTAGTGTGGGGCCCAAAACTGGACACAGTACTCCAGATGAGGCCTCACCAATGTCGAATAGAGGGGAACGATCACGTCCCTCGATCTGCTGGCAATGCCCCTACTTATACACCCCAAAATGCCATTGGCCTTCTTGGCAACAAGGGCACACTGTTGACTCATATCCAGCTTCTCGTCCACTGTCACCCCTAGGTCCTTCTCTGCAGAACTGCTGCCTAGCCATTCGGTCCCTAGTCTGTAGCGGTGCATTGGATTCTTCCGTCCTAAGTGCAGGACTCTGCACTTGTCCTTGTTGAACCTCATCAGATATTGTATTCTGGGCAAGTTTCCCACATGTGCCAAAAGAGTTTAATCCCCCTTCTGTCTCCCACTCCCCCTAGACTGGCACAGAAAGGTTTCAGGGATCTGTTGCCTTTCATTATAGGATAAGCTGTTTGCTTTAAGTGACTTATGTACAGTGGTAACTTCTTTGAAGGAAATTAATTTCTGGAGGGTAAACCATGCTTAGTGTTCGAGGGGCAAATCAAGCTGAAAGAAATTCATCTGCACAGACACAAAATCAATAATGAGAACTGAACGGTTCCTGGGAAATTTCATGTAACTGAATCTCTGCTGAATACCCCAACACATAGGGCAGAAGAGGGGAATAACTTACAGACGTGGCCTGGGAACTTAGAGTCAAGTGAGTCAACTAAGCAAATCACTGTCAGCCGGAAAGTTGCAACGTAAAGGGCTATGAACGAACATTAACTCAGTAGTGGGAGAGAAGTTCTGGAGTGAATGATGCCCCTGTTCCACAGCAGCCTTTAAATTACTTGCTGTGCTGTTTTCCTCTTTCCTTTGTGTCATATAAAAATTACGTCAGATCATGTTATTCCAAGGACTGCATGGCTCTTTAATAAAGGGCCACCCGAACTCTGTTCCACTGAGGGTCACACTGGGCAACTTGCCAGGAGCCTCAGATATGCACCTTATGTGGCACATTGCAGTCATCCTGGCTTTAATATGGAGGTATAGCCTGGAGGGATTATAGAATTCCAGTTTCCGTTCAGATTGAGATGGAATATCATATTCTGGGATCCTGCAGTCCCTGCTGACTGCACTTCCACTGTTAAAAGATTAGGGTGAATGCACATTACACTTTACAACCCCAGAGTTCTAACAGGCCCATGTGCCAATGTATGTTGCTTCAATATATATTTAGTTTTGTCTGTCAATAGCCAGACGCTGGATAGCAATGTGAGAGTTACAATTTTCTACTTTCCTTTGGCCTGTCTTATTTTACACCCACAGAGGTGCTGTTTATAAGAGAAATAGTTGGATGGGAGAAAAAGGGAGCAGGAAGGGTGAAGTAAGGTCAAATTAAGGTACTACATCCCTGCATAGTGGAGCCTTATGCTGGCTATCAGAATAACCCCATCTTCGATCATGTTCCATCTCCTGTCTTTTATCTGATATTCAGTTTACCTACTCTTCATGTCCTTCCTCAGTTGAAGTCCCCCTTCAGAAATGGGCAGGGAGCCAAGCTTCATAGACTAAGGTCACTGTGCTGGTTGCTCTTTCATTAATAGCCCATCATGGGGCCGCGCAGCTCACTTTCCAGCATCAAATGGCAGTGGGAATATTGGAGACTTTCAGAAGTTGCTGAAGTCAGTTATTTAAAAAGAATAATGTAAAGTTTCCAACTCCTGGATACAAGACTGCCCTAGACTCATTCATTATTTTAATTGTATTGGAAAGGAGATGGATATGATGCATTACTGCCACCTAGTGGAGATGTCTGGTTACCTTTTCTCCCAGGTTTAGTGTCCCCCTCCTTATCTATGTAGAATTCTCGGATATCCACAAGGACTTTCCCCTTAAAGCAGGACACTCGGACATAGCGCATCTTCCCAATCTGCAAAGATATTAAACCACAGTTAAAGAAAGGTCTGGATTTGAGTTGAGGAACGCTGCAACCAGCTTCATATACATGAATATCATCCATATTACTTCATCTCATTACTTAAAACTCCATTGGGTCGACACAAATTGTATTTAACTGGAGAGAGAAAGGACAAACCTATGCAAGAAACCAGGAAAGAATTCCGATTTGGCTAGAAAATTAACAAATAGAAATTTGTGTGTGCATGTGGCGGGGGGATTTGAAGGAAGTGACAGAGGTAGATTTGTTTGTAATACCAGATCCTCTCCCCTCCCACCAATACCTGGAACATGCCCTCCTCTTCACTGTCTTGCCCTTGACTTTTGGTTGCCACCTTTGAAGTTTTGGCCTCAGTTTTTGGCCTTTTCTCCGGCTTGGACGGCATCTCCTTTTTTCTTTTCTGTAAAGAAGAGGTCACAATTGGACAGTTCCCCCTTCCCCTTGTGATTAATCTAGTTCTCAAGTCTATGGGGCTTCTAGATAGTTCAAATGATGGGACTTACATACATTTCATCAGATGGGATCTGATAAGTCACTCACAGCCTCTTCAGCAAGACATACAAACTGCAATAATACTAACATGGCACTCTACTGTTAACTACACTAGCAACCAGCAGTGCTTGGGCTAAACGTGTCTGCAACCTCTTAAAACTAGACTGCAGCCAGTAGAGTGGGACAAAACTATGAATAATTACATTAAAAACTACACTAAAGGAACATTCAGGCTGTAAAGTCAAGCCCTCAAAATTTAGGAAGTGCTAGAATTAAAGTTGTTTGTGCAACCGTCACTCACTGCATTATGATATAGCCTTTACATGGCTCTACAAGGCTGAACGCCATCCAGATCCGGAAAGCAAGGACGGAAACTGCTCTCCCTTCACCTGCTGTGACTTTTCAAGTAACATTAGAAAACCCCCAAAGCCTCTTCTGCTTGGCATGGATGCAAAAAAATGATCCACTTGTTGTAAGCATAGGGTTTGCCTCAGTGCCAACGAGCACCCTAACTTGCACAGTGGTATGACATGGGAAGGACACTTAGTTGCTGACTTTCACCCCAGAGTTCACTCATGACAATGATGCCCACTAAGTGAGTACCCTGAAATTCAGGTTATTATTTGCGTGCCCTTAGAGGATTAACTAAAGCACCTAGAACATTGCTCCTTTTTTTCCACTGGAGGGGTGTATGTATAGGAGGGGAATACCCGATATGTGGAAGCAAAGTCAGACTCATTCCCCAACTACTGTATACCGATACCTTTTCATTCTCAGCATCAGATCCACTGTCTGAAGTGGTTGTTTCCACAAGCTCCTTGGACTTGGGCATTCTGGAAGACAAACACCAAAGAAGAAACACTGAACCCTTCACTTGCAACCCCACACAACATTTATAGCAAAATAACCCCCTCCTCACACTACAGATCTTTAGCTGCTAGCACAGATAGCTCGCTCCTCCCTCTAATGGCAGAGTCACTAGGCTTCACTTCATGTGGAGTAAATGACACAGAGTCATAACAATGCTCCAGTTCCAGTAATCTAAATGGGCAATTCAGTCTTCAGCAGTTGTCTCGGAACGATGATTAAATCAGATGTCGTGTTGTAAAGCCACATAACATGGAAGATGGGCAAGAAAAAGAGGGATAAGAAAATACAACACTCCTTTGATCTCCCCAACATTTCAGCATCTCTCAAATATTTCTAAAAAAACCACAAGGAGTCCTTGTGGCACCTTAGAGACTAACAAATTTATTTGGGCATAAGCTTTCATGGGCTAGAACCCACTTCATCAGATGCATGGAGTGAAAATACAGGAGCAGGTATAAATACATGAAAGGATGGGCGGTTGCTTTACCAAGTGTGAGGTCAGTCTAACGAGTTAAATCAATTAACAGCAGGATACCAAGGGAGGAAAAATAACTTTTGAAGGAAGGTGCCCAGCAGTGCACCAGTCACCTACTCTGAGACGCAGAGTAAGAACTCTGCAGTCATCACAGAGTGCAAGGAATAATTCCAGGGATTTTTGCCCAGGCTCCTTACCACAAGGACGACTGAACTGAGGCTAGCTGGGGTGAAAGAAACTTTGGTGCCCTGTGCTAATGGACACCCATTACAGAACTAGACAGAAGGAAATGGAGAGAGGAGAGAAAATGAGGGAGAAGGGTTGGAAAACTCCAGGTGCTGTGTACAAGCCCAGGGGAACTGGCAGTCTGAAATCCCCATGCCCAAATCAGATCCAGTAAGTAAGAGGATGAGCAGCGTGGTTTCATTGGGAGGGGGATATTAAAGCAGGTCCCCAAAGTTGCTCTTTGAGGGGGTGAACACTGTCTCCGAAGCTGTGAGCAGCAGCGACCAAATGGTCGCTTCAGGGTACAAGGTGGATGGGACAACCATGGGAGCACCCCCAGAAAGGAGAGAGGCAACAGGAGGAGAAGGTGGGGACTGAAAACTCTGCTGCCCTTCAGCAAGCCTTGCCCATCCTCCCAAAGGGAGCGAGCAGCAGAGAAGGACAGAGGCTGGGATCCCAAAAGGCCAGGGGTCCCCAGAAGGGACCATGTTAGCATTGGGAGGAGGTCCCTGTATGAGGGGTAGGGCACACAGCCCCTTCCTACACAACGCCTAGCGATCCCCAGGAGCCTGGGGCATGACAGGCAGCATCTCAGCCTCGAGGGATTGTGGGCCAGGGGAGGAATATTGGGGGGTCTGAGGCAGAAGAGACAGGGGACACAGTGGGAGCACTGAGGGAGGTGGGCAGACATGGAGGGATCCAGGGCAGGGGAGTTGGGGTGCTGTTGAGGGGGGTCAGAGGCAGGAGGGTTGGGGGCTGGGGAGATGGGGGCTGGGGCTGTTGGGGGGGGTCAGAGGCAGGAGATCCAAGGGGAGGGGGCTGTTGGGGAGGGTCAGAGGCAGGAGGGCTGAGGCCATGGTGGGGGGTCAGATGCACGAGGGGCTGTTGGGGGGAGGGGGGTTCAGAGGCAGGAGGGCCCCGGCATCTGGGGGAGATAGGGCTGTGTGTGGGGGGGTCAGAGGCAAGAGGGCCAAGGCTGCGGAGGAGGGTCAGAGGCACGAGGGGCTGTTGGGAGGGGGTCAGAAGCACGAGGGGCTGTTGGGAGGGGGTCAGAAGCACGAGGGCCGGGAGGTTGTTGGGGTGGATCTGGGGGAGATATGGAGACGGGGGCTGTTGAGGGGAGTCAGAAGCACGAGGGGTTGTTGGGGAGGGGTCTGGGGGAGATAGGGGCTGTTAAGGGGGGTCAGAGGCACAAGGGACTGTTGGGGGTGGTCAGAGGCACAAGGGCCAAGGCCATGGGGGGGGGGTCAGAGGCACAAGGGCCAAGGCCATGGGGGGGGGTGTCTGGGGGAGATAGGGACTGTTGGGGGGTCAGAGGCACGAGGGGCTGTTGGGGGGGGGGGCTCAGAGGCATAAGGGCCAAGGCCGTGGGGGAGGGTCAGAGGCACGAGGGGCTGTTGGGAGGGGGGTCAGAGGCACGAGGGCCAAGGCTGTGGGAGAGGGTCAGAGGCAGGAGGGGCTGTTGGGGGGGCATGTCTGGGGGAGATAGGGACTGTTGGGGAGGGTCAGAGGCAGGAGGGCCAAGGCTGTGGGGGAGGGTCAGAGGCACGAGGGGCTGGGGGGGGTGTCTGGGGGAGATAGGGCTGTTGGGGGGGTCAGAGGCACGAGGGGCCGTTGGGGGGGTCTGGGGGAGATGGGGCTGTGGGGGGGTCAGAGGCACGCGGGGCTGTTGGGGGGGTCTGGGGGAGATGGGGATGTGGGGGGGGTCAGAGGCACGAGGGGCTGGGGGGGGGGTTGAGGGAGATAGTGGCTGTTGGGGGGGTCAGAGGCACGAGAGCCAAGGCCGGGGGGGGGGTCCAGAGGCACGAGGGGCTGTTGGGGGGCGTCTGGGGGAGATAGGGGCTGTGGGGGGGGTCCAGAGGCACGAGGGGCTGTTGGTGGGGGTCTGGGGGAGATGGGGACGTGGGGGGGGTCAGAGGCACGAGGGGCTGGGGGGGTTGAGGGAGATAGGGGCTGGGGGGGGGGTCCAGAGGCACGAGGAGCTGTGGGGGGGGGTCTGGGGGAGATGGGGATGTGGGGGGGGGTCAGAGGCACGAGGGGCTGGGGGGGGGGTTGAGGGAGATAGTGGCTGTTGGGGGGGTCAGAGGCACGAGAGCCAAGGCCGGGGGGGGGTCCAGAGGCACGAGGGGCTGTTGGGGGGCGTCTGGGGGAGATAGGGGCTGTGGGGGGGGTCCAGAGGCACGAGGGGCTGTTGGTGGGGGTCTGGGGGAGATGGGGACGTAGGGGGGGTCAGAGGCACGAGGGGCTGGGGGGGGTTGAGGGAGATAGGGGCTGTGGGGGGGTCAGAGGCACGCGGGGCTGTTGGGGGGGTCTGGGGGAGATGGGGGGGTCAGAGGCACGAGGGGCTGGGGGGGTTGAGGGAGATGGGGCTGTGGGGGGGTCCAGAGGCACGAGGAGCTGTGGGGGGGATCTGGGGGAGATGGGGATGTGGGGGGGTCAGAGGCACGAGGGGCTGGGGGGGTTGAGGGAGATGGGGCTGTGGGGGGGTCCAGAGGCACGAGGAGCTGTGGGGGGGGTCTGGGGGAGATGGGGATGTGGGGGGGGTCAGAGGCACGAGGGGCTGGGGGGGGGGGTTGAGGGAGATAGTGGCTGTTGGGGGGGTCAGAGGCACGAGAGCCGAGGCCGGGGGGGGGGTCCAGAGGCACGAGGGGCTGTTGGGGGGCATCTGGGGGAGATAGGGGCTGTGGGGGGGGGTCCAGAGGCACGCGGGGCTGTTGGGGGGGTCTGGGGGAGATGGGGATGGGGGGGTCAGAGGCACGAGGGGCTGGGGGGGTTGAGGGAGATAGGGGCTGTTGGGGGGGGTCAGAGGCACGAGAGCCGAGGCCGGGGGGGTCCAGAGGCACGAGGGGCTGTTGGGGGGCGTCTGGGGGAGATAGGGGCTGTGGGGGGGGGTCCAGAGGCACGAGGGGCTGTTGGGGGGCTCTGGGGGAGATGGGGATGTGGGGGGGTCAGAGGCACGAGGGGCTGTTGGGGGGGGTCTGGGGGAGATGGGGATGGGGGGGGTCAGAGGCACGAGGGGCTGGGGGGGTCTGGGGGAGATGGGGCTGTGGGGGGGTTAGAGGCACGAGGGGCTGGGGGGGGTTGAGGGAGATAGGGGCTGTGGGGGGGTCAGAGGCACGCGGGGCTGTTGGGGGGGTCTGGGGGAGATGGGGATGTGGGGGGGTCAGAGGCACGAGGGGCTGGGGGGGTTGAGGGAGATGGGGCTGTGGGGGGGTCCAGAGGCACGAGGGGCTGTTGGGGGGGGTCTGGGGGAGATGGGGATGGGGGGGTCAGAGGCACGAGGGGCTGGGGGGGTTGAGGGAGATGGGGCTGTGGGGGGTTAGAGGCACGAGGGGCTGGGGGGGGTTGAGGGAGATGGGGCTGTAGGGGGTTAGAGGCACGAGGGGCTGGGGGGGGTTGAGGGAGATAGGGGCTGTGGGGGGGTCAGAGGCACGCGGGGCTGTTGGGGGAGTCTGGGGGAGATGGGGATGTGGGGGGGGTCAGAGGCACGAGGGGCTGGGGGGGTTGAGGGAGATAGGGGCTGTGGGGGGGTCAGAGGCACGCGGGGCTGTTGGGGGGTTGAGGGAGATGGGGCTGTGGGGGGGTCCAGAGGCACGAGGGGCTGTTGGGGGGGGTCTGGGGGAGATGGGGATGGGGGGGTCAGAGGCACGAGGGGCTGGGGGGGGTTGAGGGAGATAGGGGCTGTGGGGGGGTCAGAGGCACGCGGGGCTGTTGGGGGGGTCTGGGGGAGATGGGGATGGGGGGGTCAGAGGCACGAGGGGCTGGGGGGGGTTGAGGGAGATGGGGCTGTGGGGGGTCAGAGGCACGAGGGGCTGGGGGGGTTGAGGGAGATAGGGGCTGTGGGGGGGGTCCAGAGGCACGCGGGGCTGTTGGGGGGGTCTGGGGGAGATGGGGATGGGGGGGGTCAGAGGCACGAGGGGCTGGGGGGGTTGAGGGAGATGGGGCTGTGGGGGGGTCAGAGGCACGCGGGGCTGTTGGGGGGGTCTGGGGGAGATGGGTATGGGGGGGGGTCAGAGGCACGAGGGGCTGGGGGGGTTGAGGGAGATGGGGCTGTGGGGGGGTCAGAGGCACGCGGGGCTGTTGGGGGGGTCTGGGGGAGATGGGGACGTGGGGGGGGTCAGAGGCACGCGGGGCTGTTGGGGGGGTCTGGGGGAGATGGGGACGTGGGGGGGTCAGAGGCACGAGGGGATGGGGGGGTCTGGGGGAGATAGGGGCTGTGGGGGGGTCAGAGGCACGCGGGGCTGTTGGGGGGGTCTGGGGGAGATGGGGATGGGGGGGGTCAGAGGCACGAGGGGATGGGGGGGGGTTGAGGGAGATAGGGGCTGTGGGGGGGTCAGAGGCACGCGGGGCTGTTGGGGGGGTCTGGGGGAGATGGGGGGGTCAGAGGCACGAGGGCCTGGGGGGGGTTGAGGGAGATAGTGGCTGTTGGGAGGGGGGTCAGAGGCACGAGAGCCGAGGCCGGGAGGGGGGGGTCAGAGGCACGAGCCCCCCCCGTACCTGGCGGGGAACGGCGCGAGCGAGACTCTCCGACTCCGAGCGCTGGGCCCCGCCCACGGCGCCCGCGACTCCCTCCTAGCGCCGGCTCCTGCCAATCACCGCGCCCCGCGAGCCAATCGCTGGGCCCGATTCCACCAAACCAGTCCCGCCCACAACCGAGCCAATCGCTGGGACGTCGGTCAGGTCACACACCCCCCCCCCCCCCCAGCTGGGCAAGGGGCGGGCATGAGCTGGTAGAAGCAGGAAAAGCTCCGACTCCTGGGTTCCTCCCCTTCCCTGGGAGGGGCACCTGCCCAGAGGATCAGAGCAGCAGACCCAGGACTCCTGGGTTCCATTTCCAGCAAGGGGGGAGCCCCCGGGTGGGCTACAGCATCCCTGGGACCCATTTCTCCTTCCAGTCGAGGGGCAGAGTCCGGGGATTAGAGACCAGGGCTCCTGGCCAGCCTGACTGGAGGGGACGGCTGACTCGGGGGTGAAACTCCTGGGTGGCCTGCAGGCCCTGGGTCAGCACCGCCCTGCAGCCATGCTAGGTAGGGCCCTACCAAATTCAGGGTCCATTCTGGTCAATTCCACGATTGTAGGGTTTAAAGAATGGTAAATTTCATGATTTCGGCTATTTAAATCTGAAATTTCATGGTGGTGTAATTGCAGGGGTCCTGACCCAAAAAGGAGTTGTGGGGGGGGGGGGGGGGGAGGTTGCGGCATTCAGAGCTGGGCAGCCGGAGAGCGGCGGCTGCTGGCCAGGAGCCCAGCTCTGAAGGCAGAGCTGCTGCCAGCAGCAGCACAGAAGTCAGGGTGGCCTGATGGGGTTTTGCCACCCTGACTTCTGCACTGCTGCTGGCAGGGCGCTGCCTTCAGAGCTGGGCGCCCCGCTCACATCCACTGCTCTACAGCCAGCCAGATCTGAAGGCAGCGCAGAGGCAAGGGTGGCAGTACTGCAACCCCCCTAAAATAACTTTGTGACTCTCCTGCAACTCCCTTTTGGGTCAGGACCCCCAGTTAGAGAAATGCTGGTGTCCGCTGTGAAATCTGTATAGTACAGGGTAAAAGCACACAAAAGACCAGATTTCACATGGGGACACCAGATTTCACGATCTGTGACGCGTTTTTCATGGCCTTGAATTTGGTAGGGCCCTGATGATAGATAAATCCGGTAGGGTAAAGCTGTAGGGTGAGGCCTTCAAAACCAAGGACCTCCACTCCACATGGACATCAAAGCTCCCATGGTATTTTTCATGAGGAAGAGCTTGTCTACACGGAGAGTTATTCCAGAATAGCTGTTCCTGATTAACTCCCTGTGTGGATGCTTTTATTCTGGAATAAGAATATTTTATGACAAATTAGCTTTGTGGATTTGGAATAAGGTGCTCCTTTTCACACCCTATTTTAACCCAAATTAATTTCCTTGTATAGACAAGCATCTGTAATCCCCACTCTGATTTGTGCAGTGTTTGTCCATGTGACAGCTGGCTGTCACCCCAGAAGGGGTTGCATTTCAGGAACGCTGTATGTAAACAACATACAGCTATTTGGTATTGCAGGGTTGCTGTGGTGGTCCCAGGATATTAGAGAGACAAGGTGGGTGAGGTAGTATCTTTTATTGGACCAACCTCTGTTGGTGAAAGAGATGAGCTTTCAAGTTTGTAAACTCAAAAGCTTGTGTCTTTCACCAACAGAAGTTGGTCCAATAAAATATTACTTCACCCACCTTCTCTCTCAAATATTTGGTGTGTAAGACACTATAGCAATGGAAGATGTTACAACACCCCAGGTGACCAAAGTCTATAACCACCAGGGAGATTATATGTTTAAGATTTATAAAAAATATTTAGCTTGACAAAGATTGCTCTGAAAGTTCCACACTGAAGATTTTTGGCTCATGTAGCTGCAGTGTTCAGTGCCAATGTTAAAATCAGGTAGGTAGAAATCTGCAAATATCCACTGGCACCAGTGGTAAAAGTTTGTGGGTTGAAAAATTGTCTCAAACACAGGTGATAAGCATTCCTGTTTGTGGCACATTCTCTACAGCTGGAAGTGTAGATTGTGGCCCCAATCCAAAAGAAACTAAGATTGGCAGACTATACAGACACCCTTTGGGTCCCACCATTGTAATATCTGCTAGTTATATAGCAGTTTGGAGACATCCAATTATAAGCTTCTCAGGGCAAGGACAGTCTGATTCTCTCTGGACTGTGCCTGTGACATTAGGGGTGCTAGGGGAATATAAATAATAATCTCATGTAGAGAATCTCCCAAGGTTTTAACATCCCTGTTTTACAAAGGGGGAAACGGAGGCATTCACACACTTACATGACTTGCCCAAAACTAGAGAATAAGAAAGTGGCAGAACTGGAAACACAACTCAGGGAGTTCCTAACCTAACAGACCAGGCATCATCAGGACAATTAAGACACTTTTGCTCAGTCTTTCTATGCAAAACCAGTACCCACTAACCCCCAGTTTATACTGGGCCCAGTAAACCAGTTTATACTGATCTTCAGCACATGGTGCACAGCCCATCTTACTAGAGCAGCATATTGCTGGCAGCGGGTGTTTATGTGTGTGTCTCCTTACAGTGGAAGCCCAGGGAGGGCCATGCTGTAAAATATTTTTTGTACTGGGTACCCAGATGCATGACCGATGGGCCTCAGGAGGAAGGAGAATTAACCGCAGGGACTGCACTGCTTCTACTCCAGCTGCATGGTCTCTGTTTCTCCACTATATTAAAAAGTAAACTGGTGGTTAAAGACATCTAGCACTCCTATAGTGCCCAAAACACACAAGCTCACTAAAGTCAATAGAAAGACTCACATTGACTTCAACGAACCCCAGAAGCCTTATTGCCATATAAACTCAGAGGCTTGCTGCTGTAGCAGAGTTAAAGTTCTCAGCTCATATACACACTACAGCAGCAGAAATGGAAAGTTGCAGCTGCTCCTCTTTGTAGCCTTTTGGCAAAAAGTTTCATATGCTGACTGCACTGGTCTGCTATGCATTTTGGTTACAGCCACCTCCTGCTCGTTGGTTGTTTCACCATACCAGACATTGCCACAGGCAACAGGCTCACCCCTTAGGCACACAAAGAGTAAACAGACATGTCTACTGATAATGATTTTATTTTTCTTTTCCAGAACATTTTCTCTCCATAATGTACGTCCCCTAATTAAATGCATTGAGTGATTCCGGAAAGAGACACAAAAAACCCAACAAGTCTCTGCAGTAAATTAAAAAACATCTCTGGCAGTGAAAATAAAAATTCACCATTGTGCCTATGTGTATTGATTGTACTCCTTCCTCCAATGGAGAATGGCCAGAACTGAGTGGTACCTGCCAACCAACAACAGATGCACAAGTCTAGAAGAACCGTTATCATGAAAACCGGCTCACACAAAAAATGCAGGATTAGTGTTACTGTGGAACAGCTCTGTAGCCTAGTAGTGGTAGCACAGGAATAGTCTGATGAACTAGAGCTAGTGCTCTGCACTTGCAGAGAAGCAGGCCCGTGGCCTAGCACCTTTTCCATTTATGTGCAAAGAAATCCAGATTTGGGTTTGCAGGTTATAGGGGGCTAAGAATGTTAGTGTGCCTCTAATCATGCCTCGACAGGAAGAGAGCAATGCCTCCCGTGGCTCACTGACAGCTGCTCCAAGACAGCCAAGGTGAGGTGGTGGAAGGTTATGTTGGTTACTCCTGAACTGGCAAATTGGTAGATACAGATTAAGCGTTAATAGATGTAGGATGTTAGAAAAATCAGGGTGTTGCTCAGGGTTTTCACAAGCAGGGACAGGGACAGGATCTTCAATTACTGAATTATATGGGGCAAACAACATGCAGCTTTCGGTTGGAGGCTGGAAGACCCACGTCCAACGGGTAGCTGAGAGGCTTACTTTTAAAAGCAACCGGCAAAGCCACAACAGAAAGTTAAGCACTCAAAATACATTGTGGCTAGCCCCAGAACTCAAATAGAACGGCATTAAGATTTAACTAACACCTTTAAGCATTCTTTTTGGCCTTTCAGGTAATGTGCTGGATCTGCTAGATGGAAGAAGTCTTTATGCAATTGATGACTCGGCCAGTAGTTGGGTTATCCTAGATGAATGAGTTCTGGGGGCTTCATTTAGGAAGCCAGAAAAGCCAGTGAATTGCACAAAGCCTAAAAAAGAATTATAGTAATGAGCCAAGTAAGTTGAGGCAACCATCAAGACTTTAATTTAAACCTCATTTTTACATGCTCAAAAGATAAATTCAGCTGAAATTATCCATTCTTCATCACAACACAGATGAGACCGTTTTGGAATTTATAAGCAAAAACGTATCCAGATTCTTTTGTGTTATGGGTAGCTGAAAAAAAGCATGCACTGCTCATTTTAAGCCAATTTGTTTTGGTGCGTGTTATCGATTTTCTGTTTGTTTTTTGTTGGTGGTTTGTTTGGGTTGTTTTGCTCACCCCCTCCCCCTAAAAAGTAGCAGAAATCTACAATTTAAAATGTTCATATTGGCTCATCCTCAATTAATAGAACCCCCTTTCAATTTGCACCTAAATATAACCAAGCTCAGTGTTTGAAAAGTCCTTTTTGCACGTGCAGAGTATTAAGTTTGGTAACACTAGAAGGTACAAGCATAGGATTAAGTATTGGAGGTAGTGTGTAGGTGGCAGGTTCTCAAGATAGCCAGCTTTTCAGCACAGTAAACTCTCTTGCCTGGCCAAATTCTGCCATCCTTAAGTCAAGCAAAATTCTTACTGAATTCAAGGGGAGTTTGCTTAAAGGGATTAGTTAAATCTTAATGCATTGCTGTCTGAGTTTCAATTCAAGATTGCAAAATTTGGCCCATTATATGTAAACTTTTTCTACCGCAATTATTATACACCAGACTCCACAGGACAGAGCTGCGGTGATAACTTCTAGAGTTTCTTCCCTTCTTGCAGAGATTATAAACTCAAAAACAGTGTGGGGATTACTAATTCTACTGGCAAAAATCAATCACTATTGTTCAAGGAATCTATCCTCCTCAAACCTAATCACTCTGGACTGATTCTCTTGTGTGCAAAATAGGGAAGTTAAAATAAAAAAATTCTTAAATGTAGTAACACAGGCTGCACGGGAGCAAGTTACGTGCGTATAGCCTCCCCAGCAGTCTGTGTGAGTGGAGAGACTGAAAAATGGTGGCAATAGACAAAGCCTGTTTGGAAAGCGTAAGTAAGTGCTGAGTTTCTTACGATAGCAGGGAAAGTTGAGAAGGATGCTAGCAGCACTGTCCCAGAGCTGCATTTTAGCTAAGGCATAATCTTGTCCCACCTGTATGAACTTGGTTACCTATTTTAATTATTACTTCTGCCAGGCAAACCAAAATCCTTGCAAACCAAAAGCAGACAGGGCACATGGGCAGGCTAAGGGTGAGCCATGGCCCATGCCCTGCAGAAATACCTGAGAGATCACAGTGGTCCCTTCCGGCCTTGGAATCTATTACGTTCAGACAAACACTGGCTGGATTTCTTCCTGTATGGTATTTTATGGTTGGGAAGATTAATTTGATTAATTGGATTTCTTCCTGTATGGTATTTTATGGTTGGGAAGATACTGTGAAATCTGAAACTGCCTGGTGCAGCATCATCACTTTTCGTTGTTACGAAACAACGCAAGGGATGGCACACGGATTGGTTGGAAGTTTCCAGTTTGACTTTGCAAGGGGAACCCAGCAAAACTGACAACTCCCAGCAATAAGACATTCTAATTTCAGCGACCTGCAATAGTGGGATGAGAGTACAAGACTGCATTCATACACTGATAGATTCCAAGGCCAGATGGGACCACCGCAATCACCTAACCTGACCTTCTGTATACAGCCGGAGAACGTCCCCAAAATAATTCCTAGAGCAGATCTTTAGACAAACATCCCATCTTGATTTTAAAGTGGTCATGGGAAATCCACCACAACCCTTGGTAAATTGTTCCAGGGGTTCATTACCCTCTCTGTTAAACGTTTACACCTGATTTAAATAGATCAAAAAGTGGCAGCCACTTTCTGCTTCAGCTGTGAGGAGGCTGTAATTCTGCTATCGCACATTGAGGAATATATGAATGCTTTGGTATCAGCAGGAACACTTTGATCAGCAATGCAATGCCCCTAGCTGCAATAATTACCATGAGCTGAACTTACTTTCTATAGTGACAGGATAGGGCTAGGCATGCCTAAATGAGATAACAGGGTAAATTGCTTTGACTATGGAGAGAACAGGTCATTGTTCCACCAACGCCTTTGAATATGCATTGTAACCATGTGGCCCTACCCTCCTTGGTTTAAGATAACTGCCACTATGTTATTTCACATTATCAGGAACTTCTGGTATTGATTTCCCACCATGTAAGGAGCTGTAAACAGTTGGTTTAATACTACAACCGTGAAGGGATCAGAGCTGCAATCAATTGTTCACGCTGGCGGAGGAGATGTTTGTTACTCTCAGGCTTCAGCAGATGCTGGAACAACTTGTATAGGCAGGCTGCTGAGCGCCATTGAACCAAACTGTAAACCCTGAATATGATGGAAACCACTTCAAGCTGCGACCCCCATACCCCTAATTCCAGCACCTATGAGCTTCAGTCTCTTCTTGTCTTGAAGACGCCAGAATGGGCTTTTCATTGCGCATGCGAGTACGCTGGCTCTGTTCGCTTCTGCCCACTATTAGTAAATATTACTTATATTAAAGTGAATTAAAGCAGGATTGCTCATAACTTACTTCGTATTAGCTGTTCTAAATGGAGTAACGGTGTCCCAGCAAGCCTGGTTCAGTAATGAGCTGGGATGGGGGAAAGGAGACATTCCTTGGGGTGTAGAGCACTAGCAAGTTGCAACACAGTTATAAGCCTCTGAACTGTCTTCGTTTGCACATGCTCAGTAAGGGTTTACAATCTTAGGAGCATCTACCTGTCAGACTATCTGTAATGGGCATGCTCCATCCTAAGGCTGAGCAGGACTCTCCGTGCAATTGCTCCTCCCAGCTGCTGCACGCAGGGCATAACATGTTACAAGGCATAAAAGCTAAGGGCAGGCAAATTTTTCCTCCAACTATTCCAAAGCAAGAAGGAAACAGGCTTCAAATCCATTAGGAAGGGCTTGTCCAGAGGTGATGCTAAAACCACCAAACGCACAGTGGAACCTATTTTAAGGAAGCACCCAAGAGCTAGCAAAAGGCACGTCTCTCGAGGGCCTGATTTTCAGAAGCACTGGGCACCTATGATACCAATCGAATGTCACTGGGAGCTGCAGTAACTCAGCAAGCGCTTCTGCTAATCAGGCCTGTTAGAGTGAGCCACTGTGGATTGGAAAGCTTGGCAATAGCATGAAGAGCCTTGGGCAAGGTGCATTTTCTCTTGCTTTTTAAAAAAAAGATGGTTGAAAAATAAGGGTTTCAATCCCTATCCAAAGGACAATACTACTAAGGGCACCTGGCCACAATCCACCACTTTTTCCTAGCTAATCCATGTTCAGTGAATAATGCAAATAAGGACACTCAGCTAATGTTTTTCTTGCTTACAGGAAGGTGGATAGTTCAACTCCAAGCCACAAAAGATCGAAATTCAGCCTCAAATGGAAAGTGGTATTTTAAATAAAGAGAGTCATCTTGGCTTGTAGAAGTACCAGATCTATGCATGGAAGTCAGTAACTACAGAAAGTATTTTAAATGTTAGATTGCTGTTGCCTGCAGGAGATTTGGGTCTTTAAAGTGCCATCTACAGATGCCATTAACTTACAACTTTTGGGAAAGGTCTTGAGAGGTTTCCATGTAGGAACATGGTGGTTACCACACTGATGCACCTACTCTGCTAAGCAGCCTGGGGAATCATCAGAAAATGATTGCAAGACACAGTGTTCCACTTACCTGAGGCTGTGAAATTCAGAGGGGTTTAAAAATGGAGAGAGAGCACACTTTGGCATTTGTCTGTCTAGACTGGAAAATTCCCAGGCCTCTGCACATGCATTAACAACAGTTTTGGGCAACAGTGTAATTTCCCCATAGTAATGTATTACCAAACAGAAGTAGTAAGATCTTGCTTGAGAAAAAAAGTACTGGAGAACAGGTGAGCTCCAGCTGTAACACGTGCTCTTAGCTACAATCTGAAAACAGTAACGTTTAATGACATTTTCATAAAACCTTCTTAAAAATCACCACTAACATCCCACCTCCCTCCAAACACACCACAGGGTGCATGTAAAGGAAGCAACAACACAGCCTTGGCAAGTTACCAATACTATTAGGCTAGGACCAGTGTTTTATAAAGAATAGTGATGAGAAATGCTAAACAAGACCCTGAGATGAAAGTGAACAGGACTAAAATCTGCCCAACTGCAAGTGGAAAGAGACAGGAATGGAAGCGAATGGATTACTGACCAGAGATCATGGCAGGAACTAGGTCGCTCCTGCTTATATTATTAATCTAACCATCGAAGTGTTTAAATATACAGAATGGCTTGAGACCTGATCCGGCAGCAACTATAAACTTAGGAACCCCTTAAAAAAAAAAAAAAGAACACCACACACCTGCACATACCAATGAGAGTTAAGCACAGCGTGGCAACAGCATCAAACTGAGGGATATCAACCTCAAAGGAACCTGGGCACAGCGGAATGCAGCCTCCAGCTGAGGGAGCAAAACATGCTATGGAAGGAATCCTACTGTGGCAACCAGTTAATGATCCTTTCTCATTTCCCAATCAGATTAACAGTCAAGATCGTTTACAGTGCACTTCCAAAAGGAGAACCGGTTATTGCACTGTCCAAAGAAAATGCAATAAGCGGTTTGCTGGAGACACTGCTTGCTGAGTGCTCCCTTCCTGGTTCCAGGGAGGGAGCAGAAGGAAGAGGTGCAGTATGAAACGCGCTAATAATTATCTTTTAATTTACATGTGCACATTTTTTAAAAAACGAGTGCTCTGAGTCCAGTTGGCTGGGCCGAGCTGTCCATCCGCTTGCCCCGTGGATTCAGCCTCCAAGCTGGCTGTATGGCACATGCCTGTGAAACCAGGTTCAGCACCTTCACACTTACAGAAACTTCTTGTTCAGAGGGAACTTTGCATCAGCCATTCAGTGTTTAAACAATCTGCAGGGATTGACTGAGTCTCTGCGCATCTCCCTCGCCACAATATGAAGGAAAATGGACAAGTTGGGGGGAGACCCAAAAAACAGTGCACAAGAGTTGAAAGTTCAGTTAATCTCTGCTTTCCTCCAGGATGGTTAGAGGAGAGAGGGAGAAATGGCAGGAGCCGGTGGAAGGCAGAAGCTCCTGCCGGGCTCACCGGTGGCTCAGTGCTGCTCGATGGGTTGGTGATTTGCCACTTCACTGCTGCTTGGATTTAAGGGATAATCTCTGTACCGTCTTGTAAAGGATACCAAAGTGCTAGAAAAGGGAGGGGGGAAAGAGTAATGAGTCCATGACAGTGCTAGCAAACTGGCAATGTGTGTTCTTCTCTGCTCACAGGGAAGAAGAAGCTCATTAGGAGGCTGGAGGCAGTGCTAGCATATAAATGCAATATCTGACTCAGGGCTGAGTTCACACTCATATCCCTACCCTAAGGAGAACTCTGCCTCCTTCTGGATAGATCTGCTCAGGGCTTGGCAAACTAGGCTCAGTTGTTACAGTACAGCAAGTGAAGCCAGGGTTATGAGGAAAGAACAATGAATTACCTACAGAAACACTCACTGGGCCTGCCCGCAGTACCATTATCAACTCCTGTTTTCATGGAGAATTGCCATAAGTATTTGCTGTTGATCTGCAATCAGTACTTTTGGAACCTGCTCCAATTGAAATGGATGGCAAAACTCCCACTGACTTCAGTGCACATGATCTGGCCCACTGATAGTAACATTTGGCTTGTAGTGATTTGGGGATTGCAAAACAGGTAAAACCACAGATTAAGGCCAACCGCTAATCCTTTAACACTGGTCTTATTTTTTGCTGTTTTAAAATCATTGAAAAACCCATGTGATTCCTATTTTCTTTTAAATGATCTTTGCAGATATTCAACAAACCCTGGTTACAAACCCTAACCTTAGCAGCAGCCTCCAAATGACCCCTCATCAATCTAGCTAACTAATAAGAAATAAATGGGTGGACAGGACCATTTAAATTATACAACAGTATTTTGTGCTTTTCTTTCTATTTAATATTATTGTTAATATATAAAAGACATTCATCAAATGGTGGGCATTTCCTGAAGCATCTAACTTAAAAAAAGAAATAAAAGAAAAAGCTTGTTATGAAACAAGAGGACTGTGACCCAACATGGTTACCTTTTATTGAGCATTTAACCCAAGATCAGGAGCCAGAATCACAATGGTCTCTGTGACACAGCACCACATATTCTTCATGGTGATATTATACGATTATGGCATAATTATGATGTATTTTATGCAAGATAGGTCATGTGAGATATTGGAAAGGTTATGATTTACTGAATATGATTATCTTATTTGCATGCACGTATCATTTTTGTATCTGAAGCTAGGAATACTGACTATGTATCAGTATTACAAATGTGTTTACACCTGGGGAATGCCCACTAGTCAAGATGCTTTCATTCTGAAAACCTGAGTGGGGAAGGGCCATTAGCGAAAACAACAGGCCTTAGAAGAAGCTTATCTCCCACCTGGGAGCCTTCCTGAGGACGCTGCAGACAGACTCCGACTCATGGCTGCTGTGACCCTACAGGGACATTTGACCAGGTCACCTGGTGCTGAACTCCATCTTGGGGTATCAGTGCTTTTTCACTGACTGGTGTAGGAACCAAGCTTTGAAACAAAGGGTTCCTGCCATATGCAAAAACTATTTAAGGCAGGGAAGTGATATCATCTTGGTTCTTCGCTGACTCCTCACCCAAAGAGACCCCTGGAAACACCTGAGGAACAAAGAGTGGACTGGGGGGGGGGGGGGGGTGCTGGACCCACTAAAGGGATTTTTAGCCTGTGAATTGAACACCTGGGGATTCCAAGCTATAAACAAGTGCAGCTTGCCCCTTCAGAATCTGCAGCCTGCTTGTATCATCACTTAGGGTGAGGATTTGCTATTCATATTGGATCTACGTAGTATGTTAAGCTCAGTTTGCATGTTTCGTTTATATGCTAGGTAATCTGCTTTGATGTGTTTGCTATGCCTTATAATCACTTAAAATCTGACTTTTGTAGTTAAAAAACTTGTTTTTGCTTTGTCTAAAACCCGTCTGTGGGAGTCATAACTCGGGGCAGAAAGCTGTTGTATATTCCTCTCCACATTGCGGGAGGGGGCTGAATTATGAGCCTGATAACACTGTGAAGACACCCATGGAGGTGAAAACACCAGCACCAGAAGAGTTAATGGGTCTCAAAAATCATGGGTCCTCTCTCATCCAGAGAAGAGTCTCTCTCTCTCACACTCTGAATTTGACATGAATGCCAGCAGAGCATAATTGGCTCATACATTCTTATAGCTTAAAGAGGAAGTGAAGGAATAGAAGGATCGCTCCTTTTTTCCTCACCTGGACTGCAACATAGGCAACTCCGAGGTAGACTGCTATACAGAGAGCCAGGAGCAGGTCAAAGATTGCTGGCTTCACCCTGAAATGGATCAACAAAGGGTGAGGTCACCAAAGGAGTTACAACCCTAGAGAAAGATGAAATATCCAACCCCTGCCTTAATATATACCTGTATGCGTTCATCACCTGCTTCAACTGGTCATAGAAAACAAACTCAGGGTCCCTGTGGAAAGAATGAGCTCTTCAGATGGTGCAACATTTCCGGGCGCTGGTTCCAGAGGAAATAAAAACAGCCCCAGAACTCACTCATCTCCTGTCCCCCTCGTCACACAAGCAATCAACCAGCGACAGGCAAGCTTGACAGCCTCACATACCCCTTTAAACCAGTTTACAGCTCTCAGCAGGTACCCGGATAAACTAGTACTCATCTCCTATCCCAACCAGAGAGGAAACCTTGGAAAGCTGAACCCATTCCCGGGGTGGGGCAAAATGCTGTTTATTTACACACAAGAACAAGACCATTTGTCCTCCATTTCCACACAAATTTTCAGCTGTCTCAAAGAGCCGGTGCCCTGGAGACACCTCACTGGGCTCACAAGCATCTTCATCCCAAGCAGCTAAATCAGGATGAGAGACTGCCTTTGTTTTAAAAGCAGGCAATGCTCTCCTGGTGCCAGAAGACTGCTGCTCCTCTCTCACTGCCTTCAGACAGGGTACCGCAGTATTTAACAAGGTGGACTTCTGGGGAAGAAGGGGGCTGAACAGTGAAAAAACAAGCCCTCCCTCTTCTCACTGATGAAGATACGACTTGTAATTATGCCCACTGGAATTCTTGGGAGTTCCTTAAAGAAGGCAGAACGTCCTGTTAAGAGTGTAAAAAACATGTGACCAGACTGTACAGGTGCAGCAGGAAATGCGGGGTACAGGCACCTCACACACTGAGGAGAACATCTGAGAAACTGTTACTCTTGGAGACAGGAACGCAATAAGGGGGAAGTCAGTTTAAGCATGTCAGGAACATACCACATTTTCTCCCTCTCCCCATTCACCTGCCTCGCTTACCGTTTATCTGCCTTCACATGATGCTGCTTGACATCCTTCAGATAGCGGCTCATGTAATATTCTAAGGTGTTGAGGAAGGTGCTGTCTTTATCTACAAGCTGGGCCGCTCTGGGCTGACTGGTCAGCCAGTCCATCACAGACTCCAGCTGCTCCTGCTGAATCTGCTGCAGAAAGAGGACGCCAGAGAGAGAAGATGACAAACTTATGCTGCTGATCAAAGGTCTCCAGAGCCCTCTCCCCCCAGGCTACATCTATGCCCCCCTGCTCCCTTACCATCTGCTCTGTGAAGATCTGCAGGTCAGCAGGCGCTCCCTGTGAAGAGAGAAAAGGGACGCAGTTGCAAAAGTAGGCATGGTGGTGTAGGAGAACCGAAAAGCCTGGACAACGGGCAGCGGGTGCATGTGGGGGGACAGTCTTACCTTCTCAGTTAGGTTGTAGATGACCCGAGTCAATGCCTCAGCAATGATCCTGGTGTTACGGGTTAGAGTCTTAGAGTCAACTCGTGACCTACAAGAGAAGGGAGGTGTAAATCTGGCTATGGTAACAGCTTTCTCTCAGGAAAGCCCTTTTCACTGCATACAACTATGGTGAAACTTCATCCATAAAGGAGGAAGAAGAGGCTGCCCAATCAAGACACAGTTATAGACCCAACACTCCCAGCTCTTGGTCTTGATTTCTCAGTGTTCCTGATGTGGTGTTAACGACTTGAAAAAGTTAAGACACCGGAACAACCATGTTTGTAAGTGTCTCTAGCCCACATGTCCATTCAACAACTGATCTGCTGGCGCCTTCCCCTCAGAGCCACTGACCTCATGTCCATGATGCTGTTGCGTGGGCCATCCCGGTGGCTCTCCAGGTGGGAAATGGTGAATGCAGGCAGGCGGCGGATTGCAAAGCGTTCATGCTCCCATGCGAGCATGTCCTCAGCCAGGTTTATCTTCTTGTGCACCATGGAGAATTTCACTTCTGGAAACTGGCTCGCGACCACCTGTGGGAGAAGCCAAGCAGCCCAGAAAAAGGGTGACCCGTAGGTCACGGAACAGATCCCATCACTTTAGAACACATTCCCCATCCTTCCTTCTCAAAACCCAGGCTGGAGTTCTAGTGTTATAGATGGTCACACCTTCCCTCCCCCGGGCGTATTCCAGCAAGGGTATGTTTCTGCCAACGTCCTTCAGGAAGGGCTGGTTAAGCCAGATGCATCCGGAAAATATGTAGCAACCCTGAAAACCTGGCTTACAATATTAAAGCAACATTCTACAGTCCCCAAGCTGCCAAGGCAGCCGTCTGCGGCAGGAGCTGGCTAGTCAGTTGGTACAAGCAAGAAGCTCTAAAAGGAGCCATTGTTTTAAGGAAAGGGGGATTCCCAAATGATAGATAACTCCTTGCACCAAATCAAGGCCACCAGAAATGAGGCTTGGATGATATCAGGGCTTCCTCCCCTCATCACTTTTAGCCACGTTAATTTCACACCCTCTATCCTTTATAGAAGCAGAAGAGCTCCCCATAGCAACTCACCCCAAATGCCCATCCATGAGCACGTGCACGACCCACCCTCCCCAACATGCCCAATGAAGTTGACGTTTTTCGTTACCATTTCCAGCTCCCTCAGAAAAGCATGCTGCAGGGTCCCCTCCTTAGGAGGTTTTGAGACGTGGAGGTGAAGACTGTTCCCTCTGCCCAGGGTGTCAAGGCACAGAACAAACGCCACATTATCCTGCAGCAAACTGGAATCTGAAACAGATGCATCCAAACCCATGAAACTCCACCCCACGCTTTCGGGGCTAGACACATGTGCAGGACATATGGAGAGGAGATCTCCCAGCATGGTCAGATATGACAGATGCACAGTAAGGAGGCCAGTATGCACCCTATAACTCCTCTTACAACAGCTGCAATACAAATAGCATGGAAGACACTTTACAATATATACCTTATTATAGTGGGTCAGTATGGATTCAGCTGATATTAAAAGCCCATCCAACCAAACAGAACATGCACACAGGCAATAACGGATATCTTCCGCCTGAGGATCTCAAAGTACCTTACCCAAATATTAATCCCCATAATCCTGTAGGGATACATCAGTAACATTATCTTGATTTTAGAGGGGAAAACGGAAGCAGAGAAGTTAAGTGACCCATCCAACGTCACACAGCGAGTCAGTGACAGTCAGGAAGAGAATGATCTCCCAATCCCAAGTCATGCTCTAAACACTAGTCTGGGATTCCTTTGTGCATACGCACAGAAGATAACAGTTTCTCTCTGGAATGTACATTTGCTGGAGGAGTTCACTGCAGGTCCATTTTCCTAGTCCTGACGCACATACTTCTCATGTCCCCGACATGTTCCTCAACCAAACAGCCCCAAGAGAATCACATTCCCTCCAGAGAGCACAGAACACATACAGTGATCTAATCTTTGGCCTGCAAATGGCATCACAGCCACTGAAGTTAGTTTACCACCCCACTCCCTATCCTAACTTATCACAGCACAGATAGCGGATGTTTTCACGGTTGAAGTTGCTCCACCCAGCTAAGCTTGCAGTAAACTGTTCCCATCCTAGGTGTCTGTCTCACCTGTGTGATCCAAGTTGTCTTCTAACCACCTCTTGGTTCCTTGATAGTTAAATTTACCGCCTCCAGATGCAAAGAACAACATATTATACCTGCCCACCAAGAAACAGGGAAAATATAGTTAGCAGAATTGACTCCTTGGCTGTGGCGGCAGCATGCCCAGCCTTGGGAGAAGTAAAGAAGGACAGAGCATAGAATCCAAGTCAAACTCTGCCCAAAGACTAACTTTTGCTCGTTACTATGAGCTGTATCCCTCAGTAAAATCATGAGCGCTTTTCCTTTATATACCATATGCACTTGACTGCAACATCTATACATGAATATGACAGAATCCACATACTAACAGAAGGCAAGGAAATGCCTGCTGGAACACACAGTTCTTACTGAATATTTGGCACTTCTGTACTTTACATTTCCAAGGCACTCTACACACATTAACCAATCCCTTCTCCCAATCGCCTTGTATCTCTAGCCTCACTTTGCTGATGGGGAAACCCAGACACACAAGTTAAGAAACTTGCCACGGGCCATGCAGTAAGACAGTGGCAGAGCAGGGATCAGAGCACAAGAATTCCTGGCTCTTATCCTACCCTCAGGTCCACTAGATCATGCAGCCTCTGCCTTGCACAAAGCATAAACTGATAAGCCACTCCAAGGAGAAGAAAGGAAAAAGCATGATAATTCATGAACAGCAGACGTGTAGGAAAAAAGATGAAATTTTAGTTTTATTTCATAACAGAGCTTGTGACAACAGCATACAGGCAGCCTGGTTTCACCCTGCCAGCCCTGTCACTGTGCTAAGGGACTTTGCACGTATAACACTTCACAGGTGCAGGATTGTTCACGAGTCCCTCTTACAGCCAAAACCCCTTCCACGTGCCCACTCCCGCCCAAGCTCTCCAGTGGAGAGAGCAGCTTCTTACCCAGCATGGGTACGTTTGTAGGTGTAGAGTCGAGAAAAGAGCCTGGCTAGCTCCAGTAGCCCAGAGATGCCACTGCCGTTGGAGTCTGCACCATGAGACAGCCACTGCAGGAAGAGAACGGGAGATGTAAAGACAAGCCTACGTGACAGCGCTCACCCACCCCACAGAGAACAACTTCCGTTGCAACACACTGACTTTACAGGCTCCTGTGGAAAGCACCCCACTAGCAAGAGGGTGGAGAAGAGACAGGGATACAGGTCCCAGGAAGTAACCCATTAACAGAAACAGAGAGCCGCAGGAAAAAATAATACTTACTGGGGCCACGCCGAAAGAATCATAATGGGCAACTATTACAATGGTGGGCAGATCCTCTCCTCCCAGACCAGTCAGCCTCCCCTAGGGATGGAACACACAGGAGCATTACCTAGCATCCCCTCCTGCATCACTCTATTGCCTGGAGTACAGGAGCACAACAGACCACTCCTAACCATCACCCAGTCAATTTCTAACAGCCCCAGTGCTGAATCATACTCCCACTGACTTCCAGTATTGAGCCCTTAACCTGCTTTCTGGTTTCTGAATCCAGAAAGATAGAAAAGCTGCCTCTACAACATGGCTGAAAAATCTCTGATTTCCTCTGAAGAGGCTTTAACTTCCAGTCTTTAGCAACGCACCACTCAGTGAATTCCTGGGCTTTCCTATAAACATTACCAGCCCAGATCCCAGTTCTGATCCATCTAGAACTCACCTCCAGGCTGGTTATGAGCCAGTCACTGACAGCTTTGCTCTGAGCCCCACTCGTAACCATCTGGAAGCCGTTGGCAGTCGCTGTGTGCAGCAGAACTAGAAAAAAAGAAATATACTGGGGGGAAAAAAATCTTATCCCTTTAATTCCCTTGATAGCTGATTCACAAAGAGTCTAGCTTTGTCAAATAAGCCCATAACTTCTCTGCCTCACTGTTTAAATTTCCACATCTAGTGACAAAGCATTTTAATTTTGTACAAAAATCTGAATACTTTGAACTTCTACAGAAACTTTCACCCCAGGATCCAAAAGATGTTACAAACTACTAAGCCCAACACTCTTGACAGATAGGTAAATATTAAAGCCATTTACAGTGGAGTAAACTGAGGCACTAAGTGTTTAAGTTACTTGCCCAAACACAGTGATTAGTGGCCGAGCCAGGAATAGGGCCAAAGAGTTGTGAGACTCAGTAACCCGCTATAACCACTTAGAAAAAACAACTTTCCACCAAATTTTACTGAATTTGGCCCCTAGGCTGTTGCAAATGAGATGAAACAGAAATAAGGATTTCTATGGAACTATATTCCTAAATCATGTCACTCCAAGTAAAATAATAACTTAGCCCTTATATAGCCTGTTCGTCCACAGACCATTATCTCCAATTTGCAGATGGGGAAAGTGAGGCAAGGAAAGATTAAGTGATGTTCCCAGCTCACCTAATGTGTCACTTGGGCAGAAAACTCAGGACTCCTGGGGTCTACCACCCTAGCCACTAGATCACACTGCATCTCCAGAATTTTGTGGAAACCTTTGCCTACCATTCTTAGAGACACCTGACTGAGGAACATTATTATGGCTAGTTTTCTTCCTTTTAAACCCCCCTTTTGCTGCAACTCACCTTCAGCAGCTGAAGCCGAACCCTGTGATGTAGAAGCAACCCGTGTTTGTTCATAGATGGAGAGCAGCTCTTCATCCTCTACTGCAAAATAGACCGGCACAATGGTTTCCATGGCCAGCATTTCTGGCTCTATCTCCATGAATTGCTGAGAATTTAGAAGGAGAGGGGCACACTTAGGCTCCATTGAACTTGCAAGAAGGCAGGCATACTAATGGCCAAAGCAGAGGGGCATAAATCAAAGTTTTAAACTTAACCTTGACAGAGTAAAAACCCCATCAAACCACAACTGGGAGTTTCAGTCACTATATTGTACCTGAATCTTTGCTCCCTTTCTCCAATATCATCTCTCTGTCTGGAGCGATATTTACCCTGACAACATCCTGCGGCACTGCTGACATGGCCTTGGGCAAGATGATCACCACGGCCCCAGCTGACTGGCGGAGAGCCTTCTGGTACTGCTCATATGAGAAATCCACTAGCCGCATCATCACGCAGCGGCGGCTCAACACGTCCGCCTCTACAGTGCGGGCCTCTGTGTTTAACACTGCATTCCTGGTGCCTGCAGGGAAGGAGAGGACAAGACCATCGGCTAGATCTCGTCAATACCAGCATCCGGTTCCCAGAACACTCTCCATGCTAAACAGCCTTGACTATTTCCACAGTCATCAGCAGAGACAGGTATTTGTAATCACTTAAGTTATTCCTTTCTCCCTTCCCATTCCTTTTGGGCACCCTCAGTTTTCCCCCCTTTCCCCTGTGGGATACACTAATCATCTGCCCCTGGGTTCCTAAGCCCACGATGGGCACGTTAGAGACAGTCACTGTGCACTCATCTACATCGGTTACAACCACATTTGTGGAACCATATTCTGACATGCTCACCTGACCCCATTACTGATATAGTACAGTCAAACCCACACAGCACAACGATACACGAGATCTGTTTGCTACTCTGCATCTACCACCTATGTCTGTATCAGTGCTTTCTGGGAAAATCTGGGCAGCAGGTTGTTCAGGCAGCTGCATCCTCTGGCTTTGCAAATAGCTTCCCTGAGAGCACAGGGCTCAAGCTGAACTGAAATGCTAATAGACAGCAGTCTGAGATAATATATGAAAAGGTGTTGGTTATACATGCATAACTTATTCAGAATATAAAATCAGAAATTTGAAATTGTGGAAAATTGATAAGCGAAACAAAGGGACACAAGGAGAAATATATGGCCAGCAGAGTTAAGGACAAAACAGAGTTCTTTAACTGTAGTAGGAACAAAAAGAATCCTGACAGTGGCGTTGGTCCATTACTAGATGGAATTGATAGAATTGTCGATAAAAATACAGGAAGGCAGAAGTGTTCAATAAATATTTCTATTCTGTATTTGGGGAAAAACATAATCCAGTCTCATCATATGGAAATGATAGCACTTTCCATTCCATTAGTATCTCTGGAGGATGTTAAACAGAAGCTACTAAAGTGAGACATTTTTAAAGCAGCAGGTCCAGATAAACTGCATCCAAAAGTTTTTTAAAAAGCTGTCTGAGGAGCTCGTGGGGCCATTAATGTTGATTTTCAATAAGTCTCGATGCACTGGGGAAGTTCAAGAAAACTGGAAGAAAGCTAATGGGCCAATTTTTAAAAAGGGTAAACGAGATGACCCAGGAAATTATAGGCCTGTCAGCCTGACTTTGATCCTAGACAAAGATAATGGAGTGGCTAATATGGGACTTGAGTAATGAAGAATTAAAGGAGGATAATATCATTAATGCAAATCAACATAGGTTTAGGAAAACAGATCCTGTCAAACTGACCTGATATCTTTTCTTGATGTGATTACAAGTTTGATTGACAGTGTTTTGACTGACAAAGATAACAGTGTTGATATAATATATCTAGACTTCTCTAAGGCATTTGACTTGGTACCACATTACATTTTGATTAAAAAACTAGAACGATATAAAATTAACGTGACACACATTAAATGGATTAAAAACTGGCTAACAAATAGGTTTCAAAATTAATTGTAAACAGGGAATTGCCATCAAGTGGGTGTGTTTCCAGTGGGGTCCAACAGGGACCATTTCTTGTCCCTATGCTATTTAACATTTTTATCAGTGGCCTGGAAGGAAAAAAAAATCATCACTGATAAAATTTACAAACGACACAAAAATTGGAGAAGTGGTAAATAACAAAGAGGACAGTTAACTGATTCAAAGCTATCTGGATCATCTGGTACACTGGGTGCAAGCAAACAATGGGTTTTAGTATGGGTAAATGTATACATCTAAGAACAAAGAATGTAGGCCATACTTATAGGATGGGAGAATGTATTTTTAAGTCAGTCAACATGCTTGAACGTGGCAGTACCCCAATTCACATTAGTCTTGCCTGCATGGATCATGAAGGTCAGGGCTAGCCCGGCTTACATGGTTACTTGTTTACAGAGGAAAGGCCAAACCTCTTTACAATGTAAGCACAGGGTTTTTTGTTTTTTACTGTTTAGGCCCCAATGACAGCAGCACATCCAGGAACCGCATTAGACCTTTACACAACAGTGTTTAAACATGGTCTTCGTTAGCGGAGTTCTGCCACAGTTTCGCTGAGCAGCGGGAACACGAATTTTCATTCTTCCCGAGAGCTGCACTTCGTGCCCCACTGCATGAAGGTACGCAGTGTAGTGTGTAATGCAGCCTCAGTCCCGCAATCAGATCCATAGAGTTTATGATCAGAAGGATCATCTAGTTTGGGCTTCCATATAACACAAGTTACCCCTGCTTGAGCCCAACTAGTACAGACCTCTGCCCCTACACAGACACAGGGATCTACACCAGTGGATCAGATTGCATGATCAGAGGGGCCTATATCTAGAATATACCTCCCAGACAAACATCTGCCTACACTCATCGGGAAAACCATGCAACAATCCCAAGAGCAATGACCGTTTACAGGGTTGTAACTAGCATATTCTGTTCCCAGCATGGACCTCAATTTAGATGCTGCTGGAGAGTAAGCTCAACATTGTTTTCTGTTGATACTACAAGAAAGAGCTACTTTTTATAATTTCTCAGACAAATTAAATATGTATATTGTTATTCATAATCTGAAGGACTCTATTTTAATAGAATTAGAAACAAATCAAACTCTGTTCTTAACCTGCTTCAGGCTCCATCTTTTAAAAAACCTAATTGATCCCATTGGAAAGGAATTTGAGAGTTTGGAACAACAAAAAGCTTTTGCCCCAAAGGACATCTGGCCTCAGAACACACACAGAATGGGAACATTAGCTACCCAAAGCATTTAGCAAGGGATAAAGAGAATACACAATTCACTTAGGTAACCAGAAAAAGAAACAGCATTAAAAGTTAATCGCAAGCATCTAAAAAATCAATATGCTGCTTTTCTAAGAGTCCAAGAACTTGGAATCAGAGAGAGCTGTGGTGAACACTTGCTTGGATTTAATATTCTTATAGCTGAAGTCAAGGCCAACTGAAATTTGTGCACAGTGCCTCCTATTAAACCTGCCAGTGAAGACTACTGCAGTCTGAAGAGATCTAGCTCGGTAACTCCATGAGAGAATACAGCTACGAGCTAATGAAGTTCTCAAGAATGGAGGTTTGAACACTGGCAATTATTAAACCTGCCAGTGAAGACTACTGCACAATGACAAAAAATTGTAAGATCCACACAGGAGCAGAATATAAACCCTAATTTGGCTAGGAACAGAGCCCTTAGAAACCATACTTGGTGCCGTGTTAATCAGCATATGAGAAGGGAAAAGGTTATAACATTTAAGAAATTCATGCCGGATATTATATTTCTGACTCAAGACAAGATGTTGAGCAACCAATAAGAACGTAAAGTTCAAGAACATCAGGACTAAGAGAAAGATGAGGGAAATGTAATGTGAAGAAAGGGCTGGGGAATAGATTGGAGAAGGGACTAGAACTTTCAGACCAGGGAGCAGTGATGCATATGTCAGGAGGAAGTAAAAAAGTGAAAACGGAATAGCTCAGGAAGGAGGAAAGTTGACCTCTGAACAGAAAGGAGAGGAAAAGTCAAAGGCATACATGAACAGAACAATTTAGATGCCAAATTCTCCAACATAAGAGACTGCAACTCTACTGAAGCCAGATCCGGGCTGGATTTAGCCCTAGGAGCGGGAGAAGAACTTTGTAATCACAGAACTGAGCTAACTGCAACACTGAAGTGTTGTGCAAGAGGCACCCTGGTGCAGCATTACAGGAAACTTCAGTGGTGGCCATGCAGCCTGCGCTCACTTTCTCGGTGACCTCCGGAGATGCCCTTAACCCTTCTCCCGGCTTCTGTGAAAGCAGTTATAAATCTGAGTGAAAAGTAAAAACCTCACTGGAAACCAGATGCTAAATCTAAGCTGGGTTCCTCAGCTAAATAAAGTTAGCAGCACAGACAGGACATCAGCTGATGTGCGACAGCGATTAAAGCCCGTGGGTGGTGGATGCAGGGAAGAGAGAAGCCCCCACATGTGCTCACTGGAGAGAATATTGCCAAACAAGGGGTTTCCTGTCTGGGCCACACCCACTAGAACGCAAAGCCATGTCCAGAAGCTGGTGCTTGAAGTACTGCCCCGTTCTCTGACAGAGCCCTCTATGCCCAGGGACACCTGTTCGTTTCATTAGGCCAATGCAGTCAACTGAAAAAGTGACTGAGCTCCAGGTGCAGCAAGGCTGCCATGGGATGAGACCTGGCTCTGGATCCCCAGCCTGGGGAGCGGCAGGATGTGCCAAGGCAGATACCATGGTGACAGGCCAGGTGGGCCTCGGGGCACGGCTAGGATAGACAGATCAGGGGGCAGTGAGGAGGCGGGGCAGGGCTCCAGGGAGCCGCAGGCCAAGGTGCCCTGACAAGGAGCACGCAGGCAGCGGGGGTGCAGGCCACAGCACTGTCTCTGAGATGTAGGTCCGGGCCAGCGTCGCCCAGCACCCGGTGGGGTGTCGCCCGCCCCAGGCCCTGCACCCACCGGCCCGGTGCAGGGAGCAGAGCTGGGTCCGGCCCCTGGCGGGGAGCGCAGGCCACCCCACTTGCACAACCTGGATAGGCCTGGGGATGGGAGACGCCAGCCCTCAGTCAGTCTGGCGGGGGGCCAGGGCGCCTCGGAGATCAGTGGGAAGCGCAGCCTTGGGTGGACGGAGGCCGGGCCAGATTCACCCTAGGGCGGGCTGGGGGCGCAGAGAACCCCGCAAGCCGGGCCCCGTGGGGGGCGGGGGGGACGGAACTGACACTCACTCACCACAGGGCCGCCCCGAGGCTGGGGGAGGGGGCGCGAAGCCAGGCCAGGCCCGGCCCGGGGGAAAGGGGGCGAAGCCAGGCCAGGCCAGGCCCGGGGGAAAGGGGGCGAAGCCAGGCCAGGCCAGGCCCGGGGGAAAGGGGGCGAAGCCAGGCCAGGCCAGGCCCGGGGGAAAGGGGGCGAAGCCAGGCCAGGCCAGGCCCGGGGGAAAGGGGGCGAAGCCAGGCCAGGCCAGGCCCGGGGGAAAGGGGGCGAAGCCAGGCCAGGCCAGGCCCGGGGGAAAGGGGGCGAAGCCAGGCCAGGCCAGGCCCGGGGGAAAGCGGTCGAAGCCAGGCCAGGCCATGCCAGGCCCGGCGCTCGCTCGTTCGCTCACTCACTCACCGTAGGGCCGCCCCGGGGCTGCGGGAGGGGAAGGGGGTTAAGCCAGGCCGGGCCCGGGAGGGGGAAGCCAGGCCCGGCCCGGCCCGGGGCTCACCCACCCAGCCACCCACTCACCGTCGGGCTGCCCCGGGGCTGTGGGGGGGGGGGGGGGAAGCCAGGCCAGGCCCGGCCCGGCCCGGGGCTCAGCCACCCACTCACCGTAGGGCTGCCCGCCCAGCTCGTACTGCTGCATGCGATAGACCGTGAACTCGTGGGCGGCCTCGGCGGCGGGCGGCGGCCCCAGCAGCAGCAGCACGGCCGGCAGGAAGAGCAGGAAGCTGAGCGGCAGGCACGAGGCCTTCAGCACCGACTCCAGCACCTCGCCCGCCTCTTCCAGCATCGCCCCGGCTGCCTCGCACCCGGCCACCCGCCGCAGCCTGCAGGCACCGCTCGGACAGCCCGGCACGGGGCGGGGGGGGCCTCGCCCGCAAGCGCTCACGGGAGATGGAGTCCTGCCAGGGGGCGGGGCCCGGATGGGGGGGCTGGAGGCCTCGCCCCGGGGGCTGCTGGGAGGTGTAGTCCTCTGGAGTCGCGTTCGTTGCCAGGGCTGCTGGGAGTTGTAGTTGAAATAAGAGCAGGAGTACTTGGGGCACCTTTAGGGACGAACAAATTCGGAGCCCCAATTACTCCTGTCCTTTTTGCGGCGGCTACTCTGAAACCTGTAGTTGAAATACTTCCCTCATGGATTGTATTTTCTGAAGGGACAAGCTACCATAACGCCAAAAGAACGGGAGGACTTGTGGCACCTTAGAGACTAACACATTTATTCGAAAGCTTATGCCCAAATACATTGGTTAGTCTCTCCGGTGCCACAAGTCCTCCTGTTCTTTTTGCGAATACAGACTAACACGGCTGCTGCTCTGAAACCTGCCATAACGTCGCAATCCCTGAGGGACAATCTCCACTCGTTGCTATATTTGCTTTCCAACAACCAACTCTCCGTATCACTTTTCATGAGTGATGTACCCGAAAACTTGGATGCTCATATCCAAACTGTATTCTTAAATGTAGTCACCTAAATTTGAGTTATTGCTGATTATGCACTATATGCATCTTGAAGAAAAGGAGTACTTGTGGCACCTTAGAGACTAACCAATTTATTTGAGCATGAGCTTTCGTGAGCCACAGCTCACTTGAGCTGTGGCTCACGAAAGCTCATGCTCAAATAAATTGGTTAGTCTCTAAGGTGCCACAAGTACTCCTTTTCTTTTTGCGAATACAGACTAACACGGCTGTTCCTCTGAAACCTGTCTATATGCATTTTATGATTTTAAAAATGAACTTTGTATTTGTGGATAATCTAAGCACTCTACCCAGATGTACAGACACTCGTTTCTTAACCTGTCTGCTTCTTAATTTTTTAACATTAGCTTTAATAAAATATTTATAGAGAGCTGCAAAGGCTGCTGGGAGTTGTAGTATTTCCAGGATCTGTTGCAAGGGCCGCTGAGTCCTCTCACAACCTTCTCTGTTTAATGTTCTTCTCTAGTTTCTATGCGATCAAAGTTTCCCCCCACCCACTGGCTCAGTTCGTTAAGCCACCATCAGTTCATAGCCAACAGCACAGGAGAGTGTGATGTGGTCAGCATCCCATCCGTCCCCCTTTGGCTGCCCTAACCCAATGGATCGGGTACCCGTTTCACAGCGGGGTGGACTGAGGTGGCCTTTCAGTATGAGATTGTTAAACTCACAACCTGCCTCAACCACTCAGTCACCCCACCTCAGTTGCATGACACGCACAATGCACCAACTTGCCAATAGGGAGGGTGGCCACTCACACATTCCAGTATCTCCAGGAACAGCCTCGGCCTGACCCCACCTCATTGTTCTGATCTCACACAGGGTGTGTATGAGGTCACACCACACGGAAGGGGTGCCCTTTTGAAGACAGCCCTGCTGGAATGACCTGGCATGGATGGCATGTGCAAGGTCACACCGGCGGAGGGATGCTCTTCACTATGGCGTCCCCCATTTGACACCGGACAAAACCACAGCCAGTTTTGGCTGAGTATCAGACAGGGGACAAACAGCAGAACTGTCCAGTTTCAAACCGGACAAATGGCCTGTCTATCTCTAGGCCTCACCTCTCTTTCACAGAGACCAGCTCCAGGGCCAAGGCTGAATCATTAGTCCGCATGGACCAGTTAGTGGCAGCTTACAATGAGGACTAGTTAGTGGAGGTGTGTTTTTAGCAATGGGAGCACCAGTCCATCACACTAGTACCCACTAAATACTCATTTCACACAAGTGGCAAACAGCCATCAGATGGCAGGGATTGTCCATTTACAAGCTGGGCCGGTTTTGACCAGTGACCCAAAAGGGAAGGGCTCTGTCTCCCAGTCCCCTGAGTCATCCCATCCTCTGTTTGGGCAGCTGTGCCTATGATAATTCGTGGAGGTTATACACGGTGAAACCCATGAAAGAAAACACTCAGTAAACTGCCACCTGTCTAAAGAGTAGTTCCAAAACACACTAAGGATCATTCTGCCACCCCCCTTTAAAGTAATGATCAGATCGCGATGGGTATTAAATACAAAACCCTGCGACAGAGAGAGATTTAACTGGCCAATTTTATTTAAACAGCTGATTTTTGTCAGTCCGTTGAGTAGTCACTCAAATCAGATTTTGCTGTAGTTTCTTTCTGGGGATCCCAGCTGCTAATGTAATCTGATTAGAAAAACAAAACAGATCACCAGTTACTAATTCTTAGCCTAGGTGAAAGTCAACTGTAGTTTGTCTGAGTCAAAAACTCAAGACTTGACCCCTTTAATGAATTGAGTCTCCCAACATCCCTGTGAGAGGTCCCCATTTTAAAGAGGGGGAATCTAAAACAGCAATAGGTGACAAGATAATCTGGGTTTGTAAGGGGTCCAAGGTATATAAAGCAACAGGAGACCACTTCTCATGCACCAGCCATACAATGGGTATGATAAAGCCCTCGGGGTCAGCTCAGCCAGCCACAGTACTGACTAGCCCAACAATCCGGCTGCTGTAATTCTGCCTGCTGTGGGTATCTCGTGTTGTGGAGCTTGGTCCATCCAAGCGGCAGAGGTGACCTCTGTGCACTGAGATGGGAAGAAAGGAAACAGCTTTATTTATTTATTGGTCACTTTCTCGTGTGCATTTGCAGCTGGAGGAATAAGTCACACTTTATAAATAGTTAATGGAGGATTAATAGCAGCTTTCATAAATGGTTAATCAACTGTTATAGATTGTTATAGAGTCCAATAGGTTACTTAGAAGCACAGTTTAGAAGCATCTTTAACACCTTCTGCTGATGGGCTTATTATCTAGAATACATATGACCTGCACATGCTTGTAACAGCTATTGGTCATTTCATAGTCCTTTATATATGGAACCCTAATAGAAAGTATGACTGAGAAAGGGTGCCAAATCCAGGGAAGACTTCCCACACACACTGCCTGCCTGCTCCAGTCCTGATCTGGAGGGACCCTCCCAACTCTCGTGTAAGTGGGGAGCTCAGTTTCAATGACCCATTGGTAGTGTGACCTAGTGGATAGGGCAGCAGGTTGGGATTGAGGAGATCTGGATTCTATTCCTGACTCTGCTTCCACCCTAAGCTTGGACAAGTTGCTTTCCCTCTCAGTGCCTTACTTTCCCCATCTGTGAAATGGGAATAATGGGATTGGCCTTTGTAAAGTGCTTTGGAGTCTATGGCAAAAAGAGGTAACTGTTATTATCACACGTTGGCTACTCTGCCTATAATACCACCAAAGAGGCCAACAGTGGTGAGGGTCTTTGTGCCTGTCCACTAGGAAATGGGTGAGAGCCACCCAGGGCATCGAAACAGACCCACACTCGGTCTTCACAGAGTGGTTGCTGTTTTGTTATTTTTCCAGTTAATAAGATGGATGAGCAATGAATGGTTTCATCGCTGTGTAACGTGGTACAAGTTCATTGCCATGCCTCGAGTCCATGGCTGTGACTACGCTGTGTGCCCCAACCTCTGAGAACATACCAGTGACACCACAGATGGAACTCCAAAGCCCCCTTCTGCAAAAGACAGTCCTCCACCTGAGCAAATAGAAAATCTCCCTCAGCTGTAGCAGTGTAGAGCCTATGAAACACAGGTAGGCAGTTCTGATTCTACCCTGTAGAGGGCAGAGGTGCATCAGACAGACAGAGAGAGTCTGTATTATTATTGAGGCCCCCTCTGTTTGCATTGCAGGGCTCCCACTTACAGATCCTTTTGAAGTGAAGCTGAGAGTTCCGTTCTCTCGGCCCTGATCCAGATCCAGAGCTGTTCCTGAGACACCCTGTCATACAAACATGGCTAGTCTTGGTGCTCACTCAGTTTTCACCTGCTGGCTTTGCCAGTGATTCAGAATGACACCACTTACCATGGCACAGAAAAGAACTCAGAGCATCAGACAACCAACAGTAACCAGACCTTCCCCTCTAGCTTCTGGGACACAGACCCCCCCAGCACCAGCCCACTACTGGGTGGGATCAGAACTGCCCAACTGCATGCCACGTGCCCTAGACTGCTAAGGGCTAAATGGAGATTCTCTCCTTTACTGCAAGCTGGGGAGGGGGAATGTCAGTTGGAAAAAGAGAATCTGAGCTCTATTCCTGCCCAGGTGTGTGTGCGAAGAAGATTTCCACCCATCAGAGGAGGGAGGCTTTGGGCATAGCCTTCCAGTAGGGTAGTGGGGGCAAACAACCTGCGTAGTTTAAAAGTGGAGCTTGATACGTTTTTGAACGGGATTATAGGAAGGGGTTGCCTGCAATAACTGGGACTGGGCTCAGTGACCCTCCCAGTCCTTTGTCCTCTGAAAGAGCAGACTGAGTGTGGCTATGCAGCTGGGGGGCCACCAGCCTTGCAGGTGCCCGGGCCCCAGAACTGCCACTCCACAGAGCTTTAGAACCAGAAGAGAGTTTAGGGAGCTTCCAGAGGGACTATATGAGGCCTGGTCTCCATTAGAAAATTACATTGGCTTAACTACGTTGCTCAGAGGTGTGAAAAATGCACAGCCCTGAGAGAAACAGCTCTGCCAACCTAACCCGCAATGGAGAAAAAAAGGGGAAAAAAAATCAAATGCACACCTACGAAATGGGAAATAACTGTCCACGTGGTCCTGCTGCTGAAAAGGATCTGGGGATTACGGTGGATCGCAAAAAGCAGATGAGTCAACAATGTGATGTGGTTATGAAAAGGGCTGCATATAAGACACGAGGGGGAGTTATCCTGTTCTGGACACCGCACTTTAAGAAAGATGTGGACAAATTGGAGAGTGTCCAGAGGAGAGCTACGAAAGTGATCAAAGGTTTAGAAAACCGGACCTATAAGTAGGGTGACCATCCGTCCCGTTTTTAAAGGGACAGTCCCATTGTTTGGGACTTTTTCTTATATACACCCCACCCCCTGTCCCGTTTTTTCACAGTTGCTATCTGGTCACCCTACCTATAAGGAAAGGTTAAAAGTGGGCACGTTTAGTCTTGAGAAAAGAAGAATGAGAGGGCAGCTGCTAACAGTCTTCAGATGTTAAAGATTGTTAGAAGGCTGGTGATCAATTATTCTCCATGTCTGAAGGTAGGACAAGAAGTAATGGGCTTAATCTGATTCTGCAGCAAGGGAGATTTAGGTTAGATCTTAGGAAAAGCTTTCTAGCTCTATTTTAGGGTAGTTAAGCTCTGGAGCAGGGCGGTTGAGGAATCCCCGTCATGGGAGGTTTTTAAGAGCAGGTTGGACAAACACCTGTCAGGGACGGTCTAGGTTTACTTGGTCCTGCCTCAGCACAGGGGACTGGGGGTGATGACTTCTCACGGTCCCGTCCAGCCCGACAGTTCGATGATTCCATACCAAACCCACAAGGGGGCACCAAAGGCCACTGAGCCTCAAAGTTGAAAATTTAGGCTCTCCAACATGCTGAGGAATATGATGTACGGTGGTTCCTCTCCTGCCCTTACAATCCACATGGTGTGTTTGACTCCTCAGCCAAAGGCCAGATCTGAGCAGCACCTCAAGGGAGGTGGGGTGGGAACAGCAGTGCTGCCAGGTTGGCGTCCCACCCTTCGACGTTTCAGGTGCTGGTTTTTCAAAGCGAAACTCACGAAGCCATCATGTGGTTTGCACGGGAAGCCGTAAAACCACCCCAGATTTCCCCGAATGATCCCTGGGCTTTGGTGACTCTTTCCAGAGCTCCAAGTTTGCAACAGAAGCCAGAACCAGGTGAGTTTTAGGTGGTTTGGCTGGGAACATTGTGTTAGCTCAGGACCAGACCCAAGGCCTTTCCCAGCTCAATTAGCAATAGGATAATCCCTCGTCCTTCTATAGCCCAGGGCACTGGAGGATTTGTCCCATGAGAGGCCATCTCGTCTAATGCTTAGTGAGAGGCTGTCAGGAGTCCTGGGTTCTGCCACTGATTCTCTGTGTGACCTTAAATTTCACGCCTCTCTCTCTGCCTCGGTTTCTCTGTAGAATGGGGTTTAATACTTCCCTGCAGCGCAGGGGGCTTGTGAGGCTTAACTGATGCCTCAGATGAAAGACATTAGGGAAAGGTAGGGTAGGGTAGCTCCTTCATGTTCTGCATCGGGGATGCTTCATAGATACATGAATGTGTTATTGCAGGAGGGATTATTCTTTGCATCACAGTAGCACCTCTAGAGTCCAGTGGAGATCAGGGTCCCCTAAGAATCATAGAATCATGGAATATTAGAGATGGAAGGGACCTCAGGAGGTCATCTAGTCCAACCCCCTACTCAAAGCAGGACCAATCCCCAACTAAATCATCCCAGCCAGGGCTTTGTCAAGCCTGACCTTAAAAACTTCTAAGGAAAGAGATTCCACCACCTCCCTAGGTAACGCATTCCAGTGTTTCACCACCCTCCGAGTGAAAAAGATTTTTCTAATATCCAACCTAAACCTCCCCCACTGCAACTTGAGACCATTACTCCTCCTTGAGCCTGTGCAGACACATAAGAAGGAATGGTGTCAGCCAAAAACAGCTTGCAGCCGAAATAGAGAAGGCAAACAAAGGGTGGGAAAAAGGAAGGAATCTGATCCCCATTTTACAGATGGGAAACTGAGACCCAGAGAGAGTCAGGAGTGTATTTTCCAAAGGGCCCAGCACTCGCCTGAATTAGATTGATGCGAAGTATTTCTGAAGATAGCCCGTAGGGGCCTCAATTTTCAGATGGGCTCAGCTCTCCTTTAGGCACCAAAATAAGTGACCAAATTTTCAAAAGCAAGCTGAGCACCAAACTCTTTGAAAAACTGCCCATGGACATCACAGGGGGAGCCTGGAGGTGGTAGTGGAGGGGGGTTGAAAACCCAGTCCCTCCTGAGGGCACTTGAAAATCTGCCCAGGAACTCTTTGGAAATGCCCCCCCCTTTGGTGACTTGCCCATGGTGACACGGGAAGTCAGTGGCACCTTTCACCAGCACCGAGTTCACTTCCCCCTACTAGGTCAGAACCTCTCCTGTGGGATGTGCTGCTCAATTGATGGGAGGAGAACAGAAGGAGGTGTTGCCAAATGAGTGACTTTCTTGTAAAAAAGTTTATTGCAGAAGAAGTGGACTTACAAAACCCCTGCCCCTCTTTCGTTAGAGGCTGCTCAGGCCAGCTGGAGTCTCTTGAGAGCAGCCCTCAGAGCAGTGTATCAAGTCACACGCAAGGAGGAGACCCTGCTTTTCATGCTGCAGGAACTTGTCCTTCTTTGGCAGTGGGGATGCTCTCAGCCTCTACGGTCGAACAAGGTTAGCTGGTTCCTCTTTCATTTGCAACAGGGAATGGAAAGTAAGAAAGACAGGTCTCCCCCGAAGAAATGCATCCCCCCCACCCTCCGCACACTGCTTCTCATAGTAGCTACAAGAAGGCACAGTCCCACCTTGCTTTGCTGGAGCAATGCAGAACAGAGCTCTCTGCCCACTAGTACCACACCAGAGACTTGCTTTCCTACCCCAGAACCCTCTCCCCCATCAGCACCACCGACACCACAATGCTCAGCTGCCAACAGGGGGGAAACACCCCCTGTGGTGTCCTTCAGCATGTCCGCTTGGCTTGATGGACCCCCACTGCAAGCAGCCAGAGTGTGGGAGGGGGCTCCGGGCTGGGGCGGGGGAGTGGCGTGCAGGGGCGGGGTGAGGGCTCCAGCTGGGGGTGCGGACCCTGGCGTGGGGCTGGGAATGAGGGGGTTGGGGGTGCAGAAGGGTGCTCTAGGCTGGGACCGAGGGGTTCAGAGGGCAGGAGGGGGATCAGGGCTGGGGCAGAGGTTTGGGGCATGGGGAGGGGCTCAGGGGTGCTGGCTCCAGGCAGGGCTTATCTCAAGCGGCTCCCGGAAGCAGCGGCATGTCCCCCCTCTGGCTCCTACATGGAGGCACGGCCAGGCAACTCTGCGCACTGCCCCATCCGTAGGCGCTGCCCTGCAGCTCTCATTGAAGCGCCGGAGGGGGGCCATGTTGAGGCTTCCAGGAGCTGCGTGGAGCAGCCTCCGACCTTGCTCCCCAACTGGAGCACCAGAGCAGAACAAGCCCCAGATCTCGCTCCCCAGCGGGAGCTCAAGAGCTGGCTTAAAATGGCTGGTGGGCCGGATCCGGCATGCGGGCCGTAGTTTGCCCACCCCTGCCCTGGAGCCTCAGTTTCCCCTCTGTAGGTTGGGGACTGGCCTTCATTACCTGAGCAAATCTTGTACTGCTTCTTTCAGGCAAATTCCCATTGACTTCAGGGGAGGCAGAGGGTTGAGTAAAGTCCTCAGGATTGGGCCCATAAATGCCTCTCTCTTTCGCCCTACACAATGTATCGCAACGTTTGGGGCACAGATTCTCACACACACACACACACACACACACACACACACACGGTCCCTTGGTGCGGCGAACTCTGCTCCAGGCCATTGCACCGAGTCTTGTAAGTTGCCTGTTGCAAAACCCTGTTTGCAAAAGGTTCCTGGAAAGACGCAGCGTGGCACTCGCTGTCATTTCCATTCCAGGTTGGAGAGGAAGGGGAAATGGAGCCACGTCCCTAAGGGCCCAACCCAAAGCCCACGGAACTCCCGGGGAGTAAGTGCCCTGCTCGTCCGTTGCAGCTCACACATCCGCAGTTCAGCACCCGGAGCCAGCTCCTCTGCTGTGACCAGGGCTAGTCCTTTGCCTAGCTGAGTATAGCTGGGTATAGCTGAGCGGGTGCCAGGCTGGCAGGTGTGCTGGAAGAGCGCCCGACCTCGCTAAAGGGGCACGCCCCGAGCTGGACCTTTCAAGTGACAGCTGCACCCACCCCCCGTATCGGTGCCAGGGCTGTCCCTGGTCTCCCATCCAGCGTGGTGGGCAGCCCATCCAGCCTGGAACACTGTCTGGCCCCTAATTGCAGATGCACCATACGCCGTGGGACAGAGGCGCTGCAGGCCTGTAAGTCACTGCTGCCAAGACTGTGACACATGCACCGTATGCCCTGGCACAGCCCCAGGCCCACAGGCGTGGAATCAGGCCAGCAGCTGCAGCTATGCCCCCGCCAGGGGTGGTTAACCCCATCACACTCGCAGATTCACTGGCTGCTTGCCATGAATCTGAGGGCTGCACCTACACGGCTGATCCATTTCATTCAAGCGCCCTGCCAGGCGGCCGGGTTCTCACTGCGGGGCTGCATCGGCCTGGCGAGACAGATGGGAAATCGCTGGATGGCTTCGCTCCCCAATTCATCAGCTGCATCACAGGGAGGGAGAGTCACTGCTCGCCATAATCTGTGAGCGAGCAAGCTGCCCTCAGCCCTGGGTGCACCAGAGCCCGGAGCAGTGCCCACCCCATAACTGTGGACACAGCCTACACCTAGACGCAGTGTCCAGCCCATAATTACATGCACAGTCCAGACACACTGAAACTATAGCTCAGCCGGTTCTTGCTGACAGCCTTAGGCTGTGCGGAGCCCAAGTCTTAGGGGTGTCATACTCCTTCCGGCACCGGATCCACCGACATCTAGTTCTCTGCAGTCGTCTCATTTATGCCCCCCCCCACCCCTTCTGAAAGCAGGTGCCCAGCGTCAGGGACCAGGATATGGGCAGCCATGTCTAGTGGTTAGATCAGCTGAAGTCAGAGGCCAGAGGGCAGAACCAAGGATCACAGCTGGAGTCAGAGCCCAGGATCGGAACCAGAGTCAGAAGTCGGGAATCAGAGGCGAGGGTCAGAACCAGATTATCTGGAGTGAGGGCGGCAGGTCAGAAGCCGTTGCAAATGCTTTGAGCAGCCAGCATAATTTCTGCTGCTGCTTCTGGGCTTAAGAGCAAGCCTGCCAGCTGCTTCAGCCAGTCAGGTGGGGCGGTCATGCAGCCCAGCTGTTCCCATGAGGAACCTGAGCAGGAGCAGCTGCCGGGCCTTATTCCTGACACCCAGTCCTGGCCAAGAGGGCACGTCCCCAGGGGCAGGCCCCCTCCTGGAGCCTGCCGCTGTCCCCTCAGTTACTGGTAAGGTTGCTCACCATGCTGGAGTTGCTGGAGAGAGGTTCCCTAGACCGGGTCTGGGGTTTGAGCACCATGGAGCGGTGGAAGCTCTCGCGAGCCCGCAGGGAGCTCTCAGTCGAGGATCCCGAGTTGATATCGGCCATGAGCAAGCAGTCCCCGGGCCCACGGAGCCCGAGGCGGATGCAGCAGCAGCAGACGAAGCACAGCACGGCCCGGCGCACCTCCAGGCTGCGGAAGGAGTAGATGAGGGGGTTGATGGCTGAGTTGAGCAAGGCCAGGGCCAGGGCCCAGTCCATGCCCTTCAGGAGCTTGCAGGTCTGGGACTCGCAGAAGACGTCGAGGAGCAGCAAGGCGAAGAGCGGGCTCCAGCAGAGAATGAAGGCCCCCAGGATCATCAGGACGGTCTTGAGCAGCCGCAGGGACCTCTTGCGGCTGTGGCGGGTGATGACCTGCTGGGAGCTGGCCCGGACCAGGTGGTAGATGGAGGCGTAGAGGCCGATGATGCCCAGAAGGATCATACTGAACATGACCACGCAGAAGAGGATGTAGTTCTTGGAGTAGAGGGGCAGCAGGGTGGAGCAGCTGCGGAAGTCACACAGGCAGTTCCAGCCCAGCAAAGGCAGCATCCCAATGAGGATGGCCAAGGCCCAGCAGGACACGATGAGACTACGCAGGCGTATGGTCTTACTGGCCTCGTTCTCGGCAATGGGTCTCACCATGGTGCTGTAGCGCTCGATGGCCGTCACCAGCAGGCTGAAGGTGGAGGCGGCCAGGGCGATGAAGAGGACGCCCTCCCGGAGGAACCACAGCTCAGGCGTCAGCTGGAAGGTTCTGCTGCCCGACAGGCAGATGTTGCAGATATAGGCCACTCCAGCCAGCAGGTCGCTCACCGTGATGCTAGCAATGCAGGAGTAGACCCACCGGCGGACATGCAGGCCCCTCACGATGGCCATCAGCACCAGCAAGTTCTCCACCACGATGAGGCAGCTAATGGTGATGAAGGCCACCTTGAGGAGGCCCATCCTGTCCTCCTGGGGCCGCCGGCTGCCCAGCTTCCCCGTGTAATTGTAGTGCTGCAGGATGAGGTTGATGTTCTGCCTGGCTGCCAGCTGCAGACAGGAGTCCACGCTGTACAGCAGGCTAACCCTGGCCTCGGGACTGACAGTTAGGAGAGGAGGAAAAGAGGGATCTACTGAACGGCTTAGCCCTGGAGCAGGCATCTTCTGAGGAACCGGCAAGCCCGGAGGAAGGGCAAAGCCCAGAGCTAGAGAAGGCATGAAAACAGGACAGGAGCGGGCCCCGCGTCCAGTCGATGGAGCAGAGGTCAGAGCCGGCGCCCCCGTCTGGCAGCCCGGGATTCTGCAAGAGAGTAAACGTGAGATGTTTTGAAATGCTCACAGTTGTATGGGCATGATAGTGAAGGCTTCCTGTTGTTCAAGAGGGTTTCCTGTTGTGAGTGAAAGCATCACCACTGCCCAGTTCAGCTGAAATCATTTCTCAGCAGTGAGGGCTGAGCTACTGTCCACTGGTTCATTGGTAAACGGGAACACGTGCGGATAGAACATGGATGTAGCAATAGCCCGGCTTTTCTGCTTCCACAGCTGGCTTGATGGTGACTCTAGCTAACCTGGTTGGATGGTGTCGCTCCGGGCTGAGGGAAAGCTCCTTAGCCAAGGGGGCAAGGGGGCACTGCCATTCCTGCACCTACACAAAGTCCTCTACTTTGGGATCTCAGCGTTTCTGTTAAAGTGTTCCCAATGCCTGGCCTTGCACGGAGAGCTTGTTCCCTAATCTCCAGCCTCCCTCGGCCACCAGTGCCCAGACACCCTCCTTGCATCCATCAAGGAGAAGCCCTCCAGTCTCCGTATGGTCTCAGATACATTAGCTCATTTCTGGGGGTGCTTGGCGCAACCTGCTTCTTTGTGCACGGACACGTAGAGGTGCAGTGGGGTGACCAGATGTCCCGATTTTGTAGGAACAGTCCCAATATTTGGGTCTTTTTCTTATATAGGCTCCTATTACCCCCCACCCCCTCTCCCGATTTTTCACATTTGCTGTCTGGGCATCCTAAGGTACAGAACCCTTTCAAGGTGCACTAGCCGTGGGTACCTGCAGGTCTAAGGCGAGGATGGAGCCCAGAGTCTGCTGGAAAACCTTGCATTAATACTGAGCACGGACATTGCTTCTGCCATAGGAGGCTCTGAAAGCACCTTACAAAGATGAGTCACATCACCCCCATTTCACAGGCAGGGAAACTGAGGAACAGAAAGGGCTGTGGCTTGCCCGAGGACCCACAGGGAGCCAGGAATAGAACCCAGGAGTCCTGGCCACATTGCAACGCTGGTATTAATGCGTGACCTGCTTTTGAAACCAAGGAAGGTCTGGATCGGGAACAGCCCCCCACCCCTCACCACCCACTGCCCCCATGAAGCTCTGGCTGGACTCACCTGGAAGGCAGGGGCTGGAGGCTCTGCTGCTGAGCCTGGATGAGAGGCTGGCTCTCAGCAGGAGGTCCTGGCAGAGGTGGCAGTGAGGGCTGCTCGTGCAGGGTGCGTGGCACTTGTACCTAGCAGAAGAGAAAGAAAAGGGGAAGTTGCAACACGCCGAGAACTAACCGCATTTTTAGCAGGATGGACCCACCCAGCGCAGCTGAGAGGTGGGTGGAGGAAGCGCAAAACAACCGAGGGCATCTTCGAGTTCAGCGGCAGGCCTCCCTGCTCTCCCCTGATGCTCATGGTCCCTCTTCGCGACAGGCCGGGGGCGGGGTTAGCTGCTCTGCAGGCTCCAGGTGAAGAGCAGCAGCATTTCCCCACGGACAGCAAGGGCCGCTCTTGCCAGCAAGCCACGGACCAAGGTGCGAAGGCTGTTGGCGGAGACGCACCCACGGCGGGAGACATCCTGGGCACAAGAGGAGAATACAAAGCTCCCCATGCTGCAGAGATGGCAGTGGCTTTTGCAGGGTCCAGTGCAAAGTTACAGGCCCTGTCTGGTTCTCTGCACTCCCTTCTCCCTGCCCTTGGGCACCTGCATCGCCCTCCTGCCTCCCTGCAGACGTCCCATTCCCACCCCACCCTCACGATCCATCTCCCCCACCCACACCACACCCTCTTGCCAGTCTCTATATGGACAAGAGAGCCAGGAGGTAGAGCTGAGCCCAAGCATGGGGCAGGGCAGTTAGGAAGTTCACCCCATGCCGTTCTAGAGCTGGATTCGGATAGGGCCGTGGGGCGGGGCTGCTCCGGTGTCTGCATGGCCCAGGGAAGATCGAGGTTCTCGGCATGGGCTGAAAGGCAGAAGTGTCCCGGTACCAGCAGGGGGGGTCTCTCCCCATGTCAGGGGAGTTCTTCCAGAGTAATGCCTGCGGGATCAGGCCTGTCACAAGTAGTAAGAGGCATGGGGGGGTCTGCCATGAGCTAGAAGAGACCCAGGACCCAGGTCCCCTGACTGTAACAGGGATTCTTTGGGGAGGCCGCTGGCCACAAATAAGACGATTGGTCATGGGCTGAGAATCAGGCAGTGCCCAAGCACCTTGCTCAGTCATGCCCAGCTGGGGCACTCGCCGGCTTGCAGTCAACTCACCCAGTGGCAGAGCGGTCCCAGTGCTGAGAGCCGCAGAATCCCGCTGGCACCAGCAGGTGGGCAGGAGAATGGAGATGGCCTGGGGCGGAGCTGCAGGCCACGCGCTGAAAGGACAGGGTCCACCTTCTGCCTCCGGCAGGTATCGCTGGCCACAGCGAAATCGCAGCCCTCCCGTAAGGCAGAGAGGCATATCTCACCCGGCTTTGTGCTCTTCCCAGACTGACTCTGCTGACACCTTTCCTGCCAAGGCCCTGAGACTGCAAGCAGGCCTAGGAAACCCTCCCACTCCGCGCCATTCCAACATGACACGCCCGACGGGAGAGGAGTCCCAAGCATTACAAGGGGGCGTGGAAGGGGCTGTCCCATCAGGGACCCATTCGCTCCTGCTGGGGCTTTCTGCAGGCAAACGGGCTAAACTCAGCTGGGTCCTTCTCTCACTGCTTGCTCAATACAGGTTGATTTGCATCTCATTCTTCTCAGTTACTGACTCACAGCTGTGCCACCTGGCCCCCTGCACCTCTGAGAAGGGAAACCCCCTCATGTCAAGGCCAACCCGGGGCTCCTGTGTTCCCACTTAGTTGCTTCTGCCTCACGCAAGCCACGCTGGTGCTGTGCAACGTGTCAGCCACGGCGTGGAAACTTGCAAGGAAATCCCGCTCTTGGCACTAGGAGCTGCCGTTTCCACCTACCTCCCCGAGCAAGGAGCGGCTGATGAGACAACTGAGAATAAAACCTCACCAAGGAAACGGTGTTGTAAAAATGTATAGATTTAAAAATTGGGGGTGGGAAGGGCGGTAGTAAAGATGCTTGTGAAAAGTGCTGGATTGGATCTGTCTACAATCGACAGATATGTTATCGATCTGTCACTCAATCATCAACATTACATGGATTATAGTCTGGCTCCTGACAGATGCCAGAAAGTAGTCGTAAACGGGGAACCATTGCGGAACAGGTCGATTTCTATTGGGATCCCACAGGGACCAGTTCTTGGCCCTCTGCTATTTAATATTTTTGTCAATGACCTGGCAGAAAACATAAAATCCTTGCTGATCCAGTTTATCGCTGTTGCAGAGATTGGGGGAGTGGGAAATAATGGAGTGAGATCACCGACACAGACAATCTGAATCGCCCTGTAAGCAGGGGCGCAGGCAAACTATTTATGTTTTGATATGGCCAAATATAAGATCATACACTTAGGAACAAAGACCATCACCCACACTTACAGGATGGGGGACTCTGTCCTGGGAAGCAGTGACTTGAAAAGATGTGGGAGTCACGGTGGCTACTCAGCTGAACATGAGCACCCAGTGCGATCCAGTGGCCAAAAGGGCTAATGCAAACCTTGGGTGCATAAACAAGGGAATATCACGTCTTTGTAGAGAGGTTATTACCTTACTATTTGGCACCGGTGTGATCGTTGCTGGAATACCATGTCCAGTTATAGTGTCCAGAAGTCAAGACAGATGTTGATCAACGGAAGAGAGTAAACGTGAGATGTTTTGAAATGCTCACAGTTGTATGGGCATGATAGTGAAGGCTTCCTGTTGTTCAAGAGGGTTTCCTGTTGTGAGTGAAAGCATCACCACTGCACCAAAGATCCAGGAGAATGATTAAAGAACTGGAACCCATACCTCGTAACAGGAGATCAATCTATTTAGTTATCAGAGAAGTTTAAGGGGTGACTTGCGCCGTCTATAAATACCTACATGTGAACCAGAAGTTTCATAATAGTGGACTCTTCAGTCTAGCCTGCGAAGGTCTAACAAGATCCAGCGGCTAGAAACAGAAGGTAGAAAAGTTCACACGAGAAATAAGGTGCCAGTTTTTACTAGTGCGGGTAATTAACCTTTGGAAGAACTTGCCAAGGGCTGTGATGGATTCTTCATCACTGGACATTTTAAAATCATGGTTGGATGTTTTTCTAAAAGATTAGCCCTAGTTCAGCCACACCCACAGCTGTTGCACTTGAAACACTAGTAAATTCAGGAAAGTCCTGTGGCCTGGGTTGTGCTGGAGGTCAGACTAGATGATCCCTTCTGATCTGGAAAAAAAAAAAATCTATAGATCTGTGAACGTACAAATCTACCTATCTGTCCATCATCAGCAGACATATTCCACTATCTGGCTGGGTCTTTAGAAAGTTGCTCCTCACTGTGGCATCTGCCTCTCCAGGAGAACAGAGCCCTCCATCTACCCACAGGGGCAGGGCAAGCTTCCCCATGTCAGTGGGCACCAGTCCGGGTTTCTGAACGTACAGTCTTTGTCCCCCTGTGAGGTGACTGACAACTTAGTTCCAATTATGATGGTCTGCCTGAATGGAGCTCCTGGGCAGGCCCACTGATGTGGGGGACAAAGAGGGCAATTGCTCAGAGGCCCCGGCGATTTAAAGGGGCCTGGGGGCCCGCAGCCACTACTGCTGGCAGTGCAGCGGGGCTCAAGCAGGCTTCCTGCCTGCCCTCGCTCCGTGCCGCTCCCGGAAGTGGCTGACACATCCCTGCGGCCCCTGGGGGGGACAGGGAATCTCCATGCGCTGCCCCCGCCCCAAGCGCCGACTCCGCAGTTCCCATTGGCCGGGAACTGCAGCCAATGGGAGCTGCGGGGGTGGTGCCTGCAGGCAGCGGTGCACAGAGACCTCCTGGGTCCCCTGCCTAGGAGCCGCTGCCAGAGGGGTGTGCCGGTCGCTTTCAGGAGCTGCCCGAGGTAAGTGCCGACCTCCTGACCCCCTCATTCACCCCAACCCCCTGCCCCAGCCTAGAGCCTGCACCCAAACTCCCTTCCATAGCCTGACCCTGCACCCCCTCCCGCACCCAAACTCCCTCCCAGAGCCTGCACCCCGCACCCCCTCCCGCACCCAAACTCCCTCCCAGAGCCCGACCCCGCACCCCCTCCCGCACCCAAACTCCCTCCCAGAGCCTGACCCCTCGCCTCCTCCCGCACCCAAACTCCCTCCCAGAGCCCGACCCCGCACCCCCTCCCGCACCCAAACTCCCTCCCAGAGCCTGCACCCCGCACCCCCTCCCGTACCCAAACTCCCTCCCAGAGCCTGCACCCCACACCCCCTCCCGCACCCAAACTCCCTCCCAGAGCCTGACCCCGCACCCCTTCCCGCACCCAAACTCCCTTCCATAGCCTGACCCCTCACCCCTTCCCGCACCCAAACTCCCTTCCATAGCCTGACCCCTCACCCCCTCCCGCACCCAAACTCCCTCCCAGAGCCTGCACCCCGCACCCCCTCCGCACCCAAACTCCCTCCCAGAGCCTGCACCCCGCACCCCCCCCGCACCCAAACTCCCTCCCAGAGCCTGCACCCCGCACCCCCTCCCGCACCCAAACTCCCTCCCAGAGCCTGACCCCTCACCCCCCCCCCGCACCCAAACTCCCTCCCAGAGCCCGACCCCTCACCCCCTCCCGCACCCAAACTCCCTCCCAGAGCCTGCACCCCGCACCCCCTCCGCACCCAAACTCCCTCCCAGAGCCTGACCCCGCACCCCTTCCCACACCCAAACTCCCTTCCATAGCCTGACCCCTCACCCCCTCCCGCACCCAAACTCCCTCCCAGAGCCTGCACCCCGCACCCCCCCCCGCACCCAAACTCCCTCCCAGAGCCTGCACCCCGCACCCAAAACCCCTCCCAGAGCCTGCACCCCACACCCCTTCCCGCACCCAAACTCCCTCCCAGAGCCTGCACCCCGCACCCAAAACCCCTCCCAGAGCCTGCACACCACACCCCTTCCCGCACCCAAACTCCCTCCCAGAGCCTGCACCCCGCACCCCCTCCCGCACCCAAACTCCCTCCCAGAGCCTGCACCCCGCACCCCCTCCGCACCCAAACTCCCTCCCAGAGCCTGACCCCGCACCCCTTCCCACACCCAAACTCCCTTCCATAGCCTGACCCCTCACCCCCTCCCGCACCCAAACTCCCTCCCAGAGCCTGCACCCCGCACCCCCCCCGCACCCAAACTCCCTCCCAGAGCCTGCACCCCGCACCCAAAACCCCTCCCAGAGCCTGCACCCCACACCCCTTCCCGCACCCAAACTCCCTCCCAGAGCCTGCACCCCGCACCCAAAACCCCTCCCAGAGCCTGCACACCACACCCCTTCCCGCACCCAAACTCCCTCCCCGAGCCTGCACCCCGCACCCCCTCCCGCACCCAAACTCCCTCCCAGAGCCTGCACCCCGCACCCCCTCCGCACCCAAACTCCCTCCCAGAGCCTGTACCCCGCACCCCCTCCCGTACCCAAACTCCCTCCCAGAGCCTGCACCCCGCACCCCCTCCCGTACCCAAACTCCCTCCCAGAGCCTGCACCCCGCACCCAAAACCCCTCCCAGAGCTTGCACCCCACACCCCTTCCCACACCCAAACTCCCTCCCAGAGCCTGCACCCCGCACCCCCTCCCGCACCCAAAATCCCTCCCAGAGCCTGCACCCCGCACCCCCTCCCGCACCCAAACTCCCTCCCAGAGCCTGCACCCCGCACCCCCTCCGCACCCAAACTCCCTCCCAGAGCCTGCACCCCGCACCCCCTCCCGCACCCAAACTCCCTCCCAGAGCCTGCACCCCGCACCCAAAACCCCTCCCAGAGCCTGCACCCCACACCCCTTCCCGCACCCAAACTCCCTCCCAGAGCCTGCACCCCGCACCCCCTCCCGCACCCAAACTCCCTCCCAGAGCCTGCACCCCGCACCCCCTCCGCACCCAAACTCCTTCCCAGAGCCTGCACCCCGCACCCCCTCCCGCACCCAAACTCCCTCCCAGAGCCTGCACCCCACACCCCTTCCCGCACCCAAACTCCCTCCCAGAGCCTGCACCCCGCACCCCCTCCCGCACCCAAACTCCCTCCCAGAGCCTGCACCCCGCACCCCCTCCGCACCCAAACTCCCTCCCAGAGCCCGACCCCTCACCCCCTCCCGCACCCAAACTCCCTCCCAGAGCCTGCACCCCGCACCCCCTCCGCACCCAAACTCCCTCCCAGAGCCTGCACCCCGCACCCCTTCCCGCACCCAAACTCCCTCCCAGAGCCTGCACCCCGCACCCCCTCCCGCACCCAAACTCCCTCCCAGAGCCTGCACCCCGCACCCCCCCGCACCCAAACTCCCTCCCAGAGCCTGCACCCCGCACCCAAAACCCCTCCCAGAGCCTGCACCCCACACCCCTTCCCGCACCCAAACTCCCTCCCAGAGCCCGACCCTTCACCCCCTCCCGCACCCAAACTCCCTCCCAGAGCCCGACCCCTCACCCCCTCCCGCACCCAAACTCCCTCCCAGAGCCTGCACCCCGTACCCCCTCCGCACCCAAACTCCCTCCCAGAGCCTGCACCCCGCACCCCTTCCCGCACCCAAACTCCCTCCCAGAGCCCGACCCCTCACCCCCTCCCGCACCCAAACTCCCTCCCAGAGCCTGCACCCCGCACCCCCTCCCGCACCCAAACTCCCTCCCAGAGCCTGCACCCCGCACCCCCTCCGCACCCAAACTCCCTCCCAGAGCCTGCACCCCGCACCCCCTCCGCACCCAAACTCCCTCCCAGAGCCTGCACCCCGCACCCCCTCCCGCACCCAAACTCCCTCCCAGAGCCTGCACCCCACACCCCTTCCCGCACCCAAACTCCCTCCCAGAGCCTGCACCCCGCACCCCCTCCCGCACCCAAACTCCCTCCCAGAGCCTGCACCCCGCACCCCCTCCCGCACCCAAACTCCCTCCCAGAGCCTGCACCCCGTACCCCCTCCGCACCCAAACTCCCTCCCAGAGCCTGCACCCCGCACCCCTTCCCGCACCCAAACTCCCTCCCAGAGCCTGCACCCCGCACCCCCTCCCGCACCCAAACTCCCTCCCAGAGCCTGCACCCCGCACCCTCCCCGCACCCAAACTCCCTCCCAGAGCCTGCACCCCGCACCCCCTCCCGCACCCAAACTCCCTCCCAGAGCCTGCACCCCACACCCCTTCCCGCACCCAAACTCCCTCCCAGAGCCTGCACCCCGCACCCCCTCCCGCACCCAAGCTCCCTCCCAGAGCCTGCACCCCGCACCCCCTCCGCACCCAAACTCCCTCCCAGAGCCTGCACCCCGCACCCCTTCCCGCACCCAAACTCCCTCCCAGAGCCTGCACCCCGCACCCCCTCCCGCACCCAAACTCCCTCCCAGAGCCTGCACCCCGCACCCCCTCCCGTACCCAAACTCCCTCCCAGAGCCTGCACCCTGCACCCAAAACCCCTCCCAGAGCCTGCACCCCACACCCCTTCCCGCACCCAAACTCCCTCCCAGAGCCTGCACCCCGCACCCCCTCCCGCACCCAAACTCCCTCCCAGAGCCTGCACCCCGCACCCCCTCCGCACCCAAACTCCCTCCCAGAGCCTGCACCCCGCACCCCTTCCGGCACCCAAACTCCCTCCCAGAGCCCGACCCTTCACCCCCTCCCGCACCCAAACTCCCTCCCAGAGCCTGCACCCCGCACCCCCTCCGCACCCAAACTCCCTCCCAGAGCCTGACCCCTCACCCCCTCCCGCACCCAAACTCCCTCCCAGAGCCTGCACCCCGCACCCCCCCCCGCACCCAAACTCCCTCCCAGAGCCTGACCCCTCACCCCCTCCCGCACCCAAACTCCCTCCCAGAGCCTGCACCCCGCACCCCCCTCCCGCACCCAAACTCCCTCCCAGAGCCTGCACCCCTCACCCCCTCCCGCACCCAAACTCCCTCCCAGAGCCTGCACCCCGCACCCCCTCCCGCACCCAAACTCCCTCCCAGAGCCTGCACCCCGCACCCCCTCCGCACCCAAACTCCCTCCCAGAGCCTGCACCCCGCACCCCTTCCCGCACCCAAACTCCCTCCCAGAGCCTGACCCCTCGCCCACTCCCGCACCCAAACTCCCTCCCAGAGCCTGCACCCCGCACCCCTTCCCGCACCCAAACTCCCTCCCAGAGCCTGCACCCCGCACCCCCTCCCGCACCCAAACTCCCTCCCAGAGCCCGACCCCTCACCCCCTCCCGCACCCAAACTCCCTCCCAGAGCCTGACCCCGCACCCCCTCCCGCACCCAAACTCCCTCCCAGAGCCTGCACCCCGCACCCCCTCCCGCACCCAAACTCCCTCCCAGAGCCTGACCCTGCACCCCCTCCCGCACCCAAACTCCCTCCCAGAGCCTGCACCCTGCACCCCCCCCGCACCCAAACTCCCTCCCAGAGCCCGACCCCGCACCCCCCCCGCACCCAAACTCCCTCCCAGAGCCTGCACCCCTCACCCCCTCCCACACCCAAACTCCCTCCCAGAGCCTGACCCCTCGCCCACTCCCGCACCCAAACTCCCTCCCAGAGCCTGCACCCCGCACCCCCTCCCGCACCCAAACTCCCTCCCAGAGCCCGACCCCGCACCCCCTCCCGCACCCAAACTCCCTCCCAGAGGCTGCACCCCGCACCCCCTCCCGCACCCAAACTCCCTCCCAGAGCCCGACCCCGCACCCCCTCCCGCACCCAAACTCCCTCCCAGAGCCTGACCCCTCACCCCCTCCCGCACCCAAACTCCCTCCCAGAGCCCGACCCCTCACCCCCTCCCGCACCCAAACTCCCTCCCAGAGCCTGACCCCTCGCCTCCTCCCGCACCCAAACTCCCTCCCAGAGCCTGCACCCCGCACCCCTACCCCCTGCCCCAGCCAGGTGAAAGTGAGTGAGGTTGGGGGAGAGCAAGCAACGGGGGGGCGTGGGGGATGGAGGGAGCAGGGGCCAGGGCCTTGGAGAAGGTGCAGGGCACCATCAGCACAGGTGCCTCACCGCCCGAATGGCAGGTGGACCGCGTCTGCGCAGGCGCGGCTTGTGCATGCGTGGGGGCCCATTGACCATTCTGCCCTGGGGCCCGGAATTGCTGTCTTCGGGCCTGCCCCTGGGGAGCCGTGTGGCCTAGTAATTAGGACAATAGGCTACGAGTCAGGAGACCAGCATTCTATTCCGAACTCTGACCTGCTGGGTGACCTTGGGCATGTCATTTCCCCCCGCTCTGTGCCTCAGTTTCCCCTCCCACGCTTTGTCTGCTTTGACGGTAAGCTCTCTGGGTCAGGGACAGCCTCTTGCTACGTGTATGTACAGCACCACACACAATAGGGCCAGGGCCTTAAGGCATTATTGTAATACAAATTAAAATGATAACCGTAGTCCCTTGGCTATGGGACAATCGAAAGGCCTTTGGGGTCTCCTTTTGAAAAAACAGCCGCAGCCTGGCCTCTCTTTTTCCTGGTGCTGTTTTATGTCTGCTAATAATTGTGTCTGATCCACCGTGACTTGATTTTTACTTCAAAATGTCTCCATCCTCAGGGCCAGATTCTGCTGTCAGTCACCCCCCGAAAACCAGATTTCCCCGTGCGTCCCCAGCAGCACAATCTGCCTCCCAGTAAGCCAGGTCATTTACTGAACGTGGCTGGGGTTTTCAAGGGGAATTCGGGATCCAGGCCCCACTGAAATTCAACAGGAGTTGGGCCTCTAGTCAGTCTCCTTTGAGAATCCCAGTTTGAGCTCCCACCTGGATTCACACAGAGATCCACAGGTTTCAGAGTAACAGCCGTGTTAGTCTGTATTCGCAAAAAGAAAAGGAGTACTTGTGGCACCTTAGAGACTAACCAATTTATCTGAGCATGAGCTTTCGTGAGCTACAGCTCACTTCATCGGATGCATACCGTGGAAACTGCAGAAGACATTATATACACAGAGACCATGAAACAATACCTCCTCCCACCCCACTGTCCTGCTGGTAATAGCTTATCTAAAGTGATCATCAAGTTGGGCCGTTTCCAGCACAAATCCAGGTTTTCTCACCCTCCGCCCCCCCCCCCCACACACACACAAACTCACTCTCCTGCTGGTAATAGCCCATCCAAAGTGACCACTCTCTTCACAATGTGTATGATAATCAAGGTGGGCCATTTCCTGCACAAATCCAGGTTCTCTCACCCCCCTCCAAAAACCACACACACAAACTCACTCTCCTGCTGGTAATAGCTTATCCAAAGTGACCACTCTCCCTACAATGTGCATGATAATCAAGGTGGGCCATTTCCTGCACAAATCCAGGTTCTCTCACCCCCCTCCAAAAACCACACACACAAACTCACTCTCCTGCTGGCAATAGCTCATCCAAACTGACCACTCTCCAAGTTTAAATCCAAGTTTAACCAGAACGTCGGGGGGGGGGGGGTAGAAAAAAACAAGGGGAAATAGGCTACCTTGCATAATGACTTAGCCACTCCCAGTCTCTATTTAAGCCTAAATTAATAGTATCCAATTTGCAAATGAATTCCAATTCAGCAGTTTCTCGCTGGAGTCTGGATTTGAAGTTTTTTTGTTGTAAGATAGCGACCTTCATATCTGTGATTGCGTGACCAGAGAGATTGAAGTGTTCTCCGACTGGTTTATGAATGTTATAATTCTTGACATCTGATTTGTGTCCATTTATTCTTTTACGTAGAGATTGTCCAGTTTGGCCAATGTACATGGCAGAGGGGCATTGCTGGCACATGATGGCATATATCACATTGGTGGATGTGCAGGTGAACGAGCCTCTGATAGTGTGGCTGATGTTATTAGGCCCTGTGATGGTGTCCCCTGAATAGATATGTGGGCACAGTTAGCAACGGGCTTTGTTGCAAGGATAAGTTCCTGGGTTAGTGGTTCTGTTGTGTGGTATGTGGTTGTTGGTGAGTATTTGCTTCAGGTTGCGGGGCTGTCTGTAGGCAAGGACTGGCCTGTCTCCCAAGATTTGTGAGAGTGTTGGGTCATCCTTCAGGATAGGTTGTAGATCCTTAATAATGCGTTGGAGGGGTTTTAGTTGGGGGCTGAAGGTGACGGTGATCCATGCCGCTTCAGGTGGCCAGCACAGCTCATGTTTGGCTTCACGTGATGGAGAAACTCTGCTCTTCCGAGAAGCAATAAATCCACCAGCCCAACTGTGAGCCATATGGAATCGACACATGCAGTGATGGGCGACGGTCACAAGCAGCTGTTAGCATCTCCAGAGCTCGGCCTGGGTGGGAGCCAAGTTTTCGTCCTCATCACTCGGTGATGCTCCAAGTCCCTGTCTCTGCAAACACAGCCTGAGTGTTATCTCAGGGCTCCTCCTTATCACCTGTTTCAGTTCTTGTCCTTTCCTCTCAAGCCAATCTCACAATCTGCTTTTGATGCCTCGATAACTGGGCATCTGCTCACAAGAGCCAGGGGCAAGTCTCAGACTTGTTCAGGCTCTCAAGCAGCAACGTGTGCGTGCAGACATAAGTCACACGAACCTCTGGTCGAGTTTTACCAGCAATCTGCATCTTTGACTGCATTCTCCCTTGAGACCTGTCCATCCTCGTTCCAGTCAGGGCATGTTTCATAGAAAAATCCCACTGGCACCAAGCTTTGGAAAGGCCTTTGTATTGCCCGCTCCACAAAAAGACCTGGGTATGTAACCCTTCCTCTTCCAGGATGGGTCTTCAGCCACCTCTAGTGACTGCTCCATAGAGGAGTCTGATACTGCTGACAACAAAGGCAACTTACCCTTTAGCTCAAGTGGTTGTGGCCCCTGCTTTGCATGCAGGAGGTCCCTGGTTCCGATCCCCCTAATCACCCAAGCAGCATTGGGTGGATGTGCATTAGTCATTTATATCTTGAGATATCAGTAGGGGTCAAGAAATCACTGCGTAGGTCTCAACATAGCAAGGCACGCACCTGCCGGGAGGAGGGGAACGGGAAATGGGGAGTTTGCATGAGATGGCAGCGCGTGCTGCTCAGCGGTTAGGCAGGAGGAGATGGGAGATGCAGCAGGGGCAGCCCAGCTCAGATAGTTTCCTGGCTTCCGACTTCCGTTGGTCTGAAGCTATAAAACCAGCCCCGGGGCAGCAGGAGGCTCCCAGCCTGGAAGAGGACCCAAGAAGCTGTGAATTCAGAGAAGGAGCAGCCCCAATGTCTCCTGCTCCTGCTCTCCCTGCTGTCCTACCCCTCAGCCCGTGCTGGTGAGTAGAGGAAGCCATGGGCTGCAGGGGCGGTGAGTTGTATGAGCCCGTGGTACCTGCGCTCCAGCAAATTCAGGGCCCGGGAGGGGGTCCGGCTCCACCAATGTTTGGGGCTGGGTCTCTCCCCCAACCCCGGAGCGTCCCTGCCTGCCCCCTGGGCAGCGGGCGGCCACCCTGGAGCTCCCCATTGCGCTTCCTCGCCTGCCACTGCCGCTGCCGGTTACAAGGGAGCGGCGCTGGGGGCAGGCTGAGGCGGCTGCTGTGCCGGAGATGGGGAGGAGGTGCATGGCAAACCCCCGCCCCACCCCGGGCAGGCGACTCTGAGTCAACTCCGAGGGCGGGGGGACACAGATGGAGCAGCACGCAGGGCAACCTGGCCGCACCTCTGCGTAGGAGCCAGAGGGGGGACATGACGCCTCTTCCGGGAGCTGCTTCAGGTAAGCATTGCCCAGAGTCTACACCCCTGACCGCCTCCCGCTCCCCAACCCCCAGCCCCGATCCCCTTCCCACCCTCCAAACCCCTTGGTCCCAGCCCAGAGACCCTCCTGTACCCCCAACCCCATCCCAGAGCCTGCACCCCAAGCTGGAGCTCCCCCATACACCTCCAACCCCCTGCCCCAGCCCCCTCCTGCACCCTGAACTCATTTCTAGCCCAACCCCGGAGCTCACACCCCCAGCCAGAGCCCTCACCCCCTCCCACACCCCAACCCCCAATTTTGTGAGCGTTCATGGCCCGCCATACAATTTCCATACCCAGATGTGGCCCTCGGGGGTTTGCCCACCCCTGCTCTACCTGCAATTTTTAGCCCTGCACCTGAGCCAGCTGCCCCAGGCCCCAAGTGCCATAGGTGTTTTATTGCAGTGTGGACATACTCTTAGGGTTTGTAGGTTATATCTGCTGCAGAGGGCCTCTGGTATTTAGATCCACCTCTCTGGGCTTTGTCCTTGTGTGACAGCCGCCCTCTCGACTACCACAGCAAGGACTGAACCAGAGCAAACCTCACGGGCTGCTGTAACTAGAGCTGCAGTTCTGTAGCGAGGGAAGGGTGAGCAGACACCAAGTGTGAAAAACCGGGACAGGGGGTGGGGTGGTAATAGGAGCCTATATAAGAAAAAGCCCCCAAAATCGGGCCTGTCCCTATAAAATCGGGACATCTGGTCAGGCTAAGTGAGGGCAACATTATTCACGCCCTCTGTGGATTGGCACAGAGGTGACCAGGTGGCACGTTCACGGGTTTGGGCTCCGCAGACTCAAACGCCGATGGACCTGTTGTGGCCGCACAGGTGTGACATCATGACGCAATCCCAGGACAGCCCGTTCCCAGTGGATGAGCACGGGCCATCTAGGGAAGTAGCTGGCCAAGGAAAGTGACGCTGCCCAGTCTCCGTCCCTGGGCTGGCATCACACAACCCAAGGATGTGGGTGTTCCAACATCAGAAGGTGACGGTCAGGACGTGTCTAGCTTTGGGGCTCAACCTCCAACCTGGTATAACCCCCATTTCTACATCCTGCTCCCAGGCAGATTCCTGATGAGCAAGCACCTGGAAAAACAAAACCCCAAAACCTTCCTGTTCATCTCCTGCAGGGTCTAACATGTTGGCTCCCCTCCCATAACAGCTGAGCCACAAAGCCAAACTGAATAAATACGTCCAGGTGATCCCCCTGCCCAAGAGCAGCAGCGACATCCCCGCGGACACCAAGTGCATCGTGTCGGCATGGGGCTACATTGACAAAGAGGTAGCGATGGACAAGCTCTTCGAGACCAATGCCACTGTCCTGAGCCAGAGGAAATGTCTCCTATCCTACCCAGAGCTCAGCGACGGCATGGTCTGTGCGGCCAGCTACCATAGGCGCACTGACGTCAACTACGTACGTCTCTCCATCCCTTCCCGTCCTCCCCAGCCATGCTGCCCTGAGGTCAGCGGGTGGGAAGGGACATCCCCAGCCACCTTAATGGCCCACTTCACTCATGAGCCACAGAGGCACCAAAGGGGCACTCAGAAACATTGTCCTCGTTTTATTTCTTGCCCCCTGCAGCCAGAGGAGCTGACTCTTCCCTGCCCCAGCAGAGCTTCCCCGCGCTTGCGCACGCCCCTGAAAGATATTCCCTAGTAGACACAAGACCAGAGCCATTGAGCCAGTCCCCTGGGGTCACACGGTGGTGGAGCCAGGATTGGAAGTAGCCATCAGTGGCTCTATATCCTGCGTTCGTGCCCGCTAGCCCACAATGCGCTTTCTCAGTGCCTATGTTCTACTTAACCCTATTTCCCCGTGTCTTTCTCAGGGGGACTCCAGTGGCCCTTTGGTCTGCAACGGGGCGGCCCAGGGGATTGTCTCCTATGGTTTCCAGTTCCCTCCCTCGGTGTACACTCACATCGCCCACTACCTGCCCTGGATTCGAAAGACCATGGGGCAGTGACCAGAGAGGAAGATGCTATAGCTTCTCCAGCATCTGCATTTCCTTATGCTGCAGTCACTGGATTTTCTCTCCCCGGGGTGTTACAGGGAACTATAGGGATAACCATGCCCACCAACTCCTCCTTTTGGGCTGCCTTTTCCTCTACATTTAAATACCATCATTAGTGGATCAGAACTTTTCTCCTGCCTCTCCCCGCAGGAAGAACACACAGGGCTTAATCCTGAGCCCCTCGCCAAGTTTGCATGCGGGCAAACCTCCCAGGTTAGCCTGGGTGAGGAGGGAGCGAAAACATGGCAAGGAACTCAGCTTTGGCCCAAACAGATTGGAACAAAGCTTTCCTCAGTCAAGCAGCCCCCTCCTGGTTCAGAACACACACGAATCCCACCGTGCCGGGGAGCATTTCAAAGCACAGGGATTTTGATGGGGTTCAGACACCCAATTCAAAGGCTTTTTGTCGGGAAATGCTGACTCATCAAAACCCAAGGGGTCTGTGGCTCAGGGCTGGCTTTGAGGACGCTCCCGACAGAAAATATTAGGGGTTGTCTTTTTTTCTGGATTGCGGAAACTGGCTATTTTGACATTTTCTAGATGGCTCGTTTTGGGTTTGGGGTTGAGGCCACTTTTCATTTTGAAATTTGAATTAACGGCAAGGCAAAGCAAAGCAAGGCAAGGCAAGGCAAGGCAAGGCACCTTTTTTTTTTAAAGGGTTGAAACAAAAAATGAAATGTTTTGAAATTAACCAAACTGCTTCCATTGACCAGATCTGATTTTTTTTATTGCAGATTATCAGTTTGAAAAAATCCGCAAGAGTCCCACTGCTCACCCCAATTTGAGACGGGCCTTTCCCCCCCCAGACCTTGAAAATTCTGGTGGGACGGAACACCATTTCCTCCCCCATTCTGTTTTTCCTCCCCCTCACTGCCCCATTCCTTCTATGTCCCTGCAGTGCTAGAGTGACAATAAACAAGCTCCTGCATTTCGTAAAGTCTCCTGCCTTATTTTGAAGTTTGTTTCTGCTCATTGTTGTAAAAGGGATACCTGCTTACTGTATTTTTCACTCCATGCATCTGATGAAGTGGGTTCTAGCCCACGAAAGCATCTAAGATGCCCCAAGGACTCCTCGTTGTTTTTGCTGATACAGACGAATGCAGCTACCACTCTGAAACCAGAAAGAAAAGAGAGTACACTGGGTCTCATTTATAGCCAGAGGGCTCAGATCAGCCAAACCCTGATCCCCTCCCATTCCCACCCCATGCACCTACTGCCATGTACGCATTTATTAGCCTTCCCCACGCTCGTCCCGGGACCTGCAGCAGCCCTGAAAGGGGATTCTGCACACACTGTCCAGAACACAAGGACTCCCAGAGCTCAGCACAATAGGGCTGTTTCAGCACCGTGCCTGTGGAGACTCCAGCCTGAGACGCACACAACCTGCTCTCTCTCAACTTCCCTTTTGTGTTCCTCTCCACCCCCGGCTCTTTGCCTCCTGTCGCCTCTCCCTCTCGCAGCTTGTCCCCGGATTCTGAGACCAGCTACGCCACACCAGCCCAGCGGCAAGATGAGCTGGCCCATCCAGCTCTGCCCAGCTGGAGAAAGACCAGCCAGGGAGAGGGATCAGACCAGCCAGGTGACACCGAGCCAGAGCCCAGAGAAGAGCTGCCCTGAGAGACTCAGCACCATCTGGGACTGAGCAGCCAGCCCGGATCTTCAGAATGGCCACAAAGGCTGGTGTCAGAGTAACAGCCGTGTTAGTCTGTATTCACAAAAAGAAAAGGAGGACTTGTGGCACCTTAGAGACTAACCAATTTATTTGAGCATAAACTTTCGTGAGCTACAGCTCACTTCATCGGATGCACCACTTTTATGCCCCTGCCACTTCTCCCCCTTGCGTCTGTTTGTCCAAAGCAGGGAGAGTGACCGTCCATCACATCAACCCTTTCCTCCCCCAACATCCTCCCAAGAAAGGCTGTCTGACAAAAATAAGAGACACTGACCAACACCCTCTCTCGGAAAAGGGGACTCTGGTAGGGTTTGGCTAAGTTAGGTCTGTACAATCGCTCTGTTTCCCTTCCAAAAAGGGCTTTATGTCTCGGGCCACTTCTTTTTTCTTTTATGCAGCCTGCTCAAGACATTTGCAAACTTTGGCATGAATTGTGCTGCCACGGAGCTAAGCAGGCCGAGGTCTCTGACCTCCAGACTTGTTTAACTCTTTACTATTGTACAGTGACAGGGTCACGTTAACACTCTGGAGGCTCTGGGCCCCCTTGTTCCATCAAACTTAACACAACAGGCCCCAACTCTTAATACACCGAGCTAGAGTCAGCCAGTGGAAATGGCCATAACCCCACAGAGCTGATTTGCACCAGCAGAGGATCTGTCTTGTTCTCACTGCCCTGGCAGGACACGATTTTTAACTGTTGGCGACAAACTGATCAACACAGAAGAATCGTCTCTAACAGCAGGAAGTGGGCCGGGAGGGCTTGGTGTAAACACAGTCCTGAGATGAATACAAGGTGAAGGTAGCACTTCCTGCCCCCCAACGGAAGGGCTGTGCCTGCAGCTGAAAAACCCCACAGAGTTGTTTGTGTCTTTTGATGAGGCACACCTCTCTGTGGTTAGAGTTTCTCCTCCCAACTGAAGCAGAAGATGCTTGCTGTTCTAGTAGGTAAGACACTGGTCTAGGGTCCAGGTGCTCTGGGTTTTATCCCTGGCTCAGGTCTCAGGTGGTGCGTGGCCTCGGTCAAGTCACTTCACCTCGCTCCATGCCTCAGTTTCCCCTCCTGTAAATTGGTTGGGGCAGGGCATCTCTCTCACTGCAAGTTCAGACAGCACCCAGCACAATATGGTCCTCTAGATGCTACTAACGGTGATTTTTCCACTCTCCACTTCACCAGAGAGATTTGGCAGCCCCCTTAGTACATGAGACCATTGTCTGCTCAGAGCACAGATCTTAAGGTTAACGACTCGGCCTTGTCCCTGGCCCAGTAAGTACCTGCTGCAGCTGCTGGTGGGTTCCACATCCACCCAGAGGCATTCCCCACTCCAACAATTCCATAACAAGAAGTTCATGGCATCCACCAGAATCCAGACATGGTGAACAGAGAGATTCCCACCCCAATTGTCACAAGAGCGGAGCAGGCAGTGGGCTGTGGGTCAGGAGGGCTGAGGTGCATTACCACAGCCATGTGTGTGGGGAGCCCAGGAGCAGAGTCAGAGGACCGGTGTGGGGCGGGATCGGGGTGTGCCAGCCCAGGACTGGGCTAGCAGGCGTTGCTGTAGCGAAGGATTGACGCTTAACTGAGCTTCCCGTTTGGATTTCCATGGTCACCCATAGGGCTGTGCAGTACCCTGACCGTTTACTGCCTCGTGAGCACCTCCCCCTGGCCAGAAGCCACTCTACAGCACTCTGCCTCAATGGCCATCCCACCTCTTCAGGGCTCCTCTAAGAACCCTCCAGGCCCCAGCCCCTCCACAAACCCACGCAGCCTGGACCCCAGGTCAGCTGAGCCCAGCCCCCTCCTCCCTGACAGCCTGTCTGTCTGCTTCCCAGTACCTTCTGTCTGAAGTTTGGCCTTTGCCACAGAGCCTTTCCCATCTTTCCCCTGCTTCCTGGGCACAGTCGCTCCCCGGCCTGGAGAGCGTTCTCTCAGCACTGTCGCCATTCCCGCCAGGCTCAATCATGCTCCCTCAACGACCGCCCCGCTTCCTGCTGCCTCACCCAGCTTAAAACAGACTCTTCCTCCCAGTCCCTACAGATGGGCTCCGCCAGCCGCCCTCCAGTTCCTGAGTCTCTGATCTTCCTCCCACATCAAATCCCCACATCTCCTACCTGCTGCTCCGCCTCTGTCCGTTCCCTGATTTGGGGGGAAACTCTCCAAGTCTGAAGCCCAGACCCTGCCTAAATCCAGCCCTGGCAACGTGTGTGTTCCCTTAGGGATCTAGGCTTATGAACAGGATGGGTCAGACCCAACAATCTCCACTTCTGCTGTGAAACCACCAGCTACTGACCGCTGTGGTTATGAGTAGCAATCAGGGGCAGCCGTCAGCAATCCCCGTGGCAAGCGGGCGATCAGCACACGTGGAGGAACCGCGCTGAGTGGCCAGCACTTTGCAGCAGGCTGAGTTCTTATCTCCAAAATGCAGCCGGAGTTTTATCTAAGGGCTCCCCTTGTATCTCTGTTGTGGGTCAGATACGGCCTCTCGGCACAAACCTCACTCTCAGTCCCTTCTCTTGAAGCTGTTCTACTCTCCCTAAATAGTTAGTCATCGGAACAGGGACTTGAACATGGGTCTCCCCTGTTTTAACGGCGGGCTGTAACCACTAGGCTATAGAGTCATCTGTGCTCTTTTTCCCTGGCCCAACAGAACAGCTTCAACCAGCGAGATTGAGCCAACCTGTAGTCCAGTGGCTAGGACATGCTCCTACAACATGGAAGACCCCACATCAGACAGAGAGAAGAATTGAACCAGGGTCTTCCTCAGCCCCGGTGAGTTCCCTACCTGCTGGGCTAAAGGCTATAAAAAGGCAGTGCCCTCCCCACTAGGATATTTGGTCAAAATGCCCAAAATCCAAACAAACCATTTTGCGTCTGCACAAAACGCTCTGTTTCAGCCTGACATGGCATTTCTCCAACTTTGCGATTCACTGAAAAATTTGTTTTCGGTTCAACCCAAAACAAAAACTTTTATGTTATTTTTCAGAGTTGCCAGCGAACCAAAAAATCCATTATTCCCCCAGTCCTAGCCAAGACCCGTCTCAGGATCAGGATGACAAAGGCCGAACGGTGTCACAGTGAGTCCCAGGAGATGGTGAGAATAGCAGCCATGAGGGTTTCATTTGCTCCTTCCATTCTCCTGTCTCCCAGCCAGCCAGCTCTCTCTGTCTCCAAAGTTTTTTTTTAAAAGGACCCCAGAAGGGAGTGAGGGGTGGAATAACCAATCGCCTCGTTATTTCGTCCACCATTTAGGCCTAATTTCCAACACACCAATTGTGGTTCATTGATTGGTCCCACATACCTCTTGTTCCCCAGCCATGGTCTTAGCCCAGTCCTTCAGTTAGACCAGTCGGCCTTTTTGTTTGGTCTAACTTAGTCTTTCTGTCACCCTTCTCCCATCAACTCTTGCAACCGGGGATTGGAACACTTTATAACCTTCTTCCAACTTTCCCAGGCCAGCTCCCAATCGGGGTGGGTCTGCTCGGCCCCAATTATTACAACATTCCCCAGCCCCAACTCACGCCACAGCCAGAGCCTCCCAGGCCCTTGCCTTAGGACACAGCTGTGTTCTTGAAATGCCAAACAGAAGCAGTTCCTCTGACCACCCTGAGTTACAGCTCCTACAAGCTTCTGCCATGGCCTCTCAGTGCTGAAAGAAGGATGCTCCATGAGCTCCTCTCCCACCTATAACTCTCTGAGCCCTTCATAGAAAGCCCCTGACCCCCCTTCTCAGCAGGGTCTGATAATGGAAGAAGGCTGGCTGGCTCCAGGCATTGAAAGGGGCAGATCAGCCTGTTAGAGGGCCCTATATAATGGCTGGACCATGTGCACAGACACAGCAGTGTGTATAGTTCCCTATACTTTCCAATTGACTTACATTCCCTTCCAGGCCATGGGATAGAAGACAGGAAAGAAAGGTGCCAATTTCCTACATCATCTGCTACCTTGGAGACCTGTGCTGCTTTCCTGATGTTGCCTCTGCTCTGTGTGTGTGCACCCCCCTTAGGGGTGTTGAATGAAGCTACAGGGATAAAACAAGGCCCCTAATTCCTCCCCAGGGCAAGGAACTAACAGGCTCTCCGCTCTTAAATATCATCATTAGAGGAAGAGGCTCTTCTCCCTGGGGACAAACACACCCTTGTGTGAGCAGAGATTAGGGGGGGCATCATTAGCCTGCCAAGAGATATGCAAAATGTGCTCTTTAAAGATTTAAATCCCCTGAGTTAAGAGTCCCCTGACTGGTCCCCTGGAGGACATGAGGGTCTCTAGCAGGGGGGTTCAGGATTCTGTCTGTACCTGTGGATGTGAGAATGGCCATTCTGGGTCACACCAATGGCCCAAGTAGCCCAGAATTCTGTCTCCAAGAGTGGCCACTGCCAAAGGCTTCAGAGGGAATGAGCAGGACAGGGCAATTACTGAGTTAGCCATCCCCAGTCATCCAGTCCCAGCTTCTGGCAATCAGAGGTTTAGTGACCTCCCAGAGCGTAGGGTTGCCTCCCTGACCATCTCGGCAAGAGGTCACAAAACTGAGTCCCAAAGCCACACACTCAGCTGATGTCAAATGCAGCTATGGCCCCATTGACCCCCCACAGAGAATACGGCACAAAACTGAACCAGGGATAATTCCAGAGACCCTTCCCTCAAAGGGTCTGACACTGAACCTAGAGCAGGGCTCTAGGCAAGTGGGCTCTTTAGACAACTTCCCTGTCTGCTAAGACTTGAGGTCCTCTTCTTACCTAGGGTCTGAGCCAGCTCCTGTTGGGATCTATGGGTATGGGCTGAATCAAGCCCCTGCAGACCAGGCACTGAGCAAGCAGCGCCAGCTAATTGTCCTCCTGCTGAAGGTGTTTGCAGTGGGAAGGAGGTAACAGAGCCTCTTCTGGTAGCTCCTGCTTCGGATTGCTGCTCTTGTTGGGCAGATGCCAGGGATGGACTCAGCGGCGTCCGGGGTGGAGCGCAGAGGGGAGAAGCATCTTCTCTTCCTCCATGTCCCACTGACGCCATCAACCTCAGGACATTAAGGTCAAGATTTCCAAGGAAGATTAATGACTTTGGGAGCCCAGTTGGAAGGGTCTGATTTTCACAGACTGCCGAGCAGTTACCTGCTGAAAATCGGGCCCCTTCACGGCGTCTCCACAGAAACTCTCGGCCTAAGCGAGGCCTTAAGTCTCTCCTCTTCCAATACCGCGCTTGTGATGATAGCATCCGAGCCAAGCCCGCCGAAATGGCAAAGGCCTGTGTGGTTTTCGGTTACAGACTGGGCAGCCGTTAGCGCCTTCTGCCCAATGGAAAAATGTATGACAGCAGAAAGGACACTCTCAGGCGGCTGGTGTTCTTGACCGTTATCTCCAGGATGGCACAGAACCCGTCACGATTGAAAGGAGATACAGATCCTCTCCCACACCACCCACCACCTTCTCGTGCTCTTCACATGAATGGTTATGGCTATTGCTGGCTCCAGCCGTCACACGAGGTCTGTGACACGAACAGATGGTTCTCAGAGGGAGAGGAGCGGAGTGGGGTTTCCCACGACGCAGGACTTTGCAGTGGTGCAGGCCACATCGTTTATTAACAGCCTGCACCAGAGGGTTAATAATGAGATGGCCACACCGGGTGTTGTCACAGAATGAGTGAGATTAACCCAGAGTAAGGGGGAGCATGAGGAATTCCTTCAGGACTTGGCTACCTGATGGGAGATGAAACTCAACATAGACACACGCAAGGGAACAATTTAAACTACTCAGTCATAGGTCTTAATAAATAATAAATAATAATAATAATAATGCCACCTCCTAGCTCTTGTCTAGCACATCCCAGCCATAAATCTCCAAGTGCTTTACAAAGGAGGTGAATATTATTATCCCCATTGTACAGATGGGGAAACTGAGGCACAGAGCAGGGCTGTGACTTGCCCAAAGTCACCCAGCCAGGTCAGTGGCAGAGCCACGAACAGAACCAGGGTCTCCTGGGTCCCAGACCAGAGCTGCACCCACTGCAAGTTCCAAATGGGTTACAACAGTGACAACCACCCTCTTGGTCAATGCGTTAGGTTTGAACTCGGCACCTACAGTGCTAAACACACAAGCTGCTACAGCGTGAGCTGAAGACCCCACATGCAGCAAATGGGGGCTGACAGGGCATGAGACTCACACTTAACCCCATGTCTCTGCCCATATCCAGCCCATTTTTAATCCCCTGCTCCTGGGAATAGAGGACACGGCCGGCCCAGCGTTTGGGAACGACTCCTGATCACTGCAGAGGGCTGGTCCCAGTGCGTAGCCTTTCCTTGCACCCACATGTAGTCTCTGCTGACACCAGCACTGCATCATCCCAGGGCGACCTTGGGGAAGTAACGTCCGCTTCCCGGGCCTCAGTTTCTCCATCTGTAAGATGGGGATAACGGTACTGGCCTGCCTTTTTAAGTGCCTTGATCTGTGCATGTGAGACGTGCTATAGACATAGGATAGGAATGGTACAGAAGGACCGAGGCCTCTCCACTCCAATCTAACCAGCCTACTGGGGCCTGTTCTACAGAGCACATTTCCATCTGTCCATTGCTAGCCCCAGAAGATCCCTTGCTGGCCGGGTGACAGCCACCCTCTTCGCCAGCACACCACAGACCTCCGGAGCTAAAAGCACCAGCTGCTGCAGCTTGAGCTAGAAAGCCACGGCTCCGCCAGTGGATTGGGCACCACATGACACCTATAACACACTCACCGGGGAGATTCCGCCTGCACCCAATCACTGGGCAGTTTGCAAACGTTGTCTTCCTTGTCTCACACTGTGTAGGCCCCATGCTTTCCATGCCCCACAGGAAAACCCCATGCCCAGTGTTGAGCGATGGGGGGGCATTTATCATGAGCACAGTGCATGCTGGGGCATCAGCTCTGAGATCCTGGGGAAGGTGCTTTATGGAGCCAGGTTTGTGTTTGTTTTAAGCAGGGCCCGTTAACACAGCGACTGCTCTCTCCTGACTGGCTGCCCCACTGGGAACAGGAGATGCATTGTCCTGCACCCCCCCAGAAGTGGTCAACTTGGTGATCGGGCCAGCTTCCGAGCATCTGAAGCAAGTGACCAGAGGCCAGCGGAGAGGAGATAGCAGATAGACGCACAAGGATCTGATTGTGCCCGGATCATTTAGATCAGCCCAGCACAGGCGGTTTCCTGGTTTCCGAGTTTCATTGGTCTGAGGCTATAAAACCAGCCATGGGACAGCAGGAGGCTCAGATTGGCGCCCAGCCTGGAAGAGGACCCGAGGAGCTGTGAACTCAGAGATGGAGCGGCCCCAATGTCTCCTGCTCCTGCTTTCCCTGTCCTACCCCTTGGCCCATGCTGGTGAGTAGAGGAAGCCATGGGCTAGGGTGACTATCCAGGGTCTATGCACAAGGTGAGGAAGGAGCCATCCCCTCACCTCCTGATCAGGAGTCCGTGTGTCTTTCAGGTGCTTTGCGGAATCAGATTGTTGGGGGGCATGAAGCCAAGCCCCACTCCAGACCCTACATGGCAGCCCTGAAGGTTTCGGGTGATTTCGGCTGCGGGGGGTTTCTGGTGGCCCCGGATTGGGTGATGACCGCCGCTCACTGCATGAGGTAGCTACCGTCGCCGGGTTTGTCCTTCTCACACTGATTGACAGAATAAATTTTAAAGCAGGATTCGTCTGCAGTCTGTGTGAAGCCAGATGTCTCTGCATCCTTGCCCCCATTGCTCGGGGAGGGGAGAGGGGCTGTGCCAGGGAAAGTGACCCATGCTGTCTCCTGCCCATTTCAGGGATATCACCGTGATCCTGGGATCTCACGATATCCATAAGCCAGAGGAGTCTCAGCAGGTGCTGGGGGTTGAGACTTACTACAACCACCCTGAATACAACGACATCTTGATAGCTAATGACATCCTGCTGCTAAAGGTAAGTGACTTGTCTGCAGCTGGGGGAGGTCCCCCTGACAGCTGCTTCGGGGGAGCGGGGGGGCTGAGGGGCTAAGTGCGGATGGCTCAGAACAGAGAGAGAATTTTACGTCTTGTGCTGTGGGGAGAAGTCAAAGCTCACTTTTCAAACTGGGCTTTATTATTTTGAGATGGTCCAGCCAGAGAAAGGAAACCGTGGGCAGATCCTGCAACCTCAACTTTCCTGGAGTTCCCTGGGGGTCAGGAGCACTCAGCCCCGCTCAGAATAGATCACCCAGTGTCAGCTTCACTGTCCCACATCCCCTGCAAGCTGCATGTTCTCCAGTATTGCCTCCCTCCTGTCCCCTAGGCTGCTTAGTGTAAGTGCTCAGGGCCTGTTGCTGTAGGTTGCTGAACACTGGCTCTGAGGATGCTCAGTCTCTCCCATCACCTGGCCAGGTGGGGCCACTGGACATCTTCTCCCTGAACCATTCTCACCCCTGCCTCCAGATTCCATTGACTACTGCTTGGGGCTTAATACTCCTTCTCTTCCTCCCACCCAGCTGACAGCGAAGGCCAAGCTGAATAAATACGTCCAGGTCATCCCTCTGCCCAAGACCAGCAGCGACGTCCCCACCGACACCAAGTGCAGCATGGCAGGATGGGGCTACATTGACAAAGAGAGGGTCACCAACCGGCTCTTTGAGACCAACGTCACCATCTACAGCCGCAGGAAATGCCTCAGCATCTACCCCAACCTCAATGATGGCATGCTATGTGCCAGCAGCTTCCACCACCTCAAGGACTCCAGCCAGGTCAATACTGGAAACACCGGCAACCGGGTGGAAGTGCAGACACCAGGACCTCAGCTCCTGGGCTGGGACTGCCAGGCAAGCTGCTTAGGTTCCACTCTACGAGGAAAAAGAACAGGAGGACTTGTGGCACCTTAGAGACTAACCAATTTATTTGAGCGTAAGCTTTCGTGAGCTACAGCTCACTTCATCGGATGCATACTGATGAAGTGAGCTGTAGCTCACGAAAGCTTATGCTCAAATAAATTGGTTAGTCTCTAAGGTGCCACAAGTACTCCTTTTCTTTTTGAGAATATAGACTAACACGGCTGTTACTCTGAACTCTAAGAGGAGGGACTTTCATGGATGCAAATCTCCTGCCAGCTCATGTGTCTCCTGTAAGGGTTTCCCCCATGTGGTTTCTTGCTAGGGTGATCAGCTGTCCCGATTTTATAAGGACAGTCCCGATTTTTGGGTAGCTCTCTTATATAGGCTCCTATTACCCCCCACCCCCGTCCCGATTTTTCACATTTGCTGTCTGGTCACCCTATTTCTTGCTACCCAGGCTGACACAAACCCTGCATTCAGCTCCTGGAGGAGGGTTTGCTGCTGAGCCTGGAGATCTGTGGAAGCATATGGCCCGACACCGACGGGTTCCTTCGTGAGTCCCATCTACAGGAAAGCTGGGCAACATTTTTCAACCCCCATTTTTATTTATTTATTTATTTATTGGCAAAATCATGCAGATTTAGGTCAACCGAAACATTGCACAAAGTTGTGTTAAATTCACGCAATGGTTTCGGTGAAAAAAACAACTCCCTCCCTGCCCCCCCCAAATTTCTGAACAAAATTGAAACACCTTTTCAAAACAGAACGTTTTGATTTTTCAATTCAAAACGCCTCGCCCTTCAGAAATTCCTCTCCGTTTTCCTTGAAAAAGCTCGACACCCCAAGGACATGGTTCATTTCGCCAAGACCCTTTTCCCCCTTGCTGCTGTTTGGAACTGGCGCGAGCTGAAAACGCCATCATTCGCCCAGACCGCTCTGGGCCATGCTGGCGGGTACGTCTCTGCCGCGGTCACAGGGGGCGATCGCCACCAGGTGTACATGTAGCCGAGCTGGCTTTAATTTAGCTGACTCGGGTACCACAGCCGTGAAGCCGCGGCAGGACGGGCTAGCCCTGGGAGTACTGACCCAGAGTTCTGGGTGGGTTTGGACACCCTACACTGGTGCAACTGCAATGTCGCAGTAATGCTGACTTGGGAACATCATTCGTGAGCCGCAGTCTTACCCAGTGATTGCAGTACCTGTGACATGGGGCTACCACATTGGCTTTGCACAGAGCAGCCAACTCAACGGGTTGACCCCTGGATTAAGTTGGCCCTGTGTCTGGAGGGCCTCTGAAGTCTCTCCTCTTCTCTGTTTGGCAGGGGGATTCCGGGGGGCCTCTGATCTGCAACGGGGTGGCACAGGGAATTGTTTCCTTTGGCTACAGCTTCCCTCCTGCCGTCTACACCCGTATTGCCAACTACCTTCCGTGGATCAGAAAGATCATGGGCTAGAGGACCGGAGAGGGAGATGCTCCAGCTTCTCCTCCAGCATCTTCTGCCTTGGAGACCCGTGCTGCTTTCCCTTATACTGCATTCGCTAGCTTTTTCTCCCTTCCTGGTGTTGTATGAAACCGTAGGGGACAAGACTCTCTCTGGGTGCCTCTATGGCCTTGTTACTGTAGCTCTGAAGGCCTGCATGCCCAGCAGGTCCCTTGTCACCTGGGTTCTGTTGGCTCAGGAGAGGAATGTCAAGTTTTCAGCCCCCTGAGTGAATATTCTCTTGACTGGTCCCCTGAAGAAGCAGAGGCTCAATATGAGCCAGGGGCTTTGCTGTTCTGAGGGTCTTCAGGATTCCTTCTGTCCCAGTTGACTTAAATAGGGCACAGCTGCCCAGTCTCCGGCATGTGCCTAGACCATCAGAGCAGAGCCAGAGATAATTCTAGAGCAGGGGGCACTGAAGAGGGTTGAAATCGGCCCAAGGAGGTGGTTTTGGACCACCTGGAGGGGAAGGCTCTGACCTGTGCTCGCTCCCTCCTGGGCGTTCCCTGGTTTGTTTCCCTGGTTCAGTCCCAGGCTGAGGTTGGGCTTCACTTGGGTTTACAGAGGAGTTTCTCTCCCTGGCAATTTCAGCTGGTGCCACATTGTCAGAGCTGAAGCGGAGAGAAATCCGGAGGCTGGAAAGGGTCCAGCAAAAGCATGCAGCAGCAGGAGTCTGAATCCTGGCCAGTCCCCAACTCCCCAATGCTATGTTCTCACACCCCCTTCACCCCAGTCACTGCTCCATTCCTCCTCTGTCGCTCGCTGCGATGCTGGGCATGTAACAAGCCTGAAAAAATAAACGCCAATCTGCATTTCACAGCGTCTCATTCTCCAGCTTCAAAACGTCCCTTTTCAGTGGGTTTCTGATCATTCTCCAGATAAACACAAAGGGCCAAATTCTGCTCCCAGTTGCAATGGGGTAGGCCCTTTGATTTCAGTGAGTTGCATGGGTGTAAATGAGCACTTCAGCCCAAAGGAGAACAGCCCTCTTTCCACTTCCCAGGCCACAGGGGGAAGTGCCCCAGGAGAACTGAAAAAGACCCATGTGGTTTTCTGGTTCCGGACTATGCAGCCTTTAATATCTCCTGTCTAGAGGGAACTTTGCAAATGGGAAGGGCACAGTCTGTAGGTGTTCCTGGTCCTTATTGCTGGGAATGTGTAACCCACCTGATTATGTGATATATGCCATCATGTTTCCAGCAATGCTCCTCTGCCATGTACATTGGCCAAACCGGACAGTCTCTACGCAAAAGAATAAATGGACACAAATCTGACATCAGGAATTATAACATTTAAAACCCAGTAGGAGAACACTTCAATCTCCCTGGTCACTCGATAACAGACCGAAAAGTGGCAATTTTTCAACAAAAAAACTTCAAAAACAGACTCCAACGTGAAACTGAAGAACTGGAATTAATTTGCAAACTGGACACCATCAAATTAGGCCTGAATAAAGACTGGGAGTGATTGGGTCATTACAAAACCTAATTTTGCCCATACTAATTTCCCCCTACTGTTACTCACACCTTCTTGTCAACTGTTTGAAATGGGCCACTCTCATTACCACTACAAAAGTGATTTTTCCTCCCTTGGTATCCTACTGTTAATTGAATTGTCTCGTTAGACTGACCTCCCATTTGGTAAGACAACTCCCATCTTTTCATGTGCTGTGATTTCATGTGCTGCTACTGGATTTCCCACTCCCTGCATCTGATGAAGTGGGTTCTAGCCCATAAAAGCTTATGCCCAAATAAATTTGTTAGTCTCTAAGGTGCCACAATGACTCCACATTGTTTTTGCTGATACAGACTAACACGGCTACCACTCTGAAACCTGCCGCCTGATTAGCTTTGCCGTTCAGTTTAGATACAGACCCTCTCACATACTGCCCGCTGCCTCCTTGTGCTTTTCTTGTGGCCCTGGGTTTGTCACTGATCGCTGCTAGAAAAAGCTCGAGAGGAGGAAAACTCCCACTGCCGGAGCAGAGTTAGGCCAGTGCTGAGCAGGTCCAGCTTTACCAACTTGCATGATTTCATTGCATATCATGACATCTTGGTGTTTTCCTTTCTCAGCTTCCATTTCGTAAAAAAGTTTCTAGCCCAGCGCTAACCATGGGGGATAGGAAGAAGCTTCACTGGGGTAATTTATCTAAAAACTGGGTTTCTTACGCTTTATTCTGAAGCAGCTGGTTCTAGCCACAGTTAGAGACAAGACAGTGGACTAGGAACTTGGGGTATGATCTGGACCCTGTTACCCACCCCCACCCGAGCCCCTCACTATCTACCACATGGTCAGTTAGAGGCACTCGTGTGCCACAGAGCGAAACATCCCTTTCTAACTGGGTTTAAAGCTGTCAGTCAAACATAGGAGTGGCGAGAAGGCACATGGCTTCTGATAACAGTCTAAATGGCAGATTTCAGAGGGGTAGCCGTGTTAGTCTGTATCAGCAAAAACAATGAGACACCATGGAAAAATCAACATGTAGACATGACAACTTTATCACAACCATCGCTGATAACTTTATCTCCAAACCCCAACGTTTAAGACTCTCAGGCTCCACCCAAGTCACCCATCCTCCGTCACAATCATCAGCAAAATCCACAGCTAGTGTAGATCAGCCTAGGTCCCTTGGCTTCAGTAAAGCTAAGCAGACTTGTACCAGCTGGGGATCTAGCTCCCTCTATCTCCAGAACCCTAATGGAAGTAGGTTGATAAAGAAGGGAGATTTGGTAAAGAAAGCTTTGAAGGGGAGCAGGGAAAGTTGCTTTTTAGATTTTAACCCCCCCCTGCACAGATGCCGTGTGGATGGTTTGAGATGCTATACAAATTTAGTGGGGAACAATGCTTAAGGATGGTCTTTCTGTTTTTTTCGTGTAAAACAAACAAGTTACACTGACAAACAACAGCCAACCATTCAGAAACGATGAGCCAGGCTCCAAAAAATATTCACAAGATTGAATTAAAAATCCACGTGTTTGCATTTGCTGGATCAGGGAGGAGTCATTTCGGGTCAACCTGAATGATTTTTTAAGAATTTTTCTCAAAAAAAAATTGGGTCAAACAAAACGTTTTGATGTTGAGAGGTATTTTCAGGTGTTTGCATATTGTGATAAAATTGAAATAAAACTCTAACAGTCATTTTGACTTCCCCCCAAATCGAAAAAACGTGTTTTGACATTTTCGAACTGAAGAACACTTGGACTTTTTCGGGCTTCTGTTGGCCAAAACAATTCACTGAAATGGGCACACATTCGCAAAAATCTTTCAGTGTCACCAAATCAACCTTGTTTGGGGGAAAAAGAAAACACAAAACCAAACCAATCTGAAACCTTCTACTGTAGAGCATCATCCTTCAAAGGCTTGTAACTCATCTCTGCCCTCCCTTACTTCCTTCACATTAGGAGCACAGTGCACCCACAAAGTGGTCCCACTTTGACTTAAAGAGCTGGGAGTGGCAGGGAGATTCTCTCTGGTGGGAGATCACCAGACCAAGGCCACGTGTTGGAGGAAGGATTTGCCTTTTCATCTGGTTTTATCTGAAAACGCTTTATAGTGCTTAACTCCAGAATTATTAAAGTATTTATAACTATTGATTCATAGTTCCTAAGGCCAGAAGGGACCACTGTGATCATCTAGTCTGACCTCCTGTATGGCACAGACCCAAGAACTGCCCCAAAATAATCCCTAGAGCAGATCTGTTTGAAGCAGATTTAAAAGTTGTCTGTGAAGGAGAATCCACTTCCCACCCCGACACTAGGTAAATTGTTCCAGTGGCTAATTGCTCTCACTGTGAAAAAATTATTCCTTATTTCCAGTCTGAATGTGTCTAGCTTCACCTTCCTGCCACTGGATTGTGTTGGACCTCTCCCTGCTAGACTGAAGAGCCCATGATTAAATATTTGTTCCCTGTGAAGACACTGATAAACTGTGATCCAGTCACCCCTTACTCTTCCCTTGGTTGAGCTAAATAGATGGAGCTCCTTGAGTCTATCACTATCAGGCATGTTTTCCAATCCTTTAATCATTCTTGTGGCTCTTCTCTGAACCCTCTCCAATGCATCAACACCCTTCTTCAACTATGGGCACAAGAACCAAATACAAGATTCCAGCAGCAGTCGCAGCAGTGCCAAATTCAGAGGTAAAATAACCCCTGAACTCCTACTCGAGAATCCCCTGTCTATGCATCCTACGGTTGCATTAGCCCTTCTGGACACAGACTGACTGGGAGCTCATGTTCAGCACGCCCCAACGTAGTCTTTTGCAGAGCCATTGCTTTCCAGGCTAGAGCTCCCCCCTCCTGTAAGTATGGCCGACAGTCTTTGCTCCCAGATGGACACATTTAGCCATATTAAAAACCACATTGGTTGCTTGCACCCAGTTTACCAGCCAACCTAGATCACTCTGAATCAGCCACCTGTCCCTCCTGGGCCTTTACAACTCCCCCAATTTTTGTGCCGTCTGCAAACGTTATCAGTGATCGTTTTATGCTGGCTTCCAGTCACTGATGTTAAATAGCACAGGGCCAAGAACCAATCCCTGCGGGACTCCAGTGGAAACAGACCCCGCTCAATGACACACCCAGCACAGGTTAATTACAGCAGCATAGCGCTTTGCCTGTTGTAGCCTGCAAGGGTTTTACAAATGCTAATTAACCCTCAGATGAATACCCTTAACTCTCATTTTGCAGCCAGGGAAACTGAGGCACGGAGGGGCTGTGATGTGTCCAAAGCCACACAGTGAGTCAGCAGCAGAGTCAGGAATAAAACCCAGGCGTCCTGATGCCCAAACTCCCAGACGCAGGCCCAATTCCCAAGTGCATTAAGGACCCGTTAGTTACTCTGGCAGTGTAAGGGGAACATGTGCTCACTTTAAGGCCCTTTGCAATCAGCTCACAGACGTTCATTATCTATAAATCCCTAGGCTGGTTAATAGGTTTCCTTTGGTTTATGGCTGCAGCAGTTTTTCTAGGCAGCTAGCGGGTGGGTGTCAGGACCAGCTGCCACACGGTTACAGAGCAGGCCAGAAAAGGAAAAGCAATTGCGGATTGATTTGCTTTTGCCAATTTCAGGAACCTGACAGTCACCTTAGGAGCTCACAATATCCACAAGCAAGAGGACTGCCAGCAAACGTTTGTGGTTCAAAGCTATCACCCGCACCCCGACGACAAAGAATGTCCTCGAGCCAATGACATCCTTTTGCTGAAGGTAACAGATTTGTTGGGCTAATATTCACTTCCAGGTTCATACCTCTGGGCACCATGTGAGGATTGGCGCTTGGCCGTGGTCAGGGGTAATTTATGCCAGAAGGGAGCTGAAGACACAATGTGCAGAGCTGGCTCTGCCCTTTCCCCAGAGTTTGGATCGGGGTGCCAGTTTAGGTCCATCTGGGCTCTGCTGTTGGGATGGAGGGCACAGACCCCCGCCCTGTAGAGCATGACTTGGATGAAGCTTTGTATTGTGGTAGTACCTACTGGCCCAAGACACAGACCCCCAACCCAGTTGCGCTAGGCCCTGTACAATAACCGAACAAAAAGATGGGCCCTGGCCCAAAGAGCTTAGTCCAAGACAAGAGACAGATGAACAGGGGAGGACAAGAAAACAAAGGAGACGGTATTTACTCGGTCAGCATGCTGGGCAGCTGTATTGTCGAGGTTTGTGTAAGCATCATGCCAAAGGAGAGTTTGAGGAGGTGTTGGAAGGGGAGCGATGAGGTGGCTTTGGGGAAGCTTATGGGGCACTCCTCCCATGCGAGATGGGCAGCAGGGGAGAAAGCACAAAGGGGCTTATCTGAGAGCATAACAAATGGGCAATGGAGGCTGGTCTCATGGGTGGTCAGAGGCGGGAGTCAAGCTCTTGATTGCGCGAGAGAGGATAGGGCGCCGGGTGGGAACAGGCCAGGAGGGGCCTGGAAAGTAGTTTGGTTTGATGTGATGGAGAAGGGAGAAGCAGGAGAGGCAGTCTGGCCGTCGGCTCTCTTAGAAACATGCAGTGACAGAGCCTTTGGTGGGCAATATTTAAAACCATTAACACATTTCTGGATCTCCCCCACCTCCACCCCCACAGCTGAAGGGGAAAGCCAGTCTAAACAAATATGTCAATGTCATTCGCCTGCCCAAAGCCAACAGAGATGTCACCCCACGGAGCCAGTGCAGCGTAGCTGGATGGGGCCATATTGACCATGGAAAAACCACCGACAAGCTCTTTGAGACCGACGTCACCATCTGGCCAGCAAAGGAATGCCGCTCTTTGAACCCCGGGAAAACTAATCATATAATCTGCGCAGGGAGCAAACACTGGGTCAAGGACTGCAGCCAGGTCAGTAGCAGCCGCGTCTAGGGGAGGATGGCATGGGAGGCAGGCCAGAGGGCTACAAAGAGGTACATGGTAGCAGCCTAACCTTGGAAGATCTTGATCTGTAAATTATCTGAGTTACTATTGCTAGTTTAAAACAACATTCTGGCCAGGACAGATGCCTGTCCCTTTGTCTTGGTTATTTTGTCTCTCCTACCAACTTCTGTTCTCCTCCTCTGTTTCTCTGTAACCTCTTCTTCTGTAGGTCCCTCTCCATTTCTTCCTGGCCCTACCTAGCCCGTTATTCCCCATTTTGCAGTTAATTTCTACTTCCTAAGTGAAGTCCTTTGTCTTTATTACATCTAATTGTGTTGACTTCAGACCAGTTCTCCAATTTATCAAGATTATTTTGAATTCTAATGTTCTCCAGAGTGTTGGAAGCCCTCCCAGCTTGATGTCATCTGCAAATCTTATAAACATCCGCTCCACTCCAAGTCATTAATGAAATGCTTGACTAGTGACAGATCCCACTAGATACATCCTCCCAGTCTGACTGCAAACCATTGATCACTACTCTCTGAATAGGTTTCAGAGTAACAGCCGTGTTAGTCTGCATTCGCAAAAAGAAAAGGAGTACTTGTGGCACCTTAGAGACTAACCAATTTATTTGAGCATAAGCTTTCGTGAGCTACAGCTCACTTCATCGGATGCATACTGTGGAAAATACAGAAGATGTTTGTTTTTATACACACAAATCATGAAAAAATGGGTGTTTATCACTACAAAAGGTTTTCTCTCCCCCCAGCCCACTCTCCTGCTGGTAATAGCTTATGTAAAGTGATCACTCTCCTTACAATGTGTATGATAATCAAGGTGGGCCATTTCCAGCACAAATCCAGGTTTTCTTCCCCCCCCCCCCCAACAAACCCACTCTCCTGTCTATCCCCCAGTTGTGCACCCACCTTTTAGTAATTTCATCTAGACTACATTTCCCTAGTTTGCTTATAAGAACGTCACGTGGGACTGTGTCAAAAGCCTTACTAAAATTAAGATTTCTCCTCTACTGAGCTTCTCCCCATCCACTAGGCCAGTAACTTCATCAAAGAAGGAAATTTGACTGGTTTGACATGATGTCTTCTTTACGATTTCATGGGGGCTAATACTTATAATGCTTACAAACTAATTGTTTAAAAGTTTGTTCTCATATCAAAGTTAGGCTGACTGGTCTATAATTCCCCAGGTCCTCTTTGTTCCCCTTTTTGAAGAGAGGTACTATGTTTGCTTTTCTCCAGTCCTCTGGGACCTCACCCACCCTCCATAAGTTTTTGAAGATAATTGCTTCAACTAGTTCCTTAAGAACCCAATCATTAATATTGTCAGGCCCTGCTAACTTTAATACATCTAATGTATCTAAATATTTCTTAACCTGGCTTTCCCCTTTTCTGGCTTGTGTTCCTTCCCCCTTGTTAATATTAATTGTGTTAAGTATCTGGCCACAATTAACCTTTTTTATGTAGACTGTAGTAAAGTAGGCATTATACCCCTTCTTGATGATGTCTGTTTTTAGCTCTCCTTCCTTACTAAGCAGTGGGCCTGCACTTACTTTCATCTTTCTCTTGCTCCTAATATATTTATAGAACCTCTTCTTATTGCCTTTTATGACTCTTGCCCCATCTGTAACTCATTCTGAGCCTTAACCTTTCTGATTTTATCCCTACAAACTTGTGCTGTTCTTTTATTCTCATGCTGATTCCATCCGTGGCATCAATATTGGGAGTGCTAATGTAGACATGGTTGCCCATGGCCATCAGCATTCTTAACCCCATGGGCCTGATTCTCCCTTGTCCTGCACCTGCTGTCTCAGGTACTTTGGCTCTCATGACTATGGTATCCGAGTACCTTGCACTCTTTGTGTTTATTCTCAACCCCCTGGGAAGATGGCGGCATTGTATGGCAGATCCCCATCGTATGGAAGGGGAACTGAGCACAGAGAGGTTAAAAGTCTTGCCCAAGGTCACGCAGATGGAGCAAGGACTTGAAGCCAGGTCTCTCAGTTGCTAGGCCAGTGACTGAGCCACTGAGCCAGCCCTCCTGCCTGCCACCTCTTTACTCTAACTTTGGGCTGGTGTCAATGACACCACAAGGTGCAGGGCATGGGAGACAATAGGGCCCCCTCCCCCCCTCGTAAGCCAGCTCTGAGCAGATCTATATGACAAAGGTTAAACAAACGGCATTGGCCTGTCTACACTAGTACTCCCAGTGGGACAGCTGCATTGGCAGTTGCAGTATATGTGGTGGGTGGGGAATATTAGCATAGAGAACCAGACCAGTGGGTATAAGGGAGTTTATGCCGTCATGCACATTTCTGAATTTGGGCTGATGTTCCCAGTTCTGGAAGGAGTTCGTGCCCCGCCCCAGTGAGCCAGGATTGATGCCGGCACTCATGCATAGCCCCTGCTCTGATCGCTGCTTCATTCCTTCCTTGTTCCTGCATTGCCGGATTGTCACAAGCATGAAAAATAAACTCTTCCCTGTATTTCAGAGAGTCCCTCTCTGCTACGAGCCTTATTGCCTGGGGCTTTCCGGACATCGCTCTGAGAACGCGAGACTGAGAAAAGCTGAGGGGTTATTTCCAGAACCGTGAATCTCTTGGGGTCTCCTTTACAGCTAGAAAGTTTGGGGCTTAGTCCACACTGCCAGCATCTGTAAGTGGGCTAGGAGCATGAAAAGAATGACACTGCCAATGGGCAGTGAGGTTGGCACAACGGTGTAGATGTAACTATGCCAACAGCTGAATGCTTCTGGTGCCAGAACTAATGTGGTTCAAAGAGGCGGAGGCAGAAAGTTTCTTCGCCAGCATAACAAAGCATCTACACTAGGGGGCTCTGCTAGCTTAGCTAGACCGGCAAAGCAGGGACAGTGTAGACAAGCCCTGGCTCAGGGAAACCCTAATCCTCTCCCTCCTTCCCCCACAATCTGTCTCTCCTCCTGTTCCCCAAACCCATGCAGAACTTAGGCTTCTCGGGTCAGGGATTTGGTTTTTATCTCCGGGTCTCATTCAGCAGCGAGGACATAGGTGATGCTGAAAAAATAGTAACCTGACCTCTTCCGTCAGAAGCCAGGCGTTAGGGGTAAGAGACTGCGTCTTCCCCTAAGAACTTACGTAAGGAATGTTACAGATGTCGGGGGGAGGCACAGAGGGGCTGGTCCAATGTGAAAGGGGGAGAATGTGACAGAACTGGAAATTGAACCCAGTTCGAGTGCCAGTCCAGGGCTTTCCCCACAAGATCAGCCTTCTTCTGGGTCTGAGACACACCCCCTCCCATTCAGGCAGAGTTCGGGACCACACACTTGGGGTGAAACCCTTTTCCCATTGAATTCAAAGGGAGTTTTTTACTGACGTCTGGAGCCCTGCAAATCTGCGGACATCCGCGGCCCATTTGTGCAAATTGGATGCAGATAAAAATTTGGCATCCGCTCAGGGCTCTATTGAGGTCAGTGGAGCCAGGACGCCCTTATGAGTTTTTTCTGTCCTCAAAACACTGCTCGTTGCATCAGTGATTCAGTGCCTCACTTATTACCTGGCCAATGATCCAGGCCCCAGCTCGTCTCCAGGCCAGGCTGACAGTGTAGAACTCGGAGCAAGGGCAGCTCTGTTGACAAAGAAGTGTCCTCGCCCAGTTAGCTAAATATCCCTGATAAAAGAAGCCGGGGTTTCCCCACTCGCAAGTGCAAACAGACACCACCATAGAAAACTGCACCCAGGTTCATATGCACCTTCGCTGAAGGTTCTTCCAAACTGGCTTCTCATTTTGGGTGCCCAGGTTAGGACACGTTGGGCCTGGTTTTCAAGCAGGCTGGTCACTCAACTCTCGGGGGAGCAGCAGCTGCTCAGCCCCAGGGGTCCCCACAGATAGCCATTCCCCAAATCCAAGGACCAAAAGTCAGTGGGGCTCTTTTTGGAAATGACAGCCACGTGAATCAACAGCACCCGCACTTTTAACTCCAAGTCGGAAAAGCAATGGAAAGGCATTTTCCAGCTGTCCCTGTTACCCAGTATACGGTCTCCCAGGTGTCCCCATTAAAGGGACTGGAAAAATCTAGTAAACACATGACATGAAATCAATTCCTGACTGCCTGTGTAAGAGGTGCAAGGCTGTAGTTAAGTTCCAAAACTAGAAGGGGAGGTATATGCCCAGGGATCAAACCCTCCGATCCCAAGTTATTTTAGCACTTGCGAACTTTGATTGGGAATCCCTAGCTCTTATCTAGCATTTTGCAACAGAAGATTTGAAAGCACTTTACAAAGGAGGGATGCACCATTATCCCCATTGTACAGACAGGGAAACTGAGGCATGGGGAGGTGCCATAATTTGCCCAGGTTCACCCAGCAGGCCAGAGGCAGAACCAGAAACAGAACTCTGGTTTCTTTAATCCCAGTTCAGTATTTATCCACTAGGCCACACGGCCTCTTTTCAATCACAGATCACTTCACTGCACTTAGTCGGGGCACTAAGAAACAACCAGAATAAATTTATCTCAACATGATCCACCAACTAGCTGCTTCATAGATTTTAAGACCAGAACAAACTATAATAAGATCATTTAGTCTGATCTCACCACCACAGAGTTTCACCCAGTTACCCCTGTATTGAGCCAGACATATGTTGGACTAAAGAATAACTTCCAAGAAGGCATCCAGTCTTGATCTGTAGACATCCAGGGATGGAGAATCCACCACTGCCCTGTGGAGTTTGGTTTGATGGTTAAATGCCCTCACCGGTAGAGGTAAGCCACCACATTGTTAACTACAGTCACCAATTGCCAAATGCTCCATATGTCCCCATCATTTTGCAAATGGGGAAACTGAGGCCCAGACAACATGACGTATGAACTAGACAGTGGTTCTCAAACCAGGGGTCATGTCCCCTCCAGGGGTTGTGAGGTTATTACGTGGCGGGGTCATGAGCTGTCCACCTCCACCCCCAAACCCCGTTTTGCCTCCAGCATTTAGAATAGTGTTTAATATTTAAAAATGTGGTTTTAATGTATAAAGGGGGGGTCACACTCAGAGGCTTGCTGTCTGAACGGGGTCACCAATACAAATCTTTGAGAACCTCTGAACTAGGAGGCTCTTTAAGGAGGTGCTGTAGTGTGGTTTGCAGATACCAGAAGGAAGAGAACTGCAGACAAACATAAGAGAATTGATGGGGGGGTTACATAATTTCCCCCCACCTCCATGAAGATTGTTTCATAAAGTGGCCTTCACAACAGTCCCTATTCAGTTCACCCCTCCGCTCTGGCTGAATGCCCATGCGCAGAGGCTCATGCTGGGTCTCCTGTCTGGGGAGATGGTTTTGCGGACGGTGGGACCGGACACCTGCCCCAGCTCCCTCTGGAGAAGTTCCCACTCCTTCTCCAGGAGGTGGTTGTCCTCCCGCCAGAAGAGAGACTCGCTCACGTCGCCACTCATGCCTTCCTCTGAACATCAGAACACGAGGTGCCGTTCACCACGATGCCTTGGTAGGCTAGAGACTCCTGGGAGCAAGAGAGATTCCACACACACACACACACGGCAGCTCCCTGGCAGAGTCCAACCCGGCAGCTGTGGCTTCTCTTCTCCCGCTGAGCTGGAGTTGCTACCTATTTCCCCCGCAGGAAAGCAGAGGAGGCCCACGACTGAATGAGTCACGGTGGTCTAACTCCCCTCTCATCCTTATAGGTGACCCCGTAGGTCAGAGGGGCAGGACTTTGGCTGGACAATGCTGGGGAAGGCTACCCCAGGGCTGTGGATAAACGGGGAAGTTTGGTCTCTGGGACTCTCAATCCAGCACATATTCCTAGGGCCCAATCCCCATGAAAAAACCCCTGACAATAAAAACAAAGCTGGGCCCAGCGTCCCGGCAAGAAGCAGCCCCTCCACCAGTACGAAGGGATGGAGAAAATAGCCCTTGAAGAAGCCACAAGCCATCATAGGAGCCAATCCCCCGTCAGTGCTGGGCTTTGGGCCCATCTCCCACAGAAAGGGGTAAAACTGACCCCTAGAGAAAGCCCGAGAGGATGCTCTGCAGGCAGCTCGGCAGGGATTCTGGCAGGATGCCGTGAGAAAGGCGGCTCCACAGACCTCTGAGCCGAGGCAGAACCAAGGAAGACTGTTCCCCACACGCGCTGCCAGCCCCAGGCCTGCGCCCGTCCAAACACAGCATCAGGGGAACGTTCCAAGTGTGCTTTACGAGCAGCAGCCGCCAACGTCCGTTGTCCCGACCCCCAGCTGGTTCGTCCCCTTGTGACCTGGCAACGCCAAGCACCATGATGTCGCTGCCGGGCGCGGACCTGGCCTGAGCCCTTCCCATCACAGCAGGTTGATGTCATCCAAATAGCTAACCAAGACCACATCCCTGACGTCCTTGAAGACCTTGCAGATGTTCTGCGTATCCGTGGCGCAGGTGTAGTGGCGGTAGAGGCATCTGGATTTGGAGGCCAACTTGGAGGGTCTCTGCCCTGCGTCACGGTGGACAGCTGAGCATCGCTTGTATGTGTCCACGTACATCTCCAGAATGAACTTCTTCGCCGCCTCCGCATCCCGCTTGGGTCCTGACGTAGAACAAGAACAGACCTCAGCAGGGCTTTGCCACAGAAAGCCAGGCTGGCTCCGTCACACGGGGCAGAACGGGAAGTCACGGTCGTGGCGGTCACGGCATTCTCTGTACGAGTGACTGTGGACGGGGCAGTCCCCCTTTGGTCTATGGCAACAAAACCTTGATTATTCATTTTAAGCCAGTGCCGGGCAACCCCCCCAGTCAAAGAGCAGCATCCCATTGTGCTAGTTGCTGAGCCAATAAATAGCAAAGACAACAGCCTGTGCCCCAGAGAGCCTACAGAGCTGTCCCTGATTGGGAACCCTCCCCACACATGCAGAGTTAGTGAGAGAGGTTTACGTGTTACCAGCTGGAGCCTGGGCTATTTTGGACCAGAGTAAGGGCAGAAGATACACGCAGGGTCATCCCCCCCACACCCTGCCCCGTTTCTCTGCATGCCAATAAAGCAAGTAACCCAGTAACAAAGCAGCGGTGGATGGAATTATGGTCTCTGCGATGGCTTGAGTGCGGGAGGACCACTGGGGAGAAGTTCGCTTGTGGCTCTTTCTGTAACAGACAGTGGGGGCGATCTGCTCCAGAGCTGCTCTCTATGAGCACGTGCTCTGCTTCTGGAGAGCCCCCAGGTGTCGGTCTTCACGCGGCACGGCACCTCGAGGCGGGAGTTACCTGGGAAGCTGGGGAAGTAAGCAGCCAGGTCCGAGTGGGTGATCTTGTCCTCCAGGAGGTCAGTTTTGTTTAAGAAGAGGATCACGGAGGCGCTCTGGAACCAGGGCAGCTCCAGGATGGTTCTGAACAGGGCCAGGCTCTCCCTCATCCGATTCTGCACCCGGGGGTGGGAGACACATGTGACACCCATCAGCCCTCTCCTCAGCCCCCTTTGCTCCCAGAATGCCCTGTGTGAGTCAAAGAGGACTCAGGCAAGGAACACAGTAGCCCAGATGCAGGGAAGGAGGCAGTCCCTTGAGCCAGACATCTGAGTAGAGAACGGAGCCCCTCCAGACATGCTTGCTAGTGAGATATATACCCCCAGGTCTTGTGGCAGGGAAGGTTACTGGTTTAATCGCCCCCCCCACCCCGGCACATCTCCTTAGGACTCCTTACCTCCTCACTATTCTCCTCCAGGCACTGGTCATACTCGCTGAGGGAAGCCAGGTAAATCAGGGCAATAACGTTTTCGAAACAGTGTATCCACTTCTTGCGCTCCGACTTCTGCCCACCCACATCCACGATCCTACAGGGAGCCGGGAGTACAGGGGCGTCAGAGAGGCACTGACTCCTAGTATGTATGCAGCATTTACAGGACTCCCTTTGCCCCAGAAGGCGTGTCAAAGCTGGGTGTAGCAACAGCGACAAGCAGCCAGCTCTGGGGTGGAGAATAGCAACTCCACAGCACACAGCAACACCAGGGGTGGGATTCACCTGCCTGAAGCTGGAGTGGGTAGGAGGCATGACTGTGAGGAAGGCAGTCTAGAGATACATCCCGGGCTCTTGGTCTTGGGCTATCAGGTTCTGTTACCATCCAGCTCGATTGGAACCAGGAGCTCCTAACCTAGCTGCTTACTTGACGCCTCACTTGCACATAGAGGACATGGCCTGGATTGGATCCGTGCCGGAACAGCAGCAAAGACAGGGCAGGGAACCCCATGCAGGTCTGACTGCTTTGCAGCCGCTTCACCTTAAGATCATCTTCTGCATCGAGAAGCAGTATTCACTGATGCCGGTCGTCGGCATGCGGCTCCTCAGGACATCCTGCGCTGTTGGGACATAACAGTCGTCCGCGATACGCTCCAGGCTGGACAGAAAACTGCAAAACAGCCAGGAAACGAGGAGGAAGTCAGTCCCTTGGGCATCTCATCCGAGAGGACCTCAAAGCACTTTACAGAACACTCAGCCCTACAGTAAGGCAGCGATCGTGTCCCCATTTCCGCAGATGGGAGGGGAAGCGAAGACAGACGTGGACAGAGGCAGGGCAGGGAAGAGAACACCTGAGTCCTGACTCCCAGCCCTGTGCTCTAACCACACAACCATTACCCCTTCCTATTAAGGCGTAACAGTCTGGGCAGAGCTTGTGGCAGCCTGGAGCCATTTATCACTGATGGGCAAAACCCAGAGAAGCACCCTAACATTTCAGGTGCTTTGGTCAAGGAGTTAGGCTGGAAGACACCTGGGAGGATCTGGCATCTGGGTGGACTCAGGAGACTTATGATTCGTTGCTACTTCAGGCCGTGGACCAAGCACAAAACCAAAAACGAGTGTGTTTAAATATCTAAAGAAAAATTTAAAATACATTAACATATAATAGGGTTTATTGAGTGTATTACCACAGCATCCAGAACGCCCAGCAGACACGAAGACCCTGCTGCGCAAGGTGCTGTACATACACATCGTAAGAGACAGCCTCTGCCCTGAATATCTTACAGGCTAAAATAGACAGGATAGGTGGAAGAGGAGACAGACACAGAGAGGAGCAGTAAATTGCTCAAGGTCATAGAGCAGGTCAGGCTGAGAATAACCCAGGTCTCCTGACTCCCAGCCCAGTGCCCTACGCAGCAGGTCACACCGCCTCTCCCACAAAACCCCTTTTCGTCCCAGAAACCTCGACCGCAAGGCAAATTGAAACCCTGGGAAAGCAGTTTGATGTGTCACCCAGCAGGAGCAGCAGTGGTCTCACACGCTCGTTACAGCCTGCAGGGGTGACTCACTACAGGGCTGAGTCCAGTAAGTGATATTCCCGCCGTCTCTCGTAGCAGGTCCGGATCCCCGCGTCCCTCCATAGGCTTTCAATGGCGTTTGTGTGTGGCCTGTTCAAGGCCGCCACCTTCGAAGCATCTACCCCCATGACCAGCTTGGCGTTTTCCTAGAAGCAGGAGAAATGGGGGGGATGGGGAGGGGGGAAAGTTACATAAAGGGGGAGCAGCTGCTTTCTTGGAAACTTCCAGAAAAAACTTCTCTCCCCTCTCTGCAAGGACAAATCAGAACAGCGCAGGCCTGGGGGTTATATTAACAAAGGGAGTACAGCCTAGTGCACTGACCAGGAGACAAGGGGCCAGGACTCCTGGGTTCTAGTCAGGGCCCTGCCTCTGATTCGCTTTCTAGCCCTAGCCACGTAACCTAGGGCTCAGTTTTCCATCCACACGCACAGCCTGCATTACTGTAGGATCTGAGCATCTCCCGGTCCTTAATGCATTTATCCTCACCAGTCCCCTGGGGAGGGAAGGCAGTGCTAGTATTCCCATTTCACAGAGGAGAAACTGAGGCACGGGGCAGCCAAGTGGCCTGCTCCGGCTCGCGCAGGAAGTCAGTAAGCAGAAAAATTCCTTTCTAGTCTCCTCAGCCTTGGGGGACCATGCGTCTCTCTTCCCTGGACAAGGAGCCATTGCTCCTGCCATGGAGCGAAGAGGGGCCGCTCGCTCAACCTCCAGCTCTTGACAGAACCACTCTGGAATACACTGGCCTGTTGTGACACCTCCCTTTGCTTTGCACCCTCCAACTGCCCTTGGCTCTCCTGTGCGGACTGGCCGGGCTCCTCCCTGGACAAAAACAGGGGGGTGTCGCTGCATTCTACTAGGCTCCAGCCTTCCAGGTAGGTGGGGCTCAGATCCTCAGCTGATGTCAATCAGCACCACTCCATTCTCTGCAACGGCGCTAAGTCGATTTACACCCAGGCTGGCTCGGGGCATCCCGCTGCTTCCAATCCCCATCCAGCAGCTGACTGGCAGGGGTCTCCCTGTCTGGGCCGCCCTCCGTACTTACCACGTTCTCTGGCCGGGCGTAAGGGATCTGCAGAGTCTCCATGGCTCCAATCATGGCCTGCATGGAGGCAAAGACGTTCTGATACACCAGCTTGGCAAAGTCTTTGCGATCCTCTTCTGAATAGCCCGCCCCGTGGATTATCCGCAGCTGTTTGATGAACGTGCTCTTCCCGCTTTCCCCAGTGCCTGTTGGCCTCAGACAGGAGAGAGACCTTAGACTTCCTCGGGGAGATGGGGTCATGAACCTTGTGGGGAACCTGAGGGTCACCCACAATCAAGAGTCAAGGGGCAAGTACTTCATAGCCACTCCCTGGCCCCACAGACAGACTGTTTGACCATGCCGAATCTGGGAGGTTGCAACAGGAAATGGTCTGCGACATAGAATATCAAGGTTGGAAGGGACCTCAGGAGGTCATCTAGTCCAACCCCCTGCTCAAAGCAGGATCAATCCCCAATTTTTGCCCCAGATCCCGAAATGGCCCCCTCAAGGATTGAACTCACAACTCTGGGTTTAGCAGGCCAATGCTCACACCACCGAGCTATTCCTCCCCCTGGGATATGCCTCCATCAAGGAGGGGGAGAGGGAGATCACATGTCCTCCCCCTCCCCCCCAATTTTAACTATCCTATTGCTGTCTCTCCATGAGGCTGCAGGAGAAGTGCATTTCCTGTCGGGTGAGCCTCTCAATTCTTTTCCACGTGGAAAAGCCACAGCAGAGAGGACACGGGTTGAAGGGGTTCTGAAGCCTGAGCTCTCCTACCAGCCCTGGAGATGCCTGGAGACTTCAGATTCTGGGACTGTCGGGCCAATTCTTCCTTTCGCCGGTACTAAAGAGCACACCACCTGGGAATGCCAGCTGACTCTGTCCCATTAACAAGGGATCTGAGACCAAGGCTAGTATATCTAGCCCTTGGTTCCATAGGCTGGAAGGGGCCTCCTGGCCACCAGTCCAGTCCCCTGCTAATCCCAGGTCACCCCATCATAGAATCTCATTCAGAGACCCATCAAGCTCTGTCTTGAAGCTAGTTAGGTTGTTTGCCCCCACTACTCCCCTGGGGAGGTTGTTCCAGAACCTTCCTCCCCTGATGGTTAGAAACCTTCTTCTCATCGCCAGCCTAAGTTGATTCATGGCCAGTTTACCCCATTTGTCCTTCTGCTAATATTCTCCTTTAGCTGAAATATCTCCCTGGCTTTTACACACACATACCCGCCCACGACGTATTTAGGGAGAGCAATCAGATCCCCACTCAGCCTTTGTTTTGCTGGTTAAATGAGCCAAGCTCTCATCTCCTCTCATAAGACAGGGCATCCAGTCGCCTGACCATCCTGGTAGCCTTCCTCTGAACCTGAGGAGTTTGAACTCCTCTTTCCTGAGCAGCAGGGACTGGTGGAGGCCGTACGCTCCCCTTGGAGCAAGCCTGGTATTCATCTGCAACAACTCTCCCATACAACGGCAAAAGCAGTTTCTCCAATGCAGGCTGGATGAGGGTTGGAGAGTAGGAGTGAAGGAAACCTTTGGACAACAGAGATTTGGGGGAGACCCGCCGTCCTTCCTCCCCTTTGGCTACAATGCATAAATCCCTCATTATGGCTCCCCTCCCCCATGTTCTCCGCCAAACTGTCATCCTGTGTAAACAAAGCTGCGTGGGCCACAGAGTAACTCACCTAGTAGAAGTAGCTTCACCTCCATCCTGTCTCGCTTTTTCTGGTCTCTCAGTATTTTGTTGATTTCTTTATCTAACACAACAGCAGCTTTATCTTCTTCCGACAGGAAATAAGGGCACTTCTGACAACAGCAGAAACACCAAGCCATGGTGTGGGAAAGATCTGATCCCGATGGGGAAAGCAGAGAGAAATGCCACACTTTATAGCACAGAAAAGTAACGCTGCCTCCCAATATAGAGGAATCCTGGTGGGAGCAAGGCAGAATGTACCCACCACGGTGCCCTTTTAAACTGGGCTCGGGAATGCTTGGTGAGCCCTTAATCACACATGCTCCAACCTCTGTGGCTGGGGTCTCTGCACTCAGCTTCTCTGAGAACTGCGGTAGCAAAGGTTTCTGGTGGGGGGATTACTTATCCCCCGAGACCGGACATTAATTCAATTCATGCACGCCTCTTTTCCTGCCATTTCTGGCAAAGATACATCTCTACACCTCTTCGTCCCCCCCCACCCCGAAGAAAACCATAATGTTCGACAGCTCTGCAAAAGTTAGCTGCAGAGTGGCTGGTTTCTGGTGACAAAGGGAAAGCAGAACGTCTCATTGTGGCAGGTGTTTCAAATTTCATCAGAAAAACAAACCCAACCAGAAAGGACGGGGTCGGGGGGGTGGAATCTCTGTTCCAAGAAGCGTTCAAGTGATCTTGATTTAAAATTCCCCCAGGATGAGGATTAAAATATCCTTCTCAAACCGAAATTCAGCCTCTCTGAAACATGCCTTGGCTCGTCAGTCCTTAGACAAATCCAGTTTCCAAGACAGAGATATTTAGGTTGCCTCTTGCTTAAACCATAAGGGAGCTCTCTGTGTCAGGAACAGCGATGCATAAGAAACCCTCCCATTCTGAGAAACTCACCACCTACCCCACCCTCCTTCTCAGGCCTGGGCAACAGGTCTGGACTAACCCAGAGAAGTACTGAAACTCCCATACCCTGCTCACATAAGACAGCTGGGGGGGGGGGGGAATCCCCTATGCGCAAACAGCTCTCTCCTTCCCCCCTGTACATCACAGATCCTCCTGCCCAAAGAGGGGAGCGGAACGGAATCTCAGACATCTAAAGCGTTGAGTTCTTCAGATGACAGGCCACCCCGCCCATGTGGTGAGCATTCTCTTCTGCACTGTGACAACCGCCTTTCAATTTCTACCACATGTTCCATCCCCACTCACTGGCGGATAGAGCACAAACACTTTGCAGAAAGATCATTCTTTGCATTGCACAGCACCTTACACCTAAGGCTCTCAGAGTGCTGCTGAAACAGCAGCAAATTAAGCCTCTCAACTGCCCTGTTTGAAGTGGTTGAGGGTAAGTGACTTGCCCATAAATCCCACAGGAAGTCCACGGCAGAACCAGCAACAGAACTAGGAATCCAGTCACTGTCCCTCACTCTAGGCACTTAGGGCTAATTGCGTTACCCTTACACATGCTGAGAACTATCGGACTCTGCAAGAATCCCTAACAGAATCAATGGGACTAGGGACAGAGTAAGGTACCACTTGATTTGAGTAAGAATGGTAACAGCAGCCCATAAAACAACCATCCCTTGGCTTCTACTAGCTGCGAGAGCCCATGAAATCACTGGTGATGATTCATGCATGCCTGTGGAGGGCCAGGCTAGTTTGGGTTCTACTTGTTCACAATGGAAGTGAAACACACTCGGTGGGGAATTAAATGAGAAGCGAGTCAAGAAACTGTTGAAAACTTGAAATGAAAAAAATACAAAATGCAAGCGTCTTGAAGTTACAAGTTCAGATTATACGCATGGGAACTTCCTGCCTGTAAACAGGACTGGTTTGACTGGTCTGCCTTCTACATAACCCCAAGACAAGCACGGGCAGTCAGAGGGAGAGCTTTCAATCCCCCCTTGCACACCAGTGAGGTTCTTCAACACTGAACCAGAGAAGTGAGAAGGGATTAAGTCTGCATTAACCAATGAGAGTGAACATTCAGTGCTGATAGTTTGCAGGAGGTTTGTAACTGGGGACACCTGCCCGCTTGGAATCGACACGCTCAGTTTGGGTTTTATTTTTCCAGGCGCACGTCTAAGCATCCTGGATTTGCTGAGAACCGGAAAGAAGATTCATTACAAAAGCCTGTCCTATTTCCAATGCCAGTGGAAATTTTTTTTTTTTAAAAGGAAGAAATCAGACCCATATTGGGACCCTCCGTTGAAGGACTTGTCGTCATGGGATCTCCAGGCCAAAATTTTGGCAAAGATTCAAACAAGCATCCACAGAAGGAGTGTTTCTCTTATTCAGCCCCTATCACAATTAAAACTCCTCTTTACTCTGCACTGCATCAGCCTATAACTGACAGTTGCAGTGATTTGTGAGAAAAACCAGCTGCCCAGAAGGAAAGGATTAAAGTTTCGGCCTTCAGGGATGCCAGAAATCTGACAGGATGTCTGGACTGCTGATGCACCAAGCATGATTCATGCCCAAGCAACGAGGATGGGCTGGAGGCAGTCAGGCAGGTGAGGAAACAAGGGTATGGCTACAAGACAGTGCTACGCTGCCAAGTGGAGGCTTCCTGCAGGGGTGCAAACCCTTCCGTCAATGTAAGAGGTGGTGGCTGGGTCAGTGGAAAAATTTGTCTGTTAAGGTAGCTGTGGCTGGGGAGGGGACATGGACTGGGGGGTGTTAGGTTGACTTAAGTACATTGCACAGGGTGCAAAAAATTTTCACAGCTAGGTTGTGATGTAGCTAGGTCGACCTGAATTGTAGGTATAGGGCAGAGTAAGAGGAGTCTCTATAGAAACAAAAGGATGACCATAAGAACTGTCTCTCTCTTATCCATTTGGTTTCATAGCTTGTTAATTCTTGAATTTTACCACACTAGTGTTCTGTCAGCATATAGAGAGAGGAGACCGTCAAGTTTACAACAGGGAAAATCCAGCACACGTAGATTGTTATGAAACACTAGAATTATCAAAGGACAGTTACAGAAAAGGGGCCAGATTTACAAAGATGGTGAAAAAGACCACCAGGTGCTAAGGGAGTTGGGTGTCTAAAAACCTTTGTAAATCAGACCCACAGCTGCAACCCGCTTCCCTTCTGAAGCCTCATTTTAACGCCTCTCTGTTATTTTGGGTGTGGAACAGTCATTTGAGCTGAAAGGTGCCAGATTTCAAGGGAAAAAAAAAACCCACAACATTCTCCTTTGTCTTCAGAGTTAAAGTTTCAAAGAGTATTTGTCAATTGACTTTTTTAAGTTACAAGGTAGTGATAATGAATCCGATCTGAAATTTTACTTTTGTCTACTGTTCATCTCCCCGTCATGTAAGAACAGCCTTTACGATCCTTATTATGTGTGTCGTAGTGGCAATTAGGAGCCCCAACCAGGGACCAGGACCTCACGGTGCGAGACACTGTATGCATGCCCAATGGAAATGTAGTCCCTGCCTCAAGACATTTACCATCTAAAGTAATTTCAAGTTTTTCCACGTTTCAAACTCCTTAGAGAGCATTGGGAGCCAGCCTGATGGGCAGAAAATAGGCTGTAATCAAAGTGATTAGTGGTTTTTGTCGAGGACAGTGCTGGGCCCAATCCTGCTTTCACAGACTTCAACAAGGATATTTTTTTGAAATTGGCTTCAATGGGAGCAGGATTGGGCTGGAGAGTTTGTGAGCACCTGCTGCCCTCTTTTGGCCAGTAGCAGCTTCTGTTCTTCCAAACAGTCTTTCTAAAACGGACACTTCAATTAGTATACATGTGTCTGAAGTGCTTTCCTAATGGAAGACTGAATTAGCAACTTACTAGGCAGAGTAAGGGAGCTGCTCAGTTGAGACAGGCACTCCTATTTGTTAAGTTTTCTTTAAAACCTTCAATCTCAGTTTTTAACAGTGAACTGCAAAGCAAAAACTGAGTTAAACCCAGATTTCTAAACAGGCTGTTAAGAGGTATTATTCAGAAAAGACCAGTAAGCCGGCTCAGATAGATTGGAAACTCTTGGGTAACAACTGCCTTTTTGTTTTCTGTTTACATGGCACCTAGTACAATTAGGTCTTAGTCTATAATGGGGGCTCCTAAGTATTACCACAATACAAATAATTTCTAGCCAGGCTGTTTGTAAGTTGCAACTTGTTCTGCTGAAAACTTCCATCTCCTCCTGTATCTCTTAACCTCAATGAGGCTCCTCATGTGAGATAACAGGACCGTTTACACGGAGAGAGGTTTCCAGGATTAGGTCACAGCCTTGTGTTATTTTCTTCCTTGGAAATTCACTTGGTGCTGAAGATGGTATATGTAGCATGAACTGCTTGAAGGTAGCAAATGCATGAGGGACAGTACAGGTTTCCCTGAGACAGCGGCTATTTGCAGGTGTAAACTCTTCAGGGCAAGGAATGTGACCTCCTGCCAACTGTGGTAGATAACTTAAGTGAAGCGGTGCCAAAAGGGATTTTCATAGAAGAAAAGTTAAACAATTTTAAAAATGTTATGGTTAGTGAGGTATTGAGCACAGAAGTTCTCCCCACCACAGACCCCCTCCATTTTCATTTTTACTTTGCAGTTCTGTTAAGAAGGGTTCCCCAGGCTTTCCTAAAATACAGTGAAATGGCCCTTCCAAAATAATGCACAGAAGGGAGGGAGGGTTGGAACACTAGACTTCATAGTTTTACACCTTTGCTTCTATTAATAGTAGTAATTAGGGCTGTCAAGTGATTAAAAAAATTGATCATGATTAATTGTACTGTTAAACAATAATAGAATACCATTTGGATGTTTTCTACATTTTCAAATATATTGATTTCAATTACAACAAAGAACAATGTACAGTACTCACTTTATTTTTATTATAAATATTTGTGCTGTAAAAACAAAAGAAACAGTATTTTTCAATTCACCACATACAAGTACTGCAGTGCAATCTCTTTATGATGAAAGTTGAACTTACAAATGTGGAATTATGTACAAAAAACTGCATTCAAAAATAAAATATAAAACCTTAGAGCCCACAAGTCCACTCAGTCCTACTTCTTGTTCAGCCAATCGCTCAGACAAACAAGTCAGTTTACATTTGCAGGAGATAATGCTGCCCGCTTCTCATTTACAATGCCATCTGAAAGTGAGAACAGGCCTTCGCATGGCACTGTTTTAGCCGGCGTCGCAAGATATTTACATGCCAGATGCACTAAAGATCCATATGTCCCTTCATGCTTCAACCACTATTCCAGAGGACATGGGTCTATGCTGATAAGGGATTCTGCTCAATAACAATCCAAAGCATAGCAGACTGACACATGTTAATTTTCATTATCCACCAGCGGATGCCACCAGCAGAAGGTTGATTTTCTTTTTTGATGGTTCGGATTCTGTAGTTTCCACATCAGAGTGTTGCTCTTTTACGACTTCTGAAAGCATGCTCCACACCCCGTCCCTCTCAGATTTTGGAAGGCACTTCAGATTCTTAAACTTTGGGTCGAGTGCTGTAGCTATCTTTAGAAATCTCACATCGGTACCTTCTTTGTGTTTTGTCAAATCTGCAGTGAAATTGTTCTTAAAACGAACATGAGCTGGTCATCATCTGAGACTGCTGTAACATGAAATATATGGCAGAATGCGGATAAAACAGAGCAGGAGACATATTATTCTTCCCCAAGGAGTTCAGTCAAAATTTAATGATTTTTTTTTTTAAACGAGCATCATTAGCATGGAAGCATGAAGGGGCATACGACTGTTTAGTATATCTGGCATGTAAATACCTGGCAATGCCAGCTACAAAAGTGCCATGTGAATGCCTGTTCTCACTTTCAGGAGACATTATAAATAAGAAGCTGGAAGCATTATCTCCCGTAAATGTAAACAAACTTGTTTCTCTTAGCGATTGGCTGAACAAGAAGTAGGACTGAGAGTAAATGTTTTACATAAAACTAAAGTTTTACATTGTTTGTTTTCGAGTGCAGTTATGTAACAAAAAAATCTAAATTTGTAAAGTTGCACTTTCACGATAAAGAGATTGGACTATGGTACTTGTATGAGATGAACTGAAAAATACTATTTCTTTTATCATTTTTACAGTGCAAATATTAGTAAAAATATAAAGTAAGCATTGTATGCTTTGTATTCTGTGTTGTAACTGAAATCTATTTGAAAATGTAGAAAAACATCCAAAATATTTAATAAATTTCAGTTGGTATTCTGTTATTTAACAGTGCGATTAAAACTGCGATTAATCACGATTAATTTCTTTTTAGTTAATTGCATGAGTTTACTGCAATTAAATCAACAGCGCAAGTGGTAATGTCATCGTGGTACCTAGGAGTTGCACTCAACGACCAGGATCCCATCGCACTAGGCACTGTACAAAGAACAGTCGCTGTCCCAAAGGGCACTTTTGTCTAACTCTGTTAATTGGAAGAAATATTCCATAACCATGTTTTAAAGGCCTGTCTCTGCCTGTGACCAATTGCCTTAAGTGCAAGAGATCAGTCCGGGTCTTCAAAAGCCTACCATTCCAAGTGCTCATGATCGTGATGCATCATTCTTGAGATCAGGAATTCAGGGTGATGCTGTAGCTGCCCGAGTGCTACTAGCGACATCTGGTGGGCACAGAGGAAATGCACTCAATAGCCTTGGCCAATACATCTCCCAAGAGCAAGTAGCAAGAAATCAATCCACCACGTTTGGTTTATATTTAGTGGATTGTCATCCAGCTGCAAAAAGGCAGCGCATGACCCAGACAGGGAACTCTGGGAAATGCATTTCACTCAACATGCATAGAACATTTAGCGCTCAACACACCAGACAAGAACATAAAGGTGGGCTAAACATACAACAATTGTCTTGCCATGACCACTCTTCCTCAGTTAATAAGCAGCCATGAAATTACAGATCCTAGCACACAACACTCCATGTTTATATGAGCAACCAGTTCACAATGGAGCAGTGCATGCCAGGCCTTGTAGTCTGAGAGCTTCACCTGTACAATTCTTCTGTCAACGAACGCGGTCTATACTGGGGATTAGGTTGGCATGACTACATCTCTTGGGAAGGGTGGATTTTTCACACCCCTGACAGATGTAGCTAAACCGATGTAAGGTTTCAGTGGAGACCAGCCCTTACTCAAGATTACGAAAATCCAGGAATACAGGTAACTCCCTCTTTCCCGCAGAGAAAATGTGCTACAGAAAGTCAGAACATTCAAGAGGCTCCTTCATCCATAAGAGGCAGCTCCGACCTGCTGGAGAAGTTACTTAGCCAGCTGGGGGTGGGAGGTGAAGGAGAGTAGCAAACAAACACCACATCACCAGAACCGGTTTTAGGAACAAAATTTATTCCAATTTCAAACAGAGAATTTATTTCAGGAGAAAGATATGAAAATCAAATTTCCATCAGGTATTTCTGTAATAAGGGTCAGCGCCCAGGAGCCAGAGTAGGACTGTTCCAAGAAATGGTCACACTCCTAGACTGGAAAAGAGTCTGGAGCCTGAATGGACCCTGGCACTGGGCAGCTTATTCAGAAACTCCTTTCCCCTCCCCCCTTCCCTCCCCCCCACCCCAACACGCACAACAATACATGCATTTCAAATGACAAGGTTTAAAAACAGCATTTTATATAGTATCTTTTTAAATAGGATGTTTAAATTGTTTAAATCAGGATCCTATAATATACAAGTATAACCAAATAATTTCCACCACATTGGCACTTGTAAAGAGTCTCTGGCACTACTAAAGAAGGGGCATTGGCACAAACCATACTTTTAAAACTGGGTGCTGCATTACAGACTTTACCTCTGCTGGACTCGAACAACCTGGGTTTGTATAGTACAATACGATGGTCAGCACACTCCGAAAGCACATTTTAAAAAAATTACCAAGTAATAAAACACGTGAGGAAAAAAAACCCATAGCTGAAGGAAATGCCAACATCACTAGGAAGCAACAACAGCAGACCAAAGAATCCGATTCCAGGAGAAAGGGAAACAGGCAGTAGGGCTGGAACAGGGAGGGGCAGTTGCTCACCATATGATTGATCCTTGTGGAATGATGCAAGGAAATGGGCCGCCAATGGAAGGAAAATCAGGACGATCTTCTCCCCACCTCCTTCCCCCATGGGTCTCTCCACTGTAAAGTTTAGGATGACTTGGAGTAGGCCTATTTCTTCAGGACAAAAGAAAGTGCACTATGAATTGAGCTTGGCCAAGAGGCTGTTTCCTCAGCCTAAGATTTGGGATTCTTACACATGAATCTCAAGACTTCTGTCTTGAGCTTCAATCCCTTGCTCATTACCAGCCCTATCACCGAAGAGGATGAAATCGGCAAGTTTGGTTTTTGATTTGGCACTTTTACTACAGCAGGCATCTGTTGTGGGGTCTGCCCCCAGAGATGCAGAGCAGAGGCTGGTTCTGCAAGAATGCTTCACGATCTAAGATGAAGGCAGACAGGACATCTCTCACCACGCAGGGCTGGCTAATTCCACTGCCTTCTCTTCTATGCTACAACCCACAGACACCTTTGGATTTTGTGCACAACTCTGACCTGTTCCTTCTCTAGGTCAGATGAGACTTCAGAAACAAGTTGTGGGACAGCCCTGACATGTGATATCCCCACCCAATTACCCTCAAGCCCAACTGGTGACCATGCCAATAGCTATGCCAAACAATGGACCAGGAGGGTAAACAGCATGTGTTCCAATCTTTACTAAAGCCCAAAATCCTTCCAGAAATCACAGATAGACAAATTCACTCTGTTCCACACAACGAATGACACAAGATCCTTCCTTCTGTGCCAGGTCAACATCTCTTCGCTTGGCAGGTAGAGGGACGATACCCACACGGATTCAAGTGATTCAAGTGGGAAGTGCCACCATCATTAACCTTGGAAAGGAACCTCTGGGACATTTGTTTCAAGAATCTGAATCTCTTAGCGCCAGGTCCACTGACAGCAATTGGATGCAGTGCAAACCACTCACAAGATCAGGGAAGCAGGAGGACTGGCACACTGTATGTTCCAGAAGAATGGCATTTAGAATAGACCCAAGACAATTAGAAAATCCTCTTCATAGAACACTTTTGACAAAAAGGATCATTTTGGCATAAAGAAAGACAAAAACACAGTAAAATTGGTGCAAAGCTGTCTGGCATACAAGAGAATCCCTCCCTTGTTTCTCCTAAACATTAGGCAGGATCAGGAATGTAGTGATTCTACGAGCAGTTGCTGCCCTACTCTCAACCAGACCCGGGTTCTCTACTTGTTGGTCCCAAGGCTATTATTCCAACACCAGCTCTCTGATATGGCCAGGCATCTCCTCCAAGAGCTTTCTTTCTTCTGTAGTGCTCTGTGAAATACAGCAGTCTTCCCTCTCCTATTCTGGAAAACACGAGGGAGCCCTAAAACAGAACGACTGCAAAGTAATGTGAACTCCAGATTTAGTGTTACACGTCAAAGGCATCTGGGGCAGTTTGATCTCATTACATTTTGTGCAAAACACCGATGTAGTGCTCAGTCTACAAATGAGAACCGTGCAGTTGGGAGATTGGGGCCTTTGTTAGCCTTAAGCAACCAACAGCAGTCTACATGCAACTGAAGCCATGTCTGGTTTATCCAGAGAATTTGGACCCAATGCTACTTGTTGGAATTGTAATAGAACCATTAGTGTTGCCCGTATTTCACATATGTCCAGATGCCACTGCTTCTTTCTCACTGCTTGCTTTGCCATTGCAGTCTTCCTCTAGGCAGATACAGAAGGCGGCAGAGCTTTGGTTTCCTCACTCACCTGAGGTTCTGGAAGCCTATAAAACGAGACAGACGGGCTTGAAGTTCTCAGCTGAGTGGAATTCAATATGGCACCTAGAATCCATTCGGAATAACACCTGTATCAACAAACCCAGCTGCCTTCCCCTGTACTAGCCTGCTGTCCATCCCACCGCAGGAGTCTCACTTCAGCAACACACTCTAAAAGTGACTGCTGTACTCTCAATTATCAGGCACCCTGCACCTCTGGAGCAAATATCTGTGCAAGTGCTCCAAAGAGAATCCATGCTTCTCTAAAGAAAAACCATGGCAGCATCTGTCTCAGGGAGAGCACGGACAGGAAAAACAGTAATAGAACTCCCCAACCCCTCCTAAAACTTTTCACAATCTTTTCAAGCAGTAAGAATCCTCCTCACACCCCAGAGTCCATGTCACCCAACTCTGGTCCTTTCTAGGCAATCTGCGAGCCAGGCAGGAATGAAGCACTCTTACAAACGCACACAGCTGGCACAAAACATGATGAGGGCTTCCTTGCTGTTCACAGCATGCAAGAGAACCAGAGGCGTGGCATGTGACCCCTCAGGTCTTCAATCCGGCAAAATTTGGTGCTTAAATGCCACAAAATTACTCTGTGAGCTTCTGATCTTCACGGCATAGAGAAGTCGCTCTCTTGGTGCCGTACACTCCACTTGGAGTGAAAGTTTCTTTCCATACATTGAGCCTACTTTTAAAAATAATAATACAGCCAGGCACTTCTCCCCAGGCTCAGCAGCTGTTGCTCCAAGAGCTCCCATCATTTAAAGTCCATGAACAAAATACAGCAATATGTAGCAAACCATGTATAGAACATCAATAATTTAAAAAAAAAAAAAAATCATCACAGTCTCCATACCTTTTATAATGGATACGAAAAAAAACTAACCCAGACTAAACCGTACAAAGAATGGGAAAGTGATGGCTTTTTTGTTGTTGTGGGTTTTTTGCTATAGATGGAGAGCAATCGTTCCTCCCCAACATTTCATCACAGTGAACCATGGGGTGTGTCCTTGGGGAGGGCAGAGTGGGAACAAAAAGCAAGCAGGATTAACAATTACACCAGAGGCACCCTATGGCACAAGGCAAAGGGACCAGTAGCATTCCACACTCCCACAGTCCAGTGAATTTACAATCTTGGCCGGAAAAGTTATAGATCTCTATATATATACCACGGGAATGAAGAGGAAAATAAAAGCGGCTAAGCAACAAAGTAAAGCCCAAGATGAGGCTGCCTGGGCTGTAGGCAAAAATTAAGAGGTGAACAAGGTGCCGAAGAGTGAGGTGTATCCCCCCCGTTAACTGTGAAATAAAAGCAATTTGTTAAAAATATGAAATCAACTACTCTGTGGACAGAGACATGAGACTCCAGGATAACACTGAGCAAATTCGCCACTCCACAGATCAGACAATTTGCAATCATTACATCATTAAAAATTAAGATTTTTTTTCCTGTAATTTTTAAATTTTTCTTTTTTTGTCTTTTCTTCACAAGGCGGCCTCCACGGGGGCGAGGGGCAGAGCAGGTCAGACCAGGTTGTACTCCTTCAGGTTGAGCTGTAGGATGGTGTCCTTGACGGCAGCAAAGACAAAACGGATGTTTTCCGTGTCTGTGGCACATGTGAAGTGAGAGTAGATGATTTTGTCGCTGTCTGGGTTTAAATCCACAAACATCTTGAGGATGAATTCCCGGGCTGCCTGAGCATCCCTCTGCGGGCCTGCAGCAAACAAAGGCAACAGTAAACAGCACTGCGTACAGTCCATTACCTGGTTTGAAACCCCAGAATTGCTAGTTTGCTTTCTCTCTCTCCCCCTCACCCGAAGGGTAGGAGGTTATGTGACCAAAGGGGAGAAGAAAAAATTTAGCCCCCTCGGTCAAGGAATCCGGAACATCTTATGCCGAATACTAACTGGTCAAAACCTAGTAGGTGCTTTTTAAGCTTGAGAATACCAAGCTCCAACAAGCTCTGACTCTGCTCTATGAAACACAGAATTTGACACAGCCTCCCAGAAGAACAGGCCATCTGGACCAGCATCCTGAAATGGCATGTAAATGAATCTCATCCTCCTGTAACATACCTAGTCAACTGTAAAATAATGCAGACCTTGGACTGTAGATTTCTTCCTGACCCCGTAGTAATCACCTCGTGCCCTGAAGCTCAAAATCTAGTTCCCATTATTTCTGCATGCCGAACAAAATCAGATTTGAAGAAAGAAACACCCCTAAGACAACCAACTGTAGCGTTTCCAATCTGACTAGCCAGTTTATAGAGCTACGAGCTGCAGTCAGTGTTCACTTTATGCCACTAGCAGCTCCTTAGACAGACACCTGGTGATGCTCTATCGTCTATTTGAAGTGCTTGGTATTCACATATTGTTTCCATAGCATGGACCACACCTTGAGAGAGTATCATCGACCACCTCCCATTCGCAATCATACAGCATCCTTTGGCAGCTACAGCAATTGCTTATATGGAAAAGTAATATTCGGAAAGCATTTCACATACTTTTCTGCTACCTTCTACTGTGATTTAGCAGCTGAAGATAAGCCAGCACCATGTGACCAATGAATTCACCATGGACCACCAATGATCTCCAGACTAGTGTGAGAACCTTGAAGACAGTGGCTCTCAAACTTTTGTACCGGTGACCCCTTTCACGTAGCAAGCCTCTGAGTGTGACCCCCCCCCCCTTATAAATTAAAAACTTTTATATATTTAACACCATTATAAATGCTGGAGGCAAAGTGGGGTTTAGGGTGGAGGCTGACAGCTCATGACCCCCACCATGTAATAACCTTGTGACCCCCCCCCGAGGGGTCCTGACGCCCAGTTTGAGAACCCGTGCTCTACATTTACCACAAGTAAAGACTTCAGAGATGTCCGTACTTTCTGACACCAGGGGGCAGGAGACTCCAGGGCTGGAAAGAAGACTAATTAGGACCTGTTTAGTTACAAGCCCATAATGAGGCAAGCAGCTTGCTTGGAAGACGGAACAGATAGAAATTTCTTTGGGGGAAAGGGGATTCTCCAACTGCCGCCAGTGAACTATGGCCAAAAAAACAAACAAAAAAGGTGGCTCTCCCTTTATCCTGACAGCAGTTTTCAGCTGCCTCCAAGGGCTAAGAGTTGGGAGGAGAGGGCTTAGGAAAAAAAGCTTGTCTGACCTTATTCTCCTGTCTCCCATATACCTTCAATCCCATACAGATTTGGTATCATCCAATTTAGCGGCAGACTGATCTGCAGATCAGAGATTACAGAAAACACTGTTTATGCTGAAGAGCTTAACCCCAAATGGGAGCTTCCCTACATCATCCAAAATTGAGAATAGCAGACTGACAGGGATTTTACCCTGCCTGAAGCTTTTCAACACCAACATCAAAAAAGACTTGGATGATTTGACCAGTCCATAAATTAGCCTATGTGAAGGGGCTACACCCTGCTCTGGCAGAAGAAGGGGTTTGATGGTCTAATTGGTGTTTTCCATCTCTCCTACCACTAAATTCTTGCATGTCTAGAAGTAAGTTGTACACCTGTATGTATATTTCAGGTATGCAAATTAATACTCTGAAATCAAAATAATCGTAGCTCAACTGAGATCCATGCACAGATCTACGGGAAGCAGTGTTTCTGGTGACACTTGGTGGCAGCTTTAATTGTTGATCTATGAAAAGTTTGCAGCTGTTTTTTCAGTCAGAATCCACAAGTTACATGAAGATCAAGATATTCAAATTTACTCGCCACTTTTGCTCTTTATGAAAAGTATTTCTACCCAATGAAAGGTCTGTCTCCTCCCAACGCCACTCGATCCTACAACAAATTCAGCGCTGAATCTGTAACATACTCATTTTTATAGCATCAAGATTTCACTGTAAATCAAACAGAAGAAAGCAGCAAACAGAAGCCCACTCACATATGAATTAAATACCTAATTAAAAATCTCACAGGTTTTTTGTTGTTGGTTTCTCCCCCCTCCCCTTATTTAAAAGGTTCATTCTAGTTTGAAAGAGCCTCTTTAAAAATCACTTACCATCAAACTCTGGGAAATAGTCAACAAGGTGGGAGTACAGGATCTTGTCTTCCAACAAATCTTTCTTGTTGAGGAAGAGGATAACAGAAGAATTCTGAAACCATGGGTAGGTGATAATGGTCCGAAAAAGGGCTTTACTCTCTTCCATCCGGTTCTGATGCAAGAAATAAACTACATCAACACACCAAAAACCCTCATTTGTGAAAACCTGGCCATCTCTAATCCTAGACACATGAACTCATCCACATCACCCCAGATATCTCAGATGTCCTGTATTGAACACCTTTGTCCCATTTCAGTTTTGGTCCAGTGGAGTGTGTACGTAGGAAACAAGTGCAACATCTGTGACTGACTTGAATTTAATTTGGCTGGTTTTAATTACTTGCCAATGTGCTATCTTATTTGCCCAAGTCATTTTATGCTTTTCATTACCATGTGATAGATCTGGGATCAACTTCTGGTCATGAAGATTTGTTCCCAACAAAGGTATGTGTTGGTTCATGAGAAGGAGTGCCTGCTGCTGCTTAACAGATGCTCTTCCAGCTGTTCAAGGCACTATAATGATGTAGGCAAAGAGATTAGCCATTATTTGGCAAGATAGTTGCAATGATACAAGGTATCTAGGGTGGGAAATTTAAGATGGGAGAGAAAAAAGGAACATGTGCAAGAGCTTGAGGGCTTTTCATCAGGGTCGCAGAGAACCTAAGATGTGGGACACCCACTGACATGAGAATATTTCTGTAGAATTTGAGTGCACTGTGCATTTCAAATCTATCTTGTACCCTGTTTCCAGAAGTGTCATGACCCATTTAGCCCCAGGTTCTCTCTTTGTAGTGGGAAAAGCTGAAGGCCAAAAACAAGTTACTACTAATTCAAGTTCCAGTTCTCTTGGCACCAAGCAATTCAGTACCAACCTCCAAGAAAATCAGAACGACCCTCCCCACTTTCCCCTCATCATTAGGGCCTACTCTTGCTCAGGCTTACCTCATTATCAGATTCCACTAGAACTTGGTCATATTCACTAAGGGCTACTAAAAACATGATGGAGGTCACATTTTCAAAGCAATGGATCCACTTCCTTCGTTCTGACCTCTGACCCCCAACATCCACCATTCTAAGGAAGAGAAAGACATACAATCTATCAAAGCAATAGGCTGTCAAGGATCAATAAGAGCTTCTTCGCCTGCACCCAAAGCACTAGGATATGAACGGGAGAAACAACTTTCTCCCCCCAAAGTGAAGCAGGTATCATGATACAGTAACATGTCCTCTACGAGCAGTTGTGCTCAGACAGCGTAACAGGAAGTTCTCCGAATGCTAATTCCACAGCCACCTCCACGTTTGACCCATTTCTTTTTCTTGGGAGACTGACCGCAAATACAAGCATCCTCATTCCTGTTTGCATCCTGGCCTCGTTCACTAAGCAGAGCTTCTGGAACCAGGCTCATCCATCACCCTGAACTATGGAGACTGAAAAGAAACTATGGCAAATCCATTTGAATCCTGTTCTACCAAATGCCAAAGCTATTTACATTTTGATATTAAGGCTTTATATTAAAACTTCTGATTGTGAGAGAAAGTTTGAGGTTAAGGACTTCCTTTGGCTGTTGGGCTTTCCCCAGGACATTATGCTGAATGGAGTTATGCGAATCCACAGGCAAAGCATGAAACCCAGTCAACCACACATTCACACCATATGCCTAAGAAAAGCCATCAGGATACTGGGTCCGTAATTTGAACCACTATATTTCACCTGCATCTCACTTCTATTGCATCTTTTATAAACGGATCTCCAAAAAAAATTATAAAACAAAGCCACCTAAGTCCAGTCTAGTGCCTATATCTCAGTGGAGCGTTATTCCCATTTCACAGATGGGGAATAACAAATCAGAGGTGGTGACTTGCACTGCAGCAAAGCTAAGAACGGAACCCCAAGTCCAGGTTTCTAGTCCCTTTTTCTACCACATGTTCACTCTTCCCCCTCCTAGAACATTACATGTTATGACAGCATGGACCAGATAAGTATTTAGATAGAATAAAGGAGAATGCCTGTTACAAAGTAGCAAATATGTTAAACGGTACATAGAGAGGCATGATATTTGGAGATCGTATAAAGGCACAGTTAAACCTATAGATACACATATGATGCAGAAGTGAGCCAAATCCTGATGGCACAAGCTATTCATAGGAGAGCACCTTCGGAAGACACACTGGACAATACACAAAGGAATCAGTACAGAGAAAGCAGGATCTCTCATTAGAGTTAAAGACACGTGGATCAAAGAACCTAAACACTGCATGAAGATAGAAGAATTTCTTGCCAGGAGTTATGTTTCAAACCAGTGTTGCCAGAAGAGGGCTTAGTTTTTCTCTTGGTGGATTAAGCTACCAACAGTTTGTCCAATGGGCTGGTGAGCTGTTATGTACTCATCAGGTGCCAACATGTTGCTCCTCCTGTGATGTGTTAACAATTCCAGCTGTACATCCACCTCAGGCTCTCTAGATAGAATCAGCAAGTATAGTTCCAAACTATGCCATTTAACCAACACCCTCCTCAATTCCCAGAAGCTATTGGTTTCAACTCCTCTCACTCAGATGCCCTTAATCAACTTAAAAATCACAATAAATCTCCCCCCCCCCATTTCCCAAACGCACACTAAAGTCCTCCCTACCTAAGAACATGGGTACTCTTGATCAGTAGTTTAAAAAGCCAAGAGTAGTCCTCCCCCAGTTCAGTCCCACTTGAGAGAACAATTATAGCATGGGCTACAGTGTCAGTACCTGAAGATAATATTCTCTAGGTCGAAGGGGTATTCTATTATTCCGGTTGTAGGAACTCTAACCCGTAGCACATCTTGCTGGGTTGGTAGATATCCTGGGGTTGCGATTCGATCCACGTCGCTAAGGTAGCTGTGAGAGGCATATGAAGGGGGGAAAAAAAGCACCTTAGACTGTAGGTCACACTCATGGGGGTTTCAACACATTATAGCCATATGTTCCTTTCTCCCCCACACGTTAAGGAGACCAAAAGAAATCTGACTGCTTGAAGCATCACTAGGATCATTTAAAATGGGATAGGACCAAGTACTGGAAAACATACTTCAGGGAACAACCTTTCACTGAATCCCAAGGAGACCTAAGAGGTTTCTCCACATGTAAATTTCATGACTGTATCAATTGACAGCAATTCCCCAGAATCCCTTCTGATGTAGTAACTGCCATGTGTCACACCTCACACCCTTCTGGTTATAAAAAAAAAAATCTGTATGACCCAACACAATGCCATCTTCCAGAGTCTCTATGCACTCAGATATTCTGCAACAGCTCCAAATGTCAAATCCTGATCCCCCTCAACCGTAGCTCCGTAAGGCTAAGTCAACAGGGGAAAGTGGCATTTCTGCTGTGTAGGAACCAGGAACAGGGTACAGAGATGGTCTGGGTGGGCACTGCATAGCCATCTGTACATCCTGGGACCGAGGTGTGAACAGCTCCATTTATCACCCAACAGAAATCGTGGGAAGTGGCTGGTGGTGTTACAAGAGTGTATGGATCTTCCAGACATTCCAGTACTAAAAAAAAAAAAAACAAATACACTTATCCCATCCCATCCCCTGATCCCATCTCCCGCCAGAGCTCTTTGTGTCGAACAACTGAAGCCACAAAAACCAGAATCAAAAAAGCAAGGTGACAACAGTTATTTGGAACCAGAGTTACTGAAAAGGCAGGGAGGCATATGCTTACAGTTCAAACTCAGAAGCATACACCCACATTTCCTAGACTACCCCACCAAACTAAATCATTAGCAGATAGATATACCTATATCATGGGGTGAAGTAATAGGAAGAAAGAGGATAGTCTACAAAAACTAAAAGACAGCAGGGCCAGTTTGCAGCGTGATAACCATATTCAGGCATCTGTAGACATCAGCTAAGTTTTAGGAAGCTTTTGTTTAGCCAACATGGCCCTGATATCCAGCAGTGTGCCAGAGTGCTTATGTACTTACTACTTAGCTGAGTCGGAGAGCTGATATTCTCGCCTCCTGTCATAACACTCTTGGATTCCAGGGTCAGTCCACAAGGTTTTAATTGCACTTACATATGGCTGCTCAAAGGTTGAGACTTTTTCTACGTCTACTTCCCGAATCAGCAGTGCATTGGTCTGAGGATAGAAGGTGAAAGGCAAGTGAGCATACATTAAACCTAGATCCTCTTGCAAGGACTCCAGGAATGCTGTATCTTGAATGCTGATCAAGCTGCTTACATCAGCTGCAACAGGACAGTAATGGGCAGACTAGACATCTAAAAATTATCTGTTCAATTTGTACTTAGATATCCAACAGAAGATCGAAGTACAAATTGAAAAAGGAAAAACAACTATTTTATATTCTCAGTAGCAGGCACATCTGGGAAAGCTCCTGGAAGCATCATGTGATCCTTAACAGAAATGATTTAAACAGAAATGGCAACCGATTCTCTGAACTTAACTTACCAAGTTGTGCTGGAGCATAAGTCACCTACTGTTTAGAAAATACCAAAACCCAAGCACAGATCTCAGAGTGTGGAGTCCCGGACTGCCTGATGGGGGAGTGCAGTCAGTTTTATTACTAGAACATAGCTGTCTCGTGTTTCATTTTAAAGCTTTAATTGATTTTAGCCTATATTTTAAGAGTGTGGGAGACCTTACTGCAGTCCGTTATAATCAAGACCTCTTCTTTCATGGAGGAGGAAAAAGATAATCAGAACAAAACTGACACCACAAAGTGCAGCAGGACTGAAATCATCACTGCAGCAGGACTGAAATCATCACTGCAGCAGGACTGAAATCATCACTGCAGCATGTAATATAACTACTACACACCAATACTGCAATTCCTAAGGGTTTTCTGGATGCAATGAGAAGCAATGTCTGTTCACCCTCACTATACTTGTCTTCAGAGAGAGAGACTTTAATCTAGTTTGCTTTTCTATGTACATTAAACATTAGTGGAAGGTGACAGATTATAGCCCCAGAGTCCTTTAACCACACCCCAGAGAAAACACGGGTAATGCAAGCATCCTCATACCATGCCCATGCTTCAGCATGGACCCAGACAGACTCTCTCTAAAGGCCAAAGGGGAGTTCAGCCTTCAAGAACCATTCAATCCTTGGCCTCTCTGTTGAGAATGCTAATAAGAGGGCCAGGTTAGAGGCAGCTGTGATGTGGATACCTGGTCATTAAGAACTCATCTGAGCCCTTCGACTTTTTCCATTTACTACTCAGTAGTGATATCTTCAAGTCTAGACTGACTTGGGCCTCAATTTGGACCAATGATCTAGAGAAGAAAGGTGCCACACCCTATTACTAATCTCCTCGGGCCTCCCAGTCCCTATGTGGCTATTAAAAAAGTTAAAATACAGCAACATACAATAAGCCTGGTATAACCTTCACACAGTTTCATTTTGAAAAATAAATCCACTAAGTGTTGTGACAGCAGAGCATGTGAATATCTAAGTTCTTGACACTCACACACTTAAAGGCATCTGCATTCATACACCTTAAAGCCAGCTGAACTAATTTAAAACATATTTAGCCCAAAAGTTTACAAAATCTTGTAAACCAAGCTTCATCCCAGAATAAATTTTTGAGTTGAGTTACAAATCCTTAAAGAAAGGTTAATAAAAGGAAAATTGACAGATCTCCATCTGCCGCTGTTAGTAGGTGTCACTCTAATCGTGCAATCTTCTGGGCTCTCAGCAGCTCCCTTATGCACCTTCTGGCGCTCTGTAATGACACCGGTCATGCAGAGGAAGGCCCGGCACACTCAAAATGCTTTGGTCTTTCTGAGGTGGGTGCAGATCAGTTCGCACCCCTCGAAATTTTTATGTGGGACAACACACACGTCTAGCCAAATGAACACTGTTATACTCCCTGTTGACACCCTATTAATAAAGGCACAGAGCGGCATAGTACCACAGAAGCAGTGAGGGATACAACTGCCATACGGGGCCCAACTACCAGGAAGTTTGAACAGGTAGTGGATATAGTACAAAAGGCAGCACAAATACAGGGCACGAACCTACAGCCATGCCCTAAAAAAACCCTCAGACAAACATGAACTGGTGAAGCAAATCCACCAAGCGACGAAACCATGGCTTGATGGAGCTCTGCACTTTGGCTCACCTTATTCTGTTCGTACTTGTATAGGATCTTCAGGGTCTCCATGGCCCTGATCATGGACTGCATGGCAGTGAAGATGTTTTGGTACACCAGCTTGGTGAAGCCCCTTTTGTCCTCTTCAGAGTAGCCTGAGCCATGAATTATCCTCATCTGTTTGATAAATGTGCTCTTCCCGCTTTCCCCAGTGCCTGCAAATGAAGAAACGAAAGGAAAAGTCAACAGAGATCACAAATGAGGTGTGGTACAGAGGGAGTGAAGCTATTATTGCATCCTACTCCACTGCACCTATTAATGGACCCAAGCGGATCTACTCCATTGATTATTACTTCTCCAGTTCCTTTTTGGAAGTCTATATAGTGGCCCTGGTGGGCCCATCCAATGTCAACTATAAGCCTAACTGAGCATGATAGAAAGAGCACTTGTTCTTTTTGACAGGCTAAAAGCAATTCTGGTACACACACCAAATCTTACATTACAGACACTCCCACACATCCTGCCTCAAAAAGCCCTGTCCGTCCGGCACACCTGACCTATTCCCATACAGCCCAGCTTGATGCTATAATCACAGCTCCAGCTAAAATCCCTGATATATTCCTAAATTAGTACATTATACAAACTGGGATGCCAATGGGCGTGGGGGAAGGCTGTTAGATCATGAAAGCTCCAGTAGAATTCTCATTATTTTAGTACAATCACTCTTTCCCAACCCAATCTAGACACCTCCTTACTAGATATGAACTCAATATATTAGAAAGAGCAGCTCTGAAAGGAAGAAGGGATCAAAAAACTACCTTCACCATACATTTTTCTTCTCAGTGGCCTGAAACCACTGTCTGATAGTGAAATATTTAAAAAACAAACAAACAAAAAAAAACGATCACCACCACCACGTGAAGTGGTAATCCTTTCGGGATTATTTTAAGAAGTTTGGATGAGAAACAACTTGTGAAGGGGACGAGGAGAGGAAAGGAAATCTCAAATCTCTACTGCCAAGCAGAGTTAAAAACACATACAGAGACCAGCAGGCCAAACAGCAGGAATTGGTAAATAAAAAGTCCAGACCCCCCTGAGATGCAGCAAGATCAGAACTAACAATCTCTATCCCTGCTGAAATGAACAAAGTCATCCTTTATCAGTTAGGGGCTAAGTAAGAGGGACACAACTGGTATCAAGCAGATAGGTGGCTTATGTTAATTTTGGCAAGAGGACTCCTAAAGTTTTAGGAAAAGTTACTCTTTTGCCTAAAAGCTTTTACCGACTACTGTTCCAAGTAATACTGAAGTTTACTTTAACCCACAGATCTGAGAGTCTTCCTTGTTTCTTCTGTTTGTTACACTGTGGCATTCAACAGTACTTGGCCTAGTCAGTCTCCCCCGTTTGTGTGAGTCTCTTGCACAGCAACAGTGAAGACTCTGCAGACTCTGTTGTAGGTGCAATACCTTAAACTACAGACTTTAAAATCAGCTAGATGTCACGTGAGTGTTGCTTCAACACCGCCAAGCACTAACCGCTAACATCTCCAATAAAAGAAAAGGGATGGCAAGAATGTGCTCCGAATCCAAAAAGGCAGCGTTGCAAGTACAATGCAGACCACACACCACTCATCACATGGTACAAGCCTCCCTCACGACACTGGTTTAATACCAGTTTGGGAAGGCAAGGTAGAGTTGCACTGGTTGGATGTTTCGTACATCCCCAACTCTTACCAAGCCTGCATTCTGTACCTGCAGTCAGGTGGGCAGATCAACATTCCTGCCATTAGGGGCTTAGGAAGATGGAAGCTACATCAGGTGACAGTCCAATGATGAAAATAAAAAGCAGGAAAGGGACAACGTGAAAACTTTCTTATCTTGCAGGGTAAGTGTGAGGGAGAAAGGTTGGCAAAGAAAGGCTTCACACAGCCCTGCCACAATCAAGACCCAACTAGCGTTGGGGGATAATAGGTTTTGTCCAGTGCCCTCTTCTGTATGTATTCATTTATATGGCTACTGATCAGCTATAAGGATCAACCATATATGCCTTCCACAGACCGTCCCCCCATAGCCACCTTACACAGTCTGCAGCTAATTCCTTCACAGAGCAATAGCTCAACTGTACATTGTCCATTCTCCAGAAATATGTTCAATCATTCTACAGAATGCTCTTGTGGAAGTTTCCCCAGATTTGCAGTTGATGTGCATTTAACTAAAAGCTGAATCAATATGGAGCTTTGCTGATTATATTGGCCCGTGTATTACAGACTACCCGGATAATGAACCCAGACGCATGCTCATCTTGAGAAATATTAGGAAGGTGACAAATCCTTCAACTCTCCAGATTCAGGGACACAATCTATGGAAAATGCCTGGCTTCAGCAACGTGAACAATCAGATCTCCAACTAGAAATCAGGGGGGTTCTATGTATTAAGACAGAGGCTAATTTATCACAAATGCACATAATTACTCCCTTTGAGTAGATTCTGAAGTTCCTATGTCTATACTGCAGGGCAATAAACAAATACCCAAGCAGAAAAAAACCCAAAACCAAACACCAAACCAGAAAGAGCAAGAAAAGACTAAAGAGCCTAGCAGAATTTTTCATGTCTCAGTTTACTGAACATTAAAATAAACGTTAAGGAGTCCGGTAGCACCTTAAAGACTAACAGATTTATTTGGGTATAAGCTTTTGTGAGTAAAAAAACCCACTTCAGATGCATCAATAAATAAAACAAATGTTGTTACTGCCACTAACTAGCTATCTTGGTCTCCTCTAAAAAGTTATACCACAAACAGAAAAAAAAAAATCAGAAAGTGAAATCTTTGCGGTTGAGTACACTGTGGTGAGAACACTTCCTCGTGCTTTTACCACAGTAACCAACAAAGAGTTGAGGCGCCTCAAAGCACTTTGATGATGCAACTGTAATACAAACTTCAGCACCAGATCACTAACTTAGGTTCACTTATTCTAGCACACAAGAGATCAAATGCACAACCCCTGACCTTCCATTTTTAAATACGTGCCTCCTGCTTGGCTTCGGTCCCTCAACAATATACACACCATCACTGTGATGGGACCCTGAAACCACCAGTGAGGATAGTCTCCTGTCTTCATAAGGACATAATAACTTTCTTTATATGACAATGTTGAGATAAGGGAATAATCTGAGCTCACCATTCCTTCAGTCAACCCATAAAAGCCACCTAGTTTATAATAAGTGTTGCTGATGATAAATGCATTTGAAAACGAACTCGTGTTGGGTCAATGGCACCCACTGCTTACTTTCATATTATTCTGGGACCCAAGTAACTTTACACAGGAAGCATAATCTCATTTTCTTCATTAAAAAGATTAACGTATGCCCAGTATCGACGGGCAGTAACTGAAGCACTGAAATAGCACTATTTATTAGCAGCCCAACTCATAACAGCACTTCTATTTTTCACTCAGTAATTCTGGTTCAAGCTTCAATATAAACCAACTGTCACCACACTGGACAGCGAAGCAGTGTGGAAGAAATTACCTCTGCTTACCCTGCATTCTTATTGATACTCTACTGTTTATATGATTTCTCTTAAAATATATCCTGCCCTCCCCAAAATTCTTAACCAAGAAAATGCCTCTCTCTAACTAACATGATCTGCATTTATGCTCCACCATATACACCAAAGGATTCTGAACCACACACAGGACTACGAACCACATACAGGAAATTAACTTTACCCACCGCTAGAACAACCCCCTTTAGGGGCTAACATGACTGCTGCTTAGTACTATGTAACAGTTTAGGAGAGGCAGGGAAGAGTACCATATCCTATTGAAAGTGAAAATGAATATAAGGAGGCAGAATGCAGTTATTAGGGCTAACACTGTTATTCTTAGGCCTTGTCTAAACTATGGATGTCTCCCCCCAAATCCTCACTAGTTTTTTTAAAAGTTTAGCTGAACTGATTTTAAAAAACAGGTTGGAGCCAGTTGTAGGCCAGGGTCCAGGCAGCTCGAGGTTTTGTTTTTTTTAAATTTTTAATGAATCAGTTTTCAAACTAGTTGAGTCAAGGAATGGTTCAGACCTCCTGGAGCTTACTCTAACCATGGTACAACCAGTTTTAAAACTGGTTCACATTAACGGTTTTTAAAACCAATTAGATTTGGGGGAAGGAAAGTTCCCTAATATAGACTCAGCCTTAAGAAAACTGACAAGTGATCAGAAACCTGGTTTTACATTTCACCTGGACAGCAGCACCTCCATCATGCTTTTAACATGCTGCTGGGATACTGTACTATTAATGGCTAGGAAGAAAGTACATCATTTACTCAATCAGTAACACCACTATGCATCAACCTAGATATGCCTATTCAGTCATTCCTGGCCCGACCCAGCCTCGCTTAGCTTTGTAAAGCTGATGCAGACATACCCACATGTGGATTTTGAACTGGACCACCTTACATCTTCAAACAACCCTGACTGGCATGCCAGTTCAGTACACATATCAAATTAACAGCCTTATTTAATCAGACCTGCTTCCCATTTTGATTTGAAATCACAGATACAATAGATGAACAAGTACCATGACAGAATGTATAAAAGAGCAGCAATAACTTAGTGTTTTCATAGGCCTCATGGGTTAAGAGTAGCTTATGGGCTACCTGCACCCCAGCATCACATTTCCTGCTAACATTAAAGTCCGTAATCTATTATTTTTTGAAAACTTATGATGGCAACTCTCCAAAAACCATGTAGAAGAACTGATTCCCTATCCACGAGGAACCTCAGAAGTACTATGATACACCTTAGTATGCTGATGGAGATATGAACACAGACAACATTTTGTTTACATACTTAAATGACACTCTCACTCCACCAGTGTGGTATCTGAACAGGTATGTCCTTATTCTAGTACAGTGGAGCCCCACTCCTAGAGCAACTCCTGACTACTTTCCTTTCCTGGGCTAATCCTGCTCCATTCTTATTACTCCACTTGACTTCAGATTTACTGTGCCTTATCTTTATTTCTCCAAGCCCTCCCTCCAGGTTGGTTTAGAGATCTCTGTGCCCTACTAGAGGAGAGAATGGGAGGGAAAGAATGGTACCCAGGGACCTGGGGGGCTATAGCTGGATAAGTTCCCCGCATTTAACAACGGAGGGAGAAGACCATAGACACCACCAGACTAGGTGGAGAGGATTCCTTCATGAAGAGATGTTAATAAAAGACTCAGAAGTCTGCCAACAATATATAATTACATCAGTTTTAGTAATGAAAATTCGCAAACACAAATAAAGCAGTAGGTCCAGCTCCCCTATAAAAGAGTTCTCCAAAAGGATTTTTTTAAGACTAAAAGTAATATCAATTTTGAAGTTTCTGCTTATGTCAAAAGCAATTTTAAACACAAAATCCACTATGAAAGAAAACAAATAAACCAGTCAGCCCCCAGCTTCACTATTAAAATAACTCCAAATCTGGAATGAATAAGGAAGATTAAAAAGAAGGGCATGGTAACTTCTAAACAAATTTCCCATATTGTTTTTCCTCACAAGTTATTTTCTGGACAACGGCAAAGTGCCTGACAGTTGTCAACTCTGATAAGTACAAAAAGGTGTGCGGAGTTGGGGGTCTGACCAGCACAGATGTGCCTCCAGAGCATCACTAGAGGTTAACATGTGGGTTCTAAGATGGGGGAAGGAAGGATGGCTACTACTGAGTAGTTAGTATCGTGCCTAGCACAATAGGACCCCATTCTTTGTTGGGCCACAGGCACTAGTGTAATAAACATGTTTATTGTCAACAACAAATACATGTAGAGCTTAAAAGGGACATAGTTTTTAACCATGTGATTGGTGCGAAGAGTGCCTACTTTACCACATGCAGAGGAGGGCCCATATAGCTGCAAGGGATGCGCTCACAGCAATAATCATTGGGGAAGAAGGCAACTGATGCAGGGGAGTGAAAGCCACATTCAGCGTGGGAATGATGGGACGAAGGGGCAGGAGATCTAGGGGATAGGGGGCGGGGGAGAGAAAAGAATGGGATCCAGAGCAGGGCAGGTGCTGGGGTCGGAGGACAGGGGAAGAAGAGGAGGGGATCCAAAGCAGGGCAGGTGCTCTGGGGGAGAACAAAAGGTGTTCCAGAGCAGAGCAGGTGCTCTGGGGACCAGGGAGGGTGCTGGGGGGGGGGGAGCAGGGCACCCAGAAAAGGAAGAGATCTAGGGCAGGGTGGGCGAGGGGGGATCCAGAGCGGAGAGGGGGGATGAAGGGGGATCCAGAGCGGGGGGGGGGGGGCACGGAAAGGATTCAGAGCGGGGGGGATCCAGGCAGGAGGGGGTGAAGGAGGGGATCCAGAGCAGGATGGGGGAGAGATCCAGGGCGGGGGGGGGGCACAGAAAGGATCCGGGGGGGAGGGGAGGGATCCAGGGCGGGGGGGGGCGGGCACGGAAAAGATCCGGGGCGGGGGGGCCCGGCAAGGATCCGGGGCGGGGGTGGGGGCGCGCGGGGCGGCGGCCGCGGGGGGGGGGGGCTCCTCACCCAGCAGCAGCAGCTTGAGCTCCCGGCGCGCGTCGCGCTTGTCCCTCCGCAGCTGCTTCTCGATCTCGGCGTTGATGCGCTTCGACTCCTTCACCTCGTCGCTCAGGCAACAGGCCATCATGGACTCCAGAGTCATGGCTCCGCCGCCGCCGCCGGGACCCCCGGCCCGGCCTCCTCAGCCCGGGACCCCCCCCGCGCGGCCCGGCCCGGCCTCCTCAGCCCGGGACCCGGCCTCGCCCCCGAGCCCGGGACCCCTCCGGCCAGGCCTAGCACCGCTCCCACCCCTCGGCGCGCTCCCCTCCGCCCGGCTGCACCGCCCGCTCCCTCCTTCCCCCTCAGCCCCGCCGAGCGAGCGACAAGCGCGCACAGCCTACCCCGCTGCCCCTGAAAACAAGGCCTAACTGACTGCGGCCGCCACCAATGGGAAGCGCTTCTTAGCCGGGAGGGGCGGGGCTAGTAACGGCTCGGGGGCGGGGCCCGCAGAGGGAGCAGGGTGCAAGTTTGGTTGGCCGAGCAGGAAGGGAGGGGTAGGGGGGAGCTGGACGCGCGTTCGGGAGCCGGGGCGTGGGGCCGCTGGGCATTGTGGGATGGTGGAGGACTGTGGGAAAGGGGGAGGCTAGGTGAGGGAATGAGTGGGAGGAGGTTGAGCCGCTCGGGGGTGCTGGGCAAGCTGGGCTGTGGGGTGGAGCAGGGCAAAGGGAGCAGAGAAGGTGGGGGCTTCCACCAGCTGGGGCATATGGGGGAGCTGGGACTTGCTTCCACCAGCTGGATTATAGGGGCGGGGGGGGGGGATCTGGGACTTGCTTCCACCAGATGGATTATAGGGGCGGGGGGGGGGAGCTGGGACTTGCTTCCACCAGCTGGATTATAGGGGGGGGGAGCTGGGACTTGCTTCCACCAACTGGATTATAGGGGGGGGGGGAGCTGGGACTTGCTTCCACCAACTGGATTATAGGGGGGGGGAGCTGGGACTTGCTTCCACCAACTGGATTATAGGGGGGGGGGAGCTGGGACTTGCTTCCACCAACTGGATTATAGGGGGGGGGGAGCTGGGACTTGCTTCCACCAACTGGGGCATGGGGGGGGGGGAAGCAGGAGGGATGGCTAAGCGCCTAGCCCCGAGGTACCATCAGACCCTTGTGGGAAGGAAAGGGTTAATGTAGACTGACACATAGGGGGAAGCGCTTCTTGCAGTAGCCAAGGAAAATGGGGGAGCTGTGTGGGAGCAGTGCTGACCCCGGCCAGGCCGAGGAAGGGGAGCGCTCCTTTATTTTGAACTCCTATGGAAAGGCTGCATGGTTTTCCCCACGGGAGGGAAGAAATAGCAGCAGTTAGCAGGACGGCCAGGCCTCACGCCTTTAGACTCCCATGTGGCAGATGCGTTTGTAGGCTGACTTCAGAGCCTGCCCTTCCTGCGAGAGAGGCGTTTGTTGGGTGTGTTTCAGAGATCTGCTTCAGTCCATCCCAGTCGATGGTCCCAGGCTGATAGACCTAAGAAATATGGCTTGTCATGGAGGGATGGGAGTTGGGTGGTGAATGCATGCCTAAAGGCAGGGAGGGTTGTGGAGACTTCCTTGGCTCTGGTAGAGTGATCCACCCACTCCCTGGCTAACCCTCCCCACTGGAGATAAAATGTGTCATGGTAGCACCTGAGGTTTACCTGCTGCTTCACATAAAGATAAGTGATTTACAATGTAATTACATACAGGTGCATGAAAACCTAGATATATAGATACAATACTGTAGTTCATTCCTCCTCCATAAATTATTCAACTCAAGTGGGTGGGGTGGGGGTCAGTTACATATTTGGGGCATATGAAAAAAGACTGCAGTGGCATTACCATAAGCAGGCACGAGACTTGGGGAATACCGTTCCCCAGAGTATCTCATTGAATGCAGAGACTGTCATCCGTCAGAAGGAGAGAGGGTCACTGCTACCAATTCCATTTTCCTTCCTTCCCTCCCTGCAAGATTGTCCCAATTTTAATGGAGGATGCCTTGTCCTGCAAGTCTTGTTTGGAAGATGTTAATAAGTCGCTAAGGGTACGTCTACACTGGAACAAAAACAAGCCCCCGGCAGCGAGTCTCAGAGTCCAGGTCTACAGACTCTGGCTCGTGCTATGGCACTAAAAATAGCTGTATGGATGTTCCCACTTGGGCTCCAAAACCCGGTGGGGTGATGGGCCTCAGAGCCAGGGTGGGAACATCTACACGGCTTTTTTTAGTGCCTTAGCAGAAGCCCTGCAAGCCCAAGTCTGTAGACCTGGGCTCAGCGACTCACTGCTGCAAGGTTTTTTGGTTATCATTATTATTATTAATTCTTTTTACAATACAGATGTACCCCTCTGTAACTCCTGGGACTGATGTTACGAAGTTGGACCATGTCAGGGCATTGTCATTGCATCATGATGTGCCAGCATGCGACAAACTTTATGAGGGTGAGAGATGCATGAGCTTGTCTCATTGCACAAACTTACAGAAGTGGCAGACAGAGGTTAAGGGAGAGACTTGAGCTATGTCCTGCTTGTGTTTACAGATCCTTCTCTCTGCTATCCCCACTTGATCTCAGGGCAGCATCCAATTCAGACAGTCACTGCACTTTTGGAGTGCTCCAGCCACGAAGCAGTGCCTCCAGCATGCTTCCTTCAGGGGTTGATATCTTCCCCCCATGCCCTCTTCTTTCTGTTAAAGAGCCCTTACAGCTTTGTCCTTGGTACTTTTCTCTGTCCCATAGAGACATCTCATAGGTAGCTTTCAACCTTGAATGTCACTCCTGTGCTAGTGACCCCCAACTCTACTGCTCCTCTTTATCAATCTCTGCCAGTCTTGATTGTCACCTTATGACTAGGTCATGTTACTGATAAATGCATCTGAAACGGTAGTGCATGTTTCTGGTTAAAAGTCATCTTGATTCCACATCTCTGATTTCGCTGTTGCTCTCCTGAACCTTGACTTCCTCCCCAGGGCTAGAAATCTTTGAGCTCTCCTAGATCTTGGGCTCTAATTGCCTTCCCTTCTAAGTCTCCCTATTTTCCCATCGTGGTTTTCTCAAGACCCTTCCTGTCTAGTCTGATCTCTTCTCTATTCTTGACCTCCTCTTTATCTCTTCCTGGCAGGGGACTCTTCACACGAGTCACACTTTTAGTACTGCTCCATCATTCTTTAACATGCTCTCCTTTCCTTCCAAGCCACTTCCTTTCTTTTCCACCTCACCTTGAAATTTTCCTTTTCTCTTTCACTCATACAGTGCGCCTCAGGGTGATAGATGCTGTGATACTCTCTGGGCACTAGCTCCCACCTACTACACATATTAATTGGGAACGAGAGAGACCAGGACCTGACAAGATCCACACACACTGTTAAAAGCTACACTCTCCTGTTGTAAGTAGGGTTGGGCATTTATTCCACTTCATCTGGAACCCACAAGCCCCATTGATTTGCATAAATACTTTAATAAGAGGACTATTCCTGCTTAATCCTATTTTCCTCTCCCCATAACTAATGAATTAGACAGTTCAAACCTGTCACGCATCCCATGTGGTGAGGCAGAAATAGATGCCCACTCATCTTTTCGGGGGTGGGTGTTCCTTGCTCTGTTTTTCTTCCTCTGCCTTCATTCCTCCAGGCGTCTTTTGGTCGCTTCTGTTGCTCCTTCTGTAGTCATTTCTTTGCCTTACTTTCATTTCTCTTCTCCTGAACTTTATCCAGCTTCCTATTCATTTTTCTTTCCTGCCCGTTCTTTGCTTCTTTCCTCCAAGGTGGGTTGTGCTGTTTTTTTGTTGTCGCGCCCCCCCCCCCCCCCCCCCAGATGCTGATCATCTAATTGTCCTTCCCCTACTTGCTTACATTCAGAGTGCTGTTCCAAGGGTAAAATCCTGCTCCTGTCACTCTCTGGTGTAACCAGGCGCAATAAATACCCTTTTCCAACCGTTGCTCCCACAAAGGGTCTGATTCTAGTATCTTCCCACTGCTGATTATCATTCCCTTAACTGCCTGGTTCTAGCCATTACTACCCGAGGGCCTAGCCTCCAACATCTTCCTAGCTCTGAAATCTGCCCAGTTCCCACGGCCAAGCCCCAAACTGCCTGGCTCCAGTTGTTACCCCCTAGTGACCGATTGTTACTCTCCAGTCCTAGCTGTCACTTCTATAAATGCCCAGTTCCAACTGTTGATAGTCCCTCGTTCAAACCGTCATGCCCATGACAGGCTGGTTCCATTGTGCACCTCATTCCAACCGTTCCTCCAATATCTGTCCCACTCTGATTACCATGACTCAGCTTCCAACGGCCATTCCCATAACTCCCCGTTTCCGACAGTCCCTCGTTGGTCTTGGCAGCCACAGCCTTTCTTGATACATCCACACTGCAGCTGGGACTGAACCATTCAGCCCAGCAGACAGACTCATGCTAGGGCCGCTCAAGCCACCACGGTAAAAGTGGCCATGTGGATGTTGGCCCATAAGCAGTTGCTCTGGTCGCAGTGTGCCGGGCAGGCTTGGACCTGGGTGGCTTACCCAAGGCCACAGTGCCCACGCTATTGTTTTTAGCATGCTAGCCAGCATGAGGCTCACTCCCATCTGCAGTGTAGACATTCCCTCTGTCCCCGGCGTTCCCTCTTCCCCGCTCATAGGGAGATCATCTCAAACCTCCTCGGGCCAGAGAGGCGAAGAATGCGCCTTGGTCTACATTTAAAAATTAGGTTGACGTAATTATGTTGGTCATGGGGGTGAAAAATCCGCCCCCCTCCCCTTGACTGACATGGCTGCGCCAACCTACCCACCCCCCCCCAGTGTAGACGCAGCTATGTCAGTGGAAGAATGCTTCCGTCGCTATAGCAACCGTCGTTAGGAGAGGTGCTGTTCCTACAGAAAGGGGAAACTGCCATTTTGGAAAATGGAAGAACGGCTGTGTCTATGCAATGCAGTTCTGCCGCCATAGCTACGGTGCTAGAGTCTCTGTTGTGTGCTGTGGGCTGAGTTAAGGTGAAAGCAGTGTCTGGTGCACAGTTCTGGTTTTGCAGCCAGGAGCACTTCCACGGGGCAGAAATGCCCTAGGACTCCCTAGTCACAGGCAGGGGGTGGCTAAAAGGTTCTGGAGCTGGCTTTTGACCTGTGCACTTCACCTGCCTGTTGGAAGTCAATGCAGAGTTCAGTGCGTGGCCTTAGCGTGGGCTGAAGGCGTAACAAGGAGGCAGGAAGGTCCGAGTTCTACTCCTGCCTCCCTCTGTGACCTTGGCCAAGTCACTTAATCTCATTACATTCTCCCCCTGCTATAAAATTGGGGACAGGGGAAATATTTTTTTCTCCCAGGGGTGTTGGGAGACTTGGCTATGTAGTTAATGTTTCTACATTGCTTTGAAGTTGTGAAGTACAATGTAAGTTCTAAGACTGATTAAAATGATTATTATCTCCTATGCGCAGGTCTGAAATCCGAAGTTCAGGAGATAGCGAACACAAAAGGAACTTCCACCACCCCAACCCTGGTAAGAAAAGGGGGCGGGGAATCAAATTTACCCTTGTCCTATGTCCTCTTGGGGCCGTTTGCTTGTCTCTCACTGATAGGCATCTGCTTCAATGGTTCCTGCTCGACTATAAACTGTTAAAACAATAGAAGCACACATTCTTCAAGCAATTATATTCCTCCCACTTTCTCTTTTGCTTTCGCTGTCCTAATGCAGCATGGTCTTGTCAATAAGGCACTGAACAAGGAGCCTGAAGACCCGGACTTTGTTCCCTGATCTGCTGGCTGACCTTGAGCAAGTCAGTGCCCCCCTCTGTGCCTCAGTTTCCCCTCTCACCCTTGGTCTGTCTAGTCTGGTTTGATTGTAAGCTGTTTTGGGATATGGTACAACACCTAGCACTATGGCACCCCAATCTGGGGCATCTAAGCAATATAATACAAATAACAATTGTGCTGCTGTCTTTTAATTTATTTGTCTTCTCTGTTTTCTATGTCCCGCTCAGCTCATCCTCTACGACTACTTTCTAGCCCTTCCTGCTTCACTTTCCTCTCTTCACTCTAGAATTTATCTTCCTTCTGGCTTCCTTTCTAATCATCTTCCCAGACTCTTTAATTTATCTGACTCTCTCTCTCTCTCTCTCCCATCTCAAGGTCCTGTCTTGCCCCTGTTGGCCCTAACGGCCACTATCAGCAAGAGCTACCAACTATGCACCTCCTTCACTTCAGCCTTTCTGCCTGCTGCTGGATGCTCTCTAAAAATACCACCTTCTGTTTGCCAACTCTGTTAGCCCATGCAGTGGGGCCCCCTCAAAGCTGTTCTGTTTGGCCCACGTGTGATTTCCCAGCGTTTTATTTGTGGGGTGACTCTTTCTCAAGTGCGCGATGTGAAAGGTGCCCCCTGCAAATACATGGGAATGTGCTGCTCATACACATGATCTCGAACGTGCGGGCAAATTCAGAGCAATAGCAGTTGTCATCACAGCCCATATCCTTAGTAGCTAATTAGCATGGAGGCCCAGAACAGCATCTGTCTTCCCTCACAGAAAGTGAATGCCCATGCCCCGAAAGACAGCCAGTGATTTGCAGTTGCCAACCCCTTGTAAGAGATCCTTGCTCACACTTTCACTGGGACCATCAAGATGTTGACATGCCTTTCTGGTTAACTGGGCAGTCTGGCTACTGTCACCTTTCTCAACCCTCCTCCATTTTTGAGCCTTGCTTTGTGTGTCTGAGCAGTTGAGATTTGTAGTCCCGGCTCTGAAGAGCTACTGGGTCTCTTGCTCCTTTGGGGAAGGAACCGAGCTTATTTTTGGCCTCTCAGAAAACAATAAATAACACCATGTTTTAGAAATTTGCTGTTTGTATCTTGCTGCAGCTGTCTGCCTGAGACTGGCATGGAGAACGTCTCACTGTTTAAAGCTAAAGTCAGACTTTCAATGCATTACAGCTGCTTTCAACTGGAAACATTTTTCTCCTTAAACAGGGAGTGAATGTGATCTAGTGGTTCGGGCACAGAAATCCTAATTCCGCAAACCACTTAATCACGGCTTAAATCAGTGGAATTTAAGCATGTTCTTAAAGTTAAGCAGCTGCTTAAGTGGTCTGTTGAATCAGGGCAGGGCTGGGAGTCAGGACTCCTGGTTCTATCCATAGCTTGATCACTGACTTGTAGCTTGGGCAAATACGTCCCTGAGCCATTGTAAAATGAGCACATTAAAGCTATGCCTTATGCGTAACTTGCTTTGAGATCTACAGATGAAAAATGCTCTATAACTGAGGAATGCTTGATATCTTTTTAAAACTATCTTTTAAACAACACATCTGTTCAGTAAAATGGAAGAGCCAGTTGAAATTATAATCCCGTCTAGCTATTTTGAACTACAGTGTGTGTTTTCACTCCTCAGTGTCTAACCAGGAACTGGAGCTGAGGTAGAATATAATTATCCGAGTTCAGATGCAGCCAGGATGCCAGAGTTAACTCTTACCAAAAAGCGCCATGGGATCATTAAAAGCCACAAGTAGCCCGGACCTCCATTTAACGTCTTGTCTGATAAGCAGAAGCACCCTTTTGGCTAGATGTAATGGGGAAACCGACTGAAAGTTGGAAAGGAGACCACAAGGAATACTCAGAAAGGCCAGAACGAGCAGGAAAGGAGAGGGAGGGAGGAGGGAATAAGGAATAAAAGGAGAGTTGGCCTGCAAAGTGAGAGAGGGAGGGGGAATAGAAAATAGAGACAGCTGGTATGTTATGATCACAAAGCTCTTGCCAGGAGCAACCTATCAGGGGAAAATTCAGCCTTCTGGCAGAACTACAGCAGCTAACTTGAATGTCTGTTTTAAGTGTCTTCGTTTAAGTGAAATCCCTTCTTCCAGACAGCCTAGAAAAGAACCCTATGCTCACTGTTTTACAGCAGTGCCTGAAGGTCCCGTTCAAGACCGGGATCGCTCTGTACAAACACGGAATAAGAGACCGTCTCTGCCCTGAAGCGCTTACAATCTAAGTAGACAAAGGGTGGGGAAGAGGCACAGACTGTACATTTACAGTGGAAAAAAGCCCCAAAACAACCCTGCCACAGAGAGTCTCAGAGCCTGGGTCTGCAGACTTGGGCTTGCAGGGCTAAAAATAGCCGTGTGGACATTCCTGTTTGGGCTGGGAGCTTGGGCTCTGAAACTTGGGGAGCAGGGTGGTGAGGATAAGACCTGCTGCCATGTAGATGTACCCAGACAGGGGAAGGGACTTGCTTGAAGTCCGTCAGCCGGTCAGCGGCAGAGTTGGGACTTGAACAAGGTCTCCTGACTCTCAGTCCAGCACCCTCCTGCCTCTGGCCGGCCCCAGGTCTCCAAGGCACCCAGGTAACACTGCTGGCTAATAGTGATCAGGTGGAGCATTGTGGGGACGCAGGAGCCAGTCCTTGAATGCAGGCTGAAGGAAGGGGGGGCCATTTGGGTGAAGCAGTGCTCTTGGGGGTGGGCGGTAGAGGGTGGATAATAAACGGGGGGTGGGGGCTAGGAAAGCAAAGCGGGGTCGTGTTCTGGACCCTGTACCGAAGGCTGCTAAGGGCTTGTTGGAGCTGAAGGAGAGGGAGAGGAAAGGCAGGTCCAGGGCTTGGGGCTCCCCATAGAGAATTCTTCTGTTTCCTTCGGCTCCCTGCTCTGCCTCTGAGGTTGCTGGTCCCTCTTGCTGCGCTGGCTGGTTTTCAGCAGAGGGCAGTGTTGCAGTGCGTCTGGCTGACACTGAGCGCCGGCTCCTCGGGTCCATCACAGGGAGAAACTCGTTCTAGGAAGGGAAATAAAATGGCCTTTCTGCTGCCCCAGCCTCTTGTCTCACAAGGCTGCTGACCTGCTGTTCTTCCAGCTGGTGCACACCCACCAAGCCTCCCAGGCAGATCAGTATCCTTAGCCCTGCATCCAGAGGATAAACTGAGGCACCGAGAGATGGAAGTCAGTGGCAGGGCTGAGAGCTAGCTGGGAAGAGGACCCAGGAGTCCTGAGTGCTCTGATCACTAGGCAATGCTCTCTGCATCTTGTGCCTTGTCCTGCTGGGGCTATCAGCGGTGGGAGGTGGGATGCTGCGAATTGTTAGCTGATGTGACTATTAGCCAGACATGGCTCATGGGAGCCTCAGGTGCAAAAGTGGCAGCTTGATTCCAGCACTGTGTTGCTCCTAAAAATACAAGTCGGCTTAGAGCAGGGCTTAAAAAAAGAAGTAAGGCATACGGGGAGCCAGGCTATCCTCCAGGGCCCCATGGCAAAGGCTGCAGAGGGTTTGAGAGTGAACAGGGAACTACTGCCTGGTTTAGCCTCATTTCTGCACTCTGCCTCCCTTCTGAGGGGACGTGGACATCCTGTCTGGGACCCCAGGGCCTGCTCCCTTCAGGGTCCGGAGCTGTCACTGGACTGAGGGGATGTGGACACCCTGTCTGGGACCCCGGGGCCTGGTCCCTTCACGGTATGTAGCTGTCACAGAGCTAACAAGAAACTGGCCCCTCTTTGCATGGTAGATTTTATCCTGCGGTTTTTCCATAACTACCCACTACGTGGTTCTTGCGCCTTCTTCTGAAGTAGCTGGTGCTAGCCACTGCCAGAGACCAGATACTGGGCGAGAGGGACCTTGAGTCTGATCCAGTCTGGCCGTTCCTAAGGGCCAGATCCTCAAAGGTGTTTTGATTTCAGTGAGTCGCCTAAATACCTTTGAGGATCTAGGCCTAAGTTCCTGTGGTTCGCTGGCCATTCTTGAGGGATGTCTCCTCACATCATGACTGGATTCAGAGTAGCAGCTGTGTTAATCTGTATCCGCAAAAAGAACAGGAGTCCTTGTGGCACCTTGGAGACTAACCAATTTATTTGAGCATAAGCTTTCGTGGGCTACAGCTCACTTCATCGGATGCATGCAGTGGAAAATACAGTAGGATGATTTTATATACACAGAGAACATGAAACAATGGGTGTTACCATGCACACCGTAACGAGAGTGATCGGTTAAGCTGAGCTATTACCAGCAGGAGAGAGACCTTGTCTGGAGGTGCACGTCTCTGGGGGGCAGAGAGCAACGTCAGGATAATCCCAGTGTTACGCTTGGGCCCAGGGAACTGCATTGGCCTGCACCCTTTGCAACGTGCAATGACAGGGAAGACGGGCTGGTGACATGACTTCGAACTCCAAGACCAAAGGTTGTCAGCCTTTGCCAGCAAAATCCCTGCGGCCACATGCTGTTGGGCCCCTGTTACAGGGCTGCCCAGGACACGTACCTATAGCTGTGCCCCCAGGCCCCTGCCGCTGTCATCATCCTAATCACTGATTAGGCTGTGACTGACTCACCTGGCAGCAGGGAGCCGGGACAGCGCATCAAAAGCGCACAGCGCGGCTCTCGGAGGTAAGATACCTTTTGAATTCCGCACAGCAGCTGAGCTGCTTGCTGCGCTTTGTTCCGAGATGCAAGGGTGTCATTCTAGGGGCAAATCTCTCTTCTCCTTGATCCAGGCACCACGCTGCTCGCCCATTTCCATTTAAAATAACACGTTTTGAAAAGCCCCTCCCGAGTGTTTCTGATGCTTCAGCCCCAGCTTTTTTGCAGCTCCTGGGTCTGAGCATCTCCGTCACGCCAAGTCTTCCAGGGGAATCGTTATAAACGCTACCGTGGGCTGTGATCAGGCCTTAACCAGAGAGCAGGAGGAGACAGGGTTTGGGATCAATGGAAACAGCCTCCGGCGTAGAGCCACGCTGAGACATTTCAGCAGCCTCAGGGACGTCCTTTCATCCCACCCGTAGCACAGCTGAAACGCAAGGCCCAAGGAGGGACGTTAATGCAAAGTGAATGTTGACAGCCTGAAAGCTGCTCCTGCCCCATCCCGAGCTGAGCTCCCTCAACCCAGCTACAGACGTGGAATATTTCCGTATAAGCCAAAGACAGTCTTTCAGGTCTCTAGCAGAAGGTACAAACCCGAATTGCATGATGGAGAGGGGAAACCAGGGGGCTGAAAAAGCAAGGGAAAAATGAAATCCTGTATTTGTGGGAATGTGTTTGAAAGGAGACATCTTTTAAAAAACTCATATTTGTTTATGGAAAATGCGGACAACTGCTTCAAAAGTTTTTGTCGGGTTGATATTGCTTTTGGAAGGGGTCGGGTGGTGGTTGTTTTTTGGGAGCTTTTTTGCAAAAAACAAAACAAAACAAAAACAAAAAAAACTTCCACCAACGTCAGTGATGTTTTTTGTAGGAAACTTTCATTCTTGAGAAAAGTTGATTTATTAATTCATTTTTACCCAAACCACCTCATTCAGAAAATTTCAGCCAGCCGTCGAGGGAAGATGTGTTCTCTCGCTAGCGGTTACAGCAGAGGCCGCTTGAGGTCAAGTAAAGGAGTCAAGTTCAAAGTCTCAGTCCTCATCTTCAGTGGCCTGGACTCAGGGTATCTAAAAGAGCCTTAGAGTTCTGGGCTGAAGATCTTGGTTGATAGCTCCACTCAGGCATCATGGGACTTTCTGGAATAAGGGTAAAGCTCGTCTGAGCAGGGGCCAAAGCTTTCTCAGGGGCCAGCCTGAGCCTGTGCAACCAGGTCCCCACCTTCCGAGTGTGAAGCAGCACTGAGAGGCGAAATGATTTGCCCAACGCAACACAGCGAGTCAGTGGCAGATCTGGGAGCAGAATCCAGGGATCCCGATGCCCTGCATGGGGGATAATTTGATGGCTCGGTGCCTGGTGCATTCCAGGGCTGCACTGTGGCCTCTTTGATCTGGATTGACCTTCCCTACCAGCCGTTCACTTCTCTCCTCTGTCGCCTCCACTGTCCTGCCCTTTTCCCTTCCATTCTGCCTCCCCTCTGAGCTGTTTTTCTCTCCCATCCTCGGCCAGCATTCTGTGCATTTCTGTGGGCTCAGGAGGCACCATTCCCGACACGGTGTTCTATACCAAGGGGGACTATATATAGGCGACAATTACAGCTTTCAAAGGGCATGTGTTGCGTTCGAGTTCAACCCTCAGCCCTTCCTGAGCAGCCGTTTATAGCAGCAGACTAAAGAGCCGTCAATTTCAAATGCATGCACCAATCAATTTGCAGCAATATTTAGTGCGCATAGGCAGGCAAGCATTTTTCCGGTCCCTCGCGGCCATGCAAGCATTGACACACAGGCAGAGGTAACTGCCGCAGCCATAGAAATTAAAGCCTTGTGCCACCTTGCAGGGTTTGCTACCAGATGGCAGGGCGGGTAGGGGCCCAAGCATCCGGACTTCTGGGTTCTACTCCCAACTCCGCCACTGAGCGCTTGGCCACACACACAAGTTGTGCCGAATGGGACAGGATTGTGGAGCATAAATACCTTCAAGGGGAGAAAATTCAGGGACTAAAGGATTTATTAATCTATCAGAGAAAAGCAGAAGAACCAATGACCAGAAATTGGGCTCAGTACTTGGAGAAATTCCATGACTTGTGTCATCCAGGAAGTCAGACGAGATGATGTAATGGTCCCTTCCGGCCTTAAATCTATGAATGAATGAACTATACCGGGATAGTTAAAGTGATGCAACCCTCCTCGCATGGGCCGCAGTCATACCAGCATAAAGGAGCCGTATGCTAGTATAGCTATTCCTTTATGGGAAAGGGCATCAGCTGTATTGGTCTAGGACACCTTTATAACTGATATCGTTCCACCAGCACAAAAACTGTGTGTAGACCAGGCCTAACTGACTATGTAATGGTGGGCAGGCCACCTCCCTGCTCTGTGCCTCAGTTTCCCCGTCTGTAAAATAAACGCCACCCAGCAGCATCATGGGGCTTAATTAATATTTGCAAAGAGCTTGAAATCTCAGCTCTGGAGGCACAAAGTATCTGTAGTGTTACGATGCAGCGTTACTGTAGGTGCCAAACGACAATAAATGTTTTGCAATCATTTTTTTAAAGGTTTCTCAGTTACTGCATCATAGCAAAATGTAACAAGAAGGCTCCAGCTCTCTGAAAATAGAGGCAAGTATGCAGATCAAATACACTGAGACAGACAGAATGCGACATCAATTGTTGGATTAAAATTTTAAACCCTACGCTTTGTGTCTGGTTTTGGAGTATTATAAATAACAGTCTTACATTTATGTTGTTCCTTTCATCCCAAAGGATCCCAAAGCACATAATTAGACTGCATTCACATGGCATGCAGATTTCAAAATAAAGGAATTTACACTAGGATTGGAAATAAAAATCTCAAGGCACAATCAATCCATCCTCATGTTTCAAGGCTTAAGAGGAGCATTAGCTGAGGTCAGGAAGAAATGTTCATTCCTCCTTAATGGATAGTGCTGCTAAACTAACCAGGTGCTGTGAGAGGATTGTGGACTTAATGCTTTGCTTTTCACCTATGGATCTCGGAGAACTTTGTAAACATTAGCCTCACAGCTATCCTGCATGGTAGGTCTCATTAGTTCTCTAGTTCCACCCATAAGCTCCATGCAGGAGATACTGGGTGAAATCCTCTGGCCTGTGTAATAGAGGAATTCACACTGGCTGCTCATAATGGTCCTGCTGACAATCTGTGAGTCATAACCCCCATTTTACAGATGGAGCAATGGAAGCACAGACAGGGGAAATGATTTGCCCAAGGTCATTCCTCCCTCCGATGGCTCCCTATTCTCTATCGTGTCAGAAATAAGCTTGTGTCTTCACTGTCAAGGCTCTTTTTGGCCAATCCCCACCCTACCAGTTATTGCTCATTCAGCAAGGCCGACTCCTGCCTCTGCTCAGCCCGGGATGTCAACCTCCATTCCCCCCCTCTTGTGACATTGTGACATCGCCCTCCAGTGTTCTCCCACACTACGATCAGCAGGGGAGCTCCTGTAAACACATGCCAGACTAACCCCTTATCCTCTTGCAAATCCCTCCTTAAAGCTCTCCTTTACCATGGGGGTTACTAAAGCTGTAACAATGGGGAGGGTACTGGCATGTCTTCTCATTTCCTTTGTGCTCCTCCATCTGTCTGTATGCACCTGCTGTCTCTCCTCTTATGCTGAGGCTGTAAGCTGTTTGGGGCAGGGCCCATATTTTTGTTCAGTGTTTGTACAGGGCCACGCACTGATCCCTGCCTCGGGCTCTCAGGCGCCACCCTACAAATTCTAAATGAGCAGCAGAGCTGGGAATGGAACCCAGGAGTCCTGCCTCCTAATTCACTCATTATGAGAGCACTCTGCCCTCCCCCCCCTCCCCCCCCGCTGAGTTGATTCCAAGATCAGACCTGTCTGGATTGTCTCTGTTTAACGTGCAGAGCAGTTTAAGTGGCTGCTTCTGGGAATTAATCATGGCAGGCAGCATATCTGCGGTCAAAGGTTCCAACTGATTGAGCCTCCCCACCGGTCTTATCTCTTGAGCCTCTCTCTATTTCCTGGGAAGCCCCTCAAAGATGCTACTGATGTCTAGGGAAGGGGCTTTGTTTGGGGCCCGCTGGCTGGGCCACACGTGGGCAGCCGCAGGGAAACCTCTGCCTCTTTTTTGTCCGGTTCATCAGGGTGTCTGGGCTGTAAAATCTCTCTGGGCTTTCTGCTAGGAGTGAGAAATGTTCCTTGCACCTTAGCCGGTAACAAGGTGATAATTACCCTCTAATCAGTCTGCAGAGCAAACACTGTACAGTGCAAAGCGGAGTGGGAAGGGAAATGCTGACACAAAGACTAATGGGTCCCAATTATTCCAAGTCAGTGATAAAGGGAAAGCGGGAAAGCAGGAAAGGAAAGGGGGGGGAAGGGGCTGATCTGCAGAGAGGGCCTGTGCCAGCTGTGAACAGCTCTCTGCTGAAGGCTCTTTCCTGCTGATCTTATACCTTGTGTTCCCAGGTGAAGGCTGCACATCCCCTGCATGCTGTGCAATTTCTAATTTCCTTTGTGAGAGGACAGAAGGCGGGGGGGGGGGGGGGGGGGGGGAGATCAGGTTGTTTGTTTCTATTGCAACCAGCAAGGTGTTTTGTTTATAACAAAATGCTAATAATGCCCAGTTGCCTCGTCCTCCTCCTCCTGCAGATCTGAGAACATTTTACTAATGAGTCATTAATTAAGCTTTGCCACAGGGCTGTACAATAGGAAAACACTGTGATGAACTGGCTAGTGTGCGTGTGGCACCGCTGCCCTCCACTGGACGGTATTAAAACTGATCCGCTGTGTGCCATGAGGCCTGTACTGCTAATAGCTAGTGGAGATCTTCTTTTAGCTCCAGAGGTAGGGAGGGGTGATTTTGGAGCAAGGTGATCTAAATCCTGTTTCCATAAGGTTGTGACTGGCTATGGAATACAGAACAGTGACAGTAGGTTAAATGTTTGAGGGGCTCAGTTACTATGGTAATTGGGCATATAGATACCTAAGATGGATGGATGGACACATGCGGAGTCCTGAGTAGCCATGGGTTTGTTACAGGATTATCCATCCCACTTTACCAGTGGGGAAACTGAGGCACCGAGCACCTGCCTTGAAGATGTGTGGAGCTCCTGCAACTCCTGTTGGTTTCTGGGGGAATTGCCAGGACTCAGCACTTCCCCAGGCCCAAATTTTCAAAATCTTACCATTTGGGGATGCCTTAGCCTTTGCATGCCCCGTCTGAGACGCTGATTGATTGGCAGGGTCACTCCACCTGAAATCGGGGCACAGAAGGCCATGCAGGTGCTCAGCCTGTCCAAAATGTAGGCCCAAGGTATCACAGGTTGGGCACCCCATATCTGAGTCGCTCCGAATTATTAGCCACTCTTCAAAATTTGGGCCAAAGTGACTTCCTGCTGGGCATGCAGCGAGTCAGCTGTAAAGCCGGGCAACAGAACCCCATAGTCTTGCACTCTCTCCCAGATCACACTTTGCTCTGGATTTTGTAAGGAACTCAAGCCCCAGGAAAAAATTCTGAACCTTTGGAGTGATCCTGGCCTGGTCTGGTGCAAACCTGGGCCCAATTTTGTACCAATATCATGCACAATTAGTGACTTTGCTCAGCATTGTCACAAAGTGCCATCAAGGGGCACAGTCCTCTCTCCCCCATTGACCCCAAGGAAATGCTCACATGGAGAACAGTGAAGCAAAACCACAGAGGCCAGCTGCACACCCCCGGCCACTCCTGATTGCTACGTCCCTGCACTAACCATTAGACATACATCCTTCCGTTGCCCCATACTGGGCAGATCCTCAGCTTGAAGTCAATGGAGCTACACTGATTTATAACAGCTCAGAATCTGGCCCCTTGTATCTAACTGCTGGGATTGTTAGGGTTAGGATGGTACATAAATCGAGCAGGTGAACTGTAGGTAAGGGGCAAAGCAAACCAACCAGGGTACGTATTGTGAACTGTACGTACAGTAGTGCAAACAGCAGCTGCTTTCTGGCTTGCTCTGTTCTGATCTGAGAAGACACTGCCTCCCAATGGACACAGCAGAAACTACAGTTTGAAATGGCCCAGCTGCGTGCTGGTGGAACATGTGACGTTTCAACTTGTGTGTGGATACAGCCTCCTAATCCTGTTGCTTGTGCATGAGCTAGACGAGTGCCAAAAAATAGAGAGAGAGAGAGAATGGCTTTGCATTTACTCTCTGGCCTGGAATGTGTCCGGATTGCTTCTCAAGGCATTTTTTAATGCTCTCTGTTATTGTAATCAGTTCCCTTCGGTGGCGTCTTAGCGCCTTAGTGGGTTGTGTGTGTGTGAGAGAGAGAGAGAAGGAGCACAGGAATTGCCACACACTGCATCAGATCAACAATTCATCTTAGTCTCTGACAGCAGCCAGGTTCAGATGCTTTAGAGAAAGGCGTAAGAAACTAGATAATAGACAATATTGGACTAAGCTATTTCTAGGGAAAGTTTCTTCCGAACCCCTGGCCGTTAGGTGGGTTTGTGCATGGAAGATCACTAGCAGAGAGAGTGTGGGTATACATGCATGTGTGTGTGACTGCTAACAGAGCGTGGCTGTGTGTATATGATTGCTCACAGAGTGTACACAAGTGCATAATCACCAAGTGTGGCATTGTGAGTGCATGCGTGTATGCATGTGCACACACATGTGTTAGATCACTAACAGAAGTGTTCCACAGCAGTCAAATGACACCTAGGACTCCTGCTTTCCAGCGTCATTTCTCAAAAAGCCTCCATTTTGGAATGATATTTTCCTGGCTTGATTTGAAAACAAACCCAGAGGCTGTAACCCAATTACAGTGCCAAAGGAGGAACCCCTCTGTCTCATAAGCTGCAGTGAGATGGTCCCATCACAGCTCTTGCTCCAGGACAGCCTAACACAGGGCCCCTTGTCTCTCTTCTTCTCCTCAGCCCTCGCCTGGGCTGCTGCTGCTGCAGAGAATTCGCCTTTTGTGACAATCCTCTCCCCTCCTCCTCCAGCAAACGTGAAGCACTTAAAAGGCTCTCCAGATCCATCCCTTGCTGTCAAGGACACTTCCCTGTGGCCCCTTAACAAGGGATGAAACCAGCCTATTCTGCTGCATTGTGTCCCAGCAGCTGTAGGTTCTGAACCTCCCCGCTCTAATTATTACCATAGACATCCCCACTGAATCCCAGGAATACAGTGGCTGGGAGGCATGTGCAGAAGAGGGCTGGCTGGATGCTTGAGCAAAAGGAAAATCTGGGCCCTGCGAGTGTGTACTGTGCACTTGCATGCACACTCTTGCACGTACACAAACAGACAGGTGCACTTCGGTGTGCACATCCACAGATTCTCCCCGCCCGCCAGCTTATGTGCCGTCTTTATGCCAGGGGCAAAGAGTTGCCGTTCTAATTTTGCCGTCTCTTTTACACAGTTGGCTTGGGCATAAATGCCCATGGTGCAGGGCAGTGGAGCATTTGGCCCTGGGTGTGTATGTCTATCTAATATACACCCCACCACACACACACTGGAAACATACCCCGACCTGTCTGCTGTGCATGCGGAAAAATGCATGTGCACACAGACAGAGAACAAATGCACAATAGCTACATACTGCATGTGTGTATGTAAAAGAGTGTGTGCATGCATCTATACTCCCGTACTGTATATGTGCGCAGACGGGTCGCACAGCGTAACCACGCCCATGCCAGGACACCCAGGCACAGAGACAGAAGTAACAACGTAAACACATGTGCATTATACAACATGTAGAGACGCCCACGAATATGCTCCAGAAATAACCCATCGCAATCCACACAGCGCACACCAGAGCCTGCCAAGAAGGATCCCGTGTGAGCAGGATTTCCCGCTATGTGCGTAGGCAGAGGGGAGCAATGAATGGCCGTGTCTTGTGGCCTAGCAGAGGGTTTCCCAAATGGGTCAAGGGAAGGTTCTGGATGGGTCTCGGCCTCAGGAGAGTTGGGGGGAAGGGTTGGAGAGTAAGCCTACCCCACGCTTGCCCCCACAGCAGCAGCTCCTGTCTCGGGTGGGGCTGGGCCAGGCTCCCTGCTCTGCACGTTGTGACCTGGTGCACAGGGGTGGCCGGGCCAAACCTGAGTGGTGCTATGGACCCATGCGCTCGTCACAAGGCCCAGAGCAGGTTGCTGACTCCAGCCCCGTGAGACAGGAGTTGCCCTTGTGGGTTGAGTGCAGGGTGGGGTTGCCCTCTCTGGGTCCTCCCCTCGGCACCAGGCTGGGATGAGGGTTGCAGTGCCAGGGCGGAGGGTGCTGATCCACATGTTTTGTGCCCCCCCCAGCACAGCAGGGAGGAGGTGGCAGGGGAGGAGGACGCTGGTCTACAATTCCCCCTCCACACACCTCGAATTTGGACCATGGGTGGGCTGTACAAGAAAGACCAACTGCAGTTGGTGGGTCCCCTTAGCAGGTTTGGGAGCTACTGGCCTAGCAGATAGGGCCCTGCCCGGGCAGCGGGTAGCATAGGCCAGGGAAGGCTGTGCCTCCCCAAACAGCCTGGCATGTGTCCCCCCCCATGCCTGCTTCCAATCCCCTTCTCGGCACTCTTCCACGGCCGAGAGGTGTGTGTGCTCTGGGCTCCGGTGAGGGGTGTGTGTGTGTGTGTGGAAGGGGACGAGCGAGGCCTCAGGCAGAGGGAGAGGGGCTGGGGGCTGGCCTCCCCCAGCAGCTCATTCACCCACCGCCCCTGGGCCTTGGGCTGCATGGCAGGAGCCTGGCGGGGTTCTGCTCTTGTCTTTCTTTCTCGGTGCCTCTGATCCCCTCCCTGCCTCTTGTAAGCTCTCCGGGATAAGGACCCTCTCGCCCTGTGTGTCTGGTCAGCGCCCAACCTGGCGGGACCCTGCTGGCCCTTCCGGGCACTCCTGTACTCCGGATGGAGAAAGGCTGCCACGGCCGACACCTCCCCTGTGGGGGCGCATACCAGTGCCAAATGCCCTGCCTCGATTGGAAAACCCTCTTGGCTGCAAGGCCTGCACCCTGAACAGCATTACAGCCCCAGCTCCTGAAAGGCGGGACGCAGTAACAGGACTAGCCTGCTGGTGTGGCAAGGAGCACAGACGCATCTGCTCATGTGGAGCAGGCTCCTGCAGGCTGCGCTGTCCCTCTTCGCCCCCTGCTGAATCTGAGTGAACCAACGGGCAGGGGCTGCGAGACCCTGGGGCTGGTCTGCAGTCCGGCTTCAGTCCCAGATGGCCCCATTCAGCCAGGTGGACCCGGCCAGGGGTGGGCAGGAAAGGAAACAAGTGTCACTTTGAACCAGAACGTGAACTGCACTCTGTACCGGGTGGGGGAGCAGCCTCATTGCCATGCTGAGCAAACAGGGTGCAGCTCTCATTTAAAATGCTGGTTTGAGCAGGGCTGAGGAGTCAGGACTCCTGAGTACCATTGCCAATTCTGGGAGGGAAGTGTGGGCTATTGGTTAGAGCAGGGGCAGTGGCAACAGCATACCTAGGTTTTATTCCCAGCTCTGGGAGAGGATTGGGGTCTAGTGGGCAGCACAGAGGTGTGGGAATCAGGACTCCTGGGTTTCATTCCTGGCTTTTCCGCCAACTCACTGTGTTGCCAAGTTGCTTTGTGTCTCAGTTTCTCATCCCCTAAAGGGGCTGATAACACTTACCTGCCTCCTAGGGAGGTTCTGAGGGGGAGGATTGATTAGCTAATGTTTACAAAGCACTTGGGAGAGTTAATGGGCCTCATAAATACCGAACACCTCCTTAAAAACGCCCCTATGCTGTGATTATTATCTGGGTTACACTAGTGCCTGGCAGCTCCAGCTGAGATTGCTCTAAGCACTGTACAAACTGAGAGAGAGAGAGAGAGAGAGAGTCCCTGCCCCAAGGAGCTTCCAATCTAACGAGACAAGACAAAGGGATACAGAACTACAAAGAGGGGAAAGTGTCACGCTGTCAGCCAGCAGCAGGACACAGGGTAGAGTGCAGATCTCCTGGGGCAGTCCTCTGTGTACTAGGCCACGCTGCCTTTCCTAAGTGGAGTGCATCCAAATCACTTCCAGCTGGCACTGTCTGGGCTGGCAGGCAGCTGCGGCTGTGGAGACAATCTATGTCTACGCACGTGTCTGTATATTGGTACCTTGTCCTCTCTCTGCTCCATTAGTCCGTTCACCTGCTGCCTAGTGTCTAAATCCCAGATTGTGAGTGCTCTGGGGCAGGCAGCAGTTTTGTGTTGTTTATTCATACTCCTACTAGTATAATGGGAGCCTTGGTGCCGTTGTGAGCTACGTAGGCCCACCTCCTCAAAGGTATTTAGGCACCTAACTCTCATTGAAATCAAAGGGAGTTAGGTGCTCAAAAGCCTTGGAGATCGTAGGCTCTACTTTATTATTTCATTGTTGTTGTAACCACGGCGTCAAATCAGCGGAGGATGCTCTTGTGAACTTCTCGCGTATTGATGCTTTTGGTATTGTGAACATGGTGCCCAGATACCAGGAGGATGGGTTCAGTAAAAGTGATTGGCGAGACTGGTGGCTAGCTAGACAGACAGAGATAGATTTAAAACAGGCTGTCCCCTATTGGTAAAGGTGCCATACAAAAGGCTGTCAGCCTTTGCAGTTTGTAACAGTCCATTCAACAATCAATACAAATAAACTTACATTTCTAAAGCACCTTTCACCCCAAAGTATTTTACCAACTTTGCAAACACATGAAGCCCTGCCCTCGTCCCTAACACGCAGCCACTTCTGGGGTGAAACGCTGTGGCTGCGCAACCGCGCACAGCAACACTGGGAAGCAGGTTGGGCCAGGAAACGACAGCGAACGTCATGCCTGCAGAGGGAACTTCGTGGGAAGCCCATCTCTACTTCTCTCTTTGAGTAGATTTGCATCCTGCTGGGCGCTCATTTGTGGAGGGGCAATGCTGGGGAAAGATGGTGGCTGGGGGGAGGGGAAGAAATCAGCCTGTGTGTGCGAGTGAGAGAGAGACAATGGACAGGCTGCTTATAGATCAGTACTCGGCCTGACAAGCCTCTGCTACCCTTACTGCGGATTCCGTTATCCCATCTGGAGAAGGCTTAATATAAAAAGCCAATCATCCCAGCGAAGGTGGCAGAGTTGCCTCTCATTCAAAGCGAGCCAGCTTTCTTGGCCTCTCTGTAAGGGAGGGAGCAGGTGATTTCACTGGAAGGGGCCAGCTGAGATGGAATCCTAATGGGGCGACACCACAGCGCAATAGACAGCGAAGACACCCATCCCTTCCCTAGCCCCATCTGCCCAAGGCTCTCACACTGCCTTGCACACGTGAGCAGATTGGACCTCACAACAGCCCCGGGACCTGTTATATGGAGGCTGGAGTGAGGCACAAAGAGGTTAAAGCCCAGAGCCTGGAAGGTGTTGATTTCAGATGGATCCAGGCGTCTCGGTGCCTTTGAGGATCTGCCTAAGTGACTTGACCAAAGGCTCCCAAAGAATCAGTGGCACCACTAGGCCTAGAACTCCTGTGACCTGGCCTCTTCTACAGTAGAAGTAGATAGCGTCATCTTGTTGTTAATAGTTATATGACAGCACCTGGAAACCCTGAGTGGAGTTGGGGCCCTGCCGTGCTAGGTGCTGTACATCTAAACAACGAGAGACAGCCCCTGCCCTGAAGTCCTAACAGTCTGAACAGATCAAAAGGGTTATTTATCCCCATTGTACAGGTGGGAAACGGAAGCACAGAGAAGAGAAGTGACTTGGCCAGGGTCACCCAGGGAATCTGTGGCAGAGGCAGGAACAAACCAGGCCCTTGCCTGAGCCAGGCGTTTGCTGCAGTGCAAGGCGAACCGAGGGTGGAGTGCTAGAATGAGGGGATCATGGTGGTAGGATTTAGCTACAGCTGTGCTGATCCTGCATGTTTGTCCAAGGCCTGGTATATTTGGTAGAAATGGGGAGGGTAGTTTTTGAGCATCCCCTCACTTCCTGCAGGGCAGCAGGGCCAGAGGGGGCACCTTATGTTCAGCAGGGCAACGGTGCTGACCTGGGAGAGTTACCCCAGCAACAATGTAGGGTCATTGGCGCTGGGGGGTGGGGGCTGAGACCTCTTCCGCCCAAAGGAGGAGCACAGGGATGGGATTGGGAACCAGTGCAGTGCCAACAGCTTGCACAGGCATGAGGGGGTTAACGGGAGGACTGATGTGCAGTGTGGCCATGACCAGGCGTAACTCAGGCCCCCCAAAAACATACGATTGGCTTACAAAGCATGAGATTTTTTAAAAAGAGAATCAATATGGGGTTCTTGGTCGTTGTCCTTACAGGGCACTCGGGGCACATTTCCAAGCTTTTCTCCCCTATCGCCAGGGCTAGGAATGTTTCTTTTTTAAAAAAAAAAAAGCGGAGATTCTCACCTAGTCGTGCGATTCCAGGCGCTGGGGCTTTCGGCGACACCACAAGAGCTGGTGAGACAGGGCTGGACTTGTCTCTGGCTCCTCTGGGGGTCACTAGAAATCACCGAGCAGAGCCCTGCCAAACGCGTAACCCGAGGAGGAAACGCAAACCAGCTCCTGCATTTTGAGAGTTGCCGCAGCTGCCCCCCCACCAGGGCACAGTCAGGCAGCCCCAGGCAGGTGAAAATGCGGCTCTGGTGATGCTGTGAGGGGGCTGCCTCCATATTGCATTCATTCCCCGCTGAGGTTGCCTGTAAGCTCAGCGCAGCCGGGCCATCTGTGCATCGGCTCTAGAACCCCTCCAGCCACGGGCTCAAATCCCGCTGGTGCTGATTCTGCCCTGGCCCAGGGAAATAAAGCCAGCTCCATGCAGTTCGCTCCGCGCTGCTTTTTCCAACAAGACCTTCAAACCCTACGCACAGCGTGGACGTCCATTGGCACTTTTAGAGCAAGCAGATCTGCCCTGGTGACTTAGCCCCAAATCTTGCCCCCCTCCCCCGTGGCCCCCTTTGCGTCGTGTGCTGCCTGTCGAGCACCTCCCCAGAAGCAGCTGCGTTATGGCGGTGCTTGCGTGTATGTAATGAGTGAAGCCCAGTCGGGGATGAGCGGTGCTGCATTATGGTAACTTACGGGATGTGGAAACTGAGAGGGCAAGCGCCCAGCTCCAGGACAGGGAGTCAGAGCTGGGGTTAGAATCGAGCAGTTCTGAGTCACAGCCCTCCTGCCCAGACCCGCTGGGGGATGCCGCTGTTGTGAATTAGGAAGCCTCTGAGATAGAAACTTCCGTCAGGGGTGATTGTGGGTGGCCGATGGCAAACTTGTGTCAGTTCCAAAATACCCTCCTGGGTGGGTGGGGGCAGCCAGGTAGGGGGCTTGCGACTCTGGCAAGGTTGGACGGGGAGGGGCATTCTGAGGGTACGTCAAATATACTGTCGGCGTGCGGTGTGATTGCAGCTCCTGGAGATGTACCAGAGCAGTGATGCTGCAGCCACATGCACTGTGACTACCCAGCCGGGCTTGTACAGTTCGCAGAGCTGCGGCCTCCCTGCTTCGGTACCCGACGTGGCTCAATTAAAGCTAGCTCCGCTAAGTCCAGCCATGCTGCATCTGCAGTATGGACTGAACCTCAGGTAGCCGGGAGCCTGCCCTGAGACTGAGCACGTGTTCTGAGGCCCAGAAGGAGGGGAATTATGAATGAGTCTGTTTGCTGAACCCTAGCGCTGGAGAAGGGATGGGGGGAGGTTGAGGGACCACCCTGCTTTCCAGAATCCGGGGAGGATGGGACGGGGCGAATGCCGCCCTCTGAATCCAGGCTGTAAATGTGTCACCCCCATCCGGGCTGTGAGTATAAACGAATCAAACTCATCCCAGCCCCATCCTGCTAAATTGATCCCTTTGCGCCAAGAGTTGCCCAGACCCCCCTGGGGCGAAGTCCGCTGCCAGTGATAGAAAATCACTGACCTCCAGGAGCCAAAGATTAGATCAGCAGGGAAAGAAAGAAAGAAAGAAAGAAAGAAAGAAAGAAAGAAATGTTCTTGGGAGATGGAAGCAAGCCACCGAAATTTAACCCCTGCAGCTTCAAAGCGGTGCCCCATTAAAGCCCACAGGAAACTTTGCACGAGCCGTTTTCTGCTGTGTGAGAACGACCAAGGTCAGGGTGTACCAGCCAAAGCGGCTGGTGTCTGGAAGCCCCCAGCAGCAGCAGCTCTGTGGAGCTTGGTGCCTGGACTTGAGTCCAGCTGCAGAGCTTTGGGGGAGTTGTAAGCTTCCCTCCAGGCTCTCGCAGCTGGTTGAAGATGCATTGGGAAAGCTGAGTGGGTGGGAGAGGAGACGGGTGCCGGCCTGTGAAATATCCGCTGGAGTCGGTGTGGTACAGGGAGGGCTGCTGGGCCCACAATGGGGATTTACAACCAGCTGGTGAGTTAAGTCAGTAAAGAGAAGGCAGAGTTGGTTGGGGGCAGCAATGGACTAGGGACCCTTTCAAAGCCAGATCAGTGCTTTGAATCCAGGGCAGGGACTGGCAGCTGATGGTTGCTTGGTGGCCAACCCAAAATTAATTTGAAGGGCCTCAGCATGGTTCCCAATGGGCAAGAGCCCACACCACACAAACCGCCAGCAGAGAGGCCCAGGACTGAATGGGCTACAGAGACTGACCTTGGTCAGTGCTTAATATGTGCCACGGCTTGCCAAGGCTGAGCCCCGGCACCTCTAGGCCTGGCAGTTCAGAGCCCCGGCACCTCTGGGCCTGGCAGTTCAGAGCCCCGGCACCTCTGGGCCTGGCAGTTCAGAGCCCCGGCACCTCTGGGCCTGGCAGTTCAGAGCCCCGGCACCTCTGGGTTTGGCAGTTCAGAACCCTGGCACCTCTGGGCCTGGCAGTTCAGAGCCCCGGCACCTCTGGCCTGGCAGTTCAGAACCCCAGCACCTCTGGGCCTGGCCGTTCAGAGCCCTGGCACCTCTGGGCCTGGCCGTTCAGAGCCCTGGCACCTCTGGGCCTGGCCGTTCAGAGCCCTGGCACCTCTGGGCTTGCCACGTCAGTTATGAAAGTAAAAAATTGCTTGAGCCCTGGCACCTCTTTCATTACAAATTAAGCACTGACCCTGGTCACCCCTAGCAGAGCTCTCCCCCGCTCAGGGGTGAGGCACGTCGGAAGGCAGTGTGTGTGCAGAGAGCCAGCATTTCTCTACCTAACCTCCTTCCCTGCCTTTTCATTTCAGTTCAAGGTAACGAAGAGGGGCGCTCACGTTCCTGAGGATTCCAAGCTAACAAAGATCTTGCAGAGACCGTGTGACATTCACTTTGCAACCGGCGCTTCCGAGAAGAACGGCTCGTTATAGCCTGTCTCCGCGAGCCAGCACCCGAGTGGGATATAATATCTGAATAATTTACAAAGGCTCTTCATTAGACAGATTTATTTTTGGCAGCTTTGTTAGAATGTTCCTTTTAGGAGCAAAGAGGGAGATGCGCCGGCCTCACTGCCATGTCTCTTCATCTGGGGCTGGACTGGGAACGGGACACGGCACTGGGAGGTCACTGGGATAAATACAACGCGGGGCCACTTGGACAACACACTTTGGTGGCTCGTGCAAAATGAACATTCCAAAGGGTACGTCTACACTGCGCTCGCATGTTGTGACGGCCGCTCGTGTAAATGCACCCAAACTAGCTTTAATCTAGACTAAAGCTAGCTCGAGTCTGTCGACACATTCTTCAGTAGCACCTTGCAATTGCAGTGTAAACACTCCCTAAAAGATCTGCTGTAGTTCTGACCCCAAGATGCAGGGATCACTTGTGTGACACTTGCTGGCCTGTGCTAGGTAGGAGGCCGAAGTAGATGATCATAATACTCCTTTCTGGCCTTCCAATCAGCAAGTTTGGTCATTCTCAGTCTAGTTCCTAATGGATAGGATTCCAGATCCCAAAACCACCATGTGTGGCGCTAATTGTGATTGGCATGGGCAGTAATTGTGTATGTATAGTGCCTAGCACAATGGGACTCTATTCCTCTATTGGGGCTTCTCAGCACTATCGTAAAATATAATAACAATCAATTAATAAATCCCTTGTTGGTTCTCCCAGAGGAGAGGCCAAGGATTATGGCAGGAAAGCCCTTAAGCATGTGCTTAAAGCCCCCTGCCTGTTCCTGAATGAGAACCTGAATAAGCCACGGAGATCTGCTTTCCTGCAAATGGTCCACTGCATGTGAGGATCAAGGCTTGTTAGCTGGCAGATGTGCAAGAAATGCAGGCTGGCGTTGCCCATGGCACTGGTAAACAGAGAACTTCCCTCTCCAGAACTGCCCGCCCAGCCTTTAAAGCCAATATTATAATTCACCCTTCCTTAAATACATGCACCTTGGCCTGCTTGTAACCCAGCTAATTAAAGGGTCATCCAGCTCAAGGCAGTTGTGTCCTCCTGAATTTAGCCTTGCCAAGATTACACCATAAAGTATTGCATTTACTGGCGAAAGCAAGAAAAGCCCCCACCCCTACAGATAATATTTTGTAACAAACATAAAAACCAGCCAAATAATGTTTCATTTCCCATTTGAACCAAGCCACAGAAAGCTGCTGCAAATAAATAGCTTGAAACATAGAGTGAGGGAATGAAACCAGTGGGCTCAGGTTATACTGGAGTCAAAGACACAACATTACTTTGATCAGTCAAGGTTAAAGAGCCAACTTAAACCAGCAACAGCCAGGAAATCCAGTCAAGGTTACAACTCTCTCCTTAACCCATGCTTGCCTGTAGGGGCTGCATCTCATAAGCTATTGAAGAGTCAGGCTTGGTAGTCACAGAGGGCAGTTTTCACCTTTACTCTCTGCATGTTCTAGGTCAGATCCACCTCAGCTGGTACAAAGTGGCATAGTTGTGGTGAAGTCAATGGGAATCTTTGCAGTGACTTCAGGGGGGGTTGGAATAGTTCCTTAGCATTATCTTTTTTTGTGATTTCATCTTTTTACTGTTATTTTTAACACAGTATGTAAACCAAAAGTGAAATCTTGGTCACGTTGAAGCTGATGGCAAAACTCCCATTGATTTCAGTGAGGCCAGGATATCAGCCCAGATGTTAACCACATTTATCTGCTTGTTTTAGGTTTTTACTTAGCAACAATTACTGTCCTGCCTAAGCACCCTATCTCATGCAGGCAAGACACCATTAACAGTTAAACAATTAAAACAGACACAAAAAAGCCACTTACAAGTGAACAAGAATACACGGGAAAAGGGATGAAATAAAGAAAATCAAAAGAATAAAGGGTGCTAGATAGCTCGATTAGATAGATATTCATCTCAGAGGATACCAAAGCATTTCACAGCTAATCCTCACATAGGTTCACTGAAATGCAGCCACCCTTGGGGTAGAGAGTTCAACCAATAAAAAACATAACCAGGGATACAGAGGGCTACACACAGCTCTTTTAGAAAGTGATGGAGGAGCTTCTGCATAAAACAACCATAGTTGTTAAGGTTTCATTTCAAAGACACCTCTCCACACACACACAATGTCCCACGTGGAAAGAAAAATCTAGACAGCAGCCTCCCTGCACACACACCTAGTACCTCTCCCACCCCCAAAATAATGATGCCAGTAGGCAGGGATGGAAGGAGCTCCCCTATGGAAGGAGGAACAAAATGGGGCCCCAGCTTGGTGCAGTCGGATGGCTTTTCTCTGTGCATAACAGTAGATGACGTTGATGCAAATAGTAACATATCTGGAGTATTGACCAATGTGTGATCCCCACCAGTGATGATGGTATGAAAAAGTCTTTCACAGGTATGAAAAAATGCGGGCAGAGCCTGTTCCAAGCTGTACCCGTGTGGCCTTGAGCAAGTCACTTAGCCTCTCTTTGCCTCAGTTCCCCCATCTACAATGGGGATATTCTCAAAAAGAAAAGGAGTACTTGTGGCACCTTAGAGACTAACCAATTTATTTGAGCATAAGCTTTCGTGAGCTACAGCTCACTTCATCGGATGCATACTGTGGAGAGTACAGAAGATCTTTTTATACACACAAACCATGAAAAAATGGGTGTTTACCACTACAAAAGGTTTTCTCTCTCCCCACCCCACTCTCCTGCTGGTAATAGCTTATCTAAAGTGATCACTCTCCTTACAATGTGTATGATAATCAAGTTGGGCCATTTCCAGCACAAATCCAGGTTTGTGCTGGATTTGAGAAAACCTGGATTTGTGCTGGAAATGGCCCAACTTGATTATAATCTGTAGCTACAGGGAGCGGGCTGGGCTCAGCTGAGCTGCTATAGAAGGCTCTGAAGTTGCTCCTGCAGGAAGCAGGACCTCCAGGGAGTGGTAGACTACAAGGGGGACACCAGGAAAACCAGTGTGGGAGTCGATGCTCTGGAATAAAGCAGGGCAAGACTTAAAGGTGCCTCATACAGTGCTAAGTTTCAGAGGAACAGCCGTGTTAGTCTGTATTCGCAAAAAGAAAAGGAGTACTTGTGGCACCTTAGAGACTAACCAATTTATTTGAGCATGAGCTTTCGTGAGCTACAGCTCACTTCATCAGATGTATACCGTGGAAACTGCAGCAGACTTTATATACACACAGAGAATATGAAACAATACCTCCTCCCACCCCACTGTCCTGCTGGTAATAGCTTATCTAAAGTGATCAACAGGTGGGCCATTTCCAGCACAAATCCAGGTTTTCTCACCCTCCACCCCCCCACACAAATTCACTCTCCTGCTGGTGATAGCCCATCCAAAGTGACAACTCTTTACATAATCAAGTCGGGCTATTTCCTGCATAGATCCAGGTTTTCTCACATCCCCCCCACCCCCATACACACACAAACTCACTCTCCTGCTGGTAATAGCTCATCTAAACTGACCACTCTCCAAGTTTAAATCCAAGTTAAACCAGAACATCTGGGGGGGGGGGGGTAGGAAAAAACAAGAGGAAACAGGCTACCTTGCATAATGACTTAGCCACTCCCAGTCTCTATTTAAGCCTAAATTAATAGTATCCAATTTGCAAATGAATTCCAATTCAGCAGTTTCTCGCTGGAGTCTGGATTTGAAGTTTTTTTGTTTTAAGATAGCGACCTTCATGTCTGTGATTGCGTGACCAGAGAGATTGAAGTGTTCTCCGACTGGTTTATGAATGTTATAATTCTTGACATCTGATTTGTGTCCATTTATTCTTTTACGTAGAGACTGTCCCGTTTGACCAATGTACATGGCAGAGGGGCATTGCTGGCACATGATGGCATATATCAGATTGGTGGATGTGCAGGTGAACGAGCCTCTGATAGTGTGGCTGATGTTATTAGGCCCTGTGATGGTGTCCCCTGAATAGATATGTGGGCACAATTGGCAACGGGCTTTGTTGCAAGGATAAGTTCCTGGGTTAGTGGTTCTGTCGTGTGGTATGTGGTTGTTGGTGAGTATTTGCTTCAGGTTGCGGGGCTGTCTGTAGGCAAGGACTGGCCTGTCTCCCAAGACTTGTGAGAGTGTTGGGTCATCCTTTAGGATAGGTTGTAGATCCTTAATAATGCGTTGGAGGGGTTTTAGTTGGGGGCTGAAGGTGACCGCTAGTGGCGTTCTGTTATTTTCTTTGTTAGGCCTGTCCTGTAGTAGGTAACTTCTGGGAACTCTTCTGGCTCTATCAATCTGTTTCTTTACTTCTGCAGGTGGGTATTGTAGTTGTAAGAAAGCTTGACAGAGATCTTGTAGGTGTTTGTCTCTGTCTGAGGGGTTGGAGCAAATGCGGTTGTATCGCAGAGCTTGGCTGTAGACAATGGATCGTGTTGTGTGGTCAGGGTGAAAGCTGGAGGCATGCAGGTAGGAATAGCGGTCAGTAGGTTTCCGGTATAGGGTGGTGTTTATGTGGCCATTGTTTATTAGCACTGTAGTGTCCAGGAAGTGGATCTCTTGTGTGGACTGGACCAGGCTGAGGTTGGTGGTGGGATGGAAATTGTTGAAATCATGGTGGAATTCCTCAAGGGCTTCTTTTCCATGGGTCCAGATGATGAAGATGTCATCAATATAGCGCAAGTAGAGTAGGGGCTTTAGGGGACAAGAGCTGAGGAAGCGTTGTTCTAAATCAGCCATAAAAATGTTGGCATACTGTGGGGCCATGCGGGTACCCATAGCAGTGCCGCTGATCTGAAGGTATACATTGTCCCCAAATGTGAAATAGTTATGGGTAAGGACAAAGTCACAAAGTTCAGCCACCAGGTTAGCTGTGACATTATCGGGGATAGTGTTCTTGACGGCTTGTAGTCCATCTTTGTGTGGAATGTTGGTGTAGAGGGCTTCTACATCCATAGTAGCCAGGATGGTGTTATCAGGAAGATCACCGATGGATTGTAGTTTCCTCAGGAAGTCAGTGGTGTCTCGAAGGTAGCTGGGAGTGCTGGTAGCGTAGGGCCTGAGGAGGGAGTCTACATAGCCAGACAATCCTGCTGTCAGGGTGCCAATGCCTGAGATGATGGGGCGCCCAGGATTTCCAGGTTTATGGATCTTGGGTAGTAGATAGAATATCCCAGGTCAGGGTTCCAGGGGTGTGTCTGTGCGGATTTGATCTTGTGCTTTTTCAGGAAGTTTCTTGAGCAAATGCTGTAGTTGCTTTTGGTAACTCTCCGTGGGATCATAGGGTAATGGCTTGTAGAAACTCGTGTTGGAGAGCTGCCGAGCAGCCTCTTGTTCATATTCCGACCTATTCATGATGACAACAGCACCTCCTTTGTCAGCCTTTTTGATTATGATGTCAGAGTTGTTTCTGAGGCTGTGGATGGCATTGCGTTCCGCATGGCTGAGGTTATGGGGCAAGTGATGCTGCTTTTCCACAATTTCAGCCCGTGCACGTCGGCGGAAGCACTCTATGTAGAAGTCCAGTCTGCTGTTTCGACCTTCAGGAGGAGTCCATCTAGAATCCCTCTTTTGTAGTGTTGGCAGGGAGACCTCTGTGGATTAGTATGTTGTTCAGAGGTATTTTGGAAATATTCCTTGAGACGGAGACGTCGAAAATAGGATTCTAGGTCACCACAGAACTGTATCATGTTCGTGGGGGTGGAGGGGCAGAAGGAGAGGCCCCGAGATAGAACAGCTGCTTCTGCTGGGCTGAGAGTATAGTTGGATAGGTTAACAATATTGCTAGATGGGGTGAGGGAACCATTGCTGTGGCCCCTTGTGGCATGTAGTAGTACAGTGCTGAGAGCTGAGCCCTTACAATGGGTGAAAGAGTAGCCCAAGAGGGGTGGAAGAAGTTTCCGTTTGGACTCATTACTCTGGAAGAAGGGGTTAACTGTGTTTAATGACTTGGGCTGAGTCACCTCACCGACCTGTGTGGGGAAGGGAGGGGACCCACCTCAGAGAAGGAAACTGAAGCAGGGCGTGCCTGCAGCTCCATGGCTGACGGAAAGGGGAGGTGATGGGGAGGGTCGTGCCCTCTGACAGAGCCCTTCTGAAAGTGAAAAAAGGAGTGGCTTACACTGAATTAAATCCACATAGAGGCTTTGCTGCCCCTGGAAGAGAATCACTGTTAGGGCTTGTGCGGCTGGTCATGCTCTACCTGTGCTACAGATTATAATAATTAAAAAAACAACAAAAACAAAAAGCAAAGCAAAGAGGACATTAAGGTCAAGAGCTGTCAGTCTGGTGCTTTTCACCACCCTAAATCCACAGGAAAAAATTAAATAAAAAATCAGGTCCATTTTATTTAAAAAATTCACGGCCTGACTTATTAGTAAGTATGAATAATTAAGGCTCAGATTTAGTCACGGGTATTTTTAGTAACAGTCATGGACAGGTCACGGGCAGTAAACAAAAATTCACGGCTCGTGACTTGTCCATGCACTATATACCCCTGACTAAATCTTCAGTGCTCTGCAGGGGGGGCCCGGGGGCACCGATGGTGCTCTGGGGCAGGGGGCGGCCCAGGACTGCCGCTGGTACTGGGCAGGGAGAGGCCGGTGCGCAGCCCAAGACGGCTGCTGTTGCTGGGGAGTGTGTGGGTGGGTGGGTGGCTGGGGACACGGTGGCCCGAGACTGCCCCAGCAGCGGCTGGTGTGGCTGGCCTGGGGGCTGCCTGAGCTACTTGGGCAGCCCCCGGGCCAGTGTCACCAGCGGCTGCAGAAGTCACGGCGGTCCCGGAAAGTCATGGGACTTGCAGCCTTAATTATGATTTAACATTGATATTGTAGTACCTAGAGGCCAAGCAGGTTGGGTCCCCCATTGCACTAGGTGACAGACTGTGCCCCAAAGAGGTTCACCTCCTCAATCCAATACAGTGCTAGAAGCCCCCGCTAAACTGTCCCTTGCTACCTGTACATAACTGCACACCAGCTCTCTGTGGTCTGTTGGTTAAGTGGTAAGGACGGAAAGGTAGCTCTCCTGCATTCAAGGCCTAGCTCTGCTCCTGATTCATTTTAGGCAACATATGGATTTTAAGGCCAGATGGGACCATTAGATCATCTAGTCTGACCTGTATAAGTCAGGCCTTAGAATTTCATCCAGTTACTCCTGTGTCGAGCCTGAGTTGGTTGTGAAGGCTAGGACTATAACAGGGTTTAAAAGAGAACTGGACAGTTTCATGGAGGTTAAGCAAAAAGAAAAGGAGTACTTGTGGCACCTTAGAGACTAACCAATTTATTTGAGCATGAGCTTTCGTGAGCTACAGCTCACTTCATCAGATGTTTACCGTGGAAACTGCAGCAGACTTTATATACACACAGAGAATATATTAATGGCTATTAGCCAGGATGGGTAAGGAATGGTGTCGCTAGCCTCTGTTTGCCAGAGGGTGGAGATGGCTGGCAGGAGAGAGTTCACTTGATCATTACCTGTTAGGTTCATTCCCTCTGGGGCACCTGGCACTGGCCACTGTTGGCAGACAGGATACTGGGCTGGATGGATCTTTGGTCTGACCCAGTATGGCCATTCTTATGAGCCCAAACTCTGTGTGCCTCAGTTTCTCCATCTGTGAAATGGGGATAATGATACCACACACTGGGGTGGGGGGGGGATTGGGAGGCTTTGCGGGTTTGGAAAGAACTTTGTAATCCTTGGATGAAAGGTGCTACAGAGATGCAAAGACTCACAGTACTATTAATAATCCTTGACATGAAGCTGTCATACTGTTCATTAATATGGATAGGCCTAAGGGAATAGAAGCTACAGCACAACACACAGTAGCTGTCACAATAACTCAGGCATTTACATTGTTCTCTTTAAAAATAAATACCACAACAGCCTGGTCCATGTTGCTGGAGCCATGACGTCTAGCATTCTATTTTTAATCGGAAAATGCATTGATTTGCAAGACACATGCATAAAACAGTGCATGAAATTGACAGAAATTTCTCCCCCCCCCCCATACACACTTTGTATCTTATATATTATTATTATTATTCATGTGCATTCCTGTATCAAGGAAGGATGCAAAGGACCCAATCCTGCAGACACTTATGCACATGCTTAACTTTATACACATTCGTAGTTCCCATTGGGTGTAATCTTGGTTCCAATAAGGTAAATGGCAAAACTCTCATTGACTTCAAAGGGACCAGGATTTCATGCACTGAATTCAGTGGGACCACTGACATGCACAGAGTTAAGCACACCTGTAACTGTTTGGAGCATTGGAAACAAAATTTACATATAGATCAGAATTTCCCTATTGTTTTGTATCTGGAGGTTTTGGTCCAGCCAGACTGTGGCCAGCTGCAAAGTTTGGCTGAGGAAGCCAAAGCAGGAGAAAGAACAGGAGTACTTGTGGCACCTTAGAGACTAACAAATTTATTAGAGCATAAGCCGTAGCTCACGAAAGCTTATGCTCTAATAAATTTGTTAGTCTTTAAGGTGCCACAAGTACTCCTTTTCCTTTTACGGATACAGACTAACACGGTTGCTACTCTGAAACCTGTCAAAGTAGGAGAGTGTTCACTCTGGCCCCAACCCACCCATCTATTTAATAATAAATCCACAGCAATGCGGGTGTCATGGTTGTCACTACACAGCATATCAGGGGCACTCACAAAGGCAGATCAATGATAGGGAGAGGATTCAAATCCTCCTGCCCTAAAAGCCCAGGCTGGCTAGAGTTAAAGGAGAATCTCCATTTAGTTGCTTGCAGTATAGGAGCAGTGACAGATGGCAAATGTAACTTTGTCTCTGAGGGCAGTATGTACATATATATATATACACACACACACAAGAATATATTCCAAGTTGACACTTGAGCTGTGTGAAACTTGGCCATTTCTATTCACGATCTTCGATTCATAGGATCTGGTTCTCATTCACACTAAGGCCCCTTGTCATATTGCCAGAGCAGCAAATTACATTTTCACTCACTTTACATGTAAAAGGGCATTAATGTAAATGAGAATCACACAAGCCTCACCCAGCAATTCCTGCATCTAGCCCAGCAGCTTGTGGTTGAAGTTGAGCGTATCTTTTAGGAGACATCCAGCTTTGATTATAGACCCAAAGCATTGTGTGGTGTATTGCATTATTCTAACAGTGGGATGTATGGATTCTTTGAAATTGCAAGGACTTCTTACAATTGTGTTCTTTGCTGATTACATTGACTTTACTGCTGACCCATTGGACTCTACATGATGACGGCTTGACCTGTGGTCCTTAAACTGATATATCAAAGAGAATTGCCAAAATGAGCCACTAGCGAACTGTAAGCTAGTTTGGTATCTGTGTATCTGGAACCCCACAATGTGCAAACTCTGTGACCTGGAAACTAGAGCACTGGCCTGGAACTCAGAAGACGGGGCTTCTATTTCTGGTTCTGCTGTTGGGTGACCCAGGGCAAGTCACCTCACCTTGCCATGCCTCAGTTTCCCCATCTGTAAAACAAGGGCTAGTGATATAACCTCCTTTGTCAAGCACTTTGACAAGCACTACTTGTGGAAAGTGCTATATAAAAGCTAGGGTTATTATTACTCGATGTGATGTGCAACAGCTCAGTTAAAAGAAAAATAACTGAGTGGTTACACAGGACTTCTGCAGCTGTTCTCATGGGGTAGCTCTCATGTTTGATGGCCTTATTCAAATGTATGCAAATCCTTAACCTGCTTGGTTTGACTATGGTGACCATAAGTGTAACCTAAGCAGCTGGAATGTGTGTTCACTCAGTTGCATCTAATTTTATTGCCTGGCCAAGTTCAGTTTTTACTTTATTGCTCAGTGGCAGTGCTAACTGGACTTTATATAGAACATGTCCTGAAGAAGAGCTCTGTGTAAGCTCAGAAGCTTGGCTCTCTCTCTCATCTACAGAAACTGGTCCACTAAAAGATATTACCTCCCCCACATTGTCTCTTTACATAGAACAGGTATTTGGGGCAGTAAGTCAATATGATGCATTGAAGCATCGAAGCCTCTCAAATACCTTGCCAGACACTCCCAGAATCTCTCTTGCATCTTGTTTGGGTTAGGCACCCATTTAAATATATGCATTTGCAAACTGCTCTTCAGTGCAAACACATTGAGTCCTTCTCAGTTCAATGTTTCAAACTGTACGGAATGGAATCTGTCCTTATGCTGATATATCGGGATAGCTTAGACCTGGGGGCTCATTATGTGTTTGTTTTATTTTAACATTAGGTGGTCACTAATGTTTTTGTTCTGCCAAGTGCGATTAAGTGGCACTCAACTCCCGCATCTACTCTGGAATTCATTTACTTTTTGTTCATTTATTTCCAGCATCACGAACCAACCTGTTGTATCAGCTTACTCGGTAAGGGATCCATCAAAGCTCATCGTCAGCGCTGTCTGTCCACGAATGTATTTTGTTTTTATATGTCTTTTCAGGTTGTGCTGAAAGCAACACCCTGTGCAAAACGGTTGCCTTTTTTGTGTCTCTGAGACTGCATCCCTCGGGCTGCACACCTTCCTGTCATCTTGTGATCGCTTCCACATTCACTGCAAACAATAAATCTCTGCTGTTTACTTACCTTTGTATTCTGTCTGTACGCATTTTTGATTCGCTGCACTTCAGTTCTTTCACTGCTTTTTAACACGGTGAGAAAAGAGTTTTCACCAGCCTTGAAAATATCCAGCCCTTTGCAAAGTCAAATCCAATTCTCATAACAACCTTGCTTTGACCTATGTATCTCGCAGTTATGTCATTTAGTCTCTAATTAGTAGACAGTATATCTATGAACTGTTCCAATTCACATGGCTTAGCTTTAATACACAGGCCTGTAACATAATGATCCACGGTCTCATCTGGCACCAGAGGAAAATGTACTTTTCCCAACTGACCTTCTTGCATGGATCCCAGTGTTCCAAGAATTTTCGAATGGCTGCGTGTTGCCATTTGCCGTTCCCTTTGTGCTACCACGTGCTTGTACCCATAGCTCGCCAATATTCGGGGCCTGGCCCAGGTACAAGCGTGGGGAACTCCACCCTCTCAGATTTCTCCGCCATGCCACTTGCTTCCAGGACAATTTGGAAGTGCTGCAAATGGTATCCCTGCTCCAGATCTCTTCCTGGTTCCCTTCTAATCTGCAGGATGCGGGTAGCTTCATTTGAGGCAAAGATTCCCTTAGTCACCATGTAATAAAGACAGGTTTCAGAGTAGCAGCCGTGTTAGTCTGTATCCGCAAAAAGAACAGGAGGACTTGTGGCACCTTAGAGACTAACAAATGTATTAGAGCATATGTTTTCGTGAGGTAAACCCAATGAAGTGGGCTGTAGCTCACGAAAGCTTATGCTCCAATACATTTGTTAGTCTCTAAGGTACCACAAGTCCTCCTGTTCTTTTTATGTAATAAAGATGTGACACACAGGAGTTGTGGGGCAGGGTTACAAAAGGTTATATCCCCCTCACCTGGCAGGCGTAGCATCCACTCGCTCCCATGGCTACTGTTACAGCCCATTGGGAATTCCAGGTCTGAAAATTCCTAGCTTTAGACTCCATGTCAGATTTTAGCTCTGGAGTTACTCATGGCCAGGACATAAACCAAGGCCCCTGCAGACACGTTACAATAGCTCAGCTGTTACGGTTCTTCCGTCCATAGGCCAAGTCCCGCAGCAGTGTGGCCACATACCCAATGCTGACGCTGCATTTCAGCGAGTACCACACTGCTAGAAGTGCCATCCGGTCGCGGGCATGACATTAAATGGTGGCCCCTGCTGCCTGCATATAGGTGGAAATGAAAGATCCCGGGGCACTTCCTAACTCATAGACTTTACGGTCAGAAGGGACCATCATGATAGTCTAGTCTGACCTCCTGCACAACACAGGCCACAGAATCTCACCCACCCACTCCTGTAATAACCCCCTAACCTATGTCTGAGCTACTGAAGTCCTCAAGTCATGGTTTAAAGACTTCAAGGTGCAGAGAATCCTCCAGCAAGTGACCCGTGCCCCATGCTGCAGAGGAAGGCGAAAAACCCCCAAGGCCTCTTCCAATCTGCCCTGGAGGAAAATTCCTTCCCGACCCCAAATATGGTGATCAGCTAAACCTTGAGCATGTGGGCAAGATTCACCAGCCAGACACCCAGGAAAGGATAACTGACTCCATAACAGAGATTGTAATAGCCAAGGGGGTGAGATGGTCATGTCTAAGGCCTGCTGCATGGCTAGGTTTAATTGGCTGGGTTCAGTCTGAAGAAACCCAATTCGATGAACTGCACGGAAACGGTCAGTGCCTTTGGGGACTCTTAGGTAACTTCTCCAGCTCCCAGCTTGCAGGGCAGGAGACATTTTGAAGGGGAGTTGCATTCAGCACAGCACAGGAGGAGAGACCCGGCCTGGGAAGAAAACACAGTCTAGTGACGGAGAGGATGATGATGGTGATTGATTTGTATTCCAGTAGGGCCTAGAGGCCCAAACCCCATTGTGCTGGGCTGTGTGGCCAAACAGGGAACAAAAAGAGGATCCCTGCCCCGAGGATCTTACAGCCTGCATTAAACAGAGTCCTGGGGGAGGAAGATGCATTCGAGGTCAACCTGAGCGGGGAGCTTCACTGAAGGCAGCCCGGGCAAGGGAGGCGAAGGCAAAGTGACCCAGGGTGGAGGCGCTGCTCCCCAGCCTGGGGAGAGGGGCGGGAGTGGATTATGCTGGGCACAGGAGAGGCTGTCACGACCACCCAAAGGGCGGCCTTCCCATCCCTCCTGGGGGGAGGAAGACGCAGGAGGGCAGGGAGCTGCGCTGAAGGGCAGCCCAGGGAAGGGAGGCGAAGGCAAAGTGACCCAGGGTGGAGGCGCTGCTCCCCAGCCTGGGGAGAGGGGCGGGAGTGGATTGCACCGGGGGCCCAGGGGAGGCGGTCACCACCAGCCCCGGCGCTGGCGGAGGGAGGGGAGCGGACGGCCCGGGCCCCGGCTCAGGCCGCGTCGGGGGCGGGCGCGGGGGCGGTGCGTGGCGTGCGAGGCCGGGCCGAGGGAGCGCAGCCCGGCGAGCTGCGGCAGCGAGTCGGCTCCAGGGGAGGCTGCCTGCGCGGCGCGCACCCCCCCCGCGCCGGGCTCCGGGCAGGGCGGGCGATGCAGCAGGCGAGGGAACAGCAGCAGCAGCAGGTGGTGCTGATCAGCCGCAGGACAGGAGCCCGCAGCCGCCATTAAACAATAGCAGCCGCCGCCGCCGCCGAGGGAAGCTGCAGCCCCGGGCCGGGGCCGCGCAGCGCAGCGCAGCGGGGGCGAGGCGGCCAGGGCTGGGGCGCAGCGCAGAGGGGGGACAAAGGCGCAGCGCGGGAGGCGGCGGCGGCGGCGGGTGGCCCAGTGCCCGGGAGGCGGCGGCGGCGGCGGCTGGTCCCGGCCCAGGCAGCGGCAGCAGCAGCCGGAGCCGAGCCTGACATGATGTTTCCGCAAAGCCGGCACTCGGTAAGGGGGGGGGGCGCGCGCGGGAGGGGGGGGGGCTGATGGCACCCGAGTGTGCGTGGGGGGCGCACCCGAATGAGCGTGCGGGGGCGGGGGGAATGCGTGGGGTAGGGGGGGTTCACTGCAGTGGAATGTGGGTTGGGCACCCCAGAGTGCGCGTGGGGAGGAATGCGTGGGGTGGGGGGCTGGGCGCACCGGAGTGCGCGGGGGGGGGGGCGGGGAATGCGTGGGCTGGGGGGCTGGGCGCCCCGGAGTGCGCGCGGGGGGGGGCAGGGAATGCGTGGGCTGGGCGCCCCGGAGTGCGCGCGGGGGGGGGGGGCGGGGAATGCGTGGGTTGGGGGGCTGGGCGCCCCGGAGTGCGCGCGCGGGGGGGGGGCGGGGAATGCGTGGGTTGGGGGGCTGGGCGCACCGGAGTGCGCGGCGGGGAGCTGGGCGTGCGTGGGGGGGGGGGGCTGGGCGCAGCCGAGTGCACGTGGGGGCAGGGGAATGCGTGGGGGGGCACACTGGAGTGTGCATGGGGGGAATGCGTGGAGGAGCTGGGTGCACTGGTGTGGGGGGGGATGCCTGGGAGACTCCGAGCACAGGAGTATGTGTGTGTGGTGGGGGGCTCTGGGGTAAATGCAGGGGGCCCCGGTGGGTAAGGGGATGCGTAGGAGTGGGAGGGCCTGGAGGCGAAGCTGGTGCTGGGGATATGTGCTTAGAGGCTGGGCCGGGTGGCTCGTGGCTGAGAGGCCCTGGCGGAGGTGGGGTGTAGGGAGGGGGCTTAGGAAGTGAGAGGGTGGGGGTGGCATGGGGGGGTCAGCAGGGCACGGCGGGGAAGGGGGTGGCTGGTGGTACCCTTGACCCAGGAAGTGCAGTTGGGAGAAGCTGCCACTGCCTCCTCGTGCTTGAAGGGCCTAGCCCCTGGCAGCAGGGAAAGGGGGTGTTGCTGTGAGGAGGGGGTGTTTTGGCATATTTTGGGGTGCAGTGGGGTAATTGGGTGGGGTGGTGGGGCAAGCTGGGAGGGATATGGAGGTGCCGGGTGGGACAAGTTGGGGGGTCGAATGCTGGGGGTAAGGGTTGTGGTCTGCTGTGGGGTTGCACGCTTGGGGGTTCTACTTGGAATATGGGGGTGCTGGGTGCAGCAGTGTAGGGGTTGGGTGCTGGCTGGGGCAGGCTGGTGGAAGGGGTGCTAGATTTTGGGGTGCTGATTGAGACAAGTTGGGGGTTCAGTGCTAGATGGGGCAGGCTGGTGGGATGCAGGAGCTGGGGGTACTAGATGTGTTTGGGGGGATGGTGGCTGGGACAGGGTGGTGGGAGGGGTGCAGAGGGTATTGGGGGGAGTGTGGTGTGTTGGGGGGTGTGTGTCAATCAGCACATTTACCTGAGTAGCTTTTTTCCTTTCCATAAAGCTGGTTGCTTTGCTCCCTCTGTTTTTTTGTTGGTTTTTTTTTTTTTGGGAGGGGGAGAGGGGGAAATGTGCTCACTGGAATATTTCTCTTCTCCTCCTCCCTTACTGCAGTGGGGGCTTGAGCCCATGATTATCCTGACAGAAAAGAATAAATGTTTGTTCTTCCTCCACTTTTTAATACCCACGTCTATTTAGAGCCATGTAGGAGTGTTGCCTTAAAACAAACTAGGCTGGAAGATCGGGGGTGGGGGAGGAGGGTGTCATAAGCCCACCTCCACCCTTGTCAATTCTCCTTGTAAAATTCTGTGTCGGATTTCTCGAGTGGGGTGCTTCCTGGTTGAAGAGGTGCCCTGGTTCCTGTTATTAAAGGCGGCGTTGTGGCAAAGGCCCTGGGAATGGTGATCAGCGAGGTGAAAGCGGGGCTTAGCGGTTAGGATGCTAGCCTGTTTGTGCCTCAGTTTCCCGTCTGTAAAATGGAGGTGATGAGCCCTGCTCTCCCTCACAGGGGTGCCGTGGGGATAAACGCATTAAAAGATTGGGAGTCGGTGAGATATCTGGACCTCTGCTAAGTGCTATAGACAGCAGGGCAGTGCCAGGGCTACGTGACCTTGGGCAAGTCATGTCATCTTTCTGGGCCTGCATTCCTTATCTGAGAGATGGGGGTAATAGGTGTCTCCCAGGGGTGGGGTGCTGCTTAATTCATAGACTCATAGAATATCGGGGTTGGAAGGGACCTCAGGAGGTCATCTACTCCAACCCCCTGCTCAAAGCAGGACCAATCCCCAACTAAATCATCCCAGCCAGAGCTTTGTCCAGCCTATGAATTAATTCCAGCTCCTTGGAGCAAAAGTGCTCAGGAAGGGGGCTGTTCTTGCAGTCATTGCTAGGGGCCTGGAAGCAGGGGGTGACTGCCCAGTGCTGACCCTCATCCGTGGGGCGTGAGGGCAGCTGTGCTGGAGGGGGAAGGGTTGGTCGGGGCATTGCTTTCCCTCCCGCCACATTGCCAGGCGCTCTGTTCTGTGTCGTTAAAGGGCTCGTCTCACCTGCCACAGCAGCTGAAGTTCACAACCTCCGATTCCTGTGACCGGATTAAGGACGAATTCCAGCTCCTGCAGGCTCAGTATCACAGGTGAGCCTGAGTGCCCTGTGGCTAGCCACAGCCTGGCGGGCGACAGTGTCCTCCAGCCCTTCTGCGCCCGGTCCGGCTCTCGGTGCCTAAGGACTGCTGGGAGCCAACGGGGATGTTTTCCAGTGCCCAGGCCAAAGTGCGGTGTTGTCTTGGTGACACCCCTCCTCCCGGTGAGCCGTAGAGGCTGCTCTCCTAATACGTGACGCTCTTGGTATCTAGCCAGAGATGGCGGTGATAAATGATGCTTTCGCAGGTGGGTCCCCAGGGCCTGTCACTCGTTCTCTTCTGGTGTGACGCTTTAAAAATTAAAAAAGGGCTCTCCAGGCCGGGAAGGATTGTCCAGAGGCTGATTTGCTCGATCGCTACGTGATGATAGACGGTTGGAAGAACCAGAGCAGTTTCTCGCAGCCTTCCCCCTAGTATAGCACTGCAGTTGCCAGGGAAATAGAACTGATCCTAACAGGTGATCCCAGAGGGAGGAGAAAGAGACCCGAGCAATGTGCTTTGGACGAGGACTTCCTTCCCAGTGGCCAGACTTGAAATGTAATTGAGCGCATTAGAGGAAGGATTTGCCATGGCTAAAATGGCAGCAGGTTGTGGAAAAAGAATAATCATGCAGTGTTATAACCCTGTAGATAATGAAAGCTGAATGCTTTAAAATTTTCCCTTGAGCAGCAGTGCTGTTGGTTTGTCCTTTGCTCATCTATGACGAGGACGATGGACTAGTCAGTTGCACTCTGGTTGGGAGTTTCTAATCAGTTTTGCCTTCTGGCTCCCATGCACTAGCCCGTGGCGGCAATGTTTCGGTTGCCACCGCTGCAGAGGAATGTTTAAATTAAAGAATTTCAAATTTTTCAAAGAAATGTTTCTAAGGATCTTAAGATTTGGCTTTTATTGTAACAACACCTAAAATGTGGGGGCTAAATCAACCTGATGGTATCCTCTTTAATTATCGAATCCGCCATTAGGATCTGTCCATTTTGTGCCCTTATGGATATGACTTTTCGTGGCTGTTAGCTTGTACATCTAGCACGGCTATGACTTTCCCATGTGCCTTGCATCCCAGTCAGGCTTCTGCTGAACAGTAGGAGTGCAAGTTCATAGAATCATAGAATATCAGGGTTGGAAGGGACCTCAGGAGGTCATCTAGTCCAACCCCCTGCTCAAAAGCAGGACCAATCCCCAATTAAATCATCCCAGCCAGGGCTTTCTCAAGCCTGACCTTAAAAACTTCTAAGGAAGGAGATTCCACCACCTCCCTAGGCAATGCATTCCAGTGTTTCACCACCCTCCTAGTGAAAAAGTTTTTCCTAATATCCAACCTAAACCTCCCCCACTGCAACTTGAGACCATTACTCCTTGTCCTGTCCTCTTCTACCACTGAGAATAGTCTAGAACCATCCTCTCTGGAACCACCTCTCAGGTAGTTGAAAGCAGCTATCAAATCCCCCCTCATTCTTCTCTTCTGCAGACTAAACAATCCCAGTTCCCTCAGCCTCTCCTCATAAGTCATGTGTTCCAGACCCCTAATCATTTTTGTTGCCCTTCGCTGGACTCTTTCCAATTTATCCACATCCTTCTTGTAGTGTGGGGCCCAAAACTGGACACAGTACTCCAGATGAGGCCTCACCAATGTCGAATAGAGGGGGACGATCACGTCCCTCGATCTGCTTGCTATGCCCCTACTTATACATCCCAAAACGCCATTGGCCTTCTTGGCAACAAGGGCACACTGCTGACTCCTATCCAGCTTCTCGTCCACTGTCACCCCTAGGTCCTTTTCCGCAGAACAGCTGCCTAGCCATTCGGTCCCTAGTCTGTAGCTGTGCATTGGGTTCTTCCGTCATGCCAAAAGTATTACAGCAGAAGTCTGTGGTGGGCAGAAGTCGCTATTCAGAAACGACTGATTTCCCAGAACACCTCTGCCTTCAGAAGAGCCATATATGGTGTATGCAAGTGCCAGAAATACAGCTGCAGTAGACTGTAGGTCTTTCAGTGGGAGACATTTGCGAGACCTAATCTGCTGGGAAGAAATAGGTTCTGGGCAGGTAAAGGTAAAGCTGTTCCTCATTTGAAATACAAAACCATGGCACATGCTGAAATTCTAGCTGTGGAAATCACCTGCTTTATTAAATTTAAATACATTAAATAATAGAAGATGCTGGTTTGGCTTTGTTTTTTGAGTGTCTGCATTGTCAGGAAACTAGTCAGGTAATTGTTACTTTCCCATAATGCACCCAGAATCTTTTGGGAGAGTGTGTGTAATCCTGTCCCGATAGCCCATGTGATAATTCCTGGAAACAGATCCATGCTTCGGTCCTTCCTGACACCTGTGACTTAACTCACCTAAGTAAGGGCTGCAGGAGTGGATCCAAGGAGTGTAAGCCCTTCTTGTCACTGGGCAGTCTAATGCTGTTAGAGGATCTCTTTAATTATTTGTAGACACAACACAAAGACAGTCTGTATCCCAAAGAGCTTACAGTCTTCTTTATAACCTCTCGATTGCTGTCGTGTTCCGGGGGGCCCATTGCACTAGGTGCTGTACAAACACACAGGAAACAACTGTTCACGAGCTGAGACTTGTAGCTCCCCCAAAGCCATTGTGATCTCTAGCCATGCTCTCTGAGCCGCTGTCTGTTTTCGCTCTTTCAGCTTGAAGTTGGAATGTGACAAGCTGGCCAGCGAGAAATCAGAGATGCAACGTCACTATGTCATGGTAAGGCTCCTCTCCAGTAGCGGAGGGCGTGGGGCGGAGGCGAGGGGCGTACCCAGTGGGACACGGTTAAACAGAACTCTAACTCTCAGATCTGCCCAATACACGACTCCCCTCCCCTCCCCCCATCAAAGTAACTGGAACGCGGCTTATCCACTTGGTGGGTGACCAGCAGATGTCACCATCTTCCTGCCTCTGTTGTGTTGCCACGTGAGGGTGGGGTCCCTGGCGAGGTGGGAGGGGAAATTTAGGGCAGATGTGTTAGAAGAATGGTTGAGAACCGCTAAACTACAAATACAGATTTGATGGGCCCCAAAGAGAGGAGAAGTTAGAAAGCTGGATTTGTAAGGAAATAAGTCAGATTGTTATGGGGCCAGCAGAGAGTAGGCTGCCATTGTGCTGGGCGCTGTACAGATAGTCCGTGTCCTAGAGAGCTTAACGAACAAAATAGACAAGACAACAGAGTAAGGGAAACGCGCATGTCACATGCCATTTTCCAGCAGGGAGCCGAACATGGTCTCCAGGCACTCAGATACCACAGCGAGAAGGGTCATTAAAAACTGACCCAGAGGTATTTTGGGGGAGACCTGAAGGTTCTCGGGGCAGTGTTGGCAGGGGCATCATGAGACATGGCAGGGAGTTGCCAGTCCTGGGAAAGGGATATCCGTGTTCTGTAAGCAACAGGCAGGAGAACTTGGTGCCAGCCGGCCACTGGAGAAGCAGAGGTGTTACGTGCTAAGGAAGATGGAAGTGGAGTGAAATCAAAGGAGGGCTGGGGAAACCCCCAGCTGACAGGCTGATGGGAGGAAGCACGGCCAAGCAGTTCCCGCTCAGACCTGGGCATCAAGATCCAAGGGTTTGATTCCTGGCTCTGCTACTGACCTCTCAGTGCGTCAGTAAAATGGGATGTCACTTCCCATCCCAACCTGATAGGAAGTAGTGAGGCTTTGACTTGCTAGTGGTGGTGAAGGGCTGGAAGGCAAGGGCGAGACAGTGTTATCCTCAGCTCGGTGTATTGGAAACTAGCAACGTTTGAAACTGCCGTAAAAGTGGGTTTTGTGATGCAAACGCCAGACAACGCTGACTTGTAGCACAGCTGCTGGGCGTAACTTAGACCCCAGGCTTGATCCTTCGTTACCTCGTACAGTCATCTACGCCAACACAGAGTGGGTGTGAAACGCTGCCACGTCAGAGCGGTGGGTGCTGGAGTGAAGGTGCAAGGACAGCAGAGACTCAGGCAGGGAACTGGCTGCTTGATGCACGCTTTGACGTTGTCATTCGTTAGGGAAACACTGTTCTGCTGTTCTTCTCCCAGACATGGTCAAAACTCAGCCCTCGGTAGTGCCACCTTTGGACAGGGGGTTGCCGTCGTGTATAATTAAACACGCACCTTTAACTCCCGGCCACCGGTGGGGTGGGGCTGGAAGGACAGAGTCTGCAGCCGGTGATGAGGCTTGGGCTGACGTGCTCGGCTCAAGGACTTGATGGAAGTTCTTAGCGCTGTCCATAAAGATGAACCAGAGCCAGGCAGACAGCTGCTGCACCTGCCCTGGAATGGAGAGACACGAGGCAGGAATGAATGCAGAATTTCTTCTGGGAGGAGTTATGGATTTAAAAGCAGAAATAAAAAGGGCAGTCCCACTCTGTATACATCCCCCTGCCTCAATCCCAGGCCTTGGTTGCTACACGAACAGGGGAAGTTGGCTGATAGGGGTGCTAGAGCTGTTTTTTGGACAGGGATGGGGAAGTTTTGACAGCCCCAGCTCTCATTGATACGTGCTTTGAACCAGAGGTGGCGGAGGATAGGGGCTTGGGACAATGTGGAAGGATGAAATTCTTTTCATGAGCTAGTGAGTACCAGCAATTCTCACCTTCTGCCAATTGGTGGGGCTGGGAGCGAGAGAATTCCTGCCATTTATTAGGTAGTGCCTGGGAGCCCCAATCTGGGACCGGAATCCCGTTGTGCCAGGTGCTGTACAGGCACAGAACAGAAAACCAGTCCCTGCCTCCCAAAAGCTGCCCACCTAAGTAAATCATTCAGTTTAATCCCACGTGCCCCCTGCAGACAGCTGTTGCCCTCTGTCCATCGTAGCCAGTAGCCCGCTAGCGGGGAGCGAACAGAAGGGTTTTATTTCTGAATTTGTTGGCTGCTGTGGTCATGAAACTTTGAATCGCAATTAGCGAGGGCCCCTGTTCCCTGGTCGGCTTTAAAAATGAAGAGAAGAAAATCCTCGCACGGGAGCATTGACATTAATCGGAATGAAGCAATAAGCGGATCCAAACGGCGCTACGCAGTGAACACGAGAACACCCCAGAGATGCAGCACTGGCCTCGTTGAAGTAGACAGAAGCTTTTTCCTTTGATACCAGTGGAACCAGGATTTCACCCCAAGTGTGCGGAAAAGGATGTGAAACCCTCATGCTCCAGGGCATAAATCAGCCTCTAATGGGGAGATTAATTCCCCTCCTGACCCGTACTCCTGGAACTACTTACTGCAGGGTTTCTTTCACCTTCCTCTGACACTATGTTCATAGAATATCAGAGTTGGAAGGGACCTCAGGAGGTCATCTAGTCCAACCCCCTGCTCAAAGCAGGACCAATCCCCAATATTTGCCCCAGATCCCAAATGGCCCCCTCAAGGATTGAACTCACAACCCTGGGTTTAGCAGGCCAATGCTCACACCACTGAGCTATCCCCCCTCCCCCCGCCCGTTCAGTGACTCCAATCCGGCTCCTTTGCAACTTCGTTATAAAAGGTTTGATTGTGACGCTCGTTGCACGTGGAGTCTTGAGTTGTTGCTGTTTCTCTTTCCTCTCCCCCCTGCAGTATTACGAGATGTCCTACGGGCTCAATATCGAAATGCACAAACAGGTGAGACAAGCTTCTCTCTCTGGGCGCTTTCTGCAGCTGCCGGGGTGGGGTGGGGTGGGAGGAGGTTGGGCTTTCTAAGAAGTTAGTTACTTTCTTCACTGAACCTCTCTGACCTGCCCCACCCCGCCTCTGCTGGCTTAATTTCATTTTGGGAGTCATCAAAAAGCCATGAAGCTTCTCTAGGCTGTAAGATTTGAGCTGCTTTCGTGATGGATTCATTTCCTTGGGCTCCCCTGCACAGATGCATGCTTGCCTCGATGCTTGCCGGTCATTATATTTCCATGGCAGATGGCCATGGATTTGGGGCTAGAGTCCAGTTGGAGAGGGGAGACTGGGGGGGGATGGGACACTCCATGCTCTGCATGTCCTGTCAGATGTTCGGCTCCGGTGAAGAAGGTGCAGGACCGGAATGAGGTGGGCATCTCCAGGGGATTGGGGAGGCACAGTGGTCCATAGACAGGCACAGATCAGAGGTAGGGCCCCTGAAGGGTGTGATGCCAGACTGAGCAGCCTCCCCTCCAGAGAGCTGTTGGAATGCTCAGTACGACACAGAGCCGGGCCTAGTTCATAACCCCCGGAAATCTTGTTTGGACTTGCTGATCTCCTTAGCAGCTGCTGCTTCCTCCCTGTCACGTGTTCCACTGAAAAGGCAGGGGAAGCAGGAAGAATCTTTTAAAGAGTCTTTGAAAACAATTAGCCTGTGATTCACGAGGACTTGTGCTGTATGGGTTTTTTTTTGGTTTTTGGTTTTGTTTTTTTAACTGTTCCCAGGCCGTAGAAAATGCTTGTGGTCCGCTGTTGTATAACAACCCCAGGGACGGGCAAGCTGCTGGCGGACAGGGAGTCTCTTTGATGGGGAGAATCTGGGAGGCTGCAGATTTTATGCACCTCTTAAATCTCTCTTTGGCGTGGGGGCTGGTAAAATTCGGTCTCTTCTGTGGGCCTCTGGGTAACTTCAAACCCCTGCTGCTGACCCAGGCCCCAGCACCAATCCAGAATTAAATGTTTCTAGTTAAAGGGCAACCCCTGCTCTGGATGGAAGATGCTGCAGAATTTGGCAGGCCCGAGTAGGGGACATGAAGCACAGTTTGTAGACCCCAGCTGTTTTCAGTGCTTTCTGGAGGCCTGATTTTCAAAAAGCAATGAGCCCCCACTCCTAAGGAAATACCCGGCCCCTTCTGTTGTCTCACGTTGGGCACTCAAAAAATCACCAGTCCCTATACATATGGATTTCCTCGTTCCACGGCTATTTAAATAAAACCAAAAACTGGGTTCTGTCTGCACCTTGTTTCTAGTCTGAATTTGTCTAGCGTCAACTTCCAGCCACTGGACCTTGTCAGACCTCTGCTAGTGTGAAGAGCCCTCGGTTTTTATCGAACGTCTCTTTCCCGTGCAAGTGCTTCAGCTGTGATCAAGTCACCCCTTAACCTTCTCTTTGATAAGTTCCTTGAGTCTGACACTACCAGGCATGTTTCCCAATCCTTTAATCTCTCTCCTGGCTCTTCTCTGAATCCTCTCTAGCTTTTCATGTTAGGTCCCCAACCTGCTTCATGGCTTCTGTAAAGCCCATTAGGTGCCTGTCTGCAACATCAACCTGGCCCTGTATTCCTCTCCCTTCAGTTGGAATCTGTCCTTTATTTTTTAATATATATATATATTTTTATGAACAGCTTTGCTCATTCCCCAGGAGAAGAGTGTTAAAAAAAACGTTTAGAGTCTCTTTAGTAAACCCCATGGGAACCAACTGACACTGTTGTTTTATCTGATCTCTGCTATGGTTTTTTTCTTTTTGCCCTTATTAAGTATCGGCCTTTGTCTCTCCCTGGGCCTATTGGTTGTTATTAACCAAGTCTCCCACTTGCTAGCTCAGCTGCTGGGAGAACGTTCCTAGTGCAAACTCTCAAGATTTATAGAATTTAAAAAAAAGAATAATTTGTGGGAGGGGGTGAGATGATTCCAAGGAGACCTACAACTGATTTCACCACCGCCTCTCCCTCTTGGAAGTGAGAGCAACAGTGAAACAAATGTCTGTCTGAATCTGAGCATTGTACATAATTCAGCACTTCCCAGTCTGGTTTCTAATAAATTTCCTTCCTATAGGCCCCTGCTTTCTTTATTAAATGCATATTTGAGTCCCTGAGAGGGAAGGGAGAATAATGAAAACTCAGTCGGTGGGATCAGCAGGATTTCGTTTTGCAAGGGTCTGCAGTGGATTTATTTATTTTTCTAAATGAGTCTGGGTGGCTCCTGCAAGGAGGCAGGGAAGTTGGGGGTTGGGGGGCTGCTCAGGTGAACAGACCTTGATCAGGGCAGATAATCTGCAGGGAGTGTACCAATTTCTTCTGACCTTTTTTGTTTTTAATTCCAGGCTGAAATTGTCAAGCGGTTAAATGGGATTTGCGCTCAAGTCTTGCCCTACCTGTCTCAAGAGGTAACCTTTTTACACTGTGAATCGCGGGCAGTGGGGACTTTAAAAACACTGCTTAGAAGAGCCTGATCCTGCCAGTTGCCAAGTGCCTTCAGGTCGCTCTTGAGTTCAGTGGGCATTGTGGGGCCACCCCACCGATTTGGGCAGGTGGGGTCAGATAATTTCAAGCGCTCAGCGCTCCTGATCAGGCCCAGGTTGTTTCCAAAGAGCTCTGCACCCGATGCACCAAATCTGGAAGATGTGATCACTTGCTTTAATGCCTCCATTGGAGCTCACTAGGGCTGTCAAGCAATTAGAAAAATTAACCGTGCAATTAAACAATAATAGAATACCATTTATTTAAATATTTTTGGATGTTTTCTACATTTTCAAATGTATTGATTTCAGTGACAATACAGAATACAAAGTGTACAGTGCTCACTTTATATTGATTTTTGTTTGCAAGTATTTGCACTGTAAAAAACAAAAGAAATAGTATTTTTCAATTCCTCTAATACGGCTACTGTAGTGCAATCTTTCTCATGAAAGTTGAACTTACAAATGAACAACTATGTACACAAAAAACTGCATTCAAAATAAACAATGTAAGATTTTAGAGCCTGCAAGTTCACTCAGTCCGACTTCTTGTTCAGCCAATCGCTCAGCCAGACAAGTTTGTTTACATTTTCAGGAGATAACGCTACCTGTTTTTTGTTTACAATGTCACTTGAAAGTGAGAATGGGTGTTCTCGTGACACTGTTGTAGCCGGCGTCGCAAGATATTTACGTGCCAGATGCGCTAAAGAATCATATGTCCCTTCATGCTTCAGCAACCATCCAGGGGACATGCGTTCATGCTGATGCCCGATTCTGCTCGATAACAGTCCAAAGCATAGCGGACTGACACATGTTCATTTTCTATTATCTGAGTCAGATGCCACCAGCAGAAGGTGGATTTTCTTTTTCGGTGGCTCGGGTTCTGTAGTTTCCACATTGGAGTGTTGATCTTTTAAGACTTCTGAAAGCATGCGCCACACCCCGTCCCTCTCAGATTCTGGAAGGCACTTCTTCAGATTCTTAAACCTTGGGTCGAGTGTGGTAGCGATCTTTAGAAATCTCACATTGGTACCTTCTTTGCGTTTTGTCAAATCTGCAGTGGAAGTGTTCTTAAAACGAACATGGGCTGGGTCATCATCTGAGACTGCTGTAACATGAAGTATATGGCAGAATGCGGGTAAAACAGAGCAGGGGACACACAATTCTCCCCCAAGGAGTTCAGTCACAAATTTAATTACCGCATTATTTTTTTTTAACAAGTGTCATCAGCATAGAAGCATGTCCTCTGGAATGGTGGCCGAAGCATGGAAGGGGCATACGAATGTTTAGCACATCTGGCAAGTAAATACCTTGCAATACCAGCTACAAAAGTGCCATGCGAATGCCTATTCTCACTTTCTGGTGACGTAAATAAGAAACGGGCAGCATTATCTCCCATAAATGTAAACAAACTTGTTTGTCTGAGCGATTGGCTGAACAAGAAGTAGGACTGAGTGGACTTGTAGGCTCTGAAGTTTTATGTTGTTTTGTTTGAGTGCAGTTAAGTAACACAAAAAATCTATATTTGCAAGTTGCACTTTCATGACAGAGATTGCACTACAGTACTTGTATGAGGTGAACTGAAAAATACAAATATTTGCACTGTAAAAATGATAAACAAAAAATAGTAATTGAAATCAAAATGTATATTATTTTTATTACAACGCAAAATACAATGTATATGAAAATGTAGGAAAACGTCCACAATATTTAATAAATTTCAATTGGTTTTCTATTGTTTACCAGCGCGATTAAACCTGTGATTAATCGCGATTCATTTTTTTGAGTTAATCGCATGAGTTAACTGCAATTCATCAACAGCCCTAGAGCTGACCGTTCTGAAACTCTGGCCTGAAACATTTAAAGTAGCCCTTGAGTGTTCTCCCCCTTTCTACATGTTATGGCTAAAATATCCTGTCCTTTGTGGAGCATCCGCAGACGAAGATGGCCTCTGTTCTCGCTCCATGAATTTCCCAAGATTAGAGTCATCGGCTGTTTCTGTGAACTATGGTTGGGGCATGCGGGCAGCTTATTAGAAGGACGGAGTGTGTATTTAAAAAAAAAAAAAAAAAACTCCATGTGGCTGTTCCTTAATATTTTAATTTCTTTGGTTCAATAATTAATGTACTTGCTGCCTCTCTCTCTCTTTAAAAAAAAAAAAAGAGACTGATTAATTGGAGAGGGAGGAGGGCATTGGGGGAGAACCTGACACCTCAATTTGATTTTGACTTGGTCATCTTGGCGTGTTTACATTTGCAGTACAAGTCTCCTTAAATGATGTGACGTGCAATGGAATTGTGGTCGGAATTAGCCATAGGGGTGGGGGGCTACTTTGTTCTCCATTGGGGGAGAATTTAAGGAACTTGCAGGTCAGAGCTCTTTAACAGCTTAGCCACAGCTAAACACTCTCTGTCTTACTGCATGGCTCTCACCCTGCCCCTATGCCAAACTTGAGAAGAATCTACTTGCTGGAGATAATATTCAGAGACTTTTTCCGATTGCTACCCCATGGACCAATTACCATAGTGCCTTTTCTGAACACAGCTGCTGCTGTTCCTGTTCTGAATTTTTCTAGCATTGGTGCTGGCCTTCCCAGTGGCTCTCGAAGCTGCCTGCCATCAGAATTTGTGCCCAGGTCATGTTCCAGGGCAGGGAGCATTTGATCTCTGGAGCAAATACGTGGGTGCTTAAACTAACCAGTGTTTCTTCCTTGCTGCTTTTCATGGGGGCTGTGAGGCCTCCAAGCAGCCTGGAGTTCGCTGCATGGCCCAACTAAAGGGTAAAACTCGCCCTGGTGCTGCACAGGGACCAGAGTCCAGTTGGAGAAAATCCTGACACTTCTTTGGTGGTGCAGAGGCCTTTCTTGCATTGGAAATGGGATGGGGGGGGTGCATGGGCCCCCAGGTGGCAGAGTCCAGCTGTACTGGGGATCCAGGGTGGATAAAAATCCATTTCTTTAATTTAAATAGATTTAAAATTTAAATTTGACATTGTGACAAAAGTGTTAAGGCCTAAATTTACTATAGTCTGTTAAAATAATTTAAATCGTATTAAGCAGTACATATTTGCACCTGAAGTCTTAAAGTCAAACCACTGAACTGGTAGCAGGCACCAGTGAAGTACCTTTAACCAGCATTTGTTGAAGTGCTAACTCAGCTTTTGACCACCGTAGCCTCTTTTGCAGGGGGAACATTTTCTTCATTTTAGTTTATTCAACTTATTCAGTTTGGTGACAAGCTCATTCAAAATTGAGAAAGCAATTGGGAGTTGGAAAAAGCAGGAATGTTGGCCTTCACAACATCCCCTGGCAATGAGTTCCACAGGTTGACTGTGCGTTGTGTGAGGAAATACTTCCTTATCTTAATTTTAAGTCTGCTGTCTATTAGTTTCATTGGTTGCCCCTGGCTCTTGTTGTGTGAAAGGATAAATAACACGTTACTTTCTCCGCACCATGCATAATTTTATAGACCTCTATCATATTTCCCCTTCGTCATTTTCTAATCTATGTATAAAAAGGAGGTATGAAAGGATGAGATCTGCTAGTTCTAATATCTTGAAGGACACTGTGACCAGAAACAATCAATTCAGTTCACTAACTACAGGTAATACTTCATTTGTTTAATAAATCAGTTAGTTTTAAATGCAAAACGTGTTTTGATTAAACTTAATTTTTTCCTCTCATATCCTGCCCATTTAATGTAGTTTTATTTAACTAATAATTTTTAAAACGTTGTTGAGCTTTTTTAATTTTGTATTTCCACCCAAGTGGAAGAGCTTGACACACCACAATTAAAAAATTAATCATCTAGTAAATAAGAAATGAGTCATTCACCATCTTCTAACAGAATTGCTTAAATAAATGTGAAGAGATACAGTATATCTTCCTGGTTGGCAAAAAGAAGCACCTAATTTAGGCTAAAGGGTATATTTAGTTGCAAATCAATTTGTTACCAACCGATGAGAATCCACCTTTCTTTAGGAAAATAACAAGAAAATACAGATGCAAAACAAGATTAAAATGGATTATTATAATCAAGGGTACTGCTTGCTGATCTAAATCATGATTAAAATTGGTGATTTTTAAATTGTTTTGGTTTAAATTGATCTACCCTACCGAGCCATGTGCTGGTACGGGAGTTTGAGGTTGGGGCAGTGGAGACAACTGAGAAGGGGTGTAATAGAGGTCTATAAAATCGTGAATGGGGAAGTGTTGTTTACCCCTTCACATAACACAAGAACCAGGGGCAACCAAAGAAATTAACTAGGCCGCAGATGTAAAGTTAAGATAAGGAAGTATTTCTTCACACAACACATAGTTAACCTGTGGAACTCATTACCAGGGGATGTTGTGAAGGCCAAAAGAATAACTTGGTTCAAAAAGGAACTAGATGAGTTCATGGAGGATGGGTCCCTCAATCCCGAGATGGTCATGGACACAACTCCATGATCTGGGTGTCCTTAAACCTCCAACTGCCAGAAGCTGGGACTGGATGACTGGATGGCTCACTCGATAATTGCTCTGTCCTGTTAGTTCCCTCTGAGGCACCTGGCACTGGCCACTGTTGGAAGAGAGGCTACTGGGCTAGATGGACCATTGATCTGACCCAATGTGGCCATTTTTATGACTAGTCCAAGGCATCCTCTGGCACCATGTGTGGTGGGAAGGTGAGGGAGTGGAGAGCCCCATGCCCCTAACTGTGCTCATCAGAAGATGTCCCCCAAGGCCATAAACAGGACTGAAACAATATACAGGCCTTTGAGTGGGTGCCCTGCATTGGCTGTGAAACATAACCCAGGAGTCCCCTGGCCTAGGCATAACTCTGTTGGAAAAGTCTGGGCTGGTGGCTGTGTTATGGAGAGGAATGCCCTGCGGTGAAGGCCCTGGACTGGGATCCAGGAACTCATGGTTCTGTTCTCGGGTCTGCTACAGACTTCTTGAGCTTTACCTCCCTGTGCCTCGGTTCCCCGTTGGTGAAGAGGGGATAACACCGGCCTGTTTAGCTCGTGAGCTCCTAGGAACAGAGATTCTCTCACATCTATCACCCTAAGGCCCCGGTTTGAGCTGGGACGTGTAGGTGTCCCTGTAGGGTGAATAATAGCCATAATAATGACTTGGTTTGTAGCTCTGTAGGGGAAGCTAATGCTAAAGCGCTCAGGCTTGGGGAAGCTTCCCGTTCCTTCCGCTCCTCCATTTCCTCCAGGGACGGCATCTGTACTGGAATGGAGAACCTGGAACTTGCTCACCAAGAAGCAGGAAACTTGCAGCTTCCTGACCCAGTGCAAGCCTGTGCCCCATGTGCTGTGGCAGCATTTTGCCCTTTGATTCCCTTTCCGTAGCGTGGGGCTGATCCTTGATGTCGGGTGATCCTTTGATTTTTAACTCTTTGTGTTGGGCTTATGCCATTTAAATGGCCTCTCTTTCTCCGGAGTCTGTAGGGGGCTGGACAGTAGGCCAGGGCTTGGTGTGTGGCTGCTGGATCTGTTTGTGTTGAGAAGGGCTGGCAGGGGTAGGGGTGGAAATTGCCGTATTGCAAAATGGTGTATGCGTTTGTTGGAAATGCAGCTGAGGTGACTGGGGATGGCGAGGGGAGCTGTTTTGGGGCATGGCAGGGGAGGGGAAGGCAGCCCACTGATCGGAAACTTCTCTCCATGGGGCCTCTCATGCATGTTGTGATTGGGAAGCGTGCCAGGCTGATAACCCAAAAGCCGCCTGTCATCCATGCTGCGCGGGCAGTGGCCATGTGGCCTCCCTTTGCCCCTCTACTGCTCCCAGCTTTGCCAGTCTCTCTCCCCCTTGATCTGGAGGGACTGTTACATCTAGGGCTGGAGGCTAGCCTGCTCTATCTGCGCCCCAGCCATTGAAGGTGCCAGTTAGTCCCCCCTTGTCCCACTGGGGGCTCTCTGGTTTGCCCACTCCCCTGCTGTGTATCTCCCCTGGGCAATTCGTCTGGTGCAGCAGGCGGGGAGAGGTGGCACACAGGAGCGGGCAGCCGTGGCATGTAGGAAGAGGACTGAACAGACTCTCACAGTCAGGGTGTGAGTCATCCAGGTGGGGCAGAAGGGGGGAAATCTTGCCCTGCCGGTGATGTCTGTTCTGCAGGTGAAGGCCGGACATTGCCAGGGCTGGTGAGGGGGCACCTTTCCCGGGTTCAGAAATCACATGTGCAGCTACAAGTAAATCCAGAGAGGGGCAGGGGCGTCAGGTCGGGAACAAGCAGAAGGTGCTCAGCTCCTGCAAGCAAAATCTCTTGGCTTGCTACCCACCAGCGGCATATGTACATGGGGCCGGATCCTGCAGCACATGCTCGGGGGAACATCTCTCCTGCCATTCATACGCAGGGAGCATTGCAGGATCAGGCCCTTTTACAATCTCCCTCCTCACCTGAGCCTCTCCTAGGACCGGAATTAACCCAGGTCGGGATGCGTTTAACCTGCCTGGCAGTGCAACCTGCTGGGAGAACCGAGCGGTCACTGGCCTGGGCTAGACCCAGCCGTGTTGAGTAACACACAGTGATTTTAAATGACTCAAAAGCTATCTTGTTTCCCCCCCTCCCTTCTCTACCCCCCCAGCACCAACAGCAGGTCCTGGGAGCCATTGAACGAGCCAAGCAAGTGACCGCACCAGAGCTGAATTCCATCATCCGTGTACGTGATGCGCGGTTAGGAGCGGCTGTGGGGAGGGGGGAGAGCATGAACGCCAGCCTCAGATCCCTTTGGCTAAACCCGGGGCAGGAACCAAGTGACGCCAGCCTGAATTCTTTAAATCAGACAGGCCCTGGCATGCCACAGGGTGGGGCCACAGTGGAGAGGGTTGTAGCTCTTCTGCAGGGGAACTGGTGGGGCTCTGAGCCCTGTCCCCTTGGCCTTTGCCCCCCACCCCACCCAAACCGACGCAGGCTGTTGGCACATTGTTGTTGCCAGCAGCTGCCTCTGATGCCCCCCCAAGCACCACTCACCATATCCTACACTGATCCATGCACACATGTGCCCTCTGCAGAGCATTTGACCTCGCTTAAGCCGGCTGGTTGCAGCTCTGCCCTGGCCAGGCTGGGTTGTAGAAGTTGCATCAGGCTGGCCTGGCCCAGCAAGAGCATGTGATAAGAGCCCGACTGGGCTGCCTCGGGCCAGGCCGTGTTCTGCGCTCACTCAGCCATCAGCAGCCGAGCTGCGTTCGAGTACCGGTGATGTGAGCGTCTAGACAGGGCTGCGGGGGTCCGTCTGGCTCGGCTCCATCCGTGCAGCGCAGGAACAGGGCTAGAGCCTGGTCGCAGCCCAGTGACCTTGCTCCCACACAGGGTCAAAGCATAAGGCAGGGCTCGCGCAGCAGGTTTGGCTCCAAGCACCCCCAGGGCCCAGAACATGGCTGAGCCTAAAGCTGTAGCCTGGTCTGGACACAGCTCAGTCATGAGTGTAACTCGTGGGGGAGGGGAGGGTTACAGGTCCTCCTCTGTGCCTGATCTGCAGAGGGGGGCAAGTCTGTTACAGGGCCCTACAGAGCCCAGACTCTTCAGCTCAAGCTTGAGCGGCCTACGCTTTTAGTACTGGAGGTCGCTGGTTCAGTCCCAGCTGTTGGCCAAGATGGCATTTTGAGATGAAGCCTTTTGCAGCTGGGGTACCCAGAGGCAGCAGCTTCCCCAGCGGAGCGGGGCCCTTAGCGGGAGTGGGGCTGCCCGCTTCCCAAACGACACATGACCCTCTCCCGTTGTCTGTCTGTCCATCATTCTCTACAGCAGCAGCTTCAGGCTCACCAGCTCTCGCAGCTCCAGGCTCTGGCTCTCCCCCTGACTCCGCTGCCCGTGGGCCTCCAGCCCCCTTCCCTCCCGGCTGTCAGTGCCGGCACTGGGCTCCTCTCGCTCTCCGCCCTGGGCTCCCAAGCTCACCTCTCCAAGGAGGACAAGAACGGTCACGACGGGGACACCCACCAAGATGACGACGGGGAGAAGTCGGATTAAAGTGAGGGGTTGGGGGGAGGGGTTCAGTAAAAGATGCAGTATCACTCTGGTCAACGCTCCGCAGAACTGCAGTAGTCTGTACGGTGGCAGCCCACCAGGCACGCAACCCATGCGGTGCCCCCCCTCCCCCATGCCCGGGATGGGGGGGGGGGGGAGCGGGAATCCGAGCCTCCATCTTCCTTGAGAACGGAGTAGAAATGAGGCAGCAACAAACACCACGGCTACGAACGCGGGGCTGTTAAATTCCACTCTCCGCCAGCCCCCCAGATCCCTCGCCGGCCTGGGCTCGGGCCGAGCACTGCTGTCCCCAGCTCTTGGCCCGCAGTAGGTTGATCTGACCCCGGGCTGGGCAGATGGGCCCAGCTGTGTCTGGACTCTGGGTACTGCATGCAAGCCCAGTGGTACCGTTCTGCCTCTTTTCTCCCCCCGCCGCCCCTCCCCGATGCGTATTTAAAGATACAGACCCGTTCTCCATCCCAGTCCTCCCTGCCCCTCCATGCCCCCACCTCTGTAGGTTTCGATTGCATCTCGCTGGTTCTGGACCGGTTCTCTCTCGGCACCCCACCTACACTAGTGCCCGCTTTGCACCTTGCTGCCCTGCATGTATCCCTGTTTAACCCGTCCTGGGAGCACAGTACTAGTCCAGCGCCCCCAGGCACCAGGTGTTTCTCTTCGCGCTGCTTCTCCACTTGTGGCTGGAGCCCCCCCGCCCGCTGGCCCTCCTCAGCCTTGGACCTGGCTGTCTGTGATGGTGGGAGGAAGGGAGGGGAGAAATCAGACCAGATTAGAACCTCCCCCCCCCCCACTTCCCTGCCCCCCCACCGTTTGAAAAAGGATACTGCAGCTTTCTCTGTTTCTATTTCAGTGCGCTAGCGTGTCTTTCTTTTAAAAAAAAAAAACACAAAATGGAGTTTAAAAAAAAAAAAAAGAATCTCGTGTTTGTATATAGTCCTTTAGAGAGAAATCTTGTTTTGCTTTTTGTGTTTAATCACTCGACCTATACTAAGAGGAACTGAAGATGCTGTATTGAGGATGTTACTAGCTGTGCCTTTCAAATAAAGAAATAAGAAGGTTGGTTAACCCCGCGAGTCAGCTGCTGCTCTCTGGGCCTTTGGTAAAGAGAAAGGGAGAGGGTGGGTTCTGTTCTACCCCCTGGGGCAGAAGCACAGGACCTGGGTTCTTTGTCTGACTGGTTGTGTGGCCTTGAACGGCCCTGCTCCGTGCCTCAGTATCCCCATCTGTAAAAGGGGGGTGGGTCTTCCTATTATGGCTGAGTCAACTGAGATCACTGCCCTGCTGGGTCTGTACAGCACCCAGCACCTAGTGAGAGGCAGGGCCTGTCCCAGAGAGCTTAGACTTACATAGACCAGAGAGGGAGGATGGGAGGGGGAAACAAGGCACAGAGAGAGGAGGTGACTCACCCCGCAGGTCAGCAGCAGAGCTGGCAATAAAACCCGGACTCCTGCTCAGTGCTGTATTCACTGGACGGTGCTGCCTTTGCCGGGTGCTCTGAGCAGTTGGCGAAGAACACGCCCAAGGCCCTGATCCTGCGCACACCGCATCAGGCGGTGAGCGCTCGGTGTACATGAGTGCATGCTCCAGAGGCCGTAGGAGTCAGGTGCGCTTTGAGCATGAGGAAGGGTTTCCCCAGAGCCCACCTGTTCCATTACCGTGTCCTCAACAGGGGCTTCTGCTGGGAGTCTCTGAGGTTGGGGAAGCCCTGCCTCAATTCTGCACCTGGCCACGTGTGCTCTGCCTGACCCCTCCCCCCCCCCCCTCCCAAAATCAGGGCTACAGCTGAAGTTGGCCTTCCAGTGGCAGTGAGATTTCCTTGTCTCTCTCTGAGTCTCTGTGCCGTTGCGGTTTTCAGAGGGGGTAGGGAGCCTGAATCCCACTGATTTTGGGGGGTTTAACTCCTGTGACAATCTTCCCTGCCTGTGCACATGAAACCGAGTGAAGGGTTGATGGCGGTGCCTAGACTAAAAGGCCGGACAAGGATTTGCTGTCCAGGCCCCAGCACCTTTCATGTGCTGGCAAGCTTGGTTCAGCCCGGAGCTGCGCTGGGTGTTCTCTGCTCTCCCTGCTTCAGGAAAACCTCCCTTCCCTGCTCTACGCTCCCACTCACCAGGGTGCAGTAGCTGCCATCTGGCTTCATACAGCCGTCAGCCCACGGGCCTTTTGCTGGCACCGTGCAGAGCTCTGCAATTGCACCACGTTGTCAGCGTTAACCCTGAGCCCCGAGCTGCTGCTCCACTTTGGGAGAGGCTGCTGCTGCTGTTGATGCTTTGGGTGGAACAAAACGACCCTGACATAGGAATAGGCCGGTGGCTTCCTGCAGGCGCAAGCCGAAGAGAAGTTAAAGGGGGAGGAGCAGGTGACTTTCTGGGGAAACGCAGCTAATGCCAGGGTTGGCCAAGAGCAAGTTCTGTGGTGGGTTTTCTTGGTGGCTGGATGTTACAGCGCAGGGCCACTAGACGTGGCTGGTGTAAATGATCTGTGCTGGCCTGCCGCTGTTTGTAATATGACCTCTACAAATTACGCACGACTAGTCCCTTCCGTGAAATGCTGCAGGCGTGATCTCTCCCCCCGACCCCCAAGAGGTGCTGAGCATCAGCTGCTCTCCTGTTGCTCGTCACCTCTGGACAATCCAGGCCCCTTGCTGCCCTGGGGCTGGGATCACACTGATGGACTTGGCTGCTAGCTCTTAAGCGTAGCTGTCCTCTGGCTTCGATAACCTCATTCTGCTCTTGGGATCTCTTAGACCAGCTGGAGTGGGGAGAGTGCTGCTGTCCGGCGGCACAGTCCTGCTCCCGTTAAAGTCAAGAGAGGAAAGCTGCCAGGCCTTGCAGCAGTGCAAGCTCAGGGCCAGGAAAAGCTGGGGGCTGGCTGAGTCAGAGAGCGCGAGCCACCGGGCCTGCAAACTGATCGCATTTAACGAAGATCGTCCCCTTTTAAGAAGATAGGATTTGCCTTGCCAGAGGTTCATCGAGTGCATTATCCTGCCTTGGGCTGCTTCAGAGAATGGTGTGTGCAAGTGACGGAGGGGCGGAGACCATAATTCACTTGGTAAGTTGTGCAAGAGGCTGCATAATAAGCCTGGGTCCCTGCCCTCCCCTTGGATTTTGTTAGGGTTGGCCTGAAAACACAAGGTAGGTTTATAAGAGACCAGTTTGTGTGACTGCTGCTCTAAAGGATGTTGAGCGCTTAAAAATCCCACTACTGCCAGAAACAGTTTTTTCAGTAACCTCAAGCTTCTCTGTCAGCGATTTGGGAGGGAGGGGAGCTTCGTTTTTTCATTTACAGGTACCTTGTGCATTCAACAGCAGTTTGCATCTAGAGCATTTCATCATTTCCCATGGGGTGTGTGACCGTCATGCGTGGGTGTTGGGTGCTTTCACATGCCAACAGGGGAGAGAAAAAAGGTTTTAAAATCTAGGGAAGTGGGTTTGTCAAATTGCTGTAACTGGTGGCTGTCGAACCTGAGGCTGCTCTTGTCAGTTTCAGAAATGGGGTTTAGATGTCAGGTCCTCGATGTCCCTTTAACGACTGCCTTGCAGGGCCTTATACTCCCTCTGTGGGCAGAGCTCCCTGCACCATGGGGGCAGCGTATGGCCCTGTATAATACTCACTTGGTCCAGGGTCAGTCAACTGCATGCTGCTATTTTTTGTGGGCTCCTTTTATTTTTAGTTCTTTGGAGCTTTTTGGTTTTGTTTTATGTCACTAGAAAGAGCAGAAGGGGGATCACAGAACAGCTCGGTCCCCAGGAACTCCTGGGTTTTAATCCCAGCTCTGACACAGTCTCTCTTTGTGGCCTTGGTTGGGCCACTTACCTGGTCAGCATATATAAAAAGGGGATAATACTTGCTTCTCTGGCTGGAGGATTAATTAATTAGGTTTTTGTAAACTTTTTGGGAGATGAGGCGTGCTATATAGATGTTGTAATGAATGGTGAGTGTGTACAATCAGAGAATCGGAACTGCTCCACTGTGTGTCCTAGGCCCTATACTGCTAATGGAGATTCTCCTTTAGCTCAAATGACTGGGGCATCTGAGTTCTGTTCCATCTGGCTGTGGTGTATGGCACAGGGACATCCGTCCTCAGTAGCCAGGTGTCTGTTATAGCATTAATACCGGGGAATAAAAAGGGAGGTAGGTACCATTCCCAGACACTAGTGGGTATAGCCCTGAAACTGAACTGCAGAAACAGAAAGGATTCCTGCTCTCTGGGGAATCTAATCTCTAATCCAGCAAATCCAGCAAAAATCAACAATTTCACCAATACAACAAAGCATTTTCGAGCTGGAACTGCCAGCTGCTGCAGCACTGGCTGGATCAGCCCTGGTGCAAGGAGGCCTTCAGTGACCCGCTGGGGGCCTGTTTGCTGCCCATGTGCGTTAGATAGGAGCCACCAGCTGGGCACAGCTTTGGGACTGATGTGAAATGAGTTTTGAGGGGTCTCAGTCTGACTCCCAGGGGACAGTCAAAGCATGTCCCAAAAAAATCCCCATGCAGAGTGTGCCTGCTTAGTCCTGTGGTCAGCAGCCTGAGTCAAAAAGCCAGGGGCTCTGTGGGCCATGGAGGCAAACCTGGGTCAGGTTCTGTTAAGCTGCGGCTCCAGCTGTATCTAGTCCGACAGCTGCTCCGTGGTCTTTGTTACATCCAGGAATCGAGGTTTATAATGCGAGAGGCCAACTCGGCGGCTTCAGTTACAGCCACACTTGCTAAAGCAGTTCCTCTAGAAATAGCTGTGGGGACCTAGCTGGCTTTGGGGCTGGCTCGCGCCAGGCAGAGTCTTTCACCGCTAGGTCGCGGATTCAAATCTAGCCTGCGGGCAGGCGTGACCGGATGTCGTCACCTTCCAACGGCTGATGGTGAAGTCAGCTTGGCGTGTTTGCGACCCGGGTCCTTAGAGTGGGGGGTGGACAGGTGGCTCCACAAGACTCCCTGGCATGGGAATGAATTTGCAGCCTCAGCAGGTCACTCAAGGGTTGAATGAGCAACAAGACAATGTTTACTGTGAGCTGCGGGATCCTGACAGCTATGGGGGAAGGCATGTGGTGATATGCTGTATATAGAGCGTCGGTCTCCAGGGGCCCCGGGCCCTAACCCACCTTAAAATGTAAACAGAGAGCCATCTCTCTCTCAAATCGCCTGGATCTTTGGGCAGATGCTGAGCTCGTCTTGCATTTTTCTTCTTTTCTGAGCATGATTTCTATAGGAGCTTATTGATTTCATGCCTCGGGCTTTCCCACCAGGGCATATGACTTCCCCGGCTGGTGTACTAGCAAAGCGCCGTGGGTCTCTCTGGTGTTTCTCTCTCTCTCTCTCTGGTCGTTTTTTGATCACTCAAAGGACGTTCGTCTTGGTGGCTTCTGAAGGCGGCTGGGTTTTCTAATGCATTTCTCAAAAAAAAAAAAAAAATTCACCCTAAAATCTCCCCTTTTGTTAGCTGAAACCAAGGAGATGTCACTCTGGTTCCAAATGAGCTTGTCCCTCTCGGCCTCTTCTCTCCTCAGTACAAGCTCCTATCCAGCCCTAGTGCAAGAGGCAAATGGCTGGATTTTTCCAGAGCCCTGTTAGTGTGATTTAAGACTAGCTCTTGGATTCAAGGCAGCTCTGCTTTCTGAGCAGGAGGTTAAAGCGCGAGACGCTTGTTAATGTCGAAAGAGGAACCCAGGCAGACAGGTTGATAAACAGCCCCTGGCACCAGGATCTTTAAATCCTACAGAAACGCAGTTCTTAAAGGGGACCCCCCCGTGGTGTTTGCCTCGCTGGGCTGTCTGGCTCCCAGCACCTTGCGTTTGGCTGGGTGTGTCTCACCTGGGATTTATTTGGCATGTCTGTAGTGCCTTTAAACCCAAAGGGCCTCACAACCATACTCCATAGCAGCAGTGAAATGCAGCCATCTCTGGCGAAGAATGTGGGAGGAGGGGAAATGTTGGCGGGAAACACCTAGGTTGATCCTTGCTCTTATGAAGAGCTCCCTGGGGAACTCTGACATCTAGGCAACACTAACCAGTGCTCAGTTTATCCATCATAGGAGGACAAAAGTCTGAACTGACCCAGTCAGGATTGGAACTTGTTGTTTCGGGGAATCCAAGTATTTTAAAACTGCTGCTTAGAGCCTGCTGGCTTTAGCACCAGCTGTGTTTGAGAAGGGAAATGAAGCCAGGTGAGTACAGAATGTAGCCAGTGCCTTGTTGCTCTAGTCGGTGTTTCTGATCCTAGTTAGGGGAAGGGAGGCAGTGCTGAGAATAGAACCCAGGAGTCTTGGCTCCAGTCTAGTCTAGGAGCCAGTGCTGTGAACATAGACAAAGCCAGTTTTATTGGGTGGGCACTCAAAATTGCAAAGCAGAAACTTACCCAAGCTTAGGTGAAAAATACAGAGGCAAATTTTCCTTTGAAATGCTACAGTGAAGATCTGAAACTCCAGAGCTGTAGCTTGAAGGTAAATTTCTCTTCAGTGAAGAGAAGAAAAAAAAATAATTTAACTCCTTCCCACCCGCTGCTTCCTGCAGATGCTGCTGTCGTGGGAGGCAATGTGTCCAGCATTCAGGGCACGGGGCTGGGAGTCAGAACACTTGGGTTCTCTTCCACTGACCTGCTGGGTGATCTTGGGCAAGTCACTTCCCCTCTGGGTTTCTAATTCCCCTCCCATCCTTTATCTGTCTTGTCTATGTAGATGGGAAACTCTTCAGGGCAAGGACTGTGTTTTGCCATGTGCCTAGCACAGTGGGGCCCTGCTCTCAGCTGGGGCCTCTACACACTCCTATCATACCCATAACAAATGCAGGCCCTGCTTCTCCAGGGGCCTCTTCTCAGAGCTGGCTCTGCTGCCCCTGGCTTTCCGGCAAAGATCATACAGTAAGAGGTAAGAATTTTAGCGGAGCTGGTGCTGGTGATGTTCACCGCTGGGATGGAGTTCAGGGTCTTGGAATAACCCACAGTCCTGTGTTGTTTGTGTAGGGCTCATCCTACTGGTGGAACATACTTAATTGCTCCCCAGCACAGGGCTTGGGGCCAGGAACTCCACAGTAGTTAGTATTTGTATGGCCATAGTCCCAAGGGCCTTAGCTGAGAGCAGGGCCCCATTGTGCTAGGCACTGTGTGTACATTGCAAGAGACAATCCCTGTCCCAAAGATCTCACAAGCTAAATAGACACAACAGACCCAGGATGGGAGGAGAAACAGGAACACCAGAGTGGAGAGGTGTCTTGCCCGAGGTCACCTGCTAGGTCAGTGACAGAGCCAGGAAAAGAAGCTGGTGTCCTGGTTCCCAGCCCAGTACTTTCCCATGGGACACACTGCCTCTTGGTACAGCAGTACCTGCAAGAGGGAGATGGGCGTAGAACCCAAGTCTTTGCTCAGCCTAGTGCCCTACCCACTGGACAGCGCTGCCTGTTATCCTGGCTCTAACACTGACTCGACTCCTGCTTGCAGCCTTGGGTGAATCAATTAAACTCGGCTGCCTCAGTTTCCCCAGCTCTGTGGCAGACCTCCCTGCCTCATTAGGGGATTAACATGTGCAAGACAGAAGCAGCTGGTATTTGTTTTAGGAGGCAGCCTGGCCTAGTGGATAGAGCACTGGCCTGGGATTCAGGAGACCGGGCTTCTATTCCTGGTTCTGCCAGGGCATGATAGGTGGCCTAGTGCAAGCCATGTTCCCCTCTCTGTGCCTCAGTTTCCCTATCTGTAAAATGGGGATGATGATACTGGCTTCCTTTGTAAAGCGCTTTGAGGTTTATGGGTGGAAAGTGACATAGAAGCTGTGCTTATTTTGTGCTAGGGCTGAGCAGTTCAGAGCCCCGGCCCCTCTGGGCTCGGCAGTTCAGAGCCCTGGCACCTCTGGGCTTGCCACGTCAGTTATGAAAGTAAAAAATTGTTTGAGCCCTGGCATCTCTTTCATTACAAATTAAGCCCAGCATATAAGTGCTATGAGGTGGCAAGGGTTGGGTCTGGTGGGTTTCGTCACCATCTTCCCTACTGCGGCCTCCCTTTCTAATGACTGAGCCAGCGAGATCCCTGTCACCTCTGCTGCAGCAGCTTCCCTGGGTGCCTGGGCTGGGGGGGGCCACAGCTTTGCTTTCCGCTGCCTTGAAACGGTGCCATAAGCCACAAACCGGGAATGCTTTGTAACGGCGGGAGCTGGCTGGAGGGAACGGTTCCTCCTTCCCAATTCATCACTAATGCAGGAGCCGCCAGCCCCTCACGGCTGCGGTGAACACGAGATAAAAGCTAAAAGAGGCATCAATAATTAAAAACCACTCAGGAGCCGGTAAGTGCATCCAGGAGCAGATTGAAGGGAATGCCGGTGGAGAGGCTCTGGCAGCTGCTGTGTTCCTTTAAGGACTCCTGGCTTTTTGCCTCCTGCCCCTGACCCCGACCCCTGCGGTGATGTGGTGACAAGGTGTCCTGGAAGTGTAACAGCTTGGTGGCTGGGCCCCGCCTGTCTCCTCTGTAACGAGGCAGCGAGCTCCTTGCCCAGCATGGCAGGAGCTGAGAATTTAGCTTCCTGGAGGTAAACAGCCTCCCGGGGCCTATTAGCAGCAGCGGCTGGTCTGCTAGAGCAGCCCAGGGCCCTCGGCATGGCCACAGCCCACAAATCTGAGCACTGGGGGAGGCGGGAGCATGTGGCGTTAGAGATCAGGAAGAGGTTCCGAGATCGAGCTTCTTTTCCCAGGCCTGCCGCTGATCACTTTAATGGGCGGCAGCGAAGTCCAATGGATGGAGCACTGGACTAGCACTCAGGAGCCCTGGGTTCTAGTGCTGGCTCTGCCACTGACCTGCTGGGAGAGCTTGGGCAAGTCACGTCACCGCCCCGTGCCTCAGTTTCCCTTCCTGTCCTGCGGTTGTCTTGTCAGGGCCGGCTCTAGGTTTTTTGCCGCCCCAGGCAAAAAGTTTGCCACCTCGAGCTCCAAGAGAGCAACTGCCCAAGCAAAAAAGAAAAGGGGGGCTGGAAAGCCGCCCCTGGAACTGTGCCTCCCGAAGCATGTGCTTGCCTTGCTGGGGCCTGGAGCCGGTCCTGTGTCTTGTGTACGCTCAGAGCGGGGCTGTGTCCGTCAGATCTTGTTGGAGGTCTCTAAGGACTCGCACAGTCAGTGCTGGCTGATTGCCGTGGGGGGAGGGCTGTGTGGGGCCCTTCCTGGGTTAGAGGGGAGTGCATGTTTCAACAGCCCTGGAGACAGATTGTTAGCAGATTGGGGGCAGCGGGAGCGCCTGTCTACTGGTATAACACAAGACTAGGGGTCACCCAATGAAATGAATAGGCAGCAGGTTTAAAACAAACAAAAGGAAGTATTTCTTCGCACAGTGCAGAGTCAATCTGTGGAACTCCTTGCCAGAGGATGTTGTGAAGGCCAAGACTATAATAGGGTTCAAAAAGAACTAGATAAGTTCACGGAGGATAGGTCCATCAATGGCTTTTAGCCAGGGTGGGCAGGGATGGTGTCCCTAGCCTCTGTTTGCCAGGAGCTGGGAATGGGCGACAGGAAATGGATCACTTGATGATTTCCTGTTCTGTTCATTCTCTCTGGGGCAACTGGCATTGGCCACTGTCCGAAGACAGGATACTGGGCTAGATGGACCTTTGGTCTGACCCACTATGGCCACTCTTATGTTCTTATGGTGTGTCTCCACCCTGCAAGGAGCAAGAAGGGAATCCTGTCTCCATGGGGCATTGTGTCCTTGGCCTCTCTGCTGAGGCTGCCCACAAAGAGGTAAATGAGTGCCAGGAGAGCTGTGCCATGTGGATAGCCAGCTGGTGGGCTGAGACCCTCCAAACTCATCTCACACAGCCCTAGAACCAAGTCAGATGGTAGCAAACTTCAGCCGCTGCCAGCTTGGGTGGAATTCGAGCCAGCAACTTGGAGGCGAAAGGCTCTGTTGGCCTTTGCCAGCCCTATGGAGAGTGCGTAGGTATGGTCAGAGAGACCATCTGCAGCAGGCAGCTGCATCCCAGCAGCCATCCAGGTGAGACATCTGCCCCAGGCAAAGGCCGGGGTTCCCGAGACCTTGGTGCTCTGCTTACGGACAGGCCAGACCCGCCTGTAGGATGAGGTGTGGGGTTAGTTTCAACAGCAAAGCATCTGTGAAACTGGCTACACTGAGAACAGGCCTGTCACCGGAGGGGCAGGGCAAACCCTGCCTTTATATCCCAATGGCCAAGGAAGGACCTGAATGCAACAGGGCCAGTAGGGGGGCAGGGTATGGGGAGTCTCTACAGGTGTCCTGCAGCCCCTACTTGCATGGAGCACAATGCTCCAAGTGCCCTGGGAGGTTTGAGTCTAGCAGTTCCAGAGATCCAATGGCCAAACACCGCCTGCGGTGTCTCCATGGTGGGCAGGGAGAGAGGGGTTTGCAGCAGTCGAGGAGGATGCTGCAGCCACAGGAGGGCGCCTCCAGCCCCACGCCTGCAGCCCCCACGCCCCCCACGCCTGCTCTCATTTCCTCAGCTTCCCCTGGGCACCAGTGGCTCTGCAGCAGGCCCTGGAGAGGTCATGCAGGGGAAAAACCCCCGAAGGAGCACGCTGGGCTCTAGGATCAGCATCGAGGGGGTGCTTTGCACCCAAGTCGCCTGCAGGATCTGTTGTTTTGGGGTGAGACCCCCAGGTGCTGGAGAGAAGAGCTTGTGTCCAAAGTCATAAAAATGTATTTAGATCCTGAAAAATTATGTATGGAGGCCCCAGCTGAGATCAACGCCCTATTGTCTTGGGCATCGCAGATAGACAGAGCCTGCCACATAGACTTTACAGTCTAAATAGGCATGGGTGGGAGGGGAAACTGAGGCACAGAGAGGGCAAGTGACTTGCATAAGAACACCCAGTAGGTCAGTGGCAGAGCTGGGAATAGAACCCAGGTCTCCTGGGTCCCGATTCACTGCACTAGCCACTGCCTTTCAATAGCTGCTGGCCCCTCTGCTACTGAACTGCTGCAAGTGAGCCAGCGACCAGCCCCCATGCGAGTGCAATCTCGGTTCAGCCTGGCTGCCAGGAAGCACCGTGTCTCCACTCCCACATGCTTCTAAGCAAACAGGGCACTGAGCCACAGCCAACAATCGCTTACCCTGCCGGTGCCTGATCTGAGACCGCCGGACGCGCGAGAAAGTTACGCAGGGAGCCGATCTGGAGTTGAATAGAGTGGAGCCCGTGGCCTGTAATCGAAGTGAGTGCATGGTGGGTACCATACATCTAATCTTCTGTCCCCACCAAATCTTCTGTGCTCAAGAATCTCTTGCTGACCCCCAAACTGCAAAGCAACGGAGACTCTGGAGATGATCGTTGTAAATCTGATTTCACAGACTGAGCAGAATTTTTCATTTCCTAATGTGGGGGGTGTTTACTGGTATTTTAACCATAACCCCTTCAGCCCCAGGATTGCCTCCCAGCTCCAAAATCATCAGCAGTTTTGCCTGGTACTTTGAGGGAGGATTTTTCCACCAATCGTTTCCCTATAAGTTATTTTTCTAAGTGAATTTTTCACTAGGGCGAATAACTGCAGGTATAACTGCTGCCACTTCACGACCTCAAGCCGCCCAATTTGCTATTGAATGCACCTGCAAAATTGCACTTACAATTAATTTGCAAGCTCAAAATCAAGGCCCTTAAGATCTTGAGTTATTCATCACGTGTGGCTTTTTGTAAATGATTGTGTTTAGAGTCTCTTGGAAAGGTTGAGGGGCAGCCAGTACACAGCCCTGGGTTCTGTTCCCAACTCGGCACTGACCAGCTGGGTCACATCCCCTCTCTGGCCTCAGTTTCCCCTCCCACCATAGGTCTGTCTTGTCTTTATAGATTGGGAGCTCTTTGGGACAAGGATTGGGTCTCCCTGAATATTTGTACAGCACCTAACACAATGGGGCCCTGATCTTGGTCGAGGCCTCCACGTGCTTATGCAGAATAATAATGGGTGTTTGCTCCACTTGAGTTGCAATGAAAATTGGTTTGTGCAGCCGAGGTTGAACTCCCAGCCATATTTTGGATGGCAACCAGAGTAACTTCCACTGACAGATGCCCAAAGACCCGTCAATGGGAGACCCCTTGTGTGTGGACGTGAGGCCGTTCCCACCAGCATAGGGACAGTCCCAGCAGCAGAAATTTTCCCAGGTGGGCAAGGCCGAAGAAGAGAAGGTAGGTCCGGTCTGCAAGAAGCATACCCTCATTTCACGTCGGGATTTGCCCAGCTTCCAGCCCTTGGCTACCAGCCGGGTTGAAGCAGGGGAGAGAGAACTCTGTGCGAAGAGCAGCTTTGCAGGTCGGCGCAAGGGGTCGGGGCCAGCCGCTGGGGCTGTGTGGCGCAGGAGGTCTGAGATGGAGAAAGGTAAGGAAGAAGGATGATGGATTCAGGGAGGGTGAGAAGACAGAAACGGGGGAGGGTGAGTGTGTGTATGGCAGGGGGTTCTATTGCACCCTTTGTTCTCATCTTAAATCGGAGCCGGTGTGAGAGGAGCTGGGAACTGGGACTACAGGGGAGAGCCCGGGTGTGTGCGTGGGTCATTTCTATTTGCATTACAGCTGCCCCTAGAGACACCAGTTGAGATCAAGCCCCTGGTGTGCCAGGTGCTGCACAGACATACGAGACAGCCCCTCCCCCAAAGAGCCTACAGCCTAAACAGATGGGATGGGCAGAGGGTTGGGAGAGGAGACAGCAGTCCAGTGAGGGGAAGTGACTTGCCCAGGGTCTTCTAGCAGGTCAGTGGCGGAGGTGGGTGCAAAGCACAGGTCTCCTGCTTCCCAGCTCCATACCTTATCCACTCAATCTTAACAAGGGGCAGCCCTTACTGGATTGGAATGGAGAGGGCATCCAGCACCACCGCGCTGCCTCCATGGCGGGGTGGGGAGGGGCAGCCCGTCGGGTCTCTCCAGCTGGCATGAGCAAATGGGGTTCGTGGTAGCTGACAGCAAAAGCTCCTGCTGTCCAACGCTGTCATGAGCCGCTGGCAAGGCACAGAGGGAATCCTGCCAGCGCCCGCCCAGCTTGGCACAGGCCCTGGCTCTCTGGCGGAGGCTCTCAGCAGGTTGAGCAGCATCCGTGCTCTTGCAGGGGGGGCTTGGCTTGACTTTTGGCTCCCAGCAAAGGTGGTCTCCTCTTGTTTTCAAACTGAGCTGCAATAAGGAAGGCTGGGTTTGGGGATGGGGGGTCTAGAGAGAGGAAGCCCCAAGAGGGTGCTCTAATTTAAATTGCCCGTCACAGCTGGAGACCCTAGCAGACTGGGGCCCCGTTGTGCTAGGCGCTGTCCATATGCATAGAGACAATCCCTTCCCCAAAGAGTTTATACCCTAAACAGAGAAAGAGTAGGAGGATTTTTTACAAATGGGGAAACTGAGGCACAGAGTGGGGAAAAGACTTGCCCAAGGTTATGCAGAGAGTCAGCGGCAGAGCCGGGAATTGAGGCCAGATCTCCTGAGCCCTAGCCCAGGACCTTAACCCCCAGACCACCCTTCCTCCTACTGTGGGGGGTGCAGGGGAGCCAAGACCAAGCGTTTCCCAGAATCTCATCTCTTGACCCACCTGTTTGAGAGCCAGCTAGGGTCCAGTCAGATTTCAAAAGCAGCAAACGAATCGTGTTGAAACAGGCAGGCTGGGCCGGGGATCCCGCCCTCCAGGGTCACCAGAGCTGGGGAGCAGAAAGGGTTGAACCTGGCTTGCCCGCAGATAGGGGCTCACCTGGCTGACTCTTCAGCTGAGACGATGCGCAGGTACATTTGGGAGGTGCTGCAGCAACCGTTCCCCGCCTGGCAACGTTAATGGTGGCTGTTTGGTGGGGGCCACATTTCTTAAACTAACCCAGTTTTGTTTGGGTCGGACTCAAAGTGCAAACCCCAGCTCAGGAGTGCCCTAGGACAGGCAGGGTGGTGGATCCGGCTTGTTGGGTTTAGCCTGCTATAAAGAGAAGGGCTGTCTTCAACACACACTGCTGAATCCTGGCTTTGATTTCAAACACCCCCATTACACTGACATCGCTCGGTCTCATTGCTGACCGACAAACAGACATAGCTACATGTGGAAGGCCACACTGCTAATGGACAGACAACTGGACTGGGACTCAGGACACCTGGCTGCTATTCCTGGCTCTGCCACTGACCTGCTGGATGACCTTGGGCAAGTCACTTCCCCGTCCCATGCCTCAGTTTCCCCATCTGTAAAACAGAGATAATGATAATGACGTCCTGTGCAAAGCGCTCCCATATCTACCGATGTTAAGCACTGGGTGGTTGTTATGGTCTAGTTCCAGTGCACACGGGCCCAAATTACTCTCTGGGCTCTGAACTAACCTGCTACAAGGGATGAACCAATCACTGAGTCAGGGTTCTGAAGACTTTTCCTCCTCACCCTGGTTATACCATAACTGCCTATTTCAGAGTTACTTGTAACTTCTTCTGAAGCATCTTGTACCGGCCAAGGTTGGAGACAGAATAGTGGCTAGATCCAGGTTAAAAAATGCTTTGGGTTGGTTAGTTTGGTTTTAGAAGACCAGGAAAAAAAAAATTGTTTTTTCGTTTTTGTCAAAATGTCCCACCAAACCCCTGGTTTTACCACAAAAATCCAAAATTGAAACATTTTCACCTTTCCAAATGTGAAAACAACCCTTCCCCCATTTCAGATTTTTGGGTTAAAAAAAATTCAGTTTATAAAAAATGAAAAAAGTTGAAAACAATCAGTTTGTGTTTTTATATATATATATATATATATATATATATATATATATAGTTTTTGGTCAAAACCTGAAATTTTCCTCTGGAATATTTTTTTCCAACAAAATGCCATTTTCTGTTGAAATTACTCAACACAAACGTTTCTGCCAGCTCTACCAGGGAGCTCTGCTTGAGAGGAGCAACAGCGTTCTCCCCTCTTATGCCCGGGGCAGTTAATTGTAGCTTATTGCTTGAGGTCCGTGCTGCCTTCGCTCCTGAGAAATGTCCAAGGGGGATTTTTTAATGAAGAAAAGGAAAAGCAGGAAGAGGAAGGAGTTTGCTGGGCAGGGAGGCAGGTTGGAGCCTCATTTAAGCATTTAACTGCTGCAGGGAAAGCCGCTGTTTTGCACTGGAGGGATGTACCTGGAGGTGAAGTGGGGGAAAATACCAGCTGCTTTTTAGTAAGAGAGCTTCAATTCAACACAGTGTGTGAGCTGAAGAGCTCCAATGTGCCTTCGCTGGTCCGATAGCCTCCATCGTAGGTTCGATCAACCACTTATGCCACGGATGCGTTCTCGTGCCACCAGGCAGCCCCTGTAGTCTGGACAGGATGCAATTACCTAGCGATTTTTCAGGCAGCCGATTAACCCTACAGAAATGGGCCAGCTGGGCATGCAGGGAGAGGAGCTCCACGAGAGAGGGAGACAGGCTCTTCATCAAGCAAGTGTGAAAGGGCTTGGCCTCTCCTCTGCTAGGATCTGCCCCATGTTGTTGTAGTAGAAAGAGCAGGGCCCATGTGCTAGGCTGCATGGACACATAGTCCGACACAGTCCCTGCCCTAAAGCGCTGCCCATCTAAATCAACAAGACTGACCCAGGGTGGGAGAAAGAAAGGATTATTCTCCCTATTTTACATATGGGGAAACTGAGGCACAGCAAGATTACAGGGTCGGATTTTGAAAAGATCTCAGCACCTATTTAGGCAGCAGAATAATGGGGCAGCTTTTAATAAACCCAGCGCACCGAGCGCTATTCAGTGACTTGTCCACGGTCACCTACGGCCTCCAGGGCAGAGCTGGCAATCCAACCCAGATCTTCTGAATCCCAGCCCCGTACCCTCACCACCAAGCCCCCCTCCCTCTGCTCTTGTTCTGTGTACACACATGCCAGGCTTGTCCCACCGGTGGGAGCTCCCGGCACAGACGTGGCCTCACGGGGTGACCTCACCACCGTCTAGCCCTGCTCTGAGCAGGGGCAGGCACCCGTCTACACTAATGCTCTGACTGTTGCAGCTGCTCCGGCGGTAACAACCGCAGGTGATTTTAGGGCTGGGGGTTTGGAGGAGTCTTAGTCTGTATGTTTGTCATCTCTGCCTCCTCCAGTAGCCTCCATCCTGCGGCAAGTAAATAACATAATTAATAAAAGATTAGGAAGAAATGTGGCACATTAAATATTTAACCTGTGTGCGGAGGGCCAGGGACAGCTGGCTCCTGCAATATTTAAGGGTTGGCTCTTCCCCGTCCCCTCCCGCCAAAAGTGGGAACTCTCCAGAAGTGTAGGCCAGCGCGGGAGGCAGCACAGGCAGGGATGGATGAACCCTTCCAGGCACGGGGGTGCCCTGTGGGGGCACATGGGGCTGGTGGGTGAGATACAGGCATTGGTGAGAGAGAAACAACTCAGGCTTTCTGCAGCTGGGAACTCAGCCATTATCTACAGCCAGGATCTCTCTCTTCCTTTGTGGCTGGCAGCAAAGCCCCTCTCCACACCGGGAACCTCAGCTCCTGTGTGCCTGGGAAAGAATCAGCCCTTTTCCAGAACCAGGAGCTGTCACCTCCCACCTTGGTTTTGAAGGGGGGCACCTGTGGCAGCCAGCTTGTCCCTCCTGGGTGCATAGCCACTCAGCCGGTGCCTTCGGCTGGGAATATCTGCCCTCTCCAGGCCTGGGAACTACATGCCCTCATAGCTGAGGCTGGCCACTTATCTTTTCTGGGACCTCTGCTGTCTGTGGCTAACATCTTCCCTTCACGGTACAGCCATGCACCTACAGTAGGGCGCGGTTGTGCCCTGGCCAGAGCGATGGATTGGGTGCCACAACAGGTCTCTTCCAGCTCTAATGTTAAGGCACTCTCATTAGGAGAGGAATTGTCTAGTGGGCAGAGGCACGGGCTGGGAGCCAAGATGCCTGGGTTCTAGTCCCAGCTCTGGGAAAAGCTGGGCCTAGAGAGGGGACTGGGAGCCAGAATTCCTGGGTTCTAGGCCCAGCTCTGGGAGGGAAGCAGTATCTAGTGGTTAGAGCATGGGGATTCTTGGGTTCTGTTCTGCGCTCTGCCCCTCGCTCACTGCTGTGCCTTTTAGGAAAATCTCTTTGCCTCGGTTTCCCCTCATGTGACACAGCGAGAGTAATCCTTCCCTGCCTCCCAGGGGTGCTGCAACGCTTAGCTGATTTGAGTGCTCCTGTGCCGAAGGGTTTTAAGGAACAGCGAAGTTTTGTTATTCCAGGAGCTGAGACTGGGGAGGGGAGGGAGGGGCAGCCCCATGCATTTCAGGATCATCCCTGCTCCTGAGCCCTGAACAGAGGTTTAATTGGACGGCAATCCCCAAGAAATCAGCGGTCGGTTAGCAGAGGCAATAAAAGTTTTGTTGCATATTAGCCTGATGCCAAGCCAAGTTTGGTTAATACCCTGAAATCCTGGGAATTTATGGTGGTCAGGAGCGGTTGGTGGGGTGGTATTGATGCTACGGTCCATGCACTCGCTGGCTTACAGTAGCCACTTTCCTAATTGCAGCTTTTATGTTTACAGCGAAACATGCAGAATGGGTGAAATCATCCCTTGAAATCTTTTTGGCAAAAATCCTAGCACTCCGGGGTTTGTTTTTCTGGTTTTGTCTAGGTCCCTCCCCCCCAAGTCTCTCTCCTCGGGGGGAAAAAAAAGGTCTGCTGAAATCCAGTGAATAACCACACATAGCATCTTCCATCTGTCAATCTCTCAGGGGGGCTATAGCATTATCCTTTTTTCACAGCTGGGGAAACTGAGGCACGGGGACTCACCAAAGGGGATATAGCAAATTGGTGGCACAGCCCAGAATAGGACACAGGAGTCCTGGTTCCTGAACTTATGATCTATCCACTGGTTCTTTCTGGCTTGATGGGTGAGATGAATCAGTCCCTGTGACTCGGTGGTTCTCAGTCTTTTCCGTGCTGGGATCCCCTTTCTGTCTTGACTGGGACTCAGGTGACCTGGGTTCTATGCCCAACTCTGCCGCTGACCTGCTGGGTGACCTTGGGCAAGTCACTTTCCTGCTCTCTGCCTCAGTTTCCCCATTTGCAAAATGGGGATAATGATGCTCACCCCCTTTTGTAAAGCATGTTGAGACATCCCGATGAAAAGCATGGTATAAAAGCTAGCTACATTATCTAATCCAGGTTTTAGCAATATGGGAAGGGCAAGGTAGTGATCACCCCCTGGCACCTGGTCATAACTGCCAGCATGGGAACCCCAGCTGCGTGTCCTTCCATCTTTGGTCTCTCTGATGAGGCTGACAACAAGGGGGCTAACAAGGGCTGACAGTGGTGGTGGGCTTTTCCCTACTAGAAATTGGCCTGAGAACCAACAACTTATTATATGTAAGCAAACCATCCAGCAGCCTGGACAACCATGGTCCACCACTACAGACAGCCACACAAAAGCAGCCACTTCTGGGGTGGTGCGTGGCCGCTGGCCCACAGCACGCCACACAATACTGGGAGGAAAGTATCAGAGGGGGTCGCCATGTTAGTCTGTATCTACAAAAACAACGAGGAGTCCGGTGGCACCTTGAAGACTAACAGATTTATTTGGGCATAAGTTTTGTGGGTAAAAAACCCACTTCTTCAGATGCCTCTGCCTTCAGATGCATCTGAAGAAGTGGGGTTTTTACCCACGAAAGCTTATGCCCAAATAAATCTGTTAGTCTTCAAGGTGCCACCGGACTCTTTATTGTTTTTACTGGGAGGAAAGGACATTTGCTTTTTGGGCTGGGGGGCTGTTCAGATGATCCCAACAACGTGAGGATCTTAAACATCCCTGCAGATGGGACAAGACCTCAGCTTGTAAAGTGGGCTGCAGAGCGGAACTCGGGGCTGTGCTGACCCAGCTGCGGGTTGGAATTTTTAGGGTTCCAAGGGCCTGGATGCTCAGATCGCTCCCCAGAAAGGGGGCTCTGTCTTTGGGGAAGTTTGAGGGGAAGAGACAAAGGTCCGCTGGGTTTTTATTCTGCTTGTTTTCACTTTCACAGGTGGGAGAGCCTAGCTCTGTTTCCTTCTCAGGCTGCTGCAGGCTAAGCCTAGTGGAGAGGGAGCTGGGATATATGTGTGTGTGTCTGCAGAGGCCCTGTGGTGATGGAAGGTGCTGTGCTTAATGTTAAAGGGATGTGCTCCTCTCTGGAAAGCCTGATTCATGGCCAGCAGGAAAGCCTTGCTCAGTTAGATCAATGTGCTGTAATTATACCATCCAGCCACTTCGGGTGGGGATGCTGAGGAGGGAGCAGGGCCCACGTTACTTTGACTGACAGGCAGAGGGTAGAGTCGCAGGAGCTTGTGGGCAATGTAGTTTGCAGCAGCCTGGGGCTTTGGGGTTGCTGGAGCAAGCCTGGGGTTGGAAGATCAGGGGGTTAATGTGTTTGCCAAGAGGGGGCGGGGGCGGAGCAGCTGGCTCGGGCAGAGAGCAAAGACAGCCCTGGCCCCAAAGAATTGCCAGTCGGGGGCCAGGTAGGGAGGAGAAGGACCCTGGCAATAAATCATAACCCCTAGCTCTTATCAGCTGCAGATCTCCCATCTCAGGCTCCTTCTCCCCCTTTTACAACTGGGGAAACTGAGGTGTGACCCAGCAGCTCTCAGTCTGTCGCCAAAAGGACACAGGCCCTATGGGCCTAGTTTGGAGGACAATGCGGGGGTTGTCCTGCCCTGAAATGCAAGCCTAGGGCAAGTGTGGAATTTGCTCCTTCACACATGGCCCCATTGGCTTGACTGGAGCACGCCAGCCCCCAGGCCGTGCAACCTGCGACCTCCAACAAAAACTAACTCTGGGAGCTGCCCCAGCTGCAGCTGCGCCTTGGCAAGGCAGGCGCCGGAGGGGGTGGGGCAGAGAGGACTACAAATCCCAGCCTGCCCCGGGGCGGTTCCCTCCCCCACCCCCCAGCTCCCTCCTGTTTATCCTCCCGCATCCCTCGCTCCTGATTAGCCTCCGAAGCCTTTGACATCAGAGACCCATGTGGGAACGGGCGGGGCCGATTGGCTGGCGCTCGCAGCCAATGGAAGCGGGGCCCCAGTAGCCGAGGCTGCAAAGCTGGTTAAGGTGGACCCAGGGGCTGGTTTTCTCACCAGCATGAAGGCTTGGGTGTAATAATAATAATTAATAATTAATAATGATCCTGCGGGGAGGGGGGGGGCCCTTTTGGAGGATTCTGCTTCGGGAAGGAGGAGGCATCCATGGCCTGGCTTTTCGGGCTCCTGGAACGCCACGCTGCCTCCCTGCCTCATAATCCGCCGTTGTCATTTAGGGGGACTCTCTCCTGTTGGGGTCACACACGTACACCCACAGATGTGTGGAGAAATTGCTTCTCACCGCTGTGCCAGCAGGAGGCGCTGGAGGGGATGCTGGCTGAATGGCCGTTCACAGCTGGCCCAGGCTCAGTCCCTGCCAGCAGGAGGCCCGGTAGGGAAGGGTGCAGGAGAGGTGGGTGTGGGGAGCTTCCAAGTCCCCCCTGGGTCAGGTGTAGCTTCCCTCAGTAAGAACCATGCCACCAAACCCTCCAGGGAGCCAGGCCAGTCTGCTCCCAGCAGGAGGCGCTGGAAGGAGCGGTGCAGATGGCACAGCTGTGGGGCGGCTAACAGCCTGTGCCGTCCTACCACGAAAACCAGCTCCGAATTTTTTCCCTTTCTCTCCAAGGAAACCCGGCCCAGGGAACCCCCCCCCCGGCTGCAGCCTGGCTTGGATCACTGGGTCAGACGGAGGCTCTAAAACCCTGAGTATATTTTACGATTATATATTTATGATGCCTTTATGGCTGTGCAAACAGCACGTGCTATTTCCAGCGCCCAGTGTCAAGCCATGGACTAGCGAGATGCTGCTGCATAACGCCGGCAGGCAGCTCTGCTGACCAAAGGGCCAGGAAGAATGAAACCAGGCTGATGGAGGCAGCGCAGGCTTCCAGAGGGCAAAGCTTATTAAGGTTGGCTTCGTTTAGGTCGGGGCAGGGGCTTACACCCAGGCCCCTTCAGATCTGGGCCCGCCTGTCTGAGACACTGGCAGTGGGGCAGCATGGATCTCTGTGGGAGTGGAAGATCCCAGAGGCCAGTGGGGTGGGGGCCCTGTATGGAGGAGAGGTCTGGGGGCAGAGGAGGGGGAAGAGACTGTTGGGGCAAAGAGGAGGGACAAGGGGGGTGGGCTAGGAGAGGTGGGTGTGTCTGGGGCGTGAGGGAGGGACAGTCAGTGAGTGGGGGGCTGCACAGGAGTGGGGGGATATTTGGGGGTGGGGGTCCCATCATTCTGGTTGAGGCAGCCCAGCCCCACACCTAAAGGGGGCCCACGCAGGGATATAGCAGAGCCAGTGACACGAAAGGCCAACGAGGAGGCCACCCCCGCCTGAATCCGGGGCCCTGTCCTCAAAGGCCAAGCGAGCAGGAGACTGAGCGGGCCAGTCGGCTAGCAACCCGTCCTCCCCCAGCCCAGCAGGATGTGGGGGAGCCGCTAGGGAAGTGGGAGCAGCTGCTTCCCTCCGTTCAGTTTGCCTTCCCACCACGGTGGGCGTGTGGTGGGGGGAATCTCTCTCCCAGGCCTTGCCACCCTCTGACACCTCTTGTGGGTGGGAAGCGTCTCTGGCATGGCTCCCAGAGCCAGCGGGCAAAGCCCCCGGTGCCATCTCCTACGGAGAAAGGACCACCTTAAGGATCCAGTTCGACAGAGTCCCCTGCTCTCCCTTTGCTTTGCCAGGAGGCAGTTTTCATTCTAGCCAGGGACCGCTATTGAAATCCGGCCAGATTTTCTACTGACCTTCTGTTCCTGCCTTTTTTTTTTTTTTTTTTTGGTGCTTTAAGACAGATTATATTTCCCCCCAGGCCCCGTGTCCGATGGGGGGACCGAGGCGACCCGGCCAAGCACGACCCGCTGGGGAGGAATTCTCTCTCCCCTTTCGCCCGATGGAAATGTTCTTCGCCCCGGCTGAGCCATACCCACAACAATAAATAATTGTATTTAAAAAAAAAAAAAGCCCATCGGAGGAAGATTCCAATATCCGTCCGTCCGTCCCTCCCGGAGACAGGATTCCTTCGCCCTCTTGTTCTCTTGGTTACCAGCGGCTGTTGGAGAAGTTAAAGAAGAAGCCAGGGTGGGGAGGTTAAAGAGGGTGTTCTCCCTCCTCCGGTGGGCATCAAGTTTGGGCAAGTCCCCCAGGATGTACCCACAAGGACGGCACCCTGTAAGTACCATCCTGGGCTCCGGGTGTGCCGGACGGGCTGGGAGTGAGGAGACGGGTTGAATTTTGGAATGGGGGGCGGGGGGCGGTCCCTGGGCCATGAGCTAAGGGAGAGGAGAGGACTGGGGTTGGAAGGTGGGTCAGGGTAGTGCGTTGGCGATGGGGTGGGCTGGGCTGGCCACAGCGTTGTTGTTACTGATCCACTCTAGACTCCACTTCAGTCTGGGCAGCCCTTCAAGTTCTCGATTTTGGAAATCTGTGACCGGATTAAGGAAGAATTCCAGTTCCTGCAGGCTCAGTATCACAGGTGAGGGGCAGGGCGTTTGGGGAGGGGCAGGCAGGTGTGGGGGAGGGGGTCAGGGGGAAGGGACAGTCCTGGGGTCGGGTGAGTGACGCAGATAGACAAGCGTCTAGGATCACAGGGAAAAGAGGGATGGGGTTGAGAGAGTGGTGCCTAGGATCCCAGGTACCGGGAGCAGGAGTTCGAGGCTGGGCTGGGCACACACAAATCAGAGGGGGAGTTCCGAGGGGTCTTCGGGTCACAGATCAGGGAGAGGGAGCTGCGGGGTGGGTGGGACACAGGCCGTTCAGGGGATACAAGGAGCCGGAGGGATGTCAGGAGACAGCCGAGCTGTGCTCAGGGTCACAGGCAAAGTGGGAGGAGGCAGGTTTATTTTCTCAATCCAGAGCAAGGCCTCGCTGGACTCGGTGTTACAGGTGCGTAGCACAGGGGGACAGCGATGGGAGAGGAGCTCAGGGGAGTGGGGCTGGGCAGGTGGGGGGCCAGATTTATACCCTTCCAAGCCAGGCTCCAAGACACTGACTAGCTGGTGGAACCCTGCTAGGGCCATGCGTGGCATGGAGCGTTGGCATCCGACTCCTGCTGCAGGGGTGGTCCCTTCCCCTGTAGCGGGGATGGGTGGGACGTGTGCAGGGTGGCTCCTGCAGCCAGCTCCCCTGGGGGTGGAGGTGGATCCGAGCAGGGTTGCAAATGAAAACGCTTTCCCCTTGCAGCCTGAAGCTGGAATGTGAGAAGCTGGCGAGCGAGAAGACTGAGATGCAGAGACATTATGTCATGGTAAGAGACCCTCCACCTGCCCCTGTGAACCAGCAGGGGCCTCTTGACCCCCCACCCCCATACACACACACACCAGGGGCCCCGTAATCATCCTACTGGGGCAGGTCAACAAGCCATTCAGCCTGAGAGCTGGCCTCCAAGGACTGCCACTCCTAGCTGGATGATGTTGCTCTGAACTGCCTATGGGTGCTTTCCCGGGGCGGGGAGAAGGGCACTGGTTCGGAAGGAGTTAACATCTATTCCTAGCAACGGTTGGTTCCTGCCGCGCCGTCTGCTGCCACTGCCATGATGCTGTTAGATGTTGGGAACGATGCCATTTTTGCATTTGGCTTCTTAACTATTAATGTCCAGCCCTTCCAGGTGGAGAGGGGGTGGCTGGAAGCAAAAACCCAGCCTAAACCGAACCCCAGGGCCGTTTCATAAAACCCCTTCCAGAGAGGATGGACTCTGACCGGGGCCTCTTGAAACGGCCATTGTGGGGTTAATCAGAATTGCTACTTACCACTGCCCATAATTCCAGCAAATTATAGGCCTCCGGCCGGATTCATCTCCAAGCAAATCAGCCTGGTGGGGTTAGGGCTGAGGTTGGAAACGGGATAGGGACACAGGAATTGCCATGGTGAATTAAACCCAGGGTCTGATTTTAGCCCAATATCTTGTCTCTGACATTATCGGCTGCTTCAGAGGAAGGTGCAAGAAACCCCTCAGTAGGCAGTTATGGGACAAGCTGCCTCCAGGGAAAACTTCTTCCGAACCCCAATAGCTAGGGGTTGTGCATGCCCTGAAGCATGAGGGTTTATTTCTCTTCCAGAACACTCGTTGATTCTTTAATTTTACTGTGGTCGCTCTGGCTGTCCTTGTTCATACAAATGTCTGATCCCTGTCCAAATCCTGCCAAGTTCTCAGCCTCAGTGACTTCTTGTGGCAAGGAGTTTCACAGGCTAAACGGAGCTTTGTCTGGAGGAAAAAAATCATTTCCTGTGATCAGTTTTGAATTTTCCACCTTTCTGTTTCATTGACTGCTCCTTCATCCTGGTATTATGACAACAGGGCAAATCAAAGATCCTGAGCGACCTTCTTTAAACCCTAATATACCTTCTCCAGGTCACCATCCTGAACTTGTGCTAAGTTGTGACTGAAAAATCATTTCCATTCGTCTGTTTCTGGTGATACGAGTTTGGTGGGTCTCAGTCCAGTCCCTGGTGGACAAGTGCCCCTCCCACCATCACAAAAGCCCATTGTTGCCATTGGTGCCCATTGCCAGGGGGCGTATTATCCAATGGTTAGAGCTGGAGCCAGAGAAGTCAGCCCCTTAATCTTTGGGTGGGCTAGAGACTCAGAGTCCAGCGCTCAGTGGTGATCAGCTGTGGCAGGCCCATCAGAGTTGGCCTGGATTAGATCGGGCTCTGGAGACTGAACTACCCTCCAGGGACAATGCTGAGGAAGCTTGCCCTGCTACTGTCCAGGTGACTACACACAGGCCATCAATTTCCAGGGCTGGTGAACCATCTCCCTGTCCTTGTTTTCGTCCTCCTTGCTTAGCTGAATCTTGGTCCTGTGGCCCTGCCCTCATCCGAGGGGCCAGGCCTTCTGTGGGCTCTTCCCACCTTCCCAGAGCTGAAAGAGGCCAGCACCTATCACCATGCGCTAAAGCCGGATAAAACTAGAGCTCTCTGATCTGTCCCTCAGTCCATAAATCTGGGCCTGACCCTGGGAAAAGCAAAACCCATCTCTGTAATTGACTACTGATGGAGTTACACCAGGGCCAGTTTGGCAGGGGGGAGCCATGTGGAGTAGCTACCAAGACCTGCTGGTAACTGCTTCGTTATCTGGTGGCGAATGGGGAGTCCTCTTCTAACCAGCTGTGTTCTGATTTGCTTTCAGTACTATGAAATGTCCTATGGGCTGAACATTGAAATGCACAAGCAGGTGAGTAAGGTGGGCTCTTGATTAGCTGCGGGGAATCGGGGGAAGGATATAGGAGGAACCCCCCACTGTGGGTGCTCAGCGTCTCTGGAAACTGTTTCCCACCCCAACCCTGGTTATCTCTGATGCAGACCATTCTGTGTCTTCGTCTGGGGCTGGATCTGAACGTGGAGCTTCCGGCTTAAACCCAGGGCTGGGAGAATTTGCTTAATCCCATGGGAATGCAGCCTGGTGATTGGAAATTGAGGTTCACTTGGGGGCTGGACCTCCGGTCTGCTCAGGGACTTGAATTCAATAGGCAGCCAGGTGATGAGACCAGTGCAAGGCATTCCCGAGGCCCTGTTAGCCAGCCAGCCACATACCTGATTCCGCGTGTAAGCTCATGCCAGAGCATGGACTCACTCACTGGTGGCCTGTATGTAAACTTGGAAGAGTTCCATTTGTATTGGTAAATGTCGGTAAACGTCAATTTCACCGCGCACACACAAACCAGGGGAAATTTTTCCATCAGTGATCATCTAAATTTATAGATGGGCAAAGCAAGAACAATTCTGCCGGAGAAAACTTTTGATTTAAGGCTATTTCCTATGTGGATTTTGACATGTGATGTTGACAGTTTGTGTTTTAACTGTTCTAAAGCTTTAACTTTCTGGATCTCAACATCTACTGTCATTAAATAATTATTGTCTGATGCTCCCTCCCCCTCCCAAATTGCCTGCAACTGTGAAAATTTAAATTGATAAAAACGGGGGGGGGGAGGATGCTTAAAACCCCTACTTCTGTGAAAATTTAAATGGATAACAATTGAAAAATGCACATGGCAGAACCTCTGGGTGGTGTTATGATTTATGTTTAGTACAGTAGCACCTCGGGACCAATGGAGGATGGAGCCGTGTTGGGCCAGGTGCTGTACAAACCCGGTGTAAGATACTGTCCTTACCCTGAAGTGCTTGCAATCTAAAGAGATAAGACAGACCCAGGGGAAGGGATCGAAGACCTAAGCAGAATGATCAATGTGATGGCTGCAAATAGCATGGTAGAGCCATGATTTTTCTTTCGTTTAATCATGTTTGGGTGGGTTTAGTTAGGAGGGGATCAGCTAAAATGGAAGGACAAGGGGAAGAGGGAGGCTGAGAAGGAGAAAGGTGTGAGGGGCAGGTGTGGAACCAGGCTTAAGCATAGGCTGTACGCTGGTGGTTATCTGTGGTTAGGTAAAGAATCTAGAGATTGGCTGGTAGGTCGGTGCTTGCTGCCTTTGGGTCTCAGCCAGTCTGAGGGGGGGGCTCAGGGTCAGATTTGTTAAGGTGCTTCGGCATCTAAAGACGCAGCGCCATTGATTTCAAGGCGTTTCTGAAAATCCCACTAGGTGCCTGTTTTCATTTGTAGGCACCAAAAGACCTTTAAAAATCTGGCCGGCGGTCCCCTAATTAGGCCCCAGCACAGTGGGCATTAGCACCCGCTGCGCTCTTAGGCGGATGGTTTATCTGGCACCTCTGTTACAGAGAAAGCTGCGGGTGAACAGCAGGGAGCTGGCGGAGCTGGAGAGAAGGCCCACAGGAACTGAAAATCAAATGGATCTTTTTTCTTTTTTTTTCTTCCCTTCCCAAAGACGCTGGAGTGTTTTTCACCATCCCAGTCTCCTTTTGTTCCAGCTGTAATTTGCTTTCCTCTTCAGATTTATCAATCTAGTCATCGCAGGGCTCTCTGCCAGGGAAATTAGTTTGGAACGGTGCCTGACAAAGTGGCAAGTCGACTGCCATATTTCTCCAGCTGGCTCAGCCCTCCAAGTTTGCTCCTTTTGTTAGCAGGGTGGTGCGTGAGAGTCACTTTCATTCTCAGCTTCCTAATTTACTCCAAACTCCGATGGGATCCCGAAATTCAGCAGGAGCCCCGGGAGCTGAACGAGAACATACCATATTTGTTTGTTGAACAAGGCAATGAAGATACAGTGTTGTGGAAAGGAGTGTTGCCAAGTGGTTAGAACAAAGGAGCCTGGGAACAAGGACTCCTGGGTTCTAATCCCAATTCTGGGAATGCATGTGGGAGTGGGTCTCCGGACTCCTGGGTTCTACTCCCAGCTCTGAATGTGTGTGTGGTCTAGTGTTAAGAGCAGAAGACTGGGTCTGCGGACTCCTGGTTCTAGTCTTTAGCTCAGGTGGAAGTACGCTCGAGTGGTTAGGGTAGGGAGCGGGAGTCAGGACTAGAGCTGCAGGTGAGGGTTAGTGCTGCTTTAATTTCTATTGGACTGAATTAATCCCATTGGTTTCTGGTTGCTGCCTCTCAGACGCTCTGTCACGGGTGGGTGTCAGGAGGGAAGGCTGGGCGGTGTTACCTGTGCTGTGTGCCCCCCCGGGCTGTGACTGGGAATTGCCAGGGCTGTGTTACTTAGGGGGCCTGGCAGATTTCCTTTCTTCTTTGCTGGGCTTTTTATTAGCGCTCTCAATCTCTCTGCACCTCTCTCGGGGAGTCCTAGAAATCTGAGATGGAAAAATATAGCAGACCAGCTCATCTGCGTCCCCAGGCGAGTGCCAAGGTGGATTTGCTGTGTGAGGCATGTGGTTTAAATGTTATCAAGCTCTGAGGCTTTTACTGCTTCCCTTGGGAAACTGTTCTCTTGCAGGAGGCAGCGTATCCAAGTGGGTAGGACACAAGGCTGGGAGACAGGAGACCTGGGTTCTACCCCTTTCCCTGCTACTGACTCCCTTTGAGACTGTGGGCAAGTAACTGCCCCTCACGGTGCCTCAGTTTCCCCCTCTGTAAAATTGAGATGACTGTGGTGTCCTCTCTTCGTAAAGTGCTCTGAGATCAGTACATGGAAAAGCCAGCTGAGGGGCTAAGTGTGATCATGCATCTAAATAAATATCAGGGCACAAATTATGTCGAGGCAGCCCACCAGCTCAGGCAGTTTAGAAAGACCCCATGGGTGGGGGTGACGGATCAAGCCCCATGCAGGGAGTGGGGCCGATTTTTATATCCATAGCTACAGCCTTGTAAGGAAGAGCCCCAGATCCCCCAAGCAGCCTGCCAGAAAGGGCTCAGGGAGGGAATTAGTGTCGGGTGGATGAACTGCTTTTGCCTTATTTTGAACCCACTCGAACTCACTGTGGGTTGGAAAGTTTGACTCCAGCTTGAATGCTGTTGGTATCAGGTTCCACTTGGCAGGGAAGGGAGAGAAACATCCTTCAGAGGAGCCAGTCCTCTCTAGGGCGGTCCCTCTGCTCCAGCCATGGGCCAGCTAAGTTTCAGGGCTCCTCTGTGCCCGGCGCTGTCACAGCCTGTCCTTTGGCTATGAAGAGTTTTTCTGTTGACTCGGCCATGAAAGAAAAGACAGGTGTTAGGTGAGCGGGAAGAGCCTTGCGGCTAAGGTGCCGGCCCGGGGCTCAGGAGATCAGGGTTAAATCCTGTCTTGTAAGATACTTAGTCTCTCTCTGTCTGTTTTCCCATCTGTGCACCGGGGAGCGTAATGGTCTCCTCCTCAGAGGGGTGTCATGAACTCCGTGTGTCTGGGCGGTGATGCTAGGGGGCAGACGAGAGACCCCCCCTAGGAAGAGTTCTGAATGAATACCGACTCCTTTCGCAAACCCCAGAAAACAGGGGCTGGCCAAGCACCCAGCCCTTGTACCGATGGACCAAAGGCACAGGCTGCAGGCGGGGTCTGTGCCCGGCAGGACTGGGGGAGCCCGTGAAATCCAGTGAGGTGGGGCAGTGCACGTAATACCCCGGGGACATGCCCTGCAAGGACCCCACCAGGACTCTGGAGCAGTGATCCCTAAAGAATCCATCCTGGTCTTTCCACCGAGCCCCGCTGCAGGCTGGGACGGGAGTTTGGGAGTTTAGCCCACGCTATCAATGCAGCTCCTAGCCCTGTGCCTTCCTATGGAGCCTGGGCGGAGGGGGCTTGATTTAAAGAGCCCCCATTCTTCTAAGCAGTACTGGCGTCTGGCATGACTGAGCTGCCTTTCCCCCTTTCAGGCTGAGATCGTGAAGAGGCTGAGTGCCATCTGTGCCCAGATCATACCGTTCCTGACGCAGGAGGTAAGAGGGAGCCTCGGGCTGCTTGGGGGGTGGGTCGAGTGGTGGAGCCGTGGAGGAGGAAGACACTAGGTTGCACTAGGAGGCGCTAGGGGAGGAGGGACCCGAGCTTGCACTGGGATGAATAGTTGTGCTGTGTAAGAGCGAGATCCCAGGAGGGTGAGCGCCTCTTGGGGTGTTGCCCCTGGGAGGTGGGCAGCACTGCGTGGCACCCAGCCCGCCTCGTCCCCCGTTGTCTTTTCCATGGGGCGTGATACCCTGCCCGGCCAGGCTCCTGACCCGCCGTGCCTTCCTTTCCCAGCACCAGCAGCAGGTGCTGCAAGCCGTGGAGCGGGCCAAGCAGGTGACCATGGGGGAACTGAACAGCATCATCGGGGTGAGTAGCCCCGCGATGGGGGAGGGGAAGGGAGTTCTGCTCAGGGAGTTGGGAGCTGGGATGCCCCTGGCAGGGTAACCCCAGACAACAGCTCTGGGCTGCCCCCAGCCAGCTGGATGGATGCCCCCCTGTGACCTCACCTTGTGTCTTCCTCCTTTGCAGCCATGTGATGAGCAAGCCAGACAGTGTTTCCCCCACCCCCTCACCGTGTTGCACTGGCAGCAAAAGGCAGGAAAGCCAGGGAGAGGGTGGGGGGGACATCTCGGCCTCAAGGCAGCATTGAACAGGCCTGGGTGGAGACCAGGAGCCTTTTGGTGTTGCACTGGCAGCAAAAGGCAGGAAAGCCAGGGAGAGGGTGGGGGGGACATCTCAGCCTCAAGGCAGCATTGAACAGGCCTGGGTGGAGACCAGGAGCCTTTTGACAACCATGGCCAAAGTCCCATTGACCTAGGAGCTGCTCCGGGCCCTGGGCAGGTCTCAAGGAGAGCTGTTGAAATCGCGCAGGGAGCCTTGGGGGTCATCCTGCAGCAGAGAGCCTGATCACCCCCCCCCCACCTCTGAGCGAGTGTCCCTGTTTGTGCTCAGCCCTGGGCTCATGGCTGCAGCTGGGCAAAGGGTCTTGGAACTGCTTCTGGGCAGGTAGCAGGGCTGGAGGGGTTGGGTGGAGGAAGGAGGCAGGGCTGAAACAGGGGGGGAAGGGGGTCTCCTAGCAATACCCCGCAGCCCCGGCTCTTTCTCCTTCAGCAGCAGCAGCTCCAGCACCTCTCCCACCATGCACCTCCCATCCCGCTCACCCCGCACCCCTCGGGCATGCAGCCTTCCAGCCTGGCCAGCGCCTCGGGACTCCTGGCCCTGTCGGGGGCACTGGTGGCCCAGTCTCAGCTTGCCGCAAAGGAGGACAGGGGGGCTCAGGATGCCGAGAATAACAGAGGTAAGGGACTTGTATGGTGCGGGGGCTGGGTCGGGACAAGGGGCAATTAACCCTTTGAAGCCTGAAAGAGTGGGTGTTTCCCGTGTGCTGAGGCAGCGTCCTTGGTGCCTGGCAGTTTAGCTCCCATCAGAACGAACAGTGCCCAGCTGCTGGAGAGTTTCCTTGTGCTTCTCCGCTCATATTCTATGGATCCTGCAGCTGCCATTTCTATCGCTCGGGAATACTGGTTAGCTAAGGAGACGCCCGTTCCTCCTGGGGAGCAGAGCCAGGCTGGCTAGGAGTGGAGAGGAAGTGATTGGTCCTTAAAGAGCGCTGCCATTTGGTGCCAGCCAACAGCCCCCCTCCCTGCCCCGGCAAACCACAGCGGTGAGAGCAGACATCGCCCCACTTTGCCCTTTACCCAGGGCTCACTGGTGTGCGGCAGCTGCTGGCTCTGGCTGGGAAAGCGCCGGGCGCAGCGAGTGACAGATAAAGCTAATTAAGTCTCTGGAACCTCGCGAGGTTGGGGCTATTTTTGACGGCGGGAGCCACCACAGCGCAGCGTGGAAGCCTGAAGGCACACACGTGTGCAGGGACGTGTGCCTGGTTGTCTCCGTGTGCAACCCTGCACGTGCGTGCGCAGGACGTGTGTGTCTTTATCTGTGTGCCCCATGCATGCGGGGGGGGGTGTACGCCACCGTACATGTGTGTATTTGTGCGCACACATGAGTGTGCACGTGTGAATGCACACGCAAAGGCGCGTGTGATGGGCTCCACTGGGCAATAAGCAGAGCTGCTGCTGTTTCTTCAACGCTTTGCTCCGCACGCCTCCCCGGAACGCTCCTTCAGCTACTGTGGACCATCACGGTCTCTAGCTCTGTAGTGCGTCTTATCCATAGATCTCAAAGCACTTTGCAACAGGGGTCTCACTCTCCCCATTTTACATATGGGGAAACTGAGGCATTGGGTAGTGAAGTGCATTGCCCAGAGTCAGAAGAGCCAGAAATAAAACCCAGGGCTCCTGGGTGGCACACTGGTGCTCTATCCACTAGGCCATGCTGCCTTCCAGTAGGGGCAGTTTTCAGAGGAACAGCCCTGTTAGTCTGTATTTGCAAAAAGAAAAGGAGGACTTGTGGCACCTTAGAGACTAACCAATTTATCTGAGCATAAGCTTTCGTGAGCTACAGCTCACTTCATCGGATGCATCCTGTGGAAAACACAGAAGACGTTTTTATACACACAAACCATGAAAAAATGGGTGATTATCACTACAAAAGGTTTTCTCTCCCCCCACCCCACTCTCCTGCTGGTAATAGCTTATGTAAAGTGATCACTCTCCTTACAATGTGTATGATAATCAAGGTGGGCCATTTCCAGCACAAATCCAGGTTTTCTCCAGGGCAGTGTATGTTAAACATAGGTTGTGGTTAAGAGGAGTGTGTTCTGAGCACCCAGGGTACTAGGAATGTTGTTGTGATTTATTTAAAGGAAACAAAAAAGGACCAACTCAATCATTTGTTTTGTTTCTTTACACACAGGGGTCCCAATGTAATGTTAGCAACCCAAACACAAGCGCACTAGCCTGGTTTATGAGACACCAGAAGTGAAACTGACCAGTCTAAGATCCCTGCTAAATTGCAAACAAAACCTAGATTGCAAACTCTTTTTTGTCTTTTCAATAAGCGTTACATTGCTTCGGACGGTTCCCTGATGGAGAACTCTCAGGTGCAATGGTTATATAAATAAGAACAAAAATGGTGAAAGCATTATTAAAAGCAAAACTAGATCATTTTAAGTGGCATGAGTGGCACCAGCAATCGGGGTGTGTGTGTGTGTGTGTGTGTGTGTACACCCCTGGCCCCTCCGCACATGTAACTGCATGCTTTAAATTTTGACAAAAAGAAAAGGAGTACTTGTGGCACCTTAGAGACTAACCAATTTATTTGAGCATGAGCTTTCGTGAGCTACAGCTCACTTCATCAGCTGTAGCTCACGAAAGCTCATGCTCAAATAAATTGGTTAGTCTCTAAGGTGCCACAAGTACTCCTTTTCTTTTTGCGAATACAGACTAACACGGCTGTTCCTCTGAAATTTTGACAGTGTCTCTTTAAAAGTCCCCCCACCCCCCAAAGAAAAGACAACAGTTGGAAGAGGAGAAAAGCTGGCTTTTACTCTTTCTTGCTTAATCCTTTGAGAACCAGATAGGTAGGCCATTGGATGCTTTAAGAGGAAGTCTGTCCTGTGCACTGCTGGGCTAGACGCAGGAGACAGTAGGTGTCCTCCTATGGGCTGTGTTGTGATGGATTAGATGGTCCCTTTCGCCCTTAACAACCCGTGCGATGCTACATACATCTAAGGGGTAATCCTAGTATCTCTGGGGTGAATTATTCAAGACTGGTATTATTAAATCCATCCTGCATTATGAGATTGTAACCCCCCACCCCCACCCCTTTGTGCTGACCAGTGAGCCCTGGAGCAGTTAAATATGTTCACATTCCCCCGTCTCTTGATTTCTGTCTGCTTCATCCCTGAGCATCTGTCCACCTGCCAGAGAAGATTGGGACTCTGTTGGGAGAACCCATTTATCTTCTCCAAATGCTGATGCGATCATTACCAGCCAGGATCTTCCGGGAGCAGGGAGCGCTGTACAGAAAACCTCATGCTGAAATTTGCAGTCAGACCCCCGGTGATCTCGGCTCATCTGAGGAGATGGTGTTTGTGTTGCATGCATAGCATGCAAAAGAGGCTGGGGCAAAGCCTTTGAAGAGGGGAAGCACACACAGGGCTTGTGGGTATGGGGATGCACCTGGCTTTTTTCTAGAATTGTGTCCAGCATCAGTTAGCCTGTCTCCCTTTGGCCAAGGTGTAGTGTGTCTACCTGCTGCACCCAATCTCCATTTCCTTCCGCCCCCAATCTGAGGATCTTCAAACTTTGGAGAAGTTCAGACCCTCCCCTTGTAGCTTACGTGGTCTGACGCTAACGGTCGCGCTGATAGGGGAGGAAGGATGGTCTAGAGCAGTGGTTCTCAACCGGGGGTTTGCGTACCCCTGGGGGGACGCAGAGGTCTTCCCGGGGGCAGTCACTTAGTTTTACAACAGGCTATGTAAAAAGCGATAGCGAGTCAGGACAAACTAAAATTGCATACGGACAATGGCTTGGTTATGCTGCTCGATGTACTATGCGCGGAAATGTACATACAATATTTATATTCCAGTTGATTTATTTTATACTCATATGGTCGAAAGGAGAAAGTCAGCCACTGTTCAGTACTCATGTACTGTAACACTTTTGTACTTTCATGGCTGATTTTGTTTGAAGTGAGGTGGAACTTGGGGGGACAGGCCGCGAGACAAAGCAGACTCCGGAAAGGGGCAGGGCCGCTGCAAGGATATTTTGTGCCCGAGGCAAAACTTCCACTTTGCGCCTCCACCCCCTTCCTCTCCCCTCCCCTCCCCCCCCACTCACAACCTCCGAAAACTAGTAAAGGTAGCATTATAAACAGCCTGTCAGAACAGGTAACGGCTGTTGTAATGTTTCTTTTTTACCTTTAAGGCGTTTCAATTGTTTGCCATTTTCTCTGGTGGTGTCCCATTCAAAGTCTTACTATTGTGCAAAGCTAAACAATTGAGCCCTGCATTGCATCACCAGCCAGGTTAGGCCGGGTGACAAATCCCCCTTGCCCCAAAAGGCCATTATCCCCGGTGACTAATTTCTACTCCAAGTCTGTAAAGCAGACTTTTAAGGTAAATACATTATTCCTTCAACATTACCCATGCACACATCTCTCAAAGATTCTCACTCTTAACAAGTTACCAGCCTTGTGTAGGTCCCTTCCACGTTCCTCTTTATGGGTAAGTGCCCTGTAAGACGCATGTGGGGTGAAGTGAGTTTGTCAGGCCTGCGGTGACAGCTGTTTCTGAAGATCAGGGGGCCCTTTGCCAAGGGGTGCTGGTGTCACAGTGAGCTTGGGGTGGCTGACAGTATGGGGCAGGGCACTGAGGCTGGTGTGGCAGGTGACACTCACTGTTCCTGCTGCTCTTGGCCGGCAAGTCCCGGGCCCCAGCCGAGCCCAGCCCCTTGCGTCTCCTCTGCGGCGGCGCCCCCGGCCTGCGTCCTCCCAGATGGTTAAAGGTGGAGAGCCACTGGGCTCGGGGAGAGGGAGCCAAAGAAGCACCCTGATAGAAAGGAGCAAATCCAGGCTACATGGAGATTTTGCACAGTTCCCGTTATCGGTCACGAGTACAAGCAACATCAGCCCTGCAGCCCGGGCCAAGAATCAGGGGTTCACGTTGTCCTCCACCAGAGAAAATTTACTATTGTTTTACACGGACTGTTGCTCTTTATGGTACAAGTTGTGGCATCACGGGCTTTGGGGTTCTCTGAATTCCTGCTTGGGGGCTGCGCGTCAGACTCAATGGGTGCGTCTCAGACACTCTCACCTGTGATTATGTGGGGTGACCAGCCCTAGTCCTCCCTCCAGGGTAACCCTTGATGCTGGAATGAAGCCCAGTGGGTGGAAAGATCTAGTTCTAGTCCCAAATGATCTGGACCATCCCTTCACTAGTGCAAGGAAGTGATTGTGTCCCCATAGCCGGCTTGCCAGGAATGGCTCTGTCCAGCCTTTCCTGGCTGATAGCCCTGATTAGGCTGGGGACGTACAACCCAGATCAGACCTCTCTGGTTTGGGCTTGGCCACATGACATCAGAACTAAACGAATCTCTTTGTTCTCCCTTTGTGTTTTCCCAATCTGGGGCTCTCTACGCACCTGTGTCTTCCTGCTGGACGGAGCCCAGAGCGCACGCCAAGCCGGGTAAGCTATGCAACGGGGGCCTGGAGATCACCTGTCTGGAAGAGGGTGGAAATTAGCACAGAGGAAGGTGTTGGACCTGAAACAATGAGCGAGGGCACGTACTGAAATGACACAGTCTTGCTGCTTTGGTGGGTGGCGGGCACATCTTATCCCTTCCCGGCCTGCAATGATCGGGAGGCCAGCTCGGCTGTGCACAGGGCTGGAAGCTGAGTTTGAATCCCATCTCCCAACCTGACTCTGGGCAAAGAGGCCTCTGGCTTTGGGTGCCCAGTGGGGCACTGGAAAGCAGAAGCTAGCCACAGTGCAAGGTACTCTGGCCAGGCCATAGGTGGGAGCAGGTTTGGTGCAGGGCCCTTACACTGGCTATGCCCCCTGCGTGGCAGGTGGATTCCTGGGGGGCCACCCTTTGGGGCCCCAGAGCAGCAGGGAGAATGAAGGGCCGAGGGGTCACTCTGTTGGTGGGACAGGCTCAGCCAGACTCCATCTTTTGATGCCTCCCGGAAGAGCCGCGAGTGGCCTCTTTTCTCCAAGCGCTGCGCCCGGCTCCCTTCTCTTGTGGTTGCAGTGGGATTCCCAGGAATGTTTTGTTGCCTGACCTTTTCAAAGCAAACAGCCCCGAGATAGCATTGCTGAAGCCCTGGCACTGAAAACAAAGGGCAGGAGTCTAACGATTCACCGCTGGAAGGGAACCAGCAGGAGAGAAAGGCAGGCTGTTTCTGCAGCACTCGGGATCCACGTTTAATTTGCTTCTGTCGACAGATTATTTCCAGGGGCTGTGGGTGGAGTTGTATCAAAGACAGAGAGCCCCATTTGGAGCTGGTGTCAATTGGCATCACTCCGCTGACTTCAGGGGAGCTACTGCTACCTACACCAGCTGGGGATCTGACTCCAGTGGGATTCTCCCCCGCCCTGGAGGGCGGACCCCATGGACTTCAGTGGAGATAGGCTGATTGACAGCAGCTGGGGATTGGGCCCCACTGCCTTCAATGGAGCTATGTCGGTTTACACCGTCCGGAGATCCAGACCCATTGACGTAAATGTAGCTACCGCTGTTTGCACCCACTGAGGATCTGGCCCAGAACTGGAATTTGCACCAAGGAAGCAAAGATCATTGACGCATTCCCCAAAGAGCTTTGCTTTTCCCTCTTGGGGGTGAGGAGGGACTGGCTGTCTCGGGGAGGGGTGCACAGCGTGGGAGGCTTTTGTCTCTATGACTCGCACTCGGATCCAGCCTGTCTGGTGGCCTTGCAGAGTGAGGAGTGAGCCATGGGCCCATGCTGGTAGAGAAGGATGATGGTCTTGTAATGAAGATGTGGCCCAAGGAGCTAAGATTACTAGTTTGTGCCACTGACCTGATGCGCAGCCTCGGCTGAGTCACTTCCCTGCTCGGTGCCTCAGTTTCCCCCAGCTGTCAAACGGGGACAGTGATCCTCACAGGGCAGGTCTAGCAGCTCAATTCTCTGTGATCTCCAGAAGGAAAGGTCTAGGGAAGTGCCTAGGGTGATTTGTCCCGGGAATGACTTGCCTTCTTGGGGCGAAGGGCTGGGCTTGCAAAGGCTCCTCATGCTGGGTGCTCTTTAGAAGAGCGGGGCCGGCTGTGTTGATGCTGAGCACTTAGCAAACTCGGCCCCTGGCTGGGGACCGAGTGGACCATAGAGGCTGAATTCCCCTCCCGTTCCTATCCACAGCGTGAGTGCCCACTGGCAGGAGAAGCTTGCCGGAGGGCTGCCCTGGGCTGTGGACGGAGGAATTGCGTCTCCCACCAGATCCCTTCCCCTCCTCTACAAACCAGCTTCGCTCAGAGCTGGCCTGATGAAAGGGAGCCCCAACCTGTTAGGGGTGCAGAACTGGCCTCACCCTTGTTTGTGGGTCCGTACAAAGTGTCCGGCACTTCCCCTGACCTGGGAGCAGACACATACCTCTCATCATTCAGAGCTGCAGTGACTGTAAAGTACACGCCGTAATAAACATGGGCGGCTGCCTGCAGGTTGCAGTGTGTAAAACGGGGTGCATCCATTGCACCCTTGTGTCCACTGAGGGGGTTTCTGGGAATTGGTGGGCCTCCCCTCCTGCAGGGCCGTGCAGTCCGCTCGAGCCAGCCCCAGAGGAAACAGGCATATCCTATCGATCCTGACATCAGAAAGTGTATCTCCTACTGTCCTCTTCACCCTACTTAAAAGCGCTACAGAAAGCACACAGGAAACCCAGTCACCCACCCCTAAAATGCAGCCACCTCTGGGGTGGAGCATGGTGGCCATTTAACAGCGCCACACAGCAGCTCGGAATGGGAAGCGAAGGGTAACAGATCCAGGTGAAATCTGCTAGGAGCTCTGAGCAGAGTTGGGGGCGGGGGAGGGAATCAGTGATCCAGTCTGAGGTGGGAGTGTGCAAGATAAAGGGGTTCCTTGCTGGTGGATAAAATAACCCCCTTGCTTTGACAGGGGTGCTCCTGTTGGGGGTGGGGGGGCAGTTTAATGATGGAGGCTCTCAGCCTGACTTGGCCCATTTGCCCACTCGCTGAGGCAAGTGTCTGAAGGTCGAGCGCTGCTCCCAAAATATCCTCTTACGTGCTGTCCGAGGAGGGAGCGTTTCCTGCTGAACAAGCAGGAGTATCCCCTCGGGGACCCCCGCTCACCCAGGTAATCCTACCCCCTGCCAAAACCCTGGGAGGAGACTCTAGAGGGTACACCCTCCCAGCCCCCCGCCCCATCCACGCTGACTCCTGAGCCCCTGCCCTGACCCCGGGGTAAACACCCACAGGAAGACCTGCCCCCACTCAAGACAATGGGGCCCTAGAGAGAGCTGTTCTGCCCCGCTCTGGCAGCGATCAACTGCGAGTGCCGTGCCTCCCGCTCCCTGGGCTGCCTTACTCCAGCCTTGCCTGCTGATACACCGCTGTCACCTCGTCAACAGGCTGAGCCCGGGGTCCAGGGGATGCACCAGGGTAGGGGTGGCCTGGTTGTTGCATTTCTCCACACCACAGGCTGGGCCCAGCCACGCATGGGTTTGTGCGTGGCCCTCGAGGACTCCAGTGAAAGCAGCTCCCTTGCATCCGTGCCTGGCATCAAACCCCCACTTCGTGCATCCCTAGCTGTAGCCAGCCAAGGGTCACAGAGAGGGAAACTGAGGCACGGGGCAGGGAAATGAATTGCCCAAGATCTAGCCAGGAATACGACCCACGTGTCGTGAGCCCCCAGTTCTAGGCATGAACCACTCCTCCTGCCTTTAGAGCGCTCTCTCCATGTGTGTGTGCTCTGAGCGAAAGCCCAGAGAACTGGTCTCTCACCTGAGCCATGTCCACCTGTGAAATCCAGGTGACTTGACAGTAGCCTGGTGGAAGGAGGGGGAAGAGGAGGGGTGTTCTGATCTCCACAGTAGGGCCAAAAAGACCCTATTCAAATGTATTCCAGATTCCTGCTACTCAGGCATTTGTCCTGGTGCAATAGGAGGCTAGGGAATGCTTCCGGGCAGAGGCAGCTAGCACCGACAGGGTCTGGTGGTGCCTGTGTGCTAAATTGCTTTGTGGTTCAGCCTTTGTGGCCTGTAGCGGACGGTGGAGGCCGGGCAAGGAAGGGTTAAAGATGTCACTGTGCCCCTCAAGCTGGCGAGTTATTTGCATCGATCCACCATGAAGGACGGTCTTGTAATTCCTCCGAGGATGAGAAATGGCGTGGGCTGGACCGGTGATGTGCTCGGCAGCCAGCGTGAGGCACGGGAAGAAAGAACAGTGGTTACCGTGCCACAGCAGGTGGATTGATCCAAAAGGGGTCAATTCCAGATCCTTAGAGCTTTTTGGGGGCACATATGATCTGTGTTCATACAGCACCTTGCACCGTGGGGTCCTGGGCCATGACTGGGGCTCCCAGGCATTACTGTAGTACATAAGTGGGGTGGACTGAGGGAAATTCTGCCTGACCATAGCCATGGATCAGCTTGTGCCCTGAAGCCTGAGGATTGACACATTGTCACCGGAGAGGCCAGACAAGTGTCTAATCCTTGGAAACTGTTTGCGTTCTCCTGCAGCAGGGAGTCCAGTGCATTAACTGTCAGTGGGGCGAACAGGTCGCTTCCTCTGGTCCACTCTGAGTTTGCTAGGGGGTGATCTTTGCTCCGAACAAATGCCAATTCATGGAGAGGAGGGGGAGGGGAGGGAATGACCAATCTTAGGTCAAAACTTTCCAGCCTGGCCACTGATTTGGTTTTCAGATCTAGGTGCCCAACCTGAGCCACCGCAGGGCCTTATTTTCATAGATCCTGGGCACTACAACTCATTGGGAACTGCGAGTGCCCAGCAGCCGGGCACATCAGGCCCCAGGATGTGTCTGGGGGAGCACCCCAAAGCCCAAGCACCCTGACATCAGTGCCCACTTTGAAACCCATGCAGACCAGTGTCCTCTCAGCCTGATCGGGTAGATTGGGGTCCCTGTAACACCAGTGTCCATCCTGTGTCACTCCAGATACTACACCAGCTCAGCATCTGGCCAGAGCAGGTGTGTGGGGGTGGGGGGAGGAGAGAGTTGATCGTTGGAAACCGAAAAGCCTGGTAGCGGGGGATAAAGGGATTTAAGACACCCACGTAGGTTTTGTTACAATCAGATCTACACCAGGCCAGTGCCAGTGGGGTGGGGGGAAGGGAGGTACTAGCTGATCTTCATACCCCGCATCCCTTGTTCCAGCGGGGAAGAGGTTAAGGCGGGGAAGTGCAGAGTAAACAGTAGACTGCTGATGGGGATTTTCCATTCCTGTCATGCCTCATTATCTCCCAAAGGGGCAGAACTTCTTTCAAGTCCAGGGACTAAGGGAGGCTGCTGTTATTCCACTGTTGTTTTAATTTAGCCAGTATACAAATATCTCTGTTAGGGCTGGTCTGCAAAGAGACCACAGCTCTTCCTCCAGTGTGAGTGTCAGGGGGGGCTTCTGCTCCCAGCTACCCCCCCACTTTCTTTCTGGAAAATGTTTATTTAAATAGGTCATTTACGAGGCCCACGTGCCGCGCAAAGATCTGTTTGCATGTGCCAGCTCCCAGCGGCTGGTATCTCTCCTTGAACTGACCCCCGCCTCTCCCCCGCCCCATCCAGATGCACTGGCGGTGCCTGACTGTGGAAAGGCATGTGGCCTTGTTGGGCTGGGTGGATTTTTTTTATTTCTCCCTCTTCTTCAACGCAAGCACAAAAATCCTGCCAGCCCAGCTGTGGAATGATTTACTGAAGAAGTGACATGCTGGCAGTTGAACAATGTTCGTGCCCAAAGGTGGCTGAGCCCGGGAGAGGAGAGATGTTTGTTTTTTTAAAAGGAAGGCGTGTGGGGAGCAGGCAGATCTCAATCTGGACGGTCGCATGGGCTCCCGGCCAGCGCTGGATGATTCTTGGCCATGGGAGCTAAGGGCAGAATGTGAAACTGACAAAACTCAGCAGCTGTTTGGTGCCTTTTCAGGGAGATCTTTAAGTGCTTTATAAACATTCAGTGAATTAAGCCTCATGGTCTTTCCCCCAGCTCCTTGGGAGGCAAGTAAGGATCATTATCCTGATTGTGTAGATGGGGAAACTGAGGTGCAGCAAAGCCCCTGCTCTAACCCGCTAGACCCCACTCCCTCCCCAGAGGCAGGACTCCGGGATTCTATTCCTAATACTCACTGGCTGCTCTAACCACTAGGATAAAACCTGCCTCTGCCTTTTAACGTTTGGGGTGTGATTTTGCACAGTGCCAATCTGAGAACTTGTGGGTGTGTCCAGGTAGGGGCAGGGTCCCAGGGTGTTAAAAAGGCAACTGGAGGGTGGGGGGAGCTGAGGGCCTGAGTTGACCTCCCCTTTACAACCTGCTGCCAAGAGAGCGGATACGATGGGGGTCTAGTGCCAAGCGACTCTCACTCCCCCGACCCCCCGACTAGCGAGGGAGATCGGGTGAGCTGCAGCATTTACGAGACCCAAAGTCTCCACCCTGGCCTTTGAAGGGGCTCAGATGCCAGAGGCCCATGATGTTAATTCCCCACCCCGAAAAGAGCGAGGCCACACATGCTGAAGGCCAGCCGCAAAGCTGGCGTGTGCATGCTGAGCCCCGGTCCCCTTGGCCTCTGGGGAGGAAGCTGTGGGAAATGGCTTGGCAACTTCTGGGACTCTCCGCTCTTGCTGTGCATTAACTCTGGTCTCCTCTCGCTTCCCCTGGGCAGAGCATTTCTGCCTCCCCTCCGGAGAGCCTGCAGGGTGAGGAGCGGCCGGGCGGCGCAGGGCTCAAGCGGAAACGGGAGGAGAAGGACCTGCCAGGACATTATGTGAGTGCAGCCATGGAGTCTGGCGGGCGACACTGGATCCCTGCCCCTGGGAGGATGGGTCGCGTATTGCTGGGGGGGGGAGGGCGCTTATGGAGGTGGCAGAGGGCACTCGGGTGTTTGAAGGTCTGGGTTTACCATGCAGTGATGTAAAAGGCAGATCCCGCTCCTCTGGGGCGTTTCAGAAGAACACGTTAGACAAACTCCTGTCTGTGAGGGTCTTAGGTTTACTTGGTCATGCTTCAGTGCAGGGGGCTGGACCTGATGACGACTCGAGGTCCCTTGCAGCCCTGCAGTTCTATGATTCAGTCGCAAACTCCAGCGGACCAATGTTCCACCGCACCAGGCTGGGGGGGCTGCCCATGTGTGAAGCTTGAGGCCTCCCTGAACCCCTAAAGGGCTATCAGAGAACCCCAGGGGGGCTTTTCAGCCTGGCAGTCATCACCAGACTCTCCCATTAGGGGCTCATGTAGAAAGGTCGCATGGTTCAGTGCATAAGGCACTGGGCTGGGACTCAGGAGATCTCAGTTTTGTTCCTGCCTCTGCTGGGTGACCTTGGAGACGAGCAGCTGGGTGCCTCACTGGGAGTCATTCCAGAAGCATCTGGGGCAGGAACGGAGCGGGCCTGATTCTGATTTTGCTTACAGGGTGTAAATTGGCTTCAATGCCATTAAAGTCAATGAGCCACATTCTCTGCTGGAGTGACCTGCACCCTGGGGGAGCTCTAGTCCCTCATGGAGCCTTTGGAGGCAAGGCAGGGGGCCTTGGGCGATGTCCAGAACAGAACCCCAGAGGGGGTCTGCTCCAGCCTCTCTCATTAGGGGTCACATAGGCAGGTGGCATGTTCACTGGATTGGGGCTCAGGAGACCCGCATTCTTTTCCCAGCTCTGCCACTGACCTTGAATAGGTCACAGCACCTCCCTGTGCCTCAGTTTCCCCTTCTGATCTTTTCCTCTCTTGTCTAGTCAGACTGCAGTCTTGCTGTCTCTCGTTAGTTGTACGTACAGCACCTAGCGCAATGGAGACCTGATCTCAGTTGAGCGCGTTTGGCTCTGTTCCAATACCACTAACAATTATACACCTGCCCAGCCTGTTGTTGTTTTTAATGTTGCCCAGATGCTATGGGATTTTTCTTCCAGATTCTGCAGGAGCTTTGGGGGAGAAATCTGGGGGCTGATGATGATCACTTCAAAAAAGAAAATTCAGTCCAGATCCTATGGAGATAGGAAATGACGACTCTGAAGAGCTTTTTAACTAAAAGGGACCTTTCAACGTTGCTTACTAGCTTTAAAGTGCTGCAGAAAAATATTTGGGAAAATACCTTAAAAAAGAATTCCACAGGGAGACCTTAAATCCGAGGTGTTTCTGGGTCTCCGCTCATCTGACACAGCCTTTGCTTGTGTGGTGTCTGATCCAAAGCCCATTGAAGTCACCACTCACTTCCTTGGGCTTTGGGTCAGGGAGACAAGCCAAGAGAGTGGATAGATAATAATAATCCTTAGGATTTAGCTAGCGTTTTCAAGCCGTTATCTTAAAACACTTTACAAAGGACATCAGCATCAGTCTGCCCATTTCCCAGATGGGAAAATTGAGGCACAAAGAGGCGACGTAACTTGCCCATCCAGCAGGCCAATGGCAGAGCTAAGGATAGACCCCAGGTCTTCCAAGTCACAATCCAGTGCTTGAGCCACTAGGCAGCACTGCCTCGAAGATCTGTCCTGTGTCGGCATTTTGCTGTTTTAATGGTTCCTTGCTCTGTTTCTCCCCTCAGCAGGACAGCGACGGGGACAAGAGTGATTATAACTTAGTAGTGGATGAGGTGAGTGAGAAGGTTTTAATTCGATCTCTTAAGGCCTTGTCTAGACACACAATTCGTAGTACTTTAGCTGTACTGTTTCAGCAGCAACCTAGGGTAGATGCAGTTCTCTCAGTGCGAAGGTAATTGCTGCGCAGAAAGGGGAATGAATTCTGCTGTGCTAAGGCACTTCTAGCAGCTGTAAGATAAAACCGGATCTGGAAACGTCTCTCCCCGAACTGAAATAATGACACTGGTCTGAAATCTGTATATAAACCAGGCCTAAGATGGTAACTGAAGGCTACTGTGTTAGACAGAGTTGCCACCTCTGGCGGTTTTATCACAAGCCTTGTGATATGTGGTGGTTTTTGGGAAGCCCCAGTTCTGGAAGTCACGTGTCTGTATCAGAAACTCAAGTTTTCTTTTTTAAAAAAAACAAGAAGTCAGTTTCTAGCCTTCCTGACGGTGGAGAGAAGCTGGGAAATGTGACCTCGGAAAGGCAAATAGAAAGAACCCCAGAGCTGTTATTTTAAAAGAAAAAACCGCCCTGGTCAGCCAGGTCCATGGGTCGGCAAGCTGGAGGCACCTGTCCCTGAGTGGAGACTTGACTGATTTGCAAACAGTCGTTTTGTCTGTCCGGTTGATTATATTGTAGCAGATCAGCGGGCATCCCCCAGTTCTTCCCAGTTGCTACCCATCTGCTCCATGCAGCCAATTGGAAACCACCCAAAGCATTAAAAGAGAGAGAGAGAATTAATATGGCTTGCAAAATTCCCAGGGCATTCAAAAGCAGAGCCAATTTCCCCGTCCTCCTAGGCTACATCTGCAAAAGCAGGCCTGGACCCCACTCCACCAGCTGTGTGACCCTGGAGCGTCTCCATTCGGCTCAGCGGATGGCCTCCAAGGCACCAGGGTCTGGCACAGGGAGAGCCCGCTCTGCTGCTGGCCGTGATGGCCCTGTGGTGTGGGCACACAGTGGGCCCCGGTTCCCTCCTCTCTGAAGGCGCCGTCTGCTTTTCTCTTTCGCGCTGCAGGACCCACCCTCTGAGCCCAGCAGCCCTGCCCACGCACCCAGCACTAAGCTCCCGCCCGCCCATAGGGACATGCCCGAAAGCCCAGCCTCCCTGGCCTCCAGCCGGAGCACAACGCCCCTCAAACTGAAGGACCAGAGCCTGGTAAGGAGATGGGCTTGCGAGCTGGAGAGAGGCCATGGGATGGGGGGATCGACACCTGACTCTGTATCCCAGAGCGTCTCTCCCTGCTGCAGCACATGGGGTGGGGAGGGGGAGTCCGAAGCTCCTCGCCGGTGGATCTGCGAGTGGCATGGATTCTCTGTCCCTGCTTAGAGGGCATGTCACAGGCAATCCAGCCTGGAGGTTGCACTGGGGGCTGCCCCTGCTGGAGCTCTGGATTTATAGTGGATGCTGCCCCCTGCAATCCCCTCCCATGTGCCTTTCCCCCATCACACGCAATTACTCGGGCTTCCCGTCTGGTCCTTAACCCCTCAAGCACTTAATGAGAGAGCGTCTTGCCACTCTCTCTCCCCGCCATCCTATTGCTTCCTGCCCACCCCACATCTTCCCCTGGCTCCCCCATCCCTGCCTGACATGAGGAAAGAACCCTGCCCCCTCCAGAGGCGAAGAATTGCATTGCACTGCCCCCCCCCCAGCATCAGCCCGTTGCATGGTGCCCCCTATTCTGATGCAACCCACGTCCCCCATTCCTGGTTCCAAGCCCTGGGGGGGTCATAGATTGGCAATGGGGTAAGAGGGATCATGCCAGGTGGAGAGGTGGCCGTGGGAGCTGGGGAGGGGGGAGGGCACAACAGACCAGGGGTTACTCCTCCTAACAATCCTCTTCTGCCGGGATCCCTCCCTCCTTCTCCAGCACTGAGGGCCAGCTGGAAGCCTAGGAAAAAACCTGGTCCCCAAAGGGTTAACCCTCCAGGCCACAAGACACTGGAGTCAGATCCGGGGTCTATGTGTCCCCTGGAGGTTCTCCGGCGCTCTAAGGGTTAACAGCAGTCGAGCGAGACAGGACGGTTTGGGGCGCAGGCAGCGTGTGGGCTTCGCTGTGCTATCCGCAGGCAGCCTTGCCAAGTGGTTGCAGCAGGGTGGGCTCCGGGAGCCAGGATGCCTGGGTCCTATTCCCAGCTCTGTACTGACTCGCTGCACATCCTTGGACCAATCAGTTCCCTGCCCCGGGCCTCGCCTCATCCCATCTGCACAGCGTGTCTACCGTGCCATGGGAGCACGAGGAGGCCCTAATTAACGAGCATGCATCAGATGCTTGGAGATCCTTGGCGTGCTGATTAATTAATTAGTACCGAAGCACTTCCATCGCTAGCGGGTCTCCCGTGCTGCCTGGCAAGGGGCGAGTGCCTTCGGAAGGGAGGTTAATACGCTGGTAACGGGAGCCTGGCTCTGCAGGTATTTTCCATCCGTCTGCCTGCAAAATTCCCCTGGGCGCCTCCTCGCGCTGGGCAATCTATCGATTTGCCCAGCATCAACCTGATTCTCAGATTGAAACGTCAGCGGGAGGGAAGCATGGGGAGGGAGGGTATTGATTGCGCTGTCATTCCCAGCCCAGCCATCAAGTGAGGGAGCGAGAGGCACTTATAAGATTCAGCAGGAGCAATCTGTCGGCAGCAGGGGTTTGGGAGCCCTCATTAGGGCTGCTGGCACTTGCTGGTATTTCTCCCCGGGACAGTCTGGTTAGAGCAGACGAAATGCCCTAAGTGATGTGAGATTTGCGGGCTCTGCTTGGATTTCTACCGTTCTGCACAAAACCCCCAGGCGAGCAAAAATGCACCAGGGGTTATTGGACACCACTTCAGTGAAACAGTGGGGCGGCTGGTCGATGGGCCTGATCCTGCAAAGGGGCTGGTGCACACAATCCTGGGGCGGGGGCTGCAGACTCTCTGTGCAAGTATTAACTGGAAGGGGGTGTTCTCTAGGGGGTCAGAGTAGGGGGCTGGGAGTCAAGACTCCTGTGCTGTCGTCCCAGCTCTGGAAAGGAGTGGGGTCCAGTCCCAGTGGTTGAAGTAGCAAGAGCCAGGACTCCTAGGCTCTGTACCAAACCCAGCCATGGAATCTCTCCGTGAGCTTGGGTAAATTAAGGCACTGCCCTGTGCCTCAGTTTCCCCCTCGAGGTGTGTGAGGTTTCGTGAATGTGCAGGTAGCACTCTGGGGGGCCTTGGCTGGAAGGCTGTAGAGCAGGGCAGGGTAACATCTCCTTTCCATTGCAGAATGATGCCTCAGCCAACACTCCCACCTCCAAGTCCTCCAGCTCCTCTCCTCCACGGGACTCCCTAACGCCTGGCCCTGGGCCAAGCTCGGCCTCCCATCTCCGGCAACTCTCCTCCAAGCCACCTGCCACGGACACCATCAGTGAGTCTCTCTAAGGCATCCGCGTCCTTCTGAGAAACTGCCTGGCCCTGTAACACAGCACGTGTGTGTGTGCAGGGGGGCTCTGTGCATGTCAGCTGGTGCAGTTACCAATGTACAGGGCTCTGGGTCAGTGGTGGATTTCCACCCATATCACAGCCAATTTTATGGAAGTGCTTCTGCCGCGCTAATATGGCCTGTCGGTCAATTACACCAACAGGTTCAATGCATCAAGAGAGCCTGCTGTGCAATGCAAGGCTCTCCTTACTTCTCAGGTGTGGGTCCATAGTATGGTTTTTGTCAACCTGTGGAACTCACTGCTGCAGGAATTCAGAGTGACAAATACTGTGTCTGGATTTTGGAAAGGGTTCTGCATTTTTTCTGACTAATAATATTTCTGGTTATACATGTGAAAACAAGGGGGATCAATGCGCATGCTTCAAGACATTAGCTGGCAGGCTCAGGAAGGAACTGGCAGAGGAAGGATGGTCTTGTGGGTACGCCACTGGACAGGGACTCGGGAGATCTGGATTCAGTTCCTGGCTCTGCCACAGACTCCCTGGGTGGCCCTGAGCAAGTCATTTAGGCCCAGATTATCAAAGGCACCTAACTCCCATTGATTCAGGTGTCTCAATACCTTTTGAGGATCTAGGCTTTACTCTCTCTGCACCTCAATACCCCATCTGTGAAAAAGAGACCGTTGGCTTTTCGTCTCTTTCGATGTGTCTACACGGTGCCTAGTTACAAAGGGTCCCTGGTATTGGGGGCGGTGGGTTATTTTGATACAATTATTTGATCCTCGTGTATTTTCCTCCCCACCACGGTGCATACTGTTCTGTAGTCCAGGTGTCTTTGGAGAGTTTTCATCTCCTTCTGACACATCAGATACTGGCCACTCCCAGAGACCAGGGCCCAATGCTGGATTTGTCTCTGGGTGCCGTGTGTGTGTGTGTACCCTGAGGCTACGTCTACACTGCAGCTGAAAGGTGTCACTCCCAGCTTGGGTTCGATGTACATGTACTGGCTCTGCTTAAGTGAGGGCCTAAAATGACAATGTAGCCGCAACAGTTCGGGCTAGCTGCCCGAGTGAAACCCCATCAGAGTTGATCAGTACGTACTAGGTGGCGAGCCCGAGCCGCTGCGGCTACGTTGTTATTTTAGGAACCAGGAAAGAGAGACAGAAGCAGATGGAAAACAAGCAAACTCTTACACTGGACACTCTTGGTCTTGTGCTAGGAGACGGGACGGAAGCTCCTGATCTCCATTCTCTGGACCATTCAGTGTTTTCGAGACTCTATCCTGTGCCCTCTGTTCGTCTCCTCTCGCAGGTGATGCTCCCAGTCCGTTCAATCTCTCTTCCTGGGAGAGTTTTTCCCGGTCCTCCGTCATTTGTGGCTCTGGGCCCCCTCTGGTACTGTGCACAGTAGCCAGAAGAAGCCGCACCATTGCTGTATTACTCCCTTGAGTAAGTGCAGGATTGGGCCCTGCACTGTTGTTTGTTGTTTGTTTCACAGTTGCGCCTAGAGGCCCCGACTGAGATCAGGGCCCCATTGAGCTGGGCGCCCTACAGACAGCAAGAGACAAAGTCCCTGCCCCGAAGATCCAGCTGTTTAAGTGGGGCTCACTTGAAAGTCCTCAGGGGTGTGGTTTAATGTTAAAGGTACAGGGCCGTAGGGTGCCTTGGATCAGCTCTGCCACTGCCTATCTGGGTGATGCTGGGCAAGTTATTTTGCCGCTTGGTGCCTCAGTATCCCCATCTGTAAACCGGGAGCATTACCGACTTCACAGGGGTTGCTGTGCACTGGTGTTTGGAGAGTGCTTTTGCAGCGCTCCTGTGAGAGGAGCTGTAGAGCGTCGTGGAGATTTCTGCTAATAGAAATGTGTCCAGGCTGACAGCTGGGTAGTGGGGAAAAGCGTGGATCAAGACTGGCAGTTTTCAAAGTGGAAATAGAGCAAGACTTTGAGAAATGAAGCCCTTGTCTGTGCTAGAAAATTATTCTGACCAGGGGATGGAAATCGATCTTGACAAACGAGGAGAACTTCTGAGATAAATGCACCCGGATCAGCTTAGAACTCTCTTGCGTTGATTTAGCTTAATTCAGTATGAGCCCAGTTTAAAGGGATTTCAGAGCCTCAGCATGTCTAGGGCCGCTGGCTTGGGGCTCAGGAGACCTGAGTTCTTTTCCTGGCTCTGCCACTGATCCCTTGGGCAAGTCCCGTCGCCGCTTTGTGCCTCAGTTTCCCCTTTGTCTGCCTTGTCTAAGACATTTGAGGCAGCAGCTGCTTCTCACTATGTCTCTGTATAACACTTAACATAACAGGACCCTGATCTCAGCTGGGGCTTCGTGGTGCTACTGTGGTACAAATATTAACTACTCACAAGTTCCTGGCTCCTGGCTCTGGGTGGTCAGGCATTTAGATCCATTGGTCCCAGGTTCAATCCCCGCTGGCCAGGACCCACCCTGAGGCGTTACGCTGCCATAATGCAGGTAACAAGCACCCAGGGGTGCTGCTCAGTGGCTGCATCTCTTCTCTTGAACCCCCAGCTCTGCGCAGCCCCCTGAGCGTGCCCAGCACCTACGCGTCTTCATTCGGGATGGTGCCCCACGCCACCATCAACGGCGAGCTCTCTGCCCCCAGCACCTACGTGAGCATCCACCTCTCTCCGCAAGTCAGCGGCACGGTGATGTACGGACGGTCCCCTCTGGTGAGTCGCAGACCGGCCGGGGCAGAGGCCAGCTCAGCTCCAGCCACCTCCTGCAAAGGCCCTTCTCCACCTTCACCACAGAATCCCGTGCATGCGTGGGATGGAGAGTAGCAGTGGTGAACTCAACAGGGGGCAGCTCAGTGCAGGGCACGGGCCAGTTGAATACAGCCAGTTAGGTGCCCGGCTCCCAGTGGGAGCTGGGGGGGGGGTGAGTTTGTAATGGCCCTTTGTCTCTTTAAAGCTCTTCCCCCCTTGGAACATGGCCGGGGCGGTGCCCTTTGCAGCCAAGCCCTGGTCCCATCAGAGTTTTGCTGCCAGGAGCAGGAATTGGCCGTTGGCTGGTCAGCCGCTGCCCCCTCCCATATATTCTTGGAGGAAACAGGCTGCAGAGATAGCCAGAGAGGTTGTTCCAAGCCAGTCTAAGCGCAGAGCGGCCGGACCCTGCTCGTCTGTAGGCCCAGCCACTGTGGCCCCTCCCCACCATGCCGCTTGGTGGACCAGGCTCCCTTTTGCTTTTGCAGGTGGCTTTTGAGTCTCACCCTCACCTGAGGGCTTCCACCATCTCCTCCTCTCTGCCGGCCATCCCCGGGGGGAAACCGTAAGTGCAGCCAAATCTGTGCAGAGGGGCTGGGGGCGGGGGGAGGAAATCGTGGAAACGCCCCAGGGGGAGGTGGTGGAATGCAGGTCATCACCAAGCCAGGCTCCCACTGGCCCACGGCAGCATTCCACACAGGAGCTCCCACATGGAGGCGGTAATAAACAGGCCAAGGCCATGCTGCAGCCTGGAGGAAGGATGGTCCAGTGGTTAGGGCTCTGCTGTAAGACTCCGGCGCCCTGGGTTCAATTCCCTGCTCTGTCCCCGACTGAGTCGCTTCATTGTTGTGACTCAGTTGCCCCATCTGGACGCTGGAGTTTACAGCCCTGCCTCTTGGGGCAGGGAGGGGGCTGTGAGGACCAATACAGTAAGGCTGGGAGGGGCTCAGCTACTACAGTAATGGGGCTGGGTACCTACCTACCTGGAGAGGTCCCTCCTTGTCTAGTGTGTGACCCCCACCCTCCCTGGCAGGGGAAATCTCCAGCCAGAGGCTACGGACAAAAGTGGGTGACAGATGCCCAGACACGGAGCGTAACGCCCAGGAGGGCTGCATCCCTTTAAGGCCTGCCAGCACTTACCTGCCTCTCCCCCTCCTCCAGCGCCTACTCCTTCCACGTGAGCGCCGACGGGCAGATGCAGCCGGTCCCCTTCCCTCCCGACGCCCTTATCGGCACCGGCATCCCCCGGCACGCCCGCCAGCTCCACACCCTGACCCACGGCGAGGTGGTCTGCGCCGTCACCATCAGCAACTCCACCCAGCACGTCTACACGGGGGGCAAGGGCTGCGTGAAGGTGTGGGACGTGGGGCAGCCTGGGACCAAGACGCCCGTGGCGCAGCTGGACTGCCTGGTAAGGGGAAGGGGCCTGGGGACAGACGAACAGGGGGAAGGTGGCTTCTGTTGGATCCAGCACAATTCCTTGCTACCCTTGAGGGCCAGATCCCTGGCTGGGGAAAATCGCCATTGCTGGGGTGACTTCAGCTGAGGATCTGGCCCTGTGTGCTGCAGCAGCTGAAGATGCCAGTTTCTGTATCGCAGGCGAGACGCACTGGAGATTGTCACTTGGTTTGTTGGCGTGGCCCCCCTTGGCTGGTAGACTGGACCATAGAGTTTGGACTCAGGATACCCAAGTTCCAGTTCCTGTCTTTGCGGCTGTGTGTCCACTGTGGGCTGGGCTCTGCACTGGTTAGGCCAATGCTCTGTGTGCATGTGCGTGTGCGTGTGTGTGAGATGCCCTGCCTCAGTTTCCCCCATCGAGCCAGCAAAGGAACTGTGCCCAGGCAGTGGTGGGAAACGATCTCTGCCAGGGTCATTTTAAAAACAGAACGGAGCTGCGTGCGTCGGCTGGGGCCGTTCCAGGCCAGCTTCCCCGGCGCGTCTGGAGCATCAGCGGGGACTGGAATTGCTCCGTCGCTAGAAAACCCTCGTCAAAAGGAAAAGCGATTAATAATTGAGCTTCCCCCCCGGGGGCCCTGTTCATTAGCATGCCAGAGATCCCGGTGCTCCTGCCCTTACTGGAAGGTGCTGCGGAGCCGACGAGCGTGGCAGGACGGCTCATCACTGCAAAACAGGCAGGGCGGGGGGCACTCGCTCCCCTCCCATCTTTGACCAACAGGGCTCCGATTTTTGTCCCTCATGCCCGCTCTCCCCCCCACACACACACACACAGAGCTCCCGACGAACTGTCCCAAGTGCGGCGGGTCTGGGACTGAAGCAGCTGCAGCTTGGGGTCACTTCAGCCAGGCTGGATGCTGCGGTGCTGGGCGTGCTTGAAGGGGGCTGGATAGGTTTGGCTGGCTGTGGTACGTGCTGAGAGCTCCCTGCGCTTTGCACTGCTTTTAAGAGCTTGTGGGGTGCTCTCTGTCTCCCCCATGCCGCAGAAACCCCGACCGCCCATGGGATGGCGGGTAAAGCAGGCCAGTCTCTGTCACTGGGTACTAACACCCTCAGGCACACGGGACAGTGGATGGGCTTGTGCGTAACGTGTTGGCTGGGGCTTCGGGAGATCCGGGTTTAATTCCTGGCTCTGCCACTGACTCCCTGTGTGACCTTGGGCGAGTCATTTAATTGCCCTGTGTTCCTACTTGTGAACCCCTGGGGCCAGAGCCCAGCCTTTCGGGGGGGATGTGTGTGTGTGTAGCACCTGGCACCGTGGGGCCCTTGGCAATGGGCAGGACACTAGGTCAGGTTGCGGGGGAAGCAGAGGTGGGGAACGGGGCTGCTTTGGAGAAAGGTGGAAATTGCTTCAAGGCCTGGAGGGCTTTAGAGCCTGGCTGCTGAGCCCTGCAGGGTGAACTCCATTGACCGCCACTGAGTCCCTGGCACAGGTGCCCCCTCCCTGCAGGACAGGTGGCTCTGAGAGGCTGCAGGCTGAAATCAGGGGAGACAATCCACTGACCCTTAAGGGGCATTGGATCAGGGACCCCCGCACTCCACAGTGACTGGCTTTAAGGCTGCTCCTCCCTCTCCCTTCCCCAGAACCGTGACAACTACATCCGCTCCTGCAAGCTCCTCCCGGACGGGCGCAGCCTCATCGTGGGGGGCGAGGCCAGCACCTTGTCCATCTGGGACCTGGCCGCGCCCACCCCCCGCATCAAGGCGGAGCTGACATCCTCGGCGCCCGCCTGCTACGCCCTGGCCATCAGCCCCGACGCCAAGGTCTGCTTCTCCTGCTGCAGCGATGGCAACATCGTGGTGTGGGACCTGCAGAACCAGACGATGGTCAGGTGAGGCCTGCTCCACGCCCCCTTAGCTCGCAGGGCCTTCCCTGTGTGGGCCCCCCCCGGGTCAAGTGCATGCGGCTGGGATCAGCCGGGTGACCTCTGCCTCTCGTTGCCGGTTGGCGACGGTCACACCTCGGGGTGCATGGACTGCTGGGGTGGGACCTGCCGAACCAGACTCTGGTCAGGTGAGGCCCGGGGTCTGCCTGCCGCCGGCTAGGCATCCCTTCCCAGGGCGCGGGGCGGTGCGGCTGGCTGGCGCTGGAGCGGGCAGGAGCTGCCTGGCCGCAGGACCCGATCCTGCAGCAGGCTCCGGGGCCTGACGGCCGCGCTCTCCCCTCCAGACAGTTCCAGGGCCACACGGACGGCGCCAGCTGCATCGATATCTCCAACTACGGCACCAAGCTGTGGACGGGGGGGCTGGATAACACGGTGCGGTGCTGGGACCTGCGGGAGGGGCGTCAGCTTCAGCAGCACGACTTCAGCTCCCAGGTAGGGGGCGCCGCAGAGCCCGAGCGGGTGGGGGCGGTCGCCGCACGGCGCTCTCCCCTCTCCCGCAGAGCCAGCCGGGCAGGGACCCGTTTCCTGGGGCCTGACTCTGCCTTCTCCCCCAGATCTTCTCGCTGGGCTACTGTCCCTCGGGGGAGTGGCTGGCCGTCGGCATGGAGAGCAGCAATGTGGAGATCCTGCACGTGGCCAAGCCGGAGAAGTACCAGCTCCACCTCCACGAGAGCTGCGTCCTCTCCCTCAAGTTCGCCTCCTGCGGTAGGAGTGTGTGCAAATGCAGATGCGGGCTCAGGCTGGGCAAGGGGTTGCATGGCTGGGCAGTGACTGGGACTCAGGAATAGGCATCTGTTCCTGGCTCTGCCGCTGTCCTGCTGGGTGACCTTGGGCCTCGCTCTGTGCCTCAGTTTCCCCTCCCGCCCGCGGTCCGTGAAGATGATTAGCTCTTTGGGGCAGGGGCCGTTTCTCTTCGTGTCTGTGTGGCCCTGGCACAAAGGGGACCCAACCTTGGTCGTGGGCTGGAGTTGCTAATGTCACACAAATTTCATCTGAGCGTGATGGCAGAGCTCCGCAATGGGGTTTACGTGGCCAGCCCCGGAATATGGAACGGAGCTGGGAAGAGCTTGGAAGGCTGCGTGGGTGGGACTCCATGTTTACAGGCAGGCTGAAAGTTGATCCAGCCCGGGCTTTGCCTTGGATGTCGCCAGTGCATCGTCCTCTGCTCCCAGGGCAGGTGGTTGCTTGTGGGATGCTGTTGGGATCCCCCCGCGCCTATGGGCAGCGTCTCCCCTTTTGCTGAATCTCTCGTCCATGCACGCGACAGCCCCCCGCTGACCCATTGGACTCTCCCGCTGCAGGTAAATGGTTCGTGAGCACAGGGAAGGACAACTTGCTGAACGCCTGGAGGACGCCCTACGGAGCCAGCATCTTCCAGGTGTGGAAGGGTGCCCTGCCGGGAGGCACGTTCTGCTTAAATCCCTCGCCCCCGGCAATGCCAAGAGTGGGAGCAACTGTCCAGCCCATCAGTGGCTGCCCCAAAGCCAGGTTCACCCAGAGTGGACCAGAGTCTGACCTCCTGCACAAGGCAGAACAGGAGTGTCCTGAATTAATTCCTGATTGACCCAGAGCATCAGTTCAATCAGTGGGAGGCTTTCTCTTGGTTTTAATGGCCTTTAGCACCAGCCTTCCCTGCCCTAGCAGAGATCAGGGAGTGCTGAGAGAAAGAAAGTTGGGCTCCGATTTTAACTCACCTGAGAACAAGGTCTCAGCCAGTCTTTGCCACTGGTCTCCCTGGCCCTGCTCTCAGCCCCCACCTCGTTATCCCACTATCGGGGCCGCCCAGAGGGCAGGTGCCCTCTACTAACCTCCCCTCTTTTCTCTCTCTCTCTCAGTCCAAAGAGTCCTCGTCAGTGCTAAGCTGTGACATCTCGATCAACGACAAGTTCATCGTCACAGGCTCCGGCGACAAGAAAGCCACCGTCTACGAAGTGGTGTACTGAAGCATGCGTGGCGGGGGGGCGCTCCTCCCCTCTCTGCCGGCAAAGGCCGGCAACACTGCCTTGGAGCTGCCGGGACCGAGCTGTACCGGGACCAAAACCAGCGTTACCCAGGGCAGCCTTTCCAACCGACCGCCGGGGCCTCAGAACGCCACGTGCGCTGGGAGCGGGCCCCCCCCTCCCCACAGCTTCAGCTGCGGAGCCTCGCGCGGTCGTTCCCGGCTTGGAGGTGGGCCTTGTCTGAGTGCGACGCTCCCTCCACTCGCAAACAGGTGCAGGCGGATGGAGACACAAGACGCCTCGCTTCCTTTCGGCATCTTCCACGCTTCCTCCCCGGGGCAGATGTGGGGGAGTTAGGAGTCGCTGGGATCTGACCGGCGCGGGGGTTTGGCTGGAGAGGCAGGGCCCGATGGGCTTCCCAGCTAGAGGACGAGCAATGGCCGGATCCCAAGGGCCGGAGGGGAGTTATTACTGGTGCAAGTGATGCTGTTATCACTCAGTGAGCAAAGGGGCTGGGGCCTGGCACTTCTCCCACATTATTGCTACTGATTCAATGACGCCAATTTTCTGTTGAGAAAACAGCTGTAATTTCTCCTCGGTAAATAAATGTATTTAACAGGCCGTAGTTTCAATCCCTGCGTAATGAAACGTGTGGATTTTCCGTGTGGCTGGGGACAAGCACGGGCCCCGGATTACAGCCAGGGCCCCCATGAAACACCCCTGCTGCTTTGGTGACTTGGTGAAAAAGGAGCTGGGGTCCTCCCTAGAGATGCTGGTGACAGCTGGGTCCTCTCCTGGGTGAGGGTTGGGGCTAAGGTGCTGGGCTGGACCTTGGGCAAGCTGGGTGAGTATCCCAGCTCTGCTACTGCCTCTCTGGGTGACCTTGGGCAAGTCACTTCCTCTCGTGAGGCCTCAGACCCTCACCTGTAAAATGGGGATAATCCTGCCTGGCTCCCAGGCTTTTGGAGGTTTACTGTGAGCTCTTCAATGCAGGGCCTCCCCCTCCGAGAATGCGCAGTGCCTAGGGTTGCCAGGAGTTTCCTGCAATCGGCCTCAATCTCCCGCTTGCTACTGAAAGGACTCCAGTAGATTTTAACAGGCCAAAAGTCTGGTCGGCAGGGGCAGTGCAGCGGGGCTAAGGCAGGCTCCCTACCTGCCCTGGCTCCGCGCAGCTCCCAGAAGCAGTGGCATGTCCCTGCAGCTCCTAGGCGCAGGCAGGGGCAGCCAGGGGGTGTCTCGGCACACCGACTCCGAAGCGCCCATTGGCCGGGAACTGTGCCCAATGGGAGCTGCAGGGATGGTGCCTGCAGGCAAGGGCAGTGCGCAAAGCCACCTGGCTGCCCTTGCCTGCGCCTAGAAGCCGCAGGGGCATGGCGCTGCTTCTGGGAGCCATCGGAAATAAGTGCCTCCCAAAGCCTGCACCCCCCTCCACAACCCCAACCCTGAGCCCCCTCCTGCACCCATACGCCCTCCCAGAGCCTGCACCCCCCTGCATCCAAACTCCCTCCCAGAGCCTGCAGCCCCCTTGCCCCAGCCCTGAGCCGCCCCCCCCCCCCGCACGCCCTCCTGCATCCCAACCCCCCCTGCCCCAGACCAGTGAAAGTGAGTGAGGGTGGGCAAGTGTGAGCGGGGGGGGGGAGGATGTAGTGAGAAGGGGCAGGGGGCAGGGCAAGGGTGTTTGGGTTTGCGTGATTAGCCAGTTGGCAACCCTAGCAATGCCTAGCACCACCGTAGAGCCCAATCTGAGAGGCGGGAGATGCTAATTAGGCTAATAGGTGGAAAATGTTACAGCTGCCTAATTAAAGCAGGCGTAGTCCCCATGTCTGGGGGGCAGGGAGATGGGGGTGGGGGTGAGGGGGGGTCTGTCCTTCCAGGGAGCGATGCTAAGGAGCAGCAGGGGGCTGCACAGGTCCCAGCGACAGGCTGGCGAAATAAGCAGGGGCTCAAGGGCTGCCCGGAGCCTCGGCTGCGCCAGCTGGAGCCACGGCAGGGGCGTTAGCTGCAGCCTGCATGGCGGCTGGGCGCAGTGATGCCCTGTGGCCGAGGTCCGGAGACGGCCGTACGCGGGAGAACCAGGCCCCTGCCAGGGCTTAGGAGCAGTAGCGCGGCTTAGAGGCTGCCCCGTCCGGGTAGGGCTTCAGCATTTGTTTTCCTGCTGCAGGGGAACAAACACCAGCCCCAGCTGCGGGAGAGGCCGGTTCAAGGCCTTGCTCGGCCTGATGCAGAATCTTTTCCAGCCGAGCTCACTGCAAATCAGGGAGAGGAGGGAATTCAGCATTGGGTCAGCCCAGCTCAGGCCCGGCCACGGCCAAGTATTGCTTCAACGTTGCCAGAACAGCACCTTTTAGTGCCAAGGGGCAGCTCAGCACCTGACCGGGCCCGGGCTTTTGAGCCTCAGCTGACACGGGAACAGGTCCAGGGAAGGCTGCTGCAGCCCCACTGACGTTGGAGCTTGAATACCAGGAACAGTCAGGCCATGAGGCAAACCTACCCGAGTTCAGACTCCCCCCTCCGTGCCTTCCCACCCCTGCCCCTTTTCACCAGCTTCCTTGCCAGGACACAACCCCCATCGCCACGGCCCCTTGCCAAGCAGAATAAAGGCTGGAGCAGCCGAGCCCGAGGCCAGCCAGCCGGAGTCACTGGCAGCTTGATCCCAGCAGCAGCCCCTGCCCACTGAAGAGGAAAAGCAGGTTTCGAGACAGCTGAATAGAGGGCGGATCCAGTCTGGGGCTGAGCTGCCACCCACCTCGCCTTCCAACTGCCTGGCCAGCCCTTGCCAACTCAGCACGCCCTTGCTTAGCGTCGAAGCTCATCCTGAAAGAGCAGCCCCCTTCCTGCGCTGGGACGCACCTCGGCCAGGATGGGCCTGGGCCTGGGGGGAGAGGCGTAGTTCGGTAAAGGAGAGTCTCGCTCCCGCGCTCAGCTAGAACCTGGGCTTTTACTGTCACCCCTGAGATGGGGCAAATGTCCCTCGCACCGGCCGAGAGGGTGAAGGGCTGGACGGCTGCAGAGGCCGGCACCTGGGCTGTAGATCATTGTAGTGGGGCTTGCGTTATCTCAGCGTGCGTGGTGGTATAATGCGGATACTGAATTCACCACCCCCACCTGCTGCTTCTGTAGATCTGACCAACTTCTACTCTGTCTCTCCCCTTCCTGGGGGGGGAACACGCTGCTGGAGTCTGCTTCGGCGCCGGGCCTCACCTCGAAGACACCCAAGGAAGCCCAAGCACCCCTGTAACCCTCCCCTTCCATCTCCCAGCCCTGGCCTGAGGGCAAGGAGAGGCTGGTGCTGTCCTGGCAGAGGAAGCAAAGCATGTAGGAAAACACACAGCAGGGTGTGGACAAGACTGATGCCCACGCGCTGGTATTAATACCAAGCTCTTTGCATGAGGAGCTCTCATGACATTTTACAAAGGTCCCGCCCAGCCCCATTTTACAGGTGGGGAAGTCAGCAGGAAAGGGGCTAAAACCCAGCAGCGCTCAGGGCCGGGGCAGTGCTCTAACCGCTCACCCACGCTGCCTTCCTTCTCTTCAAACGCTCTCCAGGAGGGAGACACAACTCGCCCTTGGGCCCCGCTCTCCCCACAGCTGCAGAAGGTCCCTCGCTTAGAGACGGGGCAGGAGTAGGGACTTCAGAGGGAAGGATGAGCCTCAACGCCCAGCTCTTGTAATTGCAGTCCACCGCTGATCCTACAACAGCCATCCAAGCTTTCCCGTCTATAACGAAGGGGAGCGCACAGGCCGGGGGCGGGAAGCCAGCCCTGGAGCCCGTTGAAAGTCTGACAAAGCCCTGCCCCATCCAAAACAAAAAAAGGGCCATTTTGTTTTACTCTGTTTCCTGGAACCGTAGACCCTGGCTGAGAATTTCATGAGGAAGGTGGTGCAGGTTCAGGCTGGAATTTCTAGGCAGAGCCATGGCTCCAGCCCTGACCCGAGCCGTGGGAGTAAAGATGCGGTTTCAAAACCCCACTCTGCATCCTTCAGCGCAGGGACGAGATACTGGAGCTCCCAGGCGGTTGCCCCGACCCCCAGGCTAGTGGCTGTTCTGCACAAAAGTTCCAGAGGTTGGGGTCCCCCCTCCCCCAAAACAGAACAAAAATCTTCAAAACCTCCACTACTTATCCCCCACAACCCAGCAAAACAGAAGAGCTGTTTTCTGGCCAGGATGAGCTAGTGTTTCCAGCCCCAGCAGGGGAGAGAGCCAGCCGTCAGTCCAGGCAGCTAGCAGTTTGCACAGACGCACACCTGCAGGAGGGGGAAGGCAGGCAGTGAAAGTAGGGCAGCAATTAGAAACCCCCACCACTTCCTGAAGCAGAGAGACCCCTCCCCCCCCCTGCACACACATACACCCAGAGGAAGTGACAGAGGGAGGAGGGAGATGCTTTTGCTGAGGCAGCTGAAGGGTTGGGCCTAAGGAGGGTACATCATTTCTCTCCCTGAGATACACATGCAGGCTGCATGCACTTGGCAGAGACCCCGGCCTGGAGGCAGCATCAGATGCCAGCTGGAAGGGTAGATTGATGCATCACTGCAGAGAGACCTGCAGTGTTCCCGCTGAGCGTGGGGGAGCGGGGGAGGAGCAGCAGATCCACCTTGGCAGAGGGAGCATGTGGGGTTCACAGGATAGGGCCCAGTTCTGTAGCTATACCTCCCCTTCCCCCCATGAGGCACATGCAGGTGCGGGAAGCAGGCTGTGCCCCTCGGTTCTTCTTGCAGGGAGCTGAAAAGAGGAGCAAGGGAATTACAAGAGAGCTGCTCCGATCCCTAGATTTTGCTATTCCAACCACCGCTCAGAGCTTCGGGAGCTCGGGACCCCAGCCAGGCTGAAACACTGACCCTAGAAGCAGGCCCGCAGCTGCCCGCTCCTGCCCTGCACCAGCTAGGCCAAAGCAGTAACTCCTGTAGCAGCCACCCCCAGGAGAGGCCCCGGGGACATTGGCCCAAGCCCCTGGTGCTCGCACATCTTTCTTCAGAAGAGACTGGAAAACCTGAAGCAGGGCAGAGACGCCTTCCAGCTGGAAGGCACTGTGTTCCCTATGCCCTCAAACCAGGGGATTTGCCTCTGCCCAGGGCCACTGAGAGACCTAGAGCCAGCCACTGAAGCTGCAACCTGCTGGGACCACCCCTGGGAGCTCTCAACTCCAGGTGGAAGACTAAACCTCCCAGCCCCCTTACAGGCACAGGGGCATGTACTTCATTGCACCAGGGCAAAAGGGGGGAAGGGGGGAGAATTCTAGCAAATCCAAGCCTTTCACAGCCACCCCATGACCGAGTAAGTCTCCGCCCAAGCTACAGAGTGATGGAGAATGAAGCCCATGCAGGAAAAAATGACCCCGAAATCGCTTAACCCTCAACCTTTTGCTGGGCACTGCTATTATCCCTGCTTCAAGCCGGGTGGGGGGAGCTACCCCAATACCCCCCCCATCCCAAAGACACTAGGACCTGCAGGGGGTGACACAGGAACTGTTCTAGTTTGCCAGCCCTCAAGATTGTTTCGGAGCCCCCCTGCACCGTAGGCTGCTGTTCTCTAGGGACGCCGGGGCTCACTGCTCTCGCAGGGGATTCTTCGGGTGATTTTTTATTAAATACAACCTAGAAGCCAGACAGCCAGGGGTGGAGTGGCCACCTCCTTCCCAGCTCAGCCTGGAGCTTTAAAAAGAAAACAAAAAAACAAAACAAAAAACAGTATACAACAGTTTTTAAAAAAAAAAACAAAAAAACAAAAACAATCCCCCAGTGTTCAGATTAAAAACCCAAAAGAATGAGCGCGCCCAGGAAGTTAGATCTGGGTAGATGCTGTCCCTTCGGGCCGAGAGTGACTTCTTCACTGGACGGGGGTGGCCGGCTGGAACTTCAAGGGTTCCCCACTTTGCTCTTCTCTCCAGCTTCGATTCCCGCCCCCCTCCCTTCCAGGGGTTCTTTGGAAAGTCACTGCTGTGGATGTTTGTGCAGAGGGGGCGGGCTGGGACGGACGCGCAGCCGGCTCCCCCACGTCCAGCCGCCTTTCAGTAAATAACCTCGTAAACTGTGGCCTTCTTGTCTCCCGAGCCGGTCACGATAAACTGGTCGTCGGTGGAGATGTCGCAGCTCAGGACCGAGGAGGATTCCTTCGACTGCAAGGAAGAGCGGGGAGAGGAGACATCGCAAACCAGCTCATATATAAGGCCATGGAGTGGTGCAGTGATTTATACCAGCTGGCCTTGAACTACTTAGCAAGGCCTCCAGGGAGACACTAGGCTGCGCTAGTTTAGAGAGCCGATTGCTTGAGGATAACGGATTAAGACAAATTTACTACTGGGCTAAAAACCAGGCTCCTGCTGAGACGGCCTCTCCCGCCACTGCCCCTAGTTTAACCCCTTGCCGGGACAAGCAACCCCCTTTGCTCACCTGGAAGATGCTGGCTCCATAGGGCGTCCTCCAGGCATTCAGCAGATTGTCCTTCCCTGTGCTCACGAACCATTTACCTGCGGCAGAGTGTCAGAGCGTGACCAGGACGGAGGGAGAGGGGGGCAAGCCTAGCTCAAGCCAAGCGTGTGGCCCCACCCCCAGATGAGTCACAGGATAGCCCCAGCAAAAAGAAGCAGGTGGGGGAATGTCTCCCAACCCCCTGCACGAAACCAGAGGCATGCACCAAAATTACACCCCAAAGCCAAATGAAGCGGAGGAAAAGGGATGGCTCTGACTCAGGCAGAACCATTGGTGGATTGATGCCAGTGGAGGCGAGGCGGCAGGCGAGGCACTCTCATGCTTCAGGGAGTACCAGGCTCGCTGCAAAGGGTCAGGAAGGAAGGCCCCTCTGCTTCCTCCTACTCCCACTGCAGAGCTGCCTAGGCGCACGGTGCAGAAGGGATTGTCCACCTTCCCCTAGGAGCACAGACATGGGACTCTGAGCAGAGGGGTTATGGGGCTGGGGCAGGACAGCTCCCTCCTACTGTAGGCGGGATAGAGGCAGGACACAGGCCTTCGCATGAGACCCTGGTACGAAGGGGTTCACGGCTCCGCTCGGCCCAGCCAGCAGGTTAGAAGTGACGGCGCCTCCCTACCGCAGGAGGCGAACTTGAGGGAGAGGACGCAGCTCTCGTGGAGGTGGAGCTGGTACTTGTCCGGCTTGGCCACGTGCAGGATCTCCACGTTGCTGCTCTCCATGCCGACGGCCAGCCACTCCCCCGAGGGACAGTAGCCCAGCGAGAAGATCTGGGGGAGAAGGCAGAGTCAGGCCCTGGGAAACGGGTCCCTGCCCGGCTGGCTCTGCGGGAGAGGGGAGAGCGCCGTGCGGCGACTGCCCCCACCCGCTCGGGCTCTGCGGCGCCCCCTACCTGGGAACTGAAGTCGTGCTGCTGAAGCTGACGCCCCTCCCGCAGGTCCCAGCACCGCACCGTGTTATCCAGCCCCCCCGTCCACAGCTTGGTGCCGTCGTTGGAGATATCGATGCAGCTGGCGCCGTCCGTGTGGCCCTGGAACTGTCTGGAGGGGAGAGCGCGGCCGTCAGGCCCCGGAGCCTGCTGCAGGATCGGGTCCTGCGGCCAGGCAGCTCCTCCCCGCTCCAGCGCCAGCCAGCCGCACCGCCCCGCGCCCTGGGAAGGGATGCCTAGCCGGCGGCAGGCAGACCCCGGGCCTCACCTGACCAGAGTCTGGTTCGGCAGGTCCCACCCCAGCAGTCCATGCACCCCGAGGTGTGACCGTCGCCAACCGGCAACGAGAGGCAGAGGTCACCCGGCTGATCCCAGCCGCATGCACTTGACCCGGGGGGACCACACAGGGAAGGCCCTGCGAGCTACGGGGGCGTGGAGCGGGCCTCACCTGACCAGAGTCTGGTTCTGCAGGTCCCACACCACGATGTTGCCATCGCTGCAGCAGGAGAAGCAGACCTTGGCGTCGGGGCTGATGGCCAGGGCGTAGCAGGCGGGCGCCGAGGAGGTCAGCTCCGCCTTGATGCGGGGGGTGGGCGCGGCCAGGTCCCAGATGGACAAGGTGCTGGCCTCGCCCCCCACGATGAGGCTGCGCCCGTCCGGGAGGAGCTTGCAGGAGCGGATGTAGTTGTCACGGTTCTGGGGAAGGGAGAGGAGGTGGAGCAAAGGGGTCAGTTACTGTCACGGCTCAGACATCCGCTCGAGTCCTAACTAGGGGCCAGTTGAGGCCTCCCAGCTCCGGAGGGGACTCCCATGGGAGAAACCCCAGCGGATAGGACCATCTGCAGTGCGCCCGTCTGGGCGATGGGAAGAGACCTGCAGCCCACACCCTCCGGAGCTTGGCTTCCGGCACTGAACACACATGCCTGGGGGGCCCAAGAGGGGGCCTTCATTTTACTAGCACGCGATTGTTAGTGCTTCATGCCCACAGCATCGGCTCTCCGCAGCAGCTGCTCAACAGACACGGCTGGTTCTGGCACATGAACAAGAGGAGCAACCATGCAAGAGCCTGCGGGATGGGGCTCATGGCCAGGAGCAGATTAGTCAGGAGGGACACAGGCCCTTCTCCCAGGTGGGAAGGGCTAGTGATCAGGACACTGTAGGAGACCTGGAGTCTATTCCCAGCTCTGCCACAGACTCCACATATGACCTTGGTCAATTCACTTAGCCTAGCTGTGCCTCAGTTTCCTTACCTGTCAAATGGTGACAGCAGCACTTCCCTGCCTCACAAAGGTGGTCATGGATTTAAGGCCAGAATGGGCCACTATGTTCATCTCGTCTAGCCTCCTTCCTAACACAGAACAGAGAACCTTCTCCAAATAATTTATGCACCACCTCCAATTACTAAAATACAGATTTCCCCTCTCCTAAATTTCCAATGCAGCTTGAAATGATCATGACTCATCCGCTTCCTTGTTTATGCATCAGTATCTTCAAGGTCAGCACAACTCCAGGAAGAAGATTTGTTACCAGACTGCTGCTTTAAGGCCAGCAGGAAGATAGCTCTGTATTTTGTTATCAGAAAGGGACATACTTGAAATCTAGTCAGGCAATGCTAAAAAGAGAGTTCCAGGTCCTGTCCCTGCCTCAGTGGCCCCAGAATCCCATTTTCCAGGATGTGTCTCTCTCATTAAACGAGGGACTACAGACCCCATAAGCAAAAGCAGAAACGGACTACGGCCAATCCTGCAAACACTTATGCAAGTGCTTAGCTTTAAGCACATGTGTAAGTATTTGCAGGACCAGGGCGTCAAGGACTAGATCCAGGGGAAAACAGTGAAACTGGTTACGCACATCACTGTCAAAACCAACAGACTCATTTCCTGTCCGCAATAGTAATCCGCTCCCCGTGTCCTCCTAACATATCAGCCAGGGAATAGCGCGGCTACATTTTCATTCTCACCAGATCATGACGAATGTGGACAGAGCTTTGAAAACCATGCGAGCCCTGTGCATGGGGGTGCGTTCACACAACACTGGGCTCGTGTGCACGCGTGTGTTCCTCAATTGGGGTGCATGCTACTGAAGGATTTTTGCCCTTTGTATATGCATAGGGCCTTTTCTCTAAGGATCTGAGAGTGCTTTATACCACCACCCCGCCCTTTCATCCACAGATCTTAAACCACTTGACACAGGAGGTCAGTATCATCACCCCTGTTTTCTAGATGGGGAAAACCGAGACATACGGAGGCAGATTGACTTGCCTGTGGTGACCCAGCAGGCTAGTGGCAGAGCAAGGAACAGAACCCAGCCCCCTCCCTGAGTCCCAATCCACACTGCTTGATTCGAGGCCCGGCTCTCTAAGGAAGTAGCTCAGTTATATTAGCTCCAATTTACAGATGGGTAAACTAAGCCACAAACATCAAGTAATTTGCGCACAGTTTAAAGGGAGGTGAAATTTGGAGGTGGGGTGAGGCACGGAGCAGGGTTTAAATTTATGTCCATTAATTTTTTTTAACGACTCCCTGTGACACACAAAGGCCTACACGCTACCGCCAGAGGATAAAATGCACCGACTGGGAGATACTGAGATATTCTGATGACGGGGGCCAGAGACACACCTAGACAGAGATACCCAGGCTGCTATTGGCCACCAATGCTCACAAAATCCTTTGCACCCAGCATCGTATCGAAGTACCAAGAGGCCCAAATCCTCTTTGTGGAGTTTCTACTGAACTAATTTCTTGTCTTAAACGGTCACATTAGCCCAGCGGCCACGCCCCACCTCAAAGGCGGCAGCCAGGAGTGATGGGGTATATTCAGGCTAATTTGCAGACAACCTCCCATTTGTTTCTCTGGGTGGGAACTTTGCACCGACGCTCATTGCGCCCGCAGGTCTCTGGTAGTCTCCGGGAGCACCTCTCTTACTCCTCTTGGAGAGCTGCTTAAATGCAAGATGCCCATCTAAATGCTTCCCTAAACCGGACACATCCATGTGCTCTCATCTGCACCCACAAACACTGGAGGCTGCATCCAGCCCAGCAGGGTCTGTCCCCCTCGAGGCTGCACCGGAATTCAGAGGACATAAAGAACATAGGAGCTGCCATACTGGGTCAGACCAATGGTCCATTTAGCCCAGTATCCGACAGCAGCCAATACCAGAGCGTCAGAGGAGTATGTCCAGAACAGGGCAGCTGGAGTGATCCACCCCAGTCTTCCCCTCCTGGCCGTCAGAGGTTTAGGGTTGACCCAAGCACGGCATTGTATCCCTTAGCTAACAGCCATTGACGGACCTAACCTCCACGAACTTAACCGGGTTCGAAAAAGAACTAGATATTTGGCCAGAACAACGTCCCCTGGCAGTGAGTTCCACAGGTTGATTGTGTGTTGTGTGAAGAAATACTTCCTTCCGCTTGTATTAAACCTGCTGCCTACTAATTCCATCAGGTGACTCCTGGGTTGTGTGAAGAGGTGAACAACACTTCTCCAAATCACCTTCTCTATACCAGTCATGATTTTATAGACCTCTCTCATACCCCCTTTCTAAGCTGACCAGCCCTAATCCATTTCTGCTTCTCTTGTCCTGCCCTCCAACCCTTCCCCTTACCAGGCAGTCCAGCTGCGCCACGGGCGTCTTGGTCCCAGGCTGCCCCACGTCCCACACCTTCACGCAGCCCTTGCCCCCCGTGTAGACGTGCCGGGTGGAGTTGCTGATGGTGACGGCGCAGACCACCTCGCCGTGGGTCAGGGTGTGGAGCTGGCGGGCGTGCCGGGGGATGCCGGTGCCGATAAGGGCGTCGGGAGGGAAGGGGACCGGCTGCATCTGCCCGTCGGCGCTCACGTGGAAGGAGTAGGCGCTGGAGGAGGGGGAGAGGCATCAGCAAGACCCAGTCCCCTGAGCAAACTGGGTCCGGTTCTCCCTCCACTCCCAGAGGGCACATCACATTAATCAAAGCCCAGCATCAAACCCAACACCTCCTCGAAGCCAGGGGTGATTTAAAGGGAAGGAGGCAGCTCAGCAGCAGCAGCTGGATCTGCTTTGCCATCCAATGCCCCAGACTCACACCTGGCCAGGGCTACGCCCAACATGGAAAGGGGGCACACAAGGGGAATCCCCGCCGCCCCGGCACAGCCCCCCCCCCCCCATCAGCTCAGCTCGCAGCCCCCTGCCAGAGGGATCTCCCTCGCCCTGGTGTGTGCAGCACTTACGGTTTGCCCGAGGTCCCCGCCTGCATGCCGGCCGCCAGCCCCGGGACACGCATGTGGCAGTGGGGGTCGTAGCCAATCTAGCCAAGCAGAGAAGAGAATTCCCTTCAGTCACCTGCAGGAGGAGGCCGGCCGGCCGCCTCCCCGCCACCCCACCAGTGCACTCACCAGAGGGGAGCGGCCGTAGCCGGTGGCTCCCACGGCCGCTGCTGCCCCGTTGAGCTGCGAGGACACCAGGTGCAGCCCCGCGTAGGCGCCAGCCCCGGCCATGTCGCCGTTGACGGAGGGGTGCGCCATGCCGAAGGTGGCCGGGTAGGAGCTCTGCATGGCCAGCGGGTTCCTCAGGCCCAGAGCTGGGAAAGGAGAAAGTCACAGAGATAGAGGAGCAGCAGTGGCCAGGACCGGGGGCGGGAGGGAAGAGCTTAGGGCCAACCCAAGCTATGGTGTGAACAGGCCCAACCTCACTGCTGTCCCTGGGAGCAGCATCCGCTGGCCAACGTGCTCGAGGAGCACGGACGGGGAGCTGCCTTGCTGACCGTCGGGCAGCTGGCTCTGCCTTCGGCTGCCCCCCGCCCCATTCAGCCCTGGCGCTCAGCGAGGCTCCAGCCCCGGCTCTAGGGCTGCCCCCTGGCTTTGGGAGCTGATGGCTGGGTACCTGGAGCCAAGTTCTCATTCTCCCAGGACGAGGCCTCTTAGAGCCACCGGACTTGATATCACAGAGGTGGAGGAGGCGGCTGCTGGGGCATCCTTTCCCCATCACACCACTCCAGCCTGGCCGGGGTGCCCTGTCCCAGCAGCCTGGCCAGGCTCCAGGTTAGCCAGGTATGGCCCGTGGTGCCACTTCTTGAAACATGGGAAGCACCCGACTGGGGTCCAGTCCCCCGCACAGGGCAGCGCCAGAGCCAGCGGCCCGGGCAGCCAAAGCCCAGTCTCCGGGGTCACCGCAACAGGCTGTTCTGCATCCAAGTGCGGAGCGACTGCGTCTCGCTGCCCCCCAGCCAGCGTCACCTCAGGGGTCTCCCCAGCCTCCCACTACCTGACGAATCCGCCGAGGGCTTCGCTGCCCCCGGGCGGAACTGCTGGGCGGTGCTGCTGGACCCTGGCACCGTGGCGTCCCCTGGGGAAGTCGGGGTGCTGGACTTCAAACCGGGAGCTGCGGCTTTCTCCGCCTGCAAAGCGGAGAGTCCGACTCAAACCTCGCCGCAGCAGCGGCCTGGAAATGCCCTGCCCCCCCCGGGCACCGCCTCCAGACAGGGCTTTTCGGGGCACCAAACCCCACCCCAGAGCTTGCACTCTGCTCTGGCAACCCCCTCCCAGCCACTGCTCTGCAGCCCCTCTAGCCCCGAACGGGCAGCCACCCAAGCCTCTGATTTACTGACTGGTTGGGAGCAGACAGCCCAGCCCGGTTTCCCCCCCAGGAGGAGACGTGCTGGGGCCGAGGCCAGGCCCCAGACAAACATCGCTGTGAAATCGGGGTGCTCCCGTGGGCACGAGAAGGGGGAAACGGAGGACTCTGGAGGGTGACTGCCCTGGCGCTTGTCTAGACTAAAGCCTGGCGTTGGTTTAACTCAGTGTAGTGGCAAGGATACAGCCACACTGCTCTGGCACACAGCACCCCAGCAAGCCAAGCCCGTGCTGTGCAGCAGGCCAGCTACGTCCGTGCCCCCAATGCACAGGGGTCAGCACAGGAGCCTGGCGCAGAGTGGAGAAGGACCCTACGACAGGCCATCAAACTCACCCCACCCAGGGCAGAGGCTGGCTGCAGGAGAAGCCCAGGAAACACGGTCCTACTCTCCCCCCCTGGAGCGGGCAGCGTGGATCTGCCCTTGCAATGGCCTCTGTGGCTGGTGGGGCGGACTCCTCTCCAGCAGAGCCCCCCAGCTCTGGCGGGCTGCCCCCAGGGGCAGAACAGCTCCACTCACACCAGGAGGGGCATGAACCACTCCACTAGCACTAGGCAGAGCGACCCGGCTTGTTCTGCCGAGGATGCAGGCAACTCCTCCGGGCCAGCAGGAGCAAACGCTGGGCTTGGCCACCAGTGCAGAGGCCACGTGGGGCTGGTTTTACATGGTCGCTTCCTGACCATAAGGCCCTGCCCTCTCCTGCCGCACCCAGAGAGAACAAGCAGCCAGTTTCATAGCCCTGAAGTCTGGGCAAAGCCGGACCAGCGTGACAAGGGGACTGTGCTTCCTCCCCGCGCCCTACTGCTCCCTGGATAGCAGGAAACAAACCAACCCCATCACCCCCACATACCGTAGGCTGGTCCTTGCTCCGGGATGGGGAGGTGCTGCTGGACGAGGCCATGGAGGTGGGACTGAGTGGCACGGCCTCCTTTCGCTGCAACGGGACTTTGTCCACCCCATTCTCGCGGGAGGAGTATGAGTGGACGCTGTGCGGTGAGGAGGGGTCCTGTGGTGGGTGGGGGGAGAAGAGAGAGAGAGAGAGCACGAGAGAGAGAGAGAGATCGACCGGCCTCAGGTCGGGGGGGCTCCGGCTGCTGACAGGTACAGGAGCCAGGCATCTCCCGCAACACCAGCGGGGAACTCCATACAACAGCCAGAGGCAGGGTGAGCTAGCAGTTAGAGCAGGGGTGGGTAGACTGGGCCTCTCATCTCCTGGGTTCTGCTCCCAGCTCTGGGAAGGAGTGGAGCCTCGCAGGTTAGAGCAGAGGGGAGAACTAGTCCAGATTCCTGCGTGCTCTTCCCACCACTCCGGGTCTAGTGATTCGAGCAGGACTCCTGGGTTCCACCTCCAACCTCTGCTAAACCCTAGTAGTGCAACCCTAACCTCTGAGGGCCAGTTTTGTCTTTGGTAACAGGGCCAGGCCCTCCCACAAGGAAAGGAGGTTCACGGTGCGTCTAAAGCCCACCAGACTGCACTGCAGCCCATCTAACCGCCAACCAGCCGAGCCAGGGCATGCTCCCCAGCACTGACCTCATCCACCACCAGGTTGTCCTCGCTCTTGTCCGCATCGCTGCCCTGAAACGCAGAGAGAGGAGCGTTCACACCCAGCAGCCGGCGCGGCCCCAAGCACAGAGCTCTGCCCAGCTGGAGACGGGAACCAGGTTTTATCCCAACGGGTCATGGCACCACTTAGGCAGCTTCCCATGGAGGACTGCTTACGGCTGGGCACATGCCAACCCAGCCTAGACAATTAGCTAGTAGAGGGGAGAGGCCTCCCCCTCTCCTGTCCCGGGGACATGCCCCCACCACCAGCAGCTACAAAGAACCACTCACGTAGTCCGTGACAAAGTCCTTCTCCTCGGCCTTCCTCTTCTTGCTGTTGCTCAGGTACTCTGAGATGGCTCGCACCCGCTCCCCGTTGGGCAGCACCAGGGAGCTCTAGGGAACGAGAGGAGAAGCAGATGCCTTACGAAGCTGAGACAGCAGGCCCGGGCTTAACCCCCCCCACACACCTCTTTTAAAGAGGGATTGCTGGCCCCAAAGAGGCCTCTGCCCTCCCCACCAGAGCAGGATGGACACGGATAACGGCAGAGCCCCCCACCCTCCACCCCACGATGTTCCCACAAGGCCACTGCCTTAGGACAGCTGGATTCTGCTCTGCCCATGGGACACCTAAGCCACTTAACCCTCCCCTGGCTGCATCTCTCGAGCAGTGCGGGACGAACGGAGGCTCCATTCTCCCCTCTGACAAGCCCGCAGGGCAGCAACGCGACCGGCTGATGGGGGCAGGGCGTAAAGCCGGAAGTGGGATCCAGCCAGGAGGTGAGCTCCTGGCTCCAGGGCGTGCGCCTGCCTCTGGACCCAGTTGCCACGCAGCCAGACGGGCGGTTGACGGGCCTTCCCTGGCTGGGACGTGGCTCCTCCAGAACCAGCTTAGGTCCCGGCAGAAAGCGGGGGTGGGGGCACGGGAAAGAGGAGTGAGCTGAGCTCCATGGCACCCAGGGCTCTGCTGGCAGCTTGCGGTCACAGCCCCGCCCACCCCCCCGCAGCCTGGTTCCCACTAGCCCGGAGGTTTGTGCAGGGCAGCAGAGTAGGCTGGCCATGGGGCCACGTGCACATCAAGAGTTGCAATCTGGGAGATACCTCCCACCCCCAGACGTGGGCACTCCCAAGCCTACTGAACCAACTGCCTTCTTCTTTCCCCTACTGGCAGGTCTCCGGGAACCCCCCCCCCACTATTTGCACAGTGAGAGAGCTGCAGAAGTGCGTGTGTCGGGGTGAAGCAGGGGTGGTGGGCGAAGGAAGAGGGAGATGAATCCAACCCCCCCAACGGGGAAAGTCTGGATTGAGGGCCAGGGTGGACACGGAGGGAGGGCTTCCAGGGTCATAAGCTGCAGCCGCGTCAGCCCGAGTGGGAAGACTTTGCCCACCTCTAGCCCTAGTCATAAGGGGTGCGGAGCCCTCCCGCCAGAACTGCATTCCAAGGGGTGCGCAGCTTCCAGCCCCCATGGCGAGCTGGAGGCCGGGTTCACGCGAAGCCCCCTCTTCCCCCCGTAGGGAGGTGCCATGCACTGCCTCCCTCCCCGTGCAACACAGAAATGGGGCGGCGCGCGCCAGGAAAGAGATTCAATCCACCATGACCTTGGCCGCCTGCCAGCTCCTTACCAGCTGCAGCAGCTAGGATGCTGCTGAAGGTTGCAACCCCTCTTCCGCCAGACCCACCGCCTCCTCCCCCACACCGACAAGGGGAGGGAACCTTCCCCCCCACACGGCTAAAAGGAAGCTTTTAAAGACCACCCCCCGCCCTGCCCCCAACCCAATCTCCCTGGCCAAAGCCTCTCGCAGCTGGAAGGAAACAATAAGCGGAGGAGGAGGAGTACTTACGGGACCCAGGTCTCGCTCTGTCTCCATGGCAACACGGATCAGCAGCAGGGCAAGAAAGGAAGAGAGAAGAGGGTGCTGCTTTCATCTCAGAGCGACCCCCCCCCCCGCATGCACATGCTCCCCCGCCCCCCCTTATTCCTCTCTCCGGGAGGCAGCGTCCGCGGCCACCCACCTCTGCAGCTTGTGGACAGGATGGGGCTGGTCCTGGAGCGGGGGTTCAGCTCCCAGGATTTGGAACCCTGGCAGCCGCCCTGGCTGGGTCCCATCCTGCACCACGGTGCCCAGCCCGAGCGTTCCAAGAGCGCGTTGCACCCCCCCCCCAGCCCCCGCTAGCGGCTGGGGAGTTCCCCCCACCCCACCAAGTATGTGGCTCCGGGCGGAATTGGCCCTGGCTGTAAGCGACCCCCTGCTGGCAAGGACTGGAGGGAAACTCAAACCCCCTCCCCACCCAGAGGGCCCGATCCACCGATACCCTGCCCCGTGCCCGGCTGGGATGAGTGAGGCCGAATCACCACCTGCAGCACTTCGCCCCGTCCAATCGCTAACCCCAGTGCAAGACAGGAGGGCGCCCAGAGAGACTGAGAATGGCCTTCACGCGCCGTCCGAGGCTGGCCGGGATGGGGTGTAACCCCAGGGCTCTGCTTCCCCTTGCCAGCCATACCCCAGGTTCCCTACTCTCTCTGGAGTTCACCCTCTTGACAGCTGGGAAGTCAGGGTCAAGTTTCCCTGCTCTCCTAACGCCCTACACCCCGGCCCACAGCCCTACCTCTGTGCTCACTGTCGTGAAGTCCCCTGTCGTCCTTCGGGAGGAGCTGGGCCTGAGCTCCCAGGGCCCCGGACAGAGCCAGCAGCCCAGAGGCTCCACCGATGCTGGTGGGCTGCATGCCGGAGGAGTGAGAGGTCAGCGGGATGGGAGGGGCGTGGTGGGACAGGTGCTGCGCCTGGAGCTGATGCTGCGGAGAGAGAGAGAGCGGAAGACCGGGCAGATGAGACGCCAGCGCCTGAGAGGGGGCATCTGCTTTTCCCCACCCTGCCCTCAAGAGCCAGGCCAGCCTCGCTGACTCAAGGCTGAGAACCCTTGCAAGCCAGGATCGCCAAAAAGCTGCCGGCAGCGAGATGGACAGAGCCTCACTCCAGCCGTGAAGGAAGCAGAGGTCGCTGCCCAACAGCAGTCAGACGGCAAGCTGGCCGGGGCCCAGAGGAAGCTGGCCTGGCCACTGCAGCCCATGTGGTACCTGCACTACGGACACAGGACGTCAGTCTCCAGAGCTCTCAGTCCAGCCCCTGCCACCGGTGCTACATCCGCTTTAAGAAATAAAGGGAGAGGTCAGAACTACAGCGGCGGGAGGACACGAGTCTGGGCCTTCCCTGAAGAGGGCTCCCAGGTACCATCCCAGACAGGATAACGGCGGCCAAAATAACCCTCTTGCCTCCGCCGCAGCGGTCTTGGCTTCCCCCTGGCCACCTGAGATATCACAAGCCAGGAGCCAGGCTGGGCTAGCAGCGTAATTCACCACACGCAACAATCCTCTGCTTCGGCCGGCCACCACTTTCCCCCTTCCTTGGTGAGTTTTGGATGGCTAACACTGGGAAGATGGTGGCAAAAAAAAATCTCTTCCCAATAGGGCCACTTGTCAATTTCACTTGCAAACCAAAAAAAAATAAACCCCAAGCCCATCCCTTTCTCCATCTGAGTCCCTAACACCCCTTTAATAAAAGTCAATTACAATCCACTTTGCATTCTGCACGCTTTACTTTCCACATTTCTCTCCGTGGGGCCAGAGAGAGCCTGTTTCACTCTTGTTCAGAGTCCTGTTTCATTTGCATTTTTAGGGCTCAAACACTCAGGTGGCAAACTACAGCAGGGAAAAGTCTCTGTTTACAATGCGACAGAAAGCTGGTCAGAGAAGCACCTTGCCTGGCGTTCATTTTTTAATAAGAACCTTGTGGGGGCATTTGATTTTTTTCTTTTTACAATCAATACAGAGGATGAATCTGGAGTCACAACAGAGCTTGATTGTGACCTTTCAACTAAAAATAGGCATAGAAGGATCCCATGTTTGTTGGTAAATGTCATTTTCACCATATACACACACATTGTTTCCAGCAACACTAACCGAAACTTACAAACAGGCCAAGTAAGAAAAATACTCCTTGTAAAGTGTTTAAGAGTTTTTAATTTGTGTATATTGACACTTGAGGTGATGTTGGCAGTTTGTGTTTTAATGGTTATAAAGTTTTAACTTCTTGATTCTCAGCATCGACTGCCAATAAATAATTGGCTGATCCACCCATAATTTCCCACAATGGTGAAAATGGAAACATATGGGGAAAATGCTTTAAAAGAATCGATATTATTCATCAAAATTACATATAAAAATAGTGAATTCGGCCAAGCCTTGCTAAAAGGGGTGATGCCTGTGGGTACATAACCCCCGACATACCAGCCCCCAGAACCCTCAGCACCCACATCTGTTGAGCAACAGCAGCAGGATAGCGTCACACATCAATTGTCCAGCCCTGCCATGATCCAGCTCCATCATTTTTAATTTATGCCTCCTAAGCAGTGCTCCTCTGCCTCACCAAGGTAGGCAAGCGCTAATGCTCTTCGACCCACATTTGGGGGAGCCTCTTCTCTCCTGCACCATTTGTTCTGCTTCTGTCACATCCAGGTCTCTAAGCCTCCAACTCTCAGCTGCGTTCAGCTTTCCCCATCACAGCTTGGACGAGCCGAGCTGCCAATCCTCCCCGCCGCAAGGATCCATAACGCTGCCTCGTCTTGGTTTGTTCCAGGCGCTCTGCTCGGCGTCTCATGTCCCCAATCCTTGGCACGCCGTGCCAAATCCAATTACCCTGTTCCATTATCATTTTCACATCCCTCCGTTTAAAGGCTCTCATAATCTGCTCATTAAGTGCGGCTATGGAGCAAGTTGTCACCGCTCCTTTATTGGGCCTCCGCTTCCTTCCCCGTTTTATTTCTGCCAGCGTCTCACATGCTTCCCCTCCGCTCTCAGCCCCAGGGTGGGATTACGCTTCCCTTATCCTCCCACCACTCAGTACAAAGTCCCCAAGAGGGCTGGCTGCGCGCCCCCATCCATCCACCTGGCTGGCAACTGGCCTGACACAGAGACAGCCATCCCAGCTCCCCTAATGCACATTCGCCAACTTTCAAGGGCGCTCGTCTCCCCACGTCCCTGACCAATAGCTCTTCTCTGGCCTTTGAAACCCACACAGTCCCCCAAGGCCAAGAAAGGGGCAGCCCAACCTTAAAGACAATTCTAGGGGCCGCGCTCAGTGGGGACTGAATGGGGTTGGGTTAACACACTCGCCCATCTGCACTGGAGAGTGGGGGGTTCACGCTCAGAGGGCATTTCCAGGGAATCTTTGGAGGCACGCGTTTTCGCTGGCATCTCAGGAAGACGAAGAGAAAGGTCACTGCCCTCCAGTGAACGGAGCTGACCACGCCCCATCCCGTGTGGATGGTGCATCTCGCTGGCAGAACACAGGTGTGGAGGACCTAAGGGGTACCTACAGCACCGGCCCTTTAAAAAACAAAACCCCATCTGCCCTGCACAAGGTTCCCTAGAACTTGGAGACGCCACTCCTCAGGTTGCGGGGCCAATTTTAAAGGGGCAGGAACGTCAATAAAGCAGCTTCGGATTCTACCCCCTGCAATGGGCGGGGGGAGGGAAAGGGGGGAGAGCAGGAACTGCAGCAAGTTGGGGAAGCTGCTTCCCACCTTGCTGTTCGATGCCAGAGCTAGTGGAGTGCTCCCCTCCCCCATCCTCCCACTGATCTCATTACGGGATAGAAGCCCTAAGAAACGCAGCAGCCAAGGTCCCAGACAGCAGCCGCCCCGGCTAAAGTAGGACAATCCCCTCTCGGATGCACCGAGCCGTGGGAGAGGCATAACCCGGTGCCAAGAGAGCCCACTAGAGGGGCACATGGAGCCCGCCTCGGACAGGCCAAGAGCCCCTCCCTCAGCCCCAGGTGCAGGAGACCAAGTTAAACCCCGGGAGTGGCAGTACACGGATAGCTTATCAAAGAGCCAAGACTCTGTGTTTTGTTTGGCTAATACAGAAGTCCAGGGAAGGCTACCCTCCTAACCCTAGACGGGAGGGGAACCCTTTTTCCCTAACACACACTGTGGTCAGCAGCGGGGGGGCGATCCACATACCCCAATTGCCGTGTTCAACTCTGCCATAGTCACCTGCTTGGCTCGCTCCACTGCCTGGACCACTTGCTGCTGATGCTGCGAGGAGACAAAATAATTAAAAACAAACACACACCCAACCCTCCGGTCACCTTTAAAAAGGCAGGCAAAGGAAATGGCATGACCTGATCCTTCCCCACCCACAGGCAGAGGTGCCTGCTTGCCAAGAGGTTGCGAATACAGCCTGTGGCAGCCTGGGACGTTCCAAGGCCTGGCTGGAGCCATGAACGCCCAGCCAGCCTGTACGAGCCTACGCACTCCCTGCCCGCAGATGCAACAGGTTCACCTCACCTCCTGGGACAGGAATGGGATGAGCTGGGCACAGATCACGTTGAGCCGCTTGGCGATCTCCGTCTGGAAGGAGAAAATACATGAACGTCAGCGGCACCTTTGAGCTGCTCGTTGCACATCTGTTCCACCACAGCCCCCTGGGCAGGGCTCCAAGAAACACCCCCTCCCTTTCCTGCCAAGGGCTGCCCGTTGGCCTAGCCTCCAAGCCAAGAGCGATCTGGAGCGAGGAGACACTGTGCCCATCAGACAGCCCATGAGGAGCAGCACAAGCCCCCATGTCCTGACCCTATTCAAACACACGGGTTACCTTCTGCCTCTAGAATCCCACTACATCCACCACACTTAAGCCCTGTTGTGCACCACTGAAAGCTTCGAGTGTGTCACGTGTAGATCCCCTTGTTGCCAATGCAGCACGGCTGGGGCTAAGCGGTTACCACGTCCCAGCCCAGATTTTGCTGCATTTCAAGCCGAATTATACACTGGTGCTGGGAGAACCCATCTATGAGATCTCTCTCTCTCCCTCACACACACACACACACCCATCCACGGCTCCCAGAAGCTAGCTCGTCTCTCTCCTTGCTGGAGAGAGGGGGGATACCTACCTACGTTTACTGAGGGCAAAGCAGAGAGTGCAGAGCAGGGCAGAGCTGCGAATAGAACCCCGGAGTCCTAGCCCCACCAAGTCCCTATTCTAACCAGTGCACCAGGCTGCTTTGCCCTCCATGGCCTCTTCTGCTTCAATGTGCACGCGTGACGCTCCACACTCCCCCTTTAGCATTACGGTGCAGCAGAAACCAGTGCCATGTGTGGATTCTCCCGCTCAGTGGAGCGAGCGGAGAGCCATGTGCCGGACAAGCGTGCAGGCTGCCGGGGCTTGTTTCCTCCTCGGAGAGCTCCCTGGGAAAAGGGGAGTCTTGGGGGAGGCAGGTTGTCAGCTCTCTGGAGCAGGGCCAGTTGTTTTGTTGTTTATGTAATGCCTGGCGCAGAGGGGCATTGCTCCAGAACCGGGACTCCTGGGCGCTGCTGCAAGCCAAATACACACTAGTTTCCACCCACAGCGGAAAGAGGACTAATGTTCCCCTGTTCCCATGCACCCCCTGTCCCCTGGTAGCAGATACCGCCACTTCCCAGAAGCCACTGATACGTCAAAGCCCATCTTCAAGCGAGCTTTTCATTCATTGCTCTATCTCCCCCCAGCCCAATAGACACACTTATCTGCTTAATACCCAGCTCTGCCCCCTCCCTTGACAACCACTCTCCATCCTGTGGGCTCCTTCCAACCCAGGCCCTCCAGACCCAACTGGAGTCCCGCCGCCCAGCTACAATTAAGGGGAGAAGGCAGTGGAACCGCTGTGTGATCCAGAGAGCACCTGGAGGGGACGGGGGGGGGGGGTGTCCTTACTGCAGGGGACACCACTCAGCTTCCCTGGGAAACCAAGTAACAATCTCCCCTAGACAGGTGAGGAACAGAGCCCCCTGCACCCCAAGGCTGATCCAAGCACCGGCAAGCCAGTCCCTGCCAACTCAACACTCCTCCGGCCCTGGCAGCTCTCGGTGCACGGGGGTGAGAAGCCCACAGCATCTCAGAAGCCAGATCCTAGCATCCAGACCAAGTGCTGACATGCCTGCTATGCCCCACCCCTGAGAAAGCTTCCCCCAGACTCTCAGTGCAACCATCTCCCCATGGCTGACACCTAATGAGCCATGCAACACCAAGTTTCGGTGATAGCATCCTGCCCCCCCAACACACACACCCCCATGTCCTGTCAAGATGCCCACCCCCAAATGTCTCCTCTTCCCACCAGAAATAGTTATCCAGCCCTGCCGAGTGCTAATTGATGCGCTCGGTGGTTTGCCAGGAAGCCCTGGAGAGGTGCTCTCCTTACAGCTGCTGTTTTTCTGCAACACTTGAGTGCCACAAGCAATCAGAAGGCCTGAACGCAGGAAAAGGAAAGGAGGTGGAGAGAGGACAGCACAGCACTTCAATCAGTGCCCCGAGCTACCAAGCTGGGCAAGGCCAGACAAAGACTTCCCCCCACCCTCCACTGGTTCCAGCTTCAAGCAGCTGCAGAAAGCCGTGAATTAAAGGGACAGGGATCCCCTCAAACACATGGGGGAAAGCCAGGCTGGGGTGACCCTCACAGCCCCCACCCCATGAATCAGCTGGGGGGAGGGAATTCCAACTGAGGAACCCCTTTCCCGTCCTAGGGCTAGTTTATTCACACTGCCCCGAGGCCTCTCTCTAGCATGACCCAGCTGCGGGGGAAGGGAGGGGGACCTGGCGCCCCAACTCTCACCGGCTTCGGGCCTGAAGCAGCTCTGCTCTTCCCAACGCTGGAGCAGAGGCAACAGCTTCTAAGAAGCCACCACAGGCAGGGCAGGATGGAAGGCAAGCAGCCTCTGGGCTTGACTCCCAAATCCAAGAGACTTGCAGGGCCCTGGTGGATGACCTACCACAGCTCCGGGCAGGATTCGAGCAGTCAGACAGAGAAGAGAGCATGAGACCCACCCACGGGTGGCCAGAAAAGGGTCCCCACATCCTGCAGCCATCGCACATGGGATGCACCCCGGAGGGAGTCTTATGGGCCCTTTTATCGCTATCTAATGGGGTGACCCTCATTAGAGCCACATGCCGAGGAGATCGTTCTGAGGCCGTGCAGCCTAGCAGACAGGGCACCGGATTGGGAGTCAGGACAACTGGGAGCCAGGCAGGCAACCTGGGAAAGTCACCCCCCCTCTCTGGAGCCTCCAGATTGCAAGCTCTTCTGGGGAGGGACATTGTGCGTCTGTCTAGCACCTAACACAGTGAAGCCCTGATCTCAGCTGGAGCCTGCAAATCTAATGATCCTGTCCTAGATCTCTCTCACTCATGAAAAACAAAGCCAAGAGCCATGTGCTCTCTGCATTCTCCCCCGCCCCAGCACCAAAAAGGAAACAGCCATTCCCCTCTGCACCAACACACACCAGTCCCCAGGAAAAAAAAAAAAAAATATTGGCAGCAGGTAGTTTCTGGGAAGGATTTAGCCATCTCCTGGGGCCAGCAGTGATGGATTCTCCTTCCTAATGCACTGATGGGCAGCCAGCTCCTCGGGGAGCACTGCCTCCGATTCGCTCACGCTCGTTAATGTGCAATTTACTGGCACTTTAACGCTCTCAGCATGAAAAATGATCATGCTGTTTTCAGGGCTTTCTCTCTCTCTCCACCCCCACCCCCGCTTCCCCTTCGCTCACTATTTTGGGTGGAAAAGTCCAAGTCCAGGCAGATCTGAGGGTTTTTCCCTGGTATAAACAACACGCCAAAAATATCATCTCGCCGGGATCTGCCTGCAGCTTCTCCCACCTGGACCATGGCAGGGTTTATAGTGCAACACGGAGCAGCCGTTAAAAGAAAATCCAGACCCTCCAGCCGCAGTGCAATGAATCCCCTGTTGAACGCTTAGGGACCAGGGCTTCCTTCCCAGCCCGGGAGCCGGCCACAGAGAAGAAAGCCATTCCAACAGAGCTTGGCCCGCTCACCCACCGGCCTCTTCAAAGCTCCGACACAAGAAAGCGGCGCGCTCCAGAGTCACGCGACACGAGGGAGAAACCAGGCAGCCCGGGGAGAAGTATAGAGCTTAACTAGTGCGTCGGCCCAGTACTGACGATTGGCCAGGGTTGAAAGGGACTGGAGGGGTCAGTTGAGAGCTGGTGGGATACAGAACCTTTTGACTGGGTCACCGGTTCGAAGTCAGCCGGAGGGCAGCCGTGGCAGAGAAGCCCAGCGCGCGATGGTGACCCCAGAAGCAGCAGATCGCCTTCGCCTCGTTCCGAACAGACGGCTGGAGCCAACACAGCTACCCCCGGCTTCTTGGCGGTCTCAGCGGAGGGGCTGAGGACGGAGCGGCACCAGGCCCTTGCAGCTCAGAGGACTTCAGTCCCCAGCCCCTGAAGACTCCATCTGGCTAGGAGGCAGCGCGGCCCATTCCATAATAGCTCCCCATTGAGACAATGGGGTTTTGGGATCCTTCTCGGAGCTTACTGAGAGCAGGGCGGGAGACCCGGCTCGGCAAGACGTGCATTGGGTGGACTCTTCCTTGGCTGGACCATTCAGCCGCTCGTCCTTTTTATTAACGAGACTCCTTATTGAGCATTAAGTTAACGACGCGCTCTTTATGCCAGCAGCTAGCGGCGTGCGATAAAGCAAAATAAAACAGGGCTTGTGCGGGTTGGCAGAGGCAGCGGGCGAGGGGGGTGGGAGCAGGCAGCCGGCCCGGGGCATTAGGTTGCCTGCTGCGGGGGGGGGTGAGAACGGGACAAGACCCAGACGAAGGCTCCACCTGGGATGACGAGCAAGCCGAGCAAAGGAGAGGTTCCATCTCCCCGCAGCACCGATAACCTGCAGCCTTCTACGCGGGCAGCTCCCATTTCTCACACGAGGGCCATTGGCTGTCAGAGCGCAGACTTACGGGCCCTCGTTAAAAGTGCAGACAGCACGCTGGCAGGCGGCCAGCGGCACCTGGAATCGGCAGTAAATACTGCTGTCTGCACAGCGAGCGAGCAGCCAGATGAAATGGGGGAGAAGGGGAGGGGGGAGCAGAGCTGGGTCTGTTTCCCTTCGGCTCTCTATCTCCTACATGGGGGCGGGTGGTTCGTGCTTCCCTTAGCCCCTGGCATTACAAGGTGGCCTTTTCCTTCTGCTGGGAAGGCAGCAGAGAAGCAGGCCAGCTACGCAAAGCCATCAGTGCAACCTGGAGCGTAGAATGCCCCAAACGCATCCCCCAATGCTCCTGAGGTGAGGGGGGACAGCCCAGTCTGGGCTGCAGCTCGGTCAACAAAATGCTCCCAAGAGAGACACCCGTGCAACAGCTGGCCGGGCCGGGGGGCGAGTCCACAGGGCTGAAGGGAAGGGATGTGCCCGGCGAAGGCACACGCTGCCAGACTCCTATGCAGCCTCTTTAAAAATAGATGAGAAGAAACCTTCTGTCTCAGAGCAGCTGGTAACCCAGTGTGCAGTGCAGCAGGGGGAGGCAAGGAAAGTCCAACGGCTTCCGAGCCCCCAGAGTCCCCTCCCCACACCCACCTCTGCTCCTGCATGGACTCCCTGATACAGACACGGTGTGGCCACTGTGGGTAGCAGGGCAGATCTGGCAGCAATGGGAGAAGAGCCAACACTTCGCTCTTCCTGGGCATCACAGGGCCTCAGGACACTTGCCAGGCCCACAGGCAGCCCCGGCGTAGCCGCTGAATGAAGCTCACCAAGAGGCTGGTAACTAATTATCTGACAGCTTCCACCAAGGCTCGCAGAGCCCAGTTCTCACCCATCTTCCATTCATTGGCTGAGTGCCCATGGCTTAGCTCAGGGGTCCCATGGCACCAGGTCCCCTGACTGGACAAGCGGGACGGCGGTGAATGTCAAAACCCACCTCCCGCAAGCGCTTGAGCGCACAGGCCTGAAGCCCATCTTCCCTGCATTCTCGCCGAGCTTCCCCAGCACTGTGCAAAGGCTCACAGGGGCGCACGAAGACCACCTCTGTCAGCCACAACTATCCTCATATCGCAGAGGGGAGGCAACACTGAGGGACCGTCCCAAGGGCACTAAGCAAGTCAGTAGCAGAGCTGGAAATGGAATCCTCTACTCTAACTCTGCAACAGTGGCTCCTGTCCTTTTCCATAGTGGGGGGCTGGGCCCCACCCCACCCCACGCAACATAGGAAAGGCAGGGTGGGTGTGACTTTTCGACATCCTTCCCAGCCCCCATCTTGGAAACCCATGGCCCAAGCTGTGTTTTGCATAAGGAGAAAAGCGAGAGGGTTGGGTTTATCTGGGATGGGGATTGGCTACAAAGTGGGAAGCAAGGGTGAGCCCACCGTGGGTTCCCACAGACAGCTGGCGGGAAGACCAGGCATGTCAGAGACTCACCTGTTTGTGCATTTCGATGTTCAGGCCGTAGGACATTTCATAGTACTGCAAGGGAAAGAACACGGCGTCACTAAGGGAGATGCAAGGCTAATGGGCAAACCACCCACTGCTAAGTCCTCTCCAGCACAGGCGTGCAAGGTCGGCCTGACCCCGAATTCCTGCATTATCGGGCCCTGCTGGGATCAGAAGATACTGCCCCAAATCTCACTGCCAAGAGCAGGGCGAGCTCTCCCCAGCACCCCACCCCCGGAAACAGAGAAACAATACAGTAACCAGACTGTCTTCTTCAGACACAGGCCCCACATTCTAGGGGATCTCTGCAGCTCACAGTCTGGCTCCATTTCTCTTCCAGCAGAAAGGAGAGAGATGGAAAAGGGAAACTAACGAGCAGATTCCAACCCCTTCCCCTCCCAACTCCAGCAGTAAGAGCAAAGATGGGGCTATACCTGCCTCTCAATTCCCTCCCCTCCCCGCACAGCTTGGGGCCCAGTAAAATCACAAGACCAACGCTCCCTCCCACCCTCTCTGGCAGCAATAACACGCTGCTGAAAGCCACCAAGGCAGAGCTCAGCCGCACTCATCTCATGAGTGAGCTCACACAGCCAGATCTCCGGGGCAGGTGTAGCAGCCCAAATGCAAACTGGGAGCCAAGGAAACCCAACCCGGTTGGTCTTTCGCTCGCTCCGAACTCTGGGAAAGGGGAGCACCACCCAGCTCACCATGACATAATGTCGCTGGATTTCTGTTTTCTCTGTTGCCAGTTTTTCACATTCTAACTTCAAGCTGTAAAAATAAAGAGACCCCCCACCCCCATCCACCACGAGAACAAGGGTTAGCTGGTGGCACAGAAGCACGACGCTTGAGCAGAACAGACTCATGCAAAACTTTGGTCTGCCCACCCCTAGCCCAGAGAAAAGAGCCACTGGGCAGAATCCATTCAGTCCCATCTGCCAAGAGGTAGGGAACGGGAAAAGGGGGTGGGAATTCAGACAGGCACACAGGAAGGAGCGTGTGTCATGGGCTTCCGTGCTCCAAGGAAACAGGTTGCAGGAAGTTTGAATGTTGCCCCATCTGCTTTCCAAATGTAGCAAGCTACAAAGCAGGGGCAGGGGGTGCATTTAGGGATTGCTCAGACTAGCAATGCAGCAGGCAGGAATCCAGACCTGGAGGACCAGACACGCTGGGGAAAGCCCGTGGGACTAAGCACAGGAACCCTAGACGGGCTTTGGCAGGCTGGGCAGCGCTGCCCAAGAAGAGCGTTTCAAGGAACTGAGGTGGCTTCTTACACTCTCGCGGCACGTATGGCTCAGTACCCATGCCGGCGTGGCATGCCACTTCCCGCCCACCGAGACCTAATGCCCAGCGTGGAGATAGAGGAGCGGTTTGTTGCCAGCCCAGTTAAAGGGGCACCGCTTCTCGCTGTCGCGGTGGGGCTTGGCAGTGCGTTACCTGTGGTATTGGTTTTGCAAGAATTGGAATTCCTCCTTGATCCGGTCCAGGGTCTCTGGGTAGGTCAGTTTCAGGGACTGAGGGGTTGTGGAAACTGTGCTGGCAGCTGTCGAAGCCACGGCGGGCGCCTGGAGATGAACCTACGGCAGAGGGCGTGGAAGGAAGAGGGCAGTCACCGCAACATGGCCATGCTATTCACGGAGCCTGCAAGAACCAGGCTTTTGGGAGGGGGACCACAACTGCAGAATCCCCAGTCCCAGTTCCTGGGGCCACCATCCCCACACCTGGCTCTGTCACAGGGGAGAGACAGAGAGCAGGCACTCACGGGAAGGCGACAGCTGAGGGAGAATGGACACAAAGGAAATCAGCTCCTCGAAGGGCGATCCTTTGCCACCTTTGGTCCCATCTTGACAGCCAGGTTTTAACAGCTAAGCTGGAGAACATCAGCACTAAGGTGAATGCAGGACGGACCGTCGGAGGGGTATTAAACCAAACTCCTTCTAATTCCTTGCGCGTACACACAACTTGCACCTGTTTTAAGCTGATTTAGCTAAATCAGCGCAACCCCCTGCGTAAACACTGGTCATTCAGTTTATCTTGGACCCTCTTCCTAAGAGAAACCGGAATAAGGGCGTCCACACTGCCTTTTGCACTGGTTTAAATTCACACTTCAAGTGGGACTCTCACGCAAAGGCAGAAGCACAGATACTTGCAACAACTGCTTCCTCCGTCTCCTAGGCGGGGCAATCCAGACAGACCGGCCTGCAGGGATGCGGTGGGGAAAGGGGTCAATTTAGCGCAAATAAGGAACGCCCCAATGCTGCTCCAGACAGGGCCGTGGGAACGGAGTGTAACCGGGGCACTCACCGGGGGGCGGTTTTGGGGGAACATCTTTGGAGCAAAGCAGGAGTGCAATCCCAGCCGTATCTCACGCCACCACTCCCGTCACGGGATCCTCTTTCAGGGCCCAGGCCCAAGGCCAGCCAGCTCCAGACTCTGAAAGAGACAGGGACAGCCACGTTCCAGCCAAGGAAACTCAAAGGAGGAGAATCCCCATCACTCCTGTCCCGCCAAATCCCAACTACCACCCGTCCTACTACAACCAACCAGAGAGCCCTTGCTTCTCATCTTCCACCATCCCATGGGACAAGAAGGTGAGATCCAAACAAGAAATGCTTCTTACATTTCAAAAGCAAGGTCTCTGCCGTACACCCCTTCTCCATCATCCCAGTACAGCAGTGCCCTCAGCCATTGTACATACCCAGAGGTCCCTTCCCCACCCCACAATAATCTCACCCATAGTTTGAATCAAGGCCCCACATACTCAACAAGCCCGCGCTCATTTAGCCACAAACTGTCAGGATCCAGCTCACTCTGGTCTAAATTCCAACACCACCGACCCAGACCGCTCCTCGCCCAGCTCGGTCATTAAGATCCCACCCTGCAGCCCGTTCATTACAAGCACCTGGCTGGCCCCCATCACTAAAATAGCAAGGCCCACCAGGCTTGACTCATGTAGTTCCCTATGCATCCCATAAGTGCCTATGTCCCAGCTATGCACCTAGCCTGCAAGCACCTCTGCCAGCCCTCCCTGGGGGAGGAACTCAGCCCTCTTTATGTGGGTAAGGCCCTCGACAAAGACAGCAGGGCACTCCCCAGCATTGCCTCTCCCTAGCCCAGACCCACCCAACACCACCACGAGCATATATGTCCATGCACAGCCACAAGCAGGCAAGTAAATACAGCCCCCCCCCCGCCCCCATCCTTGCAGGCTCCCTTGCTCCTAAAGGAAAAACCCAGCAACCCCCCCCCGCCCGCCCCATCCAGTGATGCCCCTGGCATCCTCCCTCTAGTGCCCCCTCCACGGCTCCCCTAGACAATATTCCCACTTACGGCCACCCCAGAAGAAGCGCCCCACCAAACATCCGGCTATTCCTTGCACCCCAGAAAGCACCCCCTCCCACCTGCACCCCTCCCTGGCGATCCAGCAAGCAGCCCCTCCCTTGCAACTCCAAAGAGGGCCCCCCCTCCCTGCCCCCAAGTGCCCCCAACTCTTCCTCCTGCTAATCAGCCCCCCCACCCTTTCTCCTGCCCCCTAGAGAATGTGCCCCACGTGCCCCCAGCAAGTGCCCCCCCCCCATGCAAACAATGGGCCCTGCCCCTCCGCCGCAGGTAGAGCCCGGCGGGCAGGAAGCGGCCCCCGCCGCCCGGCTCCGGCTCCGGCTCCGGCTCCCGCCCCCGGGGGGACTCACCGCGCCGCTGGCCCCGGGCGGCTGCGCCCAGCGCGGAGGGGGCGGCCGGAGTCGGGGGCTGCCCGCGCGCTCGCTCCCGGCCGGCCTCGGCCCCCGCCCGCCCCGCCACAGCGGCAGCAGCTTGGCTGGGGGGGGGGGAGCGCGATCAATGAACTAGCGCCAGCTCCACGTGGGGCCTGGCTCGTGCGGGCAATCGCCGAGCCGGCTGGCCAATGGGAGCGCGGCGGGAGCGGCCCGTCCCCACGTGGGGCACGGCTTGGCTGCCGCCGATTGGGCGGCCGGGACCTGCCGCCGGGAGGATGTGTCAATCTGTGGAACGCGATGTAGCGGAGAGGAAGGTTAACCCTTAAAGGGACAGGAGCGCCCAGATAGGGAGAGAAAGAGAAAGTGAGAGAGAGAGAGAGTGTGTGTGAGTGTGTGTGTGCGCGCGTGTGCGCGAGAAAACGTAACATGCACGAGAATGAGAGTGCGTGTGAAAAGATGAGAGACTGAGTGTGCAAGAGACATTGAAAGCGTAAAGCGCAAGAGCGCACAGGTGAGGTTGCGTGTGCAAGAGCGTGCAGGTGGGGTTCCCTGTGCAAGGGCATGCAGGCGAGAGTGTGTGCACAAGAGCCCACGGGGGAGGTGTGCGTGTGCAAGAGCGTGCAAGTGAGGTTCCATGTGCAAGGGCACGCAGGCGAGAGTGTGTGCACAAGAGCACGTGGGCAAGATAGCGTGTGCAAAAGTTATTGGTTGGATGAATGGCAGCATGCTGTGGAAGGGAGTTGTGTACAGATGGGATCTGGCATGTGCTGTGTATAAGCTAACATGTCAAGTGACTCATTTGGGTTGTGTGAAGGGGTTGTGTAAGTGTATTGTGCATATGCTAGTAATTGGCGCTGGGTGCAAGCATTTGGGCTGTATGAATGAACAAGACAGACAAAGATGAGAGAATGACCATGAGAATCCATGTGGAGGGGATTTTTGGAGCTGCATGGGTGGTGGCTGCATTTTGGCTGCACGGTTGGTAAATGTCATAACACAAATGTATTGTGTGCCCATGGGTTTTATCTCTGAGTGAGCGATGAGCAAGTAGGAGGTGTGCTGAGTCGAAGGGTGAAGGCAAGTGTATTGTAGGTCAGGCTGCTTCGCTGTGTGTGAGGTTATACAGTATTACCAACCCCAAGCTCTCAATCAGGCCCTCCAAAAATCACGAGACTGGCTTAAAATTCGAGAGAAAGAGAAAGAGAAATAATTTTTATTTTTTTTCTTTTGCCTTCTTGTTTCTGAGCCCATAGGTCATGCTTTCAGGCTTTTCTCCATAACCACAAGAACTAGAATCTAGTGGTGTTGGAACAATTTCTATAGTAGGGCCAGGTGCTAAAGATTGAAACCATCTATTTGGGTTGTTATCACTACTTTAAGCCAGGGGGTCCGGCAGTACTCCCAGAAACCCTCGTTCCAGCACCTGTCCTAGACAGCTGAAATTCACTCCACGGGACTCCAGGTTTTAGACGATCGCTTAAGACTCTTGCAATAAGATTGTAAGAGCTGGTAACACTTCCTGGTGTGTTGTGAGTATGTACAGAGTAGGAGGGAGGAATTGATATTAACAAATTTTAGGGAGAGGATTAAAATAAGACAGGGATCCCACAGATCCTTGAAAAGATGGTTGCATTTTTAGGTACAGGTCCTGCAACACTAGTCCATCTGCTGGCCTAAAGGGGTCCACCCAAAAGGATCCAGTTGTAGGATCGGGGCCTTAGACATCAATTCTCCATTAAGTCATTTTCTTTCCTTCAGCTTTTAAATGAACATGAAAAACATAAGAACGGCCATACTGGGTCAGACCAATGGTCTGTCTAGCCCAGTATCCTGTCCTCTGATAGTGGCTGGTGCCAGACGCTTCAGAGGGAATGAACAGAACAGCGCAATTATTGAGTGATCCATCTCCTGTCATCTTCTAGTCCCAACTCCTGGCAATCAGAAGTTTACGGATACTCAGAGCACATGGCTGTGCCCCTGACCAGCTTGGCTAATAGCCATTGACGGACCTATCGTCCGTGAACTTATCCAGTCCTTTTTTGAATCCAGTTCTACTTTTGGCCATCACAACATCCCCTGGCAAGGAGTTCCACAGGTTGGCTGTGCATTGTGTGAAGAAATACTTCCTTTTGGTTGTTTTAAACCTGCTGCCTATTAATGTCTTTGGATGACCCCAGGTTCTTATGTTATGTGAAGGGGTAAATAACACTTCCTTGTTCACTTTCTCCACCCCACTCATGATTTTATAGACCTCCATCATATTCCCCCTTAGTCGTCTCTTTTCCAAGCTGAGAAGTCCCCATCTTATTAATCTCTCCTCATATGGAAGCTGATGAACAACATTTATACCCCAAAGGATCCCTGCCTGCCTCACTCAGCGGGCACCTCTGTGCTTGACGGTGACAAACCACCGGCACACAGCAACCAAATAATGGCAGGGGGAGGGGTGAAGAGTGTGAAATTTTGGTCAAGGGCATCAGAGTAAGCCTAGCTTCTTATGAACAGGCCATACAGAGCCGATGGAATCGAAACACACACACACACACACACAGGAGAAACAGCATGAAATTAAATTTGACTTCCACAAAAAGTTGAACTGGGACAGCCGAGCTTTGATCCACGGACATATTTCATGCCTGAAGTTTAAGACTAACGGAGCCAGCCTCCCCAGTTCTCTGTGTAAGGAGCGATGATATCTGGTGTTTTCATCTTGATTACAATCCTTTTGTTCTTTTAAAGAAGGCCCTGGTTTGAGACATGCTAGGTACGAGCAATGCAAGGATCTCAAAGCTCTTTGCTAACAAACCTCCAGGCCACTTCAGGGAATTATGCAAGCCTCATTTTACAGCTGGAGACGCAAGCTCAGGGAGATGAAATCAGTTGCCCCTCAAGGCAGAAGTAGAACCCAGGCATCCTGCATCGAGTCCCCTGCTCGAATCCCTTCCTCACTTTGTGCAGCGCCCGCTCCCCACACCGTGGCAAAGGGAAGAGAAGTGTATTGCAGGCATACAGGCAGGTGTGTTTTAAAAGCTTTTCCTGTTTAAATTTAGGGAACGGAGGTGGATGGAGCTGACAATTCCCGCCCCCCCCCCCCCCCCAACCTGTATGAATCTTCCGTTCCTACAGGACACAACATCATGCAGTGGAAAGAATCACATAATAGGCAGGGGAGGTGGAAGGAGAGCCTGAGTTTCCTGTTGAATTAGTGGGTCTGCTTCCAGCTAGGCCATCTCGCCCCCCCCCCCCCGCCCCAGTGCCCCCTCCCACACCCCCAGGCCTGATGAGAAAAGGCCAGGCTCCCAGTTAGTATTCCACTGGGCTGGGGCCAGGTCTGAGCAGTGATCAGGCCTGGAGCTAACAAAGCGCAATCTGGTTTGACCAGCAGGGAAGGGTTTTGGAGTATCTGGGACCAGTGGGTAGCGATCTCCAAGGAGCAGGTTTTGTGTGTCAACGCGTTGCAAAGAACCGAGTCTCTTCCAGCAAGGCAGCAATCCTGATGGGGGGAGGGTTGCTCTCTTTCATTCTTCCTCCCTAATCCAGAGGCTCCAGCTACATCTCCCTGCTCTTGGCTTTCAGTGCACGTCTGGTCCCCTTCTTCCTTGCAGACAAACACCCCGAGGCAGGAGCAGGGAGTCTGGGCAGTTGCACCCTGCTGCTTCTCTCTAGCCCCCTCCCCTTGGGGTAGGGTAACCAGATGTCTCGATTTTATAGGGACAGGCTCGATTTTGGGGTCTTTTTCTTATATAGGCTCCTATTTCCCCCCACCCCCTGTCCCGATTTTTCACATTTGCTGTCTGGTCGCCCTACCTCGGGGCACCCTTCCCTCTGCCTTCCACGGTCCCCTTTCAGTCGCTGCTTGGACAGCCGGGTTCCCCCGCAGGATCCCTGTGCCAGACGCCAGTTCGGAAGGCGCCGCTCCCCCTGCAACGTGGGCACGGCCTGCCGTGCTCCCTCTCTTCCATCGCCCGAATGTTCGCAGGAGCGGGAGAGGCTGAAGAAAGACCTTTGTGTAAAAGGACCCTGGAGCTGTATCAGCTTGTCTTGCTGCAGGATCTCTGGGGAAGGGAAATAGGGTCAGAGTGGCACTAGAGAATGGATTTTCAACCTGGAGGCCACGATCCCCTCACCCGTCCTGTGGCAGTGGGGCAGGGCGGGGGGGGGGGTCGCACAGACTGGTTTCATTATACCCTTTTGCCCCACTCTAAGTGCTCACACCCATTCCTGTGAGGTAGGTGACTCTCGCTATTCCTGGGGAAACTGAGGCACGGGGAAGGGCAGCGGGGTTTGTGGCACAGCTGGGAATAGAATGCAGGTCTTGTGGCTGGTAGTCCCCTTCTCCAACCACTGTTTCGATCACTAGTGCAGCGAGTGGCAGGGCCCAATCTACGCTACTGCTCTTCTTTGTACATTTCTTCCCACTACTCTTCCACCCCTGCCCCGTTTCCTTTTACTGTTTTCCTAAACTAGGCCAAACGGTTCTCTCTCCCCAACCCCCTTCTCCTGTGACTCCCCCCCTACCTGAATGAGCTTTTCCATCCAGACATTTCCCCAGCTGTGATTGACAAGATCCACTGATTTTGTCTTCTTTTGTATGTTAGCTAGTTGGTTCAACATTTTACAATGGCTGCAGGTCAATCCAGGGTCACAGAGCGAGGAATAAGACATTTCAACAACGGTAGCTATGCCAGTTCTGTATCTTCTGAGCGGCCATGGCCCTGTACTCCTATTATGCTAATAGCCACAACCGAAGGAAGAGAGAATCCTCCGAGTCTCTGGGCTTAGCCCTTTCTTTATAACTTTGCACACGGTCCCAGATCTGTGTGTGAAGTCCAAATTGCGTTTCCAGCCACCGCAAGTCAAGTAACAACTCAACGAAACCTTTGCATTCTGCCTCCCCTATAGTAACGTACACAGATCAACATTTTGAACATCAGGCCCCTTTAAGGGGTTTCAGACCAGACCTCCAAAATCAATAGCCACTGTTGAAAGTCTCTGGCGCAGCATAGACAAGACCCAGGAAGGAAGAGCTAGATAGACAATTAAACTGCTTTTTTAGCTACGGTCTCTAATGGAGGAACCATAGTGTGGCTGATCCATTAAAGGCTCAGACTTAGGGCTTGTCTACACTTAAAACGCCGCAACTGCGGCACTCCAGTGAAGATGCTGCCTAAGAGGCAGGTCCTCCCGTTGGCATAGATAATCCACCTCCCCGAGAGGCGGTAACTAGGTCAACACGAGAAGTCTCCCATCCACCTAGCGCTGTCTGCAGCGGGCGGCGGGGAGGTCAGTTTAACTGCGTCGCTGCGGGGCGTGGATCAGTGTCCGCATCACGCTCCCTGTCAGCACCCGGGCCAGGCTGGAGAAGCTAATGATCCAATCAATGGACCAATCCAATCAGCAGTGATGAATCCTGGTCACATGCCACTTAAGGCACATTGCGCAGATGCTAAGAAGACAGCGTCACGCAGGGGGCATGGATTTTTCACACCCCTGAGCAACGTAGTTAGACTGACCTAATTTCCTCGTGTAGACCAGGCCTTAGAAAAACAGCCCAAGGGAGTAAGGAGCCAGTTTCTGAAAGAATTAACCCCTTCAGGCCCCTTTGAAAATCTCATTTGAACTGTGTTTGTAAAAATGACTAAATATGGCTCCAGTCCTTCGAACACTGACACAAACAGTCAGCTTTGAGTGCTTGGGTCGTTCCAATGGCGTCTGTGGGAGAACGCACGTTCTCTAAGTGCGTGAATCCTTTCTGTAGGTTTGGAGCTGGTCATTTACCATGTTTGTACTGCACCTAGCTTAACAGGGTCCCAACCCAGCTGGTTTCCAGGCACGACCGTAATGTAAGCATTACATCAGACGAACGACCAGGGGTCGGCAACCTTTCAGAAGCAGTGTGCCGAGTCTTCATGTATTCACTCTAATCTAAGGTTTTGCGTTCCAGTGATACATTTTAACGTTTTTAGAAGGTCTTTTTCTATAAGTCTTTAATATATAACCCAACAAGTGTTGGATGTAAAGTAAATAAGGTTTTTAAAACGTTTAAGAGCTTCATTGAAAATTAAATGAAAATGCAGAGCCCCCCCTCCCCGGACCCGTGGCCAGGACCCGGGCAGTGTGAGTGCTGCTGACAATCAGATCGCGGGCCGCTTTTGGCACGCGGGCCATAGGTGGCCTACCCTTGATAATGCATCCGATGAAGTGAGCTGTAGCTCATGAAAGCTTATGCTCAAATAAATTGGTTAGTCTCCAAGGTGCCACAAGTCCTCCTGTTCTTTTGTGAAAGCAGAGAGGGTTTCACGGCGACGCCAGCAGATCAAATTCAGGCCTAAATGGGAGTTTAAAAAAATTACAAACCGTAAGAGCAACAGAACATTTGAATAAACACTCCCCTACAGCATTTGCAGCCCAGAGATGGCAGCCTTGTGTGAGAGCAGGGGACCAAGAAAGTGACATTGACTAGACACAAAGGGGAAATTGACTAATGGCTTATCATGCTGAATAAAATGCAAAAGGGAAACCAAAAGCGGCAGTTTGATTTTATTTTGTTTATTACCGTCACTCGGCAAGGCCCGTTCAAGGTGCTCTGGCTAGCTAGGCCAGGCCAGGAGAGTTATTCTCAGGGAGAACTACCTTAGGAGCTGGAAACTCAAAATGAACCAACCAAATCTTCCCACACATCAGAGGATTTCAAACAGAAGTTCAGAAAGGCTCCCCACAGCCAGGGCTCTAACCTCAGCCAGGGCAATGGCCGTACTTCTTTATGCCAGCCAAGCATGACTCCTCACAACACCGCTCTCCCAGTGTGCTAAGGGGATTACTTAATCCACCACAGCGAGCCCAGCTCTAGTACCTTGACAATCCATGCACAGACCGCATGCAGCTCCCCCTACTCAAGGGAAAGATTCACTCTCTCCCCATCCACCACAGGTGTCTATATTTTTGCTAATATGTGGGGAGGTGGGTGTGTATAGCTGAGCCAGCACCTCCCATTGTGCGACTCAGCTGCCCTTATGATATTTTAAAATGTAATAATGGAGATGTTTCTATTTTTGTAGATGGTGCTGATAATTTCTGGAGTTGGGCCATAAATCTCAAGGCACAGAGAGATGAAATTACTTGCCCAAGGTCACAGCGAATCATTGACAGAGCGGCGGAAAAGATGTGAGCAGCTCTGACAAGCAGGTCTTTGCACTAACCGCTAGGCAACCCTTTCCTCCCAGAACTAAGAGAACCCAGGCGTCCTGACTCCAAGGTCCTGCACTGGCTACTAGACTGCACTCCCTTTCTGATGCCTTTTGCTGCATATTCTGAGATGCAAATAAATATTCAGAAATGGACCAGGGAACCTGGGTTTGCGGTTTTGGCAAAACCTTGTGAGTTATATGATTGGGTTTACAAAACCTGGACCAGGATGGTTTGAGGCTGGGTTAGGCTTTATTCATGCCATCAAATTCATGATATATATGTGTGTGAGAGAGAGAGTGCGAGTGTGTGGACATGGAATCTGCGAATCAAAAACTCTAGACCTAAATTTTACCCCTCTTTTCCTTAATCAATTCTTCCCCCCCCACACACACCAAGAAATTACAGCATCTGCAATAACAGCCTTTTGTAAACCCTACAATGCTCGAATGGCAAACTGTAGTGTTTGGATGGTTACTCTGTTGGTGTTGAACAGAGTCAGCGCTGGAGAAGTGGCTCAGTTACAGGGAAATCTCGATGTGACACATTATCATGACAGCTCCTAGAGGCCCTTACTGAGATTAAGGCCTTCTTGTGCTAGGTGCTGTGCACACATAGCAAGACCCAGCCCGCCAACAGTTTCCCATCTACAAGAGAGACAAAGGGTGGGGAAACAGAGGCACAGAGCAGCAAAGTGACTTGCCCAAGGCCACACAGGTGTTCGGACTCCCAGGCCAGAGTGCTACCTCTGCAAAGTCACTCATCTTGCCATAGTAATATCCAAAGGGTTAAAGCAATGACGAAAAGAAGTGCCCATAATATGTCTGTCTAATCCCAGCTCAGACCTCTGACACCCCCCTCCCCCCTGCCAATTGCATCCTTCTGGAAAAGAGCACACAGACTTCAGCGCTGACAGTGTTATTCATCATGATGGAACCGCTTTCTGCTTCCACCTGGCTGCCTGATGTCATCCTGGCTCAAGAGAGGGTGGCCCGAAGAAACCTTATGGCACTGCTGGAGGGTTGACGCTTGAATCAGTAAACCCAGAGCCAGAGGGGAGGAAGAGAGCCCGGGCAGCAAGCAGGGAACAGCTGGGGCTCACTGCATCACAAGCAGAACGTGTACCAGGTTAAATAAAAACATCCCCAAGCCATGCCTGCAGCTGTGACCTGGTCATTGCTGGCTTGCTATGTCTGGATGGGAGGCCTTCGATTCAGATGCAGGAGTTGGTAAACAGGGGGCACTCTCTCCTCTGTGTCAGTACCCACCCTAATATCCCAGTGAGTTAGGGATGGCTGTGCGACAAGAAGCTGGGGGTGACCACTACGGGGCAATCCTCCCCCTTTGAATCAGTCCTGAGCCCAGTGTGCCCCAGCATGGTAAGAGGGGCTGCGGTGGGTACCTCAGCTGGGGGATGCTCTTTCCTCGGAGCCAGGGCTCCAACACGGAGGGATGCTAAGGTTGCTTAGATCCCAGGTGTCTCTGAGCGCCTGACCGCTTCTGATCATTAGAGCCTGGGCGGCCCTGGCAAGAGCAGAGATGTGAACAGCAGTGAGGTCAATAAATCCCCCCTAAAGCCCACCCTGGCCATTTCAATGGGATACCGTGTTTCTCCTCCACGTCCTCCCCGCCGCTGTTGCATGGCCTTGCTGTGGCTCGCCCCGGAGGCCGGCCTGCGATGTGCTCAAAGCAGGTTGCTGCCATTACAAGCGGAAGCCATTTGCAGGCCACTACAAGTTTTATTGGCCCTACCAAGCCCAGGCATCATGCTGTATGTTCTGGAGCGCCACCTACTGGAATGTTCTCTCGTAGCATCCTGTTTACATCCATAGCTGTCAGTCGACGTTTGGGCTGCAGACCCCGGTTTAATAAATGTCAGACCATTCATGGGGCAAATCTAGGCTAGGGAAATAGATGCTAGCAGGTGAGGGTGAACCCCAGGGGCAGCTTTTCGTACATGAGGCTTTGAAGTGGGTCTTTTCTTGTTTCCGTCTCCAGCTCCCTTCTGTCGAAACACAGCCCCAGCCACACACCTGCTGATGCCCAAAGGACTGTTTCCCATGCTTTCCGCACGGGAAAGGCCGAATGGTCCGGTGGCCCTTCCTGTTGTCTGTCATATGCAATCTGTTTCAAACTGCTTCTCTGCCCAGGGCCCGTCTGGTGCGAAGTTCATGATGCGGCCAGGAGGGGAGATCTGGCAGTTAGAGCACTGGGCTCGGCTTAAGAGGTCTAGATCTAAACCGGCTTTATCACAGGCTGACCACGGGCAAGTCAGAAAAGGCCACATTTTCAAAAGTGCCCTGCCTGCCATATCAAGAGATTGCGTTAAAATCTGGCCCTTTGTGTCTCTGCGCCTCAACTCCCCATCTGTAAAATAGGGTTAATAATCCTTCCTTTCTCCCACCCTTTGGCTGCCTTCTCTAGTTAGATTGGCCACTTTGGGGGGCAGGGACTGTGCTTCCCTTGTGTCTGGGCAGCACCTGGCACAATAGGGGTTGAAGCTCAGCTGGGCCTTCTTGACTCTGCTGTAATAATACTGCATAATAATAACGAAAAGACCCCCAGGACGGGGGGGGGGGGGTTCCTCCTTATTTCCTACCTGCTTTTTCTAACAAGCCTCCTTGATTTCCCAGTATTGCGGCTGCCAGGCCTGAGCTCCGGGAGGCCTGCGCGGCTGACGGCATCTTTCAGAGAGCATCTTGCTTTAATCGGGGGGACGTGGGAGCCCGTGCAGCTAAGGAGAACTTCCTGTTGAGCAAGGAAGCATTTGTGTAACACTCTGTCCCCAGAGGAGACGGCAGCGTGGGGCAGCAATTCCAAATGGATTCACGGGGCTAGTTATTTATTTATTTTCTACCTCATGGCCAGGCCAAAAAAAAAAAAAAAACAACAAAAAATGACAAGAAGGGATGAGATGCTGCCGTGTCCCGAGGGGCATCTCTCGAGCGCACGCGGGCAGCAAGGCACGGCGGGCAGCAAGCTCCCACCGCTGGCGGCACTGACTGGCATGGCCAAGGTGAGTGGTGGGAGGGAACTGCCAGGGTTTGAATTTGCTCTGGCTCTGACAAGCAGATTGCGATTGGAGGAAATGAGCATTAGAGGCAGAGCCGGCGCCAGGCAGGGCACAGCCAGGAGGAAGCTCACAGCACACCGGGGCTGGGACAGGGGGGCACTACTGGGAGGAAGCTCACAGCACATGGGGGAGGAAGTGCCCGCCAATGGGGTTCTAAGACAGGGCACTGCTGGGAGGAAGTTCACGGCACACGAGGTCCTAACCAGCCAGGCACAGGGACGCCAAGTAGAATCCATTAGGTGGGAGCTGGCAAAGCTCCTCAGAGAGCAGCCAGCCAGTCCCCTTGGCGAATGCCTGTTCAGTGCCTGTCCCACCCTGGAAGAAGCTCAGTTCAAGGAGGCCAATGGGGAGCTCAGTTCAATCCCAGCCCCATGCCAGTTGGGCTCCCCCAGCTGCCAAAAGAAAGCAGAGCCCTTTGGGGGGAGCGACTGATGCCAGGCGGAGTCTGAGCCGCAGGGGCAGCCCTGCCCTGCCCCAGATCAGGTGCAGACACAGAGAGCCCCAGGGCTCCCAGCCAGCCACAGGAAGCGGAAGGGGCTGCAGGGATGATCAACACGCTGGTCGCTCCTCCTCCTCCTCTCCATCCTAGGCTGGGTGAAATCTGCTCTGGTGCTGCCCCCTCCTGCCCATCTCAGCCCTTTGCAGGCACACCAGGGCTGGCTCGGGCACCTGCTCACCGTTGGTCTTCCTATGCGGCTCCAGATTGCCCGGCGTGGGCCACTGAGCCGCCCTCCCTTTTCTCCCGCTCTGGCCTGTCCACAGACCCTCTCACCAGGCCTTGGGGCACGAGTGGTTCGCTTGTCTTAAATCCCACCGATCCGCCTTCACTCGCAACTCCCCGGCATTTCGCCCCCTGCAAGTTACCGAGCACTAATGACAGGTTTCAGAGGAACAGCCGTGTTAGTCTGTATTCGCAAAAAGAAAAGGAGTACTTGTGGCACCTTAGAGACTAACCAATTTATTTGAGCATGAGCTTTCGTGAGCCACAGCTCACTTCATCAGATGTTTACCGTGGAAACTGCAGCAGACTTTATATACACACAGAAATCATGAAACAATACCTCCTCCCACCCCACTGTCCTGCTGGTAATAGCTTATCTAAAGTGATCAACAGGTGGGCCATTTCCAGCACAAATCCAGGTTTTCTCACCCTCCACCCCCCCACACAAATTCACTCTCCTGCTGGTGCTAGCCCATCCAAAGTGACAACTCTTTACATAATCAAGTCGGGCTATTTCCTGCATAGATCAAGGTTTTCTCACATCCCCCCCACCCCCATACACACACAAACTCACTCTCCTGCTGGTAATAGCTCATCTAAACTGACCACTCTCCAGGTTTAAATCCAAGTTAAACCAGAACATCTGGGGGGGGGGGGTAGGAAAAAACAAGAGGAAAAAACAAGGTTTCCTCTTGTTTTTTCCTACCCCCCAGATGTTCTGGTTTAACTTGGATTTAAACCTGGAGAGTGGTCAGTTTAGATGAGCTATTACCAGCAGAAGAGTGAGTTTGTGTGTGTATGGGGGTGGGGGGGATGTGAGAAAACCTTGATCTATGCAGGAAATAGCCCGACTTGATTATGTAAAGAGTTGTCACTTTGGATGGGCTAGCACCAGCAGGAGAGTGAATTTGTGTGGGGGGGTGGAGGGTGAGAAAACCTGGATTTGTGCTGGAAATGGCCCACCTGTTGATCACTTTAGATAAGCTATTACCAACAGGACAGTGGGGTGGGAGGAGGTATTGTTTCATGATTTCTGTGTGTATATAAAGTCTGCTGCAGTTTCCACGGTAAACATCTGATGAAGTGAGCTGTGGCTCACGAAAGCTCATGCTCAAATAAATTGGTTAGTCTCTAAGGTGCCACAAGTACTCCTTTTCTTTTTGCGAGCACTAATGTGGAAGCAACAAAAACCAACCCCCCCCATCTCCCCTCCGCAAGGGGGCAGAATGGGCCAGATCCTCAGCTGGCGTCAATCAGCGTCGCTTCATTGATTCTCAGGGATCTAGGCCGATTGACACCAGCTGAGGAGCCGGGCCAGGCATCCGCCTCCCAGCTGATCGCAGGGGTGAGGGACTCTGAAAGGGAATTAGCAGCTAGCTGACAAGCCAGAAGAGTTAGTCCCGGATTTCAGCTCCCAAAAGGACATTAAAAGCAGGGCCCAGCCCACTGGTATTCCCAAGCAAGAATAACTCTGCGGAATCAGGCTGGCTGTAATTACCAGAGCGACACAGTCGCAAAGGGAAACTAGAAATCGACCCAGCTAATCGCAGAGGGAGCACAGGGCTGGACAGGAAACCAGCTGGGAACACTCTGTGCAAGGGGCACCATGTTACGTGTACGACACGAGGAGCTAGAAGCCTCAGCCGAGACTGGGGCCCAGGCACCGCACAGACACAGCGCGAGAGCCAAGCCCCCTGCCCCAAAGAGCCTGCAGTATAAGTAGGTGAGGCTGTGGGGATAGCACTCCCCACATTTTACAGGTGGGGAATGGAGGCCAGAGAGCTGCAGCAGCTTGTCCGTCCTCACACAGAGTCAGCGTCAGAGCTGGGAATTGAACCGGGATCGCCTGAGTTCTGTGAAAAGACCCAAAGGATTAAAGAAAAGTGAGGGTCTCTAACACAGCTGCCACGGGGTCGCTGCCAGGAAGCAGGGCCTGTCGCAGAGCCAGTCTCTGGGCAAGCTACCAAGCACGGCCGGCCTGCAGTCGGCTGCCCACGCCACTTGAGCAGTTGGACGGCCCAGCAAGCCGGCTCTGAAGCCCAGCAGCAGTTGAGCAGCTGTTCCAAGCCTTTGCCTGCGGCTGTGTTAGCACCCATGCCTGCTTGTTCCCAGCCGTGCCTCCCTCCAGATACCCCAGCCCTGACCCTTGGCTCCAATTCCTGACCTCTGGCTCCAGCTCTGCCCCTGGGCTCCGGTTCCCGGCTCCTGCGCTGACCGTTAGGCTTGGCTGCTTTGACCCTCACTCCTCTCTCCCTGGTTTTTCATCTGTTGTCCCCAGAATTTACTAGTGGCCTGGGTTGAATGGCCTTTAGCTGTGGGCGGGCTTAGGCCTGCCATCGCCCGGCAACCACCAGCAGTAGGCCTGGCTCCTGCTCTGACCACTAGGCTGAGCTGCCCACAGCCCCATCACTGACCGCCACTCCCATTCGTATCAGCCTACGTGTCTTACATAGATTGTAAGCTCCTTGGGGCAGCGACTGTGTCTTGGCTCTGGGTTTGCCCAGCGCCTAGCACCATGGGGTCCCGGCCCGGGACTAATTAATCAGCAGTGCCTGTGCTCAGCAGTGCGAGGCTCCCAAGTGGCGGAGCAAACAGCCCCCTGGAAACACAAAGTGCCCCCAGTGCTGAGCCAAGATCAACCCCGCCCCTCCCCAAAGCGCAAGGAAGAACCGATTAAAAAAAATCCAACTTGGCAACTCTAGGCTAGAGGTGGGAACTGGCTGTCGCAAAGCCCTGGCCCAAGCCAGGGGCCTGTACAGCAGACAGCACGGTGCCTCCTGCTGCAAATACGAGGGACGGGGAGAAAGATCTTTCCTCCCGTTGGCAGGACTTTGCCGGTGGTGCATAACCCGGGGGGGGGGGGGGGAGCAGGCAATATAGCAGAGGGGGCGCTGTGCAAATCCTGCATCTTGGCAGGGGGTTAGACTAGCTGAGCCTTGTGGTCCCTATGGGTCAGTGATTCTATCCTGTGGGTCAGGACAGTAAAGCCACGTGGGCTGAGGCGATCCAGCGCCCTGAGTAGAACCCTGCGCTGGAGATGCGGGTGGGGGAGAGGGCTGCCTCTCCTACACTTCACCAGCAGGGGGTGGTTGATCCGCAGTGGGGGTGGGAGGCAGAGTGTGTCTGGGGGACAGAGGTGAGGTTGCAGGGTGCTGTGACAACACTGGGCCCCACATGCACCCTCCCTGGCCTCAGCCAAAGCCCAGCTGAGTCCCTGGGGCCCTGCTCCTCAAAGGTATTTGAAACCAGTGGGAGTTGGGCACCTCTGAAGGTCTGGGCCTGGGGGATTGACTGCAGTGGACTTTGAATCAGGGCCGGGCCAAGGTCAAGGTCTCAGTCCTTCTTCCCAAGGCACTTGATGGTACAGGTGCAGGATACCTGCTGACCACCCTTCTCAGCACCTCTGCTACAACAGTGTCAGCTGGTGCAAAGCGCTGCAGGTTAGCACAGGAGACGGGATGCGTGCAGGGGTGTAAGGGGTGCCAGGGGCTGGTGAAGGAGCGTGGGACTCACTCCCACAGGAACTAGCAACCATTTCCTCTCCCCCTCCCCTTCGAGCTGCAAGGAGCCCTGCCCACCTCAGACCACATCAGCGAACAAGCCCAACCACTAAAGGAATGGAGACGCACCCGGGAGCGGCCGGTGCCAATCACGTGGCTCAGTGCTTCCCTCAGCACTCCGGCCCCAGCTCCTTCAAAGGTATTTAGGCGCCTAGCTTCCATAGGAGCCTAAATATCTTTGCGGCTCTGGGGCTCAGATACCACGGTGACAGGCGTAGCGTGTGAGCCAGGGTAGCATCATGCTGCAGAGCAAGGGGCCTGAGCCTGCTCTCCTTGGTCAGGTTACATTCCCCTGGAAGCAAAGGATGGATCAGGCCCTTTCTAGAGCTGTGATCCCTAGCTCCCTGGGGGTCCGCAGGCAGAGGCCATAAGGCATTTGGAGACGGGCTGGCAGGGCCGGAGGGACTGAAGCACAGGAGAGGATCTGCATCGACTGATTCTGCAGGGGCTGGGGGACAATAGACCTTTTTGGGGTGGAGGGAAGCTGATCCACAGCCCACTGGAGTCCCGGGGAGTCTTCCTGCCGGCGCTTGCGGGCTGCAGGCTAGCCGGAGCGCAGTCCTGGGGCGCAGGGCTGTGTTCTCTGGGGGCTCTGGACACCTGGGTTCTCTCCCCACTCCGGTCCATTCCTCCCTGTGGATCCCACCTCTGCTTTTTCATTTGTCGTCCCCAGTATTTACTCCTGGCCTGGGTTCAATGGCCTCTCCCCCTCAGTTAAGCCTTTAGCTTTGGGCTGGCTTAGGCCCGCCATCTCCTGGCAACCACAACAGGTACTCACCCTCAGTAGGTGCTTTAACTCGGTGCCTCAGTTTCCCCCAATGGGGATAGCGACATTCGCCTGCCTCCCAGAGGCTCAGGCTAAATGGCCACTTCTGAGTAGGCTACAGGGAGGGCAGAGCAAAAGGGTTGTGATGGATGGGGCAGGGGGAAGAGAGCATTGCTTGTGGGGCAAGGGGCAGGGATGGTACCACGCAGGCTAACATGCCACCATTCAGTCTAAAGTCCATGGCACTGATCAAAGCCCACAAGGGAGCATCTGAGCCCTGCCCTTCCCAGTGACCCCAGTAGTCCCTCCGCTCCTGGAGGCTGCAAACGGGGCCCACTGGAGCGGGCAGGGGCAGCCAGGCTGGGGGATCGCAGGCAGGCAGGGCTCGAAGCCAGCGAGGGAGCAGGTCGGAGCAGGTTCTCTCCCAGAGACGAGAGCGGACGAGGCGGGAGGGAGAGAGAGACGAGGAGGAAGCAGAAAAATCCCAGCTGGAAGACGCCACCCATCGCCCTGGCCCAGGGCTATCGCCTCCTCCCCAGCCAGGATCCACCCCCCAGCTTGTCCATGAACTTGCTATTAAACTTTCTCCTCTCCTCCAACCCGGTCCTACCTTGTGCCCCCCCCAATCTCTCCTCCCACCCCCAGGACTCCAGCCCACAAGCTCCTCTCCCCCCAGGCTCCACCCTTTTGGCTGCCGGCCAGGTTGGAGGGGGATGCTTGGGAGCTGAGTAATATCCTCCACTGGCAGATCCTGGACGTGGAAGGGAAGCAGCAGCATGGGGGGGGGGGGGGGGGAGTGCAATGTTGGTGGAAAGGCTAGGCTTTCTCCTGCCTCTTGCCCCCAGGCATGTGGGGGGCAGCCCAGGACACTCCCTGCCAGGGGAGAGGGGCCTGAGCAGCGCCCCCAGGGACGGTGAGGCGGGGGAAACAGTGCTAGGGCCTCTGTCCCTGGATGTGTGGGGGGCCTGAGCATGCTCCCCCCTTCTTGGCATCCTCCTGAACAGCCCAGTAAACCGGCTTCTGTGTACTTACCCAGCCCGGGTGCACTGCCTCCCTATGCCACCAGGGGACGCCCTGTTTCCCTTGCCCACACCTGGAGGTGCTACCTGGTTCACTCTGCCCCTCCCTGCCTGCCCCTTTGCAGGGTGGGCCCTGCCTCCCCTGCCCAGCTGGAATTGCAGTGCCGCCTGCCGCCTGCAGGGGCGCCCTGCCAAAAGATTTTGGAAGCAATGGAGCAGCTGCAAGCAGGGCCAGGCCTGAGACTCAACAGCGGGCACCCCACTGTGTGGGGACTCCAGCTCCCCCCTTGAATTGCACGAGGCTGGGGAGCCTCTCCCCTGGAACAGGGTGGTGGGAGGGAGTGGGGGGCACCCGAGTGGAGGCGGGGGGAAGGAGCGCATGAGCAGAGAGCAGCGGGAAGGAGGGAGAGTGACACGTAAAAGGGGGGCTCTCCGCTGGCTTGGAGCCCTGGTTGGGGCTGGAGGCAGGATCCCTGCCAGACGCTGCTGAAAGCGGCTTGTTTTGGAAAGAGGGAGAGCTGGCTGGGCGCCTCGGAGCCCAGAGTTTCCGACAGCGTTCGCTCCGGGGGAAGGGAATGGTTTCAAAGTGGAATTTCCAAGCAGGGCTCCTAGCACTGAGCTCTCTCCCTGGGCCTTGCAAACCAGAGTGAAGGCAGGACAGCAGGGCCCGAGTCTGCCCTGGCTGCTGTTGGTGCAAAACCCCAGTGAGCCTGATCCATCACTCCTGCTTCCCACAGTGGAACTCCAAGGAGCCTGATCCAGGTACTCCAGATTCACTCCAGTGTAACTCCATTGAATCACTCCTGTTCCCCCCCACCCCGGCCATTGTAACTCCAATGAGCCTGATCCAATTACTCCCAATTTACTCCAGTGTAACTCCATTGAGTCACTTTTGATTCCCCCTATTGTAACTCCAATGAGCTTGATCCAGGTACTCTGAATTCACTCCAGCATAACGAAGAAGCATCAGGCCCTAAATCTGATGCGAGCTGCCCCTGCCCCTTCTCTGCATGCATTAAGCCTCACCCGTCCCATATGGCCAGGATCAATTCCACTTCATACCCAGGGAAACCGAGGCACAGAGCTAGAGGAAGTCACCTGCCCAAAGTCATTGGCAGGGCTGAGAACAGTCCTGACTTCCCAGCACTTCCCCCTCTCTGACCCCTAGACACGGCTCCCATATTTCTATGCATCCTTTCAGGCCCAGCGTGCCCCCCACAATCCTCAGCTCCAGCCTCACCCCTGGGGGCACGGAGGGAGCAGAGCTCTCCCTTGTCCAGGCTGGGGCTGGTGGCATCCTGCTCATGCCAGGCTGCCCCCCACCCCAGCAGGTTTGTGAGGGTTTTTATGCAGCTCTGCACAAAACCCCCAGGAACATGTTGACTGGGCCAGGCACAAAACGCAGCCGGCTCCTTCCCTCCCTGCTGGAAAGCCAGTGGGCCAGAGCCCCAGGTGCAACACGCCCCCCGCTCCGGCCTGGAACACAGGAGAACCCAGCTCACGGCTCCGCAGGGGCGGGACAGGGCCCCCTCCCAGCCTTTGGCAGTGACTCCAGGGCAGCTGTGGTCACCCCCCAAGTATTTTGCCCTGTTTTCCCTGCACTCACATGGCAGTGTACTGGCACCCAGCCAGGGGGGCCCTGGCCCTTTAAGAGCCAGAGGCAGAGCAGCGTGGCCCAGCTGGTTTTTCCAGTGATCCATCCAAAGAGCCAGCTCCGTTCCTGGGGGAAGGGAGCAGCCCCGTTGCGTTGCGCCGAGAAAAGAGAGAGAAGCCCCTTGTGCCTGCAGCTGCAGGAGGCGGCTTCCAGGCAGGAAGCTGCCAAGGGGCAGTTTGAGGCTGGGTCCAGGCTGGAGCAGGGCATTTCAACCACTGCTGAGAGCTGGCCCCCTCTATGCCTGGGAAGATAAGAATACCTGGCTGTGCTCACAGTGGGACTGCAATGGGGATGCCAACAGTGTGCAGGAGCCGAGGGCTGGAGCATGTGTGTGTGTGTACAGGGGGGGGAAGCAGCTGGTGCCATGGTCTTGCTGTGATCATTGGGAAAAAAAACAAACAAACCCAAAACATGAGTCCAGCCTACTGAAAAAAAATCACAAGACTAGCTTGGAAAAAGCATGTGACTTTAGAGCTAAGCCACACGGGGTTCTGTTTAGTTGCAGGCGGATTCCTTGCAGTCGAGTTTTTCTCCAGAGCCCCAAGGCTAGAAACTTTCATTACAAACAAATGAAATGGTGCGTCTGAAGAAGTGGGTTTTTCACCCGCAAAAACTTATGCCCAAATCAATGTGTTAGTCTTCAAGGCGGGACCGGACTCCTTGTTGGTTTTATTACAAACAAACCCTAAGCTGAAATCCCCCCTTAGTCACCTGACTCCAGGAGCTGGGGATTGAAGAAGAGCCCCAAATACCCCAAGACTTGCAATAAAATCCCAGGAGTCAGCCAGACAGATCCCAACCCCCTGGCCCAGGCCAGGCTCAGCCTGCTTTGCTGGGGTAGGTATATTGGGGTACCATCCCACCACCGTCCAGCCGGAGCTTATATCGACCACATTGCCAGGGTAGCTCATTCCAGCCCTGCTCCGACTGAACCAGACTACACTGCTGCCAGCGCTGGTCTGCCCGTATTGCTGCATCCGGCCTAGCCAGGGCAGCTCTGATCACACGTCTGACGGACCGAGCTACGCTGGCAGGTTGTAGTGCAGACCTGGCCTCCTTGAGAGGGGAACAAGGCCAGAGAGAACCCCCCTCCCCTTGCACACATGCTTCAGTACCTGGCCCAACACTCCTCGCAAGTGGGGGCACGGGCAGGGGTGGGGAGAGGGAAGCTGGATGTAAAGAGCCAAAGCAGCATAACGACCCGGTGAGCAAATGCAATCCACAGGGGAGTGCTCTCCTGGGTAGGTAGTGGCTGGTCAGGGCTTGTCTCGACTAGACACGTGCCCTCTGCAACCACATCAATGAACACAAACCCCAGTGTAGACAGGGCCTTCGGCATGGAAGCTGGTGCCGTTCCCATTCCAAGACTCTCTGGGTCAACCAGGAGCCACCTCCGAGCAAGGATGGAGACCAGCTTCTGCAGCTGGAGCCCTAGGCCAGGGCTGGGAACTGCCATTTCAGCCCAAGGTGGTGGGGAGGTTGTTCCGGAAGCCAGGCCCCCCCTAGGCTACAGAATCTACCCCCTGCTGCAGAAGCCTGAGTCTGCAGCAAGCCTGGAATGAGCACTCAAGAGACGGCCCCATTCATCTCAGTGGAGCGTTGACTCTTGAGGCATGATGACAATTGTTAGAGAACCACTTAGGGAGCTGTTTCACGGTCGCTCACATCCTGTTAAGGTGCTTACCCCCAAATCCTGAACGGCTGACTGGTCCCTGCCCAGCAGCCACTCCCTCTACAGGACGGGGTTGTCCACTGGTAATGCACAGAGCTGAAGCGTATGGAAAACCGACAGCACGGGGGACCACGTAAAACAAATTGCATGCAACATCAGAGTTGCTGCAGCCGTGACATCATTCGTTCATAGCCAGCATCTCACGTTGGCTGCAAAATCAAGAATCTCGGGTAGAGAGTTTAGATCCAACTGGACACAGCGCTTTGCTTGTTAAGGTAAAGCTAGTTTTGTTCCAGGAGGAGGCAGGTTTCCCCATTCTGGCCCCTCCTCATGAGAGGTGCTGGGCACCCACAGCTACTGCGGTCAGGAGCAGCTGCATGTGCATAGCCACTCTGCCACCAACTGTGTGAGCTCCAGTAAGTTGGGTCCCCTCTCCATGCCTCAGTTTCCCCACCTGAAAACGGGGCGGGTACCAACCTGCCAACATCACCGTGCTTTGAGCTCGTTCCAGGTAAAAGGCCACAGAAACGCCAGCCATGCTGTAAATGGGTGATGCGGGCACGAGGGGTCTGGCCGGACTCGCCAGCATATGGACAAGCCCCAGCTCCTCTCAGCATCGGCACCACATCCATCCTGCCCTCCTGCTGCTGAGGTTGCAGGGGGGAGACGGGGAGCCCCATCTTGCCCAATGCTGTTGACGACGGGAGCAGCTTGTCCAGCTGAGCGGGAGCAAACAGCTGTGAAAAATAGGAGCAGCCACCAGTGACAGGCAACCCCTCACCCCCTGATTACTGGTAGCCTGGACCAACTCCCCCCAGCAAGCCACTGTTATCCCAGCTCCCTACAGCCCCTTTGCTCCCACTGCCTCCCCAGCCGGACCCAGGCTGCTGCACCCACGCCTCTGACTCAGAGCCGAAAACCCCCTGGTTTCTCAACACGCCAGTCCCATATTCAGCTTGAGCAGCACTAGGCCCTAAAAATGATCATCCCCAACCTCCAGGTGAGGACGGACAGCAGCAGGCCTAGGACACCAGGGTTCAATTCCCAGCTGTGCCACAGACAGGGTCCTGGATCTCTCTGAACCTCCGCTCACCATGTCCAACACGGAGAGAAGAATTTGTCTGGTCAATTTCAACTGGGCAGGGTCCCCTCCCCTCCTCTCCCCAGGGCCTGGATCTCATGGGGGGCAAGGATCTCTTTGTAATACAGACAACAGCTGCTGGGTAGAGCAAGGAGTATCACAGGTAGATTCAGACTCCATCCTTCAAAAAGGGGAGCAGACCTGAGCAAATGGCTCTTACCAGAGATGGGCAATAAAGAATCACAAGAGGCAATGATTACTGCTCAGTCTCTCTCTCTCTCTATTATTACAAAAGGCTAATTGGAAATCTGGAAGATAATAAATCACCACGCGAGATCCTGGTTTTACAGGGCTTTTTTTTTTTTTTTTTTTGCTGCTGGCCGGGCAGCAGAAACATTTGGAAATACCAGGCAGAAGCCTCTGTGCCTCTTTGTGTTTTGTGCTTAGTTTTACAGAGTCGGGCAGGTCAGACGAGCGCCTGAAACGAAACACAAACAGCTACGCTTCGCTGCGGGTTGCAGAGGGCTCCAGGGGGAGTGGTTTGCACAGCTTGGCCCCTCCCACGTGCCCTGTTCTGATCTCACATGGCCTGAACTCCTGATTTGGTCCGGTGTAACACAGCTCAGAATCAGGCTCTCATGGCCCATAAGCCAAATCCCATCTCAGCCTGCCACTCCAAGGGGCGAATGTCATGCCTGCCCCAGCCGTCATCTTGCAGCATCCCAGCTGTGACGTGAGGAAGGCTTTACACAGGGGATTTGTTCACTTTCCTGAAGCCCAGCTCCACAGGGGTGGACGTGCAAGGATCAGGCCCAGAGGATGGTGTCCAGCTAAGGACAGGCTTGCACACCATTCCATACAGGATCCTGCATTCCTTGCACCCTTTGAACTCCTTGGTGTGCACGCGTAATGGAGGAGCAGGTGTTTACCCACCTGAGGGTCTCGTTAGCATTCCCGATGCCAGCCAAGACATCACCATCTATCCCTCCTATGATCTCACCTAGGCCAGGCACGTATCATTCGAGGGCCAACGATTTACTGCTGGAGGGCACCGGCGGGATCTCCACGCTCTTTGCGAGCGCTAATTGAGCAGCTGCACCTTTCGGATGTAGGTGAGCAGCATCATCTCTGGTTTCTAGACAGGTGAAGCTCAACGCATGGATATTCAGGCCCAGGTTTTCCAAGACAGTTAAAAGCGCCTCTCTCCTCATTGACAAGAGCTGTTCTGTGCTGGATGCCTGGGCTTAAAATGACATGACCATGGTAACATGGCAAATCAGCGGCAGGGCTGGGAACTGAACTGGTTTCTCAACTCCCCAGCGCACTAACCATTACTGAGCACTGCTTTCCACCACTCCAAGTTTATCATCGGAGGAGCATTTTTATGCTTGCTGCCCCATGCATTTCAACCCTCTTCCAAGTGCCCAGCATATCACCCCCTTCTGTTTCTAAACCACCGATTGCCTTGCCAATTACAACACGCTAAGAAACCCGACAGCAAGCCCTACTTTCCGCCCCTGACCACAGCATTTGGACTGCGATTTCTTTTCCGTGGCAGGCCTGAATGCCAAAAGGGAAAGATTGCTTGGAAAGAGTCACTCAGCTCTGACTTACGGGGGAATGCAAGAAAAACAGTTCTCATTCAGCGAGCTTTTAGGCCTTTTTTTAACATCGATATAAAAATAATAATCCTACCCTAGTCCCATGACACAGAGCCAAGAAACTTGAATGGTTACTGCCTTTGCCTAGCAAGGGGCCTATGGCACCTCTCTGCTCTAGCAACCATTAAGGCACAAGAAGTTAACAGCCATCTAGAAACCTGCTAAACTTCCCTGATCTCTTAGGTACATGGTCCCCCATCACTGCAGTATCTGAGCATCTCACAATTTTTAATGTACTGGTCCCCACAACACCCTTGTGAGGGAGGCTAGTGCTATTATTGCCATTGTACCGATGGAAAGCTGAAGCCCAGAGAGGCTAAGTGACTCCATCAAGGCCACACAGGAAGTCAGTTGCAGAGCACGGAATTGAACTCTGGTCTAAGTCTCAGCCTAGGGCACTGACCACTGGACCATGCTTCCTCTCAGTGTTGGCGGCAGTTTCCCCATCAGTCCACCTCCTGTTTAAAAGGGAAGCCAGGTTAAAAATCCTAATTAAAAAAGAAAAGAAAATTGATACACGGCGAGTGAATGCAGTTTACAGAATCCGAGGCATGGATCGTGCAATCCGAGCAGCTAGCACATAACACAGAGCCAACCGCAGAATCTGTGCCCGTGTTTGCTTTCCACCATTCCTCCCGTTTGTTTTCCTTTCACATTTCACTCCTCTAGGATCGCTGGGGGGCTGCTGAAAGTCAGAACTGGTCAGTTTCACTCACTCTTGCTTTTAGTCATTTTCATATAGCCTTGCCCAATTTCCTGGGGCTTGCCTTGCAAAGCCACCAAAGAAAGGGATGGGGGGAGGGTATTGATGTCAAGAACCCAACCCCCATTCCCACTGAAATGTTAAAAATATATAATTTGAGGCAAACATGTCTATTAATTTGGGGTTTCATAAAAATCCCACGTTTTTAAAAAAAATGAAACAAAACATTTAAACCTATGTATTTAGAGGCCACAAACATCTATGGAGTAAAAGAATAGACCTGACACTGCCATTCTTTAAGGATGATCTAATTTAAAAATAAAAACACATTGAATACAAAAAACACATCATCATGAAAATTTATGTAGTTTAAAAGGAGGCCCAAAATCCTTGGTGCCAGACGCTGCTGTGCAGTGGAGGCGAGGTTGTTAGCAGGAGATGGACCAGGTAACATGCGCTCTCAAAGGGCCAGAATCCGTGTCAGTCTCCAGACAGCAATTTGTTTCCTTTACCACAGAAGATTCCCACCCATCCCCATCCCCCCATTAAAGAATGAGCCGAGACGGCTGCAAAGCGTTTCCTATGGAGCGTCCAGTTCACCCCCATGCGGGCTCGTCACAAACTCGGGTGGCAGTTCACTCCGGCGTGGCGGGGAGACGGGAGCAGACCCTCCCCGTGCATTGATCATTTGCATCGGCTGCTGGTTACTGGGAATATTTTAAGGTGATCAAGCTGCAGGGAAGAACACGGGTTGAAATCGTTAGCCAGGCAATGCTTCGGTGCAATTGTCCTCCTGGTTTTGTCCCGGCGAGGATCCGTAGTTGTCAACACGAATACAATTTGACGCTCTCGGAACCACACCACCTCAGGCTTCACATGGAGTTTACTCTTTGCTTCACAAGCAGTCCCACCCCTGTGCCATCGCCCTCTGCCTCTTCCACGCAGAGGGCTGGAAAGCTACCCTCAGAAGCACGAGACGCACCCACCCACTCAGTGAGAGATCTGAGCCCCTGGACCTGAGAGGCAGGAGGGCAGGTTTTTCTGGCATCGGCCAGCACGCAGCACTCCATATGAGCGTTAAAAGTCTTCGCTTGGCTCCCCCTGGAGGGGGTCCCTCGGGTGCCGTGGCGCCATGCAGTAATAAGGAACTCATTAGCCGTGGAACCAATTAACAAGATAAGCTGCTCTTCCCCCCAAAGCCCTGGTAGGCAGCCTGGTGGGGCCTGGGATTTGCCATCAGCTGTCCAGCAGCGCTGCCCCCCCAGCTCCCGCAGCTCAGGGAGCTCCCGGATAGCTGTAGTGGTTGCGATCGGGCTCGCTCCCGGTCAGCGGTAAGCTGGGCTTGTGCTCCGGGTCCTTTTCATCACACTGGAGAGGCGGACGCTGCTTGAAGAAGTCAGAGACGTAGCGGACCTGGGGGGCAGGGGAGGGAAGAAGAGAGAAAAGAACGAGGCTTTAGGGGATAATTCCATCGAGGGAACATCTCTCAGTGGATCCAGGCCAGGTCTCAGGGAGATCCTGTGTGGCAACACAGGCCGAGAGAGGGCCACGGGGTCTGGCTGCGTCCAGCAGCCTCGGTAAAATTTTGGTCCGAGTGACTTGCCCAAGGTCACGCAGCGAGTCAGTGGCAGAACTGGGAACAGAGCCCAGGAGTCCAGACTCTTTGTGCTTTGGGACCATGACGCCCTGCTCTGCCACACGGGGCGAGGGAGGAAGAGGAGGAGGGTGTGAAGCAATGTCGTAGAGCATCCCGAACAGGTGCTGCCGGCTTAGCTTCTTAGTTCCTCCTCAGCAGCCTCTGCTGGGAGCCAAGCAGCACCCGAGACTCTGATCTGGGGGCAGGAATTCAGAGCTAGACCAAGACCGGAGATCATCCAACCCAGATCTTTAGGCCATTCCCGCTGACCCCTGGGGCGATCGGTTGGGGGACGGGGGGAGGGCACAACAGACCAGGTGCTAATGTGATGGCAGAATGGGTAGGTCGCCTTCCTCAAGCATCAGGCACCTGCAGTTACCTGGATTTGGGCAAGGCCGATACAGAGGGAGGATACTGGATGAGGTCAAAACCACCATCCAGAGCAAAGCTGCCAGGCGTGCAAGATTGTGAGGAGGGGGGGTGGACACAGGGCTGCAAGGTTGGGGGGGGGTGCTAGGATCCATCCGCCAGCAGGAGGCCCCCAAGGCAGAGCCAGAGAGCACCCGGTGAGCATGGAGGGAGGGGTGGGGATGCCCCCGTGCGCTTACAGTGAGGATGGCGATGAGCGCCCCCTGGAGGAGCCCCACCAGCACATCACTCCAGTGGTGCTTGTAGTCGGACACCCGGGTGTAGCCCACGAAGATGGCGAAGGTGATCAGGAAGAACTGGATCGTGGGGCGCAGCAGCCGGGCCCATTTTCCGATCAGCCGGGCCTGGACATACAGCTGGGGAGAGAAGGGTCGGTCAGTCAGTCTCCCCGGCGCTGCCCCCCAGCCCAGTGCCGGCAGGGTCGTTTTACCCAGACATTCCCACCCGGGGATCGCCACGTGGAGCACACACAGGGGCCTCAGAACGCAGGGCGAGAAACGTGTGGGGCAGTGCGACCCTGATGGGGGGGGCAACAGTGATGGTGGGCATACCGTTCAATTCTGCCCCCAGAACTCAGACAGGCAAAGGGATTAACCCAAGTTCACACAATCGGGGGCATAACTGGGAACAGAACCCAGGAGTCCTGACCCCCACCTCCCCCCGGCTCTACCCACTGGACCACACCTCCCTCCAGAGCTAGGAATAGAACCCAGGAGTCCTGACTCCCACCTCCCTCCAGAGATAGGAATAGAAACCAGGAGTCTGGACTCCCACCTCTCCTTGGCTCTACCCACTGGACCCCACTGCCCCCTTTCCCTGCTGTGACACAGCGCACGCAAACCTAGCGAGAACTACTCACTGCCAGGAACACCATGCAGTACATCCCGAAGGAGGAGTGTCCGGAATAGAAGGATAACCTGGAAGAACAAAGACCAGGATCAGGATGAGAGACCTCAACCCTGCCCTCAAATAAGCCCACGGGACCCATCTCGCCCGCCCTAAGGCATCTCTCACGCTCTCAATCCCCTGTGGATAGGTCCCTGGATCAGGACACCGAGCAATGCTTTCCCTCCACCTCCGCACGCTCCTTCCGACTCTGCCCTCCCACCCCATATAGCCTCAGTGAGCTGCGTTCCCAACTCCTCACCGGCCATTGGACCTTCTCTCCCAACCTCATCTCCGTCATCCAGCGGCCAGGAGGCTCCATGTCTCCTTGCCCAGCCTCCAGCGCTCCCCACCAATGGATCTCAGGCTGGTGGGACATTTCTCAGGGTCTGGTCTGGTCTCAAGCTGCCCTCCCCCACCCCCAGCACCCCGGAGAAGGTCCCCCCTGTGTCACCTGGACTCGGTGATGTTCCTGGCGCCTCCCCGGCACACATTCTCCAGCTGCACGTAGACGGAGCAGTTCACCTTGGACCAGTCGGGGTTGCAGACGGCCAAGAAGTTGGGCCGGAGCCGGCCGATCATGTACTTGGCCAGGTCGGTCAGGGACTGGCTGACGGCCCCGCCGAACAGGAACGTCCCCACCACCTTGTAGAGGGCGGCAAGGTAGTTGTTGTACTCGGACTTGGAGTGGAGGTGCTCGGTGTACACCAGGTAGGCCTCGCCCACGGAGACCTGCGGAAGCCAAGGGAGAGCCAGTGAGCGGCCACCCGAGAGGAGCGGTCCCGATGCCGGCTCTGCTCTTGAAGTCGTGGGCGGCAAGGACGGCTGAGCCAATCCCAGCCGGAGCGGCCAGAGTATTGCTGCGGGGTGCTGGTGAAGGGAGCTGCTGGCTCTGGGGGAAGCTCCCAGCAGTGGACAGGGAGGCCCTGAGAGTTATCCCTGCCCTAGCCTCTCCCCGCAGGGAGCCGGGCGCTCGCTCAGATCGATGGGACCAGAGATGCCCTCTGAGCCCCAGCAGGACTGGCTGGTTGGAGCGGGAGTCAGCGAAGGGATCTGCTGTCCAGACCAGCCAGGTCGAGGTGTTTCGGGATGGGGTGGAGCAAGGCTGTCTAAGAAGGTGCTGAGGAAGGGGGAAGTGAAAGGGGGAGCCCCCCAGGTTTCCTTACAATGAGGACGGTGCAGGTGATGGTGACCCCCGCCATGAGCCCGTGGGTGATGGTGTCCGGCCTGTAGGGGTAGCGGATGGAGTCATCGTTGCAGTAGAATCCACGCTTGTACGGAGAGTTCACCAGAGTGAGGATGACGAAGGGCAGGGAGGCTGAAGGCAGAGCGGGGAGGGGTGTCAGGGAGGCTCTCTCTGCAGGAGGGGGCACAGTCCCCCTCCAGGGGTATGTCTCCCTCACTCCCCTTCTCCTCCCTCCTGGAGAGCAGGGAGATACCCGCACTGGGCTCCATGTCCCACCCTGCCTGGCACGGGTTGAACTGAAGTCCCTTTCGCTGCTTTCGAGATTTGCCGGCTCCCGGCCCAGCCGCCCCCATTCACCTGGGCTCGGGGGGCCACAGACCAAACCCAGACAGCACCAGACCCAGCAGAGCAGCCGCCCCTGCCTGGATCTGCGGTGGGATTCGGAGCATCCTCACCCCTAGGCAGCCGGCTCCTGGTTGGAAGGAACCAGACATGGGGCCCCTCAATGGCGAGGCTGAGGGGCATCGGCAGAGGGCAGCGCACGGGGGAAGGCTGCTTCGTCACTGCCCACACAGCACCTATTCTCTGCCTAGAGGGGGCTCCCGAATCCAGAGGGGACAAGGCAGCCCCTCCGGCTCGCACTAGAGTCACTTACAACCCTGACCCATGCCCCCTCCCCCACATGCCCGCGTGTCACTCACGGAGGGGGGTAGCCGGGGTCTAATTCAATGCAGATGCGCCTCTAGGCTGGGGCAGATGCCAGGGAAGGATCCCGAACTACCCAGCCCCTGGCCAAGTTCGGAGACAGGATCCCGGGCCAGAAGAACCGTCAGTCTGACCCAGTACGGCTGTTCTCAAGGATCTTTCTAGCCCTGGGTTGGGGTCCCCGGCAGGACGGCATGGATGGGCCCGATCACTCCCAGGCACCCACTGTCCCCCGGGGGGGTCACGACTTCAGTCACAGCTGCCCTGATTCACAGGACTCTGCCTTCCAGGGAGGAGCTTGGCCCCCCCTGGGCCCTCCCGTCCGCTCCCTGGCTGCTGCTGATTAGCAGAGCCCCGTTATCAGGCCCTGGCAGCTGCCACGCTGCTGTAAACACAACCACCTGCAGAGCGGGAATTGCAACTCAGCTGCAAGGATCGTCTCTCCCATCTGCCGCTCGGCACTAGCCCCCCCCCACGGACCCGCATGTCCCTCACCTGCGGCTCCGGATTCAGCCGCCACAGCAGAATGGTCTAAACCGGAGAGAGCCACCAACCCTGGGTCAGTGCAGAAGTCAAGCAGCCATATTTAGGTAGGAAGGGTGGTCTTGTGACTAAGGCCCCACACTGGCACTCAGGAGATCTGGGTTCAGGGCCCAGCCCTGCCACAGATGCCCTATGTGGCCCTGGGCGAGCCACTTTGGTTCTGCCGCAGTTTCCCCACCTGTAAAAATCGGGGTCATACTTTTCTCCCTGTCTTGCCTAGACTGCAAGGTCTTTGGGGCAGGAGCTGTCTTCTACTCTGTGTACGTACACCACCTCGCACAATCGGGCCCGGATTTGCGCTAAGGCCTTTAGGTGCTACTGGAATAGACAGAGACGTCCGACACTTGCTATTCTCCAAATGCTCCACAGACAGTAGTCAATCCTCACAGCTCCCCATGTAAATGTTTCCCCTTTACAAATGGGGAAACTGAGGCACAAAACGGGGACGTGGCTTTCCCATGGTCACCCAGCAGGTCAGTGGCAGGAGCTGTGGTTAGAGTTTTTGATGGCCAGCCCTGTGCTTATATCACGGCCCCAACCAGGAATGAGGCCCCCCATGTGCCCGTCCCAGAAAGCTTCTAATGTAACTGCCCATAGTTATGCAGAGCCAGGAATTGAACCCACATCTCTGGAGTCACAGCCCCTTGCTCTAACCACCAAACTATACTGCCCCCCAACCTACACCACTACAGGGGGTGGCAGCCTATCCCCACTCTGCTACTGTAGTCAGGATCAGGGGCACAGAGGACTCTTAGCAAATAGTCAAAGCCATGAGGCTGAAGGTGGCCGTGCTGGGGATTTCCCTATCGTCCCATCCGGGCTCTTCCTCTTCCCACCACTACAGCATCCAGCGGGACGAGGCATCCACAGGTCCCCGTCCTCCCAGCTGGGGAGTCGAGGTGCTGACTAAGGACAGGCCGACGCCTGGGCCGGGCACAGAGCCCAAGGAGGTGGGGCCGGTGATTTCAAAACTCAGCCATCCCCAGAGCCAACGTGCTGCCAGCTCCCCTTGGGCCCAGGGGGCCTCAGAGAAAGCTGGCCCTGCCAGCTCCCCGTGGGGGCTGGCTTCATCTGCACCTTCCTCCTACACCCTATAGACCCACCCAGGCGGGGCTGACGAGAGGGGAGGAAAAGGGAGGACAATCGTTCTAGGGCCCCCGAGCTCAGGGCCTCCCCAAAACATCTGTAACACCTGCGTACATACAGCGAAACAAGAGGGGCCCCAGCGAATGTGACATACCAGGCCCCCCAGATTTCTCTCGACAGGCCTGCACCCAGGGACAGGGTATCATCCCCTAGAGCTGCCCCCAGGCCAATGCCACCTCGCGCCTTCTGCGTCTCAGAAGCAGGATGGTGTGCGGCCTCTTACCAGCAGAGACCGAAGCCTCGCTCTGACATGCAGTCAGCCAGACTCAGGCTCCCCCACACAGGGCCAAGACTCTGGGGGACCCCCCGCCCCAACCCCCCTCAATCAACACAGCTGGTCGCCCGTATCTTTGCCTTCTTCAATCCTCCAGCTGCCCCAGTCCCTCTGTCTCCTGTCCACAGCTGGACGAGCAGGGCAGTGACCCTCTCTCCTGGCCAGTCGACCTGCTTCCCTTCAGCGCAGTGCTCTTGGAAATGGGGTCCCAGACCCCACAGTCCCTGGGCAGACAGCACATCCCTGGGGCTGCCCCCAAAGACCCTGTCGCCCTCCTACAGAGCCGCTTTTCCCAGGATCTGATAGCCTCTCTCGACCAACAGGGAGAGGAGTCCCAACCTAACTTTGCGCTCTTCCGAGCCAAAGGCAGAAGGCTCCCTCTGCCTGCAACGGGACCAGCCCCTGGATCAGGATGAAGGTAACGGGCCCCCGGGTGAGGATGAACATAACGAGCCCCCAGCGTCTCTGTCCCCAAGCTGAGGCTCCACCCCACCCCCCACGTCGTCCCCTCGGCCAGCTGGCTCATTCACGTCAATTAAGATGGCAATTTTCAGCCCCAGAGGTTTTACCCAAAATAGCAGCCCCGGCGCCTGCGTTGGCCGGACGAGCAAGCGGTCGTTAGCGTGACAGCTTGCAGCCTCTCAGCAATTACCTGTGGCTGCCGGAATCTGGAGGGGGATAAGGAGCGTGTGCCGAGGAGCCGTTTTCACTAGCCGTGCTCTGCCTTATAGATGGTGCCACGGTGCGTGCCCTGCAGGCGCTGAGTGCTGGGGCAGTGTCAATAAAATCACTCATCCCAATCCTGTCTACCCCCTGCAGGCCATCCCCCAGCTCAGACCCTGCTGCAACATTCCCCACTCTGCGCCCCGCGTGGGGCACAGCAGGAGCCCCCCAGATCAGACGTGCTGCTCCCTGCGTTGCCCCAAAGCCCTGCCCCGCAGCAGAGCCATTCCCCACGGAGATCACGCTCTGTGCTTGCTTCCGGCCCAGCAAAGCCGGGCTGGGCCGGATCGATATTGACACAGGCCCTGCAGGTCTTTGTCTCACACGGCATCTCCACATCACAGGTACCAGGCCGCAGCTACCCCACCTTCCCGCACACAACACAAGCCGCCATGCCAGCTCCCCGGTCCAATGGGCAGCGGGGCAAGTCTCGTTCTGTGCCAGCTCAGACGGAGCAGAGGCCTGCCAGTCGGTGCCGGGGTGGGGCATGAAGAGACGGTCACCCCACCCAAATGGTTTGAACCCTGCCTGCTGCCACCGAAGTGCAGTGGAAAAAGTCACCAGGCTGCAGCACGGGGGAGCACCAGCCCTGGCTCGGCACACAACAGCCCTGGTGCAATGGAGCCCGAGAGCAAGGGGAGGGGTTCCCAGGAGGGGCAGCAGGGGCACTCCAGTGGGGCAGGACGTGAGCCCAGAGCAAAGCCATGAGCAGACGTGCTCCAGGGCTGGCTGGGTCACAGCAGAACTAGCCCTAGCCAGGCAGTTGCGGGTACACACATCCCCCTGCCCGGTACACTGGGGGATCCCCTCTCTCCCCCCAACTCCGCAAGGGGCTCGAACCTCATTCTCAGAACAGCTCCAGCCCTGCAGTGACACCTGGGAGACAGGGCTCTCCCGCGCCCCCCTTTACTCTGCAGATGCTTTGCCCCAGCAAGGGACGGCGCTTTCCCAATGGTGACCCTATGGCGACACGGGGGGAGGAGGAAGCTGGCGGCGCTGGGAGATACCTGGGAAAGGAAGGATTCAGCAACAGGACCAGACCAAGGGCAGCCCCTGCATGTGCTGGAGGAGCCCACCCAGCCCTACCCCCCACTACAACAGGGTCCCACGGCCACCTTCGTGGACCCAAGTGCTGTTCTGGGAGCCAGCCTCCCCAGTGCCTTCCCACCTGTGGGAGTGGCGCCCCCTGGTGTCAAGCGTCTCTATCCACACAGGCAACTTAACCCCTTGAGGATGCACCCGCCACCTTCTGCAACTGATCTAAGAGGCGCTCTGGCAACTGGCATCTCTCCTACCTGACCCCTTCCTGGTCCGTACACATTGCAGCGAGTGGGGAAGCCAGCTAGGAGCTCAGCGTCTGCTGTCATATAGGGGAGACTGCAGGGGCTGTGGCTAATGGGTTGGTTCTAGCCGTATAGGGCCACAAGGACTGTCTAGGCCTGGAGTGACCACTGCCATGCACAGAGCACAGTTAACAGAGCTGGTCAGATAATGGGAAGGGGGGAGAGGGAAAGAGGGAGGGGGAAAAAAAAATCAGAAAAAATTCCGTTTCCAAGTTAACTGAAACTTTCCAGTCAGCTGCATTCTTAACGACAACTTGTTGTGCCCGGTCCCTGGAATCAGCCAGGGCTTTGCAGGGTGGTTTATAAGCACTTGGAAAGCAGAGAGGTTTCCCTGTCCAAGCAAAGATTGCAGAGCAACCACTGGCCACCTGGAGGCAGCAAGCCAGGCCTTGTCAGCCCTAGGATTTCAGTCAGTGGTGCAGCCGCACCAGTGCAAACCCCTCGTGGAAACACAATTTGCACCAGTAGAGCTTACACTGGTTTCAGACAAGGATAAGTTGTACCCCTCACGTGGCTCCAGCGTAAGGAGTGTCTTGACTAGAGGTTTGCGCTGATGCAGCTGTGCTGGTGGCTGAGATCCCAATGCAGACAAGGCAGCAGTAGCCATCTGGTTTAACACTATGGATCTGTCTATACTGGGGTGAGTGGCTTGTTTGTGTTTTCACCAGTGCAAACCCCCAGAGTGGATGTGCTGCCCTGGTGCAGGGTGGGGCTTGCACTGGTGAGACTTACCTTGTAAATTACCAGCATACATTGCACTTGTGCAAGCCCCATTTTGCACCAGGGGGGTGTCTGCATTGGGGGCTTGCACGGGCCTAGCTGCACTGGTGAAGTTACCCCAGTGCAAATTACCCTAGCATAGACAGGCTGCAGGATCATCCACACTCCCCTTCAGCTGCAGGAGACTTCCTGGCCATGGGACCCAGCACCAGGTGCATCGGAGGCAGAGCTGGGGAACTGCAGAAGGTTAAGCAGGTTTGTTTTAAAGCATTACAGAGGTTGCATTCTGATCTGCAGCCTCTCCTAGCATCAGTTCTAATCCACCCCATGCCATGGGCCCTCAAGGGTGAAGAAGCAAGGCCAGCACTGGAGGAAGAGGAAAGAGGTCAACTCTGGGCTAGAGAACAGACTTCATGGGACTGGGTGGCCCAGTTACTGAGCAGGGAGCGTTTCCCATCTAGGCCTCTGGAGCTCAAACCCTCAACCAGGCTGTTACCATCCCACGGCTGCGTGGATTTGGTGGAGAGGGGCACTGCCCAGCCCCCCGCAGGGCAGCCAATCCCATCACTGAAACCACCACCAGACATTCATTTGCCTCCTGGTTAGCAATCCCCGCAGAGAATCCCAGTGCACCGCTCCCGCCTCCAGCCCAGCCCGAGGCAGCCGGCAGTCATCTGCTCCTGCCGTGTCTGAACACAGGATCCCAGCCCTCCACCAACGCTTGAGCGCCAGCAAGCCAAGGTGTCTGCACGAGAAACCAAGGCCGGGAGGCTCTGGGCTGCCTTAAAAGGGACCTATCTCCCAAGTTCCACCTTCAAAAAAATGTCCATCCAGTCCATTGTTTAATAGGCCTCTGTGGGTAAACAGGCCACCTTGGTCTTCTCCCTGCTGCACAAAGGCAAAATCAAGGAGGTGGGGAAGACTCACCGCCACCTTCCTTTGAGCCAGCCCCTTGCGTGCATGGTGCAGCCTCCTGCCCAGGTGAAAAACTCACCCTGCTGGTTCCAGCAACATGCAAAATTCTCCCTTGCAACTGTCTCTGGCGGAAACAATGGTGGGGGGGGGGAGAGGGAGAGGGAGGGACAAAACAGCAACAGGCCCGCTGAGCCTGACACCCTCCCCAGCTGCACAGGGCTTCCAGGTGAACTGCACACACAGCAGCTTCTTAAAAATATCTGCAAGACGTTCATTTGCAGCTCAAATTAGGCACCAATTTTCTCACAGGATAATTTAATCCACAGCCACTAAAAATAAAAGAGCCACGCAAGAGAGAGACCTAAACAAACCCCGGAACCTCGGTCCCTTCCACCTGTGGTTTACACGGATCCCAGAGGAGGTCCAAGCTGAAATTAAGACCTGTTCCTTTACTTTAAGGGTATTTTAATTATGGACTTGTAGATGGCTATTTTAGAGGCAGCATTTGTCTGCTCAGGGAGTGAAAAGGGCACGGGAGGGAGCTAAAACCGGCTTGGGCATGTTCAATATTTTTAACCCATCGGTTAACCCATTCCCCCACGGGGAAGACAGCACCAAGACCCTGGGTCAAAGACCAGACTGGTAGCAAAGGGAAGTTACCACCGTCCAATGGCCATTGGGCGACAGGAGATTGGTGGGTCTCTATCCAGTTCTTCACAGTGTCTGGGTCACCAGAGGAGATCTTGGTCCCTCTCCCTCTGGGGCACGGTTGAGGTGCATTGGCCGGGCAGCGTCCCAATGCTGTAGCTGGTCTGAGGATAAGGTGTCTATGATCCAGCACCTTCCACCAGCACTGGATCCTCATGAGAGATCTGGGGGGAGACGCGTGCGCTGGGGGGAGACGCACACACGCCTCAAAATCCAGCGCGATGCCAGCCTCGTCCAGACCTGGCTCTTGCATCTGCCGGCGTGCAAATCACAGCAAGAAGGATGCTAGCCAGCGGCCCACCATTCTGAGCCACAACGGGACAGGGACACAGAGCGAGGCGGTTGGTTCAGCCAGGGCAATCCGGCCCCCGGCAGCAGCCTACACTCAAAGGGGAGAGCATCCCTCACCCGTGCACTGGCTGGCAGTGCCAGCTTTCTGCTGGGAAAGGGTGAGGGCGAAGGGGAAAGTCAGTTACTTTGCAGCCCACCAATTCCATGCCCCGCACCTCTCCTCAGAGGCATGTTGTAAACTCCCCAGCCCTGCCAGCGCCCCGAGACAGCACACCAGCGCTGCATTGGCCGAGCTGCCCCTTGGTGCTGCTGTGTCCAGAGAAGTTTGGATGGGCCTGACTTTGTTGTTTACGGACAAAAACGGCTCCCAGCTTTGCTCTAATTTAACCCGGTTTTTGCTGGCAGGTCAGCACCTTGCCCTAGCAAACCACTTCCCTGGCTAACGACCCCAAAGAATGCCCATTTAAGAACAGAATTAGTGGCTGGCAACTGCCTAAATCAAGGCCCGTGCCTTTGGTCTACCTTTGGACCTTCCCCTCCACGTGGATTTCTTTAAAGGCCCAGCTGTCCAATTCTTTGGAGCAAGATCCACAGCCATCTCTCCCCACCCCCATGCAAGTGCACAGAGCTGTGATCCATACAGACGCTGCCTGCTTTTCCCAGCATCTGGCACCAAAAAAGCTCTCGGGGTGGCAGGGTGCCCACCTGTGCAAATGGTCCTCACGGATGCAAAGGCCACAGACCTTCATTCTTATCACCCCTTCCCTGCACAGTGGCTCCAGGCTGGTGGAGCTGAGGGAAACCACTTCCTTATTGAGCCATAAACTCGTCCTGTACCCTTACGAGCTGGCTAATGGCCTTTGGGAACAAAGGCTAACTGGGTGGCAGGTCAGGTGCACATGTGCACTCACCCAGCAAAGAACCTGCTCACAACCTCCCACGCAGCTGGCTTCCACCCCCAGCCCACCTGCAGGGGAGCTGCTTCCATGGGGGTCGTGGCCCCAGGTGAGGAGGGCAGCAGGGCTCCCTCCTGCAATGCAGGTTCCCGCACTGGGCACGGTGCAGCCCACTAGCCCCAGCTCCCCCTGAAGCCCCAGGGAGTAAAGGGGGATCATAAGGGGTGGGGTCTGCTCTGGGGAAGTAGGGACAACTCCCGCCATAGGAGGAGGTCGGAAATGAGAAGAGACACAAGTAGGGGTTATGAGAGTCTCTCTTAACCTGCTCCCCCATCCACACCAGCCCCCCTTCCTAGCGTCCCACGCCAGCCCCACTGCTCCCCATTCCCTTCCCAATTCCAACCCCCTTCCAGGCCCTCCCCGCGCCCAGCCCTGCACGGACAGAAACGAAGCCAGCTGGAGCTGGGCCGGGCGGAGGAGAAGTTTCTTCCTCTCTCGGCTGGGGCCGGGGACGGAGAGGAGCCGGGCCCGGCCCTGGCTCGGAAAGCGGCGAGCAATGCTCAGCTGGAGCCTGGGGGGACGACACGCTGCCCAGCTGGCGCTGGTGGAAGGGGGGGGGGGGCTGCCCAGCTGGTACCAGTCCAGGACCGGGGGGCGGGGGGAAGTTTCCCAGCTGGCTCCGAACCGGGGAGCTGGCGCCAGGACCGGACGGGGGGGGTCCCTCACCGACCACCACGCAGAGCACATCGAGCACCACGAAGACTTTCCTGCGCTCCATGCTGGCTGCGGCTCCGTCTGCCCCGGCCCCCGCTGCTCGGCCCCAGCCGGCTCACATGGCCCCCGGCAGCGGGCACCGCACGAGAAGGGCGGGCGAGCGAGCGAGCGACTGGCGAGGAGTTAAAGTCCGGGGCTTGCGGGAGCGGGGGCGGAGCCGCGCTGGGCTGGGCTGGGCCGGGCCGGGCTGGGAGCGGACCGCCCTCCCCTGCCGCCTGCAGCCGCTAGGGGGCAGCGCCGCCCCCCGAGGAGCACGGGAGAGATGGAGGCAGGGAGCGCTGGGGCAGGAGAAGGGAGGGGGGTTATGGGGCAGGGATAAGAGGTGGGGGTTATGGGGTAGGAGATGGGGGCAGGGAGCGCTGGGGCAGGAGAAGGGAGGGGGGTTATGGGGCAGCGATGGGGGGGGTTATAGGACAGGAGATGGGGGAAGGGAACGATGGGGCAGGAGAAGGGAGGGGGTTTTAGGATAGGAGATGGGGGCAGGGGGTGATGGAGTAGCAGGGGAAGGGGGTTATGGGACAGGGATAAGAGGTGGGGGGTTATAGGGTAGAAAATGGGAGCAGGGAGCGATGGGGCAGGAGAATAGAGGGGCAGGAGAAGGTGGCAGCGATGAGAGGGGGGGTTATAGGATAGGAGATGGGATCAGGAGGCAATGGGGAGGGGGTTTATGGGGCAGGAACAAGAGGTGGGGGTAATAGGGTAGGAGATGGGGCAGGGAGCGGTGGGGCAGGAGAGGGGAGGGGGGTTATGGGGCAGGGATAAGAGGTGGAGGTTATGATGTAGAAGATAGGGCAGGAGATGAGACTGGGGGATTGTGGGGTAGAGGTTGGGGGCAGGGGCTGATGGACTGTTGATGGGACCGAAGACAGGGCACAGGCGTGTTATGAGGCTGGAGATGGGGCGCAGGGAATGATGGGGCGGGAGATGAGGGGTAAGGGCTTTTAGGATGGGAGATGGGAGGCAGGGGGGGTTATGGGGCAGAAGATGGGGGCAGGGGTAGGCGAGAATGTTTCTGGTCACATGGGGAAGGGGAAAGCTTCAGACCGGTTACCTAGTACTCCTGAGTCGTAATCCCAGCTCTGCTTAGCACCCACGCTTTCCTTGGCTGCCCATCACAGTGGTTTGAAATCCCTCCTCTCCTGCTCTAGGATGGCTCCCATTTCCACTTCCCCTGCTGTGCTGTGCGGGACACGCTACTGGCCCCTCACTCTGGTATCCTGCCTCCTAGAGTGCCCTGTACCTGCGGCAAAGCAAACTCTCCTGCCCCCAGCCAGTTGTGCAAGGCTTGACCCCTGCACGGAGAAACCAAACCAGCCAGGCAGGTAGGGGGCCTTCAACCCGAGGCTGGGAGAGACACAACCTCCATTGCGCCAGCTGTAAATCCGGGCCAAAGAAAGGGAACTGTTTGTTTAAACTTTCCTGTGTCCCTGCCAGGGGCTGCGAAAGGGAGGATGAGATGACCTCACAGAAACTGGAGATGGAAAAGAAGCATCGCGAATATGCAAGATCTTAGACTTGATGGGCCATCCGCTTGATCTGGGAGGGCAAATCCCATCATGCCTGACCCCTGGGCCTGTGCAGGACCATTCCCTCCGGAGTACTGTATTCCAGAGCGCTCTGTCCAGAGAAATGTTAAATGACTCCAGCGATGGGAGTCTTGACGCTTCCCTTGGGAGATGATTCTGCTGCCTGATAGATTTCAGCATTAGGACATTTTTTTCCTGTGTCTCATCTTTCCCTGTGCTCAATTTCATCCCATGACTCCTGGTGACATCCACTTGGCTGGTGTCCCTAAACTCTGTTTGCCAGGAGCTGGGAATGGGTGACAGAGGATGGAGGGGGGTTATGGGGCAGCGATGGGGGGGGTTATAGGACAGGAGATGGGGGAAGGGAACGATGGGGCAGGAGAAGGGAGGGGGTTTTAGGATAGGAGATGGGGGCAGGGGGTGATGGAGTAGCAGGGGAAGGGGGTTATGGGACAGGGATAAGAGGTGGGGGGTTATAGGGTAGAAAATGGGAGCAGGGAGCGATGGGGCAGGAGAATAGAGGGGCAGGAGAAGGTGGCAGCGATGAGAGGGGTGATTCCCTGTTCTGTTCATTCCCTCTGGGGCACCTGACATTGGCCACTGTCAGAAGACAGGACACTGGGCTAGATGGACCTTTGGTCTGACTCATTGTGGCCGTTCTTATGTTCTTATAATGGGTCTTTCCCAGCTCTAAACTGCTGTGGCTAAAAGAGCTCCTGCCATCCTTGGCGGGATACAGACGGGAATAGTGAGGTGGGAGATGATTTGCCCTTTGTACACAGCGCTGGTGAAACCGAGGCAGGAATGCCGTATCCAGTTCTGGTCTCCTCAGTTCGAAACAGAGGTTGAAAAATTGGAGAGGGGGCAGAGAAGAGCCACAAAAATGATCCAAGGGCTGGAGCAAATGCCTGATGCAGAGAGATTGATGGACCTCCATCTGTTTAGCTTACCACAAAGATGACTGAGAAGTGACTTGATTACCGTGTCTAAGTACCGCCAGGGCAGTAAATTACTGGGTACTAAAGAGATCTTTCACCTAGCAGAGAAAGGCATAACAAGAAGCAAGGGCTGGAAGTTAAAGCCAGACAAATTCAAATCGGAACTGAGGCATGAATTTTGAACAGTGCGGGTGACTAACCACTGGAACAAACTTCCAAGGGAAGTGATGGATTCGCCGCCTCTTGATGTCTTCAAATCAAGACTGGATGCCAGGAAGAGATGTTAGGGGTCAGTGCGGGGATAACTGGGAGAAAATCTATGGCCTGTGTTGTACGAGATTAGATGATCTAAAGTCTCTTCAGGCCTTAAAATCTATGAATCTAAATTCTTTGAATCTAGGTAGCAGAGCACAGAAGTTAGCCTAGAGATGGGGACAAAGTCTGCAATGGAAAACTCAAACAATGCAAAGGTTAAAACAGTGAAGGTAAAAGGCTAGCATGCCGGGGCTCCATAAAACATTTGATTCTTATGGTGATGGTTGTCTATATTGCATTTCTCTCATCAGTTGCATTTTGTTTGCTTCAGCTTTGCAGGAAAGTCCCAGACCCCAGGACTGATCCTTGATTAGAAACTGAAGGAAATGTAATAATAATGTAGTAACCACCCAGATGATAGCTACCGATCCAGTTTGTTTACATACTTCATGGCTGGCTTGTAAAAGATGCTCAGGGTCACTGTGGGAAGCCAGCAGGCCTGGAAACTCTTGCAGGATGCCCCAGGGTTTAAGGAGAGAAGTATCACTCCTCACGGCTATCCTGGAAGGTCCCATTCACTCAACACGCACAATGTGATCCACCTGGGCAGAAGGAACCCCGTTGATTATAGTGCAAACCCATGGGGGCGCAAGGGGCTGGTTGCAGGGATCATTGACTCGGGTTGCAGGCTTGAGACCGAAAGGTAGTGGGCCTGATTCTGCAGAGCCCTGCACTCTGCGCAGTCATTCCCACCGGGCAAAGTGGGTGCACAGCAGGTGTAAGACGTGCCCGTTGTGTTTTGCACCCATGTTGCACTAGTGGGAATGGCTGCACAAGATTCAGTGCACTGCAGAATCAGGCCCACTACCTTTAGGCCTCAAGCCTGCAACCCGAGTCAAGGGATCCTGCAATCCGCTTCTTCAGCAGCACAAGATGCATCTGAAGAAGTGGGGTTTTTTACCCACGAAAGCTTGTGCCCAAACAAATCTGTTAGTCTTTAAGGTGCCGCCGGACTCCTCGTAGCCTTCCCCAGCCAGCAGGTCAGCAGCGTATCCGGCTGCGTGCTCTGCGTCCCCACTGGCGGGGGTGGCACAAAGCAGGAGTGTCACGGAGGACTTTGCACTTCCAGCTGTTGGTTCTCTAGTGCCACAACCCTGGCTAGTACCAAGTCGATAGCAGTGCCTCCCTTTCGTTGGAGACTCCCTGCTGCCCTTCCCAGGGGCATGGACCCCCAGCTACAAAGCCTTTCCATCTCTCTAGGTGTTTAACTACCCCCTGCCAGCTGCTAAGAGTTTAGATTCTTGCCTATTTGCTTTTCTCGCTTGAGGTCTTTCTGTGGGAGGAGCTGATCCATAGAGCCCCTGGGAGAGGCAGGGCCACTTAGCTGGCAGCCGGCCCAGGGTGTTCGTTAGGTAACCATGCCGTGTTTCTTTCCTTGGTGGGGTGTAACATGTGCTCCCAAGCATGTAACAGCCGTGCCTCCCTCTGAATGCCACGGAAGTCAGCACACAGGACAGGGCGGGGTGGTTACCCAGATGCCTGTGGGGATGTCTACGCTGCATCTAGGAGCAGGTGGCAGGGTGGCTGGGGCTCACTCCCAGCTGCAGTGTAGACACACCCTGGTTGCCTCCAGTGGGCAGCCAAGTCTCCCCCCCCCCCCCCGAGGGGCAGTGATTCCAACATGGCTGCTCTCCTCGCCGCTTCTTTAAAGGACAGTTTCTGAGCTGGCCTGGTGTCCCCGTGGTCAGTGCTTTCTCCAGCCCCTGATCCAGCTCCGGCTGGGGCAGCATCTCCAGCTAGCAGGATGCCATGTATGGCCTAGGAGGAGGGGGGGGGGCGGAGGTGAAAAGGAGACGTTTTCAACAGGGAGGCATTTTGGGAGGTGGGGGAATGTTTCCTGCGTATTTAAACTAACCCTTTCTCTCCCACTCATCTGACACTAAGCTCCCCGAGATCGCTCTTGCGGCTCTGCTAGGCCTTAGGTCCCCATCGGGCTCTGGTACTAACCCTGTAATCCCCTCCCCTAGTACTGGTTCCCCCAGCTCCTCCAGTGCCCTGCAACATTTGAAATGACTGGACCGTGGTTCCGTGATCTGAGCAGCCCTGAAATCTCTAGACTCCCTGGAAAGACAGGATCAAACCCCACCAGACTCACCCAGCTGATCCTTCCAAGGCTGGTAAAGTGAGCATCACGCCCCTTATTCTAAGAAGCCACCGAGCTCTCTGCCGGCTCTGTGCAGATAGTGAAGATCCAACATCACTTTCATGAGGACGGGGGGGTTCCCCTGCTCTCCTCAGCCCAAACCTTTCCCCACACCCACGTGTGGTACAATGTGCAAGCTGGTGGCCTCTGTCCCGGAGGTGCTACGGTGGAGCGGCATGGTCTCTTTGCAGGGCATGATGAGCGGAGCTCCAGCAGGAGCTCTGCCCGCGAAGGGGCTTGCGGGGAAGGGTCCTTTGGCAGAAAAGGCACCGTGTATACGTCAATTACTACTAAGCCACCTAGCAGCCCTAACTGGCATCGGAATTGCTAACAGGCCCTTGCCGGGAGCAGAATCGGGGCTGTAACATACTGAAACCTGACGTGCTCCTGCTAAATTCTCTAGCTAGCAGCCCTGTTTTCTACTGGAAATGAAGTGGATCCTGCCAGGGCCCTGGCTTGTTTGCTTAGCCTGGCTGCAGTTAAACAACCAAAATAGTGCAGCTTTTCTTCCCAGCAATGAGCTGATTTGCCTAGAGGGAGGTGGTGCGTCCGAGAACCTGCCCAGAACGGGGTGCTCACAGGTTGCAACCAATGCCGGTGGAGGGGTGGGCGGAGAGCTGCAAAGGGTGGACCTAGCCACGAGAGGCCCTGCCTGTAAATCTGTCCCTCCAGTCAGGATGTTGCGGTGAGTCTCGCGGGTCCTTGGAGAACCCCAGCCTTATTTCAAAGGGGTGTTTCCATTCTAGTGACTCAGGCCCCAGGTAGGGTTGCCACCTTTCTAATCGCACAAAACCGAACACCCCTGTCCCGCCCCGCCCTGCCTCTCCTCTGACACCCCGCCCCCGCTTGCTCCATCCCCCACCCTCACTCACTTTCACTGGGCTGGGGCAGGGGGGTTGGGGTGTGTGCAGGGGGGTGAGGGCTCCAGCTGGCAGTGTGGGTTCTGGGGTGGGGCCGGGGATGAGGGGTTTGGGGTGAACGAGGGGGCTCCGGGATGGGGTAGGAGTGCAGAAGGGGGGTGAGGGCTCTGGCTGGGGGTGCAGGCTCCAGGAAGGGACTCCAAGCTGGGACAGTGGGTTGCGGTGCAGGAGTGGGGTGAAGGCTCTGACTGGGGGTGCGGGCTCCGGGAAGGAGTTTGAGTACGGGAAAGGGCTCCGGCTTGGGGCAGTGGGTTGGGGTCCCAGCAGCACTTACTGTGGCTCCTGGGAAGCGGCCACCAGGTCACTGTGTGCTGCCCTCGCGCTTGCAGGCGCCACCCCCGCAGCTCCCATTGGTTGTGGTTCCCAGCCAATGGCAGCTGCGGAGCCGGCACTTGGAGCAAGGGCAGCGTGCGGAACCTCCGTGGCTGCCCATGTGCCTAGGGGCTGCAGGCACATGGTGGCCACTTCCGGGAGCTGCGTGGAGCTAGGGCAGGCATGGAGACTGCCTTAGCCCTGGGCCTCCACTGCACTGACGACCAGAGCCGCCAGGGTCCCTTTTCGACCAGGCTTTCCAGTCGAAAACCAGAGGCCTGGCACCCCCAGCCCCAGGCCTGCAATGAACTCTGCACTGGCAGCCCACTGCACCCACCTGGCGCCCATTTGCAGAGAGCTCACTGCAGGAGCGAGGTCTTAAATATTTGCCCTATCAGAGCATTTACAATCCAAAGGAGCCCCGCAGGTACTGGCCATTATTTGTTGATGCAGACAGAGGGGCCATGAGCCGGGATCCGTAACAGATCCTGAAACAGAACTCATCAGCCTAGTCATTCTGAGTGGCCACATCTTATTGCCTGGCAGCTGGATACAACAGCCAGTCGAAGGCGGAAGCAGCTGCTCAGAAATGCCGCACTTAATAAGCCAAATTCATCCCTGCTGTGGAGCCAGTTATGCCTTTGATTTACACCAGGGAGGGTTTTGCCCCAAGATGTTTTCTTTCCGGCCTTGTCCATTTTAATTAATAATTAAGCAGACAGGGCTGTGTGGCCCAGGGGTCTGCCCTGGGGGAAGTCCATTTCAAAGCTGGATCTGTTGAAAGCATGAGTCTCTCCTGGCTAAGCTAAAGATCCAGCCTCCGGCTGCAGCTGGAATAGGCTTACACCTGCTGTGGGTGCGGGACCCCTAACGCACGAGGTCCAGTGGTTTGCACTTCCACCTGTGTGGAATGCCCCCATTCTGCCCCGGAGACCGCCTGCCACTTCTAGTGATTCGACAGGCACAGTCTCCAATTTTCAATCAAGCTTTTGCTCCTTCGGTTGCTCTGTGAACCTCCCCCTCCCCCCCGGCCCCTCCCAGGGGAGAGGGGAACCCCAGAAACTAAGCATGGATACTGGAGATTCAGTGAAACTGATGCTACACATAGGGCTCTCAGCTAATGGCTGGGGGGGTTGGCAAAAGTAGGGGCGGAGGGGCAGGTGTCCAGGGAGCGAGAATGTTAAAAAATCCGTATGGGTTAATGACGAGAAATCCCATTCGCAGTGGAAAACTCGGGCTTTTTTGAGACAGGCCCTAGAACAAGACTGGCCAAAAGGGGATGGCGCTGTGGAACCCAGGCAGGGCTTTAATTGTTCGAATGGAGCAGGGCAGGTCTAGGCACAAAGGCCCAGGAAAGGATCAGAACTAGCAGGACGAGGTAGGTTCACTTTGGGGTTTTGAGTTGAGAGCAATGAGAAGCTGAAGCTCTGTTGCCCTCCGGTGTCAGAACAGCAGAACGGCAGCGGGAGAAACCAGTCCAGGACTGGAATCAAACCACTGGCCATTCCATTTTCATGAATGGTAAGGCAAGACCCTATGAAAGAAAGCATGAGGCCCGCCCCCAGTCACCTCTGCTCACCGGTCTCCCGGCTACCAGCATTGCAGGACGCGCTCTGCTGCATTGCTGACTTATGATCATAGTAGGGGAGGGTGTGTGTTTTGGCTTCCGGGTGCGTGATGGCTGTAGCCAAGGCTAACTGGGCTGTACGACGGGCCCACAGTTTCAAATGGACGTGATAGCCTTTGCGTTCTTCACTTTCTGTCTTGTGTTGTGGCTATGTGCCCTGTTTTGCCCCAGCGGGGCCTGGATTTGACAGGCACAGGGGATCCTTGCATTGCATAAACACTTTGCCATCTGCGAGTTAGCCAAGCAGTTTGGCATCTACAAATGAAAGGCACTATGGGGAAAATTTGAAAAAGCCCTTCAATGACTTGGGAGGCTAAGTCCCATTCGGGGACCCACAGCACACCCACAGCCGTGAGTCTCAGAGCCCAGGTCAGCTGACTCGGGCTCACACCATGGAGGGTAAAAATAGTGGGGTAGCCGTTTGGGCTCCCGCTGGAGCCTGGGTTCTGAAACCCAGTGAGAGTGGAGGGTCTCAGCGCCCAGAATCCAGCCCAAGCCTGAATGTCTACACTGCTGTTTTCACTCCCAGAGCGCAAGCCCCGTGAGCTCAAATCAGTTGACCCGAGCTCTGAGACTTGCTGCCACGGGTGCTGGTTTTGCAGCGTTAGATGTACCCTGTGGCTCTCTGACGTCTACATCCCATTTCCGTGAGACTTAGGAACTTTGGAAAGGCTACCCTCTGGCACTGAATGGCTGCGTAATGCTGGGTTTCATTGGGGCACTGAATGAAACAGGATAAAAAACCTGACCTGGTGACTGGAGCATAGTGAGCTATTGCTCCTGCGGTTGCATTTCGGTTACAAACCTCTCCAGCCGTGCACGAAATCTATGCCAGGCTGGCATATGGCCGATGCAGGGCTGGGAACAATTTGTGTGTGTAAAGTAATCTAGGTCAGTTTCATCCTTATTATGTGTAGTGGAGTAGCTTCTAGAGCAGGGGTTCTCAATCTTTCCAGATGACTGTCCCCATTTCAGGAGTCTGATTTGTCTCGTGTACCCCAACTTCCACCTCACTTCAGAACGACTTGCTGACAAAATCGGACTTAAGAATAAAAAGTGTCACAACTACACTAGCCCTGAACAATGGCTGACTTTCCCAGGTTCACCATATCATTATAAAATAAATCGACTGGAATACACATATTGTGCTTGCACTTCAGTGTGATACTTGTGAGCCTCGTCTGAAGCCTGAGCCGACCGGGACTGAAGCATGTAACTTCGCTTCAGGGGGCCTCTGTGAGTGGGGCCCTGAGCAATTGCCCTGCTTGCAACCCCCTAAGGCCGGCCTTGCACTTGTGACCCCCCCTAAACCTGTTCCACCCCCCACGCCCGGTTGAGAAACACTGATCTAGATGAGTTGATGTACCCCCCTGGAGACCTCTGCATACCCCCAGGAGGATGCTTACCCCTAGTTGAGAACCACTGCTCTATAGGACCAAACCAATCTCAGGGCCCCACACGGCTAGGTGCTGCAGACACGCATCATGAGAGACAGCCCCTGCCCCCAAAGAGCTTACTGTCAAAATACACAATGAATGTTAGAACCCTTTCCTGCAGGCTACCATGCCAGAGGCCCTTACAGATACAGAGCCATAAGCCAGGCCCAGACAGGGCCCACGGGCCTTGGGGAAGGTTAAGAACCAAAAACTGCAGGCAATTTCTTTCTGCAGAAAACATCTCTGATTTCCTAGGCTGAGAATTTCTCCAACACATTCTCCTCACAGCCACCATGACAGCTGCTGCGTCCTGACGCATCCCTACCCTTCCCGTTAGCAGCGGGTCGCAAGCTGTTCTCTAGAATAATTAGCCACAAGTCCAGGCTAGAACATTTGCTGGAACAATGTGTCGTACTTTGTTTCACTGGAACGACGTGTCGCATTTTGTCTGTTTCCTCGGGACTGCGCCGAGAAAGGCAGCAGGCGCCCGTGGAGCAAACTGTCCCTCGTGCTCCAGGCGCAGATGTGATTAACCCTCCGGTTGCCGGATTCAAAATAATACACAAGGCCGATATCCAAGAACATCCTGTCAGGAAATGCAGTGTACTCTTGCTAAGCACGGATGGGGTTTTTTAAAGACATGCAAAATGGCCTTAGCCCTGCACCCACTGGAGAACTGTGGGCACAAAGCAGGTCTCTGGTTGGCACGCACACCCCCCCTTTTTTGCCTGCAAACCCTCAAATATTTGCAAGAGGCCCTTGGAAAAGGTAGCTCTTGGTGTGCTTTGTGCGGCCAGGTGACTAGGAGCCTCGCCAAACGGTGAGTGTTACCGACATCAAGGGGCAAGTAACACAGACCGGGTCCTCCGCTGCCCCTACAGCTCGAGCCATCCTTCACAAAGCGCCTGCTGGCAAAGCAGCTCTTCCCACAACGTTCCTATGGACCTGACTCAACAAGGGGCTTAAGCACAGGATGGCGTTTAAATGGGATTATGCCGGTGCTAAAAGTTAGGTAGAAAAGCAGGGCCACGATTTTCAAACCAGACTAGTGATTTTGAGTTCCCACCGTGAGCCACCTGCAAGGGGCCTCATTTTCAGAAAGGGCCAAGCACCCGCTCCTCTGACAGACCAAGCCCATTCAAGTGTCTCTAGTGCCTTTTGAAAACGTAGGCCTGTGGGCATGTGCATTGGCCCGTTCTAAACAGACAGTGACAGTGAAAGCCAGTTCCAGCTCTTCGGTAAACACCCCGGAGTGAGCCAGCACCCGTTCCAACGCCCGGCGTGGAGAGAGAATGGAAAAGCAGCTTCCAGATTGTGCTGAGCTCCTGGAAAATACCCACCTCCTTTTATAGCTGCGCTAATGCGCTCGCCCTTGACAAAAGAAACAGGAGTCTGTCCCACAGGGAAATCTGGACAGAAAGGGCTTTGTAGCACCAATGCGGTTCGAAAATTAACTCCACAAAGGGCAGGTGGGTGAAAACGAACGCTGGAGCGAAGCGAGGATGGAAAATCCGAGAGCGCGCTTCTTGCATTTCCTGTCATTAGCCGGTTTGCAGCTCTGCCTTACCAGGGAACCTGCAAAGCTTTGATTCCCAGACCAACAGGTTTATATCACATCGCTCAGCTGAAGAATGACCTTCGGGCAAATATTATAATAACTGCATTGGTGTGTCCATTTACACTACTGCCCTCTGCTGTATGTAATCTGAACTGAGTGTGTCATAAGCCCTATACTGCGAGCAGCTCATGACAATTCTCTGTTAGCTCAAACGATTAGCACCTGGGCTTTTTGGACCAGAAGGGTCAGTTCTATTCCCACTGCTGCTGTGGTATGCTGCATGCTAACAGCTGTCAAGTTCCCAGCTAGTGCTCGCTTTGTTACAATGCTTCCTTGCTGAGCAGCTCTGCTACCTGCACCGTTCCTTGTCACATCTGCCAACTTCACCCACGCGACTTCGTGTACCCATTGGCATGAGCAAAGGGGATGCAGCCACACCTACAATCAGCCACCTTCTCCCTACACGGTCGCCTCGGTCCCTGATCTGTAAAACAGGGAAGATCCCTACCCCCTTCTCCAAGCCTGTGTCTGGTGCTGGAACGGGCTCGCTGGGGGTCTACCCATGAAGCTAGGGGTGCGAGTCCCAGCTCTAGGAGTGATGCATCAAAACAGCATATAGCACGGACAGTGGGTGGCTAGGCTCGGCTTTTAGCAAGCTAGCTGGCTGAGAGTGAGTGGGACTACGCCTCCGTGGGCCGGGAGTCACATGCTCCGCTCCAAGCGTAGACAGACCCTTGATACAGACGTACCGCACCTAGCACAACTGGGCCCTGATCCCTTCAGTGCTACTGTAACAACTCCTACGTACTAGTGCTCCTCAGGGGAAAAGCACCCGAGCAGTGCAAGTCACGGCCGCCGGGACCCATAGAGTTTCTGTAGCACAGCTGTGGGGGACCAATTTTCACCCTTCTTATAAAGCCCATTGAATGGAAACATCAGTCTATATGCTCTTTCTCTCTCCCCACAATGCCTTTTAATTAATTTCCTCTTCAGAGCGGTTTTGTTCCCCTATTCAATTGTTTCCCTGTTCGCTCGGCCTTGTCCCTGCCAAAGGCCTTCACAGCTGAGGTTCCTGGCTCGAAAGCCTTGATTCTTTGCTCTCGCACAATGCAGGGCCACAAGGATTGTTGTAACCGGAGGCAACTGTCTGTCCTTTTCCCTCCACAGCAGTGTCTCCCACCCGGCCCCTGGGGAAGTGAGTCATCCCTTTGTTTGCATCCCCCCAACTTTCTTTTCTTTGGGGTTTATATTTAGGTCTTTTCTAAATAATTCATTTGCATGGGGTGGGAGGAAGTGGGGGATTTGTGTTTACACAAGTGACTCTAGATTGTTATCAACTCCGCTCTGACCTTCCTCCATTTAGCTAACAGAATTCTTTGCGGTTCGTGAGTTGTGTTACGGTAGAGTTACGAGGTCCCATCCAAGATCGGGACGGCACAGCCACCGAGCAAGGTACAGTCCCTGCCCCAAAGAGCTGAGACTCAAAACAGACAAGACCAACAAAGGGTGGGGGAAAGGAGGGCTGGTTGACCCTGTTTTACAGATGGGGAAACTGAGGCAGAGAGCGCTGGCCCAGTGTGTTGGCACATAGAGTCACACAAACGGAGGAGGGCTGAAAGGGAGCTCAAGCCGTCCATCCGCCAGCCTGAGGCAGGATTAAGTATGTTTAGACCACTCCTGACCCATGGTTAATGGCTAACGTGTTCTTAAAAACACTGGCATGTGTCAAATGGCTCCTGGCGAAGGGGGCCAGCACGTCCGACACTCTGGCTATTGAATTTATTCTCTCCTGTTGAAGTGACTTGCCCAAGGTCACAGAGTCAGTGTCAGAGCTGGGGACTGAAGAAAGAGTTCCTGCAGCCCGGGCCATTATCGTAATCCCAAGACCAGCCCTTCCATCTAAGGAAGGTCCTGCTCTGCTTCTGGTGGGACTGTAACAGGGGCAGCTGCCTCCTATGTACCCCCTTGCGGGCAGGGGCCGCTCTATGGCACCCTGCTCCTGTTCCCCCCCCCTTAGGGCCTTTTAAGAATCCACAGCGCAAGGGTGGTTCAAACATTCTCCCTCATTGCGGCCAGTGACCTATACGAAAAGATCAGTCTTCAGCCCAGCTGGCCTTTACAGTTTCTCTCCTGCTTGGGCAGGGTCTCTGCCAGGCCACCCACTGCCTGGAGAGCTAGTTCCTCAAGACCCTTCTTGCTCCCTGCAGTAGCTGCAGACTTAGCTGCAGTTTCCTGGGGTTCCCCTTTAAGCGCAGCTCTGTCTGAGGGCATCGCCCGATTCCCCAAAGGCGGGATCCTCCTGGGGTAAGGTTGGCTTAGCCCCAGGCCTTCCAGCCTCCCCCTGCCCCTTACAATGACTGATGCACATTTACATTCCTCTCAATGGGGCAGTTTTGCTTCGTCACTGACACGCAGGCCTGGGAGTCGGATGTGACGAAGTGGGACTGTTCTTAATGTTTCCTCTGAATACTGTAGGGGTGCCTCAGTTTCCCCTATGCATTTCTTAAGTCTTAAGGCGATGCTCGGGAACTGCTCCCTACGAAGCCAGTCAGGACTCTGGGGAAGTCTCCTCTCTGTGAGCAGACTGTCTTCAGGGCAAGAAGCTCACACAGCTTCCACCTTCCTGGGTATGACCTTGGAGCATTCAGCATCCTCTACCCCTCCGTGTGCTTCCCGCAGTGAGTCCGCCTACGCAGGGTCCTGGGGAAGCCAGAGGGTCCTGCCCCCCAACTTCGCAATCAGACGTGACTCTTAGCCAGCCAGTAAAACAGGTTTATTAGATGACAGGAACACGGTCTAAAACAGAGCTTGTAGGTACAGAGAACAGGACCCCCTCAGTCGAGTCCATCAGTGAGCCAGACAACCAGTTCTGCACTTCACTCCTCGTCCCCAGCCAGCCCCAAACTGACTCACTCTCCAGCCCCCCCACTCCTCTGGGCTTTGTCCCTTTCCCTGGCCAGGAGGTCACCGGATTCCTTTGTTCTCCTACCCCTTTAGCTCTCACCTTGCAGCGGGGAAGGGCCCAGGCCATCCGTTGCCAGGAGACAGAGTGTCAGCCATTTATGTACCCTGGCCCTTTGCTCTGCACCAATTACACCCCCTCATCCCACCCCCTAGAGACTTAAGAACTGCCTAGGGGAAACTGAGGCACCCCCACAGTATTCAGAGGAAACATTAAGAACAGTCCCGGTTCATCACATTGGGACACTCCAATTTTATTCCCAGCTCTGCCATGTGGGGTATATTTACACTGCAAAGAACCACCCACCCCCAAGGGTCAGAGCCCAGCTTGACTGACATGCAGCGAGGCTAACAGTAGTGTAGACGTTCCCGCTCAGGCCACAGCCTGGGTGCCAAGGCTCCACCCCATGTCCTGAGGTTGCAGAGCCCAGGCTGCAGCCCAAGCGGGAATGTCTATGCTGCTCTTTGTAGCCTGAGCCAGAGGCAGTTGACCTGGGCACCGGGATGGGGCGGGAGGGTGTGTTCTTTGCAGCGTAGACATACTCAGAGGGTTGAAGCTGATGGCTCATCTCCCCGGGAGCAGTTTCCCCACCCACCATGTGAGAACAAACTCGTCCTGGGCCCGGCAGTTTGTGTTGTCACCAACACCCGGGCAAGGCAGGTGCATAACACCCCACGCTCAGCGTTCTCCACCCACACTCACAATTTACAGCAACTTTGCACGGGTGTGAGCGGTGACACAAGCTGCAAGGGAAGGGGGTAACTCCAGGCTCTACTGGGTTTCAAAGGATGCCGCAGACAGAGGCTTAATCAGAGAGGATGTCTCTGCACCTGAGACCAGCCGCCCACTGTAATTCCTTGTATTGGCATAGACCTAGAGGCCCCAGCCCCTTTGCGCTAGGCACTGTACATACATAACCAAGAGACGCTCCCTGCCCTGCAGCGCTCACAAGGGCAGGAGAGGATGAGACACAACAGGTGTCTATAAACAACACAAGGTCGCACTGAGAGGACAATGGGATAAGTAGCAGTCACGGCCTGGCAGAGGGGAGGTCTAAGGTGGGATTTGAAACCCACAGCCTCCTAGAAAACAGGAGGGGGGAAAAATGCAAAAGATTGGCTTCCTCTGGATGTTTAATAACTGGGGGGTAAAATTATTACACATGCCCCCCATTGCCAAAGACTCTGGTGCTGAGCAAACAGTTACAATAAGACACAATCCAATCCCTATCAAAACCAGACAGAACACAGATCAGCAAACACGCATGGCTTCATTGTTCCACAGCACTTATATCTGCGTGATGCGCACTCGGTTTTAAATGCAGAATGCACGCCCGGTTGAGGGTGGGGTGGGAAATCAGTAAGTCTTAAGTACCCACAAATAGCAAAGCTCATGTGAAATTCGGAGAGAAAGCTCCATAAAGGAATCCAGTTTAATCCTGTGTCAGTCAGCTACCTTGGCAAATGCTCCCCGCCAGTGAGGTTTGCTGGGCTTCCAAGCCAAGCGGTGGCAGTTCAATTAATTGTGGGTTATTTAAGACACGGAATATATAGAAATAGAGGCGTATCCCTTTAAATAGTTTGTAGGCCCTCCAGGGGCGCTCACCGTGTTCTGTGTTGCAGGAGCTGCTCTATAGCAGCAGCATGTGGAGCCTGACCTGGCTTTTCTATTTTTTTTTGCGGGGGGAGGGATACATTTAGTAAACAAAGTTATTTGGGACCCAACAACGTACTGCGGGGAACAAACCCAGACAGGCGGAGGGAATGGATAACAATCCCCACAGCTCCAACGCCTACGATCATTGCTAACAGGACCCAGGAGCATGTAGCAAGAGGGAGGGGAGGCCTTTAAACACACTGGCAGGACTTGCTAGCTGGACGGTCGCTGTCTCGCTTGACATCACGGGGGATTGGACTGAGCGTGAATCAAGAGCAGGAGCCAGGCTCCGAAGACAGGGTCTGGGAGATGCTCAGCTTGTCCAAGGCTCAGGCAAAGAGAGCAACACGGCACACACGGACCAGCAGGCTGCGTTAGTGGGAAAGGATTGGCCCTGACTGGCTAAGCACGAAGCATGGGGAAAAGCCGGCAGAGGCGGGGGAAGAGGAACACCTCCCTGCGCCCGTGACTATTGCATGGAGATCCAGCCCCATAAGGCTCCTTCCGGCCCCGTTTTCAGCTCTCCCTGGTATCATTAAGGCCGTGTTTTGATCAGCAGGGCTCTCACTCCCACCCCTGGAGGAGCTGGGCTCTGCTTGATGCCCCACTCCTCTGCCTGGTGGGGTAAGAGTCCACCGAGATGGCCTTATCACCCTCCCTCATTCGTACACCTGCCCTGGGAGCGGAGGTCTCTCTCCAGAGGCCGTTAGGGCGTCACTGGGCTGAGTGCGCCCGCAGGGTGATCTCCATTAGGCTGGAGGTCTCCAGATCCCTCCACAACCAGGGTCCTCAGGAGCGGAAATGCCCCCAAGGAAGCTGGCCCTCCATCTGGCTGTTGGCCGCATTGCCAGCATGACCCATCCAGGGGCTCACAGGATGGGCTTTGGGAGCAGATCCTCAAGCCAGGCTCACGGCTGGGACCAGAGCTCTCTGGGCTCTGAGGGGTAGGTTGGGACCAGGGAGCACTAGATCTTGGTGGTGCGCCACTGGGATATGCCCAGACGATCACTGTGGAATACTCCACCTTGCTTTGGCGTCTTGCCTGAGTTTGGTCTGGGGTGGTCACGTCTCCACGGAGGATGGTCTGGAGGGGCTGACTGTATTTTTCCCCGGCGCTGGAGGCCTCTGCTGGCCAGGTGCTTTCCAGGAAGGACTTGCACATTATCATCTCCTCCTGCTGGCCACAGATGACTCCCGAGACCCCATGGAACAGAAAGTCGGGATACCCCGCTCTCTGCTTTTTGCTCGGCTCCACTGGGAAGTTCCCCAAGTCCTGCAAGGGTGAGGAGGTTACATGGAGAGCTGAACGAATTATTGATTTTTTTGGTTTACGGGCAGATGCCCCCCCCTTCAAAGAAAGTAAATGGTTTGGTTTGAATTGAAACTGAATTATTTGGGGGTTTTCTCACTGAAATAAACACATTCATTTTGGGTTGAACTAAAATGTTCTGTTTGACTCTGATGAATTTCGCCCCCCCCCCCAAATTTTTTGGGGCAGGTCATTTTGGGGTATTTTTCACCCACCTTTTAAAAAAAAAAAGGGTACCAACATTTCAAAAGAAAAATGCCGTTTGGAAACAAGAAGCCAAAACATTTCATTTCAAAATGGCCAAACTGTTTTGACTTTTTCAATTCCACTACTGCCTCCCGCACTCCCGCTTCATTTTGTTTTTCCGGCCAAAACTATTTGCCGAATTCAACCGAAATTCACTCGTCATTTCGCTGCCTCCCAAATGCATTTTTTCCGTGACTTTACTATCTGCCAAAAACATGCCCCCTAGCTCGAGTAATGCGCACAGCCGCTGGTGACCTATGACCGCGACAGCCAGCGGGCAAATTACATGTGTCCCTCCCATCCCCCCGATAACATGATGGTGCCAGCCAATGGTGCACAAAGGAAGGGCCCAGGGAATGGGTGGCTGGCAAGCAGCTGAACTTGGCGCATCCCTGCAGAGAAAACCCACCGGGTGCCCGTGGCTGAAGAAAAACAGAGACCCGCACCTTTAAGACCTTGCAGGGGCAGGAGACATATTGCTACGTTTAAGGGACTTAACGCAGTGAGAGAGCAGTGGTGGGGCAGTCAGACAATGGGCATCGTGCCTGGAAGCTCAGCACTGAGAGATGTCAAGTCATTGGGGAAGGGTGTTTTCTTGTCCTGTGGGGAGGGTGGCTCGGTGTGACAGGGGACCTGGCAGAGACTCGGAGATCTCCCAGCCTGGGTAGCCTCTTTCCCTTCCACTCCCGCCTTCTCTCTGTGCTCCTTGGAGACATGACCTCCAGATCTTACGGCACTGGGAAAACAGCCTGTGGGGGCCGGGGGAGGGAGAAGCTTAGAGACGGCGACCAATTCCCAGAAGAGGGCGCAGGAAACCCTCAGGCAGGCGGAGCCAGCTATTAGCACTCCTCACACTGACCATTTTCAGTTATTAGCAACATTTGTCTGGGGACAGAGCCCAACCCCCTGGCTTTCAAGTTCAAGGGATCTGGATATTAGCACCTGCCTGGCCACTTCCTGACACTATTTTTTGTTAGTTGCAGCCCTGCAGGCCCCCAGCACCCAGCTCCTTGTGGAAAGCCCCAACCGCAGGCAGGCTTGTGGGGCTGCAGCCAGGGAAGGAAGCACTGGAATGTGCATCAGACCCTGGTGCCAGACCAGGGTGCAGCCTGGAGAGCACAGGGGAGGTACCATGCAGCCCTATGGCCTCCCCGTGCCCCGGCTCCCTGGAGAAAAGCCTGGCGTCCAGCGGTAAACCCTCTCCTTGCTGCTGTACGGCACTGCAACTCCCCAGGACTGCCCCACACTGCAGGGGCCTTCCTCTTACTGGCAACTTTTGGTTAATTAGCAACTTCCTGCAGAGCAGAGAGGAGCAGAGAGGCAGCGAACCGAACAGCACCCACCACATCTCTGCAGAAAAACGTGTACTCACCAGCCACAGCTTCGGTGGCAGCCAGCTGGCCAGGTGACTTTTAGCGGGGTCAGGGACGTGCGGCCACAGGCAGCCCTGTATTCTGTGGAGGACAACACCCTGCATTGGTACGGAGATGACCACGTCGAGGAGGGAAAGGCCTCTCTACATTCTTGTGACTAGCATGGTCTCCCCAGGGATTGGAGGCTCCATTAGCTAGGGCCCTGACACTGGATCCAGAGGTACCAGACTAGGGGGCTGGTCCAGCACTCACTGAAATCAACGACAGGCTTGAGTGGGCTTTGGAGCAGGCCCTCTGAGCTTTGCTGATTATGTCTGCATTGCCTAGGGATGCCTACGGCATTGACTAACCTCCCAAAGTCCTGTCCCAGGATGCACCAGGCTCAGGGTGAAGGATTCTGGGAACGGACTCTCTTTGGCTGCTCCAAAGCTCTGGCAAGAGTCCTGAAGGGAACGCTAAGATCACAGGAACACTAAATGTTTTAAAGGGAAAGATGAAGGCCCTTTTGTAGATAGGAAAATAACGATGAGAGCCCACATTCCTATCGGAGCACTTCCCATCCCAGAGGGCTCGGCAAACTCTGCACAGGGATTCTTGCACCCACCACGGAGTTGCAGATCCCGGGGCTTGGCAACCTGCCCTGAGGGGACGAATCCTGCCCTGGCTGGGGGATGGACGGGGTGGGACCTTGTAGGTCTCTTCCAGCTCTGACTTCTAGGATTCTGCGAGTCGCCGCTAGGGGAACGTGGCGGCTTTTTAACAGCACCCGGCACCCCTATCCTGCCGCTCAGGACAAGGAGTGGAGGGGAACGTTGTGTCCACCTAGAACTTCAGGAACAATTAAGGAGGTGGAAGGGCACGTAGGACACCAGGGCTAAAATCTCCTTGGCAGGAAGTGCCACGAGATCGTTCATGGCCAAAAGCCCTCTGCGGGTGGAGTGTAAGTTCTCAGCTACAGGACGGATCCTGTGGCAGCACAGCATTCCCTCGCCCAGGGATCAGCAACCTTTGGCTCGTGGCATGCCAGGGAAAGTCCCTGGCGGGCTGGCCCAGTTTGTTTACCTGCTGCATCTGCAGGTTCGGCCAATCGCAGCTCCCACTGGCTGCGGTTCGCCGTTCCAGGCCACTGGGGGCTGCTGGAAGTGGCGGCCAGCATCTCCCTCGGCCCGCGCCGCTTCCCGCAGCCCCCGCGGCCACGTGCCAAAGGTTGCCGACCCCTGCCCTAGCACCATGCTGGGGTACGGGGCTTAGTGCCGTCTCAGCATGAAGAGCATCCTCCGCTGAGTTACCCACCACCCTCTCCAGCCCCACGCTGACTCAGCAACGTGGTAGAGGGCACTCACTTCTCGAACGCCACTTCCTTGCAGCATAGTACCTGGCTGTTCCTTGGTGGTCCCCCAACCAAGCACTAACCAGGCCTGACCCTCCTTAGCTTACAGGATCCAACGGGAGGGTTGGGGGAGGGAAATCACCCTCACCCACAGACACTCAGACGGGTGGCCGGATGGGACTCACAAACATACGTACAGGGGGTGCTTGAGGACGCAGGCCAGAGCAGCCGTGATAAGCAGGACAACTAGCCCCATGCACAAGGAGGACAGCAACAGTTCAACCTTCCCATTGTCTGTAAAGAAAGCAGGGAAAAGCTTTAGGTGTAAAGCCACTGGGGACCAACGAGCAAGAGCCCTTGGGAGCCTGCATTGCAGCCCCCCCCCACGGTGCATGAGCTGACATGCTAGGGGTTTGCCGAGGGACAGCACAAAGCCCAAGACCAACGGCAGTCCACAGGGACTGTCTCCCATTCTCTGCTGCCCCGCATGATCCTTTGCACCCATGCAAGGTGGGTGTAAGACGTGAACATTCTGGCTGGGGGACACTTGGCGGCAGTGGGGACAAAGGCCTTGTGAATGTACCTGATGCAAAATGGAGTGACCAATCTCAAGCCTTAGGAAGCCTGGAAACTCTAGCTTATGGGGAGGGGCTCCAGGGGAGATGCTCACCCCAAGGGGGAGAGGACCAGTACGGGGATGGAAACAGGAGCAATGGGATGGAGCTGGGCAAAGGGGAAAATGTAGGCGGAAGTGCAGAATCGAGAGCGATCCAGCGAAGGAATCATCTGCCCCAGGGAAGCGGTGGAAGCCCCATAGCTTGGTTGGAGCAGATGCTGGTAGGAATCCATCCTACCTTGGCCAAGGGACAAGCTACATGTGCCCAAGCAGGTCTCTGCCACCTCATTTCAGTGCCTGCTGACCCCTCCCAGCACCCCCAGTCTAGGGCATAGCACCCGGTTCTCCACTTTCCTCACCAAAGCTGCTGGTACGGATAGAGAGGACAGAGCCCTGGGTGCTTCCCCCGTCGGTGCTGACGGAGATGCCCACCCTCACCACGGAGTCGGGAGCCAGGCCCACGATGAGATAGCGACGGACGGAGCCGTTCACCACCACGGCTGTAAGACAGGAGATGCTGCTGCTCAGTCCCAGCTGGTGAGCCCAGGCCCAGCCAGCATGGGTCACAAAGCCGGTTGGTGCCTTACCCTGGGCGTCTTTCCCCTGCTCCTCGTAGGAAATGGTGTAGTTCCGGATGAAGCCGCCTTGCTCCTCCAGTGGGACCTCCTCCCACTGCACCTCCACCTGGGATGGCCAGACCCGGGTGGGATGCAGAGTTGGGGCACGGAATGGAGCTGCAACCACATAGGGGGTGGCGAGGAAAGGGTTAACCAGCCCCATCCCAGGCACCCAAAGCCGAGATCCCCTCTCCCTTCATTCCCAGCTGTGGTATTTCAGGCTTTTCATCAGCAGGATCCCAAAGCCTGCCACAAATATTAACTCTTTCCATCCCCTCCCCACAACTCCATTAATGCCCATTTTACAGATGGGGAAATGGAGGCATAGAGCAACTATGTGACTTGTCCAAGGCCATGCAGCAGGTCAGTAGCAGAACTGGGAATAGAGCCCAGGAGTCCCACCCTAACCACTAGACACCGCTCCCTCCTCCTTGCAGGAATGAGGGGTTCCAGACTTACAGAAACCAACTCCATGTCTCCTAGGAGCTCCCCAAACCATCCTCTGGGTGCAGGGAGGGAGGGGAAGATATGAGCTCAGCAGGAGACACAAGACTAATGCTTCCCCAGTGGCCCCTGCACCTTTTCCCACATCACTGGCTGGAGTGCTGCTGGGTTTCTCTTAGGGGTGGAAGGGATCTGGCCGCGTCTGCCCCGAACACTCAGCACCTACCCATCTGCTTTGAGTAAGCACTTGTAGAGCCTGCAGCCCGGACGGCTCCATCGCTCAGGGCAAAGATTGTCAGGCTGTAGAGATACCCCGGCTCAATTGCCTCTGCGGGGACATGACAACGACAAGCGATGGTGAAACCTCCCGTCTCTTCCACATCATAGCCCCAGGGGACGTGCACCCCAGAGCATAGCCTCCCTGCTTCCCGCTTCAGTCCCCCATGGGGTGGGAGGCTGCAGGAGAGCTTTGGGGCAAAGTGGGTCCAAACAAACGAATGGACATTTCTCTAAGCTGGAGCACATCTGACAAGAAGACTCAGCCCACATGCTTCAGGGTATCCACTGATCACCATACTGGATCAGGAAGGAATCCACCCCCCGCCCCATGCCTATGAAGCTGTCAGCATCACCTATTGTTGGACTTGCCTGTTCCCCGCTGGTAATTCCTATACTCCTGCCTTGCCTGGCTCTCCAACCTCACACCCAGCCTGGGGGACGTGGGCTGACGACAGGGTTTGAACTTGGGACCTGCAGTAGTACTAAAAGCCTGAGGCCGTGACACCGGAGGTAGAGGAGTAACTCTACAAGCTAGGAGCAGGAGTGGGTTCTTCTCCTCATCTGTTACTAGAGGAGGACAAAGACCCGCCTCTCACTGGCTCGGTGCTGCGGGCATTGACAGTGCTCTGCAGGGGCTTATTCATGACACTACCTCTGATGTGAAGTCCTAGCTAGGATGTGGAGGAGGGTCCTGCCTCTGTTTCCCCCTCTCCCTCCCCCTGCTCTGTCACTTCTGGAATCACTCCCCCACCCGCCAGTCACCTGCCAGGACCACCCTGCTGATGTTCGCCGGCTCATAGCGCCAGCTGCTGCTCTGCCCCCGGTTCTCCGACGCCCGGCCCCACTCGACGACATAGGCCACTGCAGCAAAGCCAGGGGGATCCCACCGCAGAAGGAGGCTGCAGTCGCTCGCCGGAGAGACCAGGACGGGCAGCCGCGGCACTGAAAGGAACACACAGATAGCGGAGAGGGAGGCATGCCCAGGGCTGGGCTTCGGGTGCTCACGTTTCTGTGAGGGGAAGGACCGTTTGCCTGTCTCCCCCCAGACCCGGTGCTGAAGGGGAACTCAGGTCAGGTGGTGCGATGTCCCCCCCGGTGGTCCCTCTGCCTGGGCGGGCAGAGATGGAGCCGACAGGGTCCCTGGGGGCTCCCAAGCATCCGTTGCGCTGAGGGCCCCGCGCTGTCCACACGTGCTCCAAGAGGGCAGTGCACTAGTGGGGCTCCCCATTGTATCGGCCCCTGCTGGGGGTGCAGCTGAGACTTCCCCAGCTGGGGTCCCATTATGGGCTTCACCTCCCCTCCCCATGGGAGCCCAACGCCCCAGGGCTCCTGGCCCGTCTGGTTGGGAGCCGCCCCCACATAGTGATAAGTGCCTGACCCCCCTCACCCCGCCAGGCACAGAACCCCTCCCACATTCCCCTGCAGGACGAGCTCAACGGCACAACCAAGGGCCGGGCCGGCCACCACCCCACCCTGCTGAACGCTGCCTCGGGAGCGAGACCCAGGCCTGGAGCGCGGAGATCAGGCTGGGCCTCACCTGCTGGGGCCTGCCCCGCCGGGATCGACAGCTTGGTCGCGGGGGACTGGCCCACTGAGTTGCTGGCGGTGAGGAAGAAGGTGTGTTCCTCGGAGGCCGGCAGCTCCAGTGCGCACTGCAGGGAGAGGGTGAGGCATGCCACGACAGCCGGCTGCCCAATTCGCTGCCAGCGGAGGGTGTAGGTCAGGATCCTGCCGTTGGCTTCCTTTGGCTGCAGGGGCTGGGAGGAAAAAGCCTCATCAGGCCGAGTCTCACGGCGGTGCAGGAGTTAGGTGGATGGCTGAGCTCTCCTGCTAGGACTGGACTGAAGGAAGGACGCACTAGAACTGACTGAGAAATGACTTTCCCCATAAAACACGTTTTCATTAAATAACCCTCTTGCTTCTCAGAGTCTCCATGAAAAGCCGCCATTATTATTTTTTTGGACAAAAATGGAAATTTTATCGAGACAAACGCTTTTTTCTGGAGAGAACAAACCAGTCCCAAACAAAACACTCTGATGTTTAATTTCCTAGCAGCTCCAACACCATTGCAAACAGGAAATCATCACCAAGTGGGTGTGTTTCTAGTGGGGTCCTGCAGGGATCGGTCCTTGGCCCGATGCTCTTTAAACACTTTTGTCGATGACCTGGACAAGAACATAAAATCATCACTGATGAAGTTTGCAGCTGACTATAAGACTGGGGGAGTGGTCAATAATGAAGAGGGCAGATCACTGACATTGAGCAATCTAGATAGGTTGGTAAGCAGGACGCAAGCAAACAATATGCGTTTTAATACGGCTACATGTAAATGTCTACACCTAGGAACAAAGGATGTCGGCCCAACTTACAACAGGCTCTATCCCAGGGAGCAGGGACTCTGAAAGAGATTTAGAGGTCATGGCCGATAACCGACTGAACCTGCGCTCCCGGTTGATGCTGTGCCCAGAAGGGCTAATGAGACCCTTGCACGCATAAACAGGAAAACCTAGAACGGGAGCAGAGAGTCAGATTTACCTCTACTGGCACTGGTGTGACTGCTCCAGGAACAGTGTATCCAGTTCCGGAGTCCACAACTGAAGAAGGATAATGATAAATCCAAGCGGGTTCAGCAGAGAACCACAAGAATGATTAAAGGATTAGAAAACCCGCCTGATAGCGACTGAGCTCCTTGAGTCTATCTAGTTAGCTTAACGAAGAGAAGGTGAAGGGGTGACTTGACCACAGGCTATAAATATCTACACGCGGAACAGATATTTGACGAGCCCATTATCAGTCTCGCAGACACAAGTGTAACCAGATCCAATGGCTCCAAGTTGAAACTGGACAGATTCAGACTGAACATAAGGTGTAAATTTTTAACAATGAGGTTAATTAAGCACTGGAACAATTACCAAGGGTCATGGGGCATTCTCCATCAGTGACAATTTTTAAATCAAAGGTGGATTTTTTTTTTAAAAAAAGATGGGCTCTAGTTCAAACAAGAATTATTTGGGGACAGTTCTGTGGCCTGGGCCATGCAGGAGGTCAGACTAGGTGATCACAACGGTCCCTGCTGCCCTTGGAATCTAAGCATCGGATACACAGAAAACACAGGAGAGAAAGAACAGGTGAGTGTTAAAGAGAGAGAGAACCAGAAAGTGTGAGTGAAAGAATGTGAGCAAGTTCAGGAGAGAACAAGGGACCAAGACAGGCCAACAGAAAGCGTGACTGAGGAGGAGATGGAAAGTCCGAGTGACTCAGAGAGAGAATCAGCTATGCTGATGTCCCTGTTCCTATGGAGCAGTCTGCATCAGGGCAATGGCCCCTCTCAGTACGTCTACACTGCCCACTAAGCCCACAGTCTGACTCAGGTTTGAGCCCAAGCTCCCCTCTGTTCACACACAAAATCAGTCTAACTTGAGTCCACAAGCAACTCAGGATCTGGGTCCTAGAACCCTGCTGGGGACAGGTTGGGTGAGAGCACAAGTCCTGCTGTCACTCAGGTTCAAGCCCTGTCATTTTGCAGTGTGGACACACCACTCAACCCACTGACCTGAGTCAGAAGGGCTGCGTAGTGGAGCGTGGACAGGTTAAGCACAGCTGTGAGACCTGGATCCAGTAACCGTAAAGCCAGGTTTGCAACGCAGCGTGGACACTGAAGTCCACACGCTTGGGTGACAGAGAGATGCAGGCTTAGTGTGCAGTGTCGACACCCCCGCAGTTACACACCATGCTGCTTCAGTACTGTGTCACCAATGTGCCTGTTTGCATAATGCTTGAAGAGAAAGGAGATATCCACGCATCCAGGCTGGGGCTACTGCTGGTGAAGAAATAGCTGCTGAAACTTTTTTCCTCCAGTCGGAAAATGTCAATTTGTTGAAAACGAAACTTTTCAGTGGGATGGTTCAACGAACCCTTCAGTCAAAACCAGAGAGAGAGAGAGAATGCAAGTGACTAGTCAATGGACTGGTTGTTCGGGCTTCCACTAGGGGCAGGGAGAGTTGCCCTATGAGCCGTCTCTAGGTAACAAGTGCCTGGTCCCCCTCACCAATGGGGTTGTTGGGTGCCCACTCCAGAATAGCTAATTGATTAGGGCCCTCAGCTGGGAGGTGTGACCCACGTCCTAACTCAGGCAGAGCAGGGGCTATCGTGGGTGGGGGTCTCTCTTGAAAAGTTTCAAAAGGTCGTGGCTTACTCCTGATGTGGAATGAAAACAAACTTCAAACCCTCAAATTTTTTTTGTTTTACCAAAAACCGGAATTCTTGTTTTCCACCCAGCCCTAGCTGGGACACAAACCCACATACAGCCCAGCTCCTAAATCCTTTCCCAACCCTTCCCAGGCAAACAAGTAACGATCTGGGAATGTAAAGGCCAAATGTGCCCTGGATCATCCAATCTCTCTTGGGGCTGGCCTGATCGTATTTGCAGAACTTTGTCTATCCCTTGGGGCTTGTCCCTGGATCCGATGCTACTCATGTCTGGCATGAATAGCTCATGCCGGCATGAATCAGGAGCAGCTCCGCTTAAAATCAGAGTGAAACAAGTGAGAGGAGAAGTCAGGCCCATTGATGTCAATATGGCTTTGCCAGCAGAATTAAGCCTTAGACCGAGCCCTAAAAGCTGGGGATTCTCAGTCAGGGACCCTCCGGCAGATGGTTCTTGTTAATTGTACTTTTTGTTCTTTTTTTTTTTATCATTAACTGCTGCAGGGGCAACCACAAGGAGTCAGGCCTGGAGTCACCCATGACACGTGCAATGCAGGACTATAACCCAACTCTTTATCGCAACCCCTTCCCAGGTGGTGTGTCTGCGATGGATCCTTGCTTGGCCCCTTACCTTCCACATCAGAATGATCTCATTCCTCTCATCAGAGTTGGACGTGGCTATTCGCCTCCAAAGAGCCGGCCCTCTGGATGGGGCTAGGAGGTGGCCGTGGGCAGGCAAGGGCAATGCGGGAGATGCAAAGGAGAGAAAATGAAGTCATTGAGAGAGGGTCCTGCAGGGAGGGAGCTGATAGCAGAGGTGTGACACACTCTATACATAGAGTGTGAATATAATGTAACTAAAATATGCTTCATGCAAAAGGTCTCTTGTAAGGTATCATTACAAAGTTTATAATCTACTGAGTGTGGTCATCCTATTTGTATAAATGTATCACTCTTGTATCTGAAACTAGAAATATGAAATATAACTCTGAGGACCTACTGTAGTTATGCAAAGTGTGGGTCTTTCATGGTGGTTTGGAATCTTGCTGGCTCCCATCAGCCAGGACAATTGACTGTGGATGGCTTGGTTAGCAGACAGGCCTTCCTGTGCGTCAGGCCGGGAGGAATGAAGGCTTGGGGTCTCACAGTGACCTGCGATCATGTCACCTGAACTGGAACCCATCTTTAACCTGGTGCTTTTCCACTGAGAAGGAGGGGTGGGAACCCAGAGGGACAAAGGATTCCTGCCTTATGCAAAAGAGATATCAGTGGGTGGAACAGAACAAGGGGGGAGCCCTCATGAGGAATCCCCTCGCTACCACCTGAGCTGGAACAAGGACTGTACCAGGAGAAAGGATGGTGCCCAGACTAGGAAGGCGTCCAGGCTGTAAAGAAACTTATTGAAACATCTCTGAGGGTGAGATTTTATCTGTATTCAGCTTTTTACTGTATTAGCATAGATTTGTGGGTTTTATTTTGCTTGGTAATTCACTTTGTTCTGTCTGTTACTACTTGGAACCACTTAAATCCTACTTTCTGTACTTAATACAAATCACTTTTTACTTATTAATTAACCCAGAGTATGTATTAATACTTGGGGGGGGGGGCAAACAGCTGTACATATCTCTCTGTCAGTGTTATAGATGGTGAACAATTTATGAGTTTACCTTGTATAAGCTTTATACAGGGTAAAACAGATTTATTTGGGGTTTGGACCCCATTGGAAGTTGGGCATCTGAGTGTTAAAAATGGGAACACTTCTGTAAGTGGCTTTCAGTTAAGCCTACGGCTGTTCGGGGATGTGGTTCAGACCTGGGTCTGGGTTTGCAGCAGGCTAGCGGGTCTGGCTCAAGCCAGGCAGGGTGCTGGAGTCCTAAGCTGGCAGGGCAGGAAAGCAGGAGCAGAAGCAGTCTTGGCACATCAGGTGGCAGCTCCCAGGGGGTATCTGTGATCCAGCCCCTCACAAGAGGGTGTCGATTGCTCTGTGCCGCTACCTGGGGGAGACCGTACCAGACCCACCGCTGCTACTCTCACAGCCATCAGCGCCAGAGGAGTTTGTTTAACCCTTCGTGGTGAATACCATTTGTATTACAGGAGCGCTCAGCTTGGACCTGCACAGCCCCACAGAGACACACACTCCCTGCCTTGAGGAGCGGACGGTCGATGGCACCCACAGGGTGGGGGGAAGAGGGGCAACATACAAGCTGGGAGAGATTGGGGTGACAGCAGGCAGATGGCACAATCAGGGTTACTCACATTTATGCACGTGCACAGGGGACGAGGAGGAGGCCCATGGGAGAGACCTCAGGGCAGAGTGGGGCTGCTGCTCCTGAAATTTGGGTCTGAGGTGGGTGTGGTGGATGGTCCTGCCATCCTGTTCTGTTTCCCTCCCTGTCCATGCTTCCCCAGCTCATGGCCGGTCTACTGGAGACAGGAGGGAGGAGGAGGACAGGACCTGCCATGGCAGGGTGGGCAGCAGCCTTGGGGTGAAGGCAGGAGGGGGCTGGACAGGTGAGCATGGCTCCCTACCCGCAGGCAGAGTCTTCACAAATCTCTCGTGGCTCCAGGTGCTCCAGGAGGGGTCCCCGTCGCTCCAGCGGGAGGCGTCGCTCTGGTATAGCGCTCGCACCTGGATGGAGTAGTTGGTGAACGGCGAGACGCCACATATGTCCTTCGACGCGGGCACGTCCTCCGCGGCTGTAACATTCACCTTCATGGGGGGCGGGACGGGGTCCCTTTTAGCTCTTGTCTTGGCAGCTCGCCCCAATTCTGCCTTAAAGCACCGATTTGCTGAGCCGAGCGGGCGGCTCAGGGGCTCTCCACCTCAGCTCAAACCAGCTAGAGGCTCTTCAAGCTGGGCTCTCTCCTCCCCAGTAACCCCAGCCAAGGGGCATGACAGGGGACTGCTTCCCCCTGACACAGGAACCGGGTTCAGCAGAAACCAGCTCTGTTCTCACAGGACACTTGAGAGAAGCAGAGGGACCTGAGCCAATGTGATGGCCGCCATCCTGTCTGACACATTGGGGACTGAACCAGGGACCTCCAAAGCTAAATGGAGGAGCTGCTATAGCTTGAGCTAAAGAGTTAAGCCTCCCTAAGCAGGCCTGTAACAGGCTCATCCCTCTGTGGGTCAGCCATGGGGCTGGGATTTGTGAAACAAGCACCAGTGAGTTACACTAGCCCCCCCAGCTTAAGCAGGAGGAGGCGAAATGCAGGGGTATTTCAGCGAGGGTCTCCTTGCCTTTGGAACTTGCCTCCCCTCTCTTGATCTCTCCGAGCCCAGACTTACTGAGCCTGAGACTTCTGGGCCAGCCCCTTTGCTGGTGTACGTTAGCCTTGCTCCGCTGCTGATGGAGAGCAGAGGATGAGCCAGGTTTCTTCTGGGTGGGGAGAGCTGAGCAGAAGGTGCGGGGGGGTGGGGGGGGACCTTCACTAGGGGTACGGGGTAGAACTAAAGAGGTCACGTTTTGGCCATTGGGCCAACTGCTTCAAGCATATGGATCTGTTCTCAGGAAGTGTCACACGCGTGCCCAAGAGCTCTGGGCCAGGTGCACAGATTAGATGGACGAACAGATAACTGCGTAACTGCATGGTTAGGATGGAGAGAGAGACGGCAAAGCCAGCCAGCATCCCTAACACCCTCCACATCCCCAGAAGGGGGGCGGGAGGGGATACACCTATGAAGCAGGTGTCAGTCCTGTTACTAACTCCTCCCACCAACAGCCACCCACCTGCGTCCAGGATGCCCCGTCCACCTCATGGTACCGGATCTCATACCGCGCGTCCGTCACATGCAGCAGCTCCTCGTTGGGCTGTCGCCACGCCATGTGGAAGCAGTCGCTCCTGTCCGCCGTGGCACTGACCTCGGGCGGGCTCAGCTTCACTGGGAAAGGAAAGCCACAAGCGTGGGCAGCATTTCTGCATGCCCCTCCTGCAACGCCCAGAGACAAGCAGCCTCACTCAGCCCCCTCTCAGAAGCACAGAGCAGGAGGCAAGAGGCCTAGGGGCACATGGAGAGTCAGGGGAAGAGCCAGGACTAGCTCCCAGATCTTCTGAAGGAGAGCCCAGTGCGAGCCACCAGGCCACGTCGCAGGGAAGGTCAGTCTCGTGATACCTCCAGCTCAGCCCGGAAATCCACCTGGGCAAAGCTGGGTGAGCTCAGTTTGGCTGGCCCGACGAGCTTGGATCCCAGTCGGACCTGAGAACGCCCCCACCTGTGGTCCTGGTCCAGCAGACACACCTGCCCAGGCTCGGTTTATGTCAGTGCCACTGTTCCCCTCCCCTGGCGAGCGGATCTTACCAACGCTCATCCCATGCAGGCACTTGTCTGTGGCGCTGGCCTGGCCCAGCAGATTCACGGCCGTTAGCCTGACTTGGAAAGAGGCAAAGAGGTTCTCCACAGGGATGGTGCAGGAACGGCTCTCCCGGCTGGAGACGCACGTCCCGGCGTCTCTGAACTTCCAGAGGCAGCGGCCTGCTTCTCTGAGAGGGAGAGAGCCCAGGTTAGCAGCTGCCGGGTCTAGGAACACGAGTGGCGGAGATCAAACCCCACCCTCGCACCTGCCAGCATTGGACAGCTCTAAGCAGGGACATCAGGGGGAGGAGGGAGAAAATCAATTGCTACATCTATAGGGACAGTCCCTTTTAATTGTCAGGTGTTGGGATGTCAATCCTCTCCCGCTCCCGCCCCTGCCCCCTCACGCTTACGGCCAGGTGGAGAACTCACTCGGTGACGTGGAGGGTGTAGGTGGTTGGAAGGTAGGTCTCCGGCCCGGGGTCCCAGTAGCAGGTGATGTTCCCGCCCCAGAAGCTGACGCAATGTTTCACCTGCAGATTTGTTGGTGGGACTTCAGAACGAGAAGAGAAACAGCCAATAGAACCAGAGTTCAGTGCTGGAGGGGACGGTGCTGACTGCAGGGTGCTGATCCCAGAGCACCCTCAGAGCTGGGCGCAAACTGGATTTTTCGTTTCATGGGAAGCTCCGTGGCTTCCATTCCCGCCCCACCCCCATCCCAAAACAGAATAAAAACAAAGCAAAACTTGACACCTCTAATGAAATCCCAGAAAAAGCGAGTTTTGGGTCGATCAAAACATTTCACTCACACTTAAATGTAACACTGAAAACTTGAAACTCAGTGCGGTTTTGAGATGACAAATTGAAACATCACATCCTGAAGAGGATTCCTCTCCCCCACCCCCGACATTGCCCCGGAACATTTTGCTTTTGACGACCCATCAGCGGAAAAAACGTTTGGATGGAAAAAATCCAACCAGCCCAGCCCACAACTGCAGCACGATCCAATGGGCTTGGCAGGGGCTCAGTGCCCCCCTCCCTCCCACTGCCCCCAATGGGAGCCGAGCACCCTCCGGGCTTTCCAGGATGGGCCCCTACCCAGACCTCATGAATGTCAAGCCTAGTGCACCTCCTTCCCTAGCCAGGGTGGTAAGGGAACTGCACCCACCTCCAGCCTGGTATTCAGCCATACCCAGCAGGCGCAGATTGCTCCGGTGAGACAGGTAACAGCTCAGCTCCCCATGGGGCCGCTCTGCCCGGAGAACGGTGACCACAGTGACCGTGCCGTTTCCCACAATGCTCTGGTTCAGTGGCAGCTGCCTAGTCTCTCCATTCAGTCTCCAGACAATATCGCCCGGGTGGGCCTGGCCGATCTGCAGGCAGCTGGGGTTGAGGGTGCAGGAGGCCCTCAACGGGGTGCCAAGACAGGCCACTGTGGGGTGCAGGCTTAGCATGCCACAGCTGGGCTGCAGTGTAGGGACTCTGCTGCCAGGGCCAGGCCTCGGGCTGTTCGCTCCTGGGGAGAGACGCAGAACAGCTCAAAAGGGGGGAGCTGGGGTCTCTCGCATGCAGACGCACTTTGTCTGGGGGTCCTCTGACCCCGAGGAGCCAGAATGTGCCTGTCTTGGGCTTTGTTCTTGGCTAAGTTTAGCCTCCTCCCCGTTTCTAGGATGCTGAACCTGCAGTGGCTGGCTGCCTGGAGCTCCAAAACAGTGGGGATATGCTCAGTGCTTGCCCTGACCAATGCAATCACCACCCCTTATTAAACCTAAAACCAGATAAGCCGGTCGGTTTCCCCGATTACCATAGTTGAGTTAAGCTAGGACCAAAACTGTACTGGGACAGGAGGTGAAACTGACAGGGTACATTCTGCTCCCTGCAACAGGTTTCCAGCATAGGGAATCGGTGCCACAGTTTCCCCCCTCTTTAAAGTTCACATTATAAAGTACTCATCTCTAGGACTGCCCACTGAAACCGTCCTCCCTGCTGATCTGAAACAGTCTGTTCACTGCTCAGAAGCTGACGGTCTGCAAGTGTCAAAAGCTTGTTTCCAATCAGTGATTTTTTACCTTGTTCTTCGAAAACTTCCTTGAAATCACATTGCAAAACATTTCAATAAAATGGCATTTCCGAGTGAAAACTGCTCCACTGAGAAGTATCCAGCCAACTCTATTAAACAGTGTGGACAGAGCAGAAGTTACTAGATGCAGAACCCGCTTGTGGGCACTAGGTGGGGCCAGGGGGAAGAATCCAGAGAGGCCTCTCAATAAGCTTTTTTTGTGAATTTGCTTCATTGAGGCTCTCATTAAATCCTAGCAGCTGCTTACTCCAACCAAAGTACAAGGACCTGTTTGAGAACCCACCACTTTCAAGAGGGCATTTGTCCAAATGGAGGCAGTTTATGGCCTGTAACAGGGGTTCTCAACCTTCTTCTTTCTGAGGGGCCCCCTGCCCCGACATGCTATAAAAACTCCACAGCTCCCCTGTGCCACATCTTGTTTTCTGCATATAAAAGCCAGGGCTGGGGTTAAGAGGTAGCAAGCAGGGCAATTGCCCAGGGCCCCAAACCACAGGGGGCACCAAGAAGCTAAGTTTCTCCGGCTTCTGCTTCAGCCCCAGGTGGCAGGGCTCAGGACTTCAACTTTCCGCCCTGGGCCCCAGAGAGTCTAACACTGGTCTTGTTTGGCAGCCCCCCTGAAACCTGCTTGTGGCCCTCAGATCCCTGGTTGAGAACCACTGGCCTAAAAGGTGGTGAAATCATGTCTACACCCTTGCTCAAGAATGCTACATATTTGCTTTGATCATTCTATAGGCGCTGGAACTAGGGGTACTGCTGCCCCCCCTGGCTGGAAGCGGTTTCCATCATATGCAGGGTTTACAGTTTGGTTCAATGGCTCTTAGCAGCACCCCCGCTATGCAAATTGTTCCAGCTCCCCTGCACCAAGCATCAGCCACCCATTTACAAGAGCAAAGAGGCAGGCAAATTTGCATCCTGCTTTGCATGCGCCTAGCCTGGGGAAGGCAGAGAGCAGAAGGCTGGACAGAGGACACACGGTCAAGCCTTTAATAACAGTGCTGCCACGGAGCTACCAAAACATCTGTCTTGGAGCACGTCACAAAAGGACGCTCAGCAAAGTCCAATATCAAACCGCTAACGCATGCCATCTTTCCAACCAAGACATCGGATTGTTCCACAGGCTGTCTGGGAGAGGGAGAGGCAGGAGGGGGGTGAATTGAATTGAGGAAAAAGAAACAAGATTGAGGGCCAGATCCCCAGCCAGTGGCACTTGCAGCCATATGTCTAATAGGCGCACTGTGGGGCAGGGGAGGGACAATTTTTTCCCATTTGAGAGGGCCCCCAAAGGGAGCGGCATTGCAACCTGGAGCATGGGGGTCGCAGCGCCACTCTGCTTTGGCCTGCCCAGAGGAGCAGACGAGCTGAACCTGAGTGGCGCTGTGACCCAGTTCGCCAAGTTGCAGAGCCCAGAGTGGGGAGCCAGGCTCAGCCCCACAGGACAGGAGTCACCACAGCGGGGTCACCGCGGGGTGGGCTCGCTCTCCAACCCAGCCGGGGCTGAGTGAGGTGCGGACGTGGAGGGCGAAGTGCTGGGATGGGACTACTTGGCGGCGAAGCCCGGGATCTCCCTGACTCATGCGTGTACCACGTGAAAAGAGTTTCCGGGGGCAAACTGGTGTCAATAGCCTGGCTCCACTCAAGTCAGCAGGGCCAGATCCCAAGCGGCTGTAAATGGCACAGCTCTGTTGAAGTCCATGGAGCTAGTCTGTTCACCCCAGCCGACAGTCACCCAGCTCTCTTTTGCGCAGTCGTCCGTTTCACAAGCAACCAGTGTTTGGATGACATGGAGAACCAAGGGGGTGACCACGTGCCCTTATTAAAGATCCCAAGCAGGTCATACAAGAATAGAGCATTAACCCAATGCAACCTTAGTTTGCCCCCCTTGCGTGTAATATGATACAGTCTTTAATTAAACAATCATATTTCCCCCCCAGCAGGCCCCAGGATGCAGTGCACAGGATTGTGAAAGAGGCTGTTGTCTGCAGGAGCCGGTCTCATTTGTTGAGGAAGTTGGAAGGTGTGCAGCAGTGAGGGAGAGGCCAGAGAACGGCTCAACTGTGGCCTGGTCCGAGCTACTGTTATTCTGGAATGCGTCCATTTCTGCCACGACCCCATTCTTGGCCTACAGGGAATTACGGAGGTGTTTGACGCTGTGGCTCTGTTAACCAGATGCAAGGGGCTCCCAGTGTCCCCCCACTTCCCTCTTTTGGTTTTTCTCATTTCCCCCAAAATAAACAGAATTCTGCTCATTCTCTGAAACTTTGGAATTGATCAGCTGCGTTGTGGAAAAGTTATTGGGTCGCGTCCAAACCGACACAGCAACGTCATCCAGTTGAGTGGACGGGCCTTCCAAGTGTGGCCAATAAAGCGCACACACAGGGGGGGCTGAATTAAGGCGGCCTGAATTCTGGTGTTTCCTGATTTCTGCGTGCTTGGCTCTGTAACCTTCATAACACTCCCTGACTGTAGTTTTTTTGAGTGTGGAATAGTACAAAGGGATATAGATGGTGTGTAAAAGCTTCCCTGCCTCTCAAAACAAAACCCTGCCCCCCACACACAATCCACCCCTGGGGAGCGGATGAGAGAGACAACAAACCCCATTATTGATGTCGCTTACGACATGACTGGAAGGCGCTCAGACTCTGCAGTGATGGGGATGGTGTAAGAATCTAGCTCGAAGAGGAGCTCAGATTAGATGGTCATAATGGTCCCTTCTGGCCTTCAGAGCCTACAAATAGACTATTCCCGCAGCCTGCCAGAGCAATGTAACCCTCAGCCAGACACATCCCCGACGCCCGAGTGGTTTGGATGCGTTCCCTGGCCCTGATACAACAATGGCGTTCTTTCCTCTCTCTGCACTGTTCACTTCAGCCAATCCGCTCCAGCCTTCAGTAGGGAATCGAGAACAGTGGCAGCTCCCACAGTGTCAAGCGGAGAGAAGGCAAAGGGACCCCACTGCACCTGGCGGCACAAAGGGGCAGAGACAGCCAGCTCCCCTACCCTGTCTCCAGCAAGAGCAGGCGTCAGTGTCCATGACAGCCAGGCTGCCGTCCATCTTCACAGCAGCTGCCTGTGGCTCCCAGCGAGTGCCCGGCCTCTCAAGCGGGTAGGAGAAAGGATTAGCCGGCCATGTGGGAGTGGGGCTGATCTCAGCATGGAGAGAGGATGCCAGGTCCTGTTGCACACATCCCTGCTCCTCCGTAGGCCAAGCCTGCCTGGGCGCAGACAGCCGGCTGGATTCAAGGCTCATCATCTCACCTGGATGAGAGAATTTCACAGCAGTGCAGGATGTTCCGTGAGCTCTACGAGGGTAGGATTGGAATGGGAAACAGCCATCAGCAATGAGCAGGGGTAACAGCAACAGACTGGAGACAACCTGCTGCCAGGGATGGGTAGCAATGGAGGTAGGAGCCTGTTCCCCAAAGCGCCACACGACTCCAGAGTGGGATCAGGGACTCACCACAGCCTCCTGCAGAGGTGGAGGAAGCCAGGAACTCCTAGTGCAGGTGGGAACATCCCAAGCACTGACCAGGAACAGGAAGGAGGAGGTTCTGACATGCGCTTTGCCTTTGACATCAAGAGGCTGCAGGGACAAGACACAACACGAGGGAAGATTTGCCCTCTGCTGCAAAAAGACCTGCAGGATCTGTAATGAGCACAAATGGTCCAGGCCGTACTTTTACCTCTCGTCTGAGAGAGCCCTCCGGCTGCACAGAGCCTCCTATGGAATCCTCCCAGGGTTCAGTACCAATGCCAAAGAAAAGCACCACCCATGTTTTCTGTGGAGATCTCCAGCCCAGCTTAGATTCTTCCAGGCATCTTAGCCCAACCCCAGGGACAGGTTCCCGGGGAGTAACTCTGCCTCAAGTGTTGACTGTTAACCAGAGCCCACGGCTGAAAGCAAACTCCCACACAGCTCCTTCCACTCAGGACTGTGTGTAATCAAAACAGCACAAACATTTCTTCCAAGACTAAAACCTTGCTCGCACGTGAAGAACTTGGAAGACTCTGTAACAGCAGCACCTGCCCTAACATTATGAAGAAGTCATAAAACAGATCGCATCAGACACTTCAGCATTCATGGGATTTGGAATGAGGCACACTTTTCGTTATACAAGTGAGGTACAAGGGCCACTTGTCTAACTCACAAGGGCACTGTGAGATTGGCCTTGGAAGAGGTAAAGCACTATGGGGCGATATTCACCCTGTGCAGAGGGCCGGCATAAGCTCTGTGCATCATCTACGTCCCTCCTGTGGGACTTACGAGGGGCAGAAGCTTGGTGATGGCCATCTGCACAGGGTGTGGGCCACCTTCTGCAAGTGACACATGGACTCTCAGCCTGGGTACATCCAAAATAGACCAATTTCCACCCTCTCAGGATTTGCCCCCCTCCTTTCAATGGAGCATGGAACCATGAACTTAAATCTCCTGAAATATTGTGATTGCTTAAACAAATCCCATGCGTTGCTGGGTAGGTGGGAATGGCATTCCTTCCCCCAGGAAACATGTCCATATGGCCTAATGGGGAAGAACTGACTTCTGTGGTAAGGCAGACTTCATTTGCCCACCGTCAGGGCCAATCTGGTGCCATTGGGATGCCACCTCCGGTCCGCATGATAATCCCAGCATATTTTTTCCACAAAAGAAGAAACCTTTCAGCGCTAATCAAAAGCAAATCCCTGTAGAGCCACAGAGCAGGGCTGGCCCTAGGCCAGTAACGTACACAATGTACCTTCTTGTTCAGAAAGACATAGGGGGAGGGGGGGCTTAAAATATGTAACAAAACAGCAGAATTGGCCAAGAGAAACAACACATCAGCAGCAAAGGGAGGTCCTGGAAATAGCAGTGATCTGTGGAAGAATAGCCATCACATTACTAAAGTATCTTGAGCTAGGAAAAACAAGCTTCACGGGGCTGTCAGTAGGTGTTAGGGCCAGAGGTGACCTGGTCCATCCGGTTCAGCCTCCTCCGTTGCTCCCTGTGTTCAAGATATTTGCGCTCCTCTGAGTATTTCTCAGTCTCCCTGAGCCATGCTTTGGATGCGGGTCTCAGTGACTCCACTCCTGCACTTGGGAAAGGGATGGGGATGCAAAAGATAAGGTGGCCTTAAGCCAGTGGCTCTCAACTTTTCCAGATGACTGTCCCCCTTTCAGGAGCCTGATTTGTCTGGCATACTCCAAGTTTCACCCCACTTAAAAACTACGTGCTTACAAAAATCAGACATAGAAATACAAAAGTGACACAGCACACTGTTACGCTGAAAGATTGCTGACTTTCTCATCTTTACCATATAATTGTAAAATAAACCAGTTGGAATATAAATATTGTACTTACATTTCAGTGTATAGTACATAGAGCTGTATAAACAAGTGATCGTCTGTATGAAATTGTAGTTTGTACTAACTTTGCTAGTGCTTTTTATATACGCTGTTGTAAAACTAGGCAAATGTGTAGATGAGTTGATGGACCCCCGGAAGACCTCTGCGTACTGCCAGGGCACTAGAACCACAACCTTAAGCCACCTTTGCACCTACTGTATCCTTGGGCTTGTTGCTTGGCCGCTGGTGTGAGTTAGAGCAACCTCTGGGCTGCTTTAATTTACACTCTGCTTCCCATGTTCCCCTCCCCCCCACTTGCCTCATAGAATCATAGAATCATAGAATATCAGGGTTGGAAGGGACCCCAGAAGGTCATCTAGTCCAACCCCCTGCTCGAAGCAGGACCAATTCCCAGTTAAATCATCCCAGCCAGGGCTTTGTCAAGCCTGACCTTAAAAACCTCTAAGGAAGGAGATTCTACCACCTCCCTAGGTAACGCATTCCAGTGTTTCACCACCCTCTTAGTGAAAAAGTTTTTCCTAATATCCAATCTAAACCTCCCCCACTGCAACTTGAGACCATTACTCCTTATTCTGTCATCTGCTACCATTGAGAACAGTCTAGAGCCATCCTCTTTGGAACTCCCTTTCAGGTAGTTGAAAGCAGCTATCAAATCCCCCCTCATTCTTCTCTTCTGCAGGCTAAACAATCCCAGCTCCCTCAGCCTCTCCTCATAACTCATGTGTTCCAGACCCCTAATCATTTTTGTTGCCCTTCGCTGGACTCTCTCCAATTTATCCACATCCTTCTTGAAGTGTGGGGCCCAAAACTGGACACAGTACTCCAGATGAGGCCTCACCAATGTCGAATAGAGGGGAACGATCACGTCCCTCGATCTGCTCGCTATGCCCCTACTTATACATCCCAAAATGCCATTGGCCTTCTTGGCAACAAGGGCACACTGCTGACTCATATCCAGCTTCTCGTCCACTGTCACCCCTAGGTCCTTTTCCGCAGAACTGCTGCCTAGCCATTCGGTCCCTAGTCTGTAGCTGTGCATTGGGTTCTTCCGACCCTGCACTTATCCTTATTGAACCTCATCAGATTTCTTTTGGCCCAATCCTCCAATTTGTCTAGGTCCTTCTGTATCCTATCCCTCCCCTCCAGCGTATCTACCACTCCTCCCAGTTTAGTATCATCCGCAAATTTGCTGAGAGTGCAATCCACACCATCCTCCAGATCATTTATGAAGATATTGAACAAAACCGGCCCCAGGACCGACCCTTGGGGCACTCCACTTGATACCGGCTGCCAACTAGACATGGAGCCATTGATAACTACCCGTTGAGCCCAACAATCTAGCCAGCTTTCTACCCACCTTATAGTGCATTCTTCCAGCCCATACTTCCTTAACTTGCTGACAAGAATACTGTGGGAGACCGTGTCAAAAGCTTTGCTAAAGTCAAGAAACAATACATCCACTGCTTTCCCTTCATCCACAGAACCAGTAATCTCATCATAAAAGGCGATTAGATTAGTCAGGCATGACCTTCCCTTGGTGAATCTATGCTGGCTGTTCCTGATCACTTTCCTCTCATGCAAGTGCTTCAGGATTGATTCTTTGAGGACCTGCTCCATGATTTTTCCAGGGACTGAGGTGAGGCTGACTGGCCTGTAGTTCCCAGGATCCTCCTTCTTCCCTTTTTTAAAGATTGGCACTACATTAGTCTTTTTCCAGTCATCCGGGACTTCCCCCGTTCGCCACGAGTTTTCAAAGATAATGGCCAATGGCTCTGCAATCACAGCCGCCAATTCCTTCAGCACTCTCGGATGCAACTCGTCCGGCCCCATGGACTTGTGCACGTCCAGCTTTTCTAAATAGTCCCTAACCACCTCTATCTCCACAGAGGGCTGGCCATCTCTTCCCCATTTTGCGATGCCCAGCGCAGCAGTCTGGGAGCTGACCTTGTTAGTGAAAACAGAGGCAAAAAAAGCATTGAGTACATTAGCTTTTTCCACATCCTCTGTCACTAGGTTGCCTCCCTCATTCAGTAAGGGGCCCACACTTTCCTTGGCTTTCTTCTTGTTGCCAACATACCTGAAGAAACCCTTCTTGTTACTCTTGACATCTCTGGCTAGCTGCAGCTCTAGGTGCGATTTGGCCCTCCTGATATCATTCCTACATGCCCGAGCAATATTTTTATACTCTTCCCTGGTCATATGTCCAACCTTCCACTTCTTGTAAGCCTCTTTTTTATGTTTAAGATCCGCTAGGATTTCTCCTCCCTTCTCTCTTTCTTACCGGACCTGGAGATGCCAAGTGAGAAGATCCAGGACAGCATCAGATTCAGCCACATTCTTGTGAATTACAGCTTTGGTGGAAAACCTTTAAAAAAAAATAAATGGGGGTCGGGCGGAGAAAGAGGATAAAGGAGACCTGGGGGGTCTGATCCTGATCTCCCTTAGCCCAGTGTGAATCAGGAGTAACACCATGGAAGCCAGTTAACTTATCGCCCTTTCACACCAGTGTAAGAGGAGACCTTGGCCCTCAGAAAGCTTCAGACGTATCAGCAAGGCAACAGGTTTCAGCAAGAATTGCCTCCCAGCTCTGGGATAAGCCGGGCTAGAAAGTTACACACAGAAGCAGCTTTAATGCCACGAACCTGTAGGGATCACCCAGATACCATTATGATGGGCATGGTATAAGCCTAAATAAATCCAATAGCCACTTTCTGTCTGCCTCAGTTCTTCCCCTGTAAAATGGGGCTAATCCTCCCTCTCTCACACCCTGTGTCTCTCTGGGCTGTTTTGATTGTAAGTGCTTAGGGGCAGGGACTGTCTCTCACTGTGTGTTTGTACAAAGGGGCCCTGATCTTGACTAGGGCCTCTGGGTGCTACCGGAATACATCTAGAGTATACCAGGGGTCTCAAACACGCGGCTGTTATTTCCTGTGGCCCTCCAAGCTCCCCGCGCCCCCGGAGTTATTTCCTGTGGCCCGCCAGGCTCCCCTCCCCCTGCTCCCCCTCCCGCCAGCATGCCATGTCCCCGTTCCTCTGCCTACCTGCAGGCGCTTTCCGCCGCCAAACGCACTTAGTGCTTTCCAGGAGGGAGTGGGGAGGAGCGGGGAGCCGTGTGCCCAGAGGAGGAGGCGGAGAAGAGGCAGGGAAGGGGCGGGGATTTGGGGAAGGGGTGGGAAGAGGCAGGGCAGGGGCAGGGCCTCATGGAAGGGGTGAAGTGGGGGCAGGGCCGGGGGCAGAGCGGGGGGGGGGGGGCGGGTTCAGTGATGTGGCCCTGGGGCCAATATACTAGTCCTCATGTGGCCCTTGTGGTGATTCGAGTTTGAGATCCCCGGAGTATACAGAACTCCTCAGCAGTGGGGAGCGCAGGCCCATGGGATGCTCCTTGGTCACCGTCTCGCAGGGTGGGCTTGGGGGTTGGGGAAGCAGGGACAGTGATTTCACATCTGCCTCGATCCACCAGCCACGTGGAATTGGGTGCCAGCCAAGGAGGCATTTCCATGGTGCTGGGACGGCTCCCCTCAGGCTAACGAAGCCTGGAGCGGGTCTCCTGACACCCTGCACCGGGATGTGCATAGGCCTTCAGGATCCCTATTGTAATTAAATGAATCACTAACATCCCCAGCTAAGACAGCAATGGGTTTAAACCTCCCTTCACTGAATAGCAGGCAGCTGCAGAACGTGGCTGGAGTGCTGGAAACACCCTTAGCCTCTTCCAAGCACTGCCCGAGGAGATGAAATGCTGCGGCTGCGTCTCTCCTACTGGCACTGACAGACCAAAGGCTGGACTGAAGCCACCCTTAGCTTAGCAAGCCCCTGGGCGCTTCAGTGCCTTTGGTCTTCCAGCAGCTTGCACGGGGACTAGATCCCACCAAGAGCTGGGACGTCAGAAAACCAGATCTAAGCTAGGGATGAGAGCCTCGTCGTTGGGCTTCTGGTCTCTTTGCACTACAAGATCTGCTCACGCGTCTCTTCCCAGAGAGGTATTTGGGGTCGATTCTTTCCCCTCCGCTGGTAATAAAACTCAGTTTCAGACTCCAACAGGAAGCAGAGGAAATGCACTGGCCCTTGGGTGCTAAAGCTGGGGGTGGGGTGGGGAAGGGGATTAAAATCCAAGTCCAAAAGCAAGAGCTCTCCTGCTCCTTGCAGGAATTAAATTCTAATTAGAAGGAAGCTCTGTGAAGATGGGAGATTTGACTGAATGGCAAACTCCAGTTAGTACAGCAAGTTACTAGCTCTTCAATGATTTTAAGAGTGATTACAGAGGAGAGTTTTATGGGCAACTAAGCCCAGACGTCTATTGAAGCTGTAGTCATGATAATAGTTTGCACTCACATGGCTCCTTTCTGCCAAGGAGAGCACTTCAGACACTAATTACAGACTCACTGCCCACCCCCGCACACCCTGGGAACTAGGGAAATATTATTACTCCATTCTTAGACAAGGAAGCGGAAGCCCAGAGTAGGGGGAAGTGACTTGTCCAAGGATGCTTGTTGAGTCAGTGGCAGAGGTAGGAATAAAACCCCAAAGCCCCTGGAGCCCAGCCCCAGCCACTCCACAGCCCCAGACCACCTTGTATCCCCTCCAGGATGCTTAAGAACATTTGCCAGCCTTTTCAGCCCCACATCAGGCTCCTAAACGCGATTTAGGAACCCAGGGAAAATGGAGACGATTTAAACACAGAGCGAGGGGCTTTCCTTGGGGGACCCAAACCGGAACGTTTCTGCCGTCGTCTGGGGTTCAAAGAGGAAAATTCCAGTGCAGACGAGACCCCAGCTGGCTTCAGTGGGTTTTGAATCAGGCCCCAAGTGAGCAGCCCCAGGGAGGGGGAAGCCCTGGGTTCATTCTGTTTGTCCAGATGACTGCAGGTCACCAGGCCCCTCTGCCGTCCCCTCCGCATCACGGCGACGTGACCCAGCCGCTCAGCTCTGCAACAAGCTCACTCACCGGTCCCGAGAGGAGCAGCAACGCCCTGTGCTCTCCCACCCTCCGATGCAGCCAGCGCTCTTCCCTCACCCCCACAGCACTGCTCCCGCTCCCTTCCCGCCAGCGAGTCTCCCTAGGGTTGGGCCTGGAAAAGCTCTAACCGCTCCCACAGCCAGCATCCTGCCCCACCTCCTACACCACCACCTGGTGGGTAAAGCTGGGGTTGGAGCAGCTGGTTGCTCCCCCATAGCTAGCACTCCCAGGCCATTCCTTACTGCCCCTCCTTATGGCACCAGGATATCTGCCTCCCCCCCTCCCCCCAGCCAATGCTCTTGCATCTTTCCCTGCACCGACCTCCCACTGGGGGAAGGTTGATTTTTGAGAAGTGGGATCTCTCCCATAGCCCATTCCAATGGGGTTACCTGCTAGGAACAGTCAGGATCAGTGAGAGGAGGGGTTCTTCCTAAAACCGGTGCTTTCCCATCATTATCCTACAGCATCAGGTACCAAATGCACTTTTCCCTCTGGTTTGCTGCTGGAAATTAAAAGAAATGAGATGCACACGCCATGTAACACGAGAACTGGCTAATCCACGCACATATCATCTTGGCCGGGCCCCAGAGTTAGACATAGACAAATTAAATGTCAAATGAGTGGCCTCACCGCCCAGACATTACCAGCGAGGGGTGTGCCCTTGCCCCTGTGCAAAGAGACCAGCCCTCAATCGAAGGCTGCTCAGAACCAGCTCGGTAAAGTGCTTTGGGATCCTTTGGAAAGAAAGGCGCTGCACAGATGAGCCTTACACTGGAGACGCAAAGGGACGAATTCAGAGGGGATGGGCAGACAGGTGTCAGTATGGCCAAGCTAGTCCTAGTGCAAGGGACAGCTCATAGCTGATCATTATTTGAATTATACCAGCATCTCAAGGTTCCAGGCCAAGTGCCGAACCCCATTGCACTAGGCACCGTATAGACACAGCTCCTGCCCTGAAGAGTTTATGGTCAAAACAGAAGGCACAGATTGGTGTCCCTCATTTTGCAGATAGAGGACTGAGCCCCCACCCCTGAGAGATCAAATGACTTGCCCAAGGTCTGGCACATCGTCAGTAGCACAGCTGGGAACTGAACCCCAGCAGGCTGAAGCCCATCCCAGGGCCCTAACCACAAGACCAGCCTGTTACCACACCAAGAGCTACTTCACATCCCCTCTGAATCTGGTCCAGTGACACAGCTGAGCTCTCGCCCCCAGGTCCAGTGGAAGCAATTCTACTGCTGATGATTTTTAAGCTACTTTTCTGTCCTTTATTTCGCTTCTTACATTTTTATGAGCAAACCTCCCTCTTTATGGGGGAAAGAAAAGCACACAACAAAGAACAATACAAACCCCAGGAAATAACAACTACTCTGATATTTCTGTCCCGCCGGGGGGGGGGGGGGGGGAGAGACAAATCACTTACAATTAGAACGACAGGCAATAACAAAGCCCCGTCAATTAAAACGCGGCGGCGCGAGGAGCGAATTTTAAACATCCACCAAGGATCGGGGCAGGATATTACCCAGTCCCCAATCAAAGATTAAGTCTTCAGCGGAAGCCATAAAGCTACAAAGGCAGCAGCTTGATGAGAAGCACAAGGCGGCTCAGTCACTCTGCTGGGATCGGCAGCTTTGTGACAAATGGATAATCGTGGCTGGTAACGATGCTCCCTGTTTAAAACTTCTGTGGGCTGGGGGCAGATGTGGAGCGCTGGTGGCGGGGACTGGGGTTACGGAGCCCGGGAAGGCACATTACAGGGATAATGGAGGAGAATGGAGAATGGAGAGATGTTTCTGTCCTAATGTTATTCCTCCCGCAGAAGTTTGTGTCAGCTGAGGACTAATCTGTACAGGAGCTGAGCCCCTGGGATTCCCATTGAGATGAGCAGAAGCATTAGGTGCCCCCCTGGGATTCAGAGGTGGCAGGAAACTGCTGCACTATGCTAACTCCCCCTATTGATTTTACACTCAGGCGCTCAGATACCACGGTGATGGGTGCCAGAGTAAGACCCCAAGAGAGGTGAATTGCCAGGGCCAAATTCTGCCCACAGTTACACCTGGGTAACCCCGTTGGGGTGGCAGGGGCTGCAGTTCAACCTTGGGATGCAGCCTTAAACACCATCACCCACTTCACAGCAATGATCAGCCACTGAGAAATCCGACCTAGACCCACCCTAGCAGTCGATGGGCAGCAGCTGTCCACAACCCTGTCCTTCAACAGCACAGACACTCCCTGTGTGACCTTGGGCAGGCCACTTAGCCTTTCTGTGCTTCAGTTTCCCCATCTGTACCATGATGGGGAGATCACTGCCCTACCTCACAGGGATATTGGGAGGATAAATATTGTGAGACGCTCAGGTACTATGGGGGGGGGGTCAGATAACTACCCCAGAGGGTGGGACTTACTGTGCCTACTCAATAAACCGCACCTAATGTCATTCTTAATGGCAGAATGACCCTGGCCATCAGCTTTGGGGATCCAGAGGATGGGGGTCCTGGGGGCATGGCAATCTGGGGAAGACGTAGCTTGGAGTTGGGTGTATACAAGGGTGGGTGAATTGGGCAGATTCAGAGGGGGCTGATTCAAATGCGTCTCTAAGTGAGGCAGAGCTCTTTGGGGAGGAGATGGGGGCTGATGGGCACAGATTCCTCGGGAGAGTCTGGTGCTCTTTGCCTGGATGGGATGCGGTGCTAGGAAAACCTCCCAGCAGCCCTGATCGCAGCCAGAGGGAAATCAGAGAAACAAACCAGCAAAAGTCACATTTTAGCAAACATCAGAGATTGAAGGGCCACGGGCACTTGGGAGGGGCAGGGAGGCGGCCAGATTCAACGGTGGGTTTCTTTCTTTCTTTCTTTCTTTCTTTCTTTCTTTCTTTCTTTCTTTCTTTCTTTCTTTCTTTCTTTCTAATTAAACTCCAAACCACTAAGTTTCAGATCATTTCCTCCTCTTCTAACACCCCCCCATACTTCTCCTACTAGAGACACACATTCCACCTAATACACACCTACAGCTCCCAAAGTACACCCCCCTCTCAGTCACACTGGATATTGACGTGCCATTTACAAATAGTTCATGAAGGGTTAATAAATTCAACTGTTCTGGAGTCCAGCCTGTTGTTTATAACCGCAGCTTAGAACTGCCTATAACACTTTCTATTGATGTGGCAATAAGCAGCTAGAATACAGCCGACTTCTGTTGGCTACATATTTATAAGAGCGATGAATCACTTAACAACCCTTTTAGGAATGGAGGTTTAGCCTTAACTTAAGTGTAACCCACACTTCTAATAAGAGAAATGGATGTCTGTGCCTAACAGAGACCCATATTCTCTCTCTCACACACACACACTCTCTCTCCCTCGCTTCTCCTCCTCACCCATTCACAGACTTTGCTACATTCATTCCGTTTTCTAGCAACCACCGAGACATTTGCACACTCTCCTGGCAGGTGCAGTCCAGAGCTCCTAGCCCCGAGCTCTGCATCCCTCACACCCTGGATCTGCCAACACTTTCTTCTGTGGACAGTGTCGGTTTAAAGGCAGCACTTACCTTTGCTGCTCTCTGGGTAGAGTTGTCGGTGTCCCCCCAACAGAGGAGATTGCAGCCCCTGAGCTGGGGCTGCCGGGCTCCCTCTATAAATACCCCCACATGCAGCCCACAAGGGACAGTGAGGAGGGGGCTTCTCAGACTATAGGTTTAAAGCAGCAGGGCTGGGTGCGAGGGTGGGGAGTAAATCTCGGCCCCGACCAATCAATATAAAGAGGAGGAGACTACCAGGGATGAGCAATTTCTTTTGCTGAGCATCACCGAGCAGCTTCCTGGGTTTGCGCAACCCGGGCACAGCCCAGGTTGGGGGAGAGCCGCCCACGCTCCGGAGTTGTGCTCTGCAGCCGCCAGGTGCTTTTTCCTCTCGTCTGTCCTGCGGACATCACAGAAGGGCAGCACTTCCCAGGGAACCAGAGCTGCATCCTGGCCAGACTCCCAACGGCCTCATTACCCCGACCTCTCCTGAATTGCTCCCAGGGGGCTGAGCTGGACACAGGAGTTTCCTTCCCTTCCTGGCCTAAGCCGTTCGGGACAAGCACGTCACTGGGCTCCATATCCAACCCCCTGTGCAGATCAGCGCTGTCTTTGTCCCAGGCGTTGGGTCAGCCCATTCTGGGACGACGAGGGTTCAGCTGCAAAGGTTGGATTTGGATCTGACCTTGCCCAGAGTTTGGGGATGACCGGCCGACCCCTAGTGTTCAATTCAGGGCCTTAAACAGCTGTTCCCCCCTCTGCCTCCGAGGTGGGGGAAGTGGTCCCAGTGCAGTGTGCAAAGCTGTTTCCACCCTCACGGCCTTCGCCCCGTCTATCCACAGAGCACGCCTGGTCCCTGGGTCTCAGCTGTAGTGATTATACAGGGGGTAGCCAAGCCACTTCCAGAGCACCTCCCTCCTGGTATGGGGCAGCCCAGCTGGTGCCCCACCTGCAGTTCCCTCTCCTCAAAGCTCCTCCATAAATGCCACCTGCTTGGCCAATAAAGCCCTAGGTTATCACAGCCCTTCAAAACAAAGCCCTCAGCATTCAGCCATTCGTCCTTCCCCACTATTCAGCGAGTCCTGTCCGCCTGGCTGTGTCTACACTGCACACTAAGCTCGGGTTAGACTCAGATTTGAGCCCAAGCCCCCCCGCTTCCATCCACACACAACTCAGTCTGACTTGGGTCAGCAAGCACTCAGGACCTGGGTCCTAGGACCCTGCTTGGGGGCAGGGGTCAGAGCCCGAGTCTTGCTGTGTCTTGCTGTGTCCAAGCCCTGTCATTTTGCAGTGTGGATACAGCTCAAGCCACAGACCTGAGTCAGAAGGGCCATGCAGTGCAGAGTGGATGCCTTGGCACGGCTGTGAGAGATGGGTCCAGCAGCGGTAAGCCCAGGTTTACAATGCAGTGTGAATGCTCAAGCACAGGCTTGGAAATACCAGCTCTACGAACCCAGCTCCAACAGATCCAGGTTTAATGCAGTGTAAACTTATCCAAAGGGTCTCCTGCAGCAGGAGCCTGCCTGCTCTCTGCTAAAGTCTCTATTGCACTCCCCAGTCTGCTCCCTTATCTATCCCAGAGGGCTGATTGAGTTACATGATCCAGAGAGGCAGATTTAGTATGTCACAGGTGGGGTTGAGCCCCATCTCCTCTTAAAGGACCAGCCCTGTGACAAAGGATTCTTTACAGGGGCTGCTGGACACAGACTGACGCCAGATCGCTCCCTGGCTCCTGGGTTGTACTGCCTGGTGCTAACAACTCAGGCTCTCCTAAGTCCCAGCCATGCTGGGCCTCCAGCCCACTTTTAGGGCAATTCCTCTCGAGTTAGGGTCTGTTGTCCACGATCCAGTGTCCCCTCCTTCCATCACATGGGCAACTCAACAACAGTTAATTCCCTTGGACTCCACTGTGTTCTGCAGGGATGAAGATACCCACTGCAGAAACAATCCCCATCCCACATCTACCACTTCTGACTGGAACCCGAGAGGGGTGGGACCTGTTCTGCATGGGCTGTAAAGGCAGAGCGGAGAAAACAGACAGGTGAGAAGAGATTCTTAAGCATTTCCCACCTGATCTAGAGTCTATGGACAGATCCCAACATTTTGTAGGCACTCGGGCCACAAAAGGGAAAGGCTCAGCTAGACTTTACTTTGCAGAGTTTCCTGAGCCTTAACAGTGGCCCATGGTTCTGTCCAGACGGCTGCTCTCCCAACGCGAGCTTTGGGCCTCTAGAATTAGTTGTGTATTGGTGCCCCGCTTTACCTAGAACTTATATCAGAAGAAAGGCTGGCAGGTGACAGAGGCAGCCACACGAACTGCCACGCCCGGAAGTTGACACTCTGCTAATTTCCAACCACCCATGACTAGCGAACTTCGCCAGCCGCACATCAGTAGGGGGGCTGCGTGGGATGCAGAGTAGACTTTGAACATCCCTATAAAGCCAGGGTGAATAGTACAGCTGGTACCATGGAACTGCTAGGTAACAAGGGGAGCTGAGAGCTGTATTTCACAGCTAAAGCCTAATCATTCAGGGGGCTGGCTGCATAAAATACAGAAGGCTGAGAAAAACAGCTCCAGCGTTTAGCAAATGCATGAAAATGATCAGTGTCTAGGTGTGAATTATCTCTGGAAATAATCGATAAGCTTGGCATGGGTTTACTGGCTGAGGAATTCCCAGCAGATCAAATCCTGGAGATCCTAAGGGGACAGAGAGCCAGACAGAGTGCGCACACAGGAATTACCAGGCTGGATCAGACCCAAGGTCCATCTGGTTCAGTATCCCATCTCTGACAGTGACCAGCAGCAGATGCCATAGAGTAATGGTTCTCAACCGGAGGATACGTACCTCCAGGTGATACGCAGAGGTCTTCCAGGGCGTACGTCAACTCATCTAGATATCTGCCTAATTTTACAACAGGCTACATAAAAAGCACTAGTGAAGTCAGGACAAACTAAAAAATTTCATACAGACAATCACTTGTTTATACAGCTCTCTACACTATATGCTGAAATATAAGTTCAGTATTTATATTCCAATTGATGTATCATATAATTATATGGTAAAAATGAGGAAGTCAGCAAGTTTCCAGTACGAGTGTGCTGTGACACTTTTGTATTTTTATGTCTGATTTTGTCAGCAAGCCATTTTAAGTGAGGTGAAACTTGGGGTAAGCAAGACAAATCAGACTCCTGAAGGGGGTATAGTAGTCTGGAAAGATTGAGAGCCACTGCTGTAGAGGAAGGTGTAAGAACCCCACAGTAGCAGATCTGGGATAATCTGGCCCCCTCATTGGATCTTATCCTGTCCCCTAATAGTTAGAATCTGGCTTAAGCCCTGAAGCCTGAGGTTTAATATCCCTTCTGAACTTTTTATCCTAATTAATTATGATAGATTTGGGGAGAGATTTCACTCAGATCCAGGTAGATATAGGCAGTGTAATTTGAGACACTTGGGACCTGATTCTCAGTGCCCCTGTTCCTGGGCATGGCGGGTAGCTGGATGGGAGTGGCTTTAAACCGCCTTGCTGCTTCCCATATTCTGTGGAAGGGAGGGTGGGAGAGTAATTGAGTTGGGCCTGGTCTACACACAGATTTTACACCAGTCCAACTAGTTCTGCTAGTAGTGTGTCCACACTTAGGGGAGTTGTGCTTTAACTCTATCACTCTACTAAAGGGTGCAATTTGTGTGTGTAGACAAGATCTTGGATATTTTCCCAGGGGACACGGCTGTTTCTATAGTGACGGTGGGACAATTGTGGGCTTCCTCAGTGAGGATTACTGACCTGTACCCCAACCTGTGATTGATGGATTTGACTTCTAAGACAGCATGTTAGACTAGCAGAGGGGAGCAGACAGTTGCAACACCTGATCCCACAGGCAGAGACAGGCAAGGACTTCACTGCATAAGAGGTGGATGCAGGGGAGGGGTTACACGGTATAACTCACGTGCATTCGCGCTCTAGCAGTAAAATCCTAGTGGAAACAAGGCACCTGTGGTTTTTGCCACGAGGGGCCCACCCTGCGCGTGGTTGCCCTCAGCTAGCTACTTTGTGGTAAACACGACAGGGCCTTGTCTACACTAGGATTTTGCAGCAGAGGAGCTAATACACATTAGCCAGTAAAAACACACCTTTCTTGGGCAGTGAAGACAAAACCATAGTCCTGAGAGGAGCGATTACGAGCCACTGAAACTGCATGAGGCTTTATGAGACACTGTCAGAGACCGTAGCCTTCTCAATGGCTCCAGCTGAGATCCCTTTGAACTGGGTGGGTCAGATGGACAGAAGAGGCTATTTGAAAGACCCTCGAACTCACAGGGTATGTGTACGCTACCGAGACTATATGGCATAGCTAGTGTAGATGCAACCTACACCGACAGAAGGAACACCACCAGCCCAAACGACGTAAGCAATCTTCCATCAACAGAGCTGTGTCGACATGGGCTTTTTTGCCAGCCTCACAATTTGGTTGGGGGGTGGGTTTTGCACACCTCTGACTGGTGGAGCTATGCTGCTATAACTTTCAGTGTACACCAAGCCGCAAGAGGTTCAGAGCTGGCTGGGAGAATGCAGATTTGCTCTTCCCGTAATTTAAGAGGCACGCCTGTCTGCCTTATTTGTAGTGAGGTGAGGAAACAGGGAAGGTTCCAGAACAATTAGGAACTTTCTGGAAACAATTAAGGCAAGCAGGTTGATTAGAATACCTGCAGCCAATCAAGAAGCTGCTAGAATCAATTAAGACAGGCTAATCAGGGCACCTGGGTTTAAAAAGCTCACTTCAGTTTGTGGTGTGCATGCGAGGAGTTGGGAGCAAGAGGTGCAAGAAGCTGAGAGTGAGAAGGCGTACTGCTGGAAGCTTACGCTCAAATAAATTTGTTAGTCTCTAAGGTGCCACTTTTCTTTTTGCGAATACAGACTAACACGGCTGCTACTCTGAAACCAAGCATTATCAGACATCAGGAGGAAGGTCCTGTGGTGAGAATAAAGGTGGTGTTGGGAGGAGGCCATGGGGAAGTAGCCAGGGAGTTGTAGCTGTCACGCAAAGCTGTTACAGAAGCCACTGTAGACATCTGCAATCCACAGGGCCCTGGGCTAGAACCTGGAGTAGAGGGTGGGCCCAGGTTCCCCCCAACTCCATACTTGATAGTGGAGGAGTTGAACTGGACGTGGGTTCCACCAGACGGGAAGGTCTCTGGCCCGTTCCCCGATCCACTAGGTGGATCAGCAGAGACTGCGGGGATTGTTCTTCTTCCTTTCCCCATGCTGGACAGTGATGAGGCTGAGTGAACGGCAGGTTTGAGCCACGAAAGTGGCCAAACTGAGGGCTGCCGTGAACCTCTGAGGCGAGAAAATCCGCCAATAAGTGCAGGACCCACCAAGGCCGAGGAGGAACGTTGTCACAGGCCCCTAATGGGGTTTTTAAAGATGCTTAACGCCATCATTAGGCACCTAAAAACCTGGCTCAAAGTCCCTGAAGCTGGATTTTGGATCAAGATAGGAATTGCGAGCTCGGACCTGTAGGCTATGCAATAGCTCTCCTGCTTTGCGGACAGACCCCACTGAACGCATTGCTAACTCAAGTGGGTTGTGATACACGTTGCGTACAAGCGTTGGGTTGGGTTTCTGGGCATCCACACCCACCGCTAACTGGGTCTGAAGCACTCCAGCTCTCCCAATTTAACAGAACTTTTAGCCAAACCGCATTCTTTCTGCCCCAGGTTACAATTGTTCCACAGACTCCTCTCTCACATGCATATTCAATTGCTCCTGACAGCCTGCAAGGGAAGGCACAGGAAGACTGGAGACTACTTATTAGCAGGGAAGCCCCCAAGCCAGCCAGCCCAGCTGTATGCTGAGGAGGCACCAGGCAGAGCAAGGGCCTATGTGTAAATCCAGGAGTTGGGACACCTTCTCTTGAGAGACAGAGTGGCAGTGAAAAGGTTAAGAGCTGGCAGGCATCTATTCTTGGGGCAGGGGGTGGGCTCATTGTTCCAGGACCTTATCTGGCTACCTTGCTGTCTTATCATAATATCCCACCTCAGGGGAGGCAGCATTATCTGGTAGACAGAGCACTAGCCTGGGATTCAGGAGACATGGGTTATAGCCCTGCCTCTGCGACTGGGTGACCTCACAGACCTGCTCCTTGCCTCAGTTTCCCCACATGTACAATGGGGATAATGATACCGACCTCCTTTCTAAAGTGCGTTGAGATCTAGGGATTATTATTATTACTTTGATAGCCCCAGTCATGGTACTCTCTGGGCCATTGAATTAATCCCTGCAGTCACTCCACGGACAGTAACGGAGCCATAGCACAGGTGAATTTGCAATCCACTATGGCAACCCAGGAACAGAGCATCCACAGCGGCAGCCTGTTAAGATTAACCGTCTATGTGCTCTGGGGAGTGCTCTCTCCACCAGCCACACGCACGGGGCTCACATCTCCTGGTAACACGAGCGCTGGCCTCTGGAGATGCTTTGCCACTCTCATTAGTGCAGAGCAGCGAATAGAAGCCAACAGCCCCACTCGCTACCGGTGCCCAAAGGGCTGTGACAGCCCAATGCCTCGGAAAACAAGACGAGCTCCCTGTTCGTTTTCAAATCAGATTTTTTAATTAAATAAATAACGGCAAGGGGTTTTCAAGGCAGTATCACTTCACAGTGCGGGGCCTCCGGGGGGGAGGGGAAGAGTCCGGCATTGGGGGCAGCTCAAAGTAAATGTGCTTCGTGAGTAAAACCAAACCAAACCAAAAACTGACTCCCTCTCCCCGGCCATTTCCATCCCTCCCCAGACAGGGCGTGCGGAAAACATGTCACGTTCACTTTAAGCCCCCGCTCGAATCTGTAAACAACATTGAAGAATATAAATAAGAGACATTCCCCCCCCCCCCCCGACACACTCCTCATTAGGACTCAAAAATGAAACAAACGAAAGAAAAAACGTTTATCAATTTTCTCCAATGTACCTGGCTGTTGGAGGGGTGCTGGGAGCTCCCCACTCCCTGGAAAAGCCTCAGAGCTTCCCCACACCCTCCCCCTACTCACTCCTTTTCCTTTCAGAAAGGAAAGGCCCCCAAAAGGGAATCACAGCCTGGGGGCTCGGGCCAGGCGCTGGCAGCTCACATTTGTGTCCCATCTCCAGCAGGCAGGAGTGGTGGGTGGGGAGACCCCCCCCCGAGTTAGCACCTCTGTCTCACAAACTGACTTCATGGTCAAGGCAGCTGTACTTTGGAGTTTACCACCTCAGCTGAGCCGGCCAGGGGCAGGGTCCCTGACAGAGTGGGTGACACAAAGCTGGGGTTTGGGTGATGTGAGACAAGGCCGGCTTCTCCGTCACCATGTGCCTTAAGGAGCCACTCCCCCGCTCCAGTGCCAAGTGGGTGTAAAATGCATTGGGACACTAGCACTTTCCACCTTCTTCACGCTCACAGTGAACAGGTGAACACGGCCTGTTTGTTCAGGGGAGGACCCAGCCCACAATGGCTGATAACGTCATTTCAAATCCATCAGCAGCAGAACTAGCTTCAGGGCGGTGGCCTGAAGGCAGTTATTTAAAAAAAAAAAAAAAAAGGCAATTGGATGAAGGGCGTCTGTCACTGGAGTCCCGAACGGCCGGCAGCCTGCAGGAAATGTGCGCATGTGACTATGTCCGCAGCCCAGAGGACAGGCACTGCACGAGTAGCCACACGCCGCAGTGAAAGGTTCCAGGGCGCGGGAGCTGCCAGAGCCTTTCACTGCGGTGGGGAAAGGCTCCGACAGCAGGACGCTCCACTGGTAAAAGTAGCAGCACAGACGGGGAGGCGGTTTGGGTGGGTAGCAGCTGCCTAGGGTCTATACTATGGGGGCCGAGGTGTGTCTGGCACTCTGTACCACTTCCCTCAGCGGTGCCTCCCTGTCTACACTGCCACGTGTAGCCGTGCTCGCTGGGTGTGCAGTGTGCGTACGCTGTAAGCGTCGACGCACCGTGGGTGTGCGCACGCTCCTGGAGGAGTGGGGAAAATTCAGCCAGCAGCAAACCCCAAATCTGCCGGAGCAGCTGAGAGGTAACGGGCTCCTGCAAGCCACAGACGGCCCTGTCTCGTTTGGCACGCTATGCAGTGACTAACGGCCCTGCTGCCATTGGACACAATCTTGGTCACCTCAGTCATGTCTCTCGCAAGGGCAAACACATTCCTTTCTCTTACAAAATAGAGAGTTTCTTTACATTACATTTTTGAATATCAGGGTTGATGTCCCAGAGGCCTGATGCATCATCTTGCCAGGGCTGTGCTCCGTGTGCTCACACAGGCTGGCAAAGGAGATGATTAGGGTAGACAAGCAGTCCTACCAAGGGTGAGTGTCATATGCTCGGATGGGTTACTAGGGCTGAAAGCTCTCCTTTTCAGGCACATAGCTACACGCCTTGTGCTTGCACAGGATACAAGGGACGTGCCCAGGTTTGATGCACCTGCCTGGCACCTGTGTGGGCCTGTGCTTAGCACCGGATGGGCGGGCTGGTGCGCCCACCTCCTGGCCACGTATACCATGAGCTCAGAGGCAGCCCGCTAGCTTCTGTTTCAGTTTCTGTAGGATTCTAATGTAAGTCCCAAGATCCAACTCACTGATCACTAATACCCTTTTCCCCCAGCTGATCAATGAGTTTGGAACCAGTCAGGCAGTTCTGCAGGCAGCTCATTCAGATTTAACCCTTTTGCAATGCAAACAAGGATTTTACAGACCATGTTGCCCACTGCCAGCCCCGCTAGAAACTCCCTCTGCCACCAATGCAGCCTCATCCCTGGATTCGGGTTCTCCATGGAGCAGCACAACCAATGGTTAAGTGTTGGGAAGGGAAGAGCGTTGAGCAATGTGCAGACAGGCTGCCCACCCTAAATGTTACTTTCCAAGAGCTGAGGCTGTAGTCAGAGGTGTGGGAGGGGATGGGACAGGCTGTTTCTCATCTGGACCTGGCAGTGGAGAAGACAGACAGACGCTGATGGCGCTCTGGGTCTGAACACAGTCTCAATACACATGCCTGCCCCCAGATTAACAAATCAACAGGCACACTACAGCTGTTAGAAAAGAAAAGGTGAGAGAATTACTTCTATTGCAACACAAAATCCGAGGGTGAATGGCCACGCCTGAACACCCCCTCTTTCGGCACAAACACGCCCATCTCTGCATCCAGAGGGCCACTCCAGCCTGGACTGACTGTGCTTCTTCGTGTCACTTTCCTAAGCACATGTACTTCTGATTACGTCCTCCATCCCAGCCCCCAAAGTGCCCACGACACATCCTCATCCTCAGTAACATCCCACTGTGCAACCGGCCTGCCCTAGAGAAAGCCCCCTCTGTTGGGGTCACTGGACACTTCCACTGTCGTCAGGCCAGAGGCTGTCTGAACTGCATGGTGCTGCCTGTGGTGACACTGGGGGGGGGCTGGGCTCATGGACTCATCCCCCTACTAAAACCTCCCATCAGCTTTGCACAGGTGTGTCAGACAGCACTAAAGCAGAAAGGTGTTTGGTTTCACTGTAGCCTTGGAAGGACAGACGCCAAAACATCAAGGAGGATGGAAAGACAGATTCCGACCGACAGCTCCAAGCTGGCCCCGTGGAACACGGAAGCCCAGGGAATTCACTCAGTCGGGTCAAAGTTGTAGCTCGGTCTGTGACAAGGTCAAGACTGGAAATTCTCACTGTGACAAAGGCCCCGGGCAGGCCTGGTGAGCAGCCAGGAAACTATTTACATCTCCAATGCCGATGATGCCAAAATCTGTGACCGATAAGGACACTTGAGCAGGGGACACCAGTGCCTCTGGGTCCCTGTCCAAATCCACACGGCCAGAAATTAAAGGCAACCCCTCATTAATGTCTCCGGGGAGAGTGAAGTCCATCGTTATCGTCTCGCCGGAGCTCTGCAATGTCTCTTGCTTCTCTGCCAGGCCCGGTCCTGCCGGTGGCAGCTGATAAAGCCCCATTTCCGAGGGGTTACCTGGATGCCGTGTGCAAGTGGCTGAGATGCCGCCCGAGGACGTGTCCTCTGCAGGGTCAAAGGAACAGTTTGTCTCTGAGGGAGTGCTGCATTCGTAAGCCTGGCCCGACTCGCTCATGCTGCCCAAGCTGCAGGCTGCGCTCTCCACGCTCAGAGGCTCTGCACGACCCAAGGGGCGGAGGAGGAACAGAGAGACAGGGTGAGGAAAGCAGGCGAGAGAAAGCTAGAGTGAGTCCATTGTACACAAATGCAGATAACACTGTACAGGGTCTTATTCACACCCACTGACCAGAATGATCTAGTCAGACTGTACGTGGCCACGATCCCTCGCTCCTTCATGGCATCAGCCAAGATCCATCACAGTTTATCACTGTTATTGCTACTGTTTGCCAGACACTGGGAATGGGGTAGATCACTTGATGATGACCTGTTCTGTTCATTCCCTCTGAAGCACCTGGCATTGACCATTGTCAGCAGACAGGATACTGGGCTGGATGGACCATTGGTATGACCCAGCATGGCCATTCTTATGTGGTTCCCCTGTGTGGGATGCATGTGTGGAGTGGGGAGACTGGGAAGACAGTTCATTGGGGACGGGGGGGGAACGCACGTACATCAGTGCTTCTATGGAAATTCAGATGATCCTCTGACGTGACTCTCCAAGATGCGCCTGATGCTAGGAACCCCCATCCCCAAACACACCCCAGGGTGTTTTTCCCCCAGACGTGGACATGCAAAGGTCCAGGTTTGTTAGGAGATGGTAAGAGAGGCAGATTATTCCCCACTCCTTTACATTCTCCCCAGAGCTCACCCTTAGCGCTAAACTCCCAACCTCATGCTCTGACCGTGGAATGGGCTGATTTAGTGACAGACAAGGCCCCTCCCTTAGCACTGAGCCCTTTCCTGCTGTGCGGGTGTCCTCTCAATGGTTTTCCCAGGACCTGCTTCCAACCAGTGGAACTTAAGGAGCTACGATAACAGGCGCACGCCTGCAAATATGCCATGGGAAGTCATGAGAGAAGGACAAACGGAAGCTCCGTACCCCAGAGCAGTGGGAAGGAGAGGCCTCCATCCTCCAGCTCTGGCACTGGAGGAAGGCAAAGGAGTTACCTGCACTCTCAATTGCTAGGTGATCTTGATTGAAGCGAGAGTCCAGGCAGCTGGTGGCAGAGGGAATCGGTGGGGAGTTCCGAGAGCGGGTGGCATTTTCCGCCTCACCCCCATCCAAGTCGTTATCCACGTAATCCCTGCAGGGGGAGAGACGACGCTGTGACCATCCACTCAGTGGGGTTAAGCAGGTGGGGGAATCAACAACCCTCCCTAACACGCTGCCAAGGGACAACGCAGGAGGTAACAAGGACATTCTCAGCACCATACACAGGGAGCAATCAGCAACAGGCTCGCTGTGCAGAAAACATCCTTCCCCTCAAGGTCTGTGGGGCCCCTTCTGTTCCTGCATGGGCACAACCCCCCTGAAATCGGTGGAGCTAAACCAGTTCATGTGAAATCAGAATTGGGCCCTCGCAGGTTCCAACACTTGCTGAACTCTGCAATCCCAGAGACCTACGGACTTCTCTTCCTCCCACAGTGTACTCAATGGGCAAACACTCTCCCCAGTGAGACGGCCACTGCACAGAACTGCTGTCTTGGCCTGCTGCAGGGTCAGCATGCTGGCAGACAGAGCTGGGTGGGAAATGGCTTGCTGGTCCCTGGAAAATTGTCAAGATTTTGACATTTTTTCTTATTCCGAAGTGGGACAAAAGATCAACATCTCAAAAACATTTGCTAACCAACAAGCAGAGAAATTTTTGGGCTTGGGTCCAAAGCTTTGTTTTGACATTTTTAAAACATTTTGTTTCAATTTCGACCTTCTTTTATTCCAAAAAATGGTTTTTATTATAATGAGCTTATATTTCTATCCAAAAAATCATTTCAAACAAAAACAGAATTTTTCGGTTAAAAAAAAAAAAGTCAAAACGGGATGTTTCAACAATTTTGAAACATCCTCTCCTTTCACATTTTTCGAACTGAGATACTGGCCCAAGCCTACCGTATCCCACTAAGTTTCACCTGTGATTAGTTGTTTTCCAACAAAAAACATTTCCTGGAAAAATGCCCTCCCAGCGCTACTGGCAAACGGCTGCTTTCCTTTGTGGTGGGACAGTGGGCTACACTCTGTATGCAACGTGTGCATCAGTTGGCCTGCCATCCCCGAGCACCCTCCCAACGAGAAGACCTATCTCATGAGGTTTATGGTGGGGAGCGTTATTTTAAGATCAAGGTCCCTGAAGCAGGGAGTTGAGTGAAACAGGGAGCCTTGCTGGTAAGTAACGTTTACTAATCTTAGTCTGAGAATATTCCACGCACGTGGCTCCAGGGTGGAGGACATACTTCTTCCTTCCGAAGCGAGTCTGCTGGGTGAAGTAGTCATAGCGCTCCGACTTCTTCCACATGTAATAGTACTCCACGCACTCTCCCACTGACCGGGTGCGGACCTGCAGGGAGCGATTAGTCAGAGTCCCTCCATAAAGCCCCAAGGGCTTTACGAAGGGTCAGTACCATCACCCCGCTTTGCAGATGGGGAAACCAAGTTCATTCAAGTGACTTGACCCAAGTCGCATGGTGAGTCAGTGGCAGGAACTGGAATCTCTTGACTCTCAGTCTTGTGCCCTATTCGTTGGATTACATGGCTCCCCTTTATCCCGAAGGATCCCACTGAACTCTACAAACAACCCACACCCTGCAATCACTGACCCCCAGAAACATTGCGATGGTGAAGACAGTTTGCAAAGCACTTTGAGATCCTCAGCTAGCCAGTGCTAATTTTTAATAAATTAAGCCTCGCAATCTCTTATGGACGTCCGTATTGTTTTCCCTGTAGTGCAGATGGGAGAAATCAAGCAAACAGTGCTGATTACATGCACTGGACCCATGCACTTGACAACGACCACACAGCAAATCAGCTGGGATTAGAACTTTTAGCAGTCTGAATTTCCCCAGATTAAGTAAGGTTTAATATATGTTCCCAGCACTAGCATGCACTCCTGCAGCTCCTCTCAGTCTGTGACACAGAAACATGAATCTTTACCTTGTTAGCTTGTATGAGATGGAAGTTTTTCCCGTGGACTCTAAACCCGTGTTCAAAGTTTCTGCATTCTTCCTCGCTCCAGGCACAAAGCTCATCTGCAGCACAGGGAAACAGGATGTTAGGAGTTCCACAGAACCCCAGGGTTACTGAGAGACAGACACGTCCAGGGGCTGCTGGAGTTGCAGAAGGAATCTGGACATTTGGGATACAGCATGCAAGAGAATCTGAACAGTTGGGTATCTCACCTCTGATGACCTTCACGTTGAATCGCAATCTCCGCAGTGCCTCTTCTGCATTGAAGTTACATTTAACCAGTTCATATAGAGCCTATGCAATGTAATAAAGAACTGCTGATTACATGCACTGGCCGCATATACCACTAACCAACTCAGCTGTGACTCACTGCACCTGCCCAAACAGCATGTTCTCTTCTGGAGCCACTTATCTACACCGCCCCACTTGGACCATCAGCAAGGACTGCTCCACAGTTCGAGGCTCTAAATTATGAAGCACGGGGCTATCCTGGGAGGAGTCTAGAGACAGTAGGTGTGCATGTGTCCTCATACAGCTGTAATTAAAATACTAGTCTGAACGGGCCAGTTCAGCAACCTGGTGGCAACACAACCCACATGGAGTATTTGAGGCAAGTCCCGAGCACTCCTTTTGCTCCTCAACCAGCAGGAGGCAGTAGAAAGCAGCAGGCTCAGCAAGAAAGGTTCCCTCTGTCTGATCCATGGAGCAGCAGTGATGGGCCCCAGAGGGAGATGTATCATCTAGAAAGGAGGTCTCATTCACCCAGGGTCTTTGTGAGATCCACTCCCTCCCCTCTGAAACAAACAAGGGATCAATTCTGAAACTCCCTGCTGATACTTCCTGCTCCCATGGCCAGTGCTACTTGACTTCTGTCCACAACACTAAGACAACAGAGAATTTCGTGACTGCACAAAGCCCTGGCTCCCATGCTCACCTGCTCATTGTCCTTCACCATCTCTCCATCTGACAGACTGGCACTGGAGACTTCGTCCCACCGCCGCTTAACTGCTCGGTACAAGAACTCTTCCACCTCCCGCTCAGGGAGGATGTTTGGGTCCCACAGCAGCTGATCTTCATTCTCGTAGGCTAATGGGAACATCAGGGCATGTCTGAAATGAGCTGGTCAATCCAAGAGCACCCCTGGTTTTCAAGAGGTGGGATGTGGGTGGATCAGAGAGGAAGTCTCTGGGCTCCAGCCTGGCAGTTATGGTCAGACGGGATGCTCCAGCTGCGAGTTCTTAGATTTGAAAGCCAGGATGTTTTCTCTCCTGAATCTGGAGAGTGTAGGGCTGCTGATCCCAGATTCCCCCTTTCGTCTGATTAGCCCAAGACTGTTGACTGTCAGAGCACAGTGACTCTGTTTGCTCAGGCTTTTCCTGAAGGGGTGGCTGGGGAGACTTTTTGATGCTCAAAACTTCTCTAGCCTTATTAGAGAACATGTTGTCAATTGATGCATGTAGTTTTAAAAGGCCAGATTCTGCAGTGCCCCTTCCTGCTCTGGGCATAGGAGTGGGAGGGCAAAGGTGGCTTTAAGCAGCCACTGTTTCTGTCAAATTCTGGCCTGGGCATCCCCCTCACTGCTCCCACTCTCACACATTGGCACACGGCTGTGTATTGTGCTCTAAGAACATAAGAACGGCCATACTGGGTCAGACCAAAGGTCCATCTAGCCCAGTACCCTGTCTTCCGACAGTGGCCAATGCCAGGTTCCCCAGAGGGAATGAACAGAACAGGTAAATCACAGGGTGATCCATCCTCTGTCGCTGATTCCCAGCTGCTGGCAAACAGAGGCCAAGGACACCATCCCTGTCCATCCTGGCTAATAGCCATTGATGGACCTATCCTCCATGAATTTATCTAGTTCTTTTTTGAACCCTGTTATAGTCTTGGCTTTTAAAACATCTTCTGGCAAGGAGTTCCAGAGGTTGACCGTGCACTGTGTGAAGAAATACTCCCTTTTGTTTGTTTTAAACCTGCTTCCTATTAATTTCATTTGGTGACCCCTAGTTCTTGTGTTATGAGAAGGAATAAATAACACTTCCTTATTTACTTTCTCCATACCAGTCTTCATTTTATAGACCTCTATCATATCCCCCTTAGTCGTTTCTTTTCCAAGCTGAAAAGTCCCCGTCTTGTTAATCTCTCCTCAAATGGAAGCCGTTTCATACGCCTAATCATTTTTGTTGCTCTTTTCTGAACCTTTTCCAATTCCAATATACCTTTTTTGAGATGGGGCGACCACATCTGCACGCAGTATTCAAGATGTGGGTGTGTCATGGATTTATACAGAGGCAACATGATATACTCTGCCTTATTATCTATCCCTTTCTTAATGATGCCCAACATTCCGTTTGCTTTTTTGACTGCTGCTGCACATTGAGTGGATGTTTTCAGAGAACTATCCACACTGACTCCAAGATCTCTTTCCTGAGTGGTAACAACCAATTTAAACCCCATCATTGTATATGTATAGTTGGGATTATGTTTTTCCAATGTGCATTACTTTGCATTTATCCACATTGAATTTCACCTGCCATTTTGTTGCCCAGTCCCCAAGTTTTGTAGCTCTTCACAGTCTGCCTGGGACTTAACTATCTTGAGCAATTTTGTATCATCTGCAAATTCTGCCACCTCACTGTTTACCCCTTTTTCCAGATAATTTATGAATATATTAAACAGGACTGGGCCCAGTACAGACCCATAGGGGACAGCACTATTTACCTCTCTCATTTCTGAAAACTGATCATTTATTCCTATCCTTTGTTTCCTATCTTTTAACCAGTTATATGTTCACAGCAACGCGGGAAATTGTTTAAATGAAAACAAACAATGCAATGAACTAAAACAACAGGCGAGGAAACATTTCTATTAAGATATAAGGATTGGTAACCACTAGCACCTAATATACTTTTCGTTTGTTTATTTGTTTGTTTTTCAAGACAAAGGGCCTGATTCTCCTTGGCCCTTCACCTGGCATATTCATTTACACCAGAGCAAAGTGAGTGCAGAGAAGGTGTACATCCACTTTGCACTGGAGTTCACATGAAGCATATGGTGCAGGACAATGGAGAACGTGACCCAAGATCTATGGTGCTGAGCACCCTCAGCTCCCATTAACTTCAGTAGGAGTTAAGGGCACCCAGCGCCTTGTAGGATAGAGTCCTAAATGTGAGCTTAAAACTAGTAGGAAGTGAACCCTTTAAACTAACTTGCCCAGAGTCTGCCTGGCATAGATAATGAGGGAGGAAGTGAGTCATTTCTAGAGAGCAGACTCCCGGGTAGCAGACTGCATCTAAGTTCCAGCTAACGGGTGCAGAGTTTTGAGCTAATAAATGATTGGACACAATCTGAAAACCAAAAGCTTCTCTGCTTCTGAGAGATCCTATCTAGCTGGAAATTGTGATCACCACTGGGGATTTAGGATGAAAATGTATAGATAAATGGTATCGCTTGCCAGTTTGTGAAATATAAATACAATATTACTGTGAGGCATTAATTTTTCTTTGGCCATGGCTGAGACTCACATCCCCAACTTTGCCAAACTCAGACCAATCCATCAGAAATTTCACATGCTTGATATCACGATTTTTCAGGAAAGTTTTGAGGCAAATAAGAAAAAGAGTTTGGCAGACAGTGATTCAAATATAAGACCAACGGTAGGGGAGAAGCAGGATCCATCTCTGCATGAGTTCTGAACCCACAATAAGCTCCTGTTGGTGATTATTTGTGAAATGTTCGGAGGCGGGGGGGAGGGGAGTAAATTCTCAGGGTAAAAACTTTGTTCACTTGGAATTAAGCATGAAAACAATCTAACACTGCTGTTCAGGAACAAAATCAAGTGAACACTGTTTTCTAAAAACAAAACCCACATCAATTAGAAAGCCTGTAAAGTCAAAGTTTTAACAAAAACCCAAACACCAAAAATTATGGAAAATAAAATAATGTGAAAAATGTTAACTCTGCTGCACTTCACTGCCAGAAATGTAGAGACAATGTGATCCTCAAAGAGCACAGGTGTCTATAAGAATCAATGGCTGGAAGTTGAAGATAGACAAATTCAGAGGAGAAGTCAGGAGCACATTTTTAGCAGCGAGGGTAATTAACCATTGTGGCTGAGTCTCCATCACTGGCAATTTTTAAATCAAAATTGGATGTTTTTCTAACAGATCCGTTCTAGTTCCACCCCAGCTACTGGACTTGAAGCAAAAATAAATTCAGGGAAGTCCTATGGCCTGTGTTATGCAAAAGATCCGACTAGATCAGCACAATGGTCCCTTGTGGCTTTAAAAATCTATGAAACTATATTATCAGAGACTCCAAAAATTAAAGATGCCTTCGTACTTTACCTTCATTGTAAACCTGCAGTGATTACAAACTGCCAGATCATGTAAAGCAAACTGCACCTGTGTTTGCATTGCAAACAGCTAAAACTGCTGGCTCTTTTAGGGCTACACACAGTCCTGTTAAAATACTGGATCACGCTGTGAACCAAAGGAGAGCACATTGGCGACAACTAATCCACCACCCTTTTCCTAAAAGCCCCACTTCTGTTTGGAGGACTGAGTGTTGTTAGACATACAGACATCATATCTAGGGATACAAACCTCAGTGACAGAGCCAACACTCTGGCAGCAGCTCAGATCAGTGGACCCCATATCCAGAAAAAATACAGCACAAATGTTACAGTCAGAGTGAGGAAGGGCTCTCACCTTTTTCACAGTGCCTGTTTAAGTGGAGGATAGGAACAGCTGCCTGGTACTGAGGTCCAACCATGATCTCCTGAAAACCATCACAGAGAAGGGAATTAATATAAGGTGACTGCGTTATGTGGTTGTACTGGAATCAACTCAGGGACCTGGTGATGAACGAAGCTTAATCTGCCTCACTAAACACACTGGCAGACCACATTGTCCAGGTTCGCTCTAAGGGGATCCCTCCTATTCGTTAGAACAATTATGAAGGGGTTTTCAAACAAATTAGTTTGTGGACCCTCCGATTTGAAGCCTGGTCTCACTGCTGAATATTTATACCAAAAGCTTATGTCATCCAAGGCTGCAGAGGAGGAGAGGCAGTGTGCGTCCAAAGAGGAGTCTACTCTCGTCTTCCACAAGATAGTTCTCCAAAGCCCCATCCTGGGCACTCAACACCAGACCTCACCTCCCCTAAGCTACGAGTTGCCGGTTTGAATTCTGAGGTACAGCATCCCCCTCACTGCGAGGATAATCTCGGCTACAGGCTCCATAGGGCACGCTTTAAGATACGCCTGCCATAGCCTTGCACAGAATGGAAGACTCAGAGGACCGGCGCCCGACACTGAGCTCCCCAAGAAGGCACCCCCGGGGTGGGGTCTCGTGGTTTTCTTGAGCTGCTCGGCTTTCTCACGCTTGAATGCAGAGCATTAGCCCCCCGGGGAGGTGCAGTTGGCTCGGATCACTTACCTTCTTGCACTCGTTGGACGGGATGGAGTCCTCTTCGGAATCCTCAGCCGAGGAGGAGGCACATGGAGAAGAGCAGGGCTCTTTGTCTTCATCAGCCAGGAAGTTTGCTTTGAAGAAAGAGAATTCACTTGTTCAGTTCCAAGATGGTTAACACTCAGCCTCAATACCTCTAGATTCTCTCTCCTTCCCTCATTTCCCATCTTGGAGTTGTTTCGAGCCTGCTCCGTTTATTCAGAACAACTTACCCAGATTCTCTTCTGTAGGCAAAATACCCAAGTCCTTGCCACATGAGCAGTGATCACTCAGCAGAGCCAAGGCTCCCAAATTTTGCAGGATTAGGGGTAGAAGCCCAATCAATCATTCCACACTAAGTTCTCCCTTGCTTTGGCTCCCTACAAACCCCCAATATTAAAGTCCGAGGAACACAGTAGTTGCCATACTAGACTGGACCATTGGTTCTACTAATCTGCAACACCCCCTTCTAGATCAGACCACTGGTCCTTCTACTCAGGAATCCTGCTTGCTGTCATACTAGATGAGACCAGTGCTCTCGCTACTCTGAGAGTGGATGCTGCGGAGGGGGCAACTGGCAGTGATATTTCTCAGGAAGGCAAAAAACCCCAACATCCCATGCACTTCACCAGTTGTGTAGTTGCCCCAAAAGTCCACGCTGGGCACGTAACAGAAGTCCTCACCGCCCTGAGGCTATGAGCTGCAGCTGGAGAGAACTGCTTCCTGACCCTACAGCTGATCAGTTCACACCCTGAACCATAAAATTCTACTCCCCTCATCACTACGGCCCAATTCTGTCTGTGCAGTAACATCAGGAGGGCTCAGTTTATCTCCAGCTCCCCGGACCAACCTCAAAAGTTGCTACTTCAGGAATTTCAGTAACCAAAAATTTAAAAATAATTTTAAAAATTGGCCTTTCCTCCTGAGCCATGTCCAAGTACAAAAGGTCCGTTAGAAATCAGGGACACATACAGCCAGGCTGGTTTGGGAAAAGGTCCGACGCATCGTGGGACGTGACGGATGGAGTCAGGTCGTCGGCCGAAGACTGCGTCTCCTCCTCTTCTTCCCCTGAAAGCAAATCCTTCGCTATTTGTTCCTTTTAACAACAACAAGAAAGTGAAAAATGTTTTTAAATTTAAAAAAAAAAGGGAGGGGACGCCTAGAGTAAACCATCCCTGGCCAAGATCCCTTCCTCCGTGCATCTCCCCAACCCCACAGGCGCTTCCCATAGACCTTCCTTATCCACACCCTCAAAAGACTGTTTCCTTCAGGTTCACTGGGAGAGTCAAGAAGAGAGTGGCTTCCTGCAGATGCTACAGGGAGAAAGGGTAAGAAGCACTTTCTGCAGAGCCCATCCCAGAGTGGGTGCCTTTCAGAGGGGCTGGCAGGGAATAAACTTTTTTAGTGGCTCTTATGCTGAGTGGCAGGAGTCCTGGCTTCCCTGGGAATAGAGGGTGATCCAGGTTTTCAGGCAGAGATGAGGCCTCCTGCGAATCTCCCTGGAGTCACACCACATGCAGAACAGGAGGGATCTACATTCCAAATAGGGTTTGCAGTTTGTTGCTCTTTGTAACAATTACTCTTTCTTTAGTCTCCCCTGAATCTCCTGTTTGTGTTAGCACCTCTGCAGCTGACATTCCCGGTTGCACATTGGGATCAGTGGGTTAGCCAATTCCCACCTGCTGGAATTCAAGCATCTTGAATAAACTAGACCCCTGAATGAAGGACCCAGTAGATGCCCCCCGTTCTAGACCCTACACCAACCTGGGGTGCACTACTTTCTCCCCTTGCTAGCAGCTAGCACGTGGCCCAAAGTTGCCCTTACCTTATCCAGGGTCATGTCCGGCAGGTTGCGAGGGATGTCATTGCTCTCGCTGTCCTGCTCTGAGATCGGATCAGATGCCTCATAGCCGTAAAGTGCAAGCAGCTCCTCGAATGGCATTTCACTGCTCTGAGCGAGAGGAGGACAAAGCTTCATCAGGAATGGAACAACCACCGAGTACAACACCAGCTGCAGTAAACACAGAGATATGCAGAGGCAGTCAGGGCAGCTCTGCTCCTCTGGGGGCTGGCTCTGATCTGTCTTTGGCGCTGCTCTATCATGCAGGAAACCAAAAGGTATTGACTAACGGGGCTATGACAATCTGTACTTCCCGAAGCTGTGGACAAACCTGGGAAATTATCCCAAAGCAACAGATTCAAGGGTGGCTTTTTTACACTGGGTTTTCATGCTGGTGAAGAGGTTCCAGTTAACAGCCCTGGAGACTAGATCCCTGTATTTACACAGAGAACAGGGCAGCACAAAGGTCCCTTATGTATACTGACACTGACCTGAAGGTACAGTCTCTGTCAGAGAAGGATGCTCACACTCCATAACCTACTGAATTCTTGGCCTCTTGGCTGCCCACAAAGGAGCCAATAGATGCACCAGTGTTTTCTCAGAAACTGACACCTGTCTATCATGAAGAGGATGGCATAGCAACAACTCATTTCACATGGACCAGACAGCCAACAGCTTTTCGTCACCAGGGATGCAGACTGGATTTGAACTGGCAACCTAGATAGTGGAGGGCTCCAGAGCTCATGACTGGTCCCTTGGGCAATCTGATCCCCAACATCCAAATGTCAATCTGATCCCAAACATCCAAATGCTCAGGAGACTTAAATATAGTGCATAGCCAGCCGATCTCCCTGAGTGTCGGCTCAGTGGAGATATTTGATCTCAATAATCTATCAAGATAGACAAGAAATCCTACAGATAATTCCCCTTCCCCACCCTTGCTGCCTTTACCTGAGAAGCACTGAAACTCTTTTCCAGCTCTTCTAAAGACTTTTCTTTCTCTTGCGTATTTTCTTCCTCCTCCCTCTCTTCTCGTACACCATAGTTCTGTGACAGGATCTCAGCTAGGGTGAATCGGTGGTCAGATGAGCCCATTGACACAACTGCAGGGATTAGAAAGTTGGCCATTAGCCACGCTTGACTGCAGACCACAGCAACAAAATTCGGAGAGACTTCGGGCTGATCTACCCTACCGCTTAAGTTGATGTACCTTACATCGCACAGGGGTGTGAAAAAGACACTTCTGAGTGACATTAAGTTACATCAACCTAAGCACTGTCCACACCGGCGCAACGTCAGCAGGAGATGCTCTTCTGCCGTCATAGCTTCCACCAGTAATTATGCCGATGGGAGAGCTCTCTGGTGCAGCTGCGCCAATGTAGTGCTGTAATATAGACTTGCCCTCCGTTGTGTGTGTGTGTGCTTAAGTTCATCTGCATGTCCAGAAAATGTCAGGGGGAAGAGACGAGATGGAAGAGAAATGGGAGTGGGATGGGGAAAACAAACATAAGCACACTCAAGCTGTTGGTACCTGCTGCAGTCTGAAGACCAGGCTCTCCAGGACATAGGTTGTGGGCTGGGTATGGAACCACCCTTGGACTCTGCCTGCCGACCGAGGCCTTCAAAAAGAAATGAACATGGAGGAGAAACATCTTCCTAATAATGTGACACATTTCCAGCCCCAAATGCAATTCACTTAGTTTAAAAACCAAGTAAAGAGAGCTTCTGATCAGGTGTACTCAAGGACCCTCCCCCCCGCAGCCTCCCCTGCCCTGTATTTATCACTTCAGAATCCCTAAGTGCATGCACGGGTGCCTCTTCTTCATCACATCACTGATATCTAGTCTCTCACCAGTTTATTTGAGAACCACAGTCCTTAGGACTTATATTGTCATGAAAGGAGATTTTATCCTGCCACAAACTTTATTCTAAAAGCATATGGCCCTTTTTTTTGAATGTGGCACTTCCTTAACCTCTGAGCAATCCATCAGAGGTAGAATCAGAAATGATCTGGCCACCAAGCAGGACATCTGTCCAAGTGCTTCCCATCTTCCCCCATTCCAAAGCACTTTAAAGACTCAGAATGGTCACAAATGGCATTAACAACTGAGCAGGCAGGGAGGGAATCCAATGGTTGCAAGCAGTAAGGGTAAGATGGATAATGGATAGGACAGGTGGATGTGAATGTAGGCATCTGCTTTCTGGCAGCCAGTGTTCAGTCAGAAGTTCAAACAGCAATGTGGGCTGCAGTCTGGGTAACAATCCAGAATGCCTGTTATTTCTGGGATTGCTGTATATTTGTTAGGTCTAGGAAGGGAGCAAGTGAGTAATCAACTGACTCAACCATGTTAACTAAGAACATCATAGCTGTGGAACAGAACTGTGGTGTCAGTCCCCAAACTGGCATTACTACATTTTAATTAATACATATCATGGCCCTGATCCTGGGAAGTGCTGAGCACTCTCACCATCCATTCAGTCAATGAGAGTTGTGGGCATTCAGCACCTTGCAGGACTGGATTTCAATAGCTTATTTTTTTAAGGAAGCAAAGGATCGGTTGAAATCAAAATGGGAGATCCTCCCTCCCCCATTCTAGATGAGACAAAGTACATATTCTCACTCACACACACAAGTCCTTCCAACCAGATATCAGGTTGCTGGCTTAGAACTAATGCCTCCAAGTCTTAAAAATTTGTAAATCTGGTAGCAGTGCCAGTTATTTTGTTGAAATAATGATGGTGATGATTTTTTATGACTGATGACCTAGGAGGCAGCGGGGTGTTGTCATGAGAGATCCAAGAGCTGAAGCAACCTTGGAACTACTGCTCCTTTGTCTACTAGGCACAATGCAAAGAGAATGCCTTTAGCCTCAAGTGAAACACGCAATGTGTATTGCAATTCACCATCCCCTAGTGTCTGATTATAGAGCAACAAAATCCTCTGGAGACTATCTTGTCTTCTTGCAGAAATAGCACAGGACCTGTGTGTACTAAGAGAAGGGAGGAGTTTATGAGATAATAAAGGAGAAAGGGGTGAAAAGATTTAGGACTGCCTTTGTTCTAAGATTGGGCATTTCTATGTTTCCTGGGAAACAGGAAGATGGCTCCATATCAAAAGGGAGATGCCCCTCTGCTGGGGATTGATGGGACATGATGAAGAACAAGACTATTTTAATAGATATCCTTCCCGTAAATAACCTTGGTTGTATGAAGATGATCAAGGTGTGGTCTACAATCATTCACTCTGTAGCTTTGGGAACATAATTCAATGTAGTCTCCCATTTCCTGAGACAATCTACTTACGGACTGTATTTCCTCACAGAGGGTTAGTAAGGAAATGTGTTCAAAATGTTTCAAAAATGAAAGTTTCTACTAAGTAATATTGTTCGGTTAACAAATGGTGGTTGGAAAAAATGTCAATCAGAACACTGGATAAATGAGGATACATTATATCAAAGACCATTAGGTGAAATGAAGAGTAACATTAGTTAATAGTAAGATACAAACTAATACTTATGAACATCTTCAGGTTAATGAGGATGAAGAAAGACTCAAAGCTGAAGTAGTAACAGGACACTACTGGACACGGAAACTGCCCGTGCTGAAAATCACCAAGAAGACAATGGTAAAAATGAAAGTAAATCAAATCACAATGGTGTATGTGGATTGAGAAGGGACCAAAGAGATGGCAGGCAGAGCCAACGGCCAATTCTTACATCCTAACATAGACATGGATGAAGCTGGAGCATACAGATGGCCGACACCATAATTATTTTTGGATTTGAAAGACCAGGTAACCAGAAATCCAGGCAGAGCCAAGCAATGGGTGAAGAAGCAAGATCAGACTCATATGTGTAGATAGTGACCCTTGGAGGGAAATGTTGTTGGCTTGAACTGACTGTTAATGGCATGCGATGTAAAATTATTTCTCTCTAACATGAGAGAGAGAGATGCCGTCTGACGCTTAAAATCCTACTGTGAGATAGGGAGTAGAAAACCCAGCAGCATTGCATGGGTCAGAAAAACTGATATAGATGGCCCCAAGATATGAATGGCTACATCTAGGTCAAGAATGGTACTTAGACATGTTGATGAAGATGCTTCTGTCATTTGTGATGCTGATAGTTCTGATCACATTCCAGAATCCAAGGTGGTCACCTCAGATAATTCCGATAGCGCCCGAGCTGATGCTGAAGTTGGCTCCGCTGCCTGCAAAACTGGATGGCCACCTGGATTAGGACTCTTGGCAGCTTCTCTACACAAATCGTTGCTTCTTTTGCCTGAAACTGACCCTCCTCACATGGCAGTTATGAACACATCTGCTGGCTTATCAGTCTTAAAAGACTCGAGCATCCCTTCCCTGATTCCAGAGTCAAGATTCCAGGAACTCCACAAAAGATACAGCAACAATGATTTTTAAGAAATGCAGGGATTTTTCCATGCAGTAGTGGATTTCATGCCCTGTCAAAGTTGTTCAAGTGCAATGGTGATTGTGTGTATGTCCAGAGCACTAGCACAGAAAACACCTAAGGCTAGAACTATTCTCACAAGAAAGCGAGACAAATAGAAAGAGGAGGGTTTCCCTTCAGATTTCATTGCTTTAATAACAGTGTTGATTTTTCAGGCCAGTTTAGGCCATTCCATGGCCAGGTGAAGTGTACCTCTTAGTGCTGGCCTGTTACAGAACTGCTCCTTGTTGCTCCTGTCTTGTGCACATTCCTTGATGTTTTGGGGAAAGAGTGCTGTTGGCTATTTTCCATTGAGCAAAGGTGCACGTCTGAATCTCACTCATTTTGTAACCTCCACATAGTGAGTTTTTCTCTGCAAGTCCATAAAATTAATGATGGAAAAGACATATTAGGCCATCTGGTCCATCTCCCGCTGGGATCAGTCACAATTTCATTGTGGTGATCCCACATATAGCAAATCTAGTTTGTGGGATGTTAACTGGCCCCAAATTCCCCTTGGGATGCACATCTCATCATAGCGACATCATCACAGTGCTCCGGGACATCGTCTCCATGCCACGTGCTGGGGGTGAACTTGAGGATGCTGTGGTGAAGTCTCAGAATGATGTTTCAGAACAAACACGGTAATGCAACAGGGATACTGCATCCAAGGGCCATTGTGATTGACAAGATGTAATGAGGACAGTCTCACACCAATAGGAAAAACTCCCTGATGTGACATGTTGGTGCAACCGTTGTAGTGTGACATGTGAATGACATCTCGTTGTGGTGGAGAGGATGCCTCCATGAGTGGTGCTCAAGAAAAGCTTGCAATGCAACAGGTGGGCCTCTTGATGGCTTCTCAATGCTATTCTCCCAAGTCAACGTCACAATAAGGATCTTGCAATGTGATATCCTGATGCCCCATGAAACTGGTGTGACGCAACAGGGATGATGTTTCAAAGTGACATCAAGACAGAACGGGGGATGACATCACAGTGCGATGCCCCAGCGTAAGCATGGTAACATCTCTGCATGATGCACCAACATAATTATTGCTGTCTTGACACAATGACACACTCCAAGAGTTCAAGTCCCTCCCATTGAACCATCTGATGCACATGACAACTCCCCCCACCTCCATCCACCCATGCTGCCCTCCCAGCCATTGCCCCCAAGTTCTTACTGCCCCATCTCCATCCCCTTTTGCCCCAATGCCCCCTACCCCCAGCCACCTCCCATCCCTGCCCACAGCTCTTTCTGCTCCCTCCAACCTCCATTGCTCCCCATGCCCACAGCTTTTGCTGGGCCTCTCCAGCCGCTGATGATCCAGCTTCCTCCCAGACCTTGCTGCCCCACAGCACCAGCTACTCCCTCCAGCCCCTACTGGTACCCAGCCCAAGATGCCCTGGCTACCCCCACCCCTAGACCCATATGCCCCAGCCCCTGCTCCCCGCAAGTCCCTGATGCCCTGGCTATCCTGCAGCTCTTACTGCCCCCAGCCCCAGATGCCCCCCAGCCCAGCTACCCCTCCAACCCCAGCTATCCCTGCCCCATGCCCCCCAGGCCCTGCTCCCCGCAAGTCCCTGATGCCCCAGCTACCCTGCAGCTCCTACTGCCCCCTGCCCCAGATGCCCCCCAGCCCAGCTACCCCCCAGTCCCAGCTATCCTAGCCCCATGCCCCCCAGGCCCTGCTCCCCCCAAGTCCCTGACGCCCCAGCTACCCTGCAGCTCCTACTGCCTCCCGCCCCAGATGCCCCCCAGCCCAGCTACCCCCCCAGTCCCAGCTATCCCTGCCCCAGATGCCCCCCAGCCCCTCCAGACCCTGCTGCCCCCTACTGGCCCCCAGCCCTCGATGCCCCAGCTCCCCCCCAGGCCCAGGCCCTCCCGTCCGGCCTGGGGCTTAGGCCACGGAGCAGCCTCCGGGCCCGGGGGGGGGTCCCTATGAGCCCCCCCCCCCGGGGCCTGCGGGGGTCCCGAGTGGCGACCGCCCCTCCCCCGCCAGGGCCCCGCCCCCCGGGAGGGGGGCCCGGCGGGGTGATGGGGGGAGGTTTGGCCCCGGCTCTGCCCCCCCCTGTTGCCCCCTCCCCCCGGCGCACTCACCTCCGCCATGGCCGTGTGGGGAGCGCGGACGGGCGGGCGGGCGGGGGAGCCCCGGATGCGGGGCCGCCCGCTCATTGGCTGCGGCGCCCAGGAGGGAGGGGGAAGGCGCGGGGGGGGGCAGATGAGAGAGGGGCGGGGGGGAGAAGTGATGGGGAGGGGGCACGTGGGGCGGGGGAGTTAAGGGGGGAGTCCGGTGGGGGGAGGGGTTAGTGCAGGGGGCTACGGCAAACGGTGTGGGGGGGTGAAGTGACAGGGGAGGGGTCAGGGAGGAGGAGATGGGGGGCCAGGGGGTAGCTGGGGTTGGAAGGGTCAGGGAGGGGGAGGGTTGGGGTTGGAGGGGTCAGGGAGGGGGAGGCTGGAGGGTTGGGCTGGGGGGGTCAGGGGGAAGCTGGGGTGGCAGTTGGAGGTTGGAGGTGGGGGGGCCAGGGGGAAGCTGGGGTGGGGGGTTGGAGGGGTCGGGGGGGGCAGGCTGGAGAGGGGAGGTGGGCCAGGGGGGAAGCTGGGGTGGGAGGTTGGAGGGGTCAGGGAGGCTGGAGCGGGGGGAGGTTGGGGTGTGGTGTTGGAGGGGTCAGGGAGGGGGAGGGTTGGAGTGGGGGAGGTCAGGGGGAAGCTGGGGTGGAGGTTGGAGGGGTCAAGGAGGGGGAGGCTGGGGTAGGGGGTTAGAGGAGGACAGAGAGAGCGGCAAGGGGTGAAGTGATGGGTAGAGGTCAGGGAGGGGGAGGCTGGAGTGGGGGGGAGGCTTGGGTTGGAGGGGTCAAGGAGGAGTAGGGGGTTAGATGATGATAGAGCGGCAAGGGGTGAAGTGATGTGGTGGGGGAAGGGGAGGGAGGGGATAAATGGGGTAGTGGAGTCAAGGGAAGGAATAGGTGCTGTGTGGGGACGGAGTTAAAGGAAGGTGACTGGGGCAAAGTGTGTGGGTGGGTTAGGGATGAGAAGGTTGGAGGGGGCAGGGAGGGGGAATCTGGGTTGGGGGGTTGCAGGGAGCAGGCTGGGAAGAGGGTTGGGGGCAGGTAGGGGAAGGCTGGGGTGAGGGGTTGAGGGGACAGGGTGGGGGAGATTGGATGGGGTTCAAGGAGGGAATCTGAAGTGGGTGGGTTGGAGGTGGAGGTTGGCTAACGGGTTGCAGGAGGAAGTGATGGGGAGGCTAGAATGAATTAGGTTAGAGATGGAGGCATGAGGGTGAGAGGGGTTACCAGGATCTGGAAAAAAGAGACCAAAGTGTCTCAGGAATAGGGGGACTGGGGCAATGAGGGAAACCAGGGCGGGAGAGAGAGAGATTCAGGGCATGGCTTGGCAGCTAAAGGGACACAGACTCTTACTAGTGATAATAAAGTGGCAGTTTGCAGGCCAGGAAGTTCAGATGAAGACTGAAGGCCTTTTTGGAGGTTATACTTTAGCCAGCACAAGTTTTTGGCCTCAATCCAGAAGTAACTGGATGAAATGTAATGGCTGGTGTTATCCAAGGAGTCAGATTAGATGATTAGACTCTTTTGATCAATAACAAGCCAAAGAGACTGAGGTGGATCTGGAGGACTGGGTGCATAATTGAAGTGGCAGTTTTCAAGGGTTGAAGACTTGGGGGTTGTTTGCAATCTTGATAGACAAGGGTTCTGTAGATAGTTGACAGGGCCATGGGGCAGTTTACCTCATTAGGGAGAGGATAATACAGGGGTATTTTATCAAAACAATTAGAGGTAGGAGCAGATTTTTAGATCATGTCCATCCCCTATCCTACCCTACAGGCATTTAGATTTAAATAGAAACAGCCTGTGAAAATCAGTTGTGTCTGGAAAGGTCAGAAAAAATTATCTTCTGATGTTAGGGCCTAATCCTGCAAAATGCCCAGCATCTTCCGCTTCCAGTGACTGCAATGAAAATTGAGCCTTCTCAGCACCTTACCCACACATAAAATGTCGTTCTGTTCAGTGGAGTGCCCAAACACAGGCCACTGGGCTGAGTGGAGTTTCTTTTGCAGAGGCATCTCTGCAAATGCCTCCTTTTTTGAACCAGAGTGGGCTTTGCATTTGGAACAATTCAAGTTGAGAGAGAAGTCTGGCGCTTTCAGTCTTGTAGAATTGCTCTTCCTGGGGTCGCAGGCTGGAGGACAATGGGAGACCCTGATTAGAGATCCAAGCTGGATTGTGGTGTTGCTGGGGGCTGGATATGAAAACTCTAATTTTCTGTTATGGGACAATATTAATCTCTGGTGCAGCTCCACTGATTTTGGCCCATGAATCTGAGTGACCTTTGGGCTAACATCTCTATTCAAACTTTGAAATGAATGAGTCCATTTCAAAAGGCCAGTATGAACTTTAGAGGACTAATACTAAGGTATTAGCTGATGGGTGTGGGAAATATTTTTGTATGTTGTTTTCTGGTAACACTCACAAGGTGGATAGTCACTGTCCACTGACACAGGGAGACACAAAGACCAGCTGTTCATAATCCTGCATTTTGTGTAAACTTGTGAGAGTAAAAGTCTACCAGCACCATTGTGAGTGTAGATTTCTGATTTGCTAGCATTTGATACCCACGTTTCACTGGTGTAAAGGGCAGCGGAAGGTGCTATGCAGCGGAGAGTCAAACCCCTGTCGGTTCTCTGAAGACCTTACAATCTAAGGCCTTCTATACATGAGGAAATTGTTCCTGTTTAACGTAATCAGTTTTAGAAACAAGTTTAGTTAAATCGGTTTTACTACCTTGCTTGAACACTCTTCTTCCAGATGCTATATACCAGATCTACTTACCAATTTAAGCTAAATCGTTGCAACACACTCTGAAACTCAGTGTGTCTTTGTTTAGACAAGTGCTAACATTTTCTAAAGCACTTAAGTGACATAGGTGCCTAAGTTGCATTGAAAGTCAATGTGACAGGCTCCTAAATCACTTCAGCATTTCTGAAAACATTACCCAAGGCTTGAGGAAAATAACAACAATCATCCCTGGCTCTTAGATCTCAAAGGAGTATCATGTCAGTATCATTATTCCCATTCTGCAGAGGGAAACTGAGGCCCAGGGTGGTGAAGTGGCTTGCCCAGGGTAATCCAGTAGGCCGGTGGCAGAGCCCTAGTCTCCACGCCAGCCATTAGGCCACACTGCAAACAGGTGGGAGAGGGATATTAGCACAGTGTGTACAATTTATATATACACACCCTGTACATTTTTATACTTAGAATATATTTTTTTTTAAATATATTCTATTTTAATTATTGGAAAAAGGAGAATGGTTAATTGAACTAGAAGGAGAGCACAGAAGAGATAGGTTAGTTGGGGTTCATATCTGAAGGATATTCCTATCTTAAGGTGACATGCTATTCAATAGTTTCTTGTGGTGGCCGTGCTAGGAGTTAGCTGCCAGCTGTTACAAAGATCCTTTAAGTTCTTTTTAATATGGTCATGACTTACAGACTTCCATGGCAAAACCATCCAATGCAATCAGTTCCCGTTTAATGCCATGCATCTCCAAGGCTTTCTGAAGCCAGTGGGTCCTGTGAGGGGACCCCCTGCATCCCCCTATGACTTACAATTGCAGCTAGAGGGCCAATTGCGTCTCCTCTCAAGGGATGTATTAATAAGGAGCCAGCACTGCTGAGGAGTAGTACACGAGACATCGCTCTGCATTCGCCACCAATCTCACCATTTTCTGCAGGCCAGTAAAACGGTTTTGTTCAGGCTAGTCCAGAGTTGCCACAGACCATAAAGATTCAGCTACAAAGATGTACTTACGGAAGCTTTATTAGAATTTAGTTATTACAGAAGGACTTCATACCAGGCGTCCCAGCCATCTGCTCCTTGTTCATTTTCACTCATGCGTTTGAGCTCGGGAAGCAAAGCATTATCTGAAGTGAGGGTGGTGGCCCTTGAGCTAAGAGCTAGAGCACTTCGGCAGATCTTTATCCCATGGCACTGCAGATCTGTCTAGGTCTATTTGAAGGCCTCCACCAGATTACACACACTGTTTATTCAATCAAAAAGAACCCAACCACATCTTGCTTCCAAACCCATTTCTAAAAGAATCATTGCTTTCTCTCGCTCCTGACCACGTTGTGTCTATGGGATTTTCACCGCGAAAGCAGAGGAGTCTGGATTTTGGAACTGGACTTTAGCTGGATTCTATTCCATTCCCCGAATTTAGCACCTCTCTCTCTTTGTGATTTACCCAGAAATGGACTTATCAATTTTGTTTGTCATTCAAAGTGATTTCATGAATGGTTCATGGGGACATTTCTCACACCCGCTATTTGCCATGCTATTGCTTTGAGCATTCGCTAGTTAGAATCTGCACGGTGGACTTGGTCATCTGTGTCACACGGCATCACTTCCACTCCTTGACTGATTGACCCCTAAACCTGCAAAGCGCATGTAAGCTGGCCGTGCAAGCACACCGGGCGGGAGCGGGGGGCAAATACAGATTCACCTTTTGACATTTTCCCTTTCCAGGAATATTCTTGCAAACTAAATTTCGCTGGCACAAATGAATAGTAGGGGGTTGTGGGTACCCCGGGAGCAAATTCACAAGTTGTATTGTAATTAATACTCCTCTGCAGCATTCACCCACTTGTGCCCAGGAGGTGGGTGGTGGCTGCGAGACACGGATACTCCTCCTGACACCACAGTGACAGCCCGGCCACTTTTCACCTTGTATTTAGTGACTGCTGTTAGGATATAGATATTCAGGCCTGTCTGTAAAGGCCTATACTCTAAGAATTTAGGTGTATTCTTATCACTTGGCTAGTGATAGAGGTATAAAAGAAAGAATCAAAACCACTGTCTGCCAGTGTAAGGGCCTTCTCTTACTGTGACAGTTTGTGGCCCTGTGCTTAGGCTCAGGCCTTTGGCTAAGCAGCAGAGGCAGCCATAAGCTGGGAAGCGACTGGTCACATCCTCACATTCCAAACTAGTCACATTGAAATAAGGTGCTATTGGGCTGTTAGGCACTATCAGGACAGGATTGTATTCCTATCACCTCCAGAGAAAGGGAAGTGCCTAGAAAATGTAAAAGGAAACTTAGTTTGATAGCATCCTGTCTGGCAAGAACTCACTTATCAATAGCTGGGATGTGAAATCCTCACTTCTGTATTGTTTTGTCATTATAGTTCCCACTTTGCTGTTGTTTGTCTGTATAATCTCTGTCTGGTTCTGTGATTGTTCCTGTCTGCTGTATAATTAATTTTGCTGGGTGTAAACTAATTGAGGTGGTGGGATATAATTGGTTACATAATCATGTTACAATATGTTAGGATTGGTTAGTTAAATTTCAGGAAAATGATTGGTTAAGGTATAGCTAAGCAGAACTCAAGTTTTACTATATAATCTGTAGTCAATGAGGAAGTGACTGGGTGTGGGTGGGTGTGTGAGATGGGAACAGGGAATGGGGGTAAGAAAATTGGAATCATGTTTTGCTAAAGGGGGAGATGGGAACAGGGAATGGGGGTAAGAAAATTGGAATCATGTTTTGTTAAAGGGGGAAATGGGAACAGGGAATGGGAGTAAGGAAGTTGGAATTATGTTTGGCTAAGGGCAGGAATGGGAACAGGGACACAGGTGTAAGGCTCTGTGGTGTCAGAGCTGGGAAGGAGGATACTAAGGAAGGAAACTGGAATCATGCTTGCTGGAAGTTCACCCCAATAAACATCGAATTGTTTGCACCTTTGGACTTCGGGTATTGTTGCTCTCTGTTCATGCGAGAAGGACCAGGGAAGTAAGTGGGTGAAGGAATAAGCCCCCTAACAACTGCAAAGCCAATAGCTGGGCTGGCATTCTCAGAGCGTCTGTGCTTGTGTGTGGGGGGGACAGTGGGGGACTTCCCACCCAACAATTCCCTTCCCCAGCGTGCGAGAGACGGTCATCACAGTCAGCACACGCAGCAACTTCCAGCCTCCAGCTACCTACCGCCATGGATCCTGAACACACAAGGCACCAGGCCAAGCTATGCTGCAGAACGTTTAATGTGCAAGCGAAGGCAGTCAAAGCCAATGCAGGGGAGCCCAAAAACGTACTACCTCTTTTTTCTTACTCTTTGAGGGATACTAAGTTCCTGCAGACGGGCACTCGCCTCTGTGTGCAGGGCAGCACTGGAGATCCTGTACGGGTTGTAGCCCTCAAAGATCTGTTTGCGGACCTTGGGTCGGGCAAGCTCAGAGAGCCTCGCTGACATGACGGCATTCCTGGCGCCCGCAGACACGGCCCACCGGATGGGTTTGTCATGGAGATAGGACGGATGTTCTGTTTTTGGCCCTGCGAGAGCAGAGTGGAAAGAGAGAGAGCAAATGCTTCATGTTTTAATCTGAGGCTCAACACTGGGAAATTTCTTGAGGTTTCTGTCTTGAGGCTGGAATATACACTTTTAGTTAAGTTGATCCTAAGTGTCTCGAGCCCCTTCCCTGTGAGGATCTCAAGGCATTTTACAAGCATTCATTCGTTAAGCTTCACAGCACCTCAGTGAGGCAGGTGTGTTATCCCTATTTTGTGGATGGAGGAATAGAGGCACTGAAGGGCCCAAGGCCATGCACTGACTCAATTGCAGAGCTGGAGTCTAGAACCTAGATATTCTGTCAGTTCTGTGCTCTAACCACTAGACAACACTCCTCACAACAGGGCTAATACTCAGCACCAATATAGTGCATTTGTTCTACAGACTCTGACTAATCCATCCTGAACTCGAGATGTGACATTTTAAAACCATTTGCTGTCGAGAGACGCTGGCTAAGACCGGAGGGTGAAGTGAGGGGGAGCTCTGTGCCATCTCCTGAGCAGAAGGGACGGGCTCTGATTTTGCTTCTGGGTTTGATCATTGGCAGCTTATCCCTCAGTGACACAGGCAGCCCCTCCTCCGCCTCTCTGATTGAGCAGGGAAGGGACTTGGAGGAAGGCAGGAGAAGCTATCCAGCCTTGGGAGTACACACAATGAGCTTTGTTTGGAAAGTTGGTTTCCCCAAAACCCAGATATTTCTCTAGAAGATTTATTTCTTTTGCTGCACAGCCCCAGCTGATGGGATTTCTCACAGGGGTGCAGCAGGAAGAACCTGGAGGCGAAAGGCTTGTGACTATCAACAAGGAGGGGAGCACGGTCTCTTACGGGCTAAGTAGGCAGTCCTGGTGAATTGTGTGATGCTTTGTGGAGGCGTGGGTGGGGCGTCCTGCTTGGCCGAGAAGTCCCGCTTCTTTGGTTTAGCCAGCTGGGTGGTCCGTTCCCGGGCAGCGGCAGTCATGGCTCCTTTGCTCACCTGAAACCAAAATGCTTAGACTTAGGCTCGGGTCAGTTTGGAATTCCTCCAGCTCCCCCGGCTGTGGATATTTTAAAGAAATGAAACTTTTCAGTCTTGCATAGCATGAACTCGAACTTCCCTGATGGTGCACGGGGTGGCCATTTGGAATTGCATTTCCTCAGCGGGGTCAGATCTCTGTGCTGCAACAACACTCAGCACTCCTCACAAGTGCTACAGGAAAGATTCACCAAGCAGTATAAGGCCTATGACATTCCCGTGGACAGTTCTGACTCCATCCAGCAGAAGGCGGTGCTGTACACACACACACACAGAGCAGTGCGGGCTCGTGATTAGATAACCATACCAGGACAGCTAGGAGACTCTATACTGAGCCAATGACTTACTGTGTGACAATAGTTAAATAACTCAACTCAGACGGGAAACTGGGTAAAAGGAAAAGGGAAAACAAAAAGATCAGCAAGTTCTCGCAAAAAACAGGTGTTGCTTTAATGCTGAGTTTTCCAGAGGCAAGAGGAAAAATGGAACATAAACATGAGCTGCAAGTTTCCAAGATTACAGTTACTTTGGGCATACAAACAACAGCAGACTTCACATTAATGTAGCAGCTACCCACGCATGTAACACGTGAAACTTTGCTATGCATGGATATGATGACATGCCTGCTGCCCTATGTCCCTCTTCACGCCCCTTTCTTCCCCCTCCCCAAGATCCACCAGATTTAAAAGTATGGGGTGAGTCAGCTGCAGAGCGACTTGCTCAGAGACTTTCAAACATTACATGGAGATTACATTTGCTTGGGGTTTATTTGTCGGCAAAGCATCATGCCTACCTGGGGCCCTGTAGAACTAATGACTTGTGGGCTATGCTGTAGGTTGCTGGTAACTGCAAATATGCTCTTTGTTATTTGGCCCTGTGGCCCAATTCTCTTCCTACAGGATATGAAGGGCCTGATTTTTCATTGCCTTGCACCTTCCAGTGCAGAGTGAGTGTGAAAAACGCTACACCTGGCGCAGGGGAGGTCCATGATTAGGGCTTCTAGATGCTACAGGAATACAAATAATACCACATTGGAAAGAGGACATGGCATGGTCTTGTGGCTAGGGTCTTGGGAATGGGAGTCAGGAGATCTGGGTTCTCTTCCTGGTTTTCTACAGACCTGCAGTGACACCTTGGACAAATCGCCTCACCGTTCCTTGCCTCAGTTTCCCCTTCCACCCCATTGTCTGTAAGCTCTTCTGGGCAGGGACCGTCTTTCACCATGTGTCTGTGCATCACCTCGTGCAACCTCAGTTCGGGCCTCTCGGTACTACTGTAATAGAAGTAGTTAGTGATACTAATAGTTTCACGTCCACTTTGCACTGGTGCAAATGAACGTTCAAGGCAGAGACCAGCAGTGAATCAGGGCCATCGTCATCAGTGGGAGTTACTCCTACCCTGCGGCAGGAGAACTGGAGACTGTAGAGGCTGATGGTTGAAAATGTTATGGCTGATGCAGGCAAACGGGTAAAAACCCAACACACGCGCACACAAATACCCCTGTTGTCAATAAGGATCCGTTGTCAAACACAAAGAACCTTGCAGATAGAGGGGTGACAGACTCACAGCACTATGGATGTACGTACTCTGGTGTAGACAGGCCAGTCAGCTTCCCAGGCATTGCTGACAAGTTTCGGATGCGCCAGCTCCTTCACCCTGGGGGAAGCCACAGCATGTCTGGAGGCAACACTCACTGGCCACATTGGGAAGGATCTGTGTTCAGCAGAAGAGGGAAGGGTGGTGATTTGGTTAGGACCCATGAAGCAACAACACTCTGCGTGTACGCACCACCTTCAAACCCGCGGGATCCTAAAGTGCTCAGCAAACAAGACAGGGTAGCAACCGTCAGCATAAGCAACACAGTGTCTATGCAGATGCTGTGTTGACCAAAGCACTATGCCTCTCGTGGAGGGGGAGTTATTAAGTCAGCATAGCGGGCGAGTTATATGGGCAGGTAACATTTTAGTGTAGACACTTACAGAGTTGGGGTGGTGTAAGCTGCCTTGCGTTGACCTAAGTCTGTAGTGTAGACCATGGCTTAGTTTCATAAACTCCATGTTGAAGTTCCCATTAGCAGCTCAGCCAGAAATGGTCAATCTGACCATTTGACATAACATTGGGTTATAAATGGAGCCGTTTTTGGGTAGCAAATCATCCGTGAATCACCCCCAATTTCCATGCATCGATTCATATTTGTCAGTTTTTACCCAACAATTCTTTGAAAAAGTTTGGCATGTCTACACTTTGAGCTGCGGGTCTGATCCCCAACTCAAGGAGACGTACTCAAAACAGAGTGTGGCTGCAGCAGTGCAAGTGGTGGGAGGTGCTAGCTACCCCGAGTCCGTGTCTAGTATCTCAGATGGGTACATACACCTTTCCCACCACTCGTGCTGCCATGGCTACGCTGCTATTTTTAGTGGGCTAGCTCATCAGAGCTAGTGTGGGTATGTCTCCTCAAGCCAGAAATTATGCCTTCCAGCTCGAGGCACAGTCAGACCCATTTCACTGTCTTGGGTGTTTCCTATGACTATCTGGTATTCCTGTTGGTGACCTCAAATCACCTGGCTTTCTTTCTGCTTCCTGGATGGGTAGCTGAGCCTTCGTAAGTAGGGAAATAACAAATAATCCACTTTCCAGTTTGGATTTTCAGACTTGTAAATGTTTCTGCTAAAATTCATGAAACTTACAAGGTTCGCCATCATCTAGCTATCTGCCAGTCTATGTATTTATACAACCCATAACCACAGCGGCTGCCCAGAGACACAATGAATAATATGGTCTCACAGCAAATCAAACTTGGAACTTTAATTCATGAAAATATTCATGGATCCGAATTTAAAAAACAAAACAAAAACAAAAACAAAAAAAACCCTATCCAATCGGATCTACGCGTGACACAGAAATCATTCTAGTCAATTTTTCCTCACCTGTTTTCTTCAAATCCTCGGTAGATCTTTTTGGATCGAGAAAGTTCGGCCTGTCGTGGCGTTAAGACTGGGGAGGAAGAACAGTGAACTGTAAACCATGGAGCTTTTTCTGACAGAGTCCCATCACCTTCGCTGTACAAACATCCCATGAAAGACATGAATGCATGTTCTCTGCCTGGCCCAGCAGGGATTCGGGAGCAAGAGGGAGGAGGTTTATTCAGGACACCAAGGGTCAGCTTTCTGACATAGCTGCAGATGCTCAGTGCTGAGGTCTCTTGGAAAGCTGGCCTCAGCTGTGGAAAGTGAGCACTTGCGAATCTGGCACTAAGCCCGGGCCATAAATATTAAACAACACGCCCTTCTGCTGACGAAAGAGCAGTCCTGATGGGCTTTGAAAGGGACTTCTCTCTAGTCCTCAGCTGAAAGGATAGCAGCTTGTTGACTGAAGCCCTAGAAGATTGAGGACCAGGTCCTCAAAAGTATTTTTAGGTGCCTAACTCCCACTGATTTCAGGGGAAAGAAAGTGACCCCTTAAGCCACATGATGCAAGCAAACATCTTGAAAGGCGACTTTGAACGTGCCTGCATGACGACACTGGATTGCAGGTTGGGTTCTTGAAGGTGCGGTGCTTGAGTGGGTGTGACATTAGGCAAAAAGAAGTGTGCTTCTCCCTAGCATTAGCCCACTGGATTGATTCTGGCCATTGAACATCCTAACTGTATCTTGGCTGAACAGATGCATCTGAAGTCAACTGCAAAGCTGAGATTAGACTCCAATGGAAAGCTACACAAAACCAAGTGCCAAAGTCTGTTTCAAAATGCTGGCAAAGGGTGCACCCCTTCGTGAGTAATGCGTGATATGACCCTAGGACACTACACACTCTGAGCAGTATGGGCCCTTGTTTACTCGTCTGGGGCCTGGACTAAGAACAACTTATTTCTGAGGCCAGCAAACATCCTTACACATGGAGCTGACTTTTGGACATGACAGACTCGGACTGGGGACTGACAGAGGGGAAAAGCTCAGTGTCCCATTGCCAGTCCCCGGAGCCATGCACTCCTCCTAGATTTACCATTTAACCTGCTTTTAGATCATACAGACTCTCTGGTTAATGTCTCATCTTGCGGTAAAATGGTCATCTTACCCGGGACTGTGAATCTGTGAGTCTTCGAAGGCAATTTATCTGTCCAGTATACTGAAATCCTGCAACAACCACCGAACACCTAGTCAGTTTATTGGCAGTGAACATGAAGTGTTATCCCCATTCTTCAGACCTTCTGAACCCAGGGGCATGCAGAAGTGAGGGCAAGCGGGGGCACCCCAATAATTGTTGGGCGCACAGAGCTCCTCCGGCCCCAGGGCTGCAGTGGTGAGGGTGGGGGAGAGCCAGCTCCTGCCTGGCCAGGGAAGGAAGAGTCGGGGTGGGGGGGGGCCTGCTGGGGCTGGGAGGAAAGAGCAAGCGTCTGCTGGGGGGTTGGGGAAGAGCAATCTCCCCCCAGGGCAGGGGGGCACCCCCCCAAAAGGAATCAAAGTAAAATGTCTGCGCGTGCCCCTGTCTCAGTCCAAGCTTCATCTAGGCCCTAATCCCATTCCCAGTGAAGTCATTGGCAAAGTTCTCATAGGTTTTAATGGGATCCTGCCTGAGCCGCTGGGTACGTACTTGGGCGGCGAGCCTAAGATACAGCAGCCACACCATTATTTTTAGGAGATATCTCGAGCAGAGCTCGAGCAGGTATGTCCGCCCCTGCTGCGAATGACACCTCCCAGCTGCTATGTACGCCTACACGGACAATAATTCATCGGACTTACATGGGCACTTTTCCTCTCTACATCTCAAAGCACTTTACAAAGTTAACCCCATTTTGCAGTGGGGGAACTGCAGGTCTGTCTATACTATAGTTAGCTCAGGTATTGGCCCTAACACCCTTCTGTCCACACAACTACACCGGGGTAGCTGGCCCAGCTGGGGGTTCGGCTAGAGTCCAGATGTGTCTTCTACTTGGGCTGGTAACCCACCCAGATTGCAGTGAGGACATGGGCTAGTGCACCACTCCAGTGCTGATAAGTCCTCCAGTGCCTTCCCATAATTCCCCTTGTGTGCCCAGAAGGACTGACAAGTTCTCCCACAATTCACTGGGATTCATAGAGCGGCTCAGCTGACCGCAGCAGAGAAAACCATGGGACAAGTCCCCAGAAATCCTAGCGACCCCGCCGGGGAGCGCAGAGCCAGTAACTCAGGTCAGGCTTTGCCGTGTGGCTGCTCCCACCTGGGCACGGATACCCTGAAGCACAGGGAGACAAAAAGACTTACGCATGGAAGAGCCAGGGATAGTACCCAGGGCTCCCGACTTCCCGGTTTTGTGACCCAGCCACCGGCCCACACTGCTAATCTAACCACTGTCAGACCAGGGTGGTTTACCTGCAGAGAGACAGTCCCTCTGCGACAGTAGCCGGAGAAGGCAATAAGTCAGTCGCTGAAGGATGGTCTTCTAGTTAAGGGACTGGCCTGGGACTCAGGAGCTCTGGGCTCTGTCACTGACTCTCGGGGTGACCTTCTTCTCTGTGCCCCGGGATGCTTTTCCCTCCCACACCGCACAGCAGACAGTGGCTTTCTTTTTTTTTAGCAGCTTTGGGCTCTTTGCACCCACATCAGACCGCACCCTAGCAAACCCATTGAGTTGTTTTGTAAACTCTCTGTGCTGCTGAGGGGTTTAATTAGAGAACAAGCTCTGTAGCTAGGACACTCGGAATCTTTAAAGGGTACCGAGGTGTCCGGATGCCTGGGTTCTATTCCCAGCTCTGCCATTGACATGTTATGTAGCCTAGGGGAAGTCACTTCACTCCTCTGTGCCATGGTCTCCCCATCAATAAAATGAGGTTAGTTAATAATCCTTACCTACCTTAAGCAACTATGTAAGTGCCAAGCATTATTATTTAGTGCAAAGAGTAACAGACATGTAGAATATGCTGGTAACGGAAGCAGGGTGTATATGAATCCCAGAGTTGCCTAAAACCATATTTTGATCTCACCACACCAGACTGACTCCAGAGTCATTCCACTGCAGTCAAAGGAGTGACTCCAGATTTACACTGGTGTACAGGAGAGCAGAATACGATCCCTCAGTTTTGTTTCTGGAGAAAGGAGGAAGACACAGGGCTGAGATCACCCTTATGGTTATGAACAGGGCATAGTTGCACTCGCCTGTTGCAGATGATCTGGTGATTGACTTTCGGCTGGGCGAGGGAACTGATGCGTCTCTCCCTGGTGCTGTCCCATGCCTGGGCATGAGTTACCATAGCAATCGGCTTCTCGGGAAATGCTCCAGAGCTTAGTTCCCTTCCAGAAGATGTGAGATGCTTTCAGGCGCCAGCTTCGTGTTACCGCATACCTGAGGGGATGATAAAGGTGCTTTTGAATCAAAGACAACCACTTTGTGACTAACACACCTGAGGGGTTTGCATGGGGATCGACAGGCTCTCAGGGCAAAAGGCATTCTGTTACCTTGAATCACCGTAAGTAGCCCCACAGAGTAATGTGCTGTGCAGCGAGAGGGTGACAGAATCAATAATAATAATAAAAAATATATTTTATTATAGGTGTGTACAGCTCCTAGCACAATACAGCCTTGATCCATGACAGGACTCTCTAAGTCAGGGGTGGGTAAACTACGGCCCAGGGGCTGCATCCAGCCCTCAAGCTCCCGCCGGGGAGTGAAGTCCAGGGCTTGCCCCGCTCTGGCACTCCAGCTGGGGAGTGGGGTTGGGGGCTTGCCCCACTCCGTGTGGCTCCCAGAAGCAGTGGCATGTCCCCCCTCTGGCTCCTACACATAGGGGCAGCCAAGGGGCTCCACATGCTGCCCCCACAGTTCCCATTGGCTGGGAACTGCAGCCAATGGAAGCTGTAGGGGCAGCACCTGCGGACAGGGCAGTGCGCAGAGCTGCCTGGTCATGCCTCCACGTAGGAGTCAGAGGGGGGACATGCCGCTGCTTCCGGGAGCTGCTTGAGGTAAGTGCCACCTGGAGCCTGCACTCCTGACCCCTTCCTGCACCCCAACCCCTCGCCCCAGCCCTGATCCCCCTCCTGCCCTCTGAACCCCTCAATCCCAGCCTGGAGCACCCACCTGCATTCCCAACCCCTCATCCCCAACCCCACTCCAGAGCCCGCACCCCCGGCCAGAGCCCTCCCCCTCTGCACCCCAACCCCCTGCCCCAGTCTGGAGCCACCCCCCACACCCTGAACTCCTCATTTCTGGCCCCACCCCAGAGCCCGCACCCCCAGCCAGAGCCCTCACCCACTCCTGCACCCCATCCCCCAATTTCATGAGCATTCATGGCCCACCATACAATTTCCATACCCAGATGTGGCCCTCGGGCCAAAAAGTTTACCCACCCCTACTCTAAGTGCTTCAGCTCTGAAATAAATATATATTACATATATCACATAATTTTATATATTACAATATATAACGGTATTTATGTCAGATTCCAAGGCCATAAGGGAACCACCATATTAATAATCTAGGTTTCAGAGGAACAGCCGTGTTAGTCTGTATTCGCAAAAAGAAAAGGAGTACTTGTGGCACCTTAGAGACTAACCAATTTATTTGAGCATGAGCTTTCATGAGCTACAGCTCACTTCATCAGCTGATCAAGTGATGAAGTGAGCTGTAGCTCACGAAAGCTCATGCTCAAATAAATTGGTTAGTCTCTAAGGTGCCACAAGTACTCCTTTTCTTTTTGCATATTAATAATCTAGTCTGTCCTCCTGCATAACACAGGCCAGAGAACTTTCTCAAAATAATTCCTAGGGCAGAGCATTTAGACAAATAGCCACTTGTTATATTATTATTAAACGTACTGTCTATTGTTGTGTTATATGTGTTTATGCAGCCCCTAGCGCAATGGAGCCCCCAGTAGCTAGTGACGATCTCTAGGGGTCACTGCAAGACAAAGCGGATGATTATGATGATCAAACAGTCCTTCGCTGACTGCAGCTTTCGCTGAAATCAATAGCGATTTTTCATGTTTAAAGACCACAGAATGCGGCCCATTATTTGTTAATCTTCAGAGTCGATGCTGTAATTACCCAGCCCCTGTCCTATGGCTGACATTTTCCTATCAGACTAATACGGATTAAAAGGGCTAAAATACACAAGATTAAAACCACAATTACAGTCTTAGAGGGAAAAAGAAAAGGAGGACTTGTGGCACCTTAGAGACTAACCAATTTATTTGAGCATAAGCTTTCGTGAGCTACAGCTCACTTCATGGGATGCATTCAGTGGAAAATACAGTGGGGAGATTTTATATACACAGAGAACATGAAACAATGGGTGTTATCATACACACTGTAAGGAGAGTGATCACTTAAGGTGAGCTATTACCAGCAGGAGAGCAGGGAGGAGGGGGGGAAACCATTTGTCGTGATAATCAAGGTGGGCCATTTCCAGCAGTTGACAAGAACGTCTGAGGAACAGTGGGGGGGAATAAACCAGGGGAAATAGTTTTACTTTTGTAATGACCCATCCACTCCCAGTCCCTATTCAAGCCTAAGTTAATAGTATCCAGTTTGCAAATTAATTCCAATGCAGCAGTCTCTCGGTGGAGTCTGTTTTTGAAGTTTTTTTGTTGAAGTATTGCTACTTTTAGGTCTGTAATCGAGTGACGAGAGAGATTGAAGTGTTCTCCGACTGGTTTTTGAATGTTATAATTCTTGACGTCTGATTTGTGTCCATTTATTCTTTTTGCGAATGCAGACTAACACGGCTGCTACTCTGAAACCAGTCTTAGAGGGTTTGTCGGTAACACATGATTATGTCAATTTCAGGCCGCTCAAGCTGTAACAGTTTCAGTGAGGGCATCTTTTGCCTGCGAACCATCAGAGGGGAAGCGTTGAAATGCTGCCCTAAAATCAGTCCCATTGCCTGGGAGGCTGCTTGCTATGCTAACCATCAGGAGAACTTGAAGAGCAGGGGTGAGATCCTGGCCCCATTGAAGTTAATGGCAAAACTCCTACTGATTTCACTGGGACCCGGGTTTCACCCCAGGTGTCTAGAGTCTTCCCCAACTGTCTCCCCATCCCTGGCGGTGAGTGGATGCATCTCCTCCCTCTGGAGTCCCCAAAGATCCTTGCTCCAATCTACAGGATTGTTTACTATCCCTCACCCCTTGCTCTGACTCCTTCCCCCACCCTGTCTGCCCACTTTCCCTTCCATTGGTCCCGGATGCTGCTCCCACCACATACCTGGCCTAGGTCCCCACATGGCATTCCTCCTCCATGGAACACACAGTGATGCAGACAGGCGGTTGCCATGGGGAGGGGGATTGCACCTTCTGTTCCCAGGGGAACCCCTGGCTGAGGGAGGATCCCTCAGTGTGGCCCAGTGTCAGACTTGGGAGCCCTAGGTTCAAGTCCTGGTTCTGCCACTGTCCTCCTACAAAACCTTGGGTAAGTCACTTAGGCTCTCTGTGCCTCTGTTTTCCCTCCCACCCTTTGTCCATTTAGGTTGGGAGCTCTTACTCTGTCTGTGCAGCACCCAGCACAATAGGGCCCCATTGTGCTAAGCATTGGCTCTGCCCACCTTAGGGAAAGGCCATCTCTGCCCCAACGAGCCTACAGGCCAAGTAACGCTGCTATAGGACAAACAGGCCGGAGCGGAAACCCAGAGGTGTAGGATCAACACGTGGATAAGGAGCTGATGAGCCCAGTGGTCCAAGTACCTCAGCAGTTTGTACACTTCCCTTGGATCGCTGCCCCTGGGATGGATCGGCTCATGGAGCTGTTCCTTCCCCTGGTGCTGAAATCCCTCCCCATGCATGAAGCCGGCAGTGTAAGCACCCCTCCGGATGCTGCAGGATCCCTCCGGATGCTGCAGGATCGTGTGCTGCTTCCCAGTGATACAGCAGCTGGTCTCTGTGCTCAGGCCTCCCCCTCCCCTTTGTCCTATGTCAGTAAATAGCCCCCGCCCCCATGGTGAGAGTCTCTCCCCCCAGAGACTGAGTCCGCAACAGGCTCGGACTCACTGCGGCTCTGTCTGCACTACCAAGTGCTGCAGCTCCGCTGCTGTGGTGGGGCGCTGGGTGTCACCCCAGAAGGGTTTTTTCTGTCGCCGTTGTTAATTCACCTCCCCGAAAGGCGAACGGATGAGTCCTTCCACTGACCTAGCGCGGTCTACAACGGGGCTCCCATCAGCTTACCGACAGCTCTTGGGGGGGGGGGGTGAATTTCTCACACCCTGAGCAACACTGCTAGGTACACCTATGTTTTAGGGTGGGCCAGGCCTGACACTCTGTGGGGAGATGAGCTTGTGAGGGAGGATCGCTTTCCTCCCAGCTGGGCCAAGCAGACAGGACTGGAGCCATGTCCTCAACAGTCAGGGTCCATTAAGGATGAAGGGGGAGGTCACAGTGGTTCAAGCATCCTGTGGACTCCTGCTCTCCCTGGCAGTCAATGGAGGGGTGTCTTGCTGTTCTGTGTTTGGAGAGCCCCTCGCACACTTGGGTCTTGCTCCATGACAAGGGCTCTTCAATACACACAACGATAGCCACAAACATCTGTCCATGCTCGAAATACACACAGGGCGCTCTATTTTCCGTAAATCCAACCTTACCCATCCATCAGACACCCCACCCCCCGCATGCTGCTCTCAGCTGCCCGGCCTAGCAGCATGCGTTTTCATTGGTGGCCCACAAGACAGAGCCCTGGCCAGGCCCTCAGGAGACCTGGGTTCTGATCCTGGCTCTGTCACTGGTCTGTGAATCAAATAGCTTCTTTTCCATACAGTGAGCTAGATCTGGGGTCCCTGGAGATTCTGGATCAAAGAACAAAGGACCAAACCCCAATTAGCTAATCAGTCGGTAGGTGAGTGATCTACCAGGCACAGGCTCTGGGTGAGAGTCACCAGGTCCAATTCGCCTCTCACCAGGGTTTAACTCCACTGACCCCCATTTCCAATGGGCAATTCAGAGCAGAATCAGCTTCCTCCCCATCACCAACCCAAATTCCCTTGAGGATATGGAGCCAAATGTTGGGGGTGCACAGAGTGTCAACCTGCACCAAGCTTGGACCTGCTGGGCCTCTCCGCTCACTGTCCAGCTGGGGAGGGATGCAGCTGGCGTGTGCTCAGATAGACAGGCTGTGGCCCATTAATCGAGGAGGCTGGTGGTAGTAGGGACGTGCCTGGGGACTGGAGAGCACACTTCACTTCCTCTCGCTGTTTATTAGTTTTCAATCCTCAACGTGAATGTGAAGAATCGGGATTTGAAATGAATGTCAGCCAGGGAGTACCAGAGAAGGAGTACCTCAGTCTAGATCTGCAGTGCCCCTGCCCCTCTGCTATTCCAGCTCTGGGCTTGCATGCAACCCGGCCAACGCATGTCTAGCATGGCCAATCAATGCCCCTCCATACTGACACATTGCTTTTCCAGCCCTATGCCTTTCCTGGGAAAGCAGTCAAAACTCACACTGAATCATGTCCGACGCAATCCAGCAGCCACCGGGGCTACGCTGAGCCTGGCAAGACCTCATGGCACTGGTGGCTAGAGATGGTTCTGAACTGAAGCCACGCATCCGAACAGCCTAGCCCCTGGAAGCTCAGATCCATGTCACACATCAACCCAAACCTCCATGCAGAAAAGGTCATCTTCACCAGGCGGATCCCCTTCCATCACGCCAGGAGACGCACCATTGCAGGACGACCTTAGCAAAGTCCTTCCTTGTCTTCCTCCCAAACTTTGCCAACCTCCCCCCTCCTCTCTGAATGACTCACTGGAGCCAAGGGCTAATAATGAAATTGATTTAATATTCAGAGGTTGATCTGTAACAAGCAACGGACATTCTCCCCGCCCTCCTCCATCTCCCCCCACCACCCAGCACAGACCAGGTAATTAAGAGCAGGCTGGGATTTGTGCCCGCTTGGGTGATGGATGCATATGCTAATGAGCAGAGAGAGGACACTAGTAATTTTCTCCTGTACTTTAAGGCTCTGTGTCCGTCCCCCACCTCCCCAATCCACTTCTTGCTTTGCCTAATTCCAATAAAGGCAGGAGGGGCTGAGGCGTGGTTTTAATTTGCAAGGCAAAGAGAGCGCCCCATTATTTATTTATATTAATCACCATGACCGGCCTGACGGTGCCTTTAATCAAAGGGGAGAGACGCCCTTCAAGGCTCTAATTTGGACTCTTTCCATCACCCCAGGGGGCTGGAAAAAGCAAAAGCAGAGACAAAAGACCCACTTGTCACTTCCCCCACCTTTGCTTTGTCCTGGATCATCCATGGTAAATTCTAGGGGAAGGGCTAGGATCACCCCAGCTCTGTCCCCTGCACCCCTAAAGTTCAGGGCATGATCTGGATTCTGTTCCATTGCAATCAGGTCACCCGCATGGGCGTCATCAGCTAGTTACCAGCGACACCCCCAAATGGACCAGCGACACCCCCAAATGGACCATGTCAGCCACCCACCCTCTCTTCTGCCCTGGGACCCAGGCTTTAGATTCTGTTGTCCAGTCCACGACTGCAGGATCCAGGGCAGGATTTAGGGAGCCCCTGTAAGCCAGCAGCCAGAGAGAGCCCCAGGGTCTGTCTCCATCCAGCAGCCTCTGTAAAGAATCCCCTTTATATTCACTACAGCCTTCTCCTGCCTTGTCTCTGCTGCAAGATAAGCCACATTACCAAGCAGGGGAATGACGGAGGGGAAAGAGACAGCTAAAACAGGAAGACTGAATCAGAACAAAAAGCTGGCCTGCTTCAAAGCCAAGAGGCTCAGGCCCACAGACTAGCATGGGCCCGACCAGACTTGCCAAACAGTTCAGTTCCCAGTTAGGCACCTCAGCGAAACAGGTGGATTTCCAGGAGTGCTCAGCATTGCTGGCAGTGGGAGCTGCTGGGTATTGGTCACTGTTGAAATTCAGGCCACTTTACCTACCTCCCAGCCACACGGTAAAGGACCCATTGGGATGGATTTAGGCTGGTTTTATGTTGGATCTGGGTCCTGTCTGCAGCCATGGCTGTCATGTCAGCATCCCTCTCATTGTATTTTATGGTTCTCTCTCTATTTCTTCCCTAGGCCCATAAAATGGGGCTCCACATCTGTCTCCTCTGGGGGAGTTCCTGGTTCGGGGGGTGAGGGAAGCAGTTGTTCATACACCATGGCGATGGGTGCAGTGGGGAACCAACTCTGAACCAGGGGAGGCGAAGGGAGCTTGGACTGTGTGGTAGCTTACAGTCAAGGTTGTGGTCTTCCTCTGGAGCAGTGTCACTGTGGCCACCGAAAACGACCTTGGGGGTGTGAGGCACTGTTCAAGAGCGCCTCGGTGGCTGTGAATCGACGGCACTGCATTGACATCAGCGGGGCCGCCTGGCACTAGCAGGAAAGCTGGCCCAAGGCTGGCAGCAAGAGGAGTCAAAGCGCTGGGCCGGGGGTTTCTAGAACAGAGCGCAAGGAGTAAGGCTGGCGGTGCAGAGGGGGGAAGGGGAGTGACGTTTGTGCCGCGTGAAGGGTAATTTTCCTAAGAGGGAGGCAGCTCGTGGCGTCTCCTTAATGAAGGGGCGGGCGGCCTGTCAGGGAATTAACCTAACAGATGGGGGCCGAGTGGGTATAAAGGGGGGCTGGCCCCCCATGGACTCTCAGGGAGCGAGATTGTACAGAGACGGGAGAAGATCAGGGAATGAGACAGGAGAAAGAGCCAGGCTGAGCCAGAGAAAGTGAAGGGCAAAGCCGAAGAGAGGGAAGGAAGAGGCCAAAGGCAGGAGAAGCAGAGAGGGCTGAGGAAAAGGAAGGAGAGAAGGTGGAAGAGAGAGAAGGGAAGAGGGGATGGAGGCAGGAGAGGAAGAAGCCTAGAGGAGAGGGCAGGGAGCCAGCCTCATGGAAGGGGGGCCAGAGCGAGCCCACTTCTCTGGGAAGGAGGAGCGGAGGGCAGGACAGAGGGTCTGTGTGCCCGGCCATGGGCAAGGCTCCCAGGGTAAGTAACCCTGATAATGACCATGGGGAGGGATTGTGTGGCTGGGAATCGGCTCCGTACGGCACAGAGGTGGTTGTGTTCTGGCCTCCGGTCCCCCAAGCCACAGGGAGGAAACACCCCGCTTTTAAGCAGCAGCTGGGAGAGCAGACAGGGGCCAGGTCTGATCCCACCCCTACCCCACAGCAAGGGGTCACAGGGCAGGTGCAGCCCAGAGCCAGTTTCCCCCTGCTGTTGAGACTCAGCCCCGCTAGGCAGGGGAAAGCAGCTCCACCTCCAAGACCCCCAGAGCATCACCAAGGGGCCAGGCAGCGCCAGGCATAGGTGACGGGGACGCCTGTCCACTAGGAACGGCGATGAGGCCCAGCAAACTCATGCCACGGCACCCCCAACTGGTCACGATTCCCAGTGACGGCCAAGCTGTGATGGGATTCGGCCAGCAGCTTCTTCCCAAACCTGTTCATAAAGAGCCGTGAATCCATCTTCTTCCAGAGGGAGACAGCTCGGGCGGCCGTTCGGGGGGCTCCTCTCGCCTCTTGGCCCGATCCCCCCTGGTCCTGCCTTGTGGAGAGGCAGGAGGGTCTCGTGGTTAAGGATAAAGAGAGGCGACCAGATGCGGCCATAGAGGGGCCCTCTCTCGGTCTGCGTCCATGCAACGCCTAGCGCAAGGCGGCCCTGCTCTCTGCTGGACCCGCCGGCGCCCAGGTTCTGGTGGGGCGTGGCTGCTGAGTGTGGGCTCCGGTGCCGTTCTCTCTAGGTGCCAGGCCGGCGTGCGCTGGCTGCGGGGGGAAGATCAGAGGCCCCTTCCTGCTCCGCGTGGCGCCCGACACAGAGTGGCACGTGGGCTGCCTCCGCTGCAGCTGCTGCCGGCTCAGCCTGGCCCACAGCCCCACCTGCTTCCTGCGCGATGGCAGCGTTTACTGCCGAGCCGACTACCTCAGGTAAGGCCCCGCCTCGCGGTGGGGACTGAGCCCGGGGCCTCCTGCTCCGGCCCAGGGACTCCACCCCGCGGCCGGCTCCTTTTAACCTCTCCGTGGAGCAGCCACTAGGGGGCGACAAAGCCCCACGTTGACCCACCGACCGGCGCATGCTGGGTAGCGGCTGGCTGAGCGGCCCCAGGGCCGCGTCTCCGCCCCAACCCCACTGGGGCCGGCCGCAGGGGCGAGAGGGGAGCTCAGTGCGCGTGGCGGCGGCTGCCGCCCATGGCGCCCCCTGTTGGTGGTTCCCACGCTGCGGCACTGAGCAATCACGGCCGGCGGACGTCCGACATCGATTAGGCGGCCGAGAACCGGCCAACTCGTTGCACCTGGGCCAGCGCCTTCCCACGCTGGTTTGCAACAGGAACAAAACCAAACCAAAAAAAAACCCCCACTCACCTTGCACGGGTGCTGCAGGATGGTCAGAGGCTGGGTGACCACTGGCCTGGGGCTCCTCTCGAAGCCAGCCTGCGTGAGGCCCATGGGATGTGGGCAGGACCCAGAAAGGGCTGGTCTAAATCACCCTGGCTCTACAACTATCAAGGGAACAAGGCCCATTTACACCGGCTAAGCAGCTGGATTTTTGCCCCTTGTCCAGCTGGAGTAGCTGTAATGGGCTCCCTCCCCACCCCATGCCTATCCGTGCCAGGTTTGGGTAAGGGGCTCCCCCAGCCATGCCCATCCATGCCAGGCTTGCTCTAGTGAGATCCCTCCTCCTATACACCCCATGCCCATCTGTCTGAGCATCCCCTTTTCTCTGCCCCCCCTCCCCTACAGGCTGTTCTCCATGAGATGCGCCCGCTGCCGGGAGACCTTGCTGCCCTCTGACCTGGTGTTGCGGGCACGAGGGGCTGTATACCACCAGGCCTGCTTCCGCTGCTCCCGCTGCCAACGCCGGCTGCTGCCCGGCGAGCAGTTCGCTCTGTGGCAGGACGGGTTGTACTGCTCCATGCACCAGTGGCCTGGGCAGGAAGGGGCGGGGCCGGAGAGGCCAGTATCAGCATGGACCAAGTGGCACCGGTCAGGTAAGCTCTGGGCCGGGTCGCTTGCACGGAAGGGGGCTCCCTGTGGGGAGCACGAGAAGCAGCCTTGGTACAACCCCATGCTGAGCTACCCAGGCAGAGCCTGGCTGCTCCTGGGGAGCCCCAGGGCAAACCCAGTTAAGGGCAAGGCAGGGGGGTTGCCTCACTGGTCATTCCCCCATGGTGCAAGCACCGTCTGCACACACTGCCGCGGGGGCGGGGGAACCATGCGACCAGGCGGGTATTTCACGCAGGAGCTGGCCAACAGCTTCCAATCTCTGCCATCCCGATTTGAACTAGCCCCTGAGAGGGAAGGAAGAGCCCACTCCCAGTCCCCTGGCCCACGCCGAGTTCCAGTGTGCCAACGTGCCCCACTGCCTGGTGTTTCGCCGAGCCCATCCTGCTGGGGTCTAACGTCCTGCCTCTTTCCCTGCCCCCAGCGATGGGCTCGAGCGTCCCCGGGGCCCAGGGCGGCTCAGGGAAGCTGGCCCGCGTCCGCACCGTCCTGAACGAGCAGCAGCTCCAGGCCCTGAGCGCCTGCTATGCGGCCAACCCTCGCCCCGACGCCGGGCTGAAGGAGCAGCTGGTGCGGCTGACCGGCCTCAGCTCCCGCGTCATCCGGGTCTGGTTCCAGAACAAGCGCTGCAAGGACAAGAAGCGGAACCTCATGAGCCAGCGGCAGCTGCCACCCCTGGTAAGAGGGACGTGCAGTCCGTCCCGGGACGGTACAACCCAGGCCAGGGAGGCCCAGAGGCAGTAGAGACTGGAGAACAGAGAGACCCACAGGGTCTGTCTGTGTCCGGGAGCCTTGACAGAAAATCCCCTTTATAGACACCGCAGCCCCAATCCGGTCTCTTCTCTGCCACAGGGATGCTGCAGGAGAAGCTCAGCGCCATCCCCATTAGGAACGCAGCAGCATCTGGCTCACTACTGAGTGTGAAACCGTCACTACTTACACTAGTGACATGAGCCCCGCAGGATGGCTTCTCCATTCAAGGTCCCTTTGCGGGGTCGCAGCCAGGCGTGGTGGGGTTTGGAGTGTAAATCCTGTAAGAGAAGGTGTAAATTGGGTGGGGACCCCAGGGAATCGGAGGTTTGCAAACCTCACAGGCTATTGTGTGGGTTCCAGGTCATGGAACTTTTCACCTGGGATTTATGCCCAGGGAAGGGGGATTCAAAGGAAAACTCCTGCAACGTTTGAGCTGTTCTCTGTGGAGTAACCCTCAACCTTTATATAGTGCTTTTTATCCCTAGAGCTCAGAGGCCTTCCCACAAGTGGGAGACCCCATTTTACAGGGGAGGATACAGGGTACATTTTACAGATCAGGGTAGGAAACTTGCCTAAGGCCTAGAGGCAGAGCCAGAAATAGAACCCAGGAGTCCTGGCTTCCAGTCCAGTTCTCCCATCCACAGGCTATTCTGCCCCCCAAGTTGGCCCTGTCCTGCCCAGCCCAGCCCAATCAGAACTGGTTCTCGTATTAAAGCCCCATCCAAGCTTGAACCAATTTGCCCTCAGTGCGATGCCCCAGGGGCATTCTGGAGGGGAGCTTGGTCTCACCCCCCACCCCCCTCGGCCAGTGAGAGCCAAGCACTGAGGCGCTTGTGTGGAGACAAGTCAGCTGGGCTGAGCCCCGCCAACTCATTTCATAGATGGTCACATCACCCAGCCTTCCTCTCTCTGGTCTCGCCCCAGAGCCTGCAGGGTGCCGTGGGGACCCGGATGGTGGCCGCCAGCCCGCAGACCCAGGACGAGGCGTATGCGTGGAGCCCAGTGGAGGTTCAGAGGGGCAGGTCCTTGTGGCAGCTGGTGAGCTGCACCGAGGAGGCAGGTTTCTCCCAGCTGCTGCAGCTGATGGACCCCGAGCAGCACAGCTGGGTGGGCTCCGTTCTCCGCTAGATTCCTGAGCCAAAGTCCAGCGGAGTCAATGGAAGGGGATCCACTCCAGGGACTTCTGTGAGCTTTGGGTCAGGCCCCATCTACACAGTGTGGCTTGAGGGGTAATTCACACACCCACCCCTGGCACGCCACATCCACTGGTCACAGTGAGTTATAGAGACAAACCCCCCCTACCCCCGCCCGCTCCAGGCCCGGTTGGGTCCAACTCCACAGACCTCGTGGGATTGCACCTGCGTGCACCACACCTGAGCTTGCTCCTCGAGGATGCTGGCCTCCCTCCCTGGCCAATGCCTGCAGCCTCCCCATCCCCCGCTCTGCTTCCCCCCACCCCCTCTTTCCAGAGGGGAGGCCAGACCCCCCCCAGCAGAGCCCACCAGGGGCAGGGAAACTTGGCTGCAGTCCAGGGAGATCCTGCCCATTTACACCAGCTGAGGATCTGGCCTGGGATGGCCCTGCAGGTGCCCACCTGCTCAGGTTCTTTGCAATCATTGACTCCCTGGTCCGTACAGCACAGCCACTCCCAGGGCTAGATCCCTTCTCTAGCATCTTTCCTTCTCTCCCCCATTGCCCAGCCTCTGCCTTATTTGTCTCAGAATCATGATAGGGTCACATGACCCCTTTTCCTCACCTGGGCAGGTGTCAAAGGTGGGGCTGATACCCATCTCTCCTTAAAGGGCCAGCTCCCTTGTCTCCCTGCCCCACCAGAGCCGCGAACCCTCCCTGTCTCTCTCTGGCTGTTGTATGTGCCTCTCGAGAGGCAGGTGGGATGAAGGACCCTGTACGAAACCCAGCTGGACCGTCCTGTGCTCAGGCTTTGGGAGACTTTGGGCAAATCACAGCCAAGTGGAGGATGCGGGTGGGGGGCAGTTTGCAGCGTCAACATAGATATTTGGGGCTGAGGGGGGTGTGGTTGTCTGGGGGGTAGCAGGGATTTGTGGCGGGGGGAGGTAAGGAGGGGAAATGTCGAACCGCCTACCCCTCAAAGAAATCTTAAAGCCCGGCCTGATCGCACGGCCTACACCAACACCCTGCTGTGTGGCCGGCCGGCCTGGTTAGCGGATGTGACGGGCATGCTCTGCCTCTGGCTAGGTGTGCACAAAACAGGTGACACGGGCAGGAACATGCCCCCTTGTTCTGCGTTTGGTAGCACCAATAAAATTTCTTGTGTCCTGCAAATGGGTTCCCTCTGCATCGCTCAGTACGCCATCCTTGGCGTTTTAACGCACCCCCTCCCTCTCCCCCTGCTCCAAGGCCCTGTTAGTGACACGGACAGTACTAACCTCCTCCTCTAGCTCGTAATCCTCTGGCAGTCCTCGCAACGCCAGGCTCAGGAGAAAGATGATCCTCCCAAACCCGGGCTCCCTCTCGCCAGCGCAGGCTTGAATAACACTGGAGGCCAAGCGTAATCCCGCCAAGCATCCGCTAGGTGTCAACCCACTCAGTCACATGGCAAATGTAGCCGCGCTGCGGATTTGGGGCCAGAGGCAATTTGCTTGGAAAGCTGGTTTGGGAGAGTTTAGTCATTCAGCCATGGAAGGGTAGCCCGGCTTGGAAGGGCTGCTAGGGAGGGTCCCGCAGGGTTTGCAGCATGGACTCAGAATAGTCAGAGCTCAGACATCACCGAGTGAGACAAGGGGGCGGGGAGGAGGAAAAAAGGCAGGCGCTCAGCTTTTCACCCCATCGGAAAAGCCTCTTTAGACGACCAGCTCTGTGGAGCAGGGACTGTCTTTGTGTTATGCGTACAGCGCCTTGCACAATGCTGTTCTATCCGGATTCTTATACCACACCCATCCCCGGACGATCGGAGCGCCTTCCAGTCACACATTAAGCAATGTGGCCCGCTTCTGTCACGTGTGGTTTGTTCTTTCTCTCGTCCCCTAGCACAATGAAGCCCTGATCCTTGACCGGGGCTGCGAGGCACTACAGAGATAATAATTAATTAGTAGGCGCCTCAGAGAGAGGAATCTCGACGGGATTTGCGTGTCCCACTCCCTTAACCGCTTTTGGAAAGCCCAGCCCTATATTACTATTCCAGCCCCTCCCACCCGCCACCCTTGTTACTGTGGTGCAGCAGCTGGCCTCCTCCCCGGAGGTGGTGATGCCCACGCAGACGGGGCGCAATGGAATAAGCCGTTTGATTCTAGACCCCAGTTGTTATCACATCACCACGTTGGGTTCAGCTTTCGGTGCCACTGAGCTCCCAGCTCAGGGACCGGGTACCAGGAATCAGTAACTCGCGTCGGCATCTGTCATGAAGCCAGCAACCTCTGTGCCTGCCAGGGCCCATCTTTACAAGCTCAGCCTCGAAAAGGAAGAATCTAACTTTGCCACTAGGGGGCAGCACAACTCCAACAAAAACCCGCCCCCCCAAATAAGCTCTATTGGAAAGGAAACTTTCTTTCATGCAAAAAGATGAGGCTGTGGGTCCACCAAAGCTGCAATGAGTCTGTAATCTCCCCCCTTGCTGGGAATGTTGGGGGGCAGGGGTATCCCCAGACCCTGCTTCCCGCGATGCAGTTTAATCTGGGCACTGGTCGACGTAGGAAGGAGTTAAAATGGAACGAGCTTGGGAGGGGGAAGTGTCATTAAGCCTGGTACCTGTCACTGCAGGTCTCTTATGGGATGACAGAAGGTTGCATCATTCTGTATAGATAGGATGCAGTAAGGGGAAGAAGATTCAACCTGTCATCGATCTATCCATCCATCCATCCGTCCGTCCCCCCACACCCACCTAAGAGCTGAGAGACACGAGGAGAAATATACATGAAAAGAATTCAGTTCCCAAGCAGCAGGCCCATAGCCTGCCAAGCCACAGTGTGTGTATGTGTGTGTGTGTGGTGTAGGGATGTGTGCGTCCAGCGTGCGCGTGCCATGGCTATGTGCGGTGTGCATTTGTAGAAGGTATGCCTGCCTGCTGTACGTGCGGTGAGAGCGAGGCATATGTGTAGCATGTACAAGTGTGTGCCTGGGCCATGTGTGTAGCTAACATGGGCTGGAGACTTGGGTGTGAAATCACACGGGCGCTCCTTGCCCTGGTGGCTGCCAGCCGCTGTGGCAGTGCCCTGCATTTCCAGGCCGGATTGATCTGTCCTGTGCCCCTGACCCGCCTTGCCCTGGAGCAGCCAGATCTTCCTTGAGCCTGGGCTGTCAGCTGGAGCAGTGCTTCTGTCCTCTGCTGCTGCTTCCCCCACCAGCAGAAAGGATGCGGGCCCCAGAAACATTCCACCCAAGCACCTGCTCCTCTTTGTCCAGGCTCCCCTGCCTGGCCAGTCCTCAGGACCCCAGCTGAGGGGGCAGGGGAGCACCTCCGAGCTCAGGTGAAGGGGATCCAGACGCTCCAGGCCCCCCAGGATTTCCTCTCCAGGAGCAGGCTGTGATTAGCAGGTTGCTGAAACTTTCCGGCTGGACCAGAGCAGCATGTTAAAGAGCCCGGGGCACTGGGAGGATGCAGGCTCAGCGTCAGCCCTGGAGTAACAAGGAGGAAATGCAGAGATCACAACACCAGTGGGGCTAAAGGAAACCAATTCACATGCCTCCCCCACGCAGGCATGGCTGCAAACTGCTAACCCCTTCTGGGCAGCCCGGCCCTCAGCCGTGATGGGGACTCAGCTGTCCAGGCTGTAAAATGGGGCTAATAAATCTGATCTATTTAGGCTATGAGCTCTTAGAGGCAGGGGCTCTCCCACAATCGAGGCCCTGATCTCAGCCAGGGCCTCTCTGTGCTACTGTAACACAAGGAAAAACTGGGGGGGGGGGGCGCTGATTCTGGGAGCTCTGATGCAGTGGCTCAGCCCGCTAGCCAGCTGGCCTAGTGGTCAGGCAGTGGCCTCACAGGTCTTTCCAGTCTGCCTGTCCAGAGGGGGCCTTGCCAGGCTGTATATAGCAGGCCTCAGTCTATCCTTTGTGTTCCCTCTTTGAGGGTTCTGGCACGACAGAGGGGAGGGCCCCAGGCTTCCCACTCCACCGGTCCCAACCCAGGGCCTTTAAGGGGTGTTGCAGTGGCTGGACCACTCATTGGTCCACCCCAAATTATGCTCCCTGCTGGGTCATGGCCTACCGGGCTCTGGCTCCTCCGTTTGGGGTGTGGTCCCAATCTCAGTATCTGTGTCGTCTGCCAGGACAACCTCTCGTTCTTCGGGGCCTCTGGGGGGGTTCTCGGCTGCAAAGAGAAGGGAAACCTGGATCCCTGCTCCCAGAGTGGCCTAAGCAAGGCGGCAGTCACTCTGCCGGTGGCTCCAGGCATCAGCCTGATGGCCCAGTGCAGCCCATGCACGCTCTCACCAGCCTAGCAGTGCCCTTTTAAACTGCCCCTCTGCTTACACCATGCCCTGCAGCTGCTGAGGGGCAGGGCCTCCCTGGCCCAGTGCGGCTCCAGGCCTTGCCCTGGGTCCATACACCCCTTCACCCAGGGGGATGGGGAAACGGCAGTGAGGGTCACAGGCAGCAGGGATGGAAGGAGGGAAATCAAAGGCCTAAGGCAATGCACACACCGTTCCCTGGGAGGAAAGAGGAGAACACCGCTCCGATTCCAAGCTGTTGAAAAATCCATTGCAGGTCCCAGGGGAGCCAGTGGTTGAGTCCAGGCTATGGCCCAGCTTGGATAATATATCAAGTGAGATGGCAACGCAGCCCGGAGTGCATGGGGGAAGGGCTGTTAATGCGTGTAACCCAGGACTCCAACCCGGCTGCTTCACTGGGATGTGGCCAGATGGAGCTCAGCATGTGTGGGGGCGGGCGCTCTCCCCCTAACCTGGAGGGGGTGCTGTGACCTCCTGATGGTGCAGCTCCAGGTGCTGCCAGAAACTGCTGCCCCGAGAGTCTTGCTCCCAGGGAGGCCACTGGGTGATGGGACAGAACAATGAGCAAGAGCCTGGTTTTGAGCTCGCTAAGGTCAGGATCGGTCCATTGACTTCAGTAGTTACCCCTGCTTGCACCAGCGGCAGTGAGAGAAGAATCAGGCCCTCAGGATCTGGCCCAAGAGCAATGACACCAGACATGTGGTCTGGCAGCCTGTGGGCTCTGGGAAGCCCCTTGCTAGGCAGGGCTGGGTTTAACTTTGGCCACACATCGAATCATAGATTAGGGTTGGAAGAGTCCTCAGGAGGTCATCCAGTCCAACCCCCTGCTCAAAGCAGGACCAACCCCAGCTAAATCATCCCACGTCTCTTCCCTGCCATGCTACAGAAGTACATAGCACTGAACTGAAACAGGGAGCCTGGGTCTGCCTGGCTGCGTGTGCGTACAAACGGATGTGCGGGAGTTTTTTTGACACCAGTATATGGGAGGGGGGGCCCTTGATTCTTGATCTACTGTAAAACATACAGCCGCACATGTGCATAGACAAGCACACACATTACACACATGCATACTGCAGGGACCAAATGCACATGCAGTGTTTACACAGATGGGCAGAGGTATGAGCCTTTGCTTCATGTATACACACGCACGCACGCACAGAAGCACACCCCCATGAAAGCAAACTGCAGAGAGAGCAGTGTAAGCAAGCGCACTCCACCCCCAGGGATACAAGGGGGGGGATGTGAATTCTGGAGGGGTTGTCTTTGGGTGTCCAATATTTAGGTTTCTGGTTTTTTCATAGGCGTTTTCTGGTCGAGACATTTTATGGAGAAGTTGGGGGCGGGGCGGGGGGCAAGGGAGGAATCAAACAAGCTTGGGGCTTCTCAGGGTATTTTGGTTCCTGGCTGGAAGCAGAAAGGGCCCTGAAAAACGCCACGCTTTCTGGGTATGTTTGCAGATCCCTAAGGCAGACACGTGGCGCAAGCCGGCATGCATGGCCATCCAACGGCAGGCCCTTCCCAGCACAACCACAACCCATGTATGGACACGCACCCCGACACACTGCAGCGTGTCTGTACCTGTATGTCTACTCATGTCTCAGTGTGTACATCTGCGTCTGCATGTGTAGGAGTGTATCATGTGTCTTCGCGTGTTGTGGCATGTACACTGTATGTACTGTGTGGCGTGTCTCGCTGTGTTCATCCGTGTGTCTGTTCCTGTCCTACCTCCTCCCCAGCTCTTCAGGACCAGGTTCCTCCCTGCCCAGCGCCGAGGGCCTTGCTGGCAGCGATCCTAATGAATTCAGCGCTGTCCTTAGATCAAACAGCTGGACGAAAAGGTGTTTCTCAGCCCCCTCTTTATTCCGCCAGCCTCCCCCGCTCCCCCCGCCACCTGTCGCTCGTACAAACAGCTTGTTAGCAGCTGCATCTTCAAAGGCCCCTCAGAAAGGAGACTGCTGGGGGCACGGGGCGGGGGGGCTGAGCTGATCTGCCTTCTGTCCCCCACCTCCTGACGGGTCCCCCCATCCCCAGCCCCACTTGCTAACAGCACCTGAATGCGGCCCCTCGGCTTCTTCAGCCAGTGTCGGGCCTGGTCCCCCGCGTTTGGGGTCACTGCCCCCCTGCTCCCATGCCCACTCTGTGCCCCTCCTGCCATGGTCTGGCCCCCCTCTTACCCTTCCCCAGCCCTCCTCCCCCCCACGAGATATCAGTGCTCCGGGCGGCCAGGACCATGGGCGGAAGGGTTTTGGCTGGGGTGGGGAAGGGGCTGGGACTAGCAGGATGCATGGCCCCCAGTCTCCCCTGGGAGAACCTGTGGGGTGACTCCCGGCCTCGCAGGCTGACAGCAAGGGAGACCGAGAGAACCGCCAGGTCTGGCAGGGTCCAGCAGCCTCGCTATCTTCCCTGCATCCCAGCCCTGGCGCTGAGGGGCACCCCGTAGGGGAAGAGGGGTGGGATCTGGGAGGAAGGATCCGTTCTCCATGCCTCCACTTGTCCCCAAAGCAAGAGAGCTGTCCCCTCCCATCTCCAGCTCCACACGGCTCCCAGGATTGAAACCTAATTACAGCCCCCATGGCCGGGGCAGCTGACGCCCCGTATCTCTGATCGGGATCTTAATGGGTTCTCTATGGAGACCGAACGCAGCCTGGGAGTTACGGCCAGAGGCCTGGCTGGGCCCAGGGGAGGCTAAGCCGCATGGGGAGCCATCAGCCCAGCGCACCCCCAGCAGGTCCCAGCCCTGGTAGGTTTCCCCATTGGGCACCCAAGGTTAGGGCTTATCTTCCCAGGTGCGGGAGACAAAAGCTGGGCTGCAGGGTGGCGCCTGGAGGGTGGGCACCCTCCAGCCGTGCATCCTCCAGGCCCTGCTGCTGAATGCCAAGGGGTGCATCCCCCCTCCTCCCTCGGTCTCCCCCCCCCCCCCCCCCGGCCACATGGACCCGGCCACGGCTCGGCTCAGCCCAGAGGGAAGGGGGCTGCCCTGGGCAGCTCGGGCCCTGGTGCAGTATGGAAAGAAGAGGCCTTTGGAGGTGGGGACCTCAAGGCCAGCCCTGGAGCTGAGCAGCTACTGCCCCAAGCCAGGGTCTACACTGCGGGGCTCCATGTGGGGTTAGCGTGGGGCTGCCTGTGACACCCAGCCCCACATCGCAGGACAGGCCCCCGCGTGCCTGCATGCATCTGCTCCAGGACCCCAGACTCAAAGACACAAACACATCCAGACTCAAAGACATCCCCAGACACAAACACCCTCACACACACATAGCTACAGTCACACACACGCACAAACACGCTCCCACAGATACACTCATACAAACACAAATACAACCATCTTCAAACACCCCCCCACAGACATAATCACACCCACACAGATAGTCACACACAGATACACGCACACACACAGGGAGAGCAAGGCCCAATCCCTTTGCATGGTCAGGGCTCAGCCTCGAGAGCCCAGGGAGCACAGAATCCTACATCATTAACACAACAGCTTCCCCGGCACCTCGCCCCCTGTCCACCGGTCTGGCTGATCCGGGTACGTGGCTCTCCCTTGAGGCTCTATTTCCCTCCTGGAGGAGCAACAGCTTCTCCCATTGACTTGGCTCCTTAGTGCAGAGGTGGGCAAACGACGGCCCGCGGGACCGTCCTGCCCGGCCCCTGAGCTCCTGGCCTGGGAGGCTCGCCCCCAGCCGCTCCCCCGCAGCCACGCCGCCGCGTGGGCAGTGCTCTGGGCGGCGGGGCTGTGCGCTCCTGCAGGGCAGCGCGGCAGCGTGTCTGGCTCTGGCGCAGCTCCCGGACACGCTGCTCTGAGCGGCATGGCAAGGGGGCCGGGGCCGGGGGGTTGGATAAGGGGCAGGGGGTCCTGGGGGACAGTTAGAGTGCAGGGAGCGGTTGGATAGGGGGTGGGGCCCTGGGGAGGTGGTTAGGGGCAGGGGGTCCCGGGAAGGGGCAGTCAGGGAACGGGGATCAGGGGGCAGTTGGGTAGGGCAGAGGTTCTGGGAGGGAGGGCAGTCAGGGGATGGGGAGCGGGGGGGCTTAGATAGGGGGTGGAGTCCCGGGGGGTGGTTAGGGGCAGGGGTCCTGGGAGGGGGTGGTCAGGGGACAAGGAGAAGGGGGTGGGGTTGGATGGGCGGGGGGTTTTGAGGGGGGTGGGAAGGGGCGGATAGGAGGCAGGGGCCAGGCTGTTTGGGGAGGCACAGCCTTCCCTATGTAACCCTTCTGCCCGTCAGAGTTGGCAGCAACAAGGGCCGGGTTCAATATCTAGGGGATCCATTCCAATAACACAATGCAAAACCGGCTCGAGCCCCCACCCAGTGACCTGGGACAAATATATACCACCCCCGCTGGGCGCCTCCAAGAGGCAGTACTTCCCCTCTCGCAAGCACCTAGTCTGAGTAGCAAAAAGCCTTTTAATAACAGAGAGAAACAATGTGGCATTATGTTGGGGAAACACCACCAACAGGATTCATAACACAACCCATGAGCAAAAAACCCACCCCAAGCAAATTGGGGCATGCCCTTTCCCTTTGGTTCTTGAGTCCAGCAACCCCAAATCACCCAAAGTCCCAAAAGTCCAATGACCCAAAAGTCTCTGTCCCTGGTCAGGGCAGCCCCAGAGTTCAAAAGTTTATCTACAGAGCTTTACCTCCCAACCTGGGTGGGGATGGGGGTGGAGATAAGAGGCACCTTACATCATTTGAAGCTGACCGCCCCACAGCTCCATAGGCCTTCGCTTCGCTCCGCCCGCCGCCCCACGAACTGCTTCGCTCAGCTCCGCAGCCCACGCGCAGCTCCCGCCATCCAGCCGATCCACAAACTGCTCCGCATCCCACCAGCCGCTCCTGCTGTCCTATGAACTGCTCCACCAGCCTGTCCACAAGGAACTCCAGCCCTCCCACAAACTGCTCCACAATATATCTTCAGGCTCTCCCACTACTTAACACAACACTCAGTGATTTCAGCTCTTAGGCAATTGTGCTGGCACACTATTAGCCCAAAATGAGCTCAGCAGCCTATAATTAGATTTCTAATGGAATCAAAATTAGCTCTGATATTCCGCAGGGGAGAGAGGAGGAAGTGCAATTAGCACATAAAGCCCTCACCAAGAGGCCCATACCACCAAATATTAATACTTGTCCACAACCTTTCTCAATTCACAGTTTTGAAACCCATGACCCTTGCCTAGTGAGTGCTACTTAGTTGATGGTGAGTCCCTCCATCATAACAAAAGGCCAAGTATAGTTCCAAGCACAGTTCCCATAATCAGGGTAATAACAATTTATTCTTCCTGCCCCAATAACAGAGACACTGGGGATCCCACAGCAGCCAAAGTGACCATTTGGGCAGCTATGGGCTCATTCTAGGCAGGGTGGGTGTGCCTATGCAAATGAGGTCAGCCCCTGAAGTTCTTTTCCACAACTTGCCACACCTCACCACCAGATGTCAGGGTGGAGCTCATCCTGACACTGCTTACACCTACATGGCCCTCCAAACAGTTTTACACCCCAATGTGGCCCTTGGGCCAAAAAGTTTGCCCACCCCTGCCTTAGTGGGTTAGTTCAGACCCTCTGCTGTCTATTCTGCTGGCCCTAATTGAATCCAGAGGCCTCATCCAGTGTTAAAATAGATGAGAAGTCAAACTCAGGTCCTGACTACGGTGATTGTAACAGATCCAAAAATGCTGGCACCAAATAAGGGAGGTGTTAATGACCTGGCACCATCCCACTCGGTACCTACCAGGATTGGAGCCTAGAAACCCCTAATTTGGGGGTGCTCAGACTCTCTCCGGTGCCCCTCAAGAGCTGTGTCGTCTTGGTTCTTTCGAAGTAAGCAGCAATGAATCGGCGCTGGCTTGGGGCAGTCCAAAGACCATGGAAATCAGCACAAAGCCACTAGCCGACGTCAAGAGCAGGTTGTTATTGCTCGGTCGGAAACAATGTTTCAAAAGCGCAAACCGTTGGGGAGAATTTTTCCTCCTGTTTGGATTTTTCCCACAGTTTTTCGACGAAAAGCCCCGAACGTCTCCATTTTCCTAACCGGCCGGGCCCCCAAAATTCCAGCTGCTTATGAAAAATTGAAAGGTGGGGAGGATTTTTGTTTGTTTGTTTGAAAATTCAAAAAAACATCCATGAAAAAACGTGGGTGGTGGGACCTGTTAAATTCTCCCATTGCTTCTTGGCCAATCCCCTTTTCCAACCAGCTCTGCTGACTTCCTGGGGCGGCGGGTCAGGACTTTGAGCACTTGGGCCGTGGGTCAGCCGTGGCCCAATTCTCTTCTCCCGAGCACCATGGCTTGCTGGGAGTGACCCTTGTATTGACCAGAGTCAGAGAGTGGAGAATCAGTCCCTTTGGTTCCATTAACAGCCCACGGCCCCTCCGGCAGCCCTTGCAGCAATGGGCTGTCTCCATCCTTCTCTATTTCCTCTCCTCCACTCATGTGGACACGGCCCCTTCTGCCAGACGGCTGCACCATTGACCCTCTGGTCATTAGGATGCTGATTGCAGGGCACGGATTCTGTTGGCTTCATTTTTCACAGAGGAAAATAGATGAGGGAAGCTGGCTCCTCCCTGGGGTGAGGGAGCAGCAAAGAATGGCAAGCACAGGCCTTGCTAAACCCAGCCCTTGGCTTGGCCTCGCTGCCTTCAGTCAATCCAGCCCCCCTTCCTCCCCCGCACTGTTCAGAGCGGGCAGGACTTAGCCAAAGCCATGCCCAGCCCCAGAGCTCTGAAGCTGGGTCGATTCTCCCCTGATGCGCCTGCAAAAGTCCCTCTGTGCGACTGACGCACTGCCCTGGGTGGAAACGTTTAACAAGGTTTTCGACTGCAGGCCCATCTATCACTGCACAGCGGAGAAGCGTGGGGGGAGGGCGCCCTGCGGAAGTGGGATCAACACAAGCAGCGGGAAACGGAGCTCTCTTCTCAGCTGCTGCCTGCCCCCTCTTCTTTATGGCCAGGAGTCCTATCTCACTGTAACAATTCCCTGGCTACTAAGGAACCTCATCGCCCCCTCTGTGCTGCAGACCATGACCAGTCGTCTCCAGCTTCAGCAGGGCTGCCCGTAGTATGGCAAGAGAGTCTCTGTGCGTGGTTAGCAGTACGGGGTCTATGAAACATGGGTGAGCAGTCTGATTCCAACTAGTAGAGGACAGGGGTGCCACATACACATTGGACAACTTATTAAAGGCAACACAAATAATTAGGGGTATGGAAGAGCTTCCATAGGAGAGATTAAAGAGACTGGGTCTGTTCAGCCTGGAAAAGAGACAACTGAGGGGGGGAATAGGATAGAGGTCTGTCCAATCATGACTGATGTGGAGAAAGTGGATAAGGGCGTATTGCTTGCCTCTTCACAGAACGCAAGAACAAGGGGTCACCCAATGAAATGAATAGGCAGCAGGTCTAGAACTAACAAAAGGACATATTTCTTGACACAATGCACAGTCAACCCGTGGAACTCATTGCCAGGGGATGCTGTAACAATAGATAGAGAATGGAGTATGTACGATGATAGGCAGCTCTGCTACAGTTAAGGTTGAGACTCAGTTTAGATTGATAGATAAACAGATCACACTTGGCACTTTAAAACGCTTCACCAACACTCGCTAATGCGCTACAGGTAGGGACGTATCATTCACACCATTTTATAGATGGACACACAGAGAGAAGTGACTTGTCCAGGGTCACACGGCAAGCCCATACCAGAGCCAGGAACAGAATCCCAGCATCCTGGCTTCTCGTCCCCTGTTCTAACCACTAGATATCCTTCAAACACTACTCTGAAAACTGTCACATGCATATCCCATAGAGCATGTGTATGAAGAGCTGCTAGCCCAAAGGGAAGAGTCCATTTTAGATAGAGCAGGATCCAGGAACCACAATTGTTTTCACTGGTCAAGGATAATTTACTGCAACAGGGCATCAGATTCTAGGAGCTTGCAGAGAGATGCAGAGCTATTCTGCTGGGTCATGCTTATGCCTGGAGCTAGGCCCCTATGCATAGATGCAGAGCAAGTTTGCTGACTCAGCCTGGCAGCTCAACCAGTTGGGCTCTATTAATTTCAACCCAGGAGTATTCAAGGGTGTAAGGCACAGGAAAGCAGGGGCAGGGGGCAGAGAGATCCTGCATAAAAAATGCCCTAGATTAGGAGAAGGCTTAAGTTAAGAGTTATGTATTACTGTTTTCGAGACTAGCAGTAGGCGGCAGGAGGCTTGGGTCAGGTCCTATGTGTGTTCACACAGGTGCATGAGGGTAGGTTCGGCTCAGATCTTGCATGTGGGTGTATCTCTAGCTACAGAGGTGCTCAGCCTCTCCCAGCAGGAGGCGTTGTAGGGATCCGTGCAGGAGCTTTGGCCAAAGGGGAACTCCAAGTTATTCCAGTCCCAGCCTCTCCAAGCACAAGCAAAGAAAAGGATCCCCGCAGATCCTGCTGGCCTGTGAAATGTAATTAATGCCCTCACCCACACCTCTCCCTCCTCTGTGCAATTGCCACAACTTCTCCTTTGCAGATAATAAACCGGAAAATATCCCCCATTTAATTGCAGAATGTAGAGATATCACAGGGTCATTAAAATGCCATGAATATGGAAATGAAATCCACAGGCACACAGGGAGATAATGGAGGGGAAAAGGAGCAGCAGGTGAAATGAAAAGGTACAAAGGTCAGCCTGTCTTTGATGCACTGGGCTCTGGGTGATCTCACACAGCGCTCTGCATTGAGCCCCCCCAGTCAGTGGGGTGGGAGAGGCAGGTCTCATCGCATCTTGGCCTGTTGCTCAGGGACACTCAAAGCAAATGCTAAGGCAACCTTCCGTCCAGCATGTGCTCCACATCGCACTTCGCACGGCCTGAGCCGGCGAAGAGATGCATCTGCTGGGGAGGCTGCTGTTCTCCATTGCGGGTTCAGTCCTTGCCGATGGAGATCAGGCGTGACGGTTCTCATATTAGTGTCCCTTAGATCACAGCAACGTTTCCCCAGGTGGCTGCTTAAGCCCATGCAGTCGAGTTCCAGCCGAGTGGTTCAGTCTCCGCCAAAGCCGCCCCGAAGTTACCTGGTCCAGGGAATCACACGTGCACCACGGATAATTGTGCACAGTCCCTTGTTCCGACGGTCTCCATCCTGCTCGTGCAGTGGTGTGTGCGTGCACGCTCTCCTGTGTGTGTGCATCGTGACTGAGGCCACGACTTGGGCGCCCGGCCTCGGAAACGGAGCTGGAGCGTGAGGCTTTTCCCCAGACACGAAGAGCAGCCTGGGCCGCCCCCCAAAACCCACTTCCAAACACCCCAGAACTTCTGCTTCTGCAGTTCCCACTGTGCAGCTCCAGAGGGTTTCAGTAGCCGTGGGTTTCATTAGCTGAGGAGAGGGCTCCACTAGCCGGGGCTTTGCAATGGGTGAAGGCCCTTGTTAGTGGCCAGTTCAATAGCAGCATTCGTCTCCGTTGCGCGGTGGCTCTCGGCGCTAATTTGGGGCTGCAGTTTTGCTGGGGGGCTGCCTGTGAGTGGGGAGCTCATTAGGGAGGTGAGTGACATGGCACCAAGGCTCCCCCGGTCCTTCCCTCCCCTCCTGCTGCCGCCTGACGGACCCAGCTTCTTCCCGCGCCGCAGGCTCGCTCGCTGCTTGCCAGCAGTTGACACTGATGCGAGTTGCTGGTGGGGGGGAATGAATAAGGGGGATTCGCTAATTGGAGTGGAGCCAGCTTGGGAGCCGCTATGCAAATGAGGTGAGGCAGGGGAGGCTCCAGTTGGACCACTGACAAAACCACATGGTGTTCCAGGCCCTGGAGACCAGGTCCCAAGAAGGTCTGGAGCAGATAGATCACACGGCAGCCGGACCCAGGGCGATCTACAGCCACCATGTCTACGGTCTCACACCCTAGCTCCAGGAGTCCACAGGGTCACCAGGTGGCCCTAAGCATCCCCAGTAGGGACTGCATGACCTGGCCTATAGGGCTTCTGACAACTAGAACCCTTGGCTTCCCTCAGTTCAACTCCCCCGCCTCCTGGCTGCCCAAACACCACAGAAAACCCAGCCTCCTCTCCAACCACCCACCCCCAACTGGCTCCCCGCTTTGTGCCGCAGCCCAGCCTAGCTCCTCACCCTCCCCAGGGCGTGCGCCTCATCCCTGCTCTCGTTCCCTTGCTCCCTACGCACCTCAGCATCCTCTCTCTCTGCCACGCCCTGCATCCCCCTCGCTTGCTTTCATCTAGGCACCTTCATTCAAGGCACTTCTCTGCTTCGGGGGGCTCAGCTGCCAGGCTGGGGAGAGTGGCATAAACCCCTAGATAAACAGATGGGTGTGCATGGGGATAGGTAGAGAGATGGATGTGCATGGGGATGAAAGGATGTGTACGGAGACGGATGGATGGGTGTGGTGGATGGATGGATGCGTGTATAGGGGGATAGATCAGGGGGTGGGCAAACTTTTGGGTATGGAAATTGTATGGCGGACCATGAATGCTCACAAAATTGGGGGTTGAGGTGTGGGGGGGGGGGCTGAGGGCTCCGGCTGGGGATGTGGGCTTTGGGGTGAGGCTGGGGATGAGGGGTTGGGGGTGCAGGAGGGTATCCAAGCTGGGACTGAGGGATTCAGAGGGAGGGAGGAGGATCAGGGCTGGGGTAGGGGATTGGGGTGCAGGAGGAGGTCAGGGATGCAGGCTCCAGGTGGCGCTTGCCACTGCTTCTGGGAGTTGCTTGAGGTATGTCCCCCCTCCGGCTCCTACATGGAGGTGCAGCCAGGCAGCTCTGCGCACTGTCCTGTCCGCAGGCGCCGCCCCTGCAGCTCCCATTGGCCATGGTTCCTAGCCAACGAGAGCTGCAGGGACGGCAGCGTGCAGACCCCCTTGGCTGCCCCTATGCGTAGGAGCCAGAGGGGAGACAGGGCAAGCCCCAAACCCCGCTCGCTGTCTGGAGTGCCAGAGTGGGGCAAGCCCTGGACCCCGCTCCCCAGCAGGATCTCGAAGGCTGGATTAAAACATCTGGAGGCCCAGATGCAGCCCCTGGGCCGTAGTTTGCCCACTCCTGGGATAGATAGATGTATATGGGGAAGGATAGCTAGCTAGAGAAATGGGTGTCTCCGAGGACATACTTTCTCTCCTCCTTCAGATCTCCACTTAAATCCAAATCCATCCCAGACTCCTTGCTCCCCTCACTTCCCCAGTAACCCACCTCGGTCCCCCTCTCTTGCCTTGCATCCATCTTACTTTGTCTGTTCTCTGGGGCAGGGGACCTGCATGCTCCCCCCGCCTGGCTGCCCGCCCCACACTATCACCCAGGGAGCAGCTCAGACACTCCCTCTAGCCTCATTAGGGTTTGGCTGAAGAGGGAAGGAATCTGAGGAGGGAGGCAAGTTGGGGTGTCCTCATCTCCCTCAGGTTGGTTGGAAGGTACAGCCGGGGCTTCTGGACTGGTGCTGTTCACCTGTGGTTGCCTTATAGGACTAGACAGAGATGCCCTAAAGGGGGCTTGAACCTGTATCAGCAGGATCAAATGCTCCATGCTCTGGGGATTGATTAACCAGCCATGAGCAGACATGTGCTCTCCTCTGGTCTCTGCTCAACCTTTCCCATCAATCCCAATTGGGAGTAGCATCTCCCAGCAGCGCCGGGCCATCAGTCAGCTCCTGCCCTCATGACTGAGAGCCCACCTGCACTGACAGCTCTGAAATGGAACTGGAGTCCCCAGGGGGCCGACACAGAGAGAGAAAGCAAGCAAGCGCCCTTTCATGTAGAAGCAGTGGGGAGGAGGCAGCATCATATGAAATATCCCTTAGATTCTGCAAACGGGGCTTGTCCGGATCTGGGCTTTTGGGCTCAGCCCATCCCAGAATAGGAACCAGGGGTGGAGCTCAGATCCAACGTCCAGGCCTATTTAAGTCTGGGGTTTCATTTCGAGCCTGTCTCCAGCAGACGTGGAGATTCCTGCATCCAGCCCGCACCTTTTGGTCGAGCTAGGGCAGATCTTCCAGCAACAATTCTCTTCTTCTTTGCAGAAACAGACTAGGGAAGCCAAGAGACAGCGGCAGGGCCAAATGATCACGTTCATCTCCCTGGCTGCCCAGGCTCTGCCTCGCTCTGTGCATCTGGCGAAGAGAGAAATAGACAAGACCCCCTCCTCTGGGGCAGGGAGCTGGGGAAGGAGTCTTTGCCTCCTTCAACCTCTCTTTGGGTGCAAGTGCTCAATTCGGATTAACCCCTGATGTGCCGGAAGGAAGCAAGGAGCAAAAAGAAATTAGGGAGGGAAAGAGCAAGGAAGACGGATTGCATGCATGTTCCTTGGGGCAGGGATTGCGTGGTACCGAGCTCAGCAGCCATTGTGCAGGAGCTAGTGAGAGAGAAGAGAAAGAAGAAATAGAGGACAAGGGAAAGGAAAGGGGGGGGGAGGAAAGGGAAGAACGGGAGGGAGAAAGCTCAGAGGAGAAGAGAAAAGAGAGCCCTGCAGACACACAGACCGAAGGCTGCGTCTGCTTTAAGGGCCCTGCGTGTCAGGAGCTGGTTAATCTATTCCTCCACAGCGCTGGGCTGTTTTTATGAAGCGCGTTTCTGTGTCTGGTGCGTTCAGAGCGGTTGGTGCTTTGATTTGGATTCCGTCCCCCTGGGCGCCCTCCCCACTGTAGACTCGACAAAAGACCAGAGCTGGCTGATAGCGGCGTCTCTATCTGCAAACCTCTATCTCTATCTCTGTTTCTTCTGCAAACCTCTCTGCTCCTCTCTCTTCTGCATGGGGCCCCCCGCCCCCACAACCTGTTTGCAGTGGGTATTTCCATTCAAAGATAAACCGTTCCCCCTGTTTGTGGGGATACCCCATTCCATACACCCGAGGGGAGAAGACCTGCCGCCCGCTAGGGTGGGGGGCGGTGCTGGGGTGTCTCGCTACTCTGAGAAATTATGATGGAATGGTCCCTTGTGGCATTAAACTAAAAAAAAAAAAAAACCCTCCCCGCCCTTCCATGGCTTCAGCAGAGCCCTGATGTTTTTCAGAACAATGAACGCTTTTTATCTCTGGGGAGAGAGATGGGCCAGGGGAGGGGGGGGAGAATATATTCGTTCAGCTGCGGAACGAAGCATCAGGATCATCCACGACTTGAAACGCAGCAATGGGAACAAGAAAAGCCCTCGGACTCTCCTCTAATGAGGGGATTTGAATCTCCTGTTGTTTGCCTCATCTCCTCTCAGCCAGGGAGAGGTGGATCTGGCTTTCTAGGGCAGGCAGGGTGTGGGCTACCCATGAATCCCCCCACCCGTGGTAATCAGAGGAAGGGGGGTAGTATGATGGGTACCAGCCGCTCTTTCACCTCTGAGCTCATCTCAAGGGTCAGAGGTGAGCTGCTGCCCAAGAAACTTTCCTCTGCCTGTTCCCATGGAAACAAGGCACATACTTCTCCCCCAAGTTCGGCCCTTTTGGGGGCGGGCATCTGTCCTGCCGCATCCATGGCTCATCCCCTTGGAGCCTGGAGGGGGAAAGGAGCTCTGGGTGACGGGGGGCGGGGGAAGGAAAGGCACCACGCAGGAGATCTTACGATATGTTCCATTCTATGCATCTGACAAAGTGGGCTGTAGCCCAGGAAAGCTGATGCTCTAATAAATGTGTTAGTCTCTAAGGTGCCACAAGTCCTCCTGTTCTTTTTACACATGAGATCAGCAAACATGAGTAGGTCAGTCGGCTGGTCTCAACCCCTGGTGCCCCCTCCCCAGCTCACTGAGGACTCCCTCTTTGCAAACTGTTTCCAGGCCTCAGGAATGCTGCATCGATGCTATGCAGGAAGAGCCCCCCCAGCCCCCACCACCAACACACTGATTGGAGCAGATGGAAACTAAAGGGCTTTGTGGCAGGGGGGCGGGGGAGCGTTGAGGCGCCGGGGGAAAACCGCCATTCCATGGTATGGGGCAGATAGGTTTGCACCCAAGGGGATGGGCCTCCTGCCTGGAAAGGCGAAGCCACTAGTCATAAGGAGAGTGGCACCGGCTGTTGCTGGGGATGGGCCAGTCGGGTCAGGAACAGGGGTGCTGAAAAGGTCTTTAAAGCAGGGATGCTGAAAGCTATCGAACCAAACAGCAAGCGCTATACATGAGGGAGGCCGGGCATGTGGTTGCTATTATTACATCAAGCCAGGGGGTGCTCCTGCACCCCAGCAGCGCCCCTCTTTCCAGTGCCGCTGATCAGGAACCAGCCCCAGCCCTTCCGCACAAACTCCGGCTGACAAAGCTCAGGTCCCCCTGCTGCCTGGGGTTAACCTGGGGGATGAAGGCTCAGTCAGTCTGGGTTTTAGGCACACGTGCCCTCCCTGAACACCCTCTGTGCTGGGGCTCTCCAGCCAGCATCAAGCGGGTATAAGGGTGTCCCCTCCAACTCCGGCCCCAGATTCCAGCACAGGGTCTGGCATCAGGGGCAGGCTGGGCACGTGGCCATGACGCACCGTGCGATGGCTATTCCCTGCTGCCCAAGGCCCATACAGGGCCATGGGAACCAGAATGTAAGTTGGAGCAGCCCTGAGGCTTAAAGCCACCTTTGCACAAGCCCCAAGCCCAGGAATGGAGTAAGTGAGAACAAGGCCGAGGCTGACTATAAAGGAACTTGGAGATCCACCAATGGAAGGTGCCATAGGAGTGCAACCAATTTTATGCACTGTGATCTTATTGCAGAAGACTTTAAGCTGAATTGTCTCTAGCTCCCTTAATGACGGGCCTACAGGAACCCAGCAGAGTCTCCACCGGGAGCGTTATGCGCTCACGTCCCACAGAGCACACGCACTTGACGAGGCCCAGGGGTTGCATCTGTTCCTCTCGACAGGCGGCCGTTTTGTTTGCCCGTTTCTCTTGATTAGCGAGGGGCTGAGGGGGCCTGCTTAATGTCACTTAAAACCTGAGCCGGTCTCTAGCGACAGACAACAGATCCTGAAAGCAGAAAGCAGTCTCTGGAGGGCAGAAGCTGGTATGGCAGCCTGCGTTTAGGCCAAAGATCTCCACGGTGGGAAAACAGCCTCTAGAATGGGTTAGTTACTATTATTAACTGGTACGGCGGGGAGCCTTCACCATGGGCCAGGACCCCCTCGGGCTGGGCACCGAAGAGAGCAAGAGACAGTCATCGAATGTCAGGGCTGGAAGGGACCTCAGGAGGTCATCTACTCTAACTCCCTGCTCAAAGCAGGACCAACCCCAGCTATCCTTATCCTTGCCCCAAGGATAAGCCAAACAACGGGACTGCCTCTCCCTGGAGCTGTACAGCACCTGGCAGGATGGGGATCAGGACTGGGGCCTCCTGGCAGACCCATAATTGGGACTTTGGCACTAAGCACTCGGCTTGTGACTGTAGAGAGTCTTCCTGGCTTGGAGCTGGTGGGTTTTCCATGTGAATGGCCGACACACCCACAAACTCCCCGAGACAGCCCAACTGCCACTAAGGAGGTAAACTGGCCTCTCTTCTCCCCCAGCATGGCTACATTGTGTGCGCCCAAATCCACCTGCTCCCGCTACCAGAGGCTTATTTCAAAAACAAAAGGGGAGAAAGGAGTGAGACTTCCTCTTCCAGCAAGCAGTCCTGGGCGGCTGTGGCTTGACAGGCAGAAAGATAGGTGGCCTGACACCAGCTTGGCCCTTAAGGACAGCCTGGGATAAACAAAGGTGACTGCAGAGCTAACGGTCTATGTGACTTGCCTTGATGCTGCATCCAGCTCTGATTTTTCCTCTCCTGCAATCAGGATGCCATGTGGTCAAGGGGCGGGGAGGGGGGGGGAGACATCTTATTCTGAATTTAAACCATGACCTCATGGTAACTTGGCAGATGAACACTGGTGACATGCTGGGAAAATTGCCTGCCTAGAATTTGCCTGAAGGAGCCCTCTTTCTGAACTACACATCCCCCCGCATTTCCCAGCCCCTTTGTGAAAGGGAATGAGGATGATTACTGCTTCTCATTCAGCAGCATGCTCCGGAGGGAAGTCAAATCCCAGTCCTTTGGATCAGCCTGGAAAATGCAAAAAACTGCACAAGTTTCAGGACCCATCTGTACGTAATCAAAGGGTTTTGCTGCTCTGGTCAGTTTCAATAGTAAGTTTATGAGCCAGTTTCTGATCTCTGATGAAAGGAAATACTTTTAGAACAAAATGCTCGGTTGGCCTGTGGAACTCATTGCCACATGATATTATCAAGGACAGGAGTTTAGCAGGATTTAAAACAAGGGATTGAACATCTATGCAGATAATGAGAATATGCAAGGTTATAGCAGATTGGTTTACATCCCTTCCAAATCATTTTGAATCCTGTCTGCTTCAGGTCATAATCAATCCCCTAACTAATAGAGGTTAGGAAGAAGATTCCTCTGGAGGTGCTTATTCCATAGTTAGCCATGTCAAGGTTTCTTGCCTCTTCCTCTGTAGCTGGCCACTGTCAGAGACAAGTTACCGGTCTAGATAGACCCTTGGCCTGAGCCAGTCTGGCCCTTCCTTTGCTCTGCTATGCTGCTGTAAAACCAGAGTAGCTCCGTTGATTTCAATGCCTGTGTTGGCATCATCGGAGTGACTCCAGATTGATAACTGGGATCAGAATCAGGCCTGCATGCCCCGATGGGAAAAATCAGAGCCCACCATGAGAAACTGAGGGAAATGGTAGGAGCTGTTAAGGTTATCGACACAGCCAAAAAAAAAAAAAAAACCACCCCAAAAACCTGGCAGCAGCGAGCATCAGAAACCGGCGCTACAGACTCAGGTTGACGGGGCTCATGCTCGTGTGCTAAACATAGCCGTGTAGCTGTTCTGGCGAGGGCTGGAACTCTGGCTCTGAAACCCACCCTCCTGCCCAGGCTTCAGAGCTCAAACTCCAGCGGGAACGTCTGACTCTTTTACTGCGCTCACTAGCACAATCCAGAGCCAGAGACTTGCTGCCATGGGTTTTGGACATTGTTTATTTCCTTTTTTTTTTTTGGGGTGGGGGGGGTGGGGGGGAGGCTGTTGTCATAGTAGCTGATTCGCTCCTTCTCCACCGGGGCTCGGAAGCTGGAGTCAACTCAGCTCAGTTCTGGTAAAATTCAGCTCTGTGTGGATGGCCCAATACAAGGTCCCAAGGCCTAGGTACTGCTGAAGTGGGCCTTTTAGACCCAAAGCACCCTGGATTCACACCCTCCACACGATTGTCCTAACCTTTGTATAAAATACGCCTTGTGAGGAATCGTGTGAAAACGAATCACTTGCTGGTCAATAACATCCCGGTGAAAAGTACGTAGCGACATTATATGTAAAGTTATGAATTCCCCCTGTATGACTTTACTTGTTCAAAGCTAGACAGCCCTGCCTCGGCAAAAGCTATTAAACAGGATCTATCCCAAACAAAGGAATGTGGGTTTACCTCAATTTACATATAAGCAGTAAACAGAACCATCAAGACAGCAGGGGGAGGAGATGGCAGGAAACAGAACAATTTGCATTTCAGCAAACGCAAGTGGGAGAAGTAAGAGCATGGAGCATCCTTCATCACCAGACTCCATGTCGCCTTCCTCACAGCTTGAAGGACCTTTACTCAAGGGTGGGGTTATCTTTCAGAAGAATTCATTTCAAAGATTCAATGGACTATAAAAAGAAACGGCAGGGAACCCCAAGTTAGCTCTGTTGCCTATAAAGACAAAGAAACTAGCAACTTTGGGCCCAGGGCCGGATTTAGGGGCATACGGCCCAGGCGATGACCCAGCGGGGGTGCCAGGCTTGGGGGGGTACCGGGCTCGGGGGGCTGTTTTTGTTGTTAGTGACAAAAGGGAAAATAGAACGTTTGAAGTAAAATGTTCCAGGTATTTTTTTCCACTGACCTCCTAGAATGTTCTGGACCTTTGTAGAATCTCATAGAACTTTCCAGACTTTCTGAAAACTACATTTTCCTTGAGCCTCCTAGAATGGTGTCAGCCACGCCCTCGCGGGTAGATAAGGGGCGGGATGTCGCCAGTCAGTCAGTGAGATAAAGAACTAGCTGCAGTTCAGTGAGACCCAGCTGTGATATTGTGAACAGGGATAAATCATGCATGCAAATCACGCAGCAAAGTGGTGAAATGAGCTGCAAATGCAATAAAAACTAAGGACAGGTTTCAGAGTAGCCGCTGTGTTAGTCTGTATTTGCAAAAAGAACAGGAGGACTTGTGGCACCTTAGAGACTAACAAATTTATTTGAGCATAAGCTTTCGTGTGCTACAGTGAGCAAATAAATTTGTTAGTCTCTAAGGTGCCACAAGTCCTCCTGTTCTTTTTGCGAATAAAAACTAAGGTATTCAAAAGTTTAACTAATAGAGAAGAGCACCAAAGACACTCCTCACCTGGGGCACAATTTGGTCTAGGGCTGGCCCTGTTTGGGCCTCTAGGAGATGTCCTGACGGAGGAGGGAGTCAGGCATCAGTTTGCCAGAATGTGGGTGGGAAAAGCCATCTTGAACAAAGCCTTGCTAGATGAAATTTTCGATGCATTTTCACATTCATTTGCTTGTACCCATTTCTAACTTTATCTCTTACACTTGAACTCATAGGCACCAATTAGCAGATGCTTAGCACCCACTGGCAGCCACCCTCTCACCCTCCCTCCCAGCACCTCCTGCCCGCCCCACTGATCAACTACTCCTGCTCCCTCCCGGCCTGCACCTGGCGTGGGGAGGGGGCGGAGCAGGGATGGGCGCGCTTAGGGTAGCAGGCGGGTCAGGGGTGGGGCCTTGGTGGAAGGGGTGAGGCCTAGGGTGGAGCAGGGGCAGGAAGAGGCTGGGTGGTGGCTTGGAGGAAGCGATGAAGTGGGGGTGGGTGTCAAGCACTGCCCAAGTAGAGAGGAAGTTAGCACCTATGCTCGAACTTTCCTGTCTTCTTTTCTGAATAAACCTGTTGTACTGTTAATCTGAATCAACCATCCGTGCTGGGTTTGTACTAAGTGAACGTTAACTCCACCGCACCTGGCAAACTGGGGATTGTCTCCTTAAAGGAGCAAGCGGACCTCAGTAGTCCTCTGAGCATTGCAGGAGAAGGCTGGACATTGCAAAGTCCAAGGATCCGGGGAAGTCTGGGACCTGCCATGTGTTGGGGTCACCTGCTAATATTAACAAAGACTGGTAAAGACCACAGTGAGTCTGGGGTAACTGCTGGCAGGCTGTTGGCTTCAAGGTGGTTGACTCAATGCCCAGAATACAGAACATCAACACAAGTAGCAGAAACATTTTGGGGCACTCGGGGTTAAAAAACAAACACAGCCTCTCGCTGGCCTGAACTGCGCCCCAGAACGTGACCGACCTATGTGGTACATAGGCCTAGTTCTGGCTCTCTGCAAGGGGTGAATTCACAAGACCCAGATCACTACTGTGCACGTTGCACCACTGAAATTTAAGAGCATGGGGTAGCTCCTTTATTGACAGCTCCTCTTACCTTTCTACCGGCAATGGAGCAGGGTAATCCCAGGCCAGATTCTGCTCTGAATTACACCAGCATAAGTCAAGAGAAACCTTTACTTGTTTCCAGGACATTAAATGACAAACTCTGGCCTCAGAGTTCGAGCTCTGGGTGGGAGATGTTTTTTCTGCGTGCGAATATTTGAGAGTGTCACAGGGTGCACCACTCCGCTAGCGTGGCACCTCCTGCTGGTCACTCTGGGGATTAGCTGTCAAGGCCGAGGCCCCATCCGTGGTTTGCACGCCGAGACTCTGACGACATCCCATGAGGTGAGCTGTAGCTCACGAAAGCTGATGCTCAAATAAATTGGTTAGTCTCTCAGGTGCCATAAGTCCTCCTGTTCTTTTGGCGAATACAGACTAACACAGCTGCTACTCTGAAACCTGACTGGTCTGCAGCTCCTCTCACTCCGGGACCCACAGCGTCCACTTCACGACTCAGCCCTCGAGCCATGTCACTCAGCGTTCCCCCACTTCCGGATTAGCAAAATCCCTTCTCCCTAGCAGTCCTCCCTCACCGCCCCACGGTGACAATCCCTCAATGGCTGGTAGGTGAACCCAGGCCCACCCTCTACTCTGGGTTTCAGTCCAGGCAGGGACCCTCAGCTCAATCGTTCTGAGCTTTCCTCTCTTAGCCCTCACTGCTCCTTTCCGGGACTGGTCCTACCACACCTGGTTCCCATTCTCAGTGCCAGCTCCCAGATACCTCCTCCCTTTTCCCAGGGAGTGACTGCTGCCGGTCTTTCTGCAGACTTCCCCAGCAGCATGGTCTGTAGCCGGCTACGGGGCTTTATAGGCCTCATCTGTTGCTGTACAGGTAAGCTTCTCTCTAATTAGGTGCCTCCAACCTAAAGCTCCTGTTTGCAGTCTAATTAGCTAATTGGGACCACCTGGGCCAATTCCACCCTTGCAGGCTCCTGTGGGGATCTCACTCCATCACAGAGAGTTTGACATTTCTCTCCCCCACCCCTGCTGCAGTGCATCAGGACGAAATGTCAAAATCTCAAATACATTTGTGAACCAAGAAACTGATCCACTGTGTGTGTGTGTGTTTGTTTCGGCGGAATCAAAAGGTTCTGTTTTGATTTCAATCTCTTTTTAGTATAATTAGCTTACATTTTGAGAAGTAATTTTGAACCAGGAAACTAGATTGTTTTGTTTTAAAACAAGGCACGTTTTAGTCATTTTAAAACATCTTTCCTTAATATTGGAGATGGAAAATTTGTCAAACCCACCACTAGTTCTCAACCAGTTTTGGTTTTGAGAAATTGTCTTGTTTTTTTTTAAATGACAAGTGATTCATAGAAAAATTCTGACAGCTGTACCTATTTTCTCTCTTTTCTTCTCCTTTGTCTTCTCTTTCCAACAGAGATGCACCCCCTTTCCCCTGCACACAATGATTTAAATTAACAAAGGCTGAAGTCTAGAAGTTTTTAATTAAATAAATGTGACAGAGAGGGATTCAGACCCATAATGACTACAGCTAATTTGCAGCAGTGCATCAACTAACTGTGAGGAGGTGAGCATAACACTCATCGTAATTAGCCAGCGACTAAAATACATCCCCAAGACTAAATTCAACCCTTTCTCCATGGTTATTTTGTGCGTGGCTTTGTGCCACAGGCCCATCTGTCAGTGTAGGTGAGCATTTACACAATTGTGAGGGGTGCGCCCTAGCACATCGAGTGGGAGGTGCCCGTGTGTGGATCTGTTTGAATGCTAGCGGGGGGTGGCTACATGGGCGAGTCTGAATGTGTAAGTGTGAAGATGCCCATCGATGTGCGTGGAAAGGTGGCCAAGTGGCAGAGAGTTGAAGCAAGACCAGTTCAGGCTAGAAGCAAAGCAGACATTTGTAACACATCAGTGGTAATTCACCACTGGAATAACCCACCAAGCATGTCACAGCCTCCTGGAGGGCACCCCGCTTAGGTCTAAGGCCTGTAGCTGTCCCCTTTCTCAGGGCAGAATCCTCCACTTCTCTCCTTCAGGACCAGGGATTTCACTGTGATCAGCCCAGCTGGTCTGAATTTTGTTCTGCATGGTGCAGTCCTGTTCTCTCAGCGGCCGTGACAGGATTAACCCCTGACCAGTCTGCCTGCAGGAATGGGTTCAGGGTCCTAAATTGGGTGCATGGGTTTGCAGGTGAGGGTGCCTGTGTGCATAGGACAGGAAGTGAGAGAAGATCTTGTATGTGTCCTTGTTCCCTTTTAGAAGAGGGAGAGAGAAAGGGGCTGAGGGGGAGAGAGATTGTCTCAAGAAGAGGAGACAAGTAAAGAGGGGGGACCCACAGCAAAGCTGGGAAGAGTCAGGACTTGGAGGGAGCTGACGTGGATTTTAAGACCCAGGATTGAGATGCATTGTACTTTAAGCAGGCCTGTGACTGGAGATTACAGAGAGGAAGCTCTGTATGGATACTTCCCTCTCATAAGCTCCGATCACCTGCAGCTTTTAGTGAATATCCTGTCGCCATCCCATTTCAAACAGGGAACAGTGGCAGCTAGGGACAGACAGGCCTGCAGCGGCAGGGCTGTGCCCCACATGAAGAGGGGTTGTGCCGGGGCATGAGATACATTAACAGACAAGGTACTTTCAAAACTGGTTCTCCATTGCCCTGCTGGTGCTCTGTTCAGAACAGTCAGGCAACAGGGGGCAAAGACATCTGAGCCCTCTCCACCATGGCTACCACCAGCAGTGACTTACTGCTAGTGTAGCTGTAATGGCCAACACCCAGGCATTGCAGTGGGGACTTACAGAGCTAGATGCATGAGCTGCAGCTCCCAAGGTAGGGCTGTAACAGGTGCACTGAGCACAGAGGGGGACCTGTAACCAGTGAGTTACATAGACAAGGCCCTTGAGAAATCTGAGCTCAACTCAACATGGTTGCTCTTTGGAGCTGAGGCACCCAAAGGAGAATCAGGCTCTGCCACTTGAAAGGGAGCGGAGTCTGGTCGGCCGTGGCCAAGTTGCACTTTGCTTCAGTTGAGTGGCAGAAGGTCAGGGAGCGAGTCACACACCCTGCACTCTCCCTTCCGCTGGGGAGGGTGGATTTTTGTTATTTTCCCTTTTTGGTTTTCCACCATGTGAAAGAGATCGTCCACCATCTCAGCGATACACAAAAGGCAAAGGAAAGCCGTCACTGCTACTGTTGGCACTTCACGCGTTCTCTGGCCGATCCCTCTGGGAAGCCGCCATCAGCAAAGCAGAAAAGTACCAGCATAAAAGCAAGATGAAGAAATCTCAGCCCATGTCTCCAGCACCAAGCAGGGTGGGGGGCCTGGCAGTGGCTCAGAGACAAGTGACTCTGATAAGCTCTTCTGATCAGCTCAAAGGCCCCCACTTCACAGGATTCAAATCCAACCTTTTCTCTCGGTATTCCTTAGATTCTGCATGTTGCCCTGTCTTCAGCAGCTGCCTGGGGACCTCAGGCAGCTCCTCGCCGCACGCAGGTGCCTCTAGCTTCCCCACTACCCGGCAAGTAGCATATGAGGTGGGAGGGCTTGGCAGGGGCTGGCTCCCAGTTCCCCGCAGCATTTCCCCAAAGCATTTCTTGAGGCCCTCGCTCTGGAAACAGCAGAGGAATCCTGCAGCGAGACCCTGGGGCCGATTCTACCCCCCACTGAAGCCCCTTCATGCTGTTCTGGCAACACAGGGATCATTAAAGGCAAATCCCACCTGTGGCGGGCCCTCTGCTTCCCCTCCCTGCCATAGGGGCAGGGCTGGGGAACGCGAGGAGGACCGGCTATCGCACTGGGCTCTGGCTCTTCTCAAATGCAGAGTGACCTATAGGGAGTTGCCATGAGCAGCCCGTGCATCTGCTCTAAGTTACACCGCTGTCCATGCAGCTCAGAGCCACGGAGGCCCAAAGAGGCCTCAAAGTTACCGTATGCCCACTCTGCCTGGCCTCCAACTCCATGTGAGGTGGGGCCCAGAACCTGGCCATGGCCTCCGCCTCTTCTCTCGTCTTTTTCCTTTGCTTTCCTCCACTTCCTTCCTCTCTGACTTACTTTCTCTCCTTCCTCCCTCTTCCCCCTTGTTTTCTCTCTCCTGCCCTCCCAAACATTTACTCTCCATTGCCTCAGTCTCATCTCTTCCTGTTCAGCCCCGTCCCCCCCGCTTCAGAAATTCCCTCCTGCCCAGACCGCCTCACTCCACTGCCTCATCATCTCCATCCTTAGAGGTTTTTAAGGCCCGGCTTGACAAAGCCCTGGCTGGGATGATTTAGTTGGTGCTGGTCCTGCTTTGAGCAGGGGGTTGGACTAGATGACCTCCTGAGGTCCCTTCCAACCCTAATAGTCTATGATTCTATGATCATTCACAGGGGTCTTCTCTTTCTCTGAGGCTGCTCCCTTCTGCTCCAAGACCACCCCGCATCACACCAGAGACTGCACATCCCGGGGTCCTTTCTCCTTGGCCCGGCATGCAGGGATCCCCAGGCGGCCCTCAGGGAGCTGGGAGCTCCTTGCTCTCAAAGATGTTTCCCTACCGACCTAGCCTACTAGATGGCCCTTTCGCCCTGTCACCCCATAATGAATGGTGGATTCCAGTGGAAATCCAGGGGCTAATGCTGCTGGCAGCTGGGAGAGTACCAGCCTCCTTCACCTGGATTAAAGCCTGTGATGACCGTGAAATACCAGCAGATTTCAGTATTATTAGGCGGCCTTATAAAGTGCTTCTATCTGAGTCATTCGGGGCTGCGGAGAGAAGTTAAAGCTCAAGTTTCTTGGTGTTTCTTCCATACACCGTCGGGGGAGCCACTGAGTCAATGTGCAAGTACTTACCGCCAACACTGGGCTAGAAGGACCTGGGGGTTAAAGCCCTCTGCTAGGAGGCAGGCAAGCTGGGTTCAATTCCTAGCTCTGCCAGCTGCTTACTGGGTGACTTGGGGCAAGTTGCTTTATTGTCCCGGGCCTCAGTTTCCCTACCCGTAAAAGGGGAATAATAACCTACATCTTCAGACTGGTGTTCTTAGGAAGATTACGGTAATGGTTAGAGTGGCCCCCAAGTAAGAGGAGGCCCCCTTTGTGCCAGGCACTGTACATATATACACAACATGAAAGACTGCCCTAAAGAGCTTACAGTGTAAATAGACAAGGTGGGGGAGAGGGCACGGAGGGATGAAGTGACTTGCCCAGGATCACACTGCCAGGCAGTGGCAGAGCCATGAATAGAATCTGGGTCTCCTGAGTCCCAGTCCAGGGCTCTATCTACTAGGATACACTGTCTCCAGCAGCTCAGTTCATCAGTGTCTGTGAGGCAGTCAGATGCTGCAGGGCCAAGAGTCTCCTAGACAACTGGAGATGGTAGAAATCATTACTCATGGACTCTTGGGAAATGGAGGGGGATTCTGACTCGGGGGGCCTGTGGCCACCACCGGGTAGGAGCTGCTGCGCCCATCCTGCGTCTGAGGGACATCCGCATTGACCTAGAAGGGATAGGAGCTTCCAGACACCACTCCCAACATGGGATCTGCTGCACAGGACAGGGCAGGGGGAACACAGAGAGAGAGAGAGAACTGCTGGAATGGGTCATGGGAACGGCACGAGGGGAGGTCCATGGCTATAGCCGTGTACAGGGTCTCCCATTCTTCCATGGCAGCCTGGTCCTGTCCCCATGACAACCAACTGACTACAGAGGGGGGTATGTCACCTTGAATTAGGGCTCCCAAGCCTGCCTTCAGGGGCTCACTTAGGAGCCCAAATTAAAGATGGGGGGAAACCAGGGGTGTCAATCCACCCTAGCAGTCTGTCGTCTGAGCAGCGCTGACCCGCCCTCCTTTAGCTCCGTCCCCAGCTGAGGGAAAAGATGGAGAGAGTTTGATTCGGATGAATTTTAAACAGGAGGAGCCCAGTTCCCCACAGGCAACCCGCCCTGCCATGAGTGACAGCCGCTACTCCACCAGCCTCAGCTTCTCCGGGCTGGGAGGGATTCAGGCCCTGGACGGGCTGCAGATTTGCATAGCCCCGTTCCTTGTTCCTTTGGGTTGTTAATTGCTCACCAAGCCTGTCTCTGAAACTCAGGGGAGCTGCCTGCTGACGTGGTCCAGCCAGGGGATGCTGGAGTCTCACACCACCAGCAAAGCCATGCCCCACCCCCATGTTGCTTTGCTCAGGGGCTTTGGGGTCCTATGTAAAGCTGTGGTGGCAGGGGGATGGGGCAGTTGGAGGAGGGGACTGGGCCAACAGCCTGCCACCCCCGCACCCCCAACTCTCTGCCTACTGGCCCCAGTCCCAGGTATCCCCTAGCCGAGCCCAGTACACAGGCCACGCTCCTCTTCATAAACCGGGGTAAACAAAGCACCAGATCTGCTGCTTTCCTGAAACGCCATAACCATGGAAATGCAGGCACTGGGTACACTGTCCCTGGGGGGGAGGGAGGGGATGCAAACCTGCCATTCCCAGCCCCCGGCTCTGGGCTGGCTCCCTGCACACACCGTCAGAGGGGGTTGGGGAAGGGGCCAGGGAGTGGTGAAGGGGCCTGGGGAAAGAGACCCTCCCGGAGCAAGACATGTGCAGAGCAAAGGGGTGCACGGGACGGGAGATGGTGACAGAGTGACACAGAGAATGAAACAGAGTCACAAGGCAGAGAAGAGCAGAAGCAGGAGGGAAAGAGAGACGGGTGGAGAGGGGCTGCCCGCATGTACAGCCCACACCCTTGGCTCTCCCTTTAAGATGATTTGTACCAAAGTGGCCCCCCTTGGAGAACCCCATTATGCTCGGTGCAGAAGAGACACCGAAGAAAAAGACGGCCCCTGCCCCAATAAGCTGACAGTCCCAATTTCACTGACCTCTCCATGTCCTCCTCTGCCCTGGCATGTTTCGGGCCGTGCCCGCTCTGCGCTAGCAGCAGGGGGAGCACTAGTGAAAACGGGGCATTTCTCGCCAGCCAGGCAGCTAGACCTTCCCCAGCCAGGGTGAGATGGCAGGTCATGCTGCCCCATTTACACTACTGACCCCCGCTGGTGGGACTGCTGGGTGGGGTGTGATGGGAAGGTTTCCTGAAAACAGCCCCAGACTCTCGGCCTCGCCCCACCCTGTGTGTGGTTTTCAGCAGCCCATGGTACAAAGCAGCGTCACCCCATCCGTGTTCCAAAATTGACCGGGCCAGGGAGCCCGCTGGCCGAGCTCCTCGGCGTCTCGGTGACTCCCTGCGGGAGGGTAGGGAGATCGGCGAGTCTGCAGGTGTGAAGCACTCACAGGGAGGGGGGCTTGAAGGGCTTGGGGAGCGGGGCCCTACCCCATTCACAGGCAATGAGGGAGAAGGAGGGGGGCATGGCAAGCCCCAAAGGCTGGAGTCCTGGGCTGTTGGGTGGCTCAGGGAGGGGCTACAGAACTGACCCGATCCCTTTGGGGGCTCCCAGGGGCATAGAGAGAGTCCAGCTGCCCCGCCCTTCAGAGGCGGAGCATACACCAGATGTCCCGCCCTTCAGAGGCGGAGCGTACACCAGATGCCCCGCCCCTGAGGAGACTCCACCTTCTACAAGTCTTTCCCTGCCCTGTGCCCCAGCAGGTACTTGACAATGGCTAGGGAGCTGGTAGGCGGAGACCACGCTGAAGAGCATTGAGTCCTCATCTCCTTGTGCTCCCCTGTCCGTCTGCATCCCCCTGCTGTCTCCGGGCTTAGACTGTAACCATCTTTTTGGCCAGTGCCTGGGCAGCACCTAACACAGTGGGGACCTGGGCCAGGCCCTGGGCTCCCAGCTGCTTCCATAGTACAAATAATAATAACGAACCGTTCCACATAGCTGCATGAGGGGACAAGAGGGCAAAAGTTCCTTGTGTCCACCCCAGCTCTCCCCCCGCCCCACACACACTCTTGTGCATCCATGCAAAGGCCAGCCAGAAATGGTCAGGGCGCGAAGAAGGCAGGGAATGGCTCCCGGGTATTCGCAGTGCCCAGCAGGTGGCGATGTTTGATGCCCTGAATTCGGAACAAAAAGTTGTTTGTTTGCTTATTCATTTTAAACACGAGCAGCGTGACGGTGGGCCCCCTCTGCAGCAATCCCCCATCCCAGCCACTTCCCACCTGGCTTTGCCCAGACAGGGAGGGGGGTGCATGCAAGCGGCAGCTGGTTTGCACAGCCTGCCAGTGCCTCCCGAGGAGGATCTGCTGCCCTTTCCTAGCTTGAGGTGTGAGATTTAGCACTTCTCCACCTGCGCCCCCAATGCCTCTCCACCCCGGTCCCCTGTGCCCTCCCCACCCCCACCCTCCTGCAGAAAAGACAGAGGCGAAAAACAATATATAGCTAGGTGTGAAAATGTCTCATCCGCCTGCTGGTGGGGGAAAAAAATGACTCAGCCCTGTGCAGAAAGAGCAGGTTGGTTTGGGGATCCGAGGGCTGGGATTTTTAGGGAGTGGAGGGTGGCGGGCTGTAGGAGGAGACAGCTGTCCCTGCCAGGAGAAAGGGAAAGGATGGACAGCGCTTATCAGGGCCTGCCTGGTTCTCAATTCTGAACAGCCTCGACCTTGGGACAGGGGGTGGGGGTAATAGGTGCCTATATAAGAAAAATTCCCAAATATCGGGACTGTCCCTATAAAATTGGGACAGCTGGTCACCCTAGTGATACCCTCTCTGCACTGGCGGGGGGCTGGTGCGGCAAAGCAGCTCCAGATTCGCACCGGGCAGAGTCTGGCCCAGATGGGGGACTGGGAGCGAGGGGAGGCTGCCAACCATCTGTTAGAAACAGTGCCCCAGCTAGACTCCCCACCCAGCAAGAGTGCGAAGGGAGGAGAAGGAGGTGTGAATGGAGCAGGCTCTCCTTAGGGCTGACGGGGCAAACGCCTGTTGCTCCCATCAGCCACCACCGCACTGAGGCTAAGACGCGCCTGTTGTGGGGTGGAGTGTATATGTGTGCACATGTACAGTACGTACCCGGGTGCGTAAGTGTCCCTGGGGCTGTGCTGAGGACACACGCCACACCCAGCCGTCCTGCCACAGGAAAGGGGGTGACCTCGGAGCCGCTGCTCAACACCGTGCCCTGTGTTTCTCTCCCATGCACTAGCCAAGGCACCTGCTTTGCTTCAAGGCTCTGGCCGCTCCCGGTACCGCAGAGCAGCAAGTGGCCGTGGGCCCCATATCAGACACCCTGGCTGGCGCTGCAGTCTCATTTGCTCTGCAGCGGATGGCTGCAGGCTCTGCATTTATTACGGAGGGGGGGAGTACGAGAGTCTCGATGGTATTTGAGGCTCATTTGACATCACTGGCACACGCCGGCAATCTCAGGGACCCCCTCCTCTCTCCCTGGTGTGCCACCAAACCGGCCCCCCTCTCCTCCCACTCGCCCAGGGATCGGCTCCATGCCTCTGTTTACTGGGGGGTTTGTTTAATTACGGCTCCTTTGTATATTCAGATAGCAGGAGCCAGGAATGCTAATGTACAGGTGTCCCCTTCATCTGGTTACCATGGCTGCCACGGAGAGGTGGGGGCTAAAAAATTATCATTTTTATTATATGCCTTCGAACTGTTCATGAGGCGGGGGAATAAAAAATGAAAGACAAGGGGGGATGCCATTCCCATGGCTGGGTGGATTTGCTGTCATCCTTTTTGTCTTAGTAGCAAATGTGGTTTCCAAGACGCTCGAAACCCAAGGGATTGGTAGCAGGAGCTGCTAACCTACCAATGTGACGGGCATTCCAGCAGCAGTAAGGGGCCAGCAGTAGGGATCAGGCTGTCATCAGATTGGGTGCTGTATAAACATCTAGTGAGAGACAGTCCTTGCCCTGAAGAGCTGAGAAGCTAAATAGACAACAGGAAGCATTATGCTGCCCACTTTGCAGCTCAGGGGAAACTGAGGCACAATTAGAGTGAATTGGTCACACAGGGAGGCTTTGGCAGAGCCAGGATGGGTCTCAATTAAAGAACCAGCTCCCAATCTGGATATTGTAGCTCTAATGGAAGGGACTGTCTCTGTCACAGATGAGCCAAAAGCCTGAATCCAAAGTTTATGGGACAATTGTCATTGCATCCCCTGCTAGCAGGAGAGCGCTGAGCACAGTGCTGAGTATCCACAGGGCACAGCCCCAGGAGTTTCATTAACCGCATCAGCACTGCATGGGCCCCATACCCCACAGCTCTAAGGAAACCCTCAAAGTCCTGTCCGATCCTGAACAGAATTCAGGGTAATTCTCAGCAGATGCCCCACCCTGCACATCCTGATCTGATGTCTAGACACAGGGAACATTCAGGATCAAATGAGTTTTATGGCAGGCTGAGAAAAACCAAACAGCAGCAAGAAAGAACAAAAGTTAAGTCAGCAGGACCCATTTAACCCTTTCCCAACTGGACCCACCCCAGCTAACAGGCTGAGTTGTTCTCTGGCAAACACCACCAGCTTGTTCCAACGCTCTGAAGCATTTGGGGGCACTTGTCACTGTTTAAAGGTGACGGAGACAATTAACAAAAACCGTCTGGATTACATGGCTGTACAGCCCCGTGCACACAGACACCGCGGTCCTAGGGAAGGTGGTTCTTGATCTCGGCTCTGACCCAGTTCTGAACATGTGCCACTCAGTCCTAAATTCCTGGCTGTGGTTCCGGAGGGGCGGCAGCTGCTCTAGGGTTTACCAGTTTTGGTAGGATGCATTCCTGGAGGTTTCATCACATAACATAATCTTCAATTAAAGTTTAATCTTTAACTCCTGGAGACTCCAGGACGATCCTGCAGAGTTGGCAACCCTCCTCTTGGCACTGTCCCTGCCTGAGGGGAGCTGTCAGGCCTGATGGCGAGCTGCCATGGGAGGCTGGCTTCTTTCCACCCTGTTCCAAGCTCACTGCTGTTCTGCTTCTTAACTCACAAAGGCGGAAGCAGATTCCCAGTCATCACTTGCCTGTGAAGGCTGGTGGTTAATTACCCAGCCCTGAGCCCAGGCTGCTGGACAAATACTCCATTTCCTCTTACATCCTGCCCCTCCATGCTAGCAGGACCTGGCTGGCTTCCCTCCTCCAGCTGCCTACCACCAGTGGCTGCCCTCCCCGAGCCATGGGATCCCCAGAGCCCAAGCAGCTGCTTTCCTAGTCCAGCCGCAATCTGGCTTAGGCTGACTGCTGTTCTGGCACATTGGGAACACACTGTCTTTTATTGCCAGCAGCCCATTTCAGTACCAGTAACACGGGGCGGTTCAGTGTCACTGTGTGTCCTCAGTTACTGAAAGCGCCTGAAATCCAACCTGTGGGACTCGCAGGAAGGGACAGAAACTTAGCATTACTGATCACATCCCGGGCATCCCTCAGCCCAACTCCCATCGCAGCATGGGCGGGGCCCAGTGTAAAATCTGGGGTGGTGTTTCTGGGCACCGCTTTGGTCTTTCTTAGAGCCAAAGCCCCCATCAGGAGTTAGGAGGGGCTGTCCCCAAGGCAGGACAGTTGTTCAGTTAGCCAACGAGGTCATAGCTACACAGTCCAGGTCAGAATCCAGGGCAGATTCGGGATCTCAGAGGAGTTTAAGGGTGTTACTTTCTCTCACCCTCCCTGCGCGCTGGTGTAAATCTCTCCAACCCTCTGGGCCCAATTCACCTCCCACTCAGCCCAGGAGTAACCCTAGTGAAGTCAGGAGAGTGACCCCATGTAAGTGACAGGCGAAGCAGACGCATCCTCCCTGCTACACAGAGAGATTCCTGTCCCTGCATATCTATGTTCTTCCCACTGAGCTAGTCACTTGCCACCAGTGTCCCAGCAGCCTTGCCGGTGCATACTGCCTGCCGGAGCTGGGGCACGAGGAGTCCTGTCCCAGGCCCCAGTGTGAGGTTATTTGCTGGAATCCCATCCTGCCCCAGCTTTGCAAAGGACAGACCCCAGCACTTAGGGGATGTTTTGGATCCTAAATCAGAACTTTGCAGCTGGGCTCCATCCTGCGAGGTTTTCAACACAGAGCGATTCCCCCGTGTGTGTCCCAGAGACTGCCTAGCCTAGCAGTGCATTGGCGAAAGCCCAGCCTCTGGCTACAGCTGCATTTTTATTTCCGAGGCACTTTGATCGCAAGCTCCAACTGGACGGTGCCTTTCTGCCTCCCTTTCCTGGTGTCTTGGGAGATGTCAGCGTCCCAGATGAAGCTTTCCCAGGAAATACAGGCCGGCGTGTTCCACACCTGCCCACCAAGCCTGGGCACCCAACTTCAGACACAAGAATGTTGCGTCTCCTATTGACTGCAGTGGCTATGGCGGGTGGTCTGCAAAGCACCTCTGAAGTTGGACGCACTGAAACTGAGGCCACTTCCAAAAAGCCTGGCCTAAGGCTTTGGCCTCCTGCCTGTTTGACACAGAAATCAGAGGCTCCAGCCATCAGGAGGAGGCGCTTCTCCATCCTTCCTCCCCCACTCTCTCCGTGTCATTGCTGGGCATCCTATCCGAGCAGAGCTGAACCGGCTCCTGGCTGCAACAGATTGCGCTAGACAGAAGCACCCAAGAAATCTGGGCTATCGTTCAACAATCTGGGCCACTGGGAATGTAGCCGCAAAAGCGCTCGCTGATCAGCCCTTGGTGCCATATGCAGATTTCTCCTCCCTTGACTGTGTGTTCACCCACTTAATTTTTTCCCATTTTAGCTGTAATTGGTAAAGGTCACAATTTGCTCTCCGGGTGTCTGTGGGTTTCACAGCATCAGCCGCCTTGAGAAATTCTCCTTCTTTAATCTGCCTTGAATTAGCCTTGATTTCCTCTGATGAGGCCAACGTGGTGCGTAAATCGCTCTGATTTTGCTATTTAGCCCCATTCCCAGGCAGGCAAACAATTTAAAGCCTCACTGTTGATTTGGAGGGAGGCTTTTGTGCTACACAATTCAATGCCGGGGATTAAAAATAGCCCAGGAAATAGACCAGGATCCATGACAGAAACCTCTCTGCTTTGTATCACGTTCCGTCATGCTCTGTGGCGAAAGGAGCCTGCAGAAAGTATCTCGACCCTCTCTTGCTTGTGCCTACGATGCTATGCCCCAGGGCAAGCACGCACACACACACACACATACAGAGTATTCCTGGGCGAAATGGAAAACCCTGGTTCAGGGAAACCCTGATTCAGGGAAACTGAGGCAGGGCTGCTTCAATACCACCTCAGGCCACAAGGGGGAAGCATATCCTGAGACATATATCCTGATTCATAGTCAAAGCCCGGGCATAAGTCAGCGCCTGCTGTTCCAGAAGGACAGGCCCCTGCGGCTTGGGCTATACAAGAATCGCTGAGGGTAAGGCTTGTTGTGAGGAGTCAGCGACGGTGTACTCTGGAGCGGAAGGATGGCTAAGGCACAGGGTCTTGTCATGGGAAGAGTCAGGCAACCTTAACAACAACAAGCTCTCATATAGCTCTTGAATTTCAGAGCACTTCAGTCTCTCTCCTTACGGCACCTCTTGGGCTAGTGCTCTAAGTTCATAGTATCAGAGAATGCTTCCAATTTGACAGTGCCCTGGAGGCATCGTTCTCTCAGGTCTATGGCATGGAGCGGGAAGTCTGAGCTGCCCCCCCCCGCGAGTTGAAGCCGGTCGTTATGAATGGAGGGCAGAACTAGCTGTAGCCCGGCTGGCAAAGCCCATTGTTTCTGAGGAAGGCCACACACCTCAGAGGGGCTGCGCACAATCGAGGGTGTGTGTGACTGACAGGAGCTGCTCCCTCCTGGGCAAGAAAACAAAGTCCCGGCTGAGCCTCCCGAATGTGCCCCCGCCGTCCGCGTCACGCAGCCGGAAATGTGGCTGTCAGGAGAGCCGCTGACGTGAGCTCGCTCGAGCGCGGCCCGCGACGCTTTACGGAACGTCTCGGTCGGGCGGACGAAGAGCCAGCATCAGCGTGGCCGGGGGGTGAAGCGGCAGGCAGGAGCTGTGTGTAACGCTGAGTGCGCCAGGCAGTGGCAGGGGGGCTGGAACCTGGGGTGGAAAACTTCCCAGAAGCTCTAGAGTTTAAATGTTTCTGGATTCCCTGGCAGGAGTTGGGCCAGGGTCTGAGGTGTTGGCATAGCGGCGATTCCACGGCGGGGGCCATTCCAGATGTGCCAGGGTCTGAGCGGTTGGCATGGCGACTGGATTCCACGGCAGGAGCCATTCCAGATGTGCCAGGGTCTGAGCGGTTGGCATGGCGACTGGATTCCACGGCAGGAGCCATTCCAGATGTGCCAGGGTCTGAGCGGTTGGCATGGCGACTGGATTCCACGGCGGGGGCCATTCCAGATGTGCCAGGGTCTGAGCGGTTGGCATGGCGACTGGATTCCATGGCAGGGGCAGTCCCAGAATCCTGAGTCTTGGCCACGTGATGGGACCTCGTTAGAGAGGCTTTTGAAGAAGCTTCAGGATGTGAATGGAATTGCCAAAGAGCCCTGACCTTCCTCCAGAAAGAGCCACATCACCGGCAGATCTATCCCAGAACGTGCACCAAATCTGAAAGCTACATTGGGATCTGGAAAAGTTTGCTTCACTGACAGGAACATCTGCCAGTCCAAATCGACCTAGGGATTTATTATGCGCCCCTCACTGGCCTTGTGGGTAGGGCATAGGCCTGGGAGTAAAGAACTCTGGGTTTTGTCCCTAGCTGTGCCAATGATGCACTGGGACATTGGTCAAGTCACATCCCCGTTCAGTGCCTCAGTTTCCCCCTCTGTACACCAGGGATAATGATATTTCCCTCCTTGTACAGAGGGACACAGAGCTAAGGCTTAATTCATGAAATGCGTATTGAAGCGCCTAAGAGGCTGCCACGCCACGTGTATTATTTATCCAGCGTGCTTTGCCCAGCCCACCTGTCACTCAATCAAGAAGGGACTCAGCAGCCGGCCTTAGCAGATGTAACGGAGTCTTTCGAAATATATAGTAACAAGTGAATTCATGCGGCAAAAGTGAGAAAACATATGGTAGGTGTTGGAGTTTATTCCTATCTGTGAGTGCAATCACTGACAGACGGCTGGGGGTGGATAAGTGAGGATTTTTGGAGGCGTCTGTGTTACATGTCGAAGATTAGAGAGTCCCTCTGCACGCAGTTAGATACGGCAACCACACCAAGCACACAGCTAAAGCCCCTGAGTCTATGGAATACTGAATGGGATGATGGCCCTGGGGCTGGGATGGGAGAGAGGCTGTTTTGTAACCAAGCTGCATTGGTTTTTAAGAGAAAAAGAAGGGATTTGTTAGGCTTGTGCCTTGGGTGGAAAGTTAACATCTGAATTGCCCGTGTGAAATATTAGCCCTGTCTCTTATTTATCCCTTTCCATCCATGGATCTCCAAGCACTCTTGCAGACACTCCTGTATTAAGCCACCAAGTGGAGTAGGGAAATAGCATGATCTGTGTTGTACAGATAGGGAAACTGAGGCATGGAGTAATAATATGACTTGCGCAAGTTCACAGAGGGCAGTGGTTGCACTGTCAGCAATAAAACTCAGGACTTGCTGACTCCCAGCTCCTTCCAGCAGACCCCATGTCCTTGCCAGGAATAGCTTCTTCATTGCTTGGCAGAGGAAAAACCAAAGATGGAGTGGGTGTGGGGAGCCGGTTAGGGTCACGGTGCCTGGGGACGGGTAGATTATTATATGACGGCATGTTCAGGGTGGTTGGGTGCTGGGGTGTGGGTTGCCCGGTGATGTGTGTGGAACTAGTTGTGTAGGGTGTTCAGGGGGCAGGGTGCCCCTGGGGATGGGGCACTGGAGGTGAGGTGCTGAGAGGGACGCATTGCCTGTGAGAGAGGGGGATGCCAGGGGACCTGAATTCTCCCCAAAGGCGCCTCCTGCCCCAGGGGCTATTCCCTGTGCTTTGGTGACAGAATCCTGGCACAGGGCACTACGTAAGCTAGCAGGGGCTATTCCAGGAGCTCCAGGACTCCAGCTGGGCTCTCCCATGAGAGCATCTTGAACAAGACTCTGGATTTCCTGCATGCTTGACTAGCCCGCTGAAGAAAGAGTTAAAGGAGGTGTACAGGCCTCAGTGGCTGTTGTCTAAGGAGACACATGAGCGAGCCAGGGACTGCCCAAAACATAGAGGAGGGCAGTGTCTCTGCCCCAGGGCACTGCCCATTGGAAAAAGAGCTGCAGAGGCCCCTAACATCAACAAGGATGGATCTGGAGAGCGTGAAACCTGGGGGGTGATCTTTAAATGGTGCAGCCCCGCAGACGAAACCCCCTTCAATTGCCAACTACCTCTCCGTGAAATGAACATAGATGCCCAGCCAAAAATGGGGGAAAGGCCAAAAGGATCCAATTGTCCTGCAAAGCCCAGGAGTTCGCACAGGAAACTGCCCGTGCAACTAGGTGCAGGTGCGAGCACCAGGTTCCCAGAGGCACCTGTGTATCTTGTGCAAACACAGCGAACTACGTGCTGGTATTTTGCGTGTGCAGTTTAGATGCCTAGGTTGTCAGCTCCTTGGGGCAGGGCCCAGCCTTTTGTTCTGTGTTTTGCAGCGCCTAGCGCAGAAGGTCACTGGCCCAGGACTGGCGCTCCCAGGCGCTGTAGTGAATACAAATAAATAACAACAAGAATTCGGCTCAGGACAGGAGTAACAGGGTGAAATCTTCTCTGGCCTGTGTTATTCAGGAGGTTAGACTGTAGGTGATGTAATGGTTCCTCCTGTCTGAAAATCTATTACATCTAATTCTGGAAATTTGGTCCAGAGTGACCCAAATTTGAACAAATTGCTCTGCTGCAACAGCGAGCGAGAGACAGCATGAGACGGAAATGGAGCCGGAGGAGAATTACTCAGGATCTAGCACAAAGGGAGCCAGGAAATCCAGAATTAAGGCTGACACTTCATCTTTAACTCCTACTGTGTGACAAACAAAGGCGCAAACAACTCCGTTTAAGGACGCCTCGCCAATATCAACTTCAGATTTCTTGGCTTTCCACCGGCTGTGTCTCCAGTCTTAGCGCTTGTTTAATCATTGTTTTTGTTCTGCTCTTAGTGTCCCTGCTTGCTTTGTTTATCTCTACGGAGAAGGGATCCTGGCAAGACATGCCAGCCTCTGTCCATCTGCAGATCAGGGCCGCGGTAGGGCAAAACTTTCCCCAGCTTGTGCACCTCAACTCTCCCCTGGAAAAGCCTCCTGTGGCAACGGGTAGGCAGAGGGGTGGGCCCTGGATTAGTCACTTCTTGGATTCTGCATTTGCTAACGGGGGGAAGCGTTGGCGGAGACCTGAGTTTAATTCCTGCATCTGGGAATGGACTCTCTGGCCCAGTGACAATAAACTGGGCCAATACCAGCAGGTGTCTAGGGGAGTTTTCAAAAACACCTAGGTGCCTCCTGCCTGCACCCCAACCCTCTGCCCCAGCCCTGAGCCCCTTCCCGCACCCTGAACCCCTCATCCCTGGCCCCACTCCAGAGCCTGCACCCACAGCCGGAGCCCTCACATCCCAACCCTCTGCCCCAGCCGTGAGCCCCCTCCCACACTCCGAGCCCCTCGGCCCCACCTCTGCCACACATCACCTCCATATTGGTGCACATAACAAAATTCATTCCACTCATGGATGGGAAAAATTAGAGGGAACACTGCCTCCCTCCCCTTGAAATTAAGGGGCTTTAGAAAATCTCATTAGGCATTTATCTAAAGTTTTAGGCACCTAAATATGTTTAAAATTCTGGCCTGGGGATGAGAAGGGTATTAAGAAATAAATTAATGACTGAAAAGCCCAAGTATTCCAATGCTCGGCACGACAGCCGGTACAAAGGAGCCACTTAGCACCAGTTGTAATTGTGTAAGTGAGCTGAGGCACTGGATTGAGACCTGCCAGACTCATGTCATGCTAACTACAGAACATCCCTCAGTTGACAGTCTTGACCAACCTGAGCTGCACTTAAATATACAGCCATGCCAGCTTCCCTACACGCTGCCCCACCCACATGCTTGCAGGGGTGCTGGAACAATTTGGATAGCGGGGCTGCTGAGAGCCATTGAACCAAACTGTAAACCCTGTATCTGATGGTCTTTGCCCGCCTGTGGGGCGTAATGAGAGCTGCACAGAGAGGACCTGGTGCATTACTCCGGCTTCATGGCACCCATGCACAGAAACCACTCCCCACCCCCCTGCCCGGGTGCAATAAATATTTGCCAAGCAGCTCCTTGCCTGCTAATACACAGGTCTGTGTTCCTGTTATTGCTAATTGCAGCATTCTCACTTCACGCTGATGTGCTTGATAAGAGGTGAGATTACAGAAATCTCATACCGCAATTGGCTTGAGTTGGAAGCTGTGTGAGGGAAATTGGACTGAGCTGCAAATAGAAATTAATTATAATCCGGTGGCGAGTGGGGGAGGAGGCAGCTGGGTGATCTTTATGACGGCAGCCCCAGATTTCCTGCCGGTGTAACCAACTCTGCAGAATTCAGCTGAGCTAGGCTGGGGGGGGGGGGGGGGGGCGGGGAAGGCTCCTCTGGGCAGAGGCATAACACAAAGATTGCGCATCACTTCCAGGGTGGGCTGTAGGGGCAGGTGTCCAGAGCAGTCACTGTGGGCACCAAATCAAATTCTGTGGGGCACCAAATTGGGGGGGGGGGGGAGTTGCTCACCCTTTAGAGAGGTGCCAGGAGTGGCAGAAGCACCCTAAAAGTGGGGTGGGCCACAAGCACCCAAACCATGGCCCTTTCCCCTGCCCCGTGCCTTCAGGCCGCCCATGACCCCCAAGGCCCTGCTCCCATGCTGCCTCTTCCCCCACCGCCAAGACCCTGCCCCTGCTCATTCCTCTCTGCCCCCTCCCCCCATCACTCACTCTTACAGTCCATAAAAGGCAGCGGGAGGTGGGGGACAGGATGGATCTTGGCCCCCCTGTTCCGGCCTCCTGGTGACAGAACACCTAGGACCAGCCCTGTGCATAGGTCACAGATTTGCTTCAGCTGTAAGGACTGGCTTTGTTTCATGCATATACAGCACCTTGCACAGCGGGGCCGGGGTCCATGCCTGGGCTACCGTGATACAAATAAATAATAATGCTAATCCGATCATAGCTTCTCCAGTGCCACGGACATGAGTAGCTATAATTTTTGCATATATTACGGTAGTGCTTTGAGACCCCATTGTGCTGGACGCTCTACACAAGGGAAGAGGCAGAGCTGCCCAAGCGTTTACAGTCTAAATAGACAGAAGGTGGAGGATTTTCCTCATTTGCAGATCGGGAACCAGAGCCCAGAGAAATGAAGCGATTTGCCCAAGGTCAAAAATGGAGCTTGTGAAGGAGCTGGGAAAAGTCCCAGGCTACTGCTATAACTAACCGCCAGCACATGCTTCCTCTTTGTGTCTAATGCTGGGTCCTTCCAGGAATCTGTCACCTTCACAGTGTGGGATCGGTTGGGAACTGGGAGTTCCCACTGTTGCTCACTGCTGTGCATTGCTCCCTCCGTGCTTCCTTTAAAGTTCCCATCTGGATTAATTCAGCAGAAGGCTGACATGGATTTTAGAACAAATTCTTCTTGGTGCTTGGTCCAAAGACAGATTTCAGAGGAGATCAGCTGTGGCCACAAACGGCTCTTATTGACTAGAACCTGTCTGCGCCGATACTAAAGCATTTGTCAGGGGCTTCTGGTGTTGAACAAATGCCTCTGTCTGTTTCTTTCATTCCCCCCCCTCGCCCGCCCCTTACTTGAGTCTATGTGCTGTTTTGGGTGCTGTGCAGACATTTTAAAGGCAGTGTTTGAAACACAGGCAGGGAGGGAGCTCGGGGCTTCCCCACACGTCACCTCTAGCTTCTGCCCAGTGGGGAGGGGGGTCTCAGGGCTTCAGCCGTGCAGGCCGTACCTGCCAGGGCTCGGGGCTTCAGCTGGAGCAAAGCTGAAGCCTTGAACCCCATTAGGCACTTGCCATGGTGCTGAAGCCCTGACACCCCCATCCTCGCGGGGCTGAAGCCCCGAGCCCCAGCAGACATGCCCTGATTCTCAAACTTCTGAAGACTGTCATATGCAGCTCGGAGGGTCAGTAAGTTTGGCCATCCCGCCCTATACCTATCGATCTATTTATCTCCAGACATACCCCTCTATCTATCCTAGACATTTAGGATGGAATTCATAGGGCAGCCTAAGTCCTATGCACCACTTAAGTCCCTCTTAAGCCCCGATTTCAGCGAGGCTGTGTTTTGGTTTCCTGCACATGTGTTATTTCACGCTAACTGCAGACTTGGAGCAGCGTGAAGCATTAGGAACGTGCAGTCTGACTCTGAGGCTCGGGGGATGTAAGGCCCCCAGCCTCTGCTTGCCCTGTGATCTGCTTCCCTCCCAGGCCTCTCCTGATGGACCAAACTCTCCTCTTGGGGTACGTCTGGACAGCAAAACTAGACTCACGGCAGAGAGTCTCAGAGCCCCGTCGACAGATCATGCTCATGCTTGTACCCACTCAGGCTGGAGCCTGGGCTCTGAAACCCAGCCAAGGAGGGGGATGGTCTCCAAGCCCAGGCTTCAGCCTGTGTCCGAACATCTACACGTCAGTTTTTAGCCCCGGAGCTCAAACCTGAGTCAGCTGACCTGGGCTCCGAGACTCGGCCAGGCGGGGTGTTTTGTTGCTGTGTGGACGTCCCCTTAGTTACACTGGCTTTCTGCGGGGTTGCAGGGGCCTACCCTTCACTTAAGGAAAGCGGAAAAGCAAACAAGAGAAGATTCAAAATAAGCCCAGCGGAGCTGTCCTCTTAGCCACAGAATGAGCCTTGATCCTCCCCTCCAAGTGACAACTCGAGAAAGAGCAGCTCCAGGGAGTCCCCACTGCTCCCCGCCTGTCAGACACCCCGTCCTCTGAGTCACCCAGAGGAAGGAGCGACCCAGAGGAGGAGATCCTATGATATCAAACCGGGGGTGGGGGTGTTGAGCAGATCAATGCCGGGACCCAGGCTGGACGCTGACCTGTTATTGGGGTCAGCCTTGGATCTTGGCTGGACCACGGATCCAGACCACAGCCCAAACGATGCCCAAGGGCCCCCATTGAACCAGGCAGCTGGACTAAGCGCTGACTTGCTGGGTGTGCCAATGATCCCCCCCACCCCGGTGCCTCGCCACGGCAAAGGCACCGCCAGCCTCCCGGTGACATGGCCCAAAATCACAGGGGAGAGGGCAGCCTCCTGGCATGGTGCCCGCTCGCCAGTTGGCATCTGCCCTATCCCCTGCTGTTGGTGGGAGACAGTCAGGCCTGCGGAGCGTATTGCAGGTCCCTCGGTCACTTGCCAGGCTAGTGCTCTCCCTTCGCTCCTAGCCTGCCTATTGAGAGCTCGTTTCTGGCAGACGAGCTGATGGTCAGAAAGCCCCCAGACGTGGCCAGTCCCCCAGGAAAGGGGCGTGGGGGGGGGGGAAGAGGGAAGAGGAATTCACCTCTCCCCCCCCACCCCCGGCACTGACAGGCATGCTGAGCCACCGTTCCACTTGATTAGCGCTTGCCAAGGCTGCCAGCCGCTGGCATTTGCGGCAGATAGTTTAGAGATGAAAGAAAATTGAAGTAGGAGTGAGGGAAAGTGGAGGATCTAATCAAGGCACCCGTGAGAAACACCAGGCCCTGACAGGCTAATATGTTCCCATAGCAACATGGGGCCTTTGCTCGGGGTGGGGCCGCCGCGGGGGGGAGACACTGGCTGGCGAGCTGAGGAAGGAATGAGCAGGCCCGGCAGGATCACTTGGACCAGAGTGGAGGAGGGGCGGGGTGCAGGCGAACTTGGAGCTGGGGTGGGGGGGCCAGGCTGTGCTAGGAGACAGCCAGAGACAAGACAACAGCTGGTGGCTCTTGTTGCCACACAGGGGCAAAGCCCTGAGTGACATCCCTGGGTTGGGCCCCCGGGCCTCGTGCTGACCCCTCTGCACCAGCATGAATTGCGCCCGCTGAGAGCGAGGCCCTTGGGGTCTGGTCTGGGATCCCAGCTGCCCGGCATCCTGGGACCCAGAACCAGACCCAGAGGAGCCGGAACCCATGATGCTGCTCCCGAGACTCAGCATGGCAGTGGTTTGGTTTCCTTGGGGACACCTAAGCTGCCATCCGCCAGAGCCGATCCCAGGGAAATCTAGCACCTGCTGCTTTAGACACCAGGCTGGAAACAGATGTGTGGGCTCCTCCGTCCCAGGGCTGCTAAGTCCATCTGGATCTCCTCCCTCCTGAGCGTAGCGAGGGCAATATCTAGCTGGAGCCCAGCTATCTTGGCGGGGCATTATTCCCAGTGGCTTTCACACTCAGCGGGAGCATCTCTCATCTAGTGCATTGCTCAGAAAAGATGCTGAACAGGCTGATGGGAAGGAGACCTGCCTGTCTTCCCAAGGCCTTCCGCTCGGTGTGTGGTCCTTTTAACAGGCCTGGTGACAACCCACAGGTAGGGAGCTAGGCTATGGACCACAGGACAGTCTAGATCAATGGGTCTCAGACTGTCATTCTGGGGACCAGTCCATGGGAACCTAGGACAACCACCAGATCAGACCATCTTGTCCAGTATCCTGCAGGAGACACGAAAGCATCTTTGTCCCACCCTCTTCTGGGCTCTGCCCCTCTGGCCCAGAACTATGGGGCAAATGCAGCAACCAAAATGTCCACATTTGCTGCAAGTCCTGAAGCAACTAGCGCCTGAGTGGGCGAGCATGGATTGTAGCACATCGCCTCCATCACAACGCTGGAGCCTTCATACCTCCTGCCGCCTGCCTGTGATCACACCACCCTGGCTGCCGTTTAGACAACCCAAGGCTTTTGTAAAACCTACTCCAGGCTCTTGTATGCAAATCCTCTTCGGCTTCGCTAATATCACCCCCTGGCCACCCCACATTGGGTAGGGCCAGGGCGAGTGGGGTTTTTGATTCAATGAACCCACACCCAGAGGGGCTGTTAATTCATTAATAATGGGCTGCTTGCAGGGGGGCTGGAACAATTTATATAGTGGGGGTGCTGAGAGCCATTGAACCAAACTGTAAACCCTGCATATGATGGAAACCACTTCAAGCCAGGGGGCTCCAAGCACCCCTAGTTCCAGCAGCTGTGGCTGCTTGTCTTCTCACTATGAAGATGGAAATGGACAGAGGAGCTACCCCTGAATCCCTCCTCCACAGGCTGAATCCCACCCCAGAACCAGCAGTTCAGTGGGTTCCCGCTAGTTAAACGCAGCAATGTCAGGATGCAAAGGCCCCACAGACAGCAACCTGCAGTGAGGAAACACACTCGCCTGATGGGACTACAAGGAATTGTGGGATTCAATTAACTTCTGTTTTCCTCCCAGTAACACAGTGGGAGTCTCTTCTTGTTCTCTGTTATAAAAGACACTCTGCCACGGAAGACAAATGATTGCAATAAAAAGCGGGAAGTGTTGGGTACTGGACAGCCTGTGTGCGGACACGTTCACAAATCCGAGCACATACCGAATTGCACACGCAAACACATGCTCATGTATGCACCCTGGCGCACACACAGTCATACATGTACACAACTGCATATGGATGCACATGGAAACAGGCCTGCACGCATTTATCTACATGCACACAATCGTACACACAAGCACATGCATACACACAATTGCACACATAAGCATGTGCCCACACACACTTGTGTGCATGCATGCACAGAATCATACACGCACAGACCCTGACATACAAACGAATGGGCGCACACACACACACAGTGTAACAGGCTGCCAGTGTTGATCTAGAATTCCCCACCCTGTTAGCAGGTCCTGAGCCTGCTAGGAAAGGGTTCAGTGGGCTCTGCTGACTCACTGAGGCAGGTGACTTGTTACTCCATCTGGAGCTAAAGGGCATGGAAGGGGCAGCTCAGGGAGGGAGGATCTAGGGTGTGGGCTGAGCAATGATGAAGGAGGAACCCTGTGAGCACTCCAGCCTGGGGAAAATATCTTAGTGTTGTTTTGTTTGTAAATAAAGCCAGTCCCCTGGACGGGAGTGAATTCGGACTCTATGTATGGTGCTACACACACAACTCCATGCGCACGCACACCCTTGCACACAAAATAACCACCCCCTCACATGCACACACACCTTCAGACACACAGATACAACCTCACACACATATGTTGCACAAAAACCACACATCCCCTTATATGCACACACAAACACACCCACAAATGCACCCTCCGCCTTTCTGAAAATCTGTAGGACAAAGAATTGTAACTGAAGGTTTTACAGTGACTGGGAAGCTGCCCAGGCCCTCATTACCGCAAGGATTTTAGATGACGTCTAAGCATTTCATGTGATTGTCTTTTTCCTGTCCTGGTGAATCATGTATTGGTCCCTCAAGGAATGCAGGGCTGGTGTTCGTAGATTAGGAGACAGGTGATAAACAACACCTACAGGCACCCTCACATTCCCTTTGGTTTTGTGCTGTGTGTGTGGGGGTGACAAACTACACACCTGCCCCCAACACAAAACCAGGTGAAGTGAAACACAGCTGGCAATGTCTCTTTTGTATTTATCTTCACACATGCTTTCATGCGCGCACACACCGATGAAGTGAGCTGTAGCTCACGAAAGCTCATGCTCAAATAAATTGGTTAGTCTCTAAGGTGCCACAAGTCCTCCTTTTCTTTTGCGGATACAGACTAACACGGCTGCTACTCTGAAGCCAGTGAACAGAAGAAAACCCACACTCTTCCAGGAAACCGTTTTCCAATCTTAGTAGAATATTAGTCATTCTAAAAACTATTCCCATGCCGAATTGGGGCAAAAAGCCAAAGTCTCAAAAAAAAATTTTGCAAACCAATGCATCAAAAAAATTTCATCTTGGGTTGTTTGAAACATTTCATTTTGAGCATTTTCACAATGGTTTGTTTCAATGTCAGTCATTTTTTAAATTTAAACAAGTTTGGTTTGGTTTTGTTTTTTAACTACAATTAGCTCAAATTCCAACTGGGAAACCGGATCTTTTTGGTTTCAAAAATGTTGAAATGGGCCATTTTTACAATTTTGAAACCTTTTTTTTTTTTCTCTCCAAAATATGCTCGAGTTGAGAAAGTCATCGAAACCAACCCTTTACCCTCAGTTTTGATTTAAAGGAACTGCTGGGAAAACAATTTGCCCAAAACTTCTTGACCACTTCTACTCACTGCATATAACACAAAGACCCAGATACAGAGGGGGTCTCTATACTTGGAGCTGGCAGTGCAATTCTGAGCTCGAGGAGACATACCCAGCCTAGCTCTGATGGAGCTAGCGTGCTAAAAGTAGACCTGTACCGACAGCGTGGTGAGCAGCGGGAAGGGCTAGCTATCCATTTGAAATGCTCGGCATGTACTCAGAGTGGCTAGACCCTCCTGCTGTACATGGACCTGTGCCCACAGCCTGATCAGAGCTAGCCCAGGTATGTCTTCTGGAGCTGGGACTCACACTCCCAGCTCAATGTGCAGATAAACCCAGAGAGAGATGAAATTCCTGTGTCTTTAGCCCACAGGTGCATGCACACAGATGAACACAGAGAGAGAGAGAGAGAGAAATTACAGATGTGCACCTTTCCCAGGGTACGAGGGAAATACAGCCTGCAGTCTCAGGTTTTCCAAGCCAGTTTATTTCACAGCCCCTGCCTAAAGGGACCCCCTCCCCTGGGGTGAAAGATGAATCTGATCTCCATGGAAACAGGCATCAGTTTATTTAAAAAAAAATCCCCAAACTTTGCTTTTCACATTGCGTGTGCCCCTTGACTCCTATGTTCTACACTCACGGCTGCCTCATTAATTTTGGCTCAGCCTGTCCCAGCCTCCTCCCACCTGGCCAGCCTTTTACAATGTGCTGACAATAGCCAGGATGGGGAGCGAGCACCAGAATCCAGAAAACAATCTGCCCAAAACTTCTTGACCACTTCTACTCACTGCATATAACACAAAGACCCAGATACAGAGGGGGTCTCTATACTTGGAGCTGGCAGTGCAATTCTGAGCTCGAGGAGACATACCCAGCCTAGCTCTGATGGAGCTAGCATGCTAAAAGTAGACCTGTACCGACAGCGTGGTGAGCAGCGGGAAGGGCTAGCTATCCATTTGAAATGCTCGGCATGTACTCAGAGTGTTTCTTGACTTTAGCAAAGCTTTTGACACGGTCTCCCACAGTATTCTTGTCAGCAAGTTAAGGAAGTATGGGCTGGATGAATGCACTACAAGGTGGGTAGAAAGCTGGCTAGATTGTCGGGCTCAACGGGTAGTTATCAATGGCTCCATGTCTAGTTGGCAGCCGGTATCAAGTGGAGTGCCCCAAGGGTCGGTCCTGGGGCCGGTTTTGTTCAATATCTTCATAAATGATCTGGAGGATGGTGTGGATTGCACTCTCAGCAAATTTGCGGATGATACTAAACTGGGAGGAGTGGTAGATACGCTGGAGGGGAGAGATAGGATACAGAAGGACCTAGACAAATTGGAGGATTGGGCCAAAAGAAATCTGATGAGGTTCAATAAGGATAAGTGCAGGGTCCTGCACTTAGGACGGAAGAACCCAATGCACAGCTACAGACTAGGGACCGAATGGCTAGGCAGCAGTTCTGCGGAAAAGGACCTAGGGGTGACAGTGGACGAGAAGCTGGATATGAGTCAGCAGTGTGCCCTTGTTGCCAAGAAGGCCAATGGCATTTTGGGATGTATAAGTAGGGGCATAGCGAGCAGATCGAGGGACGTGATCATTCCCCTCTATTCGACATTGGTGAGGCCTCATCTGGAGTACTGTGTCCAGTTTTGGGCCCCACACTTCAAGAAGGATGTGGATAAATTGGAGAGAGTCCAGCGAAGGGCAACAAAAATGATTAGGGGTCTGGAACACATGAGTTATGAGGAGAGGCTGAGGGAGCTGGGATTGTTTAGCCTGCAGAAGAGAAGAATGAGGGGGGATTTGATAGCTGCTTTCAACTACCTGAAAGGGGGTTCCAAAGAGGATGGCTCTAGACTGTTCTCAATGGTAGCAGATGACAGAACGAGGAGTAATGGTCTCAAGCTGCAGTGGGGGAGGTTTAGATTGGATATTAGGAAAAACTTTTTCACTAAGAGGGTGGTGAAACACTGGAATGCGTTACCTAGGGAGGTGGTAGAATCTCCTTCCTTAGAGGTTTTTAAGGTCAGGCTTGACAAAGCCCTGGCTGGGATGATTTAACTGGGAATTGGTCCTGCTTCGAGCAGGGGGTTGGACTAGATGACCTTCTGGGGTCCCTTCCAACCCTTATATTCTATGATTCAGAAACAGGGGCTGTGGGGATAGCAAAGGGACAGGAACGCACTGATGCAGGACGGATGGAGCCAAGAATTTGAAGGAGGACTCAGGCAGGGGAACTTGGTCAAAGGGCGGTGGAGGAGTAGCAGGTCTAGCCAACTGCAGCAACATGAGATCCGCTACAGAATGCCTTCCAAGATGGCAAAGGGGGCAATTGCCCAGGGCCCCGGGTGATTTTAAATCGCCCAGGTAGGCCACACGGCTCCTAAGCACGCGTGGGGGGGGGGGGGGGTACCAGTGGTGGTGAAGGCAGCCAGGCAGACATATGGAAGCCCTGGCCGTGCCAGAAGAGCACACCGAGCAGCACAGTTGTCAGCTCTCTGGGCACCAGCCAGTGCAGCCGGCAGCACCGCCCAAATGTCAGGCGGACCACGGCCGCAGTGCGTGCGTGCACCAGCCGCCGCACGTGGTCCAGCTCCGCACCCATGAGGCGACACCCCACCGGGCCAGCAGCAGCATGGGGCCCGGCTCCAGCGAGCCCTGTAAGAATCAAACCTCAGCCATCCCTTTCTAGGGGGCCCATTGACTGTTCTGCCCTGGGGCCTGTCAACGGGCCTGTGCTTGGATGAGAGACAGCCCAGGGACACCTGTAGATTGATCCAGTAGGTGTCATTAGCATAAGGATCTGGGGACTAGGACCTGGATCAGCAGATGTTCCCACATTGCTACCAGGAGGCCACACAAAGCCTTATCCAAGAAGCACTGTAGAGATTTGGATGTACCACCCAAAGGGTCCAGAGCGACAGCACCTGGTGGCCATCTGATTGGCCCATGCTCACTATTTAACCCTGGAGGGTACCCCAGGAAGTTGTGACTCCAGACCCCACCTCGCGGTCTGATCTCCAGTCTCCAACCCCAGCCTGACCCTTGCCTGTCAATCCCAGGTCTAAGGATTACTCTGATCCGTGCTCACTGGCTGCTGCCCATGGCCATCTTTGACTTGTGGCCATCAGCCCAGCTGTGACTGCTAGACCAGATTGCCTGCACCCCAGTCCCTTACAGCTAAAGCCAAAGAGACAGCGTTGTGAATGTTGTGTGCAGGAGGTGCCCCCTTTCTGATGAGATGCAAACCTGAAGTCCTGACCAGTTAAAGGTCTGGGGATGTTTTCCCTTCGAGGAGGTGTGAGCCCCAGCATGCTGGCTTCCGTGTTTGTCTTCAGTAAATACTTGGCAACCCACCTCACTGGTTTCCTGCCCTGTTCTGAAGCTGACTGCAAACAGTCAGTGACATTCCTGAATAGGGTTTTTCCTTTGAAAGTGTTTGTGAGCAAATCATTCAGTCTCTAAGGTGCCACAAATCCTCCTTTTCTTTTTGCAAATACAGACTAACACAGCTGCTACTCTGAATCTTGTTCTACAGTTGACCTCTGAAAATCAAGTATGTCATTTGCAGTGTAAGAGGGAGACAAGATGGGGGAGATGATATTTTTTACTGGACCAGATTCTGTCAGTGAAACAGACAGATCTTCAAGACCTGAAAGAGACCTTTGAGGAGCTCAAAAGCTTTTCTTTCTCATCAACAGAAGTTCATCCAATAAAATATTACCTCACCTACCTTATCTCTCTCACATCACAAATGTACTCTCCTATCCTGGGACCTGCACAGCTACACCACAGCAAACATCTCGCAGTGTAACTAATTTAGCCAATCAAGGCCCTCATCAAAGATGCAGATTAATAACTTCACCCTTATGAGTAACTCAGTTAATTTTAACAGAGAAACAAGTGTATGCAAAGTTACTGAATCCCATCTCTCTCACCCTATACACTTCTATCCATGGTCTCCCTACACACCCAGCTTTTTAGACCCTCACCTCAGCCATGAGCACTGTTCAAGAGCAGACATGGGTGCCTGACTGGATCCCAACACAGGGAACATTTCCAGCTCGCTCTCTGCGGTGTGTAATTCAAAGCCTTGCAAGGTGGCTAGCAAGCGAGACAAATGGCATCTCTCACAATGAATGCAAGATACGTTTTGGAATTGGCTATTCACAAATCTCCAGGCTACAGATGCGCCTCTGACCAGAATTTGCTCTGGTCAAGGTAGCGCACGCAAGCGGTCATGGGAAGCCAACAGGATAGAGTGATGAGTGTTAAGAGTTCTATGTAGACAAGAAGAAGCCAACTGGAGCCATGAGCAGGCTCAACAAGAAGCATCACTGTTCCTACCCTGCATAATTTTGAGTACAACCCACAGGCACCTTCATTATTCACTATTTATATACTGTATATACACCCTTCTCTCTCTCAGAGACCAGTCTCATAACAGCCAGCACAACTGAATCCAGATTTGCTTCTGAAGCCGAACAGATAATTTCAGGCAGTGTTTCCCTCTTCCCTTGGCTCTAGGGGTTTCTGCCCAGTCTCCCTGTATTCCCCTGCCAGTTTCAGATGGAGAAGGGATTCTTCTGGTCTCCCTGCTCTAAACTCTTCCATGTTGCTACTCTGGGCTGTCAAACAGCTGCTGGATTCCAACCCAGTGCTTTGTGAAGCACCCATGCTTTGCATATAGATAGCATTGTACTGGTTTTAATTCTCGCCCGCACCACGGTGGGTTAAGAGAGTCAACAGCATCATCGCCAGAGCCCAAGAGGTTAGTGTCAAAACTAGGCACCTCAGATCACTTTGGCTGAGTGTTTGAATTGCCAACCTGAGATGCTGTTGGCCTGATTTTCAGAGACCCCCTTAATGGGATCTGCAGGTACTTAGGGCAGCTAAAAATCAGGTCTCCCACTAGACACCCAAAAAAATGACACGTCCAAAACGAGCAGCCGCTTTTGAAAAAACATCAGGGCTTGAGCGTCTTCCCGAAAGCCACAGAGGGAACCACTATCAGAGTCAGGGTGAGAACCCAGGAGGCCCTGCTCCCTGTCCTGTACTCACACCACGGGAGCAGGGGCTTTCAACCTTTCCAGACGACTGCACCCAAATCAGACTCCTGAAAGGTCTTGCCTACCCCCAAGAGTCACCTCACTTAAGGCCTACTTGCTCACCAAATCAGACATAAAAGTGTCACAGTACACTAGTACTGAGCAGTGGCTCACTTTTAACCATATAATTATAAAATAAATCCAGTGGAATATAAATATTGTACTTACATTTCAGCGCACAGAGCAGTATAAACAACTCATTGTCTGTATGAAATTTTAGTTTGTCCTGACTTCCCTGGTGCTTTTTATATAGCTTGTTGTAAAACTAGGCAAATATCTAAATGAGTTCATGTACCCCCACAAGACTTCTGCATGTCCCGAGGGGTACACAAACCCCTGGTTGAGCACCACTGCATTAGAGCATGATTTCTTTCCAAGCACTCCTTTATCTAGCCCTGCCTCCCCTTGCCTCACCTGGGGGCTGGGAGTCTTAATTGCTGCCTGATTGTAAAGTAATCTGAGCTCCTCAGAGGGAGGGTGCTGCAGGATGGGATTCTCTGGCAGCTCTCAGGCCTGTGGTGCTGTAGGCAGCCTTGCCCCCAAAGATCTGTTCTTTCCTTACCAATCTCTGGACTATTTCAATGCAGCATTTGGGCTGGCAAGAGACAGGGAGCTGCTGGATCCCACACATGGCAGGAGCTGTAGCGGAGAAGGCCCTTGCACCAGCCGCAACAGGATTGTGTAGGAGGGGAGCAGCGAGGCACAAGCTCCAGGTGGAGGAAGTGCCTGGTGGGTTTTGGAGGCGAGGCGGTGAGTTTGGGGGTGCTCAGTGGAGCTGAGAGAGGAGGGAGTTGGTTTCTTGGGGCCGGTGACAGGCTGGGGTTGGGAAGCTGCAGAGAAGGGCAGAGGCAGCCCCGTTACTTTTTATCTTCCTGTAAGCATCACGTTCCTCCCGACAGTCCCTTCCCCACATACCCCCCCCCCGTCCCTAAAACCCCCCACCAATGAGCCAACAGAACCAGTGAACCAGGTCTCCAGTCTCCATGCCCCAGGGTGGGTTGCTAGGCAACAGGATGACGCTTCACTTGACCCAAGTAAAAGGCATCCTTTTATTTGGGTGGGGAGAGCGGGGGGGGGGCTAAGCTTGGCTGACAATTGATGGTGGAGGATGGGTGCTGCTACGGCATCGTTTCCTGGACTCCACTTCACAGAGCATCCGCTGCTGGTCCGGGGATTTCTCTCCTCCTTTGCTTCTGGCCTGGAGGCCTGTGAAAGCAGCTGGCTATTCAGGCAGGGCTAGCCTGGCTACCCGGACTGGGAGCCACTTAGCTGCCTTCAGGAGACGGAGCTGCCACCTACAGTGTTGCCAGCTCTTGCTGTTTGTTTGCAAGTCTTTTGGTGCTTTTTGTAAAGCCCCAGCTCCTGGAGTCATGTTATTTCTCAAAACATCTCAGCTTTCATTCTACATAGGCCAGTTAGGTTTCTTGCTGTATGGTTGAGGAGATAAGCCTGAAAATGTGCCCCACATGACTCCTAAAGGCTGAGAAACCAGAAGACAAAGAACCCCCCCTCATCATTTACAACAACAATAAAATTTCTTGATTTTCAAGCCAATCTTGTGATTTTTGCAGGGGCCGACTCATGGTCATTGAATGTTTGGGGTTGGTGACATTCTGGTCACTGGTGGGAGAGGAATCCTGGGAAGAAGGGAACAAAAAGCTGTCCAGGGTTCAAGGGAGGAGAGAACCAATCACCTGAGAGGAGTGGGTGGGGGCAGAGGAGCAGGGAGGTGTGTGCAGGGGAGGGCAGCAGGGAGAAGATCGGAACCCCAGGGCATGGGGATGCACCAAGGAGCAGGGGAGGCTGTGACTAAGTGGCTCACAAGGGACAGATCGTTTCCACGAGCAGTTGGCTAAGAGACATAGGTGCTGGAACTCGGAGTGCGGGGGCTGCTGCAGCACCTCCTGGCTTGAAGTGGTTTCCATTATATACAGGGTTTACAGTTTGGTTCAATGGCTCTCAGCACCCCCCCATTATACAAGTTGTTCCAGCACCTGTGCTAAGAGACCTTCCGGCAGGTGGCTCTGTGGTGCCTGGCCTCTCTCATGCGGTGTGGCCGGGGCAGGTGGGGACCAGAGACCAGGCAGCAGGTGGGGGCCCAGAGCCTGAGCAGGCCAGGCCAGAAGGCGGGTGGGGGGGTCCAGAGCCCCAGGGGGCCAAGCCGGTGGGCAGCCAGCCTGTCAGGCAGTGCAGCAGTGGGTGGTCTTGGGTAAGTCACTTCCCTGCTCTGTGCCTCAGTTTCCCCACCCATTGTATTTCACACAAACTTATTTCCTGTTTCTATTACCGTAGAGCTTTGGGGCCCTAATCAGAGACCAGACCTCCATTGTGCAAGGGGCTGTACAAATGCAATCCGTCCCTGCCCTAAGGGGCTTACACTCTAAGTATAAGACAAAAGACAACAGGTGGATGCAGACAGACGGGGCAGTATAAGGAAACAGTGAGACTGATAGGCAGTGGTCTCTGCACACTAGCAGACTAACCATTGCTGTGCATTGTGCCTTTTCTCTTGAAGGAGCCAAGTGCTTAACAAATTATATGACTCTGAAATCCTGCTAGGCAGCCAGCTCTAGGGTGAAGGAAGCAGCCAGTGCTTAGCACAACGGAGAGGGGAAACTCCCAGCCAAGGATGCAAGCCAAATCCTTCCTCCTAAGAACAGCGCTGTGAGATTGTGAACGTCCACCTGGAGCAGAAAGGGCCTTGGTTTGCTGGATGTCATCCGAAAGACCGGCACAGAGTAAATCTGCGTGAGATAGGAGTGATCCCTCTCCGGAGACTGCATTTGATTTGCTGTCGAATGAATTATGACATTAGCACCCAGTGGTCCGTTGTGCTGCGTGCTGCACAGACAGGTACTAAGGGGCAGTCCCTGCCTCCAAAGAGCTTACAAACTAAACAGACAAAGGGCATTGTCATGGGGAAGAAGGCCACCCCGGGGGAGGTCTCAGCCTCATTTGAGGCACAATGAACTTGCCTCCACAGGTGGAGAGAATGAGCGAGGTCATGTGACAGCAGGTGGGACATGTGGCTGCATCTGGCCTCTGTTGCTACCTGGTAGAGAGCAGGGAGTGACCCAAAGTAACCCAGGTGGGGTGAGGAAAGCTGAACTCAAGGTGGGCTGAAGAATGCTTGAAACTTGAAGACAGACTGAGCCTCAGGAAACGGGGGCTGGGCCCAGCTTGGGACTGGGGTAGAATATCCATCTGGGTTTGTTTTGGACTTGGAGACCCTGGCAGGAGTGGACTCTTTTTTGGGGAGCGGGGGTGAGGAGGGTGGTAAATCTACACTGCAATCAGGAGGTTGCGGGGCTAAAATTGGAGTGAGGGGAAACTGAGGCAGCAGGCAGCTAGTGGAAAGCCAGACTGGGTGGGTGGCACTGTGACAGGCAGGAGGAAGGGGGTGTTATTGTGAAGCAGAGAGAGAGGAAGAGCCAGATTTATATTGTCAAAAGCACCTAAGCAGGTTAGGTGCCTAACTTCTACTGAGGCCAAGGGGAGTTAGGTGCTGAACTCCCTTAGCACTCTTGTATCTCCCTCTCAGTGCCTAAATACCTCGGAGGATCCAGGCTCAAATTCCTCTGCTTCAGCCCTGTCCTCCCCTGAGGCTGAGTGGGAGAGGGGAGTGTTTGTTTAATACTCTCATGCTTTCCTTCTCCCGGGGATGACAAATTACTAGGTTGGTGGGAATTAGAAACTGGCATTTAGATAACAGACAAAACTCCCTCTTTTCTTTAGCAGCTTCTGGGTAGAACTCAAAACCGGAGTTAGAAGAGAAAAAAGAAACCTGATGAACCAAAACAAAAATTACGGGCTAGATTCTCAGCTGGTGTGAATCAGCTCCGGTGCAGACATGTACATTAATAAAGGAGGAAACCGCATTGGATTGACAAGGGTGCTGGGCTCTCTATTCTCAATTAAATAATCAGGAGTCCGATACTGATGCCTGCGGCTCCCACTGGCTTCTAGAGATGGGGATAGACCTGCTTGAATGGAACAATTTTCCATCAGAAAACACTGGTTTGTCAGCACCTTGTGGGCGTGTGTCAGTTTTAACACAATTTTGAGTGGAAGAATTCTGAAACGATTTGCGAAGGGAAGGGAGTGTTGTGTTCTGACTTGCTCGTTAAATTTCATTCTGGCTTTTTTTTTTTTTTAAATTTCATTTAGGCTTTTATATTACAATTGATTGTAACCGTATATATTTGGGATCTATGAGATTTCATATTGGGATGTGCTCAGCACTTCTTTGCATCGGGTCCATTTGCATCAGCAACACTGGGACATAGGACCCCAGGAATCAACCACGGCCCATCTACCCGAGGATCCTATCTCCACTGCTGGCCAGCACTAGTTGCTCCAAAGGAAGATGCCAGAAACCTGCCGAAGGCAACTGTGGGAAAACCTGCCCTTAGGGAAAGTTCCCTCCTGCCCCCATTAGTTAGAGGCTGGCACAAGGCCTGCAGCTGGAGGGTTTATCTCCCTTCCAAAGCTCTTGTTTAGTCTTTAATATTTACTATTATAACTCTGGATATTCTTGATATCTTCTGGCAATGAGTTCCACAGGCCATTCATGCATCAGGTTCCGCTTTCCAGTAGGGTGTTCAAGCATACAGGATCCAACGTGGCCTACAAGGAGAGCAAACCTTACCCGAGGCAGGGAAGAGACAGGAAATCCTTATTTACCACTTGTGATGGAGAGTCAAAACAGCTGCCACATTCCACCCCAGAAGTGGTTGCATGTAAATAGTGGGTGAAAGGATGCCTGTATAGACTTATGAAGTAGGTTCTAGAGCGCTTTGCAATCCTTCCAGATGAAAGGATAAATGTTGACTTCAATGGGAGTTAAGAGCCTAAATACCTTTTAGCATCTGGGCCCAGGAATGCAGCCCAATCCAGCCATTTGTGTGGGGTTGAGAGCCAGAAACTCCTAGGCTCTAATCTCAGCTCTTCCATTGACTCCCGCTGATTTAATCTGGATCACTCACTCACCTTCTCTGTGCCTCAGCTTTCTGATCTGTTAACTGGGGATAATGATAATGTATTGACCTCCCAGGGGTGTTGAGAATGAGATAGCATCACCAGGGGGCTGGCCCCTTTAAGGCTTGGGGCCACTCTACCTTAAGGAGAAAGCCCGTCTCAACCCATCTGTCAGGAAGAACCAGCTAGTTGGCCACTAATTGGCTAACGAGCACCTGGACATGATAAAAGGCTACCTTTTATCATGAAGGAGGGGGCTGTCAAAAAGAGGAGCCTTCAGCCCAAGGAGGATGCGGACTTCACAGGGCAGGGCAGGAGTGAATTAATGGCACAGCCCCAGGAGGAGGGGGGTGTGGACTCGACTACAAGGCAGGTGGGCCTGTCTGAATTAACATACAAGCTTCTAGGAGGAGGGTGGACCTGAGGGGCTACAGAGAGTTAATAAGCAAGCCCCCTCAAGGGGGAAGCTTGGTCTAAGTCCTCTGGTCTGGGAGTGAGTCATTGCAGGACCTGCAGGCCCACCTGGTGTGTGCAGCGTCTAGCACCATGCAGCTCCTAACTGGCTGAGGCTTCCCGGGGTATGTCTACACTGCAACTAGGGGCATGCTTGCCCACCTGGGTAGACCGACGGGTGCTACTTCTGCTCAGGCGAGCAAGCTGAAAATAGCACTGAATGTTGCGGCATAGGCCAGCCACCCCTGCGTGGAACCGGGCGGGTTTGTACTCAGGCAGCTAGCCCATGCCAGGGCCCATGCCGCAACACCCACGCTATTATTTTTGGCACCGCTACCCTGAGCGGAGCTAGCCTGCGTCTTCCTACCTGGGCTGGGAGGCAGGCAGCCACCCGCAATGCAGACACCCCTCTAGGTGCTGCTGCAAAACCCATAGGGCTTTGCAGATGCTGAGAATCCCCCTAAAAGAAGATGCCGTGAGGAAAGCGAGAGGCATGGGTCTGTTTTAGAAATAACTTTTATTGCACTAAAAATGTAAAGTTGTTTGTAAACAAACATTCCATTAATTTCCCCCCCCCCACTCCAAAAATGCGTCATTTTCAATCCAAACACAGCAAGAGATCAAAGCAGGCACAGTAGAAACGAGCGAGAGTGGGCGGTTACGTGAAACAAGCGCGTGCCATCCTCCTTGCTTGCAACACGGCTCGAAACCCACACCAATCATGCTGGAACAGGTTTCGCTGGGGGATGGCAATCCGCCAGGCGATGGGGCTTGTACGAGCAGGTGACGGTGAGTTACTGGCAAAGAGGAATATCTGGGCTTCGGCCGCAGTGATCCCCAGCAGGCTTTTCCCCCAATGCCCTGTGGTAGCCTACAGTGACTTGCGGCACTATGAGCTGGGGGATACGGGCTTAGGTATCCCTGGATCTCTCACAACTGGATGCAGTGGTGCTGAAAGAGGTCTGAAAACGGGGGAGCTGGGCGGAGAGGGAATCTATGTAAATTGAGAGCCGCCGCCTTGGTCAGTTCTTAAAGTGCCCCTGCTGGATTTAAAAAACAAAAGTTTGCTGCATCTGTGACCCCTTGGGATTCTCACTCACACTAAACACTGGACAAGGGGCACGGCGGCCCATAGGTGTGCAAAACTCCACCACTGTTCTGCAGCGTTCTGTGAAGTTAGGTTGAAGGGTGATGACTAAGGCCTAGTCTGCACTAGAAAATTAAATCGACCCAGGTGTGTGGCTCAGGGATGAGCATTTTTCAGGGATGATGTAATTAAGCTGCTTTAAGGCCCTGTGTAGACAGCTGGAAGACTTCTTTCTTCAGTCTAGCTACTGCCTCTCGGGGAGCTGGATTAACTACAGAGACAGGAGAACCCCTCCTGTCAGCATAGGTAGTGTCTACACTGAAGCTAGAAACAACTAGAGTGGTTCAAAAATGCCACATTTCAAGGGGGGGAAATTTTTTTTTTTTTTTTTTAAGTTTCCTGCAAAAATGTTTGATCTGGGGATGGGAGAAGGAATACTGACAATGTTTAGGGTCTGGAAGCCATTGTTTGTTTAAAGGTTTAATTTTCAGATTTTGGAAATCAACTGCAAAGTTTTGACCTTTTTTTTTTTTTTTAAATCCAAAATGGAAAGGCTAATCTGCTTCTATGGCTGCTGTTAACACTTTTTGTTTTGATCAATAAGGTGTTTTTCCTTTTGGGGGGGGGGAAACGTTTAGGTGAAAATCTAACCCCCCACTTCTAGAAATAACTCCTAGAGACTTCACTAGACCCTTAAGAACTAAGAATTTCGACTGCATTTCTCAGGCCTTCAAGATGATTTGGACTGGGTGAGGGGGGGTGTTGGTCCCTTGTGCAACAATAAAGCCTGTAGAAAAGAGAACCCCAGACCCAGCTTTTTTGGAGGGTGAAAGCTTCAGAAACACCTACAAAAGGGAACAGAATTAGTGAATCAAACACAGGAGGCAGATTAGACATTGGCTGTCTGTTGCCATTCTTCTTGGGTGGTGAAATTCATCCCTGTGTAGAGGGGTCTAGCACAACCCCCTAGGTACCATTTTAGGTCTTTAAAATGGGCTTTAGTGGGACCTAAGTGGTGCACGGATCCCTTTGGAGAGGGTGAGCAAGTTTCTAATCCTTGCAGTGCTACAGAATTCCTGTATGACCTTGGACAAGTCACTTCATCTGTGCCTCAGTTTCCCATCTGTACAATGGGAATAGTAGCCCTGCCCTGCCCTACCTCCCAGGAGTGTTCTGCTCAGATATAGGGGGGTGGGCTGAAAAGTATCTTAGTTAGACCCTGCCCGGGGGTGAATTTCATCCAACATAAAACAATCTAGATGAAATGTATCAAGAGTTGGGACATGCAGGTTTAATGCTAGAGCCAGAGATGGGCCTGAACAGCCAGCCACATCCCTAGTGAAGGAGACTCAGAGTGGGGCTATATTGAATCCCTTCAGTGCTGCGTTAATATACCAAGCACAGGGGGCAAAAAGTGCCTTTAAGGCTTTCCAGCATGTCTTGTACCATGTGCTCTCGGCTATGCCAGTGGAGCTCCCCAAGGAAAAGCTGGGGCCTGGAGATGGTTTTTGGTGGTGGCAAATGGGAAGCGTTATCTGTGCATTCAAACCCCTGGGTGATTTAAAATGCTTTGAGGGGGCTGCCAGGGACCCAGCGTAAGTGCTGGAGCTACTGAGACCAGAAAGTCAAAAGCAGAGCTGACTGGAGACTGGTTTCCCATCGCATAAAAATGTTCACAATTTAAAAAAAAAATTCCAGTTCCAAATTGGGACAAAGTCAAAATCTCAAACATGAACTGAAAATCTGGGGGGTGGGGGGAAATCAATCTGGGTTAATTGAAACTTTTTTTTTTAATTTACTAGCTTAAATTTCAAAACCAAAACTGGTTTCAAACCAGAAAAAACAGAACTTTTTCCCTTCAACAAATGTAGAAAGGGGACATTTTGACAACTTCTAAACTTGGTCCCAAGTTGAGGAATTTTGTCTAAAAACGACTCTTTTCCAGGGAGTGTCAAACGTGTTTCACTGAAAAGCCACTGTCAAAAAGTTCCCAACCAGATGGGGTCAAAAAGGCCCAACTGAGAAGATCTACAGAGCAAGCATCTAAAACACCATTGCTGAGAGCAGGAGGAGCCTGGCAGTGCAGGGGTAGACAGTTTCTTTGGCACAGCAGGGGCATAAAGGGGCAGGAAGGGCCCCAAGTTTGGAAGCATTTCAGAAGCCACGACCAAGACAGCAGCAAGAGAGAGCCTCAGTGGCTGTAGTGTAGCAGATGCACCTGTGCCCAAATTGGAAGAGCCAGAAGCTCCCAGCAGGCCCTCCTAGTTCCACTGCAAGGCGAAGACTGCCTGCAGGTCTTGCTGCAGCCCTTGCAAACAGCTTGGGACGCTGCACGAGGTGAATCAGTACATGATTCAAGTGTCACAACATGGAGCAAAGGGAGCAATTAAAAATAATGTCCCATGGCGAGCCGTTGCTTGGAGATCAGCCCCGCGACGGCCCCGCTGCCAGGCTCCTGCCAAGCCATGCCTGGCTGCTTTGTCGGCAGACACCACTTGCTGCTTCCCCAAATGGAACAGCTCAGCCGTTGTCTTGATGTAAAGAGGAGGGATCCGGGGACATGGCCCCTCAGTGGGAATTAACAGCCCTCGGAGGGACAGAGGAAAACAGTGGGGGTGTTTTAAAGGTGAATCGTTTAGATGTAAAGCCTATGTTTTTTTTCTCCTCTGCCCACTTGTAACATTGGGGCCAAGTATTCACATGGTCCATATTGCAGGCAGGTTTTTCCAACAAATCCATGCAAATGCAAAGGCCTTTGCATGTCTGTTCCCCTTCCCAGCCCTACATGATACCTGGGAGTTTCAGTTCCTTGGGTCTGGTATGTACTTTCTTCCCCCAGGTCCTCAGGCCAAGCTTGCAAATTTCAGTGCCCTAGCTCAAGTGTGGGGTTAGTTTCAATAGGTGCAATTAAAAGAACCAGCTGAAAGGTGCACCTTTGAATGACTTACTCTACAGATCTTTTACTGTGACTTCCTAGAAGGACTTTCATGTACAGCTCAGTTCTGCAAGGTGCAGAGAACAAATGAGTTTTGGGGCACGCACTGCTCCCATTGACTTGAGCAGAAGCTGAAGCCCCTCTGTCCTGGAGGTGGGTGGGAGACAGTTTTCTTGTCCTGGGCAAATCAGATTTAAAAAAAAAAATCCCATCCCAAATCAGGACAAAAAGTCAATCTAAAATTTTTGCAAACAATCGGGGGGGGGGGGAATAGATCAGGTCTAACAAACATTGTTTTGATTGTCCTTTTTTAAATGTTTTACTTTACCTTAAATTTTGAAACAAAAAAATTGCTTTGAACCAAAAAAAAGAGTGGAAACTTTCATTTAGAAAACATTGAACTGACCCATTTCACCAATTTCAAAAAAGTTTCCCCAAAGAAAATCATTGGGAGAATTGTTGAAACGGTATCTTTCCTGTGAACAGTTTTGACAGAACAAAAATTCCCAGCCTGCCCCACTCCCTGCACCTGGCAAGATCAGACCCCTACTCTGGTAGGTTTCATGGTGAGTAAACATACCAGAGTGAACTATAAAACCCTCCTGAATGAGGTTGTGAATGGGGATGCAGAGCAGCAGTTTGTACAGTTTCACACACATGGAAAACAGGCAACCCAGCTGTGATCAAAGGCAGAACGGACCCTTGCTCCAAAAAACTCAGACGAAATTGTCTGGCAGTTTCCAAAGAGCTGGCTAACTTGCATGCTCTGGGCACTGCTGCCTTTCCAGCTCCTGAAACATGCCACAAAATGGTTTTCCTTGTTAGCTGTGGCTGAAGCATTCACATTTTGGACCCTGTCAAGCCTAGGAATGTTTTTTCTAAAAGTTTCCATTTGCTAAGAGCAGCTCAGGGTGTCGGCAGCATTGGGAGGAGAGCTAGCCGGAGACTGACAACTCCACTTCATGAGGTTTTGACATTTGGTTTTGTTCAGCATTGGAACAAAACCCAAACCCCTTGGAATGTTCTCAGCAAACGAAGTTGTCAAAGTGTCCACTTTGAAACTGAGAAGGTCAGGTTTTTAATTTGGGTGTCTATCTCCTGCTTTTCTGAAAGCGACTGGCAAGTCCGCCCTGCAGCTCAGAAAGCCATGTCAAAATTGCTACTGGTCTGCAAAACACCTTGGCTTTGAAACAGCAAATTTTGATGAAAAACCCTTTTAATAGAAAATGTTCTGGCTAGCTGTAATGGGGAGCCCCAAAACACAGGACACCCCATTTTCAGCACCATGTTCACTAACAATCCTCATCTTTCCCAGCCCCCATTATATAGTACTTGAGCATCTCTCAACTTTTCATGTATTTATCCTCACCACCCCTACTATTCTGCTCCTGTAACTGAGGAACAAAGAGGTTAAATGACTTGGCCAAGGTCATGCAGAGAATCTGTGTCAAAGGAGGGACTTAAATTCACTTTGCCTTTGGCTAGTGATCTAACCACTGAGCAGAACATGATGCCGAGTACAATGGCAGAAGCACTGGAACCCCAGGTCACAATGTGCAAAGCAAGGAGGCAGACTCAGCCCTGGGGCGCAGGGATCTGCCTCTGCAGGGTAGGCTTATTCTCTCAACTCTCTCCGCCTGCCCCCCTTCCATGCATACACAGTAGTAATTTTGGGCACCTCTGTTACAGATTTTTCCCTGTGTCCCCATACACCTCTGTGCAGCCCTGCTGTAGGCCCCAGAGAATGAAATGACAACATTCAAAGCTTGGGGCACTGTGTCATAATCTCTCCCTTTCAGCTAAACTGCCCCAGGTTATTTCTCTACCCAGGAAGCAGGGGAACTGAGCCCATTTCCCTGCCTGAAACCTGTCCGGAATGAAAGGCACTGTCAAAACCCCAGGGTCACCTTTTCAGTTGCAAAATTGCCATTTGGCTGAATTCTGCTGGGAAAAGGGGCGCGGGCGTGCACACACACAGAGAAAATTTCTGTGCTCCCCCAGCTCTGATGCCTCATGCATGGAACCAGAAAGTGCTGGAAATGGTACAAGGACACGTTCTCCCACAGACCCAGTCCATAGCCTATTGAGCCACTAGGCGCCTTCCACCGATTTCAGGGGGCTCCGGTTCACGCCCCACCACCCCGCCCAAGGAAGCTGTGCTAAGTTTGGAGAAGCATCCTCGCCTGATCCCTCCCATCCGTGCCCCTCACGAACGGGATGTCCCGGGGTAGGGCTGGTGCTCAGTAGATGTATCTCGGCATTAACCTCCCTCGCTGGAACACCACAGCAGCGTGTGCTTCAGCATGGGGTGGCCCTGCGAGCAGTTACCTGGGGTCCCGGCAGGGTCCAGTCTGTGCTACTGCGGCCTCCCTGCTCCAGGACCCAAGTTAGGCAGGGTGAAGGTAACTTGTGGGTGTCCACACGAGCTGCCATCACACCCCCCGTCCCAGAGTGGGAAGTTACAGTCCAGGCCTATAGCCAAACCCAGACACCTGATGGGAAGGGGAGGGATCCCTCAGAGTAGGGCACTGGTCATTGTTCTTTGTGGCTGTGGGCAGAAGGAGATATTGGTCTTCCAAGCTTCAGGTTTAATAAATCTCCAGCTGCTGGAGTAATTAAAAAAAACAAAACAAAAAAAAACCCGGTGCAAACCCTTGGTGCATCGTGTTCAAATCTAAATGGGGTAGTGACCGGCTCAGAACAGTCAGAGGCCTTTATAAAAAGCCACTTCTTCACGGTCTATACCCACCAGTCATTGCTAATCGCCTGCTCACTAAAAGCACCACGGGCAAAGGCGTGAGAACTAATTAATGCCCTCCCACAATCAGGGTGTTCTATCAACCCTGCTTGCTTCCTAATTAGCCTGGTGGGAAGAGGGATGAAACCTGCCCTCCTTAGTGACGAATTTTACTTGGGTTACCCCTAAAACTTCTTCGCACCATCTCTCCTGGGGCCTGATCCTGAGGTCAGGGGACATCTTTCCATGGACGTCAACATCCACTGGCTTGGACTCACCGGGATCGTATTCGGAGACAGCCTCAGACTCTGTTCTCCACCCCCCAGAGCTAACTACTGCTGGCTTCAGGGGGAATTAGATCAAGCCCATTCAGCTAGCGTAACCAGGAGCACAAGTGACCATTGGCCACATGCTGGGGTCAGAGGGGAAGACAATCCACTCACTATCTCTTCCAAGGCCAGCAGCACCAGTAGGTAGGCCTGGTCTTCCTGCAGAAGGAACAGAACAGGAAAAGACTCCCAGTGCAATTTCCCCTCTAGTCTCTTGGGGCCTGGTTCCTGCTCAGTGTCCACAAGTCCTGGGCAGAGCAGGCCCATTGAAAGAAAGGGTCATCTTGCTGACCCTTCCAGAGCCCAGTGTCGTTCCAGGTGTAGCCAATCAGAGCCCCTCACAGATGGCACCACCTCTGAGAGATGCTAGCAGGCTTCACCCGGGATAAAGAGTCTCCATTAATGCCAATAATGGGAGGTTTCCATGGTGTAATTTCACCTGGACCAGATCATACATTCCCATGAACCAGGCTCCTGAGCAGGAAGGAGACTCAACTGTCCCCCACTGCCACCTTAGAAACTCACCTCCCTCCACCCCTGAAAAAACAAACTGAGGCAAGCTTCATCTCAGTGACTGAGATTCTACTCATCCTGCTGCCAGGGGGATTTGCTCAGGGGTCTGATGGAATTTGACCCAAACCTCTCCCCATCCACCTGCAATGGATCCCCATGAGAAATTGCCCTGCACCCATGTGCTTCTTTCATTGGGGGCTGTCCCTAAACTATGTAACACATGGTGGGGTGAGTGGGTTCTTCAGTTTGCATGTTTGTTTCAGAGTTACAAGGGCCACGTCTTGAAAATCACCAACCGCGCTATGTAATTTATGGACAGCCCCTTGGGAGAATTCCTTCAGGAACTAAAAGTGGAGAGGGATCTTAATTTCCATCAGGGAGCTGCCCATGCTTCCTTCATGGGTATCATATAGAGAGTGCGGGCCCAACCCTGCAGATTTCCCACTGGCTCACTTACACTCTATGACTAATATTAGCATCCCCAGCCTTGCAGATCAGTCCCAGCATGGTTCTCGCACTACACATTGTCTAGATGGTCTCATTCCATCCCATCCCCATTGAGTCCTGCACAGGGACGCATTAGATGGTGGTCTATGAACAAAGGATGCTCCTAACTCACGAAACACCAGCTCCCCTCGGAAGATGCCACACATCTAAAAGCTGAACTGAAATGGCAAGCCAACACATAGGTGCGCACAACCTCCAGACAATGAATTATAAGCAACCCAATCTCCTAGCACTCCCCTCCTTCAGCCCCACTAAGGAAGAGAGACCAAGAGCCAGCACTACCCAAAGCCCACAGGTCTCATTCCTTCGGAGCGGCAGATTACTTCTCTGCAGCAGCAGCTGGATGCCAAACTCCAATCATGGGTCCATTCTTCTGTGTTTCAACCCAGACCTGCTCGAGTGGCCCAACTCCTAACCAGGTCAGCACGTCAGTTTGAAAGTTAGTGGTCCAATGGGGCCAACAAAAGGCAGCTTTCTGGTAGCCTGCAGGTTTAATTGAACTTGAATATTCAGCAATTCACCAACTCCCTGTTGGACTCAAAAGCTCTTGATATGCAGCCTCCCTTCTAATTCCTATCAATATCCCCAAGAGTTTTGCAGACTGCTCCAAAGGGGAATGCACATGGCTGTGCTCGGGGTGGGGGTAGGGTGATTTCTGAATCCTATTACAAAGCAAAAAACAATGACTTGTTAAATGATTTGTGTTTGTTGCAAATTATTTGAAAAATGAATAAATATGCCAGGAAGTCTCCTAGCCACCCTCATTAAAAATTATTTTAAGTAAAGAGAATGCACATCAATAAAGTCAGTGCATTAGTCTGTAAATGAATTAATTAGCATTTGATTACTAGGCATTACTCTCACTTAAAGGTTGGAGTGGCTGAGCAGTGAGTTATGCTGGCCATGGCAAGCGCTGGCTGACCCTCTGGATCTGTTCACTCTGATCCCAGGGATTCTGCGATCTGCTGTTAAACCGGGCTGGGGATTAGTGGAGTCACACACTGCTCTCAATAATGTGGCGGATTTAGTTTTATGAAGAGGTAATTTCTCCCCTCCCCCACCCCCACCCCCAAACACACACACACTTTTGTGCCTTTAAGCCGCTAGCTGCAAACCAAGAACCTTCTCATGAGATGACCCACAACGGACCCCCCAGCAACCCTACTCTAGGTGCATCACAGTTCACCCTGTCCTCGCACACTGCAATGAACGGGAATCTTCCCACTGATGTGAATGGAGTTTGGATTGGGCCCTGCGCAGCAGTTATCAAAGAGGGGCTAGGATAGTCTCCCCCAGATAAGGGCACCGTCCTGCATTCACCGAATTAGATGGGCCAGTCCTTACAAAGGGCCTGATCCTGAAGTGCACTTACTCATGCAAGTTAAGTAATAATAATGCCTCTTAAATGATGCTTTCATCCATACCTCTCAAAGTGCTTCATGTTGTACCGACAGGGAAACGGAGACACAAAGCAGGGAAGTGACTGGCCCCTGGCCACTCAGCAGATCCATGGTAGAGCTGGGAACAGAGCACTAGACCTGGGTTCTCTTGAGTAGCTGTCCCACTGGGCCAAACCCTGAAGTTTGCACATAGGCAAAGCTCCCACGGACTTAATTGTAACCTCCGCCTAAGTAAGGGCTCCAGCAATCAGCACCAACGGAAGCTTTACCGAAGTAAAGCATCAGAATCCAGCCTTCCTCTATTCCCTCCACAAGCTTAGAAGCAGTTCACAGTCCCAGCTCAATGTCCTGCTTTGCATGACCCCAGGCACCACCAGTGTCCCGCAGACAGACGGGGACATCTACTAAAAGAGGGAGACTTGCAACAAATCATCCAAAAGGAGGGGAGGCGGCCTGCATGGGGTGATTCTGCGCCACTGAAGTCAATGGGAATTTTCTCATTGATTTCTAGGAGCATCAAGCCCCTACTGTGCTTAGCTCTTTCTGAAATGGATCAGAAGAGGCAGCAGCTGCGCAAATTAACCCCCCTAAAGGTCTCAAGGCTGGGGTTGGGTTTTAGTTTTCTGGCAAGGGCGTCTTTGTTTTATTCCTTGGTTTTGTTTAAAAAAAAAAAATCACAAACTTGAAAGTCAGTAACAATCATATCAGTATAACGGGGGGCGGGCGGGCAGGGAAAAACATGCAAATATTGAACTATTCAAAACCATGCCTTGGGTAGATCCAAACTCATATTTACATACAGAAATAAAATACAGTGGGAACGATCAGCTTGGAATATAAATAGCTTACACTGAAATTTCTGCAGCTGCCATCTGCTGCGTAGTATCGGAAAGTAACATCGAACGCAGCCAAGGAAGGTTAATTAAAAAAAAGAAAAAGGAACAATGATCAGCGTGTGTGCATGCACATGTGTGTGCCCACATGTGCACGTGTGTGTGAGCAGGGTGGTGGGGATATTGGCTCATACAATCCCCACACACACACACAAAAAACTACACACATGCAGAGAACCTGATGCAACGTTCATATCACATAAAAGGACAAATAAGAAAGGTCTCTGTGTGGGGGAGGGGTTGTTTGGGCTAGGGAAAAACACACACACACTCTCTCTCTGCCTTCCTAGTTTTGCTGAATTCTAGTTCCAGAACCACAGAGAAAGGGAGGGAAGCAACAGGAGGTGGCAAAAGAAAACAGTTTGCTCCCCAATTTAAAAAAATTAATAAATAAAAAAAATAAAGAAACCAGGGACCCAGACTAGCACCCTTGTCTGGAGCCGGTGTCTGATTTCCCGGCACGCCAGCCCAGGGGAAAGGTGTTTGAGAAACACTGCAATAGCTTCCAGAGTCACAGATTGCACAGATTTCCCTGGACAAGACTGGCGAGATGCACACCCCCCCCCCTCCTCAGACCACTGTCTGATGCACCCCCCCCCGCCCCCAACCACTGACTTGATTATTCTAATCAGTCTGCAGCGACAGAGAAACAGAATCATAATGGGGTTGGGGTGGGGGAATTCCCACCGCTCTGGCTGTTTGTCAAGCCAGATTCTCGGTGCGTATCACATAATAAGCGGAGAGGGCTTGGTCCCGGTTTATCTATGGCCAAGTGAGCCGTCCCCACCAGTGGGTTTCTCCCCCATGCTTCTCTTCTGTGGATCTTCATGGTGTAACCCTGGTTGTCTCTGCTCCAGCAAAGCCATCTCCTACGCACTAGGAATCCGCCTGTGCTGAGGCCACTAACGAACCCAGAGGCCGTTCATGCAGCATCTTAACAAGCACAGCTCCTGCGCGAAGGTTGCTGCCCTCCCGACACAGGTTATAAGCCAAGAGGGAAAGGATGAGCCACACAAACATGGTGTGTTGTTCTCCCCTTCTGCACCTCCGGCCCTGCTGCATAGGGCGCTCAGAGACAAGGTCAGGCCAGGACCCAGTCGTTGCCTTTGATTTTGCACACTTCATTTCCCACCTCCTCCCGACAGTGGTCAGACCAGTTTGTGCAATGCTCAGAACCAGGTTCCCACCTCCCTGTGCGAGCCACTGTGGTGGTTACTGGCCCTGCTGCTCCCTGCAGTGGCTTGCTGCTGCTCTGGATAATCCCAAATGGTTATTAACACACCACAGTGTCCTTGCCACAAGGGAGAAGCCGGCTTGATGCTGAGAAAAGGACTGTTCTCCTGTGGGTGCATTCCCGCTAAGCGATGTGGAGGCAGCCTGGCAGGGGTTAAATACTGTTGCAGCTTTTAAACAAAGTAGATCAGACTGTCCCCCCTCCCACTTCTGCAGGGCGCAGAGATGAAGGAAGTGTGGGTGGGTGGGGGGGGGGTTTGGACAGTGCATCTTCTGGATGCCATAGCTACTTCTGGGAAGCCTCAAGTCAGCAGCCAGAGGCAAAAATCTTCTGGATCAGAGGGAAGCGTCTCCCATCTGTGGTGGAAGCAACCACTGCTCCAAGCTAGCCCCTTCCAGAGCTATAGAAGCCCCTTCCCCAGAGGAAGGAGAGCCCCCAGGGGCAGATCTATCTAAACTGCACTCTGGGGCTGGGGGAGGTAAAGCAGCCTCTCTAGTGCAAGAGCCTAATCCGAAGGCCATTGGGAAGATCCCCATGGACTTCGGAGCGGTCGCAGAGGGAGCTTTTCACATTGATTGGGCATTAAAAGCTGCCCCGGTAACCTCAGAGGGACCGAGTGATATTTTCATGCCTGGCACGCTGAGTCAGGCCAAAGGTCCATCTAGCCCAGTGTCCTGTCTTCTGACAGTGGCCAATGCCAGGTGCTTCAGAGGGAATGAACAGAACAGGTCATCATCAAGTGATCCATTCTGTCACCTATTCCCAGCCTCTGGCAAACAAAAAAGAATTTTTTAAGTGATAAATTTGAGGCTCATTTTATTGGTCTTCTGAGCCACTAGAGTCACAGCTGGGTCACGTCGTCAAGCTTTACTCCAACCACGAGGGCTAGAAACGTCTTTAAAAGCAAGCCAGCAAGCTGAAATTCTGATGCAATCCCCAGACTCCAGGAGCTGGAGCTTTAAGAGAGATCAATGTTGCGAAACTTGGCAGAGCCCTATCCAACAATCCCTGCCCTCTCTCTGCCTGTCAGCCAGCCAAGGAGGAGAGAAATTAGAGATCAAAGAGGCCAGTGGGGTCATCTTTTCCCGCCCCACCAGATAGCGCAGGGTTGTTCCCTAAAGCGTCCCTTCTCCTCATTACTGAGGAGGCTGCGCCCTGCTCATGCCTCAGAACCGGTCCTGACACAGCAGGGATTCAGCCTTGCCGTATCGTTCTCCCAGCTCTACATGCCATCAGCTGTGCCCACCACTTCCACCCCTGCCCCCATTCGGTAGGGCAGAGGGGGTCTTTGTGCTGCACTGCATCAGCCGGACCAACCCGCACACCTCACATCAAGCCTGAGCCTGACAGGAACGGCCTGCGAGGGGCCCCCCACAGCTCACTCAAAGGCAGCTGGGTCTTGGGACCCAGCGTGGAGATGAGAAACCGACTGGCAAGTGCTCCCAGGCAAGCAGGGGGGAGGGGAGGGGGAAGAAGGGATGGGTGCACAGGGATAACCCACCTCCCAGCAATGCCTTCAGCAGGGCCCCGGAGATGCCACTGGCATGCCTCATCCCCGCCACTTCTCTGAAGAACGTACAACTTGCCAGTCACTCACAGCCTCCTGAGGGGACGCACGGCAGTCACCACCTCCAGGCACGTCCACGCAGGGAACGATCAGCAAATGAGACCCATCCTGGGGGAGTCGGATGAGTCTTGTCCCTCTGCCACACACACACACACACACACACAAAAAGCCTGGGATGGACATGCCGTTACCCCAGGGGAGCATCCCACGCCCCTCATGGTGGCCTCTGATCCCCCCCACCCCTCCCTGCCCACCCCCTCCCAGCAGGGCAGGGGAGCGGCAGACGGGCTTACAAGAAGGGCAGCAGAGAGGTGAGCGGGAGCTCCCTCTCGCCCAGCAGCGTGTCCCGCTTGAGGCTGCTGCCCTTGTTGACCACCTTGACCTTGAGGGCCATCTTCTTGACGCTGCCGGCTCCCAGGCAGTCGAAGAAGAAGTCCTCGTTGAAGACGGGGCTGCGGCTGTTCTTGATGATGGTGCTGCGTTGCTTCTGCACCTTGCCCGGGTTGAGGCAGAGGGAGACGCAGCAGTTGATGGCCCGGGCGTCGCACAGCTTGTCGAACAGATCCTCGGCCGCGATGACCCGCACCCGCAGCCGGGCGTTGGCGGCGTCGTACTCGGCCGTGAGCCGCACGCTGCCCCCTTTGCTCAGCCGGATGGTGTGCTCCCTGGGCAGGCGGTCCGGCGAGTCCAAAGGCAGGAGGGACGGGGGCGGGGCGCCCCCCGCCGGGGGCGTGGGGCACCGAGCGCGCCGCTGCAAGCTGGGGCTGGTGTCAGCCGAGCTGTCGTCGGTGGAGAGGGAGCTGTTCCGGGCCACCGGGTGCTTGAGCTTGATGACCTTGGCCTGGCTGTCCTGGCTGAAGATTTTGAGCAGGGAGACGGAGCGGGACAGCAGCGGTGAGCTGAAGGGCGAAGACTCAGCCGAGGAGCAGGTGTCGCTTTCCCCGCCGCTGAAGTAGCGGTAGGGGTTCCTCAGGGACATGCCGATGTCGGAGGGGGTCAGGCGGGCGCTCTCCCCGTTCACCTTGCCCCCGGCTGCCCCCTTGCGTGGGGAGCTGGGCGAGGACGCCTGCGACTGGCACAGGCTGCCGTGCTCGCTGTGGAAGAGGGACTCCTTGCGCCGGGTGTGGGGGCTCTCCATGAGGGTGGCGAAGCCGTAGGAGGTCTGGGCCTTGGGCACGTAGGGGAGGGACATGGCCGTCTGGGCCTGGGGATCGGCATTGGTGCTGAAGTCCTCCTCCGAGGCCCACTCGTCGGCGCTCTCGATCTGGATGATGTGCCGGCTGGCGGCCTTCAGCAAGTTCTTGCTCTCTGAGGCAGCCTTGACCGGCAGGCGGGGGCTGCGCTGGGGCTTGCGGGCTGACAGGTTCTGCTCCGAGGCAGAGGTGCCAAGGTTGGGCTTGGCTTTCCCCTCTGCCCCCTCGGCTTCAGGCGGCACCGTTGTGAGCTTGGGCGGGATGAAGAAATCCGGGATCTTATCGGGGGTCAGCACATTGCTGTACAGGGGGCCCTTGGACTGCTTATCCCCCGAGTCGCTGGCCCGGGCAGCACCGTTCTCCACCGAGCCACGGATCCTCTCCAAGAGCCACATGCTGCTTCTCCTGGGCTGGGGGGAGGGAAGAAGCCAAGGAGGGTGGAGTGGGGTTTAGACCCCCCTGTCACTCACCCTCTGTAAGATAAACAAGCAAAGCCCAAGGGGCTCATCACGCCCAGGGTCAGAAACAGAGTCAAGGGTCACAGGGGGTGGGAGGGTCTGGAATGGCAAATAGTTGGGGCCCCCCTTCTGTGGGGCTCAGGGGGGATTGGAGCCTTACTATGGGGCTCGGGGGGGGGTTGGGCCCCCACCCTTCTGTTGGGTTCAGGGGGATTGGAGCCCTTACTATGGGCCTCAGGGGGAATTGGGGCCCCCATCCCTCTGTGGGGCTGGGGAGAATTTGGGTCCTTATAATGAAAAGGAGGACTTGTGGCACCTTAGAGACTAACCAATTTATTTGAGCATGAGCTTTCCTGTGGAAACTGCAGCAGACTTTATATAGCCCAACTTGATTATCATGCACATTGTGTAAAGAGTTGTCACTTTGGATGGGCTATCACCAGCAGGAGAGTGAATTTGTGTGGGGGGGGTGGAGGGTGAGAAAACCTGGATTTGTGCTGGAAATGGCCCAACCTGATGATCACTTTAGATAAACTATTACCAGCAGGACAGTGGGGTGGGAGGAGGTATTGTTTCATATTCTCTGTGTATATATAAAGTCTGCTGCAGTTTCCACGGTATGCATCCGATGAAGTGAGCTGTAGCTCACGAAAGCTGATGCTCAAATAAATTGGTTAGTCTCTAAGGTGCCACAAGTCCTCCTTTTCTTGCTGCGAATACAGACTAACACGGCTGTTACTCTGAAACCGGTCCTTACAATGGGGCTCAGGGGGGATTTCCCCCCCACTCTTCCACAGGGTTATGGGGGGTTGGAGCTTGAGTCGGGGGGATTGGCACCGCCCCTTTTGTGGGGCTCCAGGGGGGATTGGGGGCCCGTATCTGTGAGGTGCGGGGGAAGGGGATTGCCCCCTCCCTGGGAGGTCTGGGAAGGTCGGTGTATCTGCCAGCCCTACCTTGCTGCAGGGGGCTGGAATTCAGAGCGGGTTTGGGGCGCCCCCCCATCTCCTCCCAATCACCCCGATCCAACCTGCTGCTTCACCACCACCCCCCGCTCCGAGCAAACCTGCCACGACTCGCCCGAGCCGCGGTATTTCCCCGGCCAACTTCTGGGCCCGGCCGGCCGAGCGGAGCCGTCTGGAGCCAGTGGCTCCCGGCCGCCCTGAGTCACTCGCCCAGCCCTGGCTGCAGCCCGCGGGGTCTATCAACCAACCCTCCCCCGAGCTCTGCAAACACTTCGCTGGCTGCAGAGTCCGCTCGGGGGTGGGGCGGGGGTGTCCAGCCCCCCTTGGCCACTGGGTCCCCCCCCCAATCTGACCTGGATTTGAAATCCATCCCCCCACCCCCAGCCCCAGCGCATTAGCGCTCCCGCCGCCACCTGCCAGCCCCGGGGCCACCAGCACCCATAGGACCGACAGACGCAGTTAACTTCTCTCCGCTGCAGAGCCCCGGCTCCCGGGAATGTCGCGCGTCACCTCCCCCCGGCCGGGCTGAGCCGGGCCGAGCCGAGCCAGCCGCCGAAAATCGATTCCCCCCGGCGGAGGGAAACAAGCAGCATCCGCAGCGCCCAGCCCCCCGGGGAGGGAGGCCGGGCCCAGCCGCGCTTCTGCTCTGCCCTCGGGGCCACTCGCCAGCCGCTGGCCCCCTCCAGGGGCGCCCGGAGCGCCTGGGATCGCCCCCGCTTCCCACCCGCCTGCCTGGCCCCGCCGCGGGCAGCCAGCGAGGGCGCACCGGGCTCGCCTCGTGGCCGGTGATCTCCTGGCGGAGACGGGGCATTTGAGCGCACGCCGGTCAGTTGCGGAGGGGCCAGCCTGGGATAGGGGTCCCCGCTCCCCCACCTTGCAGCCGTGCCCCCGGCTCCACCACGGGCGTGAAGTTTTCAGGCGGGCACCTGTGGCTGGCGTCCCGCGGGCGCAGGGGGCTGCGGGCGGCTCCTGGCCGGCCTCCAACTAACTTCTTTGGGCGGGGGGGAAGAAGAGCAGGACGGCTCCCCTGTAACCCTCCTGTTCCGGATGCTACGAAGGAAAGATACCCCGCGCAATTACGCCATCTGGGTTTTGCTAGGGCTGGTTCGCGTTGAGGGGCCCCCAGGCGCGCCCCCCCCCCAGACCTGCGAGCAATGAACCCCAGCTGCGGGGGGGGGCGCCCCCCAGACCGGCACGCAGCGCACACCCCCGGCTGCCTACCTGCCGGCGGGGGATCCGCAAGCCGAGCCAGAGGGGGGGAGGCAGCCGGTCCGCGGCTGGCTCGGGGCTAGGAATGAGGTGCCCGAGCCCCGCCGCTTCCTTTTATACCCGCTCTCCTGCCACAATTCATTCATTACGGGCGCCAGAAACCTCCCCAACACAGACCTCAGCAACCGAGCCGTATTCCTCCTAACACAGCTGCCCCCGGCTTTTCCGGCTGCTCCTGCGCCTCGCCCCGCGCTCCAGCGCGCAGCTGGCGTTCGGCTGGCACAGAGCTCCTCGCTCCCGCTGGCTGCGCGCAATGGCCCGGCTGAGGGGGCTAGAGGAGAGACACCGCCTGCAACCGGGGGCCGCTGCTGCCTCGCCTGCTTTTCCTTCTCCTCCCAGGCAATTGCAGCTTTCCCCAGGGCCTGGGGGGTGGGCAGAGTCCTTTCCTAAGGGCCAGGCGAGGTCCTGGGGCTAAGCAGATCTCCTGCTGCGGGAAGAATTTGGTGGGACCCTTCTCCTCTGTGTGTGGACAGCATTGTGCAGAGGGCCAGGTGCCTGAAGGGAGTCTCATCTTCCCCTGATGCACCGGGTGTTGGCCACTGTCTGAGGTCAGGCACAGAACTTGTCAGCCCAAGGATCCTGCCCAAGCCTAGCTCATCTCAGCCCCTGTGCCCCATTCTCTCTCTCGGGCTGGTAGATGGATTCGCAGCTCCGGGCTGGGATGGATTCGCAGCGGTGCAAATCAGACAAGAGCCAGGCCCCCGCGATCTAGCAGCGCTCTGAAGAAGAGAGCAGAAGGATGACCGCATGGGTTTAGGAGTCGGGGACTCCGAAGTTCCGTTCCCAGCTCTGCTACTGGCTCCCTGTGTGACCTCGGCCAAGTCACTTACCTTCCCTGTGCTTCAGTTTCCCCATCTGCAACATGGAGCTAATGAATCTTGTCTTCCTCGTTGCCGGTCTTGGAGGCTTTTGCACAGTTCCCCTCCCTCCCATCCCGAATTCCTAGTAAGGCCGGGACACCCAGGTCCTTTAGACACGTGGAATAGACAGGCGAGACAGGATTCGCCTTCCTGGGTTTCAATAAAGGAGTCGTAGGAGCAGATTTGGAGACAGGCATTCTGGGCCCAGGGCCCTGGAATCTGCAATCTGTGTCTACTGAATTCAATGGTTTCAGAGTGGTAGCTAGCTCAGTAAGTACTAATTAACGTAAGGGCTTTGTTAAAGCCTCACCTGAAAACCCCCCCTTCCCCCTGCTTGCCATGCACCGAAACCGAGACACATCCAAAGCAGCTCTGGCACGGGTACCTAAGGGTGCTCCATGGGAGGGAAGTGTCATATCCCCCGCCAAGCACTTCAGCTCACCAGAGTACTTCACAAAAGTCAATAGTCCTCCAAAGACCAGGCATCAAAGCTCAAGTACTTGCAGAGTGTAAGTGGTTTGATATTGTAGATGGCAGAACGGGGTGGGGAAGAGGACGGTGCTGCATGTGATACATTTCGCTAATGTCCAGCAAGAATCACCCTGGGAGGGGACAGGTGTCAGGAGGGCGGGGGGGGGGGTCTTGATAGGTTTGCTGGGGTAAATACCACACGGATCCTTTGTGTTTCAAGATGGAATAAGGGGACAAAGAGCAGGGCTTTGCGTGTCTTTTTAAATCAAGATAATCGATGTAACGCTGATAAAAATGGACCAAATCTACCATCCTGGAGAGGGAAGGTCTTGGTACAGCTGGGGCAGTACCAGAGCAAGATGCCCTGCCCACACTGCAGGGCAGAGAGCCTCCCGAGGGCTGCAAGAAGCATGCCACTCACTCCTTAGCCTCGCCACTGAGGCTGCCAGTTGCAGGCAGGGCTGGGTGATGTCCATCAGCAAATGGATCAAGGCCCAGCAAACTCATTTCACGTAGGCCACCCACCAGCCAACTCGCGTCACTCACTGGCTGCAAACTGGGCTAACCCGGATAGTGCAGACAGGGCCTAGGCTGCATTATGGAAGATTTCGTCTTCTTCTGGCATATGTGGCCTCTTTGGCAGACAGGCTGCTGGGTGAGATGGCCCGTGGGTAACATCAATTTTCAAAACAGGCTCCAAAAGTGAGCCTAGCTATTTGTCACGACTAGGAGTGGGTAGTCTGACCTAGTGGTCAGAGCAGAAGTCAGCTACCAGGAGGTCAGAGTCCAAGATAGGCCAGAGGGCAAACTGCAAGTGGCGTGTCAGGAGTTAGGCAGGGTCAGGTTACCAGGAGAACAGAAGCAGGAGACAACTTGAGAGCAGAACCACGGCTTGATAACCAGAGTCAGGCCTGCTCAGGATACCAGGAAGTCAAGCCGCAGGAGCGGGAAGCGCAAGGCACACGGCCCTGAGCAAGGTGGATCCCAGTTGCATGTACAATCTCCTCTTCATATGCTGGGTCTAAAGAGGGGCTGTGAGCCAATCAGGGCCCCCAGTGTTCGGCCAATCAGCTCCCAGGACTGGGGTCCACTGTCGGAGTTCAGCTCCTATTGAGACAACAGTTAGCAGGTCTCTGGGTGCCCCGATGGAGCCTGCTAATGCCAAAGCACCCTGTGGACCAGCATTCGAGACCTATGGTTCCTGACCCAATCACAGGCCAATGAGCCTAACTTCAGTACCAAGCAAACTGGCAGAAACTTTAGTAAAGATCAGACCCCGAGATGAAGAGTCAACAGGGCTTTTGTAAAGGGAAATCATGTCTCACCTATACAGGAGAATTCTTTGAGGGTGACAAGCATGTGAACAAAGGTGACGCACTGGATGTAGTGTACTTGGACTTTGAGAAAGCCTTTGACAAGGTCCCACACCAAAGGCAAGATCTTAAGCAAAGTGAGCAGTCATGGGGTAAGAGGGAAGGTCTTTCATGATCAGTAACTGTTTAAAAGGCAGAAAACAAAGGGGAGGAATAAATGATCAGTTTTCACAATGGAAAGTGGTAACTAGTGGCATCTCCCAAGGATCTGTGCTGTTCAAGTCAACATATTCATAAATGATCTGGAAAAGCAGGTGAACAGTGAGGTGGCAAAATTTGCAGATGATACTAAATCACTCAAAAATAGTTATGTCCAAAGCTGATTGCAAAGAGTACTAAAGGGACCTCACGAAACTGGGTGACTGGGCAACAAAATGGCAGATGAAATTCATTATGGATAAATGCAAAGTAATGCACATTGGAAAAACATAATCCCAACTATACATATACAATGATGGGGTTTAAATTGGTTGTTTCCACTCAAGAAAGAGATCTTGGAGTCATCGTGGATAGCTCTCTGAAAACATCTTTTCAGTGTGCAGTGGCAGTCAAAAACACTAACAGAAGGAATCGATAATAAGACAGGAAATATCACAATGCCACTATATAAATCCATGGTGTGCCCACAGCTTGAATACTGTGTGCAGATCTGATCACCCCATTTTAAAAAGGGAAAGGTACAGAGAAGGGCAACAAAAATGAGTAGAGGAATGGAACAACTTCCGTTCGAGGAGAGATTAAAAAGATTTGGACTGTTCATCTTAGAAAAAAGTTGACTAGAGGGGGATATGCTAAAGATGTGTAAAATCATGAATGGCTGGAGAAAGTCAGGAGAGAAGTGTTATTTACCCCTTCACCTAACACAAGAACCAGGGCTCATGCAATGAAATTAATAGGCAGCAGGTTTAAAACAAACATCAGGAAGTATTTCTTCACACAACGCACAGTCAACCTGTGGAACTCCTTGCCAAGGGATGTGGTGAAGGCCAAAAATATGACTGGATTCAAAAAAGAACTAGGTAAGTTATTGGAGGATAGGTCCATCAATGGTTATTAGCCAAGATGGTCAGGGACACAGCCCCATGCTTTGGGTGTCGCTAAACCTCTGACTGCCAGAAGCTGGGAGTGGATGACAGGGGATTGCCCTGTTCTGTTCATTCTCTGTGAAGCACTGACAGGACACTGGGCTAGATAGACCATTGGCCTGACCCAGTATGGGCGTTCTTATGTCTAATACAGAAGGGAAAGTTCTGTGTTCTTGTGCTGAATCAGCCAGGAGTTGTTCTCTGCTTCCTCCAGGCTCTTCAATATATTGCATTAGGTCAGGGATACCGTAATTACTCCTCTCCTTGCAGCAGCATGGCTGAACGGTGCATTTTATCATCCACGCCTCGGGTATAGGTAGATTAAGGCTAAACATGGGCTGGATGAGTCAACAGAATCCTCCACATAAATCTCTCGGAGCTACCAGACCAGCCTTCCATTCTCCCTTCTAGCCTGCCAGCAGCAAGATGGACGGAACCAGGGACCCAAGCCTGTGAGGCGCTGGGCACCTCCTGCAATGTTCAGAGCACCCTGCCCTCCCCTTGAAGCCTCCGAAAATTGAAGGCACCCAGCACCTTGCAGATCTGGGCTCCAAATCAGCCCATATGTGTCTGTGGGTCAGGGTGAACCAAGGCTGTTCACATCCCTGAGGGACCCATGGGCCTTAGACCACACCCACCCCTCAGGAAAGCAGTTTCCCCTCCTCTTTTCTTCCCTGCACAAGTTATTTTGATCGGTGAACAGCTCCCACACCCCCCTGCCCCCAACATCTCCTGAAAGCGAGCTGCTCGCTCTATAGAAGAGCAAACTTGGGTGATGATTTATGAGGTGTCTTAGCACATTGTGCCGCATGACGGCGGAACAAGACTTAACGAGCCGCAGACCTTTAACACAAACAACAGGACGGGATTTGTGCTCTTTCCCCGGTGTATGTGAAGATCCTTTGCCACCTAATTGGCAGCCAGCAGCCAGGAGACGTCTCTGGGAGAAGGATTCAGCTGAGAGCCAGGTGCCATTATTTTGGCAAATAGTAAATTTGCTGAAAAATACCTGTTGGGGGCATTTAAACCGATCTGCGAGGCTTCCGCTGGAAATAAACAGAAATGGTTTCCTGGAAAAGTAGAAACGGTTCATTTCAGCCATTTCAAAATGTCCGTTTGTTTAGGATTGTAGCTAATTTTCGATAGCAAGAAAGGGTGAAAACACCTCAAAAGACCCAAAACTAATTGAACCGTTTCATTTTAGGCCTTGTGCCCCAGTCATGCAGACAGTCAGTGCATCATTCCTGACACCCCCGCCCCGATCTGTGGCTCAGTGCTTGTGCCACAAATCCTCCTTTTCTTTTTGTGGATACAGACTAACACGGCTGCTACTCTGAAACCACACAGTCTGGTTTCCCAGCTCCCACAGACCTCAGAGTTACGAACACCAGAGTGAAGAATTGACCGGCCAACCACACACCTCATTTGGAACTGGAAGTACACAAGCAAGCAGCAGCCGAGGCACTCCCCCGCCCCCCCGAAAAAGCAAATACCATGTTAAACATAACCTAGTAAAGGGAAAGAGCATTTTTCTTCTGCATAGTAAAGTTTCAAAGCTGTGTTCAGTCACTGTTCAGCTGTAAACTTTTTAAAGAACAACCATAAAGTTTTGTTCAGAGTTACAAACAACCTCCGGTCCGGAGGGTTTCGTAATGCTGAGGTTCTGCCACTGTGTGTTCAGGACTGCTTTGCAGGTGTGTGTGACTGGTGGGGTGACCACACAGTGCGGAGTCCAACCTGGTGCGGGAGGGTATGAGGGGAGGGGTTGCTGTGGCCAGATGGGAGGGGTCTCAGGCGGGCAAGCTGGGGATATCATGGAGATGCTGTGTCAGGGCCGGGGGAAAGAGAGAGAATCCCCTAAAACCTACTGCAGAGCCAGCCTTGGACTCTGCTGCAGGCAGTACGGTAGCGCGTGGCTGGAGGGGAGAGAGAGAGGGGCGGATCAGGAGGGGAGGGGAGGCCAAAGGAAAGGAGGGAAATTAACAAAAGGCTGCTGTTTGCCTTTTCTCAGCCTGTGCAGGGAAGAAGGCAAATAAAGCACAGAAATGGTTGAGTTCCCCTGAGATAAACAAAGAGCATTGGACATGGTCCAACCCTACCCATCTCCACAGCCGGTGCAGAGCCAGCAGTCAATGGGGCACACAGAGAGGGGGCAGAGCTCCCACAGAAACTGACCTCCAGCTCTCTGGGTGATGAGCGTGCCAGGTCTCAGCTCCTCGCTCAGGAAAGGGGGATCAAGTAAAAGGGGGTGGCCATGAGGCAGGAGGCTGGCTACAGATTCTGAGTTAAAGTGAAAACCAGACTAGTGGGTGGGGACTGGGGAACCCCGGGAACTGAGTGTGCCAGTTCTCAGCAAGGGAAGCTGCAGGCAGGTATCCACACAGTCAACTCTGGGAGCGTTGGGGAGATGTGTTTATAGACAGAGATTCACAACCAGAGATGGGAGCAGGAAGGTTCTTGGAAGCCCCACTGACTCCATGCACCGAGTGTGTCAATTCTCAGCCAGGGGGAGGGACTCAGAACCAGCTGCACACCAGATTCCATTTCTTTCTCTCCTAGCCTACCTGTGCCTGGTGCATTGCTAGGAAACACAGGTTTGAAGAGGGATCCTTTCTCTCCTGCCTCTTAACATCTCTCAGACCTCTAGAGAACCTCTCCTGAGTGGAATTAAAAAGAACAATTGCCCGAGGGTCTCTTTCTTTCACTCGCAGTTCTGGTGCCTTTTCTTTGCACTGATCCGTGCGCCGCCTTCTTAGGCTCCGGTATTACTAGCGGGGAAGCTATTTCTGTGCCTAGGAAATGGCAAATTCTATTTAACTTGCCATTGTTCCCAGCACAATAACAAAGGCAAGGTGTGCGAGAACAAAGTAGCAGGGTAAATAGAAACAGGGAAACGCAGCTCAGCAGCAGAACCTTGCCATCACTGCTCGGCACAGGCGTGGGAGCTGGGGAGCTCTGGCGTGCGGGGGGGGGGGGGGGGGGTGTTACCACGTCCGAGCTCTGCTCAGCTTTTCCACCAGCTTGCTAAGCTCTCTGGACGGTCGCACAGAACGTTTACTGAGGATGGCTGACCCCTGGGAGGCCTGTCAGTGGTTTGGAGACATGGGCCTGGCACTCCCGTTTACGTGCCCATGGGATGCAGATATCTAAGGGGCAAATCATGCACTGCAGCCACAGATGCATGGGCAAGGATCGGGGCCACCAAAATCTGAGCACCCCACTCGGCTGGCAGCGGGTGAGGAGCAGGGCCACTGAGATCTGAGCACCCCACTAGGCTGGCAGCGGGCAAGGGCAGTGGCTATTGGCCCAAGATGCATCCTGTGGATGCAGGGGGAGGAGAAACTGCATTGATAACTGGGTTGGGCTGCATACCCCTCACAGGTAATGAAAGAGTTAACTAGAGACAGAGCAATCAGGGCCCCTGGCTGCACTGGCAGGTGGGGCAGGCCCCTCTGAAGGTGAAGCCCAGCTGGGTGGTGAGCCTAAGGAGAGGGAGCCCAGATCAGGAGGCTGGAGGGAGAGAGAAGAATGCTGGGTCCTTCTCTGCTTGCTAAGGACAGGAGGAAAGGCCTGGAGAGAGGCAGATGTGCAGCATGTCTGGGAAAGGCCCTGAAGGAAGGCCAAGGTAAGATGAAATCCAGGGAGCAGTGAGGAGTCAAGGGAGCAGACCTTAGCTGCTCACAGCAGGGTCCCTGGACTGGAACCCAGGTGAGAGGAAGGATCTGGGTTTCCCTGCTGAGTTTGGAGCTGGGCCTTCAGAGAGAAAGCCCTAGGAATGAGACCTCGCACAAGAGCAGGGGGACGTCCTGCAGAGCCTGAGAAGGGGGGAAGAGTCGGGGGGAGGGAGCCTGGGTAGCGGGTGCAGAATTATGTTTTATCTGAGTTTAGTTTACTGGACTCTTTGTTTGCCCAGGAAGGGGCAGGAGAGAATGTGAATTGGCTGGAGAGCAAGGTCATCATGAGAAGAGGCTGGGCTGGAGGGGCTGTTGGTGGGACCACCAGGGAGGAGATCCTGCTACCCCACAGCCAGCCATGAGGGGGGGCGCATCAGCAAGTAACTCCACTCCAGTAACACTCCAGAACGGATCTGAATTTGGTGTCGTGCAGTCTGGCTGATGCAATGCTCCGAGCCACTAAGGGAGTTGTGTCTGGTACACCTAGATGACACAACTGTGACTGGCTATTCTTTGCATTCACGGATAAGGAGCCGTCTTTGGACCAGTGCAGAGTGCTGGTGTTGTAACCCACACACCGCCCAAGTGTGGTGTTCTGTTCCATCTAGTGGCACCAAGACCACTTAGAGATTAATGAGCCTGCTACAGCCTTAGTTAAGAGCCCTGTGACCTTCAGCTCATCCACTAAGCTCCAGAGATCCCAGGTTCAATCCTACCCAGTGGGTTCTGTCAGACCGATAGCTGAAGCATGTGAAACAGCTTGCCCCCCAAACGACTCCTTGTCCGGGGAAGCTGGGGGGAAATGCAGGCGTCACAAGGTCTCGCAGACTCAAGGCGGGCACGCCAGCACCGGCGGGTGGTTGTGGAGTGATTCTCAAAGAGGGAGAAGCCGTTGGATGCCTGGGGCCTGGCAGGCGTTAGGACCAGCGAGGCTGAGAGTCTGTTTTACAACCGCTAAATCCATGGATTAGGAAAGGGAAACCAGCAATGCCCTCAGTTAGTATCAGAGCCCTGAATTTAGCCCTGTGATAATGGTTGGGGGTACTTGTTCATTAACCAGCCAAGTAGCAGAAGACAGAATAGGAGACTCAGTTGCTGGTGATTTGAGTTTTACCAGTTCTTTCATGTAACTGAAAAATTCCCAGGTTTTACAAAAGCAATTATTTGTTTTTTACTGATTTTTTTTCCCCCCCACCTGAATTCTGGACCACACAAGTACATGACACTACTCAGTATGTTAAATTAATCCAATCCGTTCCACTGGGTAAACCAGCAGGTCGCAAACTGTGGGCCGGGACCCCAAAGTGGGCCGGGACCCTGTTTTAGTAGGGTTGCCTGGCCTGGCTTAGACTTGCTGAGGCCCAGGGCCGAAGCTGAAGACCTGAGCCCCACCACCTAGGGCTGAAGCCTGAGGGCTTCTGCTCTGGGTGGCAGGGCTTAGGTTACAGGCCCCCTGCCTGGGTCTGAAGGTGGGCTTCAGTTTTGCCCCTCCCATATTTGTTGCACAGGGTGGTGGGGTTTGGGCTTTGGCCCCTCATCCTAGACTGCGGGGCTTGGGCGGACTCAGGCTTCCACCGCCGCCCCCCATTCGGACTGCTGGGGTCATGTAGTAATTTTTGTTGTCAGAAGGGGATCGCAGTGCGATGAAGTTTGAAAATCCCTGGGCTAGCCTAATTGATTATTAATTTAATACCGCTAAGTGCGAATGTTACTCTGTTAAAGTAAGGCCGTGTAGTACGAGATATGCATGTACAAGCACATGCATATGGGTATGTACCATTATGAGCAATGCATGAAATAAACCACAGCCATAAGCCACTTTGACTGTCAGTGCTCTGACTTTTCTCCATTTGCTGCTTTTCTCTGTCCTTCCGTCCCGCCGTATTAACCCCAGTATTTACCCAGAAAACGTTGACGTTATTTTTTTTGCACCGATTCTCACCCGTCTTTTAATATTTATACTAAGCCCAATAATTTCCTGGGAAACATTCAACAAAATAACAACGGACAATGAAGGGCCTGGCTTACTGGTAACTCCGTTTGCCGGTTCCTTGCCTTCCCCAACAGTGCGGGAGTCGTGAGCAGGCAGCGTTCTGATACCATCTGCTGGTAGCAAGGCAGCAATGTGATCTACCACCGATCCCACAAGTCGCGGCCTGATCACCCTCCCTCAGTTAGAACAACTTCAGAGCTCCAGACGAAGGCTAGCAAGAGAAATACTAAAGCTTATGCTCAAATAAATTTGTTAGTCTCTAAGGTGCCACAAGTCCTCCTGTTCTTTTTACTAAACAAGCAGCCGCTCATGACACGGAGGGGAGGAGGGCAGGATGGAGAATGGGACACTAGGACCAACAGATTTATCAGTAAGTAATATTCCCTTGTGCCTCTCTTCTCCCATCCCACAACATCAGCTTCTTGGATAGACTGCTGATGTAGCTAGCAGTATCTGTCCAGGGGCAGTGCTATGTTACTGGCCACTAGCAGGGTCCTACAGCCAAAGGGGCAACCTGAGAAGCAGAACGGCCCTAGCTGACAATGTCATATGACTCGCAGTGTTGCCAGTTCATGGTTTAATTCTTGTGATATTTGGTGCTTTTCTTCAAGCCTCAGCTCCTGGAATCCTGGGATGAGGTGAGACTCTCAGGCATTTTCTTTTTTAACGAAGAAGATAATAGGCCTTGTTTTCAAGCTTTTCTTGGATGCCACATCAACCGGAAAGGCTACGACACTGGCAGACAAATTCAAAGAACCCCAAAGTTGCCATTTTGAAATTTCATGATTTTTCAGCCAATCCCATGATTTGGGGGGGGGGGGGGGGACTCATGATTTCGAAAGGTTTGGGGTTGACGATACTAGGAGGGGGTGACGACCATGTCACCACCATCTTACATACCTTGGGCATGAAGAGGTGATTTCTGTCACAAGTGACAAGATGAGAAGAAGGCAACTGGCCTGCTCATGAGCTGTGCTAATGCAGTGGAAGACCCAGCTAGCCAGGGTGACTTTAGCTGTAGCTTTGGCCTTGTATCCCTCAAAAAAGAGAGTTGCTTTGACTTTCTAAATTCTTGAGAAAGACAGAACTTGAGAACGTGCCTTGCCTCCATCCCCCCAACGCAGCCTGTTGTCCTAGGAGGGATACCAGGTAACAGTTCAGAGAGAGAGGAAGAACAATGGGTTAATTCAGATGGAATTTGGAATTCAAAGATTGTCAGGTGCTCAGATACTACGGTGATGGGCACCAAGATATGTACCAAAGATAGATGGTTGTGTTGGGGGATAAATAGATGGGTAACAAAACTGAAGAGGAAGCTGGGGAGGGTGGCATGGGAAACGGGACTCTGGCCCAACTCGGTGCTAGTCAGCCTCTACCAACTCTCTGCTAAGTGTCATGAATGCAATGTTGTCAGCCCAAGTCTGCAGCCAGCTTGAGATAATAGCTCTGAGAGGTGTGAACTGTCCCAGTCATCTCAGTGGGGTGTTAACTCTGAGATGACTCTATTTTACAATTAGTGTTATTAACCATTTAACTGCTGATAATTCGAGCAAAATTATACAGCTAATGTGCTTAGTCCATCATCCCAGATGGACTCTCATGCCTCCCCAGCTGTCAAAGACCCCAACATCCCTTGTATCCAGCATCAAAAACCTCTAGCTTCACCCCTTCCCCCTCCCTCCACAAGTACGTCTACCATGCATCTATGGCCTGTCAGTAAAAAAACCTCTGGCAGATCAAAAATGAAGATGTGCAGAGAGCATAAAATAAATTGAATTGAATAGCAAAGTACTCCCGAGGCTGCTGCCTCGATTGCATTATTCAGGTCCATGTTTAACTCCATAAAAGCCCCCATTTTTTTAATTGAATTAGGGCTGCCACAGGATTTCCTGTCTGTCTCATCAGGGGTGCTGCCGTATCCAGGGATGCTGCTGAAGAATTTAAGTACATCTTTCCCTGGAACCTGGCTAAGTGATTCATAGATGGTGACGATCATTATGATTCTCTAGTCTGACCTGCCGCACAACACAAGACTAAATATGCCATGGCCTCAGTCGGGAGTCAAACCTGGGTTAACGTCTCGGAGGTAGTTAGAAGCCTCCCTGAGGATCAGACCCTTAGGGCTTAAGGTCCAGTGCTGGATCCTCACTGATGACCTAGGTGTCTGTATATAACCTGCACACTCTCACATGGGAACTACAGGGGCAGAAAAACATAGAGCCAGTTAGTCCGTTTCTGTAAATAAAAAGCACCGTCATAAATCCCCAAATCCCTTCTTGGGACAAATAAAGAAATCAGCTTTATTTTGAGCAGATCCTTAGTTCTCAGCTTCTCTGTCAGTTTCACAATAGAGCAGCAAAACCCTGGAGAGCATGTGTCAGGGTATCATGGCCCCAGGCTTCAAACACACAGGCCACGCAACTTCAGTATTGGCCCCCGCAAAAAAACTCCAAAAGGATGAGACAGACCAAACCAGGACTGGACACTGGATTATTGAAACGCTACAAGTAAGAGGCTCTCTCTCCTGAGGTTTGAAGCCTGGCTTGGCAGAGCTGAGAGATGCATCTAAGCTACCACACTTTTAGGTGCTTATTCATCTCCAACATATCCCACTAACTCTCTTCGTTACTCCTTCCCAAACTGATTTGGGTTACACAGATGGAGGCAGAATAACCCTGGCAGAGGCAGGCCTATTGTGAAGCAATTAATCCCTTTAAAAAAAAAAAAAAAAAAACCTCTCTCAAGCATCAGATCACAGCATCCCTAGAAGTCGAAAGGTCCGTGCTGCTCAGACCCAGCAGTAATGGGTGTAAGACAGAGGCTTTCTTTCCAGCGGTGACAGAAGAAAGTGCGTCTCTAGCAGCCTTTTCATGCCTCTGCTATAGAGGGACGATGCAATTATCTCTGCAGATGCATTACGATACTGCAAAAAATAGAACCCGAGATGGAAACGGCTCATCCCCGCTTGTATTCAGCGATCGATGGAAAATGACCTGTTCGTTAGTTTATTCATCGACTCTTATAACGTCTAGCTCTGCTGAGCACCGGATGCTTCCCCAAAGGGTGTTTTATTGACTCAGCGCCCCTGGCCTGGGGGAGTCCGTCCTCTCCCCACCCATGGTAAAACAAAGAGAGGGATTTCTTCAGCAGCAGCTTGCGATTCTGCATTCAGGTAGCTATTGTTATTATTTTATTTTTTTATTAAAGGGAGTATTATTAACCCCCTTTGATCACTGAGGCACACAGAGAGAAAGTGGCATGGCCAAGGCCTTAAAGGGGGTCAGTAGCAGAGCCAAGCATAGAACTCAGCTCTCCTGAGCCTTCACTACATCCATCCTTCCTCTCATCAGCTGATTGGCCTGGTGCTCCAAATGCTGCCTGCAGTTTGCAATGAACTAGACTCATGAGACTGGGAGCCGGATCAAAACCTTTGAAAATCAGGGCCTAAAAGTTCATCTGGAAGGTGCAACAGATGAGGTGGAGTGGAGGGAGGGGGATTCAGACATACTCACGTGGCTTTGGAAGCACACACACGCACTCCTCCCAATTTCCCTGGACAACAGCCACCTGGCACTACCCGCTTTTAGGAGCGTCGGGCTGTGCAAGATCCACTGGGCTTTTTCTGCCTCTGTTCCTTTGAGCGACGCTCCTTTTGTGGGGTCATTCTGCTTAGCAAAGAGCCTCAAGTCGGGCACACCTGCTGGTTTTTCGTTCCCATTTGAATGTGAGTGTTCGTTAACTAGTGATGAATGGTAGCTCGGAGCCTGCAAAAACAGCACATGGCTGCTCAGACGCCAGGCGCAACACAATGAGAGGGAGAGAGACCCGGTCTAGGAAGCACCATTCACTTGTGTCCAAGCCCCACCTTTGGGCTACACCCGGGTGGCAGATCTTGAACCCAGATCCTGGTAGTTCTCCCCTCTCCCGTCCCCCCCGCAAGAAGGCAGCAGGAATAAAAATAAAGGAGCCGTAACATGCTGGAGGAGGAAGAAAGTAATCAGCCGACACGGCTTAGTGAGGGAACATCCAGACTTTCCCCACCCCCACCCAGCCAGGGGCTGTGCCAGCAACTGGCAAAGAACAGCTGCAGACAACAGGTGAAACCCAGCTAATTGGAGTCACCTCCCATTGGCTTTGGATCAGGCCCTTAATTTCCAACTATTCAGCCAATGTCAGGGAAGTGCAACCCTGGAGGAGGTGAGGGCAGCCCCTTGAGAGGCTCCACCTCGATCCCTCTGAGATCAACAGGATGGGCACAGTACATGCAGTGGTAATGCAATCTTCCCCTTCCTGCCCGTGGATCCCCCCCCCAGTCCTGGGGCAAGAGGGTGGATTGCTCTCTATGGCTTAGCCAATCTCTGGGTGCCTCGCCGAGGCTGCCCTGGCACCCCAGGAGTGCCAGTAGCAATGTGGGGCGTGGGCAGGTGGGCGCAGCTGTAAAAATGGTGCTGTGTGTTCGGCAGCAGAGGCATCTCCCAAGGGGAGGAGTAGAAGCCCCAGGAACTGAGTCATTTAAATCTAGACCAGCTCTAGAGACTGGATAATATACAGCAGGGACCAATCCTGCCTGCAAGCTCTGTGGGGCAGGAACTGTCTTGTTGTTTGTACAGCGCCTAGCGCAATGGGATCCCGCTCCAGGCCCGGGGCTACCACAATACAAAGATTAGCAAATGCATGTGACGTGACCAAGCTCCCATGTCCCTGAGCTAACTCCCTCCACCTTGGATCCAAACACTCCTACGTTGTCAATGGGGGTGTGTGTCTGAGAATCTGAGCCCGGGTTGGGGTCTGAAATCCACAGCGCCCCCCCATTCTCTGTCCTGGGCTGAGCTCAAACCCTGGCTCCAGCTGCAGATGTCACAGCTGAGCTCTCTCTAATGGGTCCGAACCCCCTCCGTAGGTCTAGGCAACCCCAGCTCCAGTGAGAATCCAGAATCCAAACCTGGATTCCAATTTGAGGGGAGGGTTGGGGGGCTCCCTCTTAATGTCAGCGATGCCCAGTGTGGATCGCAGGATGCAGTTGGGACACATCAAGCAAGCGAGGACAGGTGCTGGGCTCAATCTGCCGGAAGCCCGTTTTTGGAAATCAGGTGTTTGGGAGCATGTAGGGGGATGCGGTGGGGGAGCAGAATTCTGGGGGGAGTTAGAAATGGAGTGTCTGCTTGGCTAGGTTGTCTGGAGGACATAGCACACGAAACCCGTGTGTTGTGTGTACCCCTCGGTGCCTGATCTGCAGTGGATATGAGTCTCTTACAGCCCCCGCTGGGGCAGCTTGGCTCGTTAGTTCAAGCTGTAGCTACTCATGCCTTTAGTTCTGGAGGACCCCAGTTCAATCCCTGGTACGGCAGCCTTCAGGGATGTGCCTCGCAACCCCCTGTTGGCAAGGAGGCCAAGGACAGACTGGGCCAAAGGGACCAACCACTCAGGAGCTTACGCTGCCAATAGGTAACTTCAGTGTCTGGACCAGATGGAGGCTCATGGGACAGTATGTGAAAGCTGCCCCACGGGAGCCAGGGGTGGACCTGTCATGGCCTGCTTTCACCTGAGTAGCTCTTTGCAAGGAGCAGCAGCTGTCCTACACCGGAGCAGAGGCAGATAGCTCTGTTCATCTCTTTCCCCAGGGCACAGGCTGCACTGGGGTCTGCCAAGCGGAGTCAAGAACACGTTCAGGCCGTTTGATCATTTCCACATTTAATTAGAAACGTATTCAAACCAGCGAACCCCTCGCTGCGCGTCAGACGCTTCCCCGAACGCCGGCGCGTTGGCAAGGCAATCGCTGGATGGCGTTTAAAAGGCTGCCAGCGTTCAGTGGAATTCTCACCGTGGGTCCCAGCTGATGGATGCTCAGCGCCGGGTAGCCTGTAAAATCCTGCTACAACGTGACACGGACCCGGGTACCTGAGAGGAGCAAGCCCCACCTTGCTGGACAAGGTACCTTTCCATTGTCCTCTCTTGTAATGCCGGCTGGGGTGGGACTGGAGGAAGTGGGAGCTTCCAAAGAGCAGGGACCCCTGCTGGAAGATGACACCTCTTGGGAGCAGCTGGGCTTGGAGGAGCTGTGGGCGTTGCATAGCGGGTGCTTGGTGAGTCTCCAAAGCTTAGGCTCTGGGGAAGGTCCCATCTTCCACCATCCAAAGGAAGCAGGTACCTTGGCTTCCCCACCCAGAGTGGAAGGGCAATGCCGCGACCCAGGCTAGGTACTAGAAGCCTGGCTGAGGCTCTGAAGCGGGGCAGAAGCCGAGTGGACACCGAGTCACCTCCTGGCAGCTGTGCAGGAGGAGAGATGCGTCCCAGCGGTGGGTCGGCCACACCCTCGCTTGTGTTGCTCTTTGTCCTCTCTCCCAAGGTCCAAAAGCCTGTCCTCAGGTCCTGATTCAATAAGCAGAGTGCTGATAAGATCTGAAGTCGTTTTCCTAATGATGGGCCATCTCGGCCAGATAACGTAATTACAAGATTGTCCCCTCACGGCTGCAAAGTGGAGTCTAAGCAGCTGTTACGGTAATGGGTTGGCTTGGGAGGTTTCGGGAGATGGGGAAGAGGCTCCTATTCCCTTTGCAGATGGGAATGGGGCCTTGTGCTTCTGACACCTCTCGCCGCATCCAATTATACCTCCAAAGGGAGTTCCCTACCCCTCTGATGGTCTCTAGCAGCGACTAAACCTAACAGCTGCGCTGGATGCTATTTAGCCCTCAGAAGGCCATACCAGCTTTAGCTAACTCCTCTCCACAGCACCCCCTGCGAGGTAGGTAGGTCAATATCATCCTCCCCATTTTACAGATGGGGAAAACTGAGGCACAGAGCGGCAAAGCAACTTGCCCAAGGTCACCCAGCAAGTCAGCAGCAGAGGTGGAGGCAAAGAACGCCGGTGTCCTGGCCCCCAGCGCTGCGCTTAGGCCACTAGACCACAGTCCGCGCCCAGCCATGGCTACAAGCGGCTCTCCGAACAAGGCTCCCTGCTCGCAATTCGTTTGTTTTAATTAACTACTCGTCTAAGAAGCCGGGGCAGGTTAGATCTGTTGTGTGTGTGCTCCTGATGGGACGTATGCGGCACAGAGCTGAGCTCCGTTTGTGTCCTCTGGGCTCCGCGGCGGGTGTGGGGGGAGAGCCATGCTAACGCTCCAGGTGGAGTTTCGTCGGCACAGGTAGAATAAATACTTCCCAGGATAGGAGGAAGAATGGAAAAAGTCGGCGTGGATTGTGGCAGCAGCTGGGAGGGAAAGAAGGGATGGAGCAACAGTCTGTAGGAGAGAGAGAGAAGGAAGATGGCACAAGGCTGGAGGAGTGGGGGGGAACGTGACAACAGTCCGCTGGCAGAGGTGGGAGAGAGAACATGAATGGGCAGGGGTCCACCGAAGAGACACCAATGGCCGCCTGTAGGCATGGGGACAGCAGCAGCAACCTGTAGGCGAGTGACAGCCATCCATAGGCAAGAGGGAAGGTGGCGCGAGCCCAGAGGAGGGGGAAGGAAGGGGGGAGCGTGGCCGCAAGTGGAGGGGAGAGGGAAAGAGGCAGCTGTTTGGGGAGGGGAGGGAAAACAGTCCCCTGGGGAAAGAGAAAGGGTGACTGTGGGCACTGGGTGGAGGAGGAGCAGAAGGGGATGTGGGTGCTGCTTAGGGAAGCGGGGAGGGGGGTTTCTGTCTGTGGCATCCCCTTCTCTTTTTCACCTGGCTCCCCTCTCCTCCGTGGGCAGGTTCTCCGAGCACAGAGCCAGCTCCCCGGAGGGCTCTGGGCCAGAGAGAAAGGAGATTGCTGTCAGGGGTCAGAGAGGCAGGGACCCAGCATGCTCAGGGGGTGTCTCACTCCCAGCGACCCCCATTAGCCCAGCCCAAGAGGCAGTGGGTACGGGCTTGACCCCGCCGGGGCGCCTGCACAGAGGAGAGAGGGTGCGGGCCAATTCCCCACTGCCCCGCTGCTCTGACTGGGGCGAATGCAGGAGAGAATCAGGCCCCCTGGTCTCCTGCCTGCCCCCTGCCGAGGGGACGCACCCAGCCATCACTGCTTCCTCTTCACCACCTGCCTCAGGTGCAGCTCGCTCTCCGCCGCCACAATGGGCTGCTCGTTCTGCAGGTGGTAGTTGATCAGGTGGCTGATGCTCTCGAACCGGATGTCCTTGGTCCTCACCTGGAGCAACAGAACGGGGAGGGGCGTGAGGCGGGGAGCGGGCAGGTCACGCTCCACCCAGAGAGGAGGCTGATGGGGCTAAGCGGGGCGGGGTGCCCGTCAAGGACATGCGGGCTGAGTTCGGGGAGCCCGGCCCGCTCCTTACCACACCCTCAGGATCCACCAGCAGCAGATGCTTGGGCTGCCCGCCGTTCATGCCCGTCAGGACGTACTGCCCGGGGTTGGTGATGCTGTCCCTCACCAGGAAGTCCCCGTCCATCTGCAGCAGCTTCTCCGCCTCTCGCCGGCTCATCTTCCCGTGGTACCAGGGCTCCCGCTTCAGCTGCTCTTCCGTGGGGGCGATGGGAGCCTTCCGGGTGGGCGGGCTGGGCCACTGGTCCTCTAGGGGCAGGCTGGCCCCGCCAGCCACCGTGGATTCATGCAGCTTTAGGGCGTCTTCGAAAGGCCCTGCAAGAAGCCAAGACTATAGAGCAAGGAGGAGACAGGCCCTGGCAGCTACCCTAGCCAGGATCACACCACAGAGCTCCCAGGCCTCCTGCCAGCCGGGTTTGGGAAGAATTCTCCCGTTGCTGGACCTTGGGCTGGCTCTTTTAAAGGCCTTGAGCCAAAGACCAAAAGCAACTCCCACTATTCTGTTCTAGTGAGGTTCCTTCACTCCAAGAGCTGCTGTCTTACTCATGTCAAAGAGATCCTTGGGGGGGCTCTCCTCGTGCTCCCAGCCGTCCAGGCACTGCGTGTTGACGTACATGTGCTCTTCGTAGTCGCGGCATCCCAGGGGCTGGCTGTCTGCCTGGAGGTAGCCGTCGCAGGACTGGCCTGGAAGACACAGTGAGGGCCAGTGAGCGCCGGCAGGCTGTGCGCAAAGGAACCACAGGAGCCGGGCCTGCCACACCGGGATCCATGGGTGGCGCGAGAACTGCCGGCTGAAGGAGGCTAGCCCCCCACCCCTTCTGCCTGAGGCCCTGCCTCTTCTGTGACCCCCTGCTGGAGCCCAAAGCCACCGTCACTGCGGCCACTGGCCTCCACCCCAGGCTAGCCCCCCGGAGCACCGGGAAGGTGGGCGGCACGGCCCCAGCCTCACCCGGGGCCAGCACTGGGGGACTGGAGCCACACGCAGAATGGAAAGTAGGAGGGGAGAGCTGGGGGCGAAGCATGAGTGGGGCCATGCCTGGATGTTTTGGGGAGGCATAGCCTCCCCCAGCCTATGATACCTGCCGCCCATGCTAGGATCGCTCCCTATGATCTACCCTCTGGGGTTTTGTCCAGTTCAGTTGTACCAATGGGGGCCCCCATCGCTTCCCTGGGGAGGTGATTTCCACCTACCCTCCTCCCTGCAAGAAGTTCTCCTGCTCCATGCAGTCTGAACTTCCCTCTGCTGAGTTTCACCCCATTGCTCCTCCCTTTAGGATTGTCCTCTCCTTGGCCACACACTCCTACACTGATCTCATCTTCCCCTGGGTCCTTTCCCCTCCCCCTATTTGGCCCTTTCACCCTGACTCGCTAGGGGAGGAGCAGGAGACCAAGCTTCTTAAATTCGTCTCTGATGGGAGCAGCTGCTGTGACATCCAGGGGAGACTCGGGGACAAGCTCATTGGTGGCCAGAAACACCCCCACCCCTGACAGTTCCCCCTGGAGTCCATGTGGTGACGGTGCGGAAGGATCAGTTGACGTGCCAGGCTGTGTGACTCATGCCAAAGAATTGGGTTTGCAAAAGGGGCATCACTCCAAGCAGCTGCCCTATGCATTGTTCTCAGCTAGTTTTCTCGTAACCGGGCAGCTAGGGACAGTAAAGCCCATCTCCGAGGGTCCTACCACAGGCATTTGCGAGTCCTGGGCCATGCATTCCCGTGCCCAAAGGGACGTGAGTCCCTGGGTTAAATGACGCCTTCGCCTGCAGCACGTACCAGGAGCGTCGCCGTCCCCGTGGGAGCCCGGGTGGCTGTTCTGGTCTCTTCTGGCAGGAAATCCAACCTGTGAAGCAGAAGAATCAGACCTCGGTCCATGCAGCCAGCACACATGATGCAGGAGGTTTGTTTCCCCTCCACACGTGGCGAAGGGGTGGGCATGTGATATGGAGACCCAGGCAGTGGACAGGGAGATGCGTTAGGTGGAGGCGTGAGGACAGCTGAATACCCTGGGTTTGCTCGCTGCCTCCTCAGGGCCTCCACCCCTTTCTGGCAAATGGAAACCGGTGCTAGGCCCAGAAACACAGCCTGGAGGTCACAGCTCATGGTCACATGGAAGTGTGCAGCAGGTCCCCCCCATGACCCCCAGGAGCTCCTTCACCCCTGCACGCTCCCTCCTCTGTATAATCGGGTGATGCGGCCCGTGTGGGGTGACACAGCCTGTGAGAGATCGAGGGGGTTAGTGACTGCCAGTGCAGGGACCGTGGGATTGGCGCGCCTCCGTCCCTCCTGTTCTTTGCCTGTTGTACACCATTGCTTCGTCTCCTGACGGCTGTAACACGTTCATCTGGGGTTTAGTGGCCTGCGATGTGCAGAGGATCGAACGCTCCCTTCTGGCCTTAAACGCGATGAACCGATGACTCAAGGGCTAGAGCTTTTGGTAGAATCCCACGCAGCCTTCAGAGGCTGTGACAGTCTTTACTGCTGGACAACAGACCCCTCAAGCCACAGAGGAGGCCATAGAGCTGTATGGGGCTCTCCCTGATGGACCCACCTCCATCCCTGACCCCAGAAGCTATTCCAGAGACACTCCAGGCCTGACCCCGCACCAGGCACTCACTGGGGGCATCCTCGATGGGGACAAGAGCCAGGTTTGGTTTCCAGCTTTCAGCATCGGGGGAAAAGGCTCAGTTCAACACAGGAGGTTCTGGGTGCAACAATGGGGTGGGGAGGTTGTGAGGTGGGGGAGAATTGGGGAAGCTGCACAGCCAAGCGTGCTGACTGCAGGATTCACCTGGCTGAAGTGACCGGCACAGGAGGGCTGGGAGTGCGCGTGGCCCAGCAATGTTCCATGCCTGAGCCGAGAGTCGACGAGTCCCCCCAGGGGAGGCTCCTTCCCCGGGATGCTGTTGTAGTAATCGTGTTCGGCCATCTCCTCTTCGTCGCCCCACGCGGATTCCTCGGTCTCCATTACCCTGCGCAACAGAGAACACGGGAGTTAGGGAATGTGGTTAGACTCCAGAGCTGGAGCATCAGAGCACCCAGAGATTGGCAACCCAGCACCCAGGCCCAGAGCATCCCCAGATCTAACACGCAGGGCATCTCATGATCTAGCACCCAGGGCATGATAGCACCTAGACTGAGAGCACCCTGGACCTAGCACCCCTAGCTGTGACAAAACCCACAGACAGGGTCACCGTCGTATGGAGCATGCTGCAGGGCCCTGTATCTTGTGATGCAGAGAATGGTAACACCCCAATGCACCGGGCAGAGGACGGTCCCGTTCTTCTACCAACAGCCCTGCTGGGGGCTTGAAGTAGCTCAGGTCCTGCTCAGGTGGTGACTGCAAAGCAGTTCCATGAAGGCTTGACAGTGTGAACGCCACCTTGTCCCCGAGTCTGGAGAGCACCTGGTGGGGCCAGTAGGAAGTGGCTGGGATGCCAGGTCACTTGCCAGCGTAAGGGATGGATGAACGTGGGGGTAGAAGGCTGCAAGGCCTCATTCACCTGGACCAGCTTGGGGAATATGCCTCGGAATTGCTGCCCAGGGTAAGGTGAGAAGGTGCAGACCTGCATAAAAGCAGGCCCAGTCTGGCCAGGGCGACCCCAGAGCAGGGATCTGGGTTCCCAGCAGCACCAACAGGCCCCATGTCTCTCATCCCCCCTACCTGTCCGGCGGCACCACCACCTTGGGGGGGCTGTGTAGATACTGCTTGAAGCGCAGCTCGAAGGCCTGCCCCACCGTGTTGATGATGCTCTGAGCCAGCCCGTCACAGCACTCCAGGATGTGGCATGCTGCCCAGCAGGGAGGGAGACACAGACACATCAGGCGGAGCATCTGGGACCTTTATCCCACGGCAGGACTGGGCACGAGGCCCCCCGGGTGACATATGGCATGGGACACCCATCGCTTTAAGGTGAAATGGGGCTAGTCTTGCCTGGGTCATAATTAACTGCCCCCTTGCCTGAGGAGGTGGGACTAATGGGGTCAGGTGTCTGCATGGCGAACACCTGGGCCTCATCAAAAGGCTTGAGAGAGAAGGGGTGGGGAAGGAAGCTGTAGACCAGGCTGCTGTTGGAAGCAGGGAGGTCCCTGAGAGAAGCGGTGGCAGATCTAGGGGAAAGGAGCCTCCAGAGTGGAAGAATGCCCTCAAGGCCACGTGCTGGCAGGAGGGGCGCTCCGGTGGTGAGTTCCCCAGTTACACTCCGCACAATAAATGCACAAGAGGTCGTGGGGGGAGCCCTTCTCCATACTTTTGGCCAACATGGGTCTCCTGGTTAGCCTTGATCCTTCCTTGCTTATCACCCCTCTTTGTTACCTCCCTGTGTCCTCTCACCCCTGCCCTGCTCACCTCTTTGGTTAATGGGATCCTTTGCCACATAGGCCACATAGTCTGTCATGTCCTGGAGAGAAAGGGAAAGTCAGGGAAGGAAGGGTTTTGTGGCTATCGTTCCTGCGGCCTGGGATCTGGCCTGCAAGCTAAGGGTCGGAGGGGCTTGAGGCAGGGCTATGAATCTGGGTGTGAAGGGGAATGAGCCACAATCCTCCGGCTGGCAGATCCCCCTTCCCCAGGCAACGTGGGTGTAGGTCCCTGCTCTGATACACTCCCTCCTTGGCTGGTGAGGGCCAGGGAGTGCTGCAGAGACAGCAAGGGTTACCCGGTGCTGGGCCTCACCCCATTGCCCCAGGGCAATCTGCCCTCCGTAGTGCCCACCGGGCGGCCTGTGCTGTAATGAACCAGCTCCCTGGGGCTGACTGAGGGAGGACTGCCCTCTCATGGCTGCAGCCCAAAGAGGAGATAAAGGACATATTACCCCTGGTAGCGGCAGGAGCTTATGTAGGGGGTGGCTAGGCTTTGGGGGTGAAAGAAGCAGGGGTCCAGGCCCCAATCCTTGAAGGAGGGAGAGAGGGACGGGGGAGCAAATTGCCTGTTGCCTGCAGGGATGGAATCTCATTGCACTCTCAGGCTCTGCAAAGGCGGTTTGCTCTGGCGGACAAGTGCGCTCGGGGCATGGGGGCCAGGAAGCGGCATGTGTCCCTCTGCAGCGCCCCCCTCTGGTCAGTGCAGGTATGGCATGGCAGGTCACTGCTTTGTGGATAGGGGTAGACACTCCTCCTGAGGGAGAGCCCTGGACCAACCAACTGGCCAGAGAGGCGTTTCTCTGGCTATTCTGGCCTTTCCCTGCTTCTTTGTTGTCTCCTCAGGGTTTAGGAGCTGTTACAAGGCCCAGCTGGAGAGGGAGAGAGGCCAAGCAGGACCCCTGAGTTCTCAGAGTAGGAAACAAATTGAGGGGGAGGGGACTTGCTTTCCCCCCACCCCGGGTTACCACCATTGAAATGCAAAATACTGGCAACCCCCCATCCACAAAGCAGGCCTGTCACAACCCCAGCCACAAGGCAACTCCACAGCGCCTCCACCCCCCACCCCCAACAGCCACTTATAGTATCTAGAGAGAGGACACCTGTAGACAAGACCGATAATCATCGCGGGTCTCCTCACTGTCCCATCACTCAAAGCCTGTCTCACACATCCATGCGTGGAGTGGACGGCTGCTGTATTTGCAATGGTTTTGCTCTCTTGTCACTTACACCATGGAAGTGGGAACACGGCAGCATCTTTCGCTGGACGCGGACACTTTGAACATGAGCTGTCCCAGCGTCGTGCGAGAATACTGCAAAGCTTTAGACCCATGTTTAAAAAAAAAAAAAAACACAAAAAAATCTGGCCGTTTAAATTATTTTTCTGGCAAAACCATAAAAAAACCCAGAGAGGCCGGTCAAATGCCAGCCAGTTGGGAGCCCTCCCGTACCCAGCCGTCGGTGCCCAGGACTGAGGCTGCAACAGGCAGAAGCTGGTTCACTGGCAGTGTGATTGTTGCTGCTCATTGATCACCGCCAGAGGCAAAAGAAACTGAGGCAGGGGGGAGAGAAGAGAGGGATGCAAAGGGGGCGAGGAAGAAGGAGGGTGAGGAAGAGATGCAGAAGAGAGCGGGGCCGTGAGGAGCTGGCGACTCCTCTAATCTCCATGCACCGAGGGCGGCCCTTACCGTGTCTCCTCCCGAGGCAAAGGAGATGGACTGCATGTGGTGGTTGGCAATGATCTGCAGGGGACAGAGGCAGGCGTTAAAAATCTTTGCGAAAGGTCGCTGGGAGGCTCTGGAATCGCTCAGAGCAGCGGCACGGTAGAGTGGGGGGAGGGGAGGGATGGACCCGCCGCCAGCCCATGCCGAAAGTCGATGCTCTGGGAACCGTCCTGGCTTTCCTCTGCCGCTGAGGGGAGGCGGAAGCTAGGCCGGCTGTATCCACCCCACCCGGCCTAGGGCATGTAGGCTGTGGCTCGTCGAATGGACATGCCTGCCTCCTGCTGGCGAGCGTGGTTGGTTCTGAAACGCCAGCTTCCCCTCCCTGCTCGGATCGCAGCCGGGAATCTCCCTCTCCCATCATATCGCCACCCTGTGGAGCCTCACCGGCTTGCTTGACTGTTTAAAGGGGATAAAACAACATGGGGGCTTGCAAGAGCAAAGGATGGCCTAGTGGTTGGAGCACAGGACTGGCAGCTGGGCCCACCTGAGTTCTAATCCCTGCCCTGACACTAGCTCCCGATCCTGTGTAACCCTGAGTTGTTCTATCCTTGTGCTCTGAGGATAAGCAAGGTGTTGCTCACCTGCCCTCTAGAGCTAGATACGCTGATCCCCAAATTGGGTGGGGCCCAGCTCCGGGGGTTGGGCTCACCCCATATGGGGACAGGTGTTCGGGTGCCTCTCTGTCAGCCCAGAGTGGATCCTTTGCATTGGGCGAATGATGCTGGATTTACAGCGGTGAAGCTGAGAGCAGAATTTAGCCCCAGATCTGAATGTTGGAGCCGGCCTCTCACTTTCCCAGTGTCTGGGGGTTGACCATGGAGTGGGCGGAGTTGCAGAGGACGCTTGGAGGGGGAATACCCAGGAATGACGAGATGAAATTGAGCAAAAGGAGATGTAAATGGAGGCTGAATGGCCAAAGGATGTGCCTAGCAGTCGGCGAGGAATCATCTTTGCAAGGGGGCACCCCATCGCTTGGGATACGGAAAGCTCGACTGGCCAGAGCACTAGAGAAGGACCCTATATGGAGTGGGGTGGACTTGGCAATTCTGTGCCTGTGCAAAGCCCCAGAAGCAGTGGCACAACTTAGAGCAGCCTCAAGGCTGCTCTAACCTGCGCTAGGGGCTGCACAAGTCCCACTGGATAGGGGAGGTGCAAGCAGCCTCCCCTCTGTCCCTGCCCCAACTGGTCCTAGATCTCCATGCCCCAGGGGAGCGATCGGAGCACTTGGGTGGGCACTAACCTGCCGGGTGGTGGGGATCATGAGGTTGAGCCCGTCGATGGAGATGTTGACAGTGATGCTCATCCCAGCGAAGTGCAGATTGTTCTTGCCCAGGATGGAGAAGAGGGCTTTGTTAGGCGCCTGGGGAGGGAGAAAAGGGCTGGAGGGTCATCGCCTCATCTGGGGTAACACTGGGTGCTGCGCTCAGCTAACGAGACAGGGGGATGGCGGGGGGACAGTGCAGGAAGCTTCTGCAACTCTGCTGAGCTGAACCAGCCCCGGCACAGTCAGCGAAGTGTCCAGCTTCCTGCCTGCAGACAACCGCTCTGCGCAGGTCAACAGTGCTGGGAAGGGGATCCCAGGGGAGAGTGCTCCGAGGATGCTGGGGGAGAGATCCCAGAACCTGAACCTGCCTTAATAACCTTTAGCCACATCCGCCCAGGGTCTGCAAAGCCAAGTCGGCATCATCAGCCCTGTTTTACAGACGGGGAAACTGAGGCACGGTTACCCACCTTCTTCTTCCAGGCCCCTTTGACCCCGGGCACCGCCTCGTACAGTCTGTTGATGGCTTCCCTGCAAGCAAAGAATCAAGCAGTCTGGGGTTAATCCTCCAGCCCCCGTGGCGAGACTAGGTCAGTGGGACCTGACCTACCCCACCCCACCCCTGCTGCTAAAATGCTACCACCTGCATTGCCTGGAGGGGTGCACCGGGGACCCTTGCAATGACTGTTGGGGCGGGGACAGCTGGTCCACGTCACCTGTGGCTGGGGGCACTTCCCCAGACGTCCTTTGTTAGCGAGCTGGGTGAGAGCCCTCCCCCCCCAGCCTCAGGCTGGGATCCTTCCCTCCAGGATCCCAGCCCCCGGACCACGGGGATGCTGCCCTCGGGCAGCTTTCAAGGGGCCCAGTTCAGCCTCGGTCAGCACCTGCAGCGTTTGTCCTGCTTGCCGGTCACCCGGCCCCGATGTGGGGTAAATATGGAGGTCTCCCCACACGCAGAAGCTACGTGGAGCGGGCGGGTCCCTGAGTCCCAGCTAGCAGCTCGGCCTGCTCCCCAAGCCCACGGAGTCCACGCGCCTGAGAGAGACGTCTCCCAGGGACCTCATCCCCATCCCCAGGACTTGGATGGAGGCTGCGGAACTCAGCCTCCATGCGTGTCCCCCGGCGCCTTCACCCTCCGCCTGCTCCGTGCTCCTGCTGCTCCCACGGCGCTGTGGGGACAGGACCATCAATATGCCGTGGCTGGCAATCTGCTCTGGAGGCTCCTTCCTTCTCCCCCGCCTCCTGTCGATCCGCCTGGGGCCGCCCAACGCTGCATCGGCAGGCAGGAGACTCTGCCGTTCTGTGCCCCCCTCTCCATCCCCAGCTTCTCTTGCTACCTGTCTGGTTTGCAGACGGAGCTGCTGCAGCAGAACCCGCCCCCCACGTCCCTTCCCTGCGCCCTCTGGGCCAGTGGCTTTATTTGAAATGCACGTGGGGATTTCTCAGCTGGGCTGTTTGGGGTGGAGCTGAGGGGTGGAGAAGGGGAGCCAGCCCTGAAGACTGGAGGCCTGCGATCTCCCCCAGACCAGGACAACAGAGTCAGCTTCCACGCCCGCCCCACCTTCCATGGTGTCTGGCACCCATAACCCACCCCTGCCCGCGCTGTGTGCCATGGCATGGTGTGGGTGCCAGGAGTCAGACAGGGGGTCCCTTAGGGCCCGCGCTGTGTGCCATGGCATGGTGTGGGTGCCAGGGGTCAGCCAGGGGGTCCCTTAGGGCCCGTGCTGTGTGCCATGGCATGGTGTGGGTGCCACGGGTAAGCCAGGGGGTCCCTTAGGGCCCGCGCTGTGTGCCATGGCATGGTGTGGGTGCCAGGGGTCAGCCAGGGGGTCCCTTAGGGCCCGCGCTGTGTGCCATGGCATGGTGTGGGTGCCAGGGGTCAGCCAGGCAGGTTGGCCGGACTGCAAGCCCTGTGGAGCACCTGCAGTGCCAGGTGGAGACGAACCCGTCCCACAGGCTTTCTCAGCCCTGAATCTCTGGAAAGCTGGTGCATTCATTTGGAAGTAGGGGAAAGCCCAGGGCAGGGGGCCCGGAGGGGTTTACCTGGTAACCTGCGTCCGGGTGTTAAAGTCAAGAGATCTCATGGAGCGCAGCACTTCAATGCAGCCCATGTACTGGAAGAGAAAGGGGTTGAAATCAGCCAGGCTGCAGTGACCTGCTCAGATCCCCAGCTCACGGGAGGGCAACAGGAGACCCAGCCAGGCGGGAGCAACAGGTTAGGTGGGAGCTAGTGCACCCCAAAGAGCTTACGGAATTCACACACCCAGTTCAATGGACTCGGGCTGACAGGCTAAAAATAGCAGGGCAGACAGTCGGGCTTGGGCTGGAGCCCGGGCTCTGGAATCCAGCGATGGGTGCAAAGAGAGGGCCTCCCCGAGGCTTTGTCTGTGAGCACATTTCATGTACTGACTCCCACCCTTTTGCCCTGGTGGGGGGCACATCAGAACTCTCTGTGGGAGGCCAGAAAAGCAGCCCCTGGCTGGCATCAAGCGGAGCAAGGGTAAGCCACCCCCGCTCAGTGCCCCGTGCTGTCCCCCACTAGCGGTGGCTGGGCACCATTCTAGAGGTCCAAGAGCTTCCTGCAGCCTTGGCTAACAGAGCTGGGGTGTAACCGGGCAGGTGACCTGCCCCTTTGAAGGCCAGGAGGCCGGGGCCGCTCACCCCTATCCTGCTACCCATGTGCAGGTGTCGTCCTTCAGAGCAGGAAAGCCCAGCAGTTGACAGCTGGCTGGGGAGTAGAAGCTGCTCCTACGAGGGACCAAAGAGCCTGACTGGGGACCGGGGGTTGGCAAAGGACTGTGGCTGGCTGGGCCAGAGGGTTGGGTTGGCCATAGCCCGGTACCCGCTGGCGGGCATCAGGAGAGGCTGTTGCAACTGGGGCCAGCCTGGGAGGAAGGAGGTGGGATGCTGAGCCTGGCTGGTGCAAAGGTCTCTTTGTTTTGTGCTTTCCTGGACTTTGTCTACAGGACTCCGTTCCCCTGGGCAGGGATGACCTGTCTAGTGACGTGGCTGGGAGGGGCAGGTCATACCGGCGACTGGACTAGGCCGAAGAGTGCGGCGGGGGGAAGCTGAGCCAGAACATGTGAGAGGCCACGCTACCCTGAGTCTGGCCTGGTACGCTGCTAATCCTGCCCTGCCTCGGGAGGCCGCGCTCATAACTCACGCTCCTGATCGAGTGGGCCTGATCGAATGGTTTGAGGATGTCAGTGCCAGGGAGAAGGGGGCCAGGCTGACAGCTCTGCAGCCTGGAGCCTTCTGTCTGCACCGAGCAGGGACAAAGCAGACAGCGTGTGGGCAAACTGCCCACGCACCACCCACTTGGCAGGCCTCAGCCCCGAGCTGGAAGGGAGCCTGTCTCCAAGAGCAAGCTCCGTCTCCGTTGCTGTCAGGCCTTGGCTTCTCCGCTGAAGCGGCTAGCAAGGGGGCCAATTAGTGCCAGTTGCCATGGGGCTTTGTGCAGCATCAACACCTTCCCTCTGGGCACCGGACTGATATCCACGAAATTCGTCTCTCGCCAGCTGCTAAACAGCCACCGTGTAGCCATGATTTCCAGCTCCATCTGTCTGCATGCGGGGCCAACCTCCTAGCTGGGAACGTCGCTGTGCCCCCCTCCCAGCCCCTACCCCTCTTCAGTGGTGCATTAGCTGCCTTTCCAGCAGGCACTGCCAACGAGGTCAGTTTAATGGGTTTGGCAGGGCTCCAGGAGAAAAGGCTGGAGGCGAAACGTATGGCGGCTGATTAGGGCCACAGCAAGCTTAGGGCTGGAAAGAAATTCACTTGGATCATCCCGCCAGGTGCTCGCCTCCTGCAGCGCTCGCCTGCTTATCCCTTGCTAGCGGTGATTAAAATGTACAACCTCTCTTGAGGGGGAAAAGGAGGAGGGTGAGCCTAAGAGGTTCTGAACAACCCCAGCGCTCCTTGGTCTCAGGATCAGGACCTTTATCCTGGTCTCTCTCTGAGAGGTGGATACCTGGGGCCAGATCCTCAGCTGGCGTAAACTGGGAGAGCTGCCTTGACCTGTGCTGATGGCCCCTTAGACCGGGGGCGGTCTTTGCCGACTCTAGTTACTTTCATTTCAAGGCCCAAGCAGCAGCTTGCTCCCCATCAAAGTCCTGCCTTATGGGGAGGCTGGGGAAGGGGGGAGACAGGATAGTGCCCTACTGATGGTCCTGCCTTCCGCTGTGCAGCTACTCTAAGCTCTGGGGGGCGGGACCGATGCAGGAGGATACACCAGTGTTTTTGTGCTGGGGATAATGGGACTTTGCCCTTGGATGGCTCCCTCCAGCACAGGACCCCCCCCCCAAGCCTTTTCAAATAAGTCTGAGTCTCCCAAGGCCCCTGTAAATAAGTGTCTTTATCCCCATTTTGCAGAAGAGGGAAGCTGAGGGAAAGAGACAGTGTCATAAGTGACTTGCCCTAGGTTGCCCGGCAAGGCAGTGGCAGAGCTATCACTTCCAGCTGAATTATGGTCCAGGGGGAGGTGTTCCGGCCTGTGTTAGACAGGAGTCAGGCACGATTATCCTGATTCCAAGGCCAGTGCTTTACCCACTGGACCATGCCCCCTTCTTTCCTCCCCTGAGCTTTGACTCCTGCCCTGTGCTCTCCCCGACCGGCATTCCAGCTGCTGCGGAGATGGAAATCTGCTGCCAGCCTACAGCCTCCCGTGCAGCCTCAAGCCTTCACTTTACTGGGAGTTCGGGGTATCCCCTTTCGACTTCTTTGCTCCCTGTTCTACACTGCACTGTCGTGGCTAAATTCCACCCCAGCAATGGCTGCATTTCAGTGCTGGGCAAAGAGAGTTGTACAGCAAGTTGCTTTGGGATCCTTTGGTAAGGAAAGACACTTATCAATGCATCTCTTCTCTCTCTGTCCCCAACACCATGCCCCTCTCTCTGCCTTCTGCCAGCCTCCTCCTATGGCTATTGTAGAAACTGCCCGCACTGAAGGAGTTAACCTCTGCGCATTTCCTTTTAAATCAGGTCAGCTCTCAACCACTGTCCCACAGTCAAACATCTGATGATCTATGATGGGGCAGGGGGAGGAGAGAGACAGAGGCTAACCGGAGACATGCTGCCCTGCTCCTCCATCTCGCCTGCAGTTGTAAATTACCACAAGTTAATTGAGAGTAAGACAAGGAGCCAAATGCCATCAGCAAATTCAATTACAAGTGTCTCACCCTTTCAGTCCCAAAAGCAGCAACCCTGGAGCTCATAGCACTGTGGTTGAGACTGACCTCCATAGCACCTTGCACCCCCAGAATCTCAGAGGGCTTTCACCAGTAAACCCTCACAACTCCTTTGGGAAGCAGGTGCTTGTTATTACTATCCCCATTTTGCAGATGGGGAAACTGAGGCACGCGGATGTGATTTTTTTCCCCCCAACATCAGGCAGCAAATCAGTGGTAGAGATCTGAATTGAACCCCAGAGTCCTGGCTCCACGTCCTGTGCTGTAACCACTAGACCCCACTCCCCTCCCAGAACTGGGGCTAGAGCCCAGGAGTCCTACCTCCCATCTTCATGCGCTAACCCCTGGACCATCTGGAGAGGTGGGCCACACTAAACCCACTCCACAAAATGACCCACTAGGCTAGGGTGTGTGTGTAACCCTGGAGATAGGCCTAAACCAAAGCCCTAGATCCAAACTTCACAGCTGGCCCTATTTCTACGATGGGCCCAGATTCATCCCCTGTGAAGCCTGGGGGATTTGAACTCAGATCCTAATCTCAGTGCTGGAGCAGAGGCCCCATTGTGAAGGAGTTTGTTAAACTTCCCCCTCCTTTATTGTCTCTTGCTATTCAGCTACCTCTGGGGTAAGGGGCGAGACTGCACTGGTGGGTCCAGGCCAGCTGCAGGGCCAGTCAGTATCCCCAGAGGCACTGGGAAACAGGAGGATCTTCTGAACCTTCCCCATCCTGTTTAGGACCCTCATCTGCCACAAGGCCTTTTCAGGAAGACCCCTCCAGTGCCGTGGCAGCAGACTCTCCCCTCCTGGAAACCAGCCTTTCCAGGCCCCGGCTTTCTGGTGTATCGATGCGTCTACACGGTCTAGCTATTCCAGCCCCGATCCTGCATGCTTAGCTGTGTGGACAGACCAGAGATCAGGACCTCGGGCCCAGGTTCTCAGAAGTATTTAGGCACCTAACTCCCATGGGGTTTGTGGGCACTTCAGCTGGGCACGAGCGGACAGAAGCACACGAGTTTTGCTTGACCTAGCGCGCCCAGCATAGCAGTGTGGAAGCTGTGGCTCAGGCAGAGACTTGGGCTGGCCACGGGAGCTCAGGTGAGGGGGGCTCAAGAGCCCGAGCTGCCTAAATACCTTTGAGAGTCTGGGCCGGGGTTTGTAAACCCCTGGGTCGAGGAGCACGAGCCTGCTTCGAAGCTGCGTCTTTCTGGGAGTGCTGCGGGCCCGGGGCTGTGGGAGGCCTTTGGGGAATAGACACTCCGAGGGAGGGAGGCAAGCAAGGCTAGGCGGAGAGTGAATGGGGCCCAGCCAGAATGTGCCACGGCCATCTCACACCCTGCTGGGGAGGCTGGCTCATGCTTTTCTGGGAGCGGGGAGGTAAATCTCTCTCCTTTCTCAACTAACCCCTAGGGGCTGATTCTCCCTGACCTTGTGTCAGCAGTTACACCCGTGCAAAGCAGCGGGGAGAGCTGGCTATCCCCCCAGCCAGCACAGGTGGGCCTCCTATGGCCTGCAGGCTGGGTAGGTTTCCTCTGGTGGCTCTCAGAGCCCAGGGGCAACCAAATCAGTGGAGTTGTGTTGGGTCCAGACCACAGAAGCAGGCCCAGCGGCATTTGCATGGGAGACAAAGACTGAGACACACGCACCCCCAGCAAAGCCATTTCCATGGTCAAGCATAAGCCCCAGCTTTAAGAATTGGAGTCAAGGGGTGGGGTGGGGTGGGGATCTTGCTGTTGTGTCCACCCCACGGTGGCTTCCTCTGGGGGGAGCGGGGAGGGGGTTGTATGTTAGGGTGCAGGGTGCACCAGGCCCAGCCGAGCCCTTTGGAAACCAAAGTTCAAACCAGCCCATCACCAGAGTAACTGAGCCCCTCCCAACCTTTGCTGCATTTATCCTCACCCCCTGCGAGGTGGGGCAGGACTATTATCCCCAATGTATAGACAGGGAAACTGAGGCAAAGCTAGACGAAGTAACTCACCCAAGTTAAGAGTCTATAGCAGAGCAGGGAATTTAACCCAATTTTCCCAAGTCCTAGCCTAGCACCCTAACCACTGGGCCCTCCTTCCTCAGCCCAGCTGTACACAGAAACTTAGGGGATGTTTAAGGGGTGGCTTAAGCAGGGCTGAGTCTGCCCTCACTGACATTGGCACAAGTCAGGAGTAACTCCACCAAAGTCAATGACAGTGGTGTCAAACGGGGGTAAAGGAGAGCAGTAGGCCATGGGTCCTTGGTGGTGCTCTTAGGGTTGACACACTGGGCTGGGAGTCAGGAGAGCTGGATTCTGCTCTTCGCTTCACCACAGAGTCACCGTGTGACTGTCCCCACTTTGTGCCTCAGTTTCCCCATTTCTGGTGTGGGGGAGGAGTAACACTACCTCCCGCCACCCCAGGGCTCAGTCATCAACAAGTGGCTTGCCCAGTGAAGGACGAGGTCTCAGTGCAGCTGGCAGCTGAGTACGGGTTTCACGCTGGCTAAGCAGCAGTGGGCTCATTTTAAACCATGTGCAATTGCCCGGGCAAGGCCAGGTTGCCCCAAAGGGCCCAAGTCATAATTAAGTCCCAGCTACTGTGGTGTGATGGTGACAGCCTTTGGCAATGCAACACCAACCCCTCCCAGGGCAGGGTGACACCTGGGCTTTGAGGCCTTGAACAGAGGGAACTTGAATGAGGAAGCCTTGAAAACTGGGGAATTGGGTGGTGTGGGGGGAGAGTCATCCCAAACTTCCCTCTACCCATGGCTGGGGGCTCCCCTTCCCGGCTGCCAGCCCCGAATGACAGAGGAGCCCAGGGATCCGAGTGCCAAGGCAGCGGACTCCCAATTCAATCCCAGCTGCGGAGATGCAGTCAGCATGGGAGTTCGTTCAGCCCTGGACAGGGGTGGGCAGCGAGGGGAGGGGAGGCCAGAGAAACGGGCTTACCCTGACAATGTAGGAGACCCCTGGTCCCAGGACCCGTTCGTCCGGATGGAGCCAGCCCTGCGCCGGTTTATTGATGAAGCTACCTTTCCGGTTCCATTCCTCGCCGGCCAGTTTGACTCCCTCGACCCGAGCCGCCTTCCTCCCTCCCACTCCTCGGAACCGGTTCATCACCTGCAGGGAACAAGGAGAGTGGCAGACAGGCTCGCAGGCGCTCAGGACAGCAGCCAGGCCAGAGGAGGAACCTCCTGCCTCTCCGGGGCCCCCGGGCTTGGCCGGGGATGACAGGTCCTTGCTGGCGCTGGAAGGGCTGCGGCTCAGGAAGCCAGAGGGGCTGGAGAACTTCCACTGGGGAATCTTGGGGATCAGCATGCAGAAGGTGGTCACGGCCTCCTGCTCCTCCGGCAAGCGGGCTTCGCCCAGCACGGGGCACGGGTGGGCCAGGGAGGCGGGCGGCGAGGGGGCCGGGGTGGCTGCCGCGACCTTGCTGCTCATGGCTGGGTCCTCCGAGGGCGTCACTGAGCCATTGCGAAAGCGACCATACTTGGGTTCTGTTAGCATGCCCTGCCGCTGCGTGTCTGGCTAAGTGCTTTTAGAGTGCTCGCCGGGCACGCTCTGCGCTCCTCTCTCCCGCTTGCCGGCCCCCCACCCCCCGCTCCTCTCTGGGGAGGCTCAGCTCACACAATGATGTCATGGTGTTATTGCTCATCCGCCAGGAGCCTGGCTGCCGCAGACCTGGCCTGCACAGCTCCACTGCCACAAAAACAGCCGTCTGCCAGCACTGGACAGAGGCAGAGAGATGAGCCCGGCCGTGGGCCCGCTCACCCCAGTGCAAGGGGAAAGGGAGGCCCTGGTCCACACAGCACCTCTTGGGGTGGGTTTGCCTAGCACAGCAAGCCCCAGGGTGAAAGGCCAGCGGGGGGAGTTGGCTGATTTTCTACCTTCCTGCTTTCCGCCCGCATAAAGCCAGCTGGGGCTGGGCCTGAAGGGCCATGGGCACTAGGAAAGTAGCCTGATCGCTTTCACATGCACTCGCTACTGCTCTCCTGCTCCTTGTCTCTGCCAAGCAATGGTGCCAGACTCCCTGAGATGGGAGGGGGGGGGGGAAGAATATGGGACCCTTACATGGGGATTATAGATCCATGGATTATAAAATCCATTTTGGGACCATTATGATCGTTGACTCTGATCTGACCCCCTGCAGATCACTGGGCAGAGGAGTTCACCTGGTGATTCGTGCGTCAAGCCCAACAGCTTGTGGGTGAGCTAGACAGCACATCACCAACCAGTGGGGACTTGGACCAGGGCTGGCTCACCAACCATCCCGGGCTTGGTTATGGAATGGATCACCAACCAGCCAGGGACTTGGATAGAAACCGGATCACCAGCCAACCTAAGACTTGATTAGGGTCTGGTTCACCAACAATCCGGAGCTTGGATAGGGACTGGAACATCTAGCAATCCGGGGCTTGTTTAGGGATTGGAAAACCAATTAGACAGAGACTTGGATAGGGACCACCAACCAGTCCAGACCTGAATGGGGACTGGTTCACCAACCAAGGAGAGAACTGAATAGAGATTGCATCATCCTGAAGCACCCTGTCATGTTCCTGATGCTTCCTTTCCACTGATGTCATTTTGTAGCAATTGACTATATAATGGGTGGGCCAGATTCTGCCCTCGGTTACATCCTATGCAACCGAAACACAGTGGCTGCATGAGTCACATCACCTTATAGAAGCTAGTCCACATAGAGGATAAGAGTCCACGCTCCTGCCAGCTAATGGATTAATCCTTTGGCTCAAGTGGCAGAGGCCTGGATTCTGGCCTTACGTACGACCTGTAGCTGGAGATCATGATACAGGTCCCTCCTGCCAGGGCCTTTGTGCACCACGCAGCATTGTCAGTGGAGCATCCCTGGAGAATTCAGCCCTGCACATCTCCCTTTAAAACGACTCTTCCCCACGGGAGCCTTAAACCCTCTGGGTTGATTCGCACTAGAACGAAGACGGCCACCTCATCTGTGTGGCATCATGTAGACGTGCCCTTTGCACGCTGCTCCAGTCCAGCCATTGCAGGGTTAATGGGCTGTAAGTGGCAGGCACACAGGCGAAGGTGGAGCCAGGGTAGGCTACCGCCTTCCTACTGGGAGCCACTAAAAGTGAGGCAGGAGTCTTCACTTGCACTAGTCTGCAGCTTAGGCTGCATAATTGGCTTGAGTGGAGACAGGGCCACTTCTGGAGCCCGGCTGCTTGGCTCAGTACGCTCCTTGGAATTTGTTCTCTCTCTGCATTTACATCGAAGTCAGGGTTTGTTTTGGGGTTTGGAGTGAGAGCTCCGGGATGCCCTGCTGCACAACATGGGCTGCCTTCTTTCTTTGCTTCGGAAACCAGGGCTCTTGTTTGCTCTGCTTTATCCTGCACCTGGAGAAAAGCCCAGCGCCTGATTGTTCATTTGTTTCGAGGGTTTGGGCAGTAAGGAGCGGAGTAACTCCCCCACCTCTTTGCCAGAATCTACAGCGAAGGGGAAACCCTTAAAGGGAATCTCGCCGCTCAAAATAATACATGCCCCCAACCCCCAATCAAACTTGCGCCCGATGCTCAGAGGTCAGAGAACCCAAAACTCCAGTCAAAGTCCAGTTCTCAGCACTTCTGAAAACCAACCCAAACTGTCCTACCTGTGTTTTTAGCATCATCTGAGACTTAAAACCCTAAGGGCCTTACCCTCAGCTTGTGTCTTTGAACATAGCTCCACTGATCCCACCCTACGGGGTTCTGTCTATGATTTTAACGGCTTCCCACCGCCGGAGTCTTTGCGCATCTTAAATATACTGATGAATTTAGCTTAACCCCACCCCTGCGACGTGGGAAAGTGATATCCCCATGGTACAGATGGGGAGCCAAGATACAGAGAGATTCAGTGACTTGCCCAAGGTCATGCAGGACTTCTGTGGCAGAGCTGGGACTTGAACCTAGAGTTCCCAAGCATCTTCATCACAAGTCCATCCTGCTAAATGTTATTTTCCGTCTTTGCACTTTGCAGGGGTTGGGAAGGAAAAACAGACTAGTCAGTTTCATTCCTAGTGGCTTTCACCCTGCAGCCATGGTGCACTGATGCCCCGTGCTGCCCTGTTTGCCTTGCAGGGGGGTGTTTACCTCTTTATCAAAGCTGTTTCCAGCTGGATCTCTTCTCTTTAAAGTCACGCACACATTCCCATGGCTCTGGGGCTTTGTGAAGTGGTAGGTGTCACAGAACAGATGTTTTGGTTCCAATTTGACCATATGGTGCCACCCCTTGAACGAATTGAAATGTAATTACCTTCCTGATCCACATAGGATCTTCCTCTGCAGATGATGATGAAAGGAAGGTAGGTAACCTGATATCTTAGCTAACTCCCCATCAAGAAAGAACCCGCATAAGGCGTGGGGGGTTCGTACAGATGATAGCTACTAATGACATATGAATTAAAAATCAAAGCCTTCCCCACGGGGCTCTTGTTTTCAAACTCCAGAATGCATGTGTGACCGACTCTTTGTTTTCTCCTTACTGTCTCTTCCTCTCTCTCTTTTACTGGCAGGTGACTGGGCGAAAGCCAGTAATTGCTCTGAGTGCGATCAATAAAGCAAGGTAATAGAATTACATGCGCTGTTGCCATATTAAGATGTGCTTCTCTCTCTTTTGGTCTAGTTGTTTTCTTTTCTTAAACAGCCTTAAGAACCTGGAAGGGAGAAGGGGCTCTGATGTTCTTTAAAGCTGCTCCAGAAGTTGTTCAGACCCTGGGTTCCAATGTGCTTTGAAGGATAGACCTTGGTTGCAGGGGAGGTTGTCATGTGCTCCCTGCTAGATGCAATTTCAGATCTGTTCAGGCATTTGCTATCAAGTTGTCTGTATGCATCTGACTAGGCTTTCCTCATCATCTATTAGCTAAGCAAGATTTAGGTCTGGCCAGGACTTGGATGGAAGACCTCCACTTAAAGCCCAGGGTTATTGGGGAGGCATTGCCTCATTTGGAGCTGGTTCTTCTATTTAACTTCCTCTCTCAAACTGTTGGGCAGTGCTGCCATGCTCCCATTCAACAGCTGCCGATTCCACCCCAGAGGCCGCTGCATTGCAGGGCTGCGTGAAGCAATTCTCAGACAGTTTGTTATAGGCATTGGGCAGAGGCAGCGGTGCCGAGAGGCGGGTGTCTGGCGAGGCCTAGAGATCTGTGATTAGCGAGGACAGGACACGCAGGGGCCTTTGCCAAATAGGGGCCTGATTCTCCACTTTCCTACAGCCCTCGATCCCAGTTCGTGGTGGGAACGAAATGCTCCCGATCAGAATGGTAGCATGGGAAGTCGGCTTTGCACATGATTGTCCGGGAGTCTCCAGGAATTACAGATGAATCTCGAATGAAAGATGATGTCATGTAATGAAACCTTCAGGAATACGTCCAACCAAAATTGGCAACTCTATGCACAGGGGTAAATGACAACGCGAGGGGCAAGGCAATGGGGCACCTGCCCAAGGTGTCCAGAGGTGCCTGTATGCAGCGGGCCAGGCATCATGGGGCCCAGTTCCGTGTGCTTTCTTTATCACCCGTAGGTTGGATGAATGATCTGACCACTCCTCCAGCAGAGATCCATCAGCCCTGCAGGATAATTCATGGCTCTCCCTGAGCCAGTGCTCTCTGCCTTCGCCACGCTGGCAGCTCCTGGGCCAGGAAGAGACTAGAATAGAAGCTCCTTTTCCTGGAGTAATCCCTGGAGATGCGGGCTGCTCTCCTCAGCAGAACTCCCTGGCGGCTGGGAGATTATTTCCATCTCATCTGCCATCAGCCTTGGGCCCTGGAGAGGTATCAATCAAGCAGCTGGGGCTTTCCCAGCCTCCTCTGCAGCCCCAGCTTCTTTAGCAGAGCTTTGAAGAATAAGGTCTGATCTCAGCCTCCCGCTGTCTCCTAGAGCAAAGCAGCCCAGCAGAGTCCATGCAGTACCCCTCTCCTCCTGGAACCCCAAACCTATGGCTCTGATCCCCCGGATCCATCCCTGCACCAGCTCTGGGACAGGTGGAAGCTGCTTGTTCCTCCCCTATTCTGCCACTGCTGGGGGCCGAGGTGCCGGCTACAGCAGCTCTGGAGATGCTCTAACTTGTGCCTTCTGCTGCCAGCGTCTCTCTGGAGCTTGCGGTGGTTGCAGGCTGACACTGCCTTTGTCTCTTGCTGGCTGACCCACCCAAGAGCGCGGCCTGGGCCAGAATGTCCTTGAGCAAGGGGTTGTTCTGCACTGCTGGGAATTGACTGCAGGGGGAGATGCAGTCCCTTTGCACCAGCAGCAAAGGGATTAATTCTTCCTTTCCCCTCTCTCCTCCCCGCTTAGCCTCTATCATTCCACCCTTGCTCTGTCCTCCATTGGGATCTGATGCCTTGCCCTCCAGCCTGGGCCCCAGGTCACTGTGCCAGTCCCCTTCCCCTGGGGTGGAGCTGGGATCTCAGTCCAGCCCTGCTTTGGAAGGGAGCTCCAATCCTTGATGTAGAACTCCAGCCTTTGGCTTGAAGGCCCGTTCCCAGGACCGCAGTGCAGAACTCCGCTCTCCATCCCTGGCTGTTGCGGAGACAATCCAAAGACCAAGGGGAAAGGTGAGATGGGATGGGGAGGGGAGGGGACCTTCAGAGGAGGCTATTGTTAGAAGCCGAACATGAAAACAAAAGTCTGGCTGTCTCACCGCTGGCGGCGAACAATTCATCCATCAAAGAGCCATCCAAAGAGGAACACCAGGTCCCTCTGATCTGGCTGCACGTCATGGCAGCTGGGTTCTGTCTGCAGGGGGCTCCCGGAATGAAAGCTAAATCACCCCGCCCGCTGGGCAGAAGGGAGCGATTTGCTGGCGGTGGCGTTTCAAAGTGGAGCCAGGAGGCAGCGCCAGCCAATCCAAGGGAAATGCCATTTACATTTTCTTACACGCTCAGATGCAAGGAGGAGAGAAGAAAAATCGCAGCCGAATGGCTTCATGCACAGCCCTGGCTTTGCCGGAAATTGTTGGGCAGAGAAGCCCTGGGGACCGGAACGGCCACCTCCATGGGACAGATGATGGAGAGCAGCCATTGTAGCAACGTGGCTCTGCCCCGGTCTGCAATCCCAAGGGCAGTGTGCCCACTCAGCCGCCCCAGGGATCCGGCAGGTGCCGATTCTCACCAAGCCTGACTGAGGAGGAAGGATGGTCTAGTGGGCAGGGGCACGGCAGTGGTACTCTGGAGAGCTGGGTTTAATTCCTGGCTTATGAACGACTCGAGTCTCACCTTGGGTGACTCACTTAACCCTGATCTGGGTGCAGGTTTTGTATCAGTATTAATGTGTCAGTTCAGGGTGTGACATTTCACCGATAGTCTTAGATAGCTACAGCCCCTAGCATGGGCACAGGGATAAGGTATAAAGGTGCCTTACACCACTAGAGCTTATTCCCCTTCCCACAGAGGAATAACTATACTGGTGTGAAACACTTTTATCCCGGGATCAGTGCGTCCACACTAGCTGGGTTGGCATCCCTTTAATTACCCCTGCAGCATTAAAGCTGTAAAACTTTTGTGTGCAGACGAGGCCTTAATCTGCTCTCTGCCTCGGTCCGTCTCTATCCGTCAGGGCACTTCTGGGGCCCTGGTCACCGGAGTGCTGGAGCTGCCTGCGAGCTTTGTCCTTGCAGTGCCCCGGAAGGCAGGGAATTGTTATCGCCATGGTACAGCCGGGGAAACGCTAGGCTGACTGCCTCTAAGCTGAGCTGTGCTTCAGGGATGCTGTCAGAACGTGTATCGCCCGGGGCTGACAGGAGCGCCGACAAATCGGCAGGGGTTGTGCCATTCTCTTCTCTTAGCTTCTTATCCCTGGCTCCTTCCTGGCCTGGGAGCACCAGGGTCAGGTATTCACCCGGATTGTACCAAGTTAAGGATGCTGTGTAATGGACGTGTCTGCTGCAAGGGACAGCCCTGGGCCAGAGCAGGGGAACTGGACAATCTCGTTTCCTTGTGTCCAGCTTTGCTGAGTTGCACCCCAGAAGCCCCCAAGGGAGTTTGTAGCATTGTCTGAGTGTGGCTGAGAGCAGGACTTAGCCTAGGAGTCTGATCTTGACAATAGCCCCTTTGTCCTGCCCACTGTTGCTTGGCTTCATCTGTGCACCAAGCCCTGAATCAGCTGCTCCCATCTGGGGGCTTTGTCTTTGATTCTTCCTCCATTGGCAGTGGCTTTGTCCTTGCACAGCTGGTTGCTGTGCCTGTCGTGGGGCAGTGTGAACACACGGAGCCATGTCCACGCATACGCTCACCCGTACGTGCATTGCACACGACCGTTCTGGGGGCCGATGGGGTCTGACGTGAGGCGAATAGACGCAGGGCCTGGCAGCACCGACAGCCACCTACACTCCCCCATGCACTATACCCAGATGCGCACAAGTCAATGTGTTACACACGCACAAGCCCATGCACGACGTGCACAAACATGTTTGCCACCCATGTTTTGGCACGCAATGGTGCACTGTCCTTGACACCCCCCAAAAAGGTATTTTACACACATACCTTACACACATGCGCAACACACACACTAGGTTAGGATGAGGTTTACAAACCCCACACCAGAAGTGCCCCTCCCTGACCCCCCTATGTACCCCCAGAAGTGCCCCTCCCTGACCCCCCCTGGGTACCCCCAGAAGTGCCCCTCTCTGACCCTTCTGAATGCCCCTCCCTGAGTGCCTCTTAATGCTTCTCCCTGACCTTCTCTGCCTTCCTAGACATGCCCTCGGCCTAAGAACATGGGATTTGGAGGTACCAGGCTGCATGCTCCAAGGAGGGAATGTGACAGAAAGGGGAGAAGATGAGATGGTATCAGGCAGCAACTGAGGGAGCTGGGAACTGCCAGGGGCTCAGGGATGGAGAGTGAGAAATCTCTGCCCAAACCGGAACTCCTCAGACAAACGTAGGGTCTGGAGCGGCTCTGCAGGCCCGGTCTGAAGTTGGCCCAGTTGGCTGAGGTGCATGGCCCCTGTAGGAACCGCAGGAGACGGAAGAGCATGATCTGACCATCCCCTATGATGGCTTCATGGCTGTCGGTGCTGCCAGGCCCCGCTTCAATTCGCCTCACGTCAGACCCTGTTGGTAGGGTTGCCAGGCGTCTGGATTTTTACTGGAACGCTTGGTCGAAAAGGGACCCCGGTGGCTCCGGTCGGCACGGCCATTAAAAGTTTGGTGGGCGGCGCAGTGGGGACCCGGTGTCACGGAGTCCCTGGGCGATGCTCTGGAACTGCTCCCCATGAAGCCAGTCAGGACTCTGGGGTAGTCGCCTTTCTGTGAGCAGCCTGTCTTCAGGACACACAGCTCACACAGCTTCCACCTTCCTGGGTCTGACCTCGGAGCATTCAGCATCCTCTGCCCCTCCGTGCGCTTCCCCCCAGCGAGTCCGCTCAGGCGGGGCTCCTAGGGAAGCCAGAGGGTCCTGCACCCCAACTTCGCAGTCAGACGTGACTCTCAGCCAGCCAGTAAAACAGAAGGTTTATTAGACGACAGGAACATGGTCTAAAACAGAGCTTGCAGGTGCAGAGAACGGGACCCCTCAGCTGGGTCCATTTTGGGGGGCAGTGAGCCAGACAACCACGTCTGCACTTCACTCCATGTCCCAGCCAGCCCCCAACTGAAAACCCCCTCCAGCCCCTCCTCCTCTGGGCTTTGTTCCTTTCCCGGGCCAGGTGGTCACCGGATTCCTTTGTTCTCCAACCCTTCAGCTCTCACCTTGCAGGGGGGGAAGGGCCCAGGCCATCAGTTGCCAGGAAACAGGGTGTCGGCCATTCTCTGTGTCCAGACTCCTGCACACACATGCCCTCTAGGGCTCTGCAATGATCATACACCCTTACTCCACCCCCTAGATACTTAAGAACTGCCTAGGGGAAACTGAGGCACCCCCACACTATTCAGAGGAAACATTAAGAACAGTCCCACTTCATCACACCCGGGGCTAAGGCAGGCTCCCTCCGTGCCCTGGCTCTGCACCGCTCCTGGAAGCGGCTGCCAGATCCCTGCGGCCCCTAGGCGCTGGGATGGCCAGGGACTGGGAGGCTCCGCGCGCTGCCTCCGCCCCGAGCACAGGCTCCACAGCTCCCATTGGTCGAGAACAGCGACCAATGGGAGCAGCAGGGGGCGGTGCCTGCGGGCACGGAGGCAGCGCGCTCCGCACAGAGCCGCCGGGCCGCCTATGCGCCTAGAGGCCACAGGGACCTGGTGGCTGCTTCCTTGCGGCTGCGGTAAGAGCCACCGGGATCCCGCAACCCCCCCCCCGCCCAACTCCCTGGCCCAGCCCAGAGCCCCCGCCCTCACCCCCTCCCCCAGCACCTCAACCCCCTGGCCCAGCCTGGAGTCCCCACCTGCACCCCAAACCCCTCATCCCTGGCCCCACCCCCAGCCGGAACCCTTACCCCCCCATGCCCCAATCCCCTGGGCCAGCTCAGAGTCCCCTCCCACACCCCAAACCCCTCATCCCCGGCCCCACCCCCAGCCAGAGCCTTCACCCCCCCCACATACCCCATACCCCTGCCCCAGCCTGGAGTCCCATCTTTCACCCCAAACCCCTTACACCCAGCCCCACCCCAGAGTCCACAGCCCCAGTCCACAGCCCTCACCCCTCTGCACCCCAACCCCATGGCCCAGCTCAGAGTCCCCTCCCGCACTCCAAACCCCTCATCCCTGGCCCCACCCCAGAGCCCGCACCCCCAGCTGGAGCCCTCACCCCCTGCCCCCTAACCCCTTGCCCCAGCCCGGTAAAAGTGAGTGACAGTGGGGAAGAGTGAGCAACGGGGGGGGGGAATGGAGCAAGCGAGGGGCGGGGCCTCAGAGAAGGGGCGGGGCATGGGCAGGGCCTCAAGAAGGAACGGGGCAGGGGTGTTCGGTTTGGTGTGATTAGAAAGTTGGCAACCTTACTTCGCCCCTGGGAACCACTGTCTCCCCTTTGCTGCTTTGTGGCTCAGCTCTGCACATGAAAGGGCCTCTCTGTCCTGCCATCTCCCGTCCTTAATGCAATCACTGCTCCCACCGGCCTGGGACCCTGGGCCCTGCTCTCTTTCCAGGAAAGAAAGTGAGGTGGGGCGAGAGGCCTAGCAGAGGATGTGGCCAGGGGGGTTTGTTTTACACCTACGGAGACCCAGCATTGTCGTTTTCACTTGGACAAGGCTGGTCGAGGTCAACCCCAGATGTGGACCGGATTGACCTGGACTAGCTACAGTGAGGTGAAAACTACCTGCATGGAAAGAGCTGCCTCAGTGTAAACGCCCACCTCTTTCTGCAGTGCAGATAAAGCCGCAGAAAGGAAGGGGGGAGCCTGGTGTGCTGTCAGGGGGGCCAGACAGCTCATGGGGAAAGGTCACAGGCATCGCCTGTGTTCTCAAAGGGGCTCAACCGTTTCCCTCATTTTGGTCTCTGTGCGGGTCGGGGAGGAGTATGGGGCCTGTGTAGCGATGAGGGCGTGTGTGCATGGCTGTGTCATTGGGAGTGTATGGTGGGCATGTCCAGTATTGTGTCAGAGAGGCTGTGTGTGTGTGTGTGTGTGTGTGTGTGTATGGATGTTGTGTCATGTCAGTTCGGGTAGCTGTGTGAATGGATAAGGGGCCAGAGAGACGCACATTCTGGTGTATTAATACGTTCTTGCATCTCTGTAGGCTCTTTGAGCCACTTCACGCGCTACCAAAATGCACCCAGCTCTGGGGTGGAACACAGCCAGCGCTCAACAGCGCGCATTGCTCCAGAACAGTCTAGCTAATCTTTGGTCTTTCTAGAGAACCAACCACCGTAGGATCTGGTTGTTAAAATACAATAGAAGAATAGAAGAAGTGGCTAGTCCTAGTGGCTGAGCATTTATATACAGGTTTGTTGTTTGTTCTGCCTCCCTTCCTTTTAGCATTTAGACCTGGGGGTGGAGAGTCCCAAACGCCTCAGTGGGTGGGCGGGGTGTCAGATGGGCACAGTGCAATTCTCCCCGAACTGGAACTGGGACAAGCTGGGGGTCACTGCCTAGCTACATGGCAGAACCCCGCTCTCCGTTATGAAATCAACACAACCCACTTCGTAGCAGAGTCCTCCCGTGTGAGGAGTGACTGGACCTGACTCTGCTTCACTTGTGAACAGGACCGCAGCTTGAAGTGGAGAGCCTCCAACCCCGATAACTACACACACACACACAATTCATAGAGGACTTACCTGTTGCCAGCAACTGGTCTCCCTCTTACCCACTGCGCTCTGGAAGGAAGGGCGGCTGAAAGCCCGTGCTGGCACGTTCTCCGTCAGCCCACTGCCTTGAGTTCAGCTGCAGTTTGTCCGCTGCTCTCACCACTTCCTCTGGGCTCTCCGCTCAGAGAGTGGCTCCCCTGCCTGCTGCCTGCTTGTTGTTTCCCTCTGTGGGCCAGCAGATGCAGGCGGGAGGTTAATGTTTATTGATCAAGGGGAAAATAAACAAGCGAGAGGGCCGAGTGAGGCGGTATTTATTTATTTATTTATTTCAAGTCACCCAGGGTGAAACCGGGGGCCCCCCTCGCCAGACAGAGGCCCAGCAGAAACTCAGCAGATGTAACTTATTAGAAAGAAATCAGCAAATGATTAATTAGCCAGGGCTGGTAGTAAAATCCAGGCCACGGAAAGCGTGACTGTGTCAGGCTCCCATCATCTTCAGCCACCCTAGGGAAAAAGTAGGGGATACAGTGGGGGAAGGCCGAAGGTCTCGCTACAGCCACTCTCTCTGGAGAGGTTTTGGAGCTGAAGGAAAAAGAAGGAGCCACCCACTCCATCCCCATCCTCAGGATGCTGGCTTCTCAGGAGCCCAGTTTCAGCTGTCATTAGTGTGCGGAAGTGCCATTCCCAGCTTGTTCTTGGAGTACAACCTCTCCCCTTCCTCGGTTTGGGCTTTATTGATACAGCTACCATAAAGTTCAGCTCAGATCTTCTCCCCAGACCAGGCTGCTCCTCCCTCTGCACAGCTCAGCCCACACCCTAGATCCTTTCTCCCCAGAGCGCCACTCCCACCTCCCCTCTTTCCAGGTGGGGTAACAAACCGTCTGCCTCGGCCAATCAGCATAGCCCACTTAACTCTTTCCCAGCAGCATCAACACTGGCTATGGGATAGGGCATTTTCAGGCAAAGCCTGCCTGCCTCTTACGTTCATAGATCTGAAACCTGGGCTAGGTTCACTGAGGTTGGTAGACCTGGGGCTAGTCCACACCTGGTTGTACACAGGTGACACATGGTCCAAAGCAGGGGAGAATCAGACCCAGGCTTTGGGTTTGACTCTTCACGCAGAGAATGGCATCTCTAGAATGTGGCATCATTATTGTTATTAATCTGACAGTAACACCTCCCGGCCCTGATGTGCTAAGCCTTGCACGTACAAATAAGTAACCCTGAATACCCCCTTAGTGTACGGCACTTGGGCACCGAGCACTTTTACAGCATTTAATAGGGGTGAGACCAACCAGATTCTAGAGCGGTCACTTGGAATATCAAGAGAATGAAACAAAGGGTGAGGTCCCGGCTGTTGCATCCCACAGGTCATTTTATAGGAAGATTATCCCTCCCAGATCAGTTCTCTAGGACTTTCCCATAAAGAAGACTCCACGCGTAGGGCTAGCTCCTGAGCTGATACCAGTTGGCACAGCTCCGTTGATGTGTTAGTAGGTCCACCAGACCTTGGCAGTCTCCTCGGAACTATGTCGATTGATCCCAGCTGGGGATCTGGGCCCCCGCCTCCTATTATTTAATAATGACGTGGGGCACCATAGGTGCACATGGGCCATTCTAGAGAGAAGAAGGGTTCGAGCTCTGTCCCCAGCAGCTCACAATAATGGAAGCTTTCCCGCCTTCGGTTTCCCCATTTGTGAGCAGTGGGACATGAAGAGGCTCTGGGTACTCGTGCCCAGGAGACACTCACCCTTGGTCTCGCGGCGCAAAGGCAGACATAGGTGGGAGGATAGAGGGTGTATCCCCTGCAGCAACCAACAGGGTGTAAGAAGATGTCTCTGCTGTGTTGCATGGGGGTTAAAATGGTGAGGTGCATCAGTCGTGTCATGGCATAACCCAGTGCAAGGCAGCCTGATCACTCAGACCTTGAGGAGAAAGGCGACTCTTTTCCCCTTGGGGTGCTGCTTCACACCACAGATACGCAGCCTGTCTCTGAAGGTAGGTGGAAGATCTTTCGCACACATGGAGGGAGTCCATCCATTCCCTCCTCATTGCTGCGCAGAAAGAACTGGAACAGTTTGCCACATGGGATCTGTCGGTAAGTTATAACCCACATTAGACCTGCCTTCCGAATTCATACAGGCCCGCCTCCTAGCACAGGACAGAACCGGTGTCTGGGGCCAGTGACCAAGTTCTCTAGGACGCTATCAAGATGGCTAGTCATGTTGTCGTCCCCTCCTCCCCTTCCCATCCAGCGAGGTGGATCCTCTACTGATTTAAATCCATATAACTCAGGCTATAAAACAAATAAAAGGAAGTATTCCTTCACGCAATGCACAGTCAACCTGTGGAACTACTTGCCAGAGGATGTTGTGAAGGCCAAGACCATAACAGGGTTCAAAAAAGAACTAGATAGATTCTCTGAGACAGGGACTGCTTTTTTCTGTATCTGTGCAGCGCCTAGCACCGTGGGGGTCCTGGTCCATGATGGGCGCTCCTACGCGCTACAATAATTGATGGAGGACAGGTCCATCAATGGCTATTAGCCAGGATGGGCAGAGATGATGTCCCTAGCCTCTGTTTGCCAGAAGCTGGGAATGAGCAACAGGGGATGGGTCACTTGATGATTCCCTGTTCTGTTCATTCCCTCTGGGGCACCTGGCACTGGCCACTGTTGGAAGACAGGACACTGGGCTCGATGGACCCTTGGTCTGACCCCTTAGGGCCGTTCTTATGTTCTGTACCCCTTGACACCAGTGAGGGGTCTGTGCTGCATGCAGGCGTCAGTCGCTGAGCAGGAAGGAACAGGGAAGGAGGTTACAAGGAGGTGCCTTCGCCAGGGGTGTCGACACTTGACAGCTCTGTGTGAGGGCTAGCAGGGTGGTGTGGTTTAGTGCAGAAAGGTCAAGAAACGTGGGGGTGGAGAGCTGTGATGCAGCGGGGAGGCAGCATTTCAACACAGTGTCTTTCGTTGGTTAGTAAATTTATTCTGAACCAGAAGAACATCTGTCACCCTTGGAAACTTTTTTGTATGTTACAAATGATGCTAGTGAATAGCTCAGGCCCAAACATTGTTCAAAATACACAGGGGAAAGGTGGGGTTTAAAACCTATTACAACAGAAATAATTTCATTCCTCAGGGCCAAGGGGGTGGATTGCTATGGTCTCCCTTGCAGGGCTGTACACCCAAACGCAAAGGCCTGGTACTGCTTAGAACCTGAAAGGGAACTGACTAGATACAGCAAGTGAAACTCACCAGCCTAGTTTCACTGCCTGAGGCAGGAAAAGAGCAAAAAGAAGCAGCAGTAATAAATGGTGGGAAAGTAAATGTGACAATCGAACCCGGAGGAATGCCAGGGAGGGGGCTAGAAAGCAGCACCTCTTCCCTTTCCCCCTCTCCCTATCCCCTGCCTGCCCTGAAAATATCTTTAGAGAGACAAGGTGGGGGAGGTAATATCGTTTATTGGACCAACTTCTGTGGTTGAGAGAGACAAGCTTGCGAGCCACACAGAGCTCTGCGTCAAGTCCACACTGCATACAAACACTGTCTTTGAAATTCTTCTTTGTTGACCTATTTATTAAAGAAACTTTGGGTCTCCAAGTGGGAAGATCAGCACCCAGTTTGTGGAGGCTGTTAGAGAATCAAAGCGTCACAGAGGCCAGAGGTGGAAAACTTAGGGTTGCCAAATTTGGTTGTGTTCCTGGAGATTTCATCACATGAGGACATAATATTTAATTAAAGATTAATCTTTAATTCCTGGAGACTCCAGGCCAATCCTGGAGGGTTGGCAACCCTAGGAAAACTCCTCCCACTGCAGAGAAGTGCAGGATCGTTCCCTACAGTGCCGCAGGGTTTGGACTGGCCCGGTTTTAAATGTCTCAGGTGTTGGTGCATCCGCTGCTTGGAAGCTCTCCCAGGACTGCTTGGCATGAATGGGCTGGGGGCAAAGCGAAGAGCTTCCAGTCTGAGTCCCTGGAGATCCAGTAGATCAAGGCAGGGAAGGTAAATCAAGGCCAGTTGGCCTGATGCCAAGGATTTGCTGCCCCACTGCTCTGTCACTGGGAAACATCCACAATGAGAGGAGTGACAAATTCGGAGTGCCGGACACCCAGGGAGTAGGCCGGGGCTCTTGTCCTGTGGGCGGTCACATTTTCTGGGCTGTGTGTTCCAGGTCCTGGTGTCCGGAAGGCAGCCCTGGGCACACTGCATCGTCCCCGAATGGAGGAGGCAGGTGGTCGGGGCAAGTAGGTGTTGGGATCCATCCTGTTGTAACGGCCTGGGCCAGGCGTTTGGGACAAGGCCTCAGAAAACCCACCGTGTTTGTTCCACCCTGAGCTGGTGACACTAGGGCTGGACGGTTTGCTGGGGACCCGGGAGCCCAGCAGCAAGGGGAGAGTGTAGCTGTTCGGGGCAGGGACGGGATCCGCCCGCCGGTACTTGGTACGAGATCCCACGGAGAAAGACGGCGGCCTGCGCTGGGTGACAGGTGGGGCTTTCTCTGGACTGTACCTGCCTGGCCCGGGGGTCTGTGGCTGCACTGAAGGAGACACAGCGTTAAACGCTAAAGCAGGACGCACCAAAGCTGACCCCTGTGTTGGCTCTGACTCACCCCTAGAAGTAGTCTCAGCCCAGGGCTGAATGGGCCACTCTCACCCTAGGGGGGCCCACCACGCTTGAGCGAGGAACAATGGAGGAGGAGTAGCTTGCCCTGAGGATAAAGAGAGGCCCAAGGGCTGCTAAACCAGCCCCTTTCCACACGCACTGCATTCAATTTAAAAGCAACCCAAAACGAGCTGCTGACGCGACCAAACCAGGCACACCAACTCCTAGCCCAATGGAGGCTTTTGATGCTCTTCCACTCACCCACGGTCTTTGATCTCGCCAGCATGGAATAGGACGGGCCTCCGCTCCTGCCAAAGCGAGTGAGCTGCGGGTCCACGTAATAGCAGGGACCTGGGCTTGAATCTTTAAAGTACACTGACAACAAAAGGGAAAAGCATAGAGCAATGGGGCGGCTGGGAAGATAGGGCCGCGCTTTCTCCTATGGAGTGGGCCAAATTCATGCCTGATATAACTTCAGTGGGATTTTACCAGGGATGAATTTGGACACGGGCCTGTCGGTCACATCTCAGTTTGATTGTGCATCCACACCGGGCCATACTCTGATCTGTTACGCTGTTATAATCCTGCTGATTTCCATGGAGTCACTCTGGATTTACACTGCCCTGAGATCAGACTCCGGCCCATCCTGGGGAATGAATCTGGAGTAAATAAAGGACTTTGATTTCCACTCACGTACACTGGTGTAAATCAAGCCCTCCACTCCAGTCAATGGAATCACATCTAATGGAATGATCACATCAATGGAATCATATGTAAAAGCCACAGCTATGAGATCAGATCTAGGCCTTTGATCATTTGTAAGCAACATCAAGAGCTTGACAGGGCTGCAGGGGAGGGCAGGTCTCTAGCCCTAGTTCTTCTGCTGCTGATCTTAGGAAAATCCGTTTCCTCAGCTGTGCAATGGGGATAACAGGTTTCAGAGTAGCAGCCGTGTTAGTCTGTATTCGCAAAAAGAAAAGGAGGACTTATGGCACCTTAGATGAAGTGAGCTGTAGCTCACGAAAGCTTATGCTCAAATAAATTGGTTAGTCTCTAAGGTGCCACAAGTCCTCCTTTTCTTAATGGGGATAACGTTACTCCCCTGTTCGTTGAGATCGACAGCTGAAGAGTGCCTGTTACAACTCGCGGCCACAACACTCCTGGGCACGTACAGGCGTAACCTCCACTAATCAGGCACGCTTCTGTCATGTTTAGTCGCGACAGGTTTTCAAAATGACAGGCCATTGGAAGGGGCCAGTGGGGCTCGCTGCTTTGAGGCTAAGGTCTGGACAGCGTGACGGCTGCATTCAGAGACGAGTGGCAGCAGCCCCTGATGGTCGTGGGCCTGCATTTCAATGACCCCTCTGAAGCGGAAGTGGGGAGGGGATGCAGTTTGGCCAGGAGGGGTATGGCGCAGGGAGAAAAGGTGTAATGGTTTTCATTACAAATCCTATTGAGCTTGAGAATAATGCACTTTTGGCCTCTCACCTCTGGCTCCCTGCTTCACCCTGTGCATTCTTGTTTTGGAAATAAACAGTGGTCAGGTGTCCTACGGTGTCTGTGCTCTCAGCCTGCTCAGATGAGATAATGCAGTTTCAAAGTTACCCTGTCCCAGCAAGCTCGTGGTAACAGCAACACTGTACACAATGGCAAAGCACAAAAGATCCGTGTGCAAGAAGTTCTCCTAGACACACACACACAGAGAACACCAACCCACACATGGGCGATACACACACAGACAGGACACAAACCTACATATGGGCAACACACACACAAAAAGCACACACACCCACACACGGGTGATACACACACACAGAACACACACACATAGGTGATACACACACACACATGGGCAATACACACATACACAGGACACAAACCCATATATGGGCCACACACACACAGAGAACATACACCCACGCACGGGTGATACATACACACGTGAGTGATACACCCACCCACACATGGGTGATGCACACACACACAGAACACACACACACACGGGTGATACACACACAGAAAGAAAACACACATACACAGATGGGTGATAAACACACATAGACAGGACACAAACCCACACATGGGTGATACAAACACACACAGATAGTGACAGGACACAAACCCACACTTGGAAGGTGCACACCCACACTGGGGTACACACACAGAGACAGGACCCAAACACATGTGGGCCATATGGAGGGGAGGTATACACACACGGGTGCGGTATACACACATTTGGACTCAGTGCCTGAGAAGATGCTCAGAGGAAGGGCCGGGAGGTGGGTGAAGTGACACTGGATACGGAGTGGAGGGAATTTTGTGTGAGGGGGGCACTGGGAAGAATACGAGACTAACGTTGTTCGGCCCCAGGCTGTTTCAGAGAGAGTGGTTCACAAAGACTTACTGACATTGTTGAGCCTCCTGTGAAAGGAATAAGCTGGGCTGGTTAACTTGGTGCAGTCGTGGTTGACAAATCCGACAGTCGGAGGGAGACGGTACTGTCCCGGCCCGGGGCCTGGCACAAACCAACAAAATGCACATGAGTTAATAATATGTCAGAAAACCAGGCTGCCAGCAGCAATGTAGCTTAGTGGTTAGAGCAGAAGAAGCCAGGACTGCTGTGTTCTGTCCCTCGCTCTGGAAAGGAGTGTTAGCTACTGATCTGAACCCAGGACTGAGTGCTAGGATGCCTGGGTTCTGTGCACAACTCTTGGAAAAAGTCCGAGCTGGTGATTAGAAAAAAAAAGCTAGGGATTCCTGTGTACTACCCCAGACTCGGCCACTGACGCCAAGGACGACCTTGGGCAAGTTGCTCAATCGCTCCATGCCTCAGTTTCCCCACCTCTAATGCAGACACAGTGAGCGTTCTCTATCCTCCAAGGGGGACTTGACAATGAAACTATTTCGTATTTGCAAAGCTCTCTGAGATGCTCAGATTCAAAGGCACCAGAGAAACATTATTATGTTGCTTCAGCCCAGTGGAGTTTCCATATAGGAAGCTGCTGATTGATGCCCGCACAGAATCCCTGGCGCTGTCACATCAGAAGAGAGACTGACGACACAGTTCTCTGAGACAGGGACTGTCTTTTCCTGTATCTGTACAGCGCCCTGCACCATGGGGGTCCTGGTCCATGATGGGCACTCCTACGTGCTACAGTAATACAAATAATTCATACGAATCTATTAATTTGCATATGTTGTTAGAGCAATCACCTTCGATTTGAAGCTGTTGCAGCATCAGGGTTTGGGGGTCTGTATTTTAAGTGCAGGGCTCACAGCTGAAGTTCCTATTTGGTGCACTTTGAGCAGGGGATGTACTGCCACAAAGGGCATGTCTAGCCTCCAATCACAGGGTGTAACTGCAGCTCACACAGACGTACCTGAGCTCGCTTTGATCTAGCTGGCTCAAGCACTGGAACAGTGGTGCCGTATTAGCATGGACGCGTACAAGCCCACCTGGAATCCCGGGTAATTACTTGCAGGGCTAGCTCAGGGCGACTTGCGCCTCTAAGAGGTAGTGGGCCCGTGTGACTCATTATCTGCTGCCCAAATTGGTCTTACGGAAGGCACCTGGACCTTATAAAGGGGGAAACAGGAAGAGGAAATGGGGTAGTATTAGAAAGGTGTACCATTGCCTGCTGGAAGACCCAGGGCAGAAAGAGAATATAAACCACTAAGTAGTTAGCAATTATAGTTAGTGGTGGATATAGATTATTCAGCCAAGTCTTCTTTGCCATTGAAAGAAAGAAAGAAAGAAGCCGGGGAAGCAAAGCTATAGAGACTTAGACGATGCCTGCAGGGTTCAGAGAGTGGAAGGCTGCTGGAGAGCCCCTGGTTGCAGGGAACAAAAAGCAGGCAAGAGCCAGGGTGGAGCTGAAAGGCTTGGAGCCTCTCCTGGGAAAAGAGGGAGGGTGGGGTGGAGTGGAGACAGCAGGGGGGGTGGAAAGACTCCAGCTGGGGAATGGCCCAGGGAAGAGGAGGGTTCTCTTCTGGGTGAAGAGGGGGAAGCCCTACAGGACTGTGTGTTGTTGTGAATTGTAAATTAGACCCAGAAGGGGAATGTTTTAACAACTCTGGACAGGTGGAGGTGATTTAAGGAGCCCCTGAAGAGGGTAAACTGAGGGCAGGGCCTGCGGCACCATGCTTTGCCAGAAGGGGGTGCTACAGGGCAGGCATGCCCAATGATATATGTGCTGAAACTCACTGCTGCCAGCTAAATTAAAGCCAGCTCAGGTACATTGACAGGAGAGGCAGCCATGCCCTAAGAAAATGAGTTTCTCTGCTGTCCAAGGATGCAGTGTTGGGGTACCATTGTGAGAAGGTAGCAGATAGAATTCCAGCAGCGGATACACACGGGCTTACAGAAGTAACGATGGAACGAAAGCATCTTTCACAAGCCATTCATCGAAACGCCTGCAGCTCCGACTTCGAGAGGAGGGAAGTGACAGCATTAAGGAAAGTGCTGCCTGAATCCAGAGCACTGTAATGAACAGAAATGTCACAGAGCCAAGACCAGCTACCTCCCAACAGCTCCTGTTTCCAGCCGTGATTTCTAACGATTTGGCACTTATGGGACACTTGACATCTTGACAGCAGCTCTGAACAGACATTTCAGCTTCACCACATCCCCTCTGTCCCTGCTGTGAGGTAGGTCAATTTTACAATCCCTCCTCACAAATGGGGAAACCGAAGCACCAAGCAGTTCGGGGATTTGCCCCAGGCCAGTTGCACTGTGGTGGGGTTGGGATGGGCAGAGTTTTATTTTGGGCCCATCTCAGAAATAAACATATCCAGACATTTCCAGATCCTTAAAACAGAAACAAAAAAACCCTCTCAAAATCTGATTCTCTAAAGGAGCAATTTTCAGGTAGGTTTCATAAAGTTCCTTTGCTGGGCTGCCCGCCCAGAGTCAAGAGAGTGATTGCTATCGGTCACTATTTTTATTATGTATATTGCAGTCATAACACTAATAATCCCTCACTTTTATACAGCCCTGTTCATCAGCAGATCTCAAAATGCTTAGCAAGGGAAGTCAAAATCATTATCCCTGTTTTACAGATGGGGAAACTGAGGCAGAGTAGCACCTCTGGGTCAGTTAGATCAGCTTCCCATTTTGCTAAGGGCCGTACAAATGTACAGGAAATGACAGTCTCTCGGAGGTTATTTATTAATTTATTTACAGTAGCACCTAAAGATTGAGGCCCCATGGTGCTAGGCACTGTACAGACACCTCATAAAAAGACAGACCTGCCTCCAGTTGCTTACACTCTTGCCTCATGCCAAAGTGAGCTGGGGCTTCACAGCAAGCATACCGGTCTTATGAGCAGCAATGGCAGGTGTCTTTCTCCGCCCCACCTCTGCCATCCCGGACACGTCTTGGATGCACAAACGGAACCAATCGTTTATTGGGCCATGCTCTCTTCCCTGCTTCTTGCTCCAGAATTACGGCTGATCCTCAGTGCGAATGCTGACAGGCGGGGATTTCTGTCTGCTCTGATAAAACCGCCCTGCCGGGATGCAAGAGAGAAAAGGCCCTGGCCCTGGTATTCCCAGAGGAGCCCAGCACGAGATGCTTGCTGGATCCCTGCTGCGGTGAAGCATTAGTCGAGCAGCACTGGTGACAGCCACTGGGCGCTTGACACAGAGCACTCGCTGAAAGCAGACACCCATGGAGGAGGGACTGGGGGTGACATTGTAAACTTATCCCCCACACACACTCGACCGTGGCCCCAGCAAAGTGATGCAAGATTGATGCCCACTTAGCAACCCTGCAGGCCAATGGCGAGACAGCTGCTTTGCCCTGGTCCCTGGAGCATGACGCCTTCTGTTCTCCAGCTGCCCTCCGAGGGGGTCAGGAGGGCGAATTAGATTCTGATGAGCGCAGCCAGCATGGGGCAGGATTGCCTGGTGTGCTGAGAAATCCAGCAACATGCAGCTGTTGCTGCCCATCCGCTTGATGCTTCTGGGACTTGCCAGGTGTCCGAGAGGCTGGTGCTTGGGGCAGAGGCTAGTCCTTTTCCTTTGTAAGGTGTGGGGTGGTTGCTGGACCCCTTGCCTGCACAGGATTGCTGAGAATCAGCAGCCAGGGATTCCCTTGGAAATGGCAAGTGGGGAGCCCCAGCTCCTGGCCTGTGTCGTGAAGGCTCAGAGGAGTACAGTGCAAAACCAGTGAAGCAGATGGGAGTTCATGCAGGTGCAATAATACTCCATTCTGCCCTCCTGGGCGCTTGTGGATTTTTGGTGTCGCTGTCAGCTGAAACTATGGCAATGAAACACCCTGCCAAGGAAAAGACCTGGGGCCAAGTTCCCCACTGCCCTCTCCTGGGCGTGGTCATTCACACCGGGGAAAAGTGGCTGTAAAATGCTGATTTGGTTTGCACCAATGATGCAGTGATATAAACGACAGCAGAGAGAATCGGCATCTAGGCCTGGAGAAGGAGAGGGGGGCTGGCAGGAAGCAAAGCACAACGAAGGGTACATCTATCTACACTGCAATGAAAGACCTGCAGCGAGGCCATGGCTGGCCTGGATCAGCTGCCTCAGGCTCATGGAGCTCGGACTGTGAGGCTATAAAATTACCATGTAGACGTTCCAGCTTGGGCTGGAGCCTGAGCTCTGAGACCCCAAGAGGCGGGAGGGTCCCAGAACCTGGGGTCCAGCTTGAGCCCTGCTAGCCTGAGCCAGATGACCTGGGCTCTGAGACTCAGTGCTGGGGATGTTTTATTGCCACATGGACATATTCAAAAGGTCTGATCCCACCCTGGGTCTGGGCTCAGTGCTTGACGCCAGCTGTTCGAACCGCCAGGGTGGTTCATTATTTTAGAAGCTCTGAAACATCCCCAAGTTGAGTGTCACGTAGATTGTGAGGTGCTCAGATACTACAGGTAATAAGTAGTTGGGACAGATACAGTAGTATCCTGGCCGAACCTTATGGAATCATGTGAAACCTTATGGAATGAAGGTTAAGACTTTGGGGAGTCCGTTCCCATGAAAACGCAAATGTTCATGGACTAGCATGGGATTGCATGGAACCGCTTTAGGAGAGAGGACATGATTAATGAAATCTCTGGAAGATATTAGGGACTTCAGAGGACTTCGTGGCAGGGGGCAATATGAGCAAAGTGTATTTCCTAGGAAATACTTGCGGGGAAGGAAATGCAAATGACCCCCTCCCCCCTCGAATCCAGCCTTTGGAAGCAGAGACTTATTGTTGCCTCTTCATGGTCAGTTCAAAGACCACCAAAGGGTATAAAGGGTGGATGAAACGTTTCCGGGCTGTGCTGGCTCTCATCTGAGGGTGTGATGAACTTGCAACCAGAGGAAAATCCCTGGGTGGGATTTGCAAGCACCGCTCCTGCCAGCGCCCATGTTGGAGAGGCAGGATCTCGGACCAGCTTAGTAGCACGAGGGTAGGTTCTTCTCTTGTTTTTAATATGTTTTCTCTGTAGTGCTTTTACCTTGAGAATAAAATATGGCTGTTTATTAAGAACTGTGTGATAGCTGTTAGATACTGTTGGCAATTGGTGGGCTGTTAGTCTCTGAAGAGAAAGCAAGAGAAGCCTGCTTCAGTAGCCTGTCTTTTGCTGAGAACACAGGGAAGGCAGGGAACTGTTCAGGCTGGAGATACCCTGCTCAGAAGGGAGAGAGACACACGTGTCTCGGCAGCCATGACAGCCCAAAGCCTGCGAGGGGGAGTCCTTGCTGGACCAAGGAGGAACACAGGAGCAGCTGCCCTGAACTGTGCCAGTGGTACTATAAGTAAGTACCATAGATAGATGGAGAGATGCCATTGCTGGGATGTTCTGACAGGCCTCCTCAGGCAGCGCAGTGACAATGGTGAAGCCCTACACAGCTGTGGAATAGTTGCAAATGCTTCCATCTTGGAGCGGGTCTGCGTTCACCGTGGAGAGCTTTGAGACCTGCGGTGGAGGAACAGGACTGTTACAGCAGCTCTCCCTTTACCCTGACCGCAAAAATACCGAATAACCATAGCAACAACAACCCACTTTTAGCAGGCTCATCAAGGGGGCAAGTACCATGGGTTCCCCCAATGAATGGGTTTTCCCATCTGCCGGGGTGGGGGGCAAAGGCGCTGCAGCTGGAGCACTTGCCTGCCTGCACCATTAGCACCCCGCGTTGCCAGGGCTTGGACTCTGGGGTGGGGAGACAAGACGCAGAGCAGCAGGTAAGGTACATCCATCATTATGTATGACTCACCACTTGGAGCAGGTTCCCAGCGGCAGGCTTAATTGTCAGCTGCTAATTTTAATGCAGCACATTTAGTCACTCCAGGCAGACAGCCGGTGGGAATGTAGCTCACATGCTGCTGTGACCCTGTGACCCATCCCCACAAATATAGCCTTCCCGAACAACAGCCAGCAAAACAACCCCACTCGCCTGGAGTTTCTGGGCAGAAAGGCAGCTGCAGCTCGGAAGAGCATCGCTGTCCTGCAGGGAATCTGCCCTTTCTCCCCTATTGAAGTAAAGGCTGGGCCCAATCCTCAGCTGATCCTGGGGTGGCCAGCAGCCAAACCTAAGAGCTGATCTAATTTGGGTCATTTTGTACTGTCCCCTACAGTTTTATACCAGGGAAGGATCCCCCCACCCTGCTCCAAGGCCTACAGCTTAACGGCTAATTTTCATTGCTCCAATAGTGCAAAATGACCTACGAATAGGGCAAGATCTGTTGCACCTCCTCTAGAACATGCTTTGTAAGGATCTGGCTGTCTCCACTGCCCTGTGCTAGAACAAAATCACAGCTTCTCCGCTGTGTGCCACTAAGAGCGAATGAAGAGCCTCCGTTAGCCCTCTGATCCTCCTGCTGCTAGTGCTATCTTCATGGCTGGGTTCTGGGTGGTCATGAGCACCCAGACCCAGAGAGGTGAAGTGACTTGCCCAAACAATCACAGCAAGGTGTTATAACCTCTTTCGCTGCCCAGTGTTGAAACAGTCGTGCAAAGGTGCTGGGGGAGGATGGGTTCTCCAGAGACCTTGGTTTACTCAGGTTTTTGGCAAACACCCAAAAGCCTTCATCCTGCAGTTGGAAGTTTATTGACCAAACACAAGAAATCAAAGCAAGGATTTACGCGGAAACTGCACAATTATGCAAAACAAACTTAATTAAAACCTATTAAAGTCTTTCTCCTTTTGGGTGCAAAATATCAGTCTCTTATTTTCACCAACAGTTTTCCTCTCAGGAAAAGGGAAGGGTTAATTTTGCTCTCAGTCCTGATGTTTGAAGGAGGTTCGATTCTCCTGTTCCAAGGGACGGAGGGACACAAAGTGGAGGAGAGAGAAGCTAGAAAAGTGGGTGTGGGGGGGAATTCGGCTTTTGTTGATGATCTTGGAGCCATGGGAGGCTGGTCAGTTATGAATGGATGCTTCAGGCTGGCTACGAAACCTGTTGCTTGGACCCTGGCTCACATTCTGGACAGGGATGTCATCTAGTCAGGTCCTTTCTCCTCAGACAAGGCAGGGCAGGATCATCTCACTGTTCTGAGGCCTATGTACAGCTGATTTTAGGATCTGATGAAAAGCTGAGAGAATGAGAGAGGGAATAGGAGGACAAATAGCTGGGCAGAAAGTAACACACAAAGGGAAGGGAAATGGAGCAGGAGCTAACCTGCCTCTGACTGGTACCCCTGTGGTGCTGATAGTTGGGTGCCCTCCCTGATGGGCTGAGGAGTGGTTGGCATGATGTTATAATGACTTTCAGGATTCACAGATGAAAAACAAAGGCCCCTAAACAAGAGCCAGGCCTGGTGGCCTTCCTCTTGGGAAGAAACTCCTTCGGACGGGTCCCCTCCTTCGGACGGGTCCCCTCCTTCTGTCATGGGGTCAGAGAAGATGATCTGAGCTGGCACGAGGTGAACTGAGGTGAGATGATTTTAAAAGTCTCCTTTTAAGGCCCCCCAAAAGGTGTGGGGGGGGAGTGGGTGGCCTAGTTCATCTCCTCGTTATTTTGCACAGCAATTAAACCATTTCTATAAGGCCATATTTAACTTCCTATTTGACTTCATTTCCACATTTTCTTAAGTCCAACGTCAGTGCAGTCCTTGAACCATAGCAGTAGGCAGTTTTGTTTGGACTAATTTAGTCTCTCTCTGGTTTCCTTGCACCGTTTATAACATTCATTATTGAATATAACTTGACCTACTTCATGGTTAATTCCTAAGCAGGCAAAAATTATAGACTTAATTGTTACAACACCACGGGGCACCCGCCCTCCTTTCATTTGATGGCACCTTTTAGGTAAGGATTTGGAGGCTTAATGCTGGTGTCCAGGCCAAATTCCAGCATTGGGTCATTTCATCCTGCCTCCTTACGCATCCCCTGTGGTTTCGACATACAAGTTATTCTTTATTTCCCCTGTCTAAAACTGCATCTGTGGGTCTGAACTGCTAGCACAGGAATAGCTCCCCTGGTAGCTTATGCTAACGGGTGGCATCCTTCCGCATGATAAATGGAAAGGGCTGTTAATGTTTTCTGTATTGGAGTGGGGGGCTACCTTATATGGAGAAATGGGTCTAGAACTCGGACACAGAGGGCCACCTTCTGCCCCCTCATTACTTCTATGTAACCCCACTAAAGTCAAGGTGGAAGACAGACCCACGTAACAGAAAGAGCTGAGCAGACCCTGTTTCAGCGCAAGAAACCAAGTCGCGTGTACGCAGTTAAAACAACCAAGGGCCAGATGGTCAAAATGATGATGATGTCTATGACAGTAGCACCAAAAGACCCTCACTGAGATCGGGGCCCCATTGTGCCAGGTGCTGCATAGACACAGAACGAGAGAGAGTTCCTGCTTGGAATAGTCTGCAATTTTAACAGACAAAGGGAAAACAGTTGCAGAGAGGTGGAGTGACTTGTTTGCAGAGCTGGGGAAAGAACCAAGGGTTCCTGATTCCGAGGGCAATGCCCTACCCAGTAGACCGTGCTACCTCGCTACCAAAAGCACAAATGCTCCAGGCCAGATTTTCAAGTGCTCAGTGCCCACAGCCAGAACCGCAAAAGAGCTCAGCTCCCGGTTAGGCACCTAAATAAGAGCTGGGTTTTTGAAACAGCTCAGCCTCCAGCCGGCTTGGGAACATGTGGCCCACCCGTTAGCGTACCGAGATGGGAGCTGAGCCCTGCTGAACATGTGGCCTTCGGTGTTGGGGCTGGCTGAGCGCTTCTGTTTTCTCTACAAATCCAGACCAAAGGGCTCCCCCTAGAGGTAGAAGGCAGGCTCTGTCACCAGCTTTCACATCTGAAAAACAGCAAGCTGCTGGGGGTGAGTGTGAGAAGGAGCTAAGGAATAAATGAGAGTTCCTTAAACACAAGGTTTTCTCCTCAGAATGCCAAGTAGCTTCCATTTTTAAGTCATCAGCTACTTTCTCTTCCTAGCCTTTGTCGGTCTTGTCTATTTAGATGGTAATCTCTCCTGGGCAGGCCCTGTCTCTCACTCTGTGTCTGTGCAGCGCCTCCCACAATGGGGCCCTGATCCCAGTTAGGTCTCTAGGTGTCAGTTCCCACCAATTTGCATGCAGACGCCAAGCATACAACTTGGTATGTACATAGTGGTATTTGTACTTGGTAATACATACTGGTATTTGAGAGACCCGCAGCAGGACTCCGAAAGGCAGATTTCCTGCTCAAAGCACAGTGCTACCATGAAAAGTGACCAGGGTGCATTCTTATGCAACAGACCTGCCCGTTGCGTGTGTTTTCCCCCAGTCCTCTCTGTTGGCCGGTGACAAAAATGCCTTTTTACTGAATGCAGAAGTAGCATCACGCTAGACCAAGAATGACAAATGGACAAATTTCAGAGTAACAGCCGTGTTGGTCTGTATTCGCAAAAAGAAAAGGAGTACTTGTGGCACCTTAGAGAATAACCAATTTATTTGAGCATAAGCTTTGGACAAAGGTGAAACCCCACCCACTGTATAGCTCAATCTCTGGGTGGAGCTTACTTACCTCTAACAGAGACCTGAAGGGCCTGTCGCATTTACACTTTGGCAACACTTGAAGAGCTCGTCATGCCATAAATCCTCATTGAATTGAACCAAATACTGATTTTTTTGTTCCTTCCTGCCCTGCAGAATCAACACGGCAAAGAGAGAGTGAAAGGGGTTGTACATCTTCAACAGAAGTGTTTACTTAGGCCGTTCTATCTGAGCAAAGGTACTGATGACTGCGGGGTTGCATAGGGTCACTGATTTGGCCTGCAGAACCTTTATTACAGGTGATGATGCAAGAGGAGGAAAAACCCCAGCTGGACCCACAGATCCCAGGTTGAGTTTGCAGTGCTGACGGTAAGAAACACCATCTTGTTCCTTGCAAAACCGAACACATTTGAGACAAGAATCATTGCAAGACACTTGTCAAGGAATCCCAGGATGCACAAAGTTCAGCCTAAGATTGGCTGTTTCCTACTGGAACTTTCTATTCATGCCACTAGTTCCCTTTGTCTTTGATTATTAATTAATTATTATTATTATTAATTATTTGTATTGGTAGCAACTATGGCCCACAACTGAGATCACGTCCCCATTGTGCTAAGCACTCTACATACACATAGTAAGAGACAATCCATACCCTGAAGAGCTGACACTGTAAATAAGAAGAAAGATAAAGGGCAGGAGGGGAAACAGACCTGAGAGGTGAAGTGACTTGCCACATATTACCCAGCAGTTTAGAAGCCTAGCCAGGAATTGAACCCAGGTCTCCGCAGTCCACTTTAATGCCCTATCCACTAGCCTTCACTGCCTCAGAGGCATGCCAGCCCCTTTATATTCCTGGGTTGGAACTAATAGGACCCCACCTGTTCTGCCTGCCAAGATGAGTCAGCAGAATTTCTCTGCCTCTTTATCTAGGGTCCTAGATCCTGATGCTCTGTTTACAAAACCCTGCATTTTGAGTATAAAATTGATCTTTAACCTCTGCAAACCCTTCTCAATGGGTAAGACCTTTCACAGGAAGACAGAACCTTTCAGACCCAGTGCTTCAATGCTTATTTCAGTGCACCAGAGAACAAAGTGCCAAAGCTGAAAAGCTGCCCTGCTTGTTGGGTTTCCTTTTCAGCCTTCACTGTTTACAGTATGAGTAGCCTTGGCAGGATTCCCTTTTTATTTCTTATAATATTGATGAACAATATCGATGTTTATTTTTAAACATCTTATTTTTATCAATTTAAATGTTCATAGTTGCAGGAAACTAATGGAGGAGGGGTCAGACAATTATTCAATGACAGCAGATGCTGAGAATCAAAGTTAAAGCCTCAGAACCATTAAAACCCAAATTGTCAACATCACAGGTCAAAATATACAAAGCAAATGTCCTTAAATCAAACTCTAAGTTCTCAAGCTGTAGTTTTCTTACCCTGCCACTCTGTACATTTTTATTATCATCAATGGAAATATTTTTTGTCGTTTGCATGTGTATGGTGAAATTGACATTTACCAACACTAACTGATAAGAATCTAATCCCTCCAAGCCTAAACCTGAGAGAGCGACCTAGGGCCAAATCAGATTTACATCAGCTGAGCATCTGGCCCTTAAGATTTGGTTTCTAGTACTGTATCTATCTCACCTTGGCACAGCTGCTTCCACCATAGCCAGATTGGATACTCATTCATTATTGGAGCAAATCACCATCGGTTTCAGTTGGAAGTTGGTGATTTTCACAGAAAGGACAACTACGCTCTGGACTATACAGAGCTGAAGGCCCTGGCTTTTCAGGTAAGTGGTGACCCAGTGTCCACATTCAAACAGCAAGGATAATGTGCTAACAACTGATGTCTGCACCCTGTGCCTGCGTCGCCTTACACTCCTATGAACGTGGTGGTCTCTCTGATGTTTATCACCCTAAAAGGTGAAAGGATGAACGTATCTGAGGACAGTTTCTTTCCAACTAACAATTCAAACATTGTTAATAATAATATTAAATTATTAATGATTATTTCTCTTCTTTTGCTTGGAATGTTAGCCACCCCATTTTAAATGCTGCCAGGTACCGTGGTGATGGGGGGCCTTAGCAATGTGAGTATAATAATCATTAATGGTAAAGGGCTAGATTGTGATGCCTTTAACTGATCACAGTCACAAGCCACCTACACAGGGAACAACTATTTGATAATGGGCTCCTTGGTGTAGCAGACAAAGATCCAATGGCTAGAAGTTGAGGCTAGACAAATTCTTGCTAGAGACAAGGTGTAAATTTTTAACAGTGAGGGAAATTAACCATTGGAATAATTTACCAAGGTTATGGTGGGTTCTCCATCACTGGCAATTTTTAACAAAGAATAGATTTTTGTTTGTTTGGTTTTTTAGTATATGCTCTAGGAGTTATTTTGGGAAAGTTCTATGCCTGTGTTATTTATACAGGAGGTCAGACTAAATGATTACAATGGTTCCTTCTGGCCTTGGAATCTCTGACTCTGATGACCACTTTCTCATGAGTCCCACTGAAGTTACACGGAGGTTGAGAAGGTTTCCTTGTGGTGCTTTATTCTAAGTAAACCAGGACTTGGCATGCAGATTTAACTGATCTCCCTACTTGAAGATCTTAATCCTCCACCATTGCCAGCTTTTCTGCACTACATTCCCTTCTTGTGTGACATGCATATCTCCCTTTTGTCCCGCTGGCTCATTGCCCATTCTCTTAGTATCACGAGGCCTGTTGATGATTTGTTTGTTTGGGCTGAAGGGCAGAGGACCTGCTGTTGATTATTACTTGTGATCATTTCTAGCACAGTGTTTGTGCTTTACAAAAGGCAGAGTGCTGCACATGTCCCTGTCCCAAGGAGCTTATGTAACCCACTCTAGGACAGTGGGGGTCTTTGTCCCACTCTACCAGCTGGTGTAGAAGTTAAGAGCCCATTACAGCTGTCAGCTATTACAGTTACTCCTTTCAGAGTAACAGCCGTGTTAGTCTGTGTTCGCAAAAAGAAAAGGAGTACTTGTGGCACCTTAGAGACTAACCAATTTATTTGCGCATAAGCTTTTGTGAGCTACAGCTCGCTTATGCTTTTTAGTGCTGAAAATCACAAGTGAAACACCCTGCTGTCAGCTCAAACAGGTCCCTATACTCCCAGGCTGAGGCCAACAGCTTCAGGGAGGGGAAGGCCTGGAGAACTAGTAAGAACTGAGGAAGGAGTTGGGGGAGCAAGTCGAAAGAGAGGGGGCTTGGTGGGCAATAACTGGGAGACTTTGGGATGTACAAAACTGGCCTCAAAGCAGGCAAGGGATTTTGTACAGCCCACACATATCGCCTTGCAGAGGCATTCAAGCCGTTTCTTGATAGAAAAAAATCACATGGAAGGGGGCTTCACACAGTGACACTGTCGTGCAAAGGGAAGAGAGGAGATCTGAACTAGCCAAAGCCGGGAGGGATCAGGTGGAGCTTTGGTGGCAGAAGGAGGAGGTCGCCGTCTGGAAGAAGCCATCTCGGCTACTCTGAGGGAGCTCTAGAGGAGAAAAGACACAGCTCAGCAGCTCCCTAACTCCTGCTCCGATGGGGGATTCACTGTGGTACCCACCAGAACCCAGATGCTATAACTAAACTGTGGCCAGTGGCGCCGACTACAGCGGAGATGACTGTGCCTGGGATGCAATGCTTCATCTCGACCCACGTGGGCTGGAGGGGCAGCCTACAAGGAGGATGGCCTCCCCAGCATGCACTGCTCCATCATGATCTCCATGCACAGCTCCCAGCATGCACTGCTCCATCTTGCTCCTCATGCATGGTCCATGGGGATTAGGGCTCCCAGCATGCACTGCTCCATCATGATCTCCATGCACAGCTCCCAGCATGCACTGCTCCATCTTGCTCCTAAAGCGTGGCCCATGGGGATTAGGGCTCCCAGCATGCACCTCTCCCTCAGTCCAGTCCACTTGTGCAGCCCAGGATCAGGTCCTCGTATGCACGCCTCCATTTACCTCACCCTCCCCAGTCGGTTCAGTGGCACCATCACGTCCCCCCACCATCCAGGTCACTGGCACAGCACCATTCCCTCATTTAGGTCAGTGGCACAATTGATCAATGGTACAGCCTGTAACACCCCCCGTTGGTGGTACGGTCTTGCCATTATTGACAGCGGTGTCAGTGGTACAATCCTACACACACACACACCCGTAGGTTAGTGGAACAGCCCGATAAAGCTGTACAATCTGAGCGACCGTTTGTGACCGTTATCCAATAGTTCCACCTTTCCCCCGTCAATCTACAGTCTAGTCCAATCGGAGGGCCAGACTCCTTGATGCCCAGGTGCGGATGAGCCAATCCCGAGGAAGGGTAGAGAAAACGAGGCTGTGCTGGGGGGCCCGCCGCAGGGTCTTTTCCTAGAGCAGAGCGAAAGGAGGCGCGGAGCTCCGCGATAGGGAGTCAGAAATGATTGACGGCCACGGCAGTCAATAGCATGCTTTATTTGTGGTGGTGACGCGGGGACGTGGGCGAGGCTTTGAGTCTAGAGTGGGCGTGGCGCACGGTGGAAGAGCCGGATCCGGAAGGCAGTGGGGGGGTGGGCGCGGTCGCGGTGGCGGAGATGGGGTGAGGGAAGGGGCGGGCGGAGCCTGTTTCGGCTGCGCGCGCAGCGGGCGGAAGCGGCTTGAGGAGGCGCTGACGGACGGACGGACGGACGGGTCGCCCTGAGGAGCAGGCCGCGCCGGGGAGGAGGCAGCCGGACGGAGCGGGCCGCCGCTGCCGGGGATGGTGGCGACGCCTCCGGCGTGAGGCGGTCCCGGTGGCCCTGAGTCCTTTCCCCCCTCCCCCCCGGGCTCAGTCTGGCCCGGCCCCCGGGGGGAGGATGGGGCCGCAGCGGAACCCGGGCAGCAGCGGCGGCAGGGCCCCGGCCTCACCATGACCGGCGAGAAGAAGAAAAAGAAGCGGCTCAACCGCAGCGTCCTGCTGGCCAAGAAAATCATCATCCGGGACGGAGCCAGCGTGAGTCCGCCCGGGCGGGGCCCGGGTGGAGGGAATGGGGCAGGAAGCTGGAGGGGTCTGGCGTGAGGGGCGCCGGGGGGGGACTTTGCTCCAGCCGATTTTCCCGGCCCATCGCCCATGCGTTAGGCCTTCGCTTTGCTGGCTGGTGCAGTATCTTCCCCCGCCCTGGGTGCCGTTGATGGATCCCTAGGTGGTGGGTGGGCAGCACCGGCCTGGTGTGGGAATCCCGCCTGGCAGCTGGGAGCCAAGAGCACTTGTGCTGTTTGCACCAGGCTGGGGCCACCTTCAAGGTGGGGAAAACACAGCTGTGATCTCCTTTAGAGCCATCCGATGAAGATCTGGAGCTTGGATCTCACCAGTGTGGTGGGTCCAATGGAATGAAACCCGCTGGACCAAGCTGTCACGTGGGGGGGTGTGTGTGTATTTGGGGCTTGCATGCCTCACTGTGTAGGCTGACCCTTAGGTTTGGATTTGCAGGTGGTCTGACGTATTTTGGGCCTTCGGTTGAGAAGTGTTTTTGGAGTAGGGAGAGACCAGCACTGCAACATCACCAGATGCTACCAGTATATGCCTATAATGCAGATTATTACTCTCTGCTGTAGATACATTTTAGCACTGTGCTTTGTATTTTAGACTACTAGTGTACTAGATACACCAGAGTATAAGATACTGAATGGTAAGCGCTTTCCCATCATGCTGGCCCTCATGGAAGCCAAGATATTAAGTTGTGGTCTCCTCCCACCATGCTGGTTCTCATGGGACTGCAGCAGTCATATCTGTAAAGTAAATGCCTGCTTCTGAGGCTAATATAGCACCCATTAAACTTTTCATATGGCAGTTATAGCACTGCCCTGGGGGACAATCTATTTGGGTACAGTGATCTCTCAATATATTTTGAAGCTGATTGACCATCTTCCTATTTCATCAAACTTGCTAAACTGGTTTGGATTAGTCAAAATGGAAAATACTTATTTAGGTTGGAAACAATTCAAACCTGAACTTTACCTTTATTCTTTCATGTGAAGTAAGAGATTACTGTAAACTAGCTTGATTTGTGACACTTAACACTGAAACAAGCTTGGAGCCATGGGACTCAAAGGGTTACAAATAGATGAGGTTTTGCTAAATCCCTGCCATTAACAGAACAAATATGAAATGTCTGAACATCTGTTTGATTAGTGGAGTGTTCTCTAGGCAAACTACAAACAGTGGGAACTGAACAGCTTGCAGTAAACAATATGAGGGACAAGATGACGGTGGGTGGGGTGGCACTAAGGTGGGTGGGGTGGCACTAAGCAACGTTAAAAGCCAGTGAAATGTTAATTATTGTGCTATTTCCAGGAGTGGCTACAAGCACAAGCAAAGTGGGTCATTCAGAACAGTAAAACATGCATGTGAGGTCAGCCCTTGAAGTAAATTTCACCTGGTGCTTAGTGACCAATGTCCCTCTACAGTGTAACCTTTAGTTCTTTATTCAGAGTTTGGGATGCTGGTTTAGGCATTGAAAGATGAATCATATAAATAGGTGGAAGATGCAAAAAGCTGTAAAACAGGAATGAAGGCTTTCTATTTCTGTAACTGTACTTCAATGCTAACAAGTTGTTATGGAATTGTTCAGATTCCTGACACAGTTCAAATACTGTGACTAACTGTTAGCAGGCATGGTGGGTGAAATCATTTTCCAAATAGTCTTCTGCCTGACATTTCATCCACATGTAGCATAACTGCAAACCATGTTAATGAACCACATTAAATTGGTTTAAAAGGTTATATTTAGGCCATTGTCTGGCCTAATGTAGTACACTGATTTACTACATTTGATCATGTTTCCTTCTATTGACTGGCTCCACTGACTTTTACAGCCTGCTGCTTACAACTAAAGAACTTATGGCTTTAGCCCAGATGTTGGGGTTTGTGCTTTTGGTGCTGAATGTCCCAAGTTCAGTGCCCACTGGCAACAGATTTGGCCCCAATTTGTTCCATTAGTGTGGTTCTAAAATAAAATCTCTATTAATGCTAGACAGGAAAAGGGGGCTTGCAATAACCAATAGCTAATTGTGGTTAATGCTCATTTTCTCCAACGTGGTAATTGCTTGCACAGTCCATACTGTATTATAAACTGGGCCCTCCGCAAGTTCTTGTTGCCAGTTCTGCTATGATCCAGGCTGCTTAAATAGTTCTATACTGTCTGAAGGGGCTTACCTGTTTCCCAGAGTTCATAACCTCTGCTGCTCTGTTGAGGTATCTTTGTTTTGTCCGAGTGACAAAAGGATCTAACTGCAGAGTTTTGATTGAAAGGGTGTAATGGAAGGATGTGATGGGGGAAGAAGAGAGAACTTCTTTCTGTGAGGGGAAGTATCTCTCCTTCTACCAAGACAGTGTAATGGGATGAAGGAATTAAATACCCATGCAACTTGCAGTTTTCTCCAGCGTTGCTGGCATAATGCCACCTTCACATTTTGTAGCAACAGAGAAAGGGTTTGTCCAGTTGTTTGTGTAGAATAAAAATAACTTCGTTTAATGACCATATTTCCCTTGGGTTTTCCCTGTTTTGAAGGTGTTTATTTGTCTGTGAATCAGATTTACAACCTGTTTAAAGGAAGCATCTTTAATAGAAACTGTTAATACGACCAGGGTGTCAGAATCTTGTCTTCTCTTGCTCTGTTAACAGTTACTCTAATCTGTAGCTCCCCCAGAATCATTCTGCTAATATTTGAGGTAACAGCAGGCTATAAATTCCAGCATACCTTTTACACTGTGCCACAAATAAACTAAATGGGAAGCTCATTCATCCACTCTAGAAAAAACACACACAAGGGCTGAGGTTTTCCACAGCTGACAGGAGATTCTGACATTCAATTTCCATTCAAATTCATGGGAGTTGTCTTAATTCCTTAGTTGGCTTTGAAAATTTTAAACAGCTTGGCTGAACAACAGATGTACTTTATAATGTATCAGCACTTGTCTTGGTGCTATCTGGCGTGTTAAAGTCATGTAGGCCAGTTGCACTAAAATCCCCTCTTGTGAAAGGCATGCTATGCTTCTGAGTGTTCGATCTGTGCAATTCCCTGACACAGCTGAGTTCAACCCTGTTTGCTTTCTACACTGCCTTGTGACTCCTGTTCTCCGTAAGCCTGTGACCTTGCAGGTACACCTACACAGCAATGGAAAACCTGGGCTAGTAGCTGAGATTTAGCACTTGGGGAAATGTGATTTCTGTAGCTAACTCTCTATCAGCATTTGAGGGAAATTCAAGTGCCTCCCTTCGGTTGTCCCCCCAGGAGCTAAGGGGAAGACTTTCAAAGGCACAAAGGGCAATTAGCTGCCCCATTCCCATTGGAAGTCAGTGGGAGTTGAGCACCTACCTGTCCTTTATGCCTTTGAAACTCTCCCCCTGTATGGCTATGAATTGTGCACCAAGCCACTTTTCAGATTTCAGGGCATTAACATGTTTTTTCTTTCAGCGACAGGGGATTGGAGAGCCCAGTGTGTACCATGCAGTGGTGGTGATTTTCCTGGAATTTTTTGCCTGGGGGTTACTCACCACCCCTATGTTAACGGTGAGTAACTGACTCTTGCTGGATGGTAGCATGGTGGCAATGCTGAGGTTGAGGATTTCAGTGAAGATCTGGGTACAGTTTGGGTTTGAAGCATGAGAGGCAAAATCTAGGATACTGTACCTTAGATCTGTAGAACTCATTCTGAAAAGTACTTTACACATAGGAATTGTTGCAGCCATCTTTTGAGTGGAACATGGCAATTGTTTAAAAGCACATAAGAACACTGGTTAGTAATTTAGGACAGAGAAGGAAGAGTACATTATTTGAAATTGAATGGGGGATTTAGTGAGGCAGAACTTAAGAACCCAAGCTGGAATTTGGCCAGAATTTCTCATTTAAAGCTCGGGTACTGATGAAAAGTGCCATGGGAGATCTTTAATGATTGAGCAAGGGTGTGATGTTTTATAACTCATCCAATGACTGCAACTTTCACACAGGTGCTAGGACATTGATTTAGTACTGATGCAGAGATAGGGTTGTCTCTTTCTGAATTACCAGCACCACTCCCTGCACTGTCAAGTTCTGTCCAATTACTGAGCCCACACAACCTTGCCAAGATCTCAGCTGGGGGTGACAGACTGTCATGTCAGACTGCACTGTTTGCAGTGTTGTTGTAGCAATGTTGGTCCCAGGATATTAAAAAGATAAGGTGGGTGAGGTAATAAAATGTTTTATTGGACCAACTTCTGTTGGTAAAAGAGACAAGCTTTCAAGCTTACATAGTTGCTCTTCACATCTGCGCTAGGTGACCCTGTGATGACCAGTATAGGTAACAAAGGAAATGCTACAATAAAACCAAGAACAAAGGGTTAGCTTTATCAAAAGAACCAGAATTCCCAACTCTGATATTTGTCTTGAATTAGAGTTAAGTGACTAGAAACTTTCAAGTTGGCAGCTTCATGAGGGATTCTCAGCTTTCAGAACTTATTTTCGGCAGCTGGTATGACAAGTCATATTAGAGTTTAATATACCATAAAGATCTGTGAGCTGATTTCTGGGATCTAGATAATTTCTGTACAAAGAAGGTCTTGTTCACAAAGGCCCTTAAAAGTACATTCACTAGTATAAAATGTAAGTCAAGTAGGTAGGGGGTACAAAAACAAGAAGGGTGTAATCAGGAAACACGGAGTTAAATGAAGCAGAAATAGGGATTAGGCAGATGGGGCAGAGATGGGGAAACGTTTGTCTGAAATGGCCTCATAGTGTTAGAGAAACTTGGAAACGAGTTCACCCCTACCCAAATCCAACACAGTCACACGTCTCCCTGTGACATACCTGGGAGAAGTGGCTGCCTATGGCACTGATGAGGAAACAAAAGAGCTCCATACATTTTGTTAGCAGAGCATGTGTGTACGATGATTGTGGCATGAGAATAGGAATGTCAATACTGTGGGCAAACATGGACTGCAGGCTTTAGTCTCTTGTTTGATGTGATCCTCCTGGCCTTTAACAGCAGAACTTAGTAGGGGATCTGTAAAATTGTTGACTTGGTCTCCACAGGTGTTACACCGGACTTTTCCTCAGCACACATTCCTGATGAATGGCCTGATCCATGGGGTTAAGGTAAGGAATTCTTTCCTTCCATATTAAAGAACCAATGTTGTTGAAGCACGATGGGCCAGACTACTTTACAGTCTGGGCTTTGTTCCAATCTGAGAACAGGGTCAGTAGCAATGGAAAGTCCTTATAATCAGAGTGCTGTTTGGTGTGATTAGTCCAATCTATAGTGCGTAAGTCGCCACCTTATTGGCAAGCTCAGCAGAAGGGCAGTTCTGTTTTCATGCCCAGTTGATTCTCTGTGTGCTAACCCATTTAGGTATTTTCTTCCAGAATAGCACTGACAGTCTGCTGGATAGTCCAGGAAGCCTGAACCCCGTGCCGTAGGGTCTGACTCCAGTCCTGGAGCACCCATGGAAAAAATTAGTGGATGCTTAGCACCTTTCGGCAGCCAGCTTACCACCCCTGCAGTGCCTTTTGCCTGCCAGTGGCCCCGCTGATCAACTCCTCTCCCTCCCTCCAAGCACCTCCAGCCTGCTGCAATCAGCTGTTCCGCAGCATGCAGGAGACACTGGGAGTGAGGAGCGGGGATAGGGCAGGCTGCGGGGAAGGGGTGGAACTGGGCGGGAAGAGGCAAAGGTGGAAAGAGGCAGGTGGAGCTTGGGAGAAGGGGACGGGGCCTGGGGCAGAGCAGGGGGTTGAGCAACCCTAGGGCCTGGAGGTTGCCAGCCCATGTGTCCCATGCTGTGCTTGCTGCTAAGAACACTCCAAAACAGCATGAGAACAGCCTAGTGACCAGATTCTAGATAAGAAAACAAAAAACTGGTATTGTCATAGCTCTTGAGTAACGAAATTAAAAACAATGTAACCATGATCTAGAAACTCAGCCATCCCACAGTAGATTAGTGATTACAGACGGTGAAATGGTTTTAGAGTAGTCCAACCCATGTGGGAGAATTACAGAAGCTGGCAAGCACTAAAACAATCATTTTCTAATTTGCTTGGTAACATGGTAGAATTGGTTTTTGGGATGGGCATCAGTATTAGCAGGAGCACCCCAGTGAAAGGAGCATGACTATCATTGAAGGATGATTTTTCTCAGGCATGGGGCAGCTCAAACAATCTCATGTATATCTTAAAGAGCTTATTCCCCTCATTTTGTCATGGGTCTGAAAGATTTGTAAATATGGGGAACTTTTACAGAGGCTGAATGGACTTGGCCTCCCTTCACATCCAACAGGTCTCAATCTAGAGCCAGAGCTTTCCCTGAACTGCAACAAAATATTGACATTTTGGAGCTTTGCCAGCTTCTCCAGGCAGTGTCAACTCCCTGCTGCATAAATAGGCATGGGAAGACCACAGCTGCAGACTGAGTACTTAGGAAAATAATTTCTGAGCATTTAGCAGTTTTTCCAGTATAGAGATTTCAGCTATCTAATGATTTGTCATGTTTTGGTAACCTTGCCTCCTCCTAGAAATCCCAAAGAGTGGATTGCCAGCTCCTGTTGTTTGTATTGGTGACATTACAGCTCTTACTCCCCTATTGCCAGCCAGAGAAAGTGGCTGTGGGATCTGTACCTGGTGTGAACCCCTCTCCCTTCTCCTAGGGCCTGCTGTCCTTTCTAAGTGCCCCACTGATTGGTGCTCTCTCTGATGTCTGGGGAAGGAAGTCCTTCCTTCTCCTCACTGTGTTCTTCACGTGTGCACCAATACCTCTCATGAAGATCAGCCCATGGTGAGTCTATGCTTGGAATGGAGATGATGTGAAGGCGCAGTGATATGGGAGGGATCAGTCCAGAAGATGAGTGAGCGTGTCAAAAGAGGAATTTGGAGGTGTAGTCACTTGAGATGGTGGAGTTAGGAGGATCTGGAGGTGCTTGTATGATGAAGAGAAGGAGCCTGAAGAGGCAGCCTTTCCTTGATCCAGAGCTTCCTTCACACGCCATTGGATTCCAACTCCAGTCAGAAAGAAATGCCTTCTCCTAGTGTTTGCTTCCCACTACTAAAAACTGCATTGGAACTGAGTTGCATTAATGTTTCCTTCGTGTGTGGGATACTATCAGAGATGGGTCTGGACTGGATTTTTAAGCCATGAAGTGTTAACCGGAATGGAAGCCCAACGGCATTTCTGAGCACTTCAGGTTGAAGTGAAATCAAATGAATTGAAGCAGGGGTGTGGAGAAGAGACTGTAGTTCAGCAGCATTAGGCTCCTGTGTTTGTCATGTGGTTTCCTCTAACTCTGCCCCTGGGAACATCTCTTTCAGGTGGTATTTTGCTGTCATTTCCATGTCTGGAGTCTTTGCTGTCACCTTCTCTGTGATTTTTGCCTATGTTGCTGATATCACACAGGAACATGAACGGAGTACAGCTTATGGCTTGGTAAGGATTCACATCATTAATTGATTCCCCAAAGAAATACTCCAGCGCTCCAGAATTCAGAGAGGCGCGGTGCGGGACCATTTTAAGAGTGGCCTCCCCGTGGGTATTGCACACAGGACTTCTGCATTCCTCACAATCCACTGTGTCCATTGCTGGTCCATTCCTGACTCCAAGTGGAGCAACGTGTTTAGAAACCAACCCCAGAGCTTGGTGCTGTGAAATCTGGAATCCAGCTGTATTGTCACTTACTGTCCTTTCTCCAGACTGTGACCCTACACCGGGATGGCTTCCATGCAAACACAAATAGAACCGTGGCTGTGCATCTGTGGCTTCTGCTGAACTATTCTCGCATAGTGTTATAATAGGGTTACTGAAAACACCTTAAGTATTGGCTGAGATACCTCTGGTTATCGGTCATGACCTAGCCTGAACTCTATCGGGGGGGAAATGCTACATTTCTGTATTCCACAGTTCTGGAAAACCTGTCCCTATGGTTTGGCTACCCCATAGGTGGGGGAGCTGGTCTTGGATGACTCTGGGAAAGAGGGTAGGCTCTGACCAGAAGATACTACTACTAACATTTGTGTTACACTGCAGGTGTCAGCCACTTTTGCAGCCAGCCTGGTCACAAGTCCAGCAATTGGCGCATACCTGTCCCAAGCCTATGGTGATACACTGGTGGTGGTGCTGGCTTCAGGGGTTGCTCTGCTGGATATTGGCTTCATTCTGCTGGCTGTACCAGAATCTCTGCCGGAGGAGATGCGCCCTGTGTCCTGGGGAGCTCCCATCTCTTGGGAACAGGCAGATCCATTTGCTGTAAGTAGTTTGCTACTGGCAATTGTTAACTGCAGTTTAACTTCTAGATCTGTTTCCCCAAGTTCCATGTTAGTTCTTCGAACAGGAGGTTGAAGATAAAAAGGGACTCATTTTGCAAGAGGCAGAGGATATGAATTTAGACATGATTGAATCAGGTGCAAGGAGGATGATGTCTGGCTGGTTCTTTATTCAGTGATGGGTAATGGGTTGTGAGTGTATATGACTACATAGTGTCTAAAAACAGCTTCCAGTGTCCCTGAAGAAAATCCTTTGGTGGGAATAACTGATGGTGTGAGTGCAACGCCTATTGCTTTGCAGTTGCACTCTGTATAGCCATGCGAAAGACCTAGCACGTTGTTGCTTCTATTAGCCTGGGGGAGTGCTGGTTGGGTCCCTGAAAAAGATTGTCTTGCTCATTTGCTCCTCACCTTGGTCTCACGTAGGAGTCACTGCCCATATTAATGTTCCAAGGAGAGCCAGAGTTACAAAAATCTAGCTGGATTCTCTGTGATGCTCAGCATTAGCAGGGTGAAGTTTCCCACAGCCGGGAAGCTCTTCAAGGCAGAAACAATTTGGTTCCAGACTGATCTGTCATGCAGATATGTCCCACTGATGTGCAGAAATGCTGTGGCAGAACAAGCTCTTCCAGGGTGCTCAGTGTACTAAGTAACCCTTTGTGTTGGGTTTGTATCAGAGGGAGCCTAATGGTCCTGTTTGTTTCTCCAGTCTCTCCGCAAAGTGGGCCAAGATTCTACTGTGCTGCTTATCTGCATTACTGTCTTTCTCTCCTACCTTCCTGAAGCCGGCCAGTACTCCAGCTTCTTTTTGTACCTACGACAGGTCAGTCATTGGGGTTAGACTAGGATACAGGTTTGGAAATCAAAGGTTTGTAGTGCGTGTTGTAGTCTCGTGCGTTTGTTTTATTTCCTTCCTGACTATGCAGTATGGGGTGGCAGCTTCTGCCCAGTGATCCTGAGCTGGGGGAATTAGCAGCTTGGCGGCACAACAGCAGCCCTGGTTTGCCACTGCTGACCAGAAGCTATTTCTTAATGAGGGTGAAACAGTACCAGTAACCTGATTGAAAATGGAGGATCCCCATGAATGCTGGTTAACTGTGCAGCCCTTCTGTGCCTTGCAAATGCAGTCCCCAGGCTAATCACTAGCTACCTGCGCTGGACTCGGTGCTTACCCCACCTTGTTGTCTTCAGGCACTTAGGACAGCGTATCCACTCACTTGGTTACCTCTTTAGCCCATGGAAACATCTTCCATCTTGTCACTGGGGAGCCTTTAATGTCCTCTTTCCCGTGAGGCGGTAGAGGGTGAAGTTGTGTAATGCTCATGCTACTGACACGTAGTATCAGTAAGCACTAAAGATGGCTCTCATGGCGTGGCTTTTCTCGGGTAGAACACGAAGCCCTTTGCCTGAAATCATGTCCCTTCTGATGTCATTGTAGGTCATTGGATTTTCCTCAGAGACTGTGGCAGCCTTTATTGGTGTAGTTGGAATTCTCTCCATATTGGCTCAGGTGAGAACCCATTCTCTGGGTACTACTCTCAAACCCCTCAGTTATGAGAATACACCAAAATTTGTGACAATGAGGATTGGATTGGCAACTGTCAGAATTCTTTTGTGAAGCCTTATCAATGCATGTTACTAGCTGCAGGACAGCCCAGGGCCTGACAAACCTGACAGTGAGGAGAGTTGCCTCCTCTTTCTTCATCACTTTCTTGTCCAGTGTAGTTGCTTCCTTTCTCCCCACTGTAGTTTGATAACATCATCTCATTTCTCTTCTCAGACAGTAGTGTTGGGGATTCTCATGCGTTCAATAGGAAATAAAAATACCATCCTCTTGGGCTTAGGCTTCCAGATTCTACAGCTTGCCTGGTACGGCTTTGGATCGCAGCCTTGGTAAGAGTGGGTCTGCATTATTAAATAAACAATTGACACATTTCTCATCCCTCCCCTCTTTAGCCAGTTGCTTGTGCCCAGTGCAGTTGTGCAATGTTCTCCATTTGGCCACCAGAGGGAGATATTTGTCTGCTCTTCCAGCCTTAGTTTGCAGTACTCTTTTTTTTGTATGGAGAACTCTCCTCCTTTCTGCTTTATGCTGTGGTTTTCAGCCTGTAGTCCACAGGTCCCTGGGGGGTCTGCAGACTTGTCTAAGATTTCCAAAAGGCATTGCACCTCCATTTGAAATTTTTTAGAGATCCGCAAATGAAAAATGGTTGAAAACTGCATTTAATGGGCTGATTTCTCTTTCTCTTGTAGGATGATGTGGGCAGCAGGAGCTGTGGCTGCCATGTCCAGTATCACTTTCCCAGCCATCAGTGCCATGGTGTCCAGGAACGCAGATCCGGACCAGCAAGGTACGTCTCACTTGATTAAAATTCATCCAGCAGTTATCCTGACAAGTTTTCTACTACTTTTACATGGATAGGGAGAGAGCGCTACTGATACTGTAGGGAGGATAGGTATTTCTTTAACCTTTTGAAATCCAGTGAACATCTGGACACACTGTGCAGCATCTCTGTATGGCTTCAAAGCTGTATGCCAACCACCCTCCATGTTAATTCTCTGTGTACAGCCTGAGTACTCTTAATGGGTACCTGTATGCACAAAAGAATATAGGATTGAGAATCTAGTTTATTAGGTATACTAGTTTCTAGGAACTAATTTACACCATCAGCCTATCAAGATTGGTATCAGCCTTTTTAACAATACCTGATCCTTGAGGAAGGGTCTCATAAAACACTCCATAATGCTTTTGTGCAACATTGAACAACTACTCATTTGAGATAGGGAGGAAGTTCCTACTTGACCATCCACCTACCTTGAGTTTGTTCCCTGAATCCTGAGGTTAGATTGCCTCTAATTCAACTTCCCGTGTTCATCAGTAAGTTGTGGCATGACTTGCCTGTGCCCATGCTCTGGGAAATGGCAAGCTCGCTGTTAATGTGTTTTTAGGGAGGTATAGCTATGTAGGAGCTGAGATCTATCAAGATAGTCATTGGTTTACTTGTGTTCTGGTTGTGGACTTAATCCTGTTCTTGTGCAGCACAGATGTCTTGCCTCTCCTTTAGAAAGCTGGAGGCTTATGACTTCTCGGTCTTTACTTTTTCTCTCAGGTGTGGTTCAGGGGATGATCACTGGAATTCGGGGACTCTGTAATGGGCTGGGGCCAGCTCTCTATGGCTTCGTCTTCTACCTGTTCCATGTGGAATTGAATGAAATGGCTGAAGTGGAAACCATGGGAAAGGCCTCAAAGGTCATGGTCAACCCTACTGATGAGGTATCCTATCCAGTTTCATCACTAGCTTTGTCTGTCTGTCTTCCCACTTCACTGCATTAATCATTCCTGTACTTTGCTTTACAGAGTAGCATTATCCCAGGGCCCCCTTTCCTCTTTGGAGCATGCTCGGTCTTGCTGTCGCTCCTAGTGGCCTTGTTCATTCCGGAACACAATCTTGCATTGAGATCGGGCAGCCATAAGAAACACAGCAATGGAGCCCAGACCCACACCCACAGCCCACAGTCTGGAGGATCAGATGGCAAGGAGCCCCTGCTGGAGGACAGTAGTGTGTGAGGGGAAAACTTGAATCTCTTGCTTTTCAACTCCAAGCCAAGGATGGACTGTACCAACTGGAGTTGGGGTGAGAGTCAGGGGAGGTAATGGACTGTACCACTAACAGCTAATGAGGGAGGGAAAAACTGTCCTTCAAAGCCAAATACATCCAGCTGGTGCAAAAAATGAGATTGTACCATCTGGTGGTGAAGGAAGAAGTTCGACTGCACCATGTGAAGGGATAGTTCTTAAGGAAAACCTGCTTTTGTATGTGAATGGTGAACTTTCACAGTGTTGCCTGCCATATATTCACCTTGCCAATGAGAGTGAGGAGCCCGAATTCTATCCCTGCTCTTTAATATAAACTAAATGATCTGACGGCGAGAGAAAACTAAGGCTTCAATTACATGTCCCTTCCCCCAATATAATCAGTACTAGCTTCTGGCCCATTCTGCTTGATGGGCTAGCCTACTTCAGGCTGAGGACTGGGGGAGCATAGAAATCACAATCCAAGCCTCTATCCTCAGCTCATGCTGAGAGTACAAGATGGTCTGATGCACTAAATACAGAGCGATGTATGTGTAGAATAGACCAGTCAGTCTCCAGCTGAGTAGATCTTTACTTCTTGAGGATCTGATGAATTTGCCAATTCCAGCCCATGTGATAAATTCAGACCAAAAAGAAATTCAGAACATTACTGAAATAGAGGTGACAAAGGCAGGAAGTAATGGTTCAGCTATCACTGCCCTTAGCTCACTTGGGAGTGAGTGACTGGGTGGTGAAAAGGCAGTCGTGAGTTACAGATTTCTTGTTTTGGAACAACTACACAGTTACTTAAATGTAGCGTTTTGTCTGTGCTTCCGTCTTCTGGAAGTGGATTGAGCGGTTCAAAAAATCTTTCATGGAACTGGAACATTAGGAAACACGCTTCTCTGAGAGAGTTCGGAGAAATGGCTTAATCCATGTTACGCACTTTTATAAAGCATATTCCTTCCCCCAAACTGCTGCTATCTGATATAGGAAACACCTGATGATGGCTCTCTGGGAGTTACAGCTCATATGGGGCTGCAGTCATTCTGCTCAGTCCATCAGTCTGAAAGGCTGCAGCACAAAATTTACATTATAACTGAATATATAGATTTGAATTCCACTTGGCATTTCTGAACCTCCTGCAGGGGACAGCCATCTTGCTGAAAAATGTCTTAGTGACCTCAGCTGTAGAGTTGAGCTCTGCTTAGAATTAGAGCAGCAGAGTAAAGCACAGGCTCAAAACCTGATGTGGGAAAAGTTAGGAGACATGTGCGTGTTTGGTGTGTCAGGGATGCTTAGCTATTTACAAATACGTAAAGGGGCATTCAGAGAGGAGAGAAATTAATTATTTCTTATCAGTTTGCGGAATCAGAATCCGAAGTTATAGGCTTGATCAGTTACAGGGAAAATATAAGTAAAATATTAGGAGAAGCTGTAAGCCAATTGACACACAAGCAGTAGAACTAGTTAAGGGAGCTGTGGATTCATCCACTGGAAATAGTCAAGGCTTGGACTAGAGCAGATGTGATTCAGTAGCTCTCTAGTTGTTGGGAAAGTCTTCTGTCCTGTGGTTGTGCTTTGGGTCAGTTTCCTGCTGGCACAGATTTGTGGTAGGTATCTTAACCTCTCAATTCATTGGGAACAGGAAATCACAGCTAACCTGACTAAGCACAGCTGCATAGATCAGCTCCTAGAATGTTGGTGTCACAAATACCCATTTGCAGCAAGGCTCAGGAATGCCATTGACTTCTAAATGAATTTTAGAGCTGGTGAGATGCCAGATGGACAGCCCTAGCGACTGAAGTCCTCTAACCACACAACAGGTACGGTACGGGGACCAGCACTGCAAGCTTCCCCATTCCACCCTGCTAGTTTACCTCAACCTGTCCTGGAGGGACTGCTTTGGGGGATGTGGGGAGTTCAGGCTCCAGGGCTCATTCAATTTATAGCCTCTTGTGAGGCTACCAATGTGGGACCAGTTAATGTCAATGTTGTCAGCAGTTTTTGTGATGTGGACAGCCGTCCAGTAGGAAGTAGACTGAGATCTACAAAATGAATTTCATGTAGGCTATTGAATAGCTGATGGGTAGTAACAGCTCACTGTTCCCCTAGACAGAGTTTGAACTAGTGACCTAATATCCATTCACCCAGTCCCCTGAGTCAGCCAGTTATAAGAAACGGTAATATTAAATTAAAACAAATATAATTCACGATTTAACAATTTAGAAACAGTCTTTATCACCCAAGGCCCCAATCCTGTAATTGGATCCATCGTCTTATGCTTCTGCAAAGGCCAGGGAACTTCAGGGGAACAGTATGTGAGAGCAAGAGTTTGCCTGCATGGATCCGATTGCAGGGTTAGGGAATAAGTTAGCAGAAAGCTTCACTGAACACAGTAGCTCCAGTTTTCTCAAGGCTTGTCCTTGATCGTTATCAGGAACATCTGGTATTGTACATGCACAGCAAAACCAGATCCTAAAGGAAATCACGTTTAAATTCCTTTTCCCCGTCCAAAAATCCTTGCTCTGTAGAATAGTATAGCTACTACAGGGTTGTTTTTGTGTGTGGTTTTTCTGTTTTGTGGTTTTTTTAAAAGCCATTTTGTGAGTACAACAAAGTAAAACTGCCAATTCTTACTCTTAGGTTTTGTATTAAAATTGGCTGATGTGCTTTTCTCCCTCCCCCCAGCCATGAAAGTAATAAATACAATTACCCTGGTCACACTGAGGCAATCAGAACTGCAAGGTAAAATAGAACTGAAACACCACAAAATAGACTGTAAACTTAATATATAATATATTATAAATTATATATATTTTTAAAAAAAATCCTTCCCTTTATTTAATACCTTAGCTTATTAAAACTGACATGTTCTGAATCTAATTTCCTTTTCACCGTTGATGCTGCCTGTGGCTTTCTGTTGGTCCTTCACTCTGCTTGGATAGGGAAACTAGTCTGGTTAGTTTCACTTCTTTGTCCTTAGTAGCACAATGTTGTGATGTTTTACGTTTCCTGCACTGCTGCAAAGCACTTAAATTCCTCCAAAATCTGTTCTGACAAACTCAATACAACAGTTTTTGTAATAGATTATGTAACACCACATAATCCTAAATCTTGGGCCCAAATGACATGTTACTCTAAGTAAAATAACTAAACTATATTTCTTGGCTAAGGCTGTCTGTTTACAGGCAAATCCTTGAAGAAACTAGTTTCTAATGCTTGATCTACACTTGAAAGTCGTACCAGTATAATTATGGTCATGAAGGGTGTGACTTTTTTCACATATGCAGTTATACCAGTAAAAGCCCTAGTGTGGATGCAGCTATACTAGTATAAAAGTGCTGTACAGTTTAATTATTTCCCTTTTTGTACAGGAAAAACTACTTTGGTATAGTTAAATTGGGTCTTGTCTACACTAGAAAATTGTACTAAGTGGCAATACTGCTGAATTATTCACTCTGAAAGCTTGAATGCAACTTAATGGCAGGGATATTTGCATTCCATGGGAGATTCCACTAATTATCAGTAGTGAAGCAGACAGAGGAATTTGTTTGCAAATCCTTGAAATTACACCTACCTTCTCAGGAAACTGGGGAGGGTCTTCCAACCCCACCCACAGACTCATTCCCCCTGTACGTGAAGGGGTATGATCCACCATTCTGCCTTTTGACTGAGAAGTATTTTGGCCAGGCCGTAAAGGAGCTAGAATTACAGGACCTGAATGAAGAATGTCGTTATTCTGAAGGGCCGATAATTCTGTAGCACTCCCCGTAGAAACTGGAAACATCTGTATAGAACATTCAACTACTGTGGTCAATTTTTGTTACTTTATATGAAAAGCTGCATATTTTTTTAAAGTACCTTTTTTTAAAAACCCCTGCAGCATGATGCCAGACACTGGCTGTCCAACATCAATATTATTTCCCCAAGTTTGTCTGCTCAGTGTCATAAAACAGATGAGTAACAAGCGATGAAACTCAATTGTGGCTAAAAGCCTTTCACTTCAGTGCCCCCTGCTGGTTGAGGTGAAGATGGCCTTTCCTCTGCAGCTCCAGTGCTGATGAAGGAGTTCAAGTTTAAAATCTGATCTTGTTGGATTAAAAATGCATTAAAACCCACATTTTCTCACTCTGCTTTAGTTTTGCAAATTAGAAACAATTCAGTGACAAATTCCTGTTTCGTTCTGTGTTTCTCTGCACCTGGGTGGCTGCAAATGTTCTTGGTGGTCTTTGAATGGTGCAGGCATGTGGAAAGGCTGCAAGTTTTAATGAAGAATGGCAGCAATGCCCCTCTTTTTAAATTAATGGAGTTTGCTCTTTGTGACGTTGATTTGTGTTCTTAGCTTATGATGAAATGTATTTAGTTTATTTCAATTGTGTTTAGAACTGGCTGATCTTTCCCACTGATGGGTTATTTATTAAACTGCTACTTTCCTGTTGCAGTAAAATCCTCTTTGTGATCTCACTCTTCTCCTAAACCATGTGCAACGAGATGGCCTTTGCAAGTCTGTGCCTGTGATGCTTGAAGTGAATCTTTGCAAGGATCCTAAACGTCTCTCGAGCCGTGGGTGAGGTATGCCCTACGGATTAGTCTCCTGATGTCTGGTCTCCAGATCGTTTTTCTCCCAGCTCTTACCGAAGCCTGGTTGACACACAAACTTGCACCCATTGAACTCTATGAGCTTCCTAAAACAGATTATTTCCCAGCGAGTTTGTGTAGATACTTATTTTAGATAAGTGGCTGGTTAGCTTTGATCCTGAAATAAGTGTCCAGACAGACTTGAATCACAATAACTAAAACTGTATTCGTACCTTTTTGCATGTAAATCTGCCCTGAGCTGCCGTCCTCTTGAGTGAATGTGCTCTTTCTTCTACCCATTTCCTACGTCGCCAGGACTGTAGGGAGGCTCCAATAAAAATTGGAAAGTGCTTGTACTATCCTTGGATGAAAGCTGCTACCTTACTCAGTGCAGAAGTACTATTAATCACTAGGATTCACATTACAAGAAACCCCTCTGGGTGTGATACAGCAACAGTAGCCCAGATCCTGTGTTGCGTGACCCAGGCATCAGTGCACTAATACTGTGATGGTCAAATGCCCTTCCCTAACTAGCGTGACTTGTGGATTGTCTTGGATTTGTCTGCATTCAATAAGGATTCTCACATGCTTACCAGGACTCATTGACAGTCAGCTATGATCTATATACAAGCATCCATCATTCCTGCTTTTGCATACACTAGATCCACCTACCACTAGTTTGTTTTGGGACCAGGTGGTCAACACACATGACATAACCAGCTTTCCAATCTCCCATATTCTGTTCATTTCCAGCCAGGCTTAATTTAGATCCCTTCAGAGAATTTTTTTTCCAGAATAGTTGCAGACAATATAATCATGAGAAATAGAAACAGATGTAACAGATGTTCTTACATGGAATCTGTGATTTATGACTGAAGTCGTCTAATGGGCTGGAGAGACAGGTCACCTTTTACAGGATGCACAGCTATTTGCACTTGTTTGGACCAATAGTCTGGAATTACTTTGCAGTACCCACAGAGTGAGAACCAGATGCTTCACGTGAATCTGATTGGACTGGGGAAACCCCCCCTTCACACAAATGGCCGTCCAGAGAGTTTGGACTGGGATTTCAAAACATCATGAGGTATTTGGGTACCTAAATCCCTTTGACTTCATGGGAGTTTGGTACCTGACTCCTTATTTTCCTATGAAAATTCTGACCTTAACCAAAAGGCTTCCACCCTTTTACCCTTCTTGTTGAAAATGGCATGTTACCTTCCCTTGACCCAAAATCTGTTTTCATAGGGGTGGCTCAGTGGTGGGCTGATATGCTGCCAGATGGCCCCCTTTTGTGAGTAGATCCTTGCTCATTCCTGGACAGGAATGCCTTGTCTTTGCTAGAACACTGCTTTGAGTTAGAGCCCTTCTGTAAGGAATTGTGTTAACATGACGTCGTGCTCACTGCAAAATCCCAGTCAATAAGATCTGTTAATATAACCCCTCAAGGTAGAGTTCTAACTCCCAAATAATTCAGTAGTGAAGATGAGACCTAAGGGCTGGTAGTTTGGCAGAGGCAATGTGGTGAGAGACATAGGACCTTAGGTTGTCTAGCCTCTTATTTGGCTGACATAAGAGCTACAGGGATGGATGCTGGAGGGCAGGTTGGTTAGTCTGCCTCCGGGCTTAAGGGAGGCAATGGTTACAGAAGTTAAAAGGGAGTGTGATCAGGCCTGAATGTAATCACCTACGATTATTGGGGAGGGTGAACTTTGTTTCCTCAGGAGGAAACACCTTTCCACCCCCAAATCAAACTTTACTAAGAAAAGCTGGGAGTGGTTTCACATCCAGCAGCCTCATTGTTCTGAAGCTGGAACATTAACAATCCTAACGCCCTTACTGCAACTTCAGCCCTTGTCTTTCCTTCCAGAGGGGATTTACACAGACCCTGTCTTTTCTTCGAGCAAGTCTTTTCATATCTGTGCTATTCCTCAGTGAGGTAGAATTAAAGGAGAAATCAAACCCTTAAATGACCACCATTACAATGACAACTCTGTGCTGCTTTAGAGAAAGCAGATTCAGTAACATAACAGCTCCTCTTAAAACCCTTTTCTGGCAGAATGTGAGGTGCGGCTGAGTGAGCACTACCAGGCTGTTTTATGGCAGGAACAGACACATTCTATCCTGGCAGGAAAGCAGGGGGGGGTCCAGCTCTGTCTAAGCTGAGAACACAAGTCTGTTGCAAAACCAGCATTGAAGCTGTTTTCTTGCTACCAGTAAATGTGTGTGAAATCCCAGGCTGTCTGGAAGACTTAAACTAAAATAACCATTCATCTCCCCACCTACAGCTGTGCAAATAGTTCCCCGAGCAATTAGAAAACACAGGTTTGGATGCTCAGCCCAGATTGATATGTTGGGATAACCTGGGCTAGTAGGTGGCTTCCACTGAAACCAGATACCACATGGCCATTTCCACTGTCATATTTTCAAGTCTTAGGTTGCTGGAGGAAATAAAAAGCAAAAGGGTGGTGGGCAAGTTGTGGGCAATAAACGCAGTATGACCTGAATCCAAAGAAAGGGATGTGAGAACCCCAACAAAACAAAACTGCATCCAATGGCAAATGGGCCTGAGTACTGAGCAACCTCAGCCCTGTTTTGGTTTCCAATCAAAGGATCTTGTGATGCTGCTCCCCACAACTTCACTTTTCATCTTGTACCCAGTCTGGCTGTTCCTCATTATTAAGGGGCTGCGTGGGAATTGTGAACACCCTTTGCTATTCTGCTGCTAAGCCCTCTTCCATGCAAACCTTCACAAAGAGACTGGCCACAGCTGAGGCAGTAACAGTCCTGCCAGCATTCCAGTCCCTTAGGGACAGTCAACACCCCAGTGTCTTCTGAGCATCACAGACTGCAATCTAACCTCCTCGCTGTGTGGATCTGCCTGTCTTCCTGTCTGGATTGTCTTGAGTTTTGTTTCCCACAAGAGCCCTTCTGCTCTGGACTGTTGGGAAGAAGAGTGTTATCGGTTTCCAAGAAAAGAAGCTTTGAACAGAATTTTTTTTTTTTTTTAATCGCCACTCCCTTGGTTCTAACCCAAAGAGTCTCTTGCTCCTTGGAGGCTATATTGGTAGCGCCTGACTCTCTCCTGACCGTCGCCCTCCTTGTAAGCTCCCTCTTTCTCCTCTGTGCCCTCTTCTGCTCCCCTGATACCCACACGCTACCCTTTGTGGCATGGAGATCGCTAATCCCCCCGCTCCCCTGGATTAGATTGCAAGAGCACAAGCAACTCTGCTTGCTTCTGTGTGATGCTCTACATTTAGCTGAACAACAGCTGAATCACAGGGCCGTAGCAGTGACTCCATAATTGCATAATATCTCGGCATGGGGGAGCTTTGGGAAGGAGCATCGTGCCAAAGGGTGACCCAGGGCTCTTGAACTGGAAGAGAAATGACAAATATGGGGCTCTTGTGCAGCAGACAGGAGGGTAAGTTTAAGACTTTGTCATCTGAGCAAGCAACAAAGAGGCAACGGTCCAACAGCATTGCATAAGATCAAGAACTAAGATACCGGCGTGGAGAAAGGGACCAATACAAGCAGCAGGGTTAAATGACCTCTCACCCCATCCCCCATGGGCTAGCATGGAAGAGAGGAAAGGGAGGTCAGGCTATAGCGCACAGATGAATGTCGAGAGGGGGACTTATTAATGGCTCTGCCACTGACCCACAGCTGGGACAAGTCACTTCATCTCTTTGCCGCTGCTCCTTTCTTGTTCTAGAGGCAGTGATTCCAGCCCGTAATTCTGGAGTTAGCAATTCCCTAGTTCCTTCTGGTAATTCCAGCTCCGTCTAACTTCCCCTCCCTGCCCTTTAAGGGAATCCTAGAATGGAGTTTCACATACCAGGTTTCCTGGAGTCAGTTATCCTTCATTTCAACTACAATATAATTCCCAGATCAGAGAGAAGATACCATTAAGCGTTTGAGCTTCTGCATCCCTAAAGTGATGATTAGAAGTTTAAAATACCGTCTGTTCAGTGTTTGTTTTTTTCATCCTGCTTGATTTTGTTTTTTTTCATCCTGCTCAAGCTGACATTTCAGCTAATTGGAGCTGCAGGTTTAGGTCACTGTGTTTCTCTGGAGTTTTGGGACTGCACACACGCAGCACAGGCCAGCTGGGGCACTGAGCTGCGCTCTTACAGACTGTGTTGTTTCTCCTGCTCTTGTGGCGGGTAATCAACAAAGAATGCCCTGGAGTGAGTTGCAGCTTGAGCATCCTCCCTTGTGAATTCCATCTGTGCATGAAACCTGAAGCCACGGATCAGGAGAATTGAAAATGCCCAGTGTGCTTCTTGCTGTTAAACTACTCTCTCTAACCAAGACTTGCAGCTGTTCAAACAAGGTGGTACTTTTAGTTTAGTAGCACCAAGCGTGCTCAGTGGGGTTCAGGGCCACATTGTGCTACAAACACAGGAAGAGGTAGCCCATCCCCTGAACCATGTGCAGTTAAGATGATAAACATAGGAAGGACTTGTGGCACCTTAGAGACAAAAAATTTATTTGAGCATAAGCTTTTGTGGGCTAAAACCCACTTCATCAGATGCATGGTTTTTAGCCCACAGAAGCTTATGCTCAAATTTTAGTCTCTAAGGTGTCACACGTACTCCTCGTTCTTTTTGCTGATACAGACTAACACAGCTACCACTCTGAAACATAGGAAGGGTTGTAGAAAGGAGAGATTGAAATATGTGCCCTTGCTATGTACGCTGATTGAGATCCCCAGTTGTCCCTCTGTAAGAAATCAGCCAATAATGGGCAGGCAGGTATCCAGTAGAAGTGAGATTTGGGGAGTGGTTTTGAAGATGGCAGTTCAGGAAGACAGGTTTCAGAGTAACAGCCGTGTTAGTCTGTATTCGCAAAAAGAAAAGGAGTACTTGTGGCACCTTAGAGACTAACCAATTTATTTGAGCATGAGCTTTCGTGAGCTACAGCTCACTTCATCGGATGCATCCGATGAAGTGAGCTGTAGCTCACGAAAGCTCATGCTCAAATAAATTGGTTAGTCTCTAAGGTGCCACAAGTACTCCAGTTCAGGAAGAGTTTCTCTCACCCAAGGGGTAGCATGGATGACGTGAGGAAAGCTGACAAACTAGTGAATTATGCTGGTGTCCCCTAAGCAGAGGGGATGAGCTGATGACTGGATGAGCAGAGGTATGAGGGGCCTTGAAAATGAGGGCAAGCAGCTCGGATATGAAGGGGAGCCAGTGGAGGTATTCAAAGCGGGGCAGCAAGGCTGCCCCAGCGCTCTATGGAAGGTGATCTTAGCAGCTGTTTTGCATGGATGGAGAAGGGTGAAGTGGATGTCGGGCTAACGAAGAGGCGCTTACGGTAACAGGAAGGAGATGATATGGGGCTTGGGTGAGTTGTTTTTTGGGGGTTTGACCCTCTAGACTGAGAATTAAAACTGGGTCTCAGGAACGTGAAGGAAGAAAAGGCAGTGACAAAGCTGAGATGTGCTGAGCAAGGGAAAGAGCAGTCGAAAATGACCTTGAGCTTACAGGCCTGAGTTTCCTCCTCCATCTCCAGTGCTGTGGAGGATATGCCCTGGGTGAGGGCGACAGGCATTCCAAAAGGCTCCGGGCAGCTTCCTGTGTGAGAGAGGCTGTGGGGGAGGCAGTGGACAAACCGAACCGCTTTGTGGTTAACAAAACAAATAGGAATCTGTCCATGCAACTCCCAGAAGTAACAGTGGAGAGTCGGGAAATGGATTTGCTAACACAGGACTAAAGGGACCAAAAAACCCCAAAAGCTGTTAATCATTCTGACTGGGGCTGTTCGCACACAATCCAATTCCAGGAAGCTTATGTTAAGACTTATCTGATGGCAAAGGAAAAGTAAACTGTCAAAGATCCATTAATCATCCAGTCTTCTGGGGAAAAGAATACGCCATCTACCAGCAGCCCCCTGCATAGAGAGTGCTCTGCTGGGAAGTCACAGGCTCTACACAGACCTTTCCAGTCTCTGTAAGAATATCCAGGAGCCAAGTCTTCCTCTTCTATAGACCATTGTCATAGGAAACTGGAGAGGCCTCCATAGAGAGCCAAACCAGCTGGTGCTTGTTGCTTCCTGAAGCTGCTGCAGTTGCCAGATAGCCCAGGTCCCACAGTGGGTGAAGCAGACCCCCCTGAGTGGGATGTTGGCAGCAGTGATCCCCCTGTGTCTCATTGGAGAGGCAGATCATTCAGGTAGAAGCAGGAGCTGCGAATATATAGCAGTCACAAGACCAAGCACCAGCACTGAGGCTAGGAACCATCTCTGTGGCATATGTGTGAGAGGATGTCAGGAGAAATTCTTCATAATGTTACCGACTCCATTGCAAGAGACACCCACCTCTTCACCCATCGCATGTTACTGACCTTCACAGAAACCGCCATCTGCTAACCCCTCCTTTGTCCATGAGCAGCTATTGTCCTGTGTATAAATACTGTTTGCTTACCTAAGGGGACCTGGCATCCTGTTATGGATCACCTTCCCTTCCTGCCTTAACGATGTATCTGTGCAGCCTCAGCATTTCTGGACAGTTGCATCCTCAACTAACAAGACCAGTTCTTCCTCTACATCCCACGGCCGCCACTTAGCCTCTGCAATGGGGAGGTCACCTCCAGGTTCCTTAACTCCTTTCTATAGCCAGACTCTGGGAGGTACAGGAACTGAGCACTCCGGGGAGAAACCCGCATTGGATTGTTTGTGAGATGCACTGACAGACGTTTCAGCTGATACCTCTCACTTTCATTCAGGCCTAGACTCCGCCTTTATTGTTCCACCAAAGCCCCCTCACCCTTGCCAGGGTGGGATGCAACCATCATCTTTGGCAGGGGTCAGGAGAGTGTCTCCATGTTGGTATGGCTTTCCTCTCACAGCTCCCCAGGAATGTCAGCCCCTAGATCAGTGGTTCTCAATCTATTGACCATTGTGGGTTGCATATGCCGTTCTCTGTGTTGTGTGGGCCGTATCCACACTATATATATACCCTGCCTGTATGGCCCTGAAGATGTCACATAGGCCGCAGCTGGGTGCTGATCAGGCCATAAGTAGGCCGCAGGTTGGGAACCACTGCCCTAAATGGAACCACTTCCTAGGCTGGAATGGAGTCTTGTTACCAGATTTGCCTGTTACTGTGGGATATGCTCATGTCTTAGGGTTACTCTTCCTGGGTGTGTAGGGGTGGGGTGGGGGAGTCTGTACTTCTATCAATGTCCTGCTTGTGTCACTTGTGTTCTCATACGGAGCTCTACTTCTCCCTGCTGCAAGTTCCCTCCCAATAGAGCTATCCTGCAGGACCTAGATTCCCCAGGGCTGGGTTCTTCCAGCCCCAGAATCAGACAAACGCACATACACGTTAACTGAGCGCGTCTGAGAGGAGCGGGTTAATCAGCACTTCCAAGCTGCCACCCTCCTATGTCCCAGGTGCAGCGCATCCCTATCCCCACTTTCATGTTACCGTTGTTCTGGTGGTAACCCACTTGATGAGCGTAACCCACAGGATTTTTGGGTGCTGCAGGGATCTTTAGCTTAGGTACGAGGAGAGTTGCTGCAGAGCGAATGGGGAAGCCAAAAAAACACCAATGGGGGGAGGGGGAGGGGAGAGACAGAGAAGCAACCAGCTTGACCATGAAAGTTATTTATTGCCAGTTAATAACTATAGGGGAGCCAAACAAAATAGTTATAACATTAAATCTAACTTAAATTTGATTATGTCAGGTTTAGAAAACTCTAACTGCTCACACAAGTCAGGGTCAGAAGGCTACACCTGGAAAGAGAGCTGGGTTCTCACCACTCCGTGAAGCTTGAATCAATGGGGGGTCCCAGGTGGTGGTGGTAACTGAGGGTCCGGAGTGCTGGAGACAGGCAGAGCCCCCAGCACAATCCGTCAGGAGAAGATGACATCCCCATGGAACTGATACAGATGTTGGATACACTTACTTGAGCATGGGTAGGGGTTTTTGTAGGGAAAGAACAATGGTTCAAGGGAGAACACTAGATTTGTTTATAAGTAAACTGTTGGCTCAAGGGAGGATACCAAAGTTGTTTTGTTCAGACTAGACCATGGGAACTGATCATTCCTGGCTATGGGGGGTGTTCCTTGGAGGGAGCTCACAATGCAGTTAGGGAGCTTCAGTATTTTGGATACCAATAATGGATTTATTAGTAGAATTGGTCTGATAACTTCTGAGCTGGGTATGTGCAGGCGTGGGTTCATTAACATTGGGAGCAGAGATCCCCATCATGCACTGCTTCCCTGCTTTTCTGGTCCCAGAGTTCCGTGCGGTTCTCGCCTTGGAGTCTCTGTTCTCCATTCTGTGCGCTAATGGTGATCCCTCCCTGTCCCATCTTCAATGCAAATGAGGCTAGGGGAGCTCCCTTCATCCTGTCACTCTTGTCCAGAGGGGTTTACGTGTCTCCCACGGCCTTTTCTTTGCTTTTTGTAAGTCTTTCTTCTGATGGGTTTTGGCTCAAGCAGAGGCTGGGGGAGGAAGGTGTCTTGTGAGTCAGACAGGCTGGGTACTGCGCCCTGTTTCCCCAAGAATACAGAGCTGACAGGTAACAGTCTCCCTGTTCATTCTGATCTGTATACAGTGGTGGCCAAGCCGTGTTGGTCCCAGAATATTGGAGACACAAGGTGGGTGAGGTAATACGTTCTGTGGGTGAAAAAGCCAAGTTTTCAAGGGTACACAGATCTCTTTTTCAGTAGCTCGGTGTGAGCTCAAAAGCTTGTCTCACCAACAGAAGTGGATCCAATAAAAGATATTCCCTCCCCTGCCTTGTCCTTCTGATCTGTGTCAATTAAGGCCAACCCTGGCCTGGAACGTACCCACCTCTGCTTGACATGAGCTGTAGGCTTCCCTTTGCTGTTCCTTTCCTTGGAGAAATTCACTAAAGGATCCTGGTCCTTTCTTTCTGCTAAACAGGTACCAGGAACTTCCCCATCATCCTCTTAATTCTTCAGCGTCAGGAAGAGGATCCTTTTTGGGGGTGATAATGGAGATGATCATTATCTCCCTCCTGGGACTGTTGTAAGACTTACAAGACACATAGGTGTACCCAATGAATCCCGCTGTAGTTACTGGCTGTAACTACAATTGTTACCAGGCCAAACAAACTCACTACACCTAACATGCTGTTATAATGTTTATCCAAAGAGTGTCTTGTAAGGTATCATATGAAAGTTGGTGACCTCTGGTCATTGATATTCTTGGGTGATGTATGCATGGTTAGCGTCTAAAGAGTTTTATGTAGGTGTGCTGAAAATGTTCCTAAAATATGTTTAGACCACGTAATCCATGTAGAGCTAATAACCAGGCTTCTCCTAGACAAAGCCATGTATATTAGGTGGTCTGCAGGGGTCCAGCTTTGTAAACCAGAGACTGGATTATACATGTGGTAAACAGCTTGATCACTCTGACAGACAAAGGGCAAAACAGCATGGGTTGATTACAGACCAAAGACAAAAAGAAAAGGAGTACTTGTGGCACCTTAGAGACTAACCAATTTATTTGAGCATGAGCTTTCGTGAGCCACAGCTCACTTAAAGCTCATGCTCAAATAAATTGGTTAGTCTCTAAGGTGCCACAAGTACTCCTTTTCTTTTTGCGAATACAGACTAACACGGCTGTTCCTCTGAGACCAAAGACAGTGAAAGTACATTTGCATATAAGGTAAACAGAGTGATCAAAGCAGCAGGAAGAGGACCCCAGCATGCTAGAAAACAAACAGCAGGATCAGAGTCTGAGGCCCCAGGGGTCATCCTGACTCTGGGGACAAAACAATGAGTCTGGGGAAATAAAAGGAGAAGCTAACAGCCATTCTGGCATCCCTCACTAAGGGGACAAAATGGTCAGCACCCTCTGATTCTAAGAACGGGAGAACCTCCTGCCTGCTGGGCTGGAGATGTAAGTGAGAGATGGGTAGGCAAAGATCTTAGCTTGCTAGAGCTAAGCTTTCGCCGCTAGAAATTGCAGTTATACTTGTTTGATTTTTAACCATTTTTTGTTTCTGTTATCTCTGCATAGCATCACTTAAATCTGTTTTTATTAGCGGATTTATTCTGGTTTTATTATAAGTTCCTCTCAGTGCTGCTCTACTAAAGGCAGGGGAGTGTCCTCAGTTGAACCAACAGGCTGGTTTGCATTCCGTCTCTTTGGAGACCCCAGCATTGATAATTTCGGAACGTGTCCAGTGCTAGGGACTGACAGCTGAAGAGGAACGCTCTTCCAGGGGATTCTGGGACCGGTGCTGACTGAATGTTACCTGCAAGGCAAGGGTTGGACTGGCAGAGTCTCAAGGCATTCACTGGTTAGGCTGACAGATTAGCACGGCAGGGAGCTGACGCACAATTCAAGCTCCAGCAAAGCTCCCTCTTGCTGAGGAGTAAGGCAATGGCTTATGGTTCTGGGTGCCCCAAGAGCGTGTCACAACAGGTACCAAGACCTGGAACCTCTTACTCGACTTAGCTTCCTCCTCTGCCTAACTGCGACGGTCGGTTAGGATTTTGGGGTGGGTACTGTGAGCTTTAGGGAATCTCGTAACCTGGTCCAAATCCTGAGTGTGCATGCAGTGGGATAAAAGTGAGCTTTGGTCAGTGTGATTTACACGCGCACCCCCCCCAAGCCTTCAGGTCAGATCTGTAAGTTGCTCTGAAGGGGCGATAGACATGAGCACACTGTTGTTGCTGGGAAACACCTCTGGCTCTGTTTTTGATCTCTGGCCCGTCTGCTCTGCACCATTCTTTGTTTCCCAGCTCTCCTTTCTGGAAGCGCTTTGTGATAAAGCTGCATTGTGCCACCGCTAATCAAAGCCAGATCCATGGGCTGCCTCTCCCGGGTAGAGGACGCTCAGGGTGGGGTCCGTTTAAACCCCCATGCGCCATCTAAACAGAACTGGGTTTGTCGTGAGATTGAAGGCCATTGTCTAAAGCAGACTATTTTCCCCCAGAGACAATTGCGTCTTTGGTAAAAGCTTCCATAGGCTTCTTTTGAAGTTCCTGTGCTGTAAACCGAGCCAAGTTCCCGTTGGATTATGGAAGGCGGGTAGAATTTCAGTCACGATCCAGGGGTCAGCAAGGAGGCAGGAGCGGGGAATACCGGGTGGCCCCTGAAGGACGGTCTGGACAGCCAGTTAGGATCTTACAGGCGTGATCCTGAAGGCCATGTGGGGAAAGCTCTCTGAGTCCCGCAGTGGCTATTGCTGGGAATTGCACTTTTATCACACTGAATAACTATTTCTCTCACCTACACAGGGTCCTCATCAGCCTACGTCTGTCATGTATTTATCCTCCCACCACCCCTGTGGGATTGGGGATTTTACAGAGGGGGAATTGAGGCACAGAGAGAGGAGGTAACTCACCCAAGAAGACTGTGGCAGACAGTCTCCCAAAGCCCGTGCTAATGCCCAAACCTCTGAACACCCTTCCAATGAACGTGAGCTTGGACAGGGCAAATTGTAGCGCTAAGGGCTTGCTGGTGAGCTGAACCCCCCTGCAGGGCCCTGAGATATCTGCCAGGGAACTAGATTTGAGGAGGTGGCCGTTTAGTGGACCCAGGCCCCATTCAGCCTCATCTCCCCCTGGCCATGAGCAACTCCTTGAAGAAACCTCATGTACCAAGAGTGTTGGAGCAAAGGGTGCTCTCCCTTGACTATCCATTCCACATCTCTGGGTGAAGATCAAAGGGGAAAGAAACGGGGATCTTGTGATAGGGGGGTCTACTACAGACCACCAAATCAGGAGGGCAGAGGTGGATGAGGCATTTCTGGAACAAATAACAGAAATATCCCAAAGCCTGGTAGTAGTGGGGGACATTAACCACCCAGACAGCTCTTGGAAAAGGTAACAGAGCAAAACACAAAATCTCTAACTGCTTCTTTCAGAAGGTGGAGGAAGGAACTGGAGGACAGAAATTTTAGACTTGATTCTCACGCAGGAGTTTGTTCATCTGAAGGTCAGAAACAGTTTGGGTGAATGCGATCATGAAATGATCGATTACTCAATTCTCAGGAGAGGAAGTTCTCAAGTTGCAGTGTGGGAGATTTAGGTTGGATATTAGGAAAAACTTTTTCACTAGGAGGGTGGTGAAGCACTGGAATGTGTTACCTAGGGAGGTGGTGGAATCTCCTTCCTTAAAAGTTTTTAAGGTCAGGCTTGACAAAGCCCTGGCTGGGATGATTTAATTGGGGATCGGTCCCGCTTTGAGCAGGGGGTTGGACTAGATGACCTCCTGAGGTCCCTTCCAACCCTGATATTCTATGAAGGAGTGAGAGCAGCAGAATAAAAACAATGGACTTCAGAAAAGCAGAATTGGTACATTTTCTTCCCATGGGCCCTACTTAAGGGATAAAGGAGTTCAGGAGAGCTGGCAGTTTCTCGAAGAGACAATATTAAAAGTGCAACAGCAAACTATCCCGCTGCAAAGGAAAGATCAGAATAGTAAAGGACTCATCTGGCTCCATCAGGAGCTCTTTAATAACCTGGAAATCAAAAAGGAATCCTACAAAAAGTGGAAACATGGATGAATTGCTAAGGAGGAGTACAAAAGCGTAGCACAAGCATGCAGGAACAAAATCAGAAAGGCTAAGGCACAAAATGAGTTACACCTAGCAAGGGACATAAAAGGTAACAAGAAGAGGGTCTTTAACTACATTGGGGCATAAGAAAGACAAAGGAAAGTGTAGGTCCTCCTCTTATCAAGGAAGATCTAATAATGGACAACATCAAGAAGGCTGAGATGTTTAATGCCTATTTTGCTTCAGTTTTCACTAAAAAGATAAATGGCGACCAGATACTTAACACAATATTAACGACAAGGGAAAAGGAACACAAGCCCATTGTGCCCGGCGCTGTACAAGGAGAACAAAAAGGGAGTCCCTGCCATTAAGAAGAAAGACAGATGAAAACTGTTGGCTCTTAGGGAAGGCCTGAGCTTCTGGCATGCTGATCTGAGCTATTTCTTCCATAGATCTTCAAATAAAAACACAATTTTTGATCTAAATTAGAATCCTGGTTGGCCTCCGTTCTTCTTCCCGGCAAAGCGGTAAGGAGTCCCACACCAACGGTGCCCACACCACACTTGTGTAGTGCCAATGACCACAAGCAATGAGGACTTTGGTTAAAAGGCAGCACTGGCTCAGGATAAAGAGCACTCTGGAGCATTGCTGTCGTTTCCTGGGTGTAAATGAAAACGTTGTTAATGGGATTACATTATCGTTGGCTGCAAATATTAAAAGTCATGAGTCTGGAACCAAAAAAACCATGAGTGGCTTAAAAAATAAATGAGGGTATTTTTATTTGCCCTCTAGTTTCTGAGCCTTTCGGTCATGCTCAGGTCACGTCTTCAAGCTTTTGTCCGCAACCCTGAGATCTAGAAACTCAACGATTTTATTATGATGGTTCAGACCCTATCATGACTCCAGGAATTGGGGTTTTACGTAAAAAAGCCAAATATTGCAAGACTTGTGATTAAACCCATGAGAGTTGGCAACCCTGGGACAATAGATTGGCTGAAAGTAGCTCCCACTTCAGAAGGTCTGGGGGACCTTTAAGGTGCATCGGAATCTTGTGAGCACCCCTGCTTCCAGTTCTGGGCCCATATAAAACTAGAACGAGCAAAGATGATGAAAGACAGAAAGTCGGGTTGGCCGGGGAGATGGACTTGATGGGACCTACTAGACCTTTGGACTCTTCTTTTCAGCCTAAGAGGAAGAGATCTTTCTGAATCGGGCCCTGTAGGCCCCTGTCCCCCACAATGCTGCTCTGCAGGAGTGAATCTTCAGGTTCACTTGATGATTTCTGCATCAGTTGGACGGTACAGCCTCCCTACAAATATTAATCCTTCCTCTGTGTTTAGAATTCTTCTGTAGGTCACAAAGACCAGTTTTTTGACAGATGGGAACACACAGGCACGGGAAAGGGAACGTGATTGGCCTACGGTCACGCAGCACATCCGTGAAAGAGCTGGGAATGGAATTCGGGTGTCCTTGCTCCGACTCTGGTGCCCGAGCTGCAGGACCAGTCCCCATAAGAACGATTATTTAATTTGACTCTCTCTGCTGTTCTGTGCTAGTAGCTTCTCTGTCAGGATTTAGATGGATGCCAGGAGAGGGAGCAGAAAGCGCTGGCTTGCATTGGGGGAGGGTGTGACTGTCTGAAGGTGCCAAGAGCAGCTCCTTAATTTAAGGCTGCATCAAGCAGATTACTTTACTTTCGTGGAACCTTATCTCTGACCCCCAGTTTTCTTTATATATAAAATTACAGTGTTGCAGGGCCTAGGCAGTCTCAGAACCTGCTCTGTGAAACTGACAAGGAAACATTTGCTGGGAACCGGGACCTTATTTAGAAGACTTTGCAGATCACATTCTTCCCAGGGTCTGGGACAAGCTGGTACAAGTTAACTCTGGAGAACATAGGGAGGGTAGCTGTGTAAACTCCCACTGACTGAACTGCTCTTTGCCTTGCTGCTTTAACCCTTGCTGAGCCACAGGACTCAAACCCCAGCTTGTTACGGGCAGATGCTTTTTGAGTGCCACTTAAAATGCACGCTCTCTTCTTGCAAAGAGTTAACACGTGGCCTTGTGCTTCCTCCTAGGCATATCTGGCTCTCCTTCCCTTCCTGGCCAATACCCGTTCTCTGAAGCCCCCCGATTTCACTCCTTTCACCTGGTCCTCCTCACTTGGTGAGAAATTCTATCCTCACTGAAGGCCATGGCAAAACCCCTATTGACTTCAGTGGAGCCAGGCTTCCATCCCTGGGCTCTCCCTTCCATCTCTTTACTGCGGGGATAGGATTGGCTGGGGGAGATTCTGGGTCTCCCTTTCTTATGTTGCTGAGAATTGATTGAAAACCGGAAAAGCAACCAGTCTGTTTCCTGCTGTCCCCTGGCGCTCCTGGAACAACGAGGGCACTTCTGAGTCCTTGGAGGATCTCTTCCCCAGACACATTACCTGGGCTCAGAACTGGGAGCAACCGTGAACATGGCTTCCAGATACTGAGACAAAGGGGTTTCATCCCCCAGGGTCTTGGGCTGAATTCCTACATCCTGCCTCCCCAAACACCTCCTGCAGAAGGAGCTTACGGGTGACCTGCTGTCCCTTGTTTTAAGGGCTCACCCCTTATTCCATTGATTTGTAATGAGCTGGACGTGTTCTCTACAGTCTGTCCATAACTGGTTTATGCAGTACTGATGTATTCTTCCCCAGAGGTATCTGCATTTCAGGGCTGGGAAAAGCAATTCCTGGGTGTACCGTCTGTAACCCATTTGAGCGCCCATGGCTCTTTGGGTGGCTGGGTTTCAATAAATGTCTGGTTTCAGAGTAACAGCCGTGTTAGTCTGTATTCGCAAAAAGAAAAGGAGTACTTGTGGCACCTTAGAGACTAACCAATTTATTTGAGCATAAGCTTTTGTGAGCTACAGCTCACTTCATCGGATGCTGTAGCTCACGAAAGCTTATGCTCAAATAAATTGGTTAGTCTCTAAGGTGCCACAAGTCCTCCTTTTCTTTTTGCGAATAAATGTCTGGTTATTGATTATAGGTACACCTCAGTGTCACTGAAGTCTTGAGGATCCCAGTGCTCTTGTGAAATTGAGGTAGGTGGGGGAAAGGGGACTGTCTGCTTTTTGGACACACAAGCATTTCAGATCAGAAAATTTATTAATAATTCTGAGGGCTTTTCATCTATAGATCTCAAAGAGCTTTACCATTGTCCCCATTTTACAGATGGAGAAACTGAGGCACAGTGAGGGGACGTGACTCGCCTGCGGTCACTGGCAAAGCAGGGCATAGGCCCTAGGTCTCCTGACTCCCAGTACTGGGCCCAGTCCACTGCATGGCGAGGATTTTCATCCCCTCAGTGTACACCCATGTCTCTGTATGCAGGGGTGTAAATGTCTGTGGCAGGAGGGGGTGGAAGAGAGCATATAGGACGGTGTGTTAGGGAGTGGGGTGAAACACTGAGTAAATGCATAGACACGTATCTAATGTGGAGGGGAGTAACATAGTTGTGGGAGGAGTGGGTGTCACATAGGGGGTTCAGTGTGTGGACGGGGTTTGTATGGAGATGTTTATAGGGTCTAGGTGCTTATTTGGGAGACACAAGGCATCTTCCCATGTCCTGTAATTCCCCCGTCCAACCCAGGCAGGTTCGCATTTGTTTGCCTTGTAGGAGGCAGTTGTGATTTTGGGGGTGTCTGTGCAGAACAGGATCCTTAGCCTGTGGAGCCAAGTATTTAGGGGTTAAAGCCATTTTTACCATAAGGCTAAAATTCCCCACTGGAAATTCCCAGCTGACCAGCAAGATCATGATGGATGGTGCTTACTATCAGGGGGCGGTTCCTACCTAAGTCTTTAAGAGGTGCGTGAGGATGGGACTTCTAGGCAGAAAGAGACCAGCCCCAGGCAGAGTCCATCCAGCTGGTTGGTGTTTTTTAAGAAACAGCTGCCCCTGCAGATCCCTGTCAGAGAAGAGATTAGCCGGAGTGAAAACACTTCCCTGTAGCCACAGCAATGGAGCCAACTCCTCTCCTCCTGCTCCTCAGCCTGGGTTGGACTTGCAGCGGTAAGTTCCCTGGAGACCACAGCACACCTGAGGCTCTCTTGGGGCTGGAGGGATTGGGGGTTCCCTGCCTTCGCAAAGGGCTGAGCTATTCTTTTCAGCTATTTCTCCATGCTGGTCCTGGCTGCTGCTTTGAAGTTTTCCCTCTTTGCTGTACGCTACACAACTGCTCTGCCAACGGTATCAGCTCTGCTGCCTGGTGCGTCTGGGTGAGCAGCTGCGGCTCTGTCCAGATGTGATCTGTGTGCGATGCTCTGTGCCCAGTTTGGATTGGCTGTGCTAGCCTTCGGGTGCTCAGGAGGGGACTCTGTTAACAGAGCTGTCTCCATCCTTGGGTACACATGGGTCTGTGTTTTCTTCTGTGGTTATACAGTGCTGGGTTCAGTGGGCTCCTGGTTCGTTACCAGGGGTCCTGGGCACTCTGGTAATATAAATAATAATCCCACTTCCTTTCTGATGCCCCCTCTCCACAAACCTCCATTGCATGTGAATCTGTAAGTCACTGATTCATTTTTTCTCCAAGCTTAAACATTGTTAAAACTAAAGGAGTACTTGTGGCACCTTAGAGACTAACCAATTTATTTGAGCATGAGCTTTCAGAACAGGAGGGAAAAAACACATCAGTTTGTCCCCCAGACTTTGACTCTGTCTCGAATGAAATGTCGACACATCTGAATCTCAGAGAACGTTTATTTTAGCTCTTAAAACAATACAGATAGCTCAGAGCCTAATTTCTACATCAGCGGACGTATACTGGCCCATAGACAGGTCGACGCAGCATCAGTGGCGTGAGATGTGAGCACACAAGGCTGCCAAGCGCTCTTGGAAATTAATACTCTCGTAATGGTGCCAATGGCTACCACAGTCTCGCTGCCACATTCGGGGCCAGTGCTGGTGTACTTTTAGAAAGAGGCAATGAGATGGCTTTATTGCACAGCTTTCCTTTGGAGACAATCCTTCATACAAACCGCATCCCAGACGGCTGTAGAGCAGGGGCGCCCATATTTTCATAAGGTGGACCACGTTGTAATAGACAGCTGGGCTCATGGGCCCTCTTCCTTCCCATGTGCCATTGCCCACGCCGCCTTTCCCATTCATGATCACCTGCGGTCCTGCCTCCCCCCGTTCTTCATCACTGAGTTGGCATAGGGACGCTGCAGCAATTACCTGCATTGAAAATGAATGTTAGGGAAGCATTTAGGAGCTGACTTAGGGTGCTGAGTACCCACCCCTTCAACTGAAGTTGTGGCAACTGCTAGCTATCAGCACCTCTGACCATCATGCCTTGGGGGTATTTTAGTTGACTTGCAATGCCATCGAGCAGCTGGAAATCAGAGCCATGTAACCAGCAAGTGCGCCACAGACCACCAGTACTGCACGGACAGAAATTTGGGAACTGCCTTTGCAGAGAGTTAAAGCCAGATCCCCAGCTGGTATAAATCACTGTCACTCCATTGGCTTCAAGGAGCTGGGTCAATGTACTCCAGCTGAGGGTCTGGCCCAGATAGTACATGAGTTGACAGCCTGCTGGGGAAAATGGGAAACGATGAGCTTATGCTCAAATAAATTTGTTAGTCTCTAAGGTGCCACAAGTCCTCCTGTTCTTTTTTGGGCCACTCCAGTGAGTCATTAAAAAGCAAGCTGCTGCCCTCTTGGTCTTTGCGCAGACACTACAGATCCTTGGGTTGTTTTCAGAACAGTCGCGATTTGTGGTTTGTCAAAATTTCCACGCTGTTTGCTATGCACCCCAGAGGTGGCTGCATTTCAGCAGTGTTGTCGGCAGGGCACCTTGAGATGAAAGTCTCTAGTTTGATGTACAAATTCAATCCAAGTCAGTCACGCAAGCTCCTGTTTCTGTAGGTATCCCTCCTCATTCTCTTCTTTAATATCTGCAGTGGTTTTGTAACAAAAAACATTTTTAAATGCATGTGTCATTTTCTTACTTTGACAAACCAAGGTTAAAATCATCTGGATTGAATTAAAATAAAGTATTTAGTGCTTTGTCTTTAAACACAGTAACCAGAATGTGGGATTTGTATGGCTCACCTCTGATTGGCAGCCTGTTCCTACTTCCTGCTGGCTGCCTGGCTCCCAGGAGAGCAGTGCCAGCAGCAGCAGGGGTTAACCAGTGGAGGATGACCGGCGTTTGGCCTTATTTTTTAAGAACCACTTGTAAAATCTTTGTGGGAAGTAGAGACTCAGATGAAGTTAAACCCAGGCTGTGTTACAGGGAAAATCTCATCCCTTGGAAACGTCTGCAGTTAAATAACAGTCCTTCCACTATAGCGGCATCTTTCCTCCCTGAAGGATCCCGTGGATCGGCACTGAAATGCTGCCACCTCTGAATTGGAAGAAACCTGTCACTGCATTGCATGACAGTTGTGGGGAGGGGGAATCTGAGCCAACAACCCAGGAACAAACACTTGCTGTTCTGGAAGGTCTGAGGGGATGTTTGAATGTTTGCGTGCAGTTTTGTTTTTGAGGTCACGACACAAAGAGGGGAAGTGGAGTGAAAGGGAGACATTCTGCCTCTTTTGAAGATCATGGCAAAATTACCCTTAACTTCACTGGGGCCAGAATTTCACCTCAGATCTGCTACATCTGCAGTGTTACCGACCCTTCCCATTTTATGGCAAGTCATGTGATATTGGGTGTTTTTGAAAAAACCCCAGTTCCATGAGTCCTGTGATTATGGGAGCATCTCTGCTTTAAAAGCGGAACAAGAAAAGTTGCCAGCCCTCTTGATTGTGGAGGTGACCTGAGTGCACCCTAGCGGCTCAGAAACCAGAACACTGAACTCAAAATCTCACCATGTCTGTGCTGCCCTTTCCATTGGGAACAGCTGCCTTAGCTAGCGCTGGGTATTTACTGTGCTTCTCTGAATGACCCTTGTTTTCTCCACTTGCTGCTTTCCCCCTTCCCTCCCCTCCACCCAGGCCAGCTGACCGTGCTGCCCCAGGAGCCGCTGGTCGAGATTGGAGGATCCATTCAGTTGAACTGCTCCTTGGACTGTCCAGATGGGAAGCCCCAGTGGAAGGGGCTGGACACCAACCTGGGGAACATCATCTCCACCCCCACCTATACCCTCCTGCTCATCACCAATGCTGCCACAGCCATGGAGGGCACAAAGTTCTGCATTGGGAACTGCCAAGGGAAGTCCTACCAGGGGTCAACCAACCTGCAAGTGTACTGTAAGTGCCCTAGGTCGATACAGTTACCCACCAGCTGCATGACAGTCTAGACTCCAAACACCTTGTAGCCCAAAGGGGACACAGTCCAATTGAAACCTAGAGGTTTTACCGTCACATTGGCCTGGGGTTTTTCTGACCCAGGCAAACAAGAGGAACTGACCGACCGTGCTGGGGAACCAGCCAAACCAACCCTGCGCAAAAAGTACTGCCAACTCACAAAGACTTCAGAATGAAAGAAAACCACTTCTCCCTGCATCCCTTTCAGTTCCTGTTGCCTCCGGAGCTATTCGCAACAAACGTCAGATAAGGGGCACGTGAATGCAGATGATATAGGATCAGGCCCCCGATCTCCCACCCTCCCCGCTTCACAGAATCCAGCTAACGTTGGGACTGCTACACTAGCAGCCCAATGGTCCATCTCAGCTGGTATCATGACACTGACCGAGGTAGAATGTTTTGAGGAAGGTACCAAGCCTTCAGAACACATCTCATTATGCCATCCTGTACCTTAGGATTCTTCCTGGCCCAGCTGATGATCAGTTTATGTCCAGAAGCATGAGGATTAATCACTAAAATGCAGCCCCTTCTGGGGTGGAGGATGGCCACAAACCAGGGCGAGAGAGCAGTTAAGATCAGGGTCCCGGTTCTCAGAGGTGAGGGGCACCCACAGCAGCCACTGGAGGCAATGGGAGCTGCTGGTACCCGGCCCCTCTGAAAATCAAGCCCTGGGGTTCAAGGTCTGACTTGAAGGGCCCTCCCTACTGCATGGACATCCTCTGGCAGATGCGGCCATGGTATAAATGGGCCAGGAATGTAGTTTTGTGGCTCCTAGAGTGGATCAGAAATTGGCCACTGTTCCCAGGACTGATCTCTGTGATGAATCGTTAGGGGAAGAGGGCAGGAATTGATTGCATCCCACTCACTCCCCTCTGCATGGAGTCTCTGCAGATGCCACACCTGACAGTACAAGCACTTCACACCTGACGTCAGCGGGTGGGATCCTCAGAAGGGGCAAGTTTCTTACAAGCATTGGCCACTGCCGGCCCTGATCCCCCTGGGCGCCCTGTTCCATGGTAGGTGATGTAGCTAGGAAGCCCGTTCCTCACCTGCCATTCTTTTCTCAGCTCTTCCAGATACATTGCAGCTGGAAACCCAACCAAAGGAGCTGGTGGCTGGGCAGCCAGCCCATCTCCACTGCTCTATTAGCAAGGTGTATCCGCCTGGCTCCTTGACTCTGAGCTGGTATCGGGGGGACCAGAGACTGGAGAGCCCAGACCCTGAAGAAACGGCTGATGACGAGGAGCTGTTCAGTTATGACTCTGAGCTGGAGGTCCCAGGGGAGAAGGTGACGGAGGGCACAGAGTTCAGGTGTGAGGTGGTGCTCCTCTTGCCGTCAGAAAGGCATTTCCACCAGGACACAGCGGTAACTGTCAGCACAAAAGGCAAGTCTTGGAGACCTGAGCTAGGGATCTTAGCATGGTGGGTGTGCAACTTCTCCTGCCACAGCCATTTCCCCATGTCACTTGCAATACTTGTCTGCTGGGGATGAAAAAAGCTCCTGCTTCCATGCTGCTAATATGAACTCTGTGTGGTCTGTGATGCCCTAGGCAGCATGGGAACCAGGGTAGCGCCAAGCTGAATGGGCCTGAATCCACCCATGTGAGGACCTTTTGCTAAACACTTCCAGCTCTCCAGGAGAGATGCACTGCTTCCTCTCAGATCCTGGCACCTTCCCTTTACCCCACCAGATCTTCTTGATTCATTCTGTTATCCCACCCCATGCATCCTTCCTCCTAGCCCAGGGGTGGGCAACCTTTTTGGCTCAAGGGCCACATCGGAGTGAGAAACTGTATGGAGGGCCAGGTAGGGAAGGCTGTGCCCCCCAAAGAGCCTGGGCCCCAGGACCCCACCCCCATCTAAACCCCCCTGCCAGGCCCCCTGGAACTCCCATGCTCTATCCAACCCCCTCCGTTCCCTGACCCCTGACCGCCCCCCACCCAGAACCTCTGCCCCATCCAACTGCACCCTGTCCCCTGACTGCCCCCCGAGACCCGCTACCCAGCCGTCCCCTTACCATGCCACTCAGAGCAGCAGGAGCTCGCAGCCCTGCCGCCTGCACAGCGGCGTAACTGGAAGGGAGGGGGAACAGCAGGGGCGGGGCCATGGGGCTAGCCTCCCTGGCCAGGAGCTCAAGGGCCAGACAGGATGGCCCCGCGGGCCAGATTTGGTCCCCGGGCCGTAGTTTGCCCACCTCTGTCCTAGCCCCAGATACTCTTCTCCTGAGTCCTCTTTCTAGCCCACACTGTGGAGTTAGGGATCGAGGGAAGGGCCCCATGGGTGCTAGTCCTCTTCCCTGTCTAGGGCCCTAATCCCAAGGATCCCACCTTAGCCCACACACAGCTGGCATACAAGATGCCTGTGTGGGGTCTGAGGCATATATGAAGGGGAGAGCAAAGCAGGGGATAGGGCTTGAGGTTTCTGACTCAGCCATATCTCTGGAGCTGGGCTCAGAGGGGTGAAGGGAGCCAGCAACCACTTCAATCCCCTCCCAGGGGATGGAGGATTATTTGGTGACAGCCGTGGTCAGAGGGCCACCTACCTGGCTTGCACGATCACAGCACCTTAAGGCCAAGGGCACGGTGTATTTGTAGCCAAGCATCAAGAGACTAATCGAAACCTTCTATTTACAGCTGTAGCAGAGAAGCCCACAACTGAGTCAGTCACTGGCCAAGAGAATCCCAGAACTGAGTCTCTGGCTACTACAGATAAGCCCCCTGCTACTGATTGCAGCCCCACAACTGGGCTTTTGGCTACTACAGGGAACTCCGCCACAGAACTGACTTCTGCAGAGAGCCCTACCCCAGAGTTCACTGTCACATCGCATAAGCCCAGTGGCAAAGCCACCTCTGTCCACTGGCTGGCGACCACAGAGACCCTGGCCACCGAGTCCAGGGCGGCTTCACAGAACCCCAGTGCAGGCTCAGCCACAACAGACTGGAGCCCCCGCAGTGGCTTGAGTTCTGCGCCAGAGAGCCCCACCGCAGGGGATGTGGCTAGCACAGAGAGCGCCCTGACCAGGAAAGCCACTAGTGGCCGGAGCCCCAGAACAGAGTCTGTCTGCAACCTTCTGATCTGGCCTGTCCCTCCTAAAGGGACCACCGGGAAAGCCCTGAAGATCATATGCGAGGCAGAGTGTGGTGAGAATGTTACCATCAAGTGGGTGAAAACCCCTGTGGCGCTGTCTCAGTACCAGGAGGAGGCATCCGAGGGCAAATCCACCCTGACAGTTGACCGTGTGGGTCTCGACTACCAAGGGATCTATCAATGCGTCACGCTGAGCAGGAGACTCCAGGTGGCAAGCCTGAACGTCGCTGTGTCTACTGGTGAGTGGCTGCCAAGGGCTTTGCAGTCAGGCGTGGTTGGTCGCTGTGGGGAGGTGCAGGCCAGCCCAGGGAGGAGGCGTTGGCGTCCCTGTGATTGTTTGTTTCCTCCCCCGATCTGTACTCCCCCAGGGAACACTAGAACACAAACTACAGCTTCTGGTCAGCATGACCCTCTGAGCAAACCCAGTGGTGGGGGGAGAGGCGGCGCGCGTGTGGTCAAGGGCCAAGCACTACACGGGTCTTAGCCACACGCTGCTCTTGGTTGTTGAACGCTACAGTGAAGAATGGCTAAATTCCATCCACAGGCACTAGGACAACACGGGCAGCGGCCGTGCAAGTTTCCCTGCCCATGTGCCCTAACCCGGGGCTGGAGGGATCAATCTCTGGGCACGAGCCTGTTAGCCTAGACAGCCCATTAAATCCTCTCTGCTGAGGCTGCTGATCAGTGCCACTGGCCCTGGGGGCCCATGAGATGTGAAGATGCAGCTGTTGTTGGTGGCTGGCTGGAGAACCAGCCGCTGGTGCAAAGGAAGCTTAAGACAGCAGGACCCATGCTGTGATGTTTATACTTGCTGATTGTTGAGATGGAGCCCCGCTAAAGGCTCAGGCACCGCAACTGACAATTTCTCTTGTCTCTTCTTTGCAGCTATCTTCAGCACTGACTCTGCCATCGCGGTCGGGACGGCAGGCTCTCTCCTGGGCCTGATAGTCACAGCGTTTGCATCATATCGCCTGTGGAGACGACTCCACCCACGGGGCATGAAGAGCCCTAAGGGGAACAGCGTTTAGGTGCTTGTGGCCCCATCGCGACTCGTTTTGAACATTCATCCTCTTTCCACTGACAAGGTTGCCCGTTGTTACAGAAAGCTTGGTATTAGACCCAGCTAGGCCTCTTGGACTGCACCTGTCCAGAGACGGGAGTGGAGGAGCTGTCTGATGCTTGGGCCACTGCTGGGAGAGCTGGGTAAATGGCCAAGTTGAAAGCTGCCCAGCAGAGCTGAGCAGAACTGTAGGTTGACCAGTCTCTTTCCTTTCCTCCACTTCACTCCTTGGCATCGTGGTTCCCTCTGGTTTCAAGTGCAGTAGGAGCATTTTGGTCCAAAATGCAGGCAGTTGCTGAGACTTGGCTCCTACAGACACACCTGTGTGACTAACACATGACTCAGACAAGAGCTTCCCAATGGAGATGAACAGGTCACAGGTATCAGGGTACAGCAGTTTCTAAAACAGACCACTGGATTTCCTCTTCACGGTATATTGAAAACTTTTGCCTTGGTTGAGGCCTCCGGCTGAGGAGATGCCAGTAACATGTCCTGTGGGATTGGTTTGAAATCCCTTTCTGGATCTGCCTCGTTCGTTTTGATGTTGGCTTCTTATTTCAAACTCTCTGGGGTCAGTTGCTCCTGTTTTTGTTCCTAAGTATGTTATGTTTTTCCAGTGGGGGTGAGGAAGAGAAGTGGGGGGGGGGATTCCAGGTGCATCGAGGGTTGGCTAGGGAGGGACTAGGTGAGAATATGCTCAGCCTTAGCCCCTTGGAACTGAGTGGAGACTTTAAGCAAATGCACAACAGTGATGAACTATCAGCTCTATACCGCTCCTACAGCTCTAGGCCCTGGGTTTCTTTGCGCTGACACTTTGCAGCCTCAGCCTCTCGCTCTGAGACGGGGTGGCAACTCCTTCTGGAGAGGGCTGTGGGGCAGCTGCCTGGGTTCCTTCCACACCAAGATCGTACATGCGCCAGCCCCCATACTGACTTCAGTTTCCATCCCATCCTTATCTGTGTATTTAAAATGTCCTAAGAAACCCCTCCCAACTGCTGTAATCTATCCAAGCTGGCTGCTTGTAAATAACCTGTATTAAATGTTGATAATGCAGTAGACCTGCTGTGTTCACTGAGTTTCTGTTATATAGTAAGATCTGCTGCTCTAATAAAGATCTATTTTTACATATACCCCGTAGTGGTTTCCTTGGCAAGTATTGCTTCTCTTTACCCTGGCCCTACTGTTTGCCTGCAGCAGCAGGGCCACGTGTATGCTTGTATTCCCCACAGATGGGGGCAGGGAGGGCACAGAGCTGCTCGCAGAATCGCCCCATGAGTATATTCCTGTGGGCATTTTGACTTCAGCCGGATTTAATGGGTGCCATCAAAATTTGCAAGAGGCACCAAATTGCAGTTTGCTGATTAGCTGCTGCCTTGATGGCTTTAAAACGGCACAACTGGCTCTCCTGGCTGAAGCAGAGGCATGCTTCCCTTGATCCGAGAGAGATGGGAATCCCAGAAACACCTTACCGAGAAAAACCAGCTCTCCCTGAGTCCAACAAACAGAACCACGCCACCTGTGCTCCACACGCTCCCAGCCTCTCCCATCAGCCCGAGGTCTCAGTTCCTTATGACACAGCAGCACGTCTCTCTCCACTAGTTCACATGTAACCATCTCAGCAAGGAAATCCCCAAGGCTGGGGCCTGGGCTGCCATTGATGGCCCCTGGGGAAACTTCCCAGAGCAAACGCTGCTGTTCTGAACTTGGGTTCCTGCTTGCTGGGCTCAAGCCCTGTCAAGGCACGGGAAGCAAGGACAGAGATAAAGGAGCAATCACAGAAACAAGCCCATTTAGTCCTAATCGGTCAATAGGTGCTTTAGTCCTCCTCCTGCCCGGCAGGGTGGAACAGCCCTGGGCCTAGTAGGGTCAGTACTCCCACATTCCTACTCCTGCAGGAGGCCTAACATTTGTGCTCAGCCAGGGATGATTGTGGCCGAAGCAGCTGCCAAGCGAGGAAGTGAGTGTGGCTTTGTCCATGCTGGGAAAGCTGTGGTGTTGTATGAAGCCCAGTAGGTCACCTTGGGGAAGCACAGAAAACCCAGCTGGGTCATTGGCCATGGCAGAGCTGGTCCAGTTTCTCCTTGCAGCTGCAGCACTCAGAGCTGTCACTCAGGCTACGGGCCACACATCTGGTGGCTGGGGCCAGGACTTCAGAAAGGGGCCAGAGAGGGCCAGAACAGAGAGCTGCTCCCCTCCCTGGTAAGGTTAGGGGCAGGTTGGGGACACAGGAGAAAGGGACAAGATCCCTTTGCAAAGAACTTGGCTACAGCCCATCTCAAAGTTCTCTGTAGTGCAGGAAAAGTGACAGCTTGGGGCTTGCGTGTCTGGAATTAAGCACTCCATTCCTGCCTCTGTTCCTTGTGCCTGAGAGAACGCCTCTCTCCGGGCCCTGCTCTCGGAAAAGTATCACTGCTCTGTGGCAACTTCTCTGTGTGTGTTGGAAGTCGGACGTCCCAGCAAGGGCGGGTGGAGTCTCCTTCTGCTCTCTGACCTCCCAGCTCCACTGAACAAATACCAGACTCAGAACTTGCTCAGGAACCCACCACCTGCAGCAACCACACACCCCCACTTAAAGGAAAGGAGATCTCCCACACATCCAGCTGGAAGGGGATATTAATGCATCAGAATATAGTTTCCCCGGTTGGAATCAAAGCTAGGATACTGGGGTTAACAAAGGCCTCACAGCTTGTGTACTCAGCAACCAGAATGGGTGCAGTTAAAAAAAAAAAATCCCTAGCGATCTGTAGTCCCTCTGATTGTGAGCCGTAGCAGCTGCAGTGGGGTACAGCGGGAAGTGCTCTTCCCTCCTAAAATCAGCACCAGTTCCTACGTGTCCCCTCCAAACACTGCCCTGGCCCAGCCCTGTGTAGCACAAGAGCAGATGAAGTCCTAGCTAAGGTGGAAAGACTGCAGGCTGCTGCCATGTTCCCAGTTATTAGCAGCCAAGGTTTGTTGCTTTGAGTTCAGAATGTACAAGCAAAAAAACAAACCACCTTTATTTAAAAACGAAACACAAATCCCTGCACATTCTCAAAGAGCCCCTCCTCCGGCTCCTGCACAAACTGCAGTTTTAAAGCGGCAACCAAGGGTAGCCTCATGTTCAGTAACAGGCTTCTTGTTAAAGCACAGCCTGCCCGCTGCTGGCACATCTCATGGGCCACTGCCACGGACCCGTTCTGCTGCCACAAAGCAGATTAAAGGGCAACACCATCCAGTTGCCAGCTGCTCCATTTAAGTTTTCTTTCAATACGAGGAGACTTTTGATCCCTGCCCGCTGGGAGGGAGATTGATCGGAGATGTTTGCTGGGCTGCTGTTTCAAGTGAACAGCGCTGGACAATGAAACCTCTATTCAGAGAGCAGGCGGCCGAAAAGCTTCCCTAGCACCAGCCTCCCAACATACCCCAACTCCACCTCAAGACCCACTTCTCACAGGTAGAGGGCAGCTCACTCAACCCATGGCATGTTGTGGGGCAGTCTCTGTGTGATCCATTTGGAACTGGACTAGGACTATTGCACACTTATGACCGGCACTGTTGCCCTGAACAGCTGAGCTGAAAGGCCAGTGTTTGGCCTATCCTGACTGTGGCTGAAAAGTCCCATGCCTTCTGGGAACCCCCTGCCAGTCTGAAGACTGTTTTACACCAAAATTACAAACTTCAGGGTTTATAGAGGTAACACCCCACTTTTCTGCCATGATTAATGGAGTGATGGCTACACCACTGGAAGGGCAATCCAGTAGTGGCGTACGCCGCTCCCTGACCTCAGTGCTTTTGGTGAAGCCAAAAAGCACCTTTGTCTCTGCACTGATGCAATTTGGTTCGGAGCAGTGCTTTTGGTTCCAGAAGAATGGACCACTTCCCTCCCTGGTAAAGTCCTAACTCTGGCATCCAAATGCACACCTCAACAGAAACCAGCTGCACGTCTGTGCTTACAAGCCAGGCCCCCGTGCTAGCACAGAGGGGCTGTGTTGTAGCTGTCATCAGACCCCTGCATTGCTCTAGCTTTGGGTAGGAATCAAGCAATCCTTTGTCTTCCTTTGATGCTTTTGTTTAAAACCCCCTTTAGTAGCCCTCACGTCCCTATTTGCAGGCAGAATGAGTTATGCTGGCCCAATTCTGTAGAACTAACTTTATGAGCTTGTTTATTAGTGACCACGAGAAAATACTCAGTTAAATGCTGTCATTGGGCTGGAGCCCGTCCCTCCTTGGGAGGTGGGCGTGTTGGGGGAAAAGAGGGAAAATCTCCAGCGGTTCACATACACTCCTCTCAAGTTTGCTCTCCAGCCCTTCTTCTGTCAGGAAGTAGAGGTCCAACGCCCGCTCCCTGGAGAATAAAGCATTAGATCAAAGATTCTTGGAGGTGGGGACCTTCTTTACTTGCAAGGTCTGGCCATCACTGCAGAACACAGTAAGGTGGATGAGCTTAACTGAACTACAGTGACAGATTACAGCGAAAGCCTCTAAGGGACATGGTACAGAATTCCACCCAGAAGACGCTGCTGCCACATTGAGGTAGGTGCGTGATAAGAAACATGACGTTGACAGGCTCATGATTTAAAGCAGCTGCAGGCAGCATTTACAGTAACTGAGTGGCCACAAGAACACTCTCCATCAAGCAGACTATGCAGCTGCTTCCTGGAAACCATTCTGTTTGGTATTTGTCTCAAGAGTGCATGGAATCATGATAATGCAGATGCATCCAGTCAGAAACAAGCCCCCCGCCCCAGGAGGTGGAACACCAGGCCCTATCAGCCCTTTTTCCCTTCACCCAAACCTCAGGTGCACTAGACACATTCCTACAGCATTGAAACCAAGATGAGGGGGATGGGGGGATAAACAGAGGCAGCAGAAGCGAAGAGGCCCCCTGCAGTTTGTAGTGTAGTGTATGAAAGACCAGCTGCATCTGTGGGACAGATGGCAGCATGGCTAAGCAGCGCTCTGCTCAGATCTGAGCTTGGAACACGGAAGACCTCTGTCCTGGATTAAATTAGCAAGTGTCACAGTCCTGCAGGGTGTTTAAGAAGCGGGATCACAAGGGAACCTTTGGTCAGGCTGTGAGCCAGAGTCCAGCCATCTGATAGCAGCTCCTGCACCAGTACCGCTGTACCAATATCATCTGTGCACAGCCACTGCCCGCAGCTTCCCGGTCATCAGGGACCACTATAACCAGCATGGCGCTGGAGCTGCTCCAAACCCCAGGCTCCTTATCACACATACTCAAGGTTCTGCCTCCCTTCCGTAAGGCCCAGCTTTTGTGCTGGGTTTCAGCACATTCGCAGCCTCGCTCAGAGTATGGGCAGACTCCAAGACTGGGGCAGCCTAAGCAAGTTAGACTGATCACAG